>NC_052150.1:18911531-20111531 GCF_902713615.1 Scyliorhinus canicula | reverse complement strand
CAAAGACGTGCAGGTTCGGTGGATCGGCCATGATAAATTGCCCTTAGTGACCAAAAAAAAGGTTAGGAGGGGTTATTGGGTTACGGGGATAGGGTGGAAGTGAGGGCTTAAGTGGGTCGGTGCAGACTCGATGGGCCGAATGGCTCTTTTCGGCACTGTATGTTCTATGTTCTACGTTCTATGGTGGGATTCAAACCCATGTGCGCACAGTATTAGCCTGGGCCACCAGATTACTAGTAGAGTGACATTATCACGACACCACAATCAAGACAAGTATGCTGGGATTTGCCAAATGTTTACATGTACAAGTTTCACAGTAATTTGTGCTGCACGGCTATGCCTATTAAAGAAGCGTTCCTCGAATGAGAAGATTTGCAACAGTTAACAACGGCGAAATTAAAAGCAGTGGCAGAAAAGTTTGAAATAGAGGCCTAAATTTTCAGGAGCGCTCTGTGCCCGCCATCCTGAGAGTCAGCGGCGAGCCCACCCCCTCCGTCCCCAACAGGCCCGCTTCCATTTTACGTTTAATTGAGCACCGATTTATAGCAGGCGGGACCCTGGCCACAGTTAAAAGTAGGTGCTGCAAAAGCAGAAATATGGAATTATTGGCTCAGCATTTAAATCTTGGGAGGAAAAAGGTAATCTAACTAAAATGCAGCTGGAATTGGCTACAATTCTGTTACAAATTAAGCAATTTGAACGCAAAAAAGAAAGAGAAAAAGAAGCAAAAATTGATAAGACTGAAATTGAAAGAAAGAGAAAAAGGGAAATATGAAAAATTGAATGAGAATTCCAAAGGAAGGAAAGAGAAATAGATAGAGGGTGCGATTTAATGGAACAGAAACAGAGTCCCGTTTTGGCACGGTTAGCGGAGTGTTTCCGGATGCTTGCAGCACCCAGAAGGACCCCACTATTAAATGTGACTCTGCTTACATTGTGGGCCTTGGCGAGGAATACCCCGCTGAGGTCGCGTTTACATTCATTTCCTGTACTCGTTAGATCTCACAAGGTGTAACGAGCGTAATAAATCGCGCGAGATTTAACGGCCTCGTCGCGTCCTGGCTTGGGTGTGACGAGGCCGGTAGATGACGCCCAGAGAAGTGTAAAAGAAAAGAAAAGCATTGAATTACAAAGAGAAAGGGAAGCCAGAAAATTTGAACTAGATGGAGAAAAGGTTTAAATACGTGAACAGGAGGTAGCAGGCAGGCTTGACAATGGGTCAGATTTAATGCCTGGTTTTGATTTAGCAGGGAATATCCACTGTTGCCTAAATTAGGCAACAAAGTAGTTGAAGTTTATTTAATCTGCTTGGAGAAAATGGAGAAAAGTGGCAATGGCCACAAGGAATTTGGACAATTGTATTAAAAAGTGTTTTGTTAGAAAAGGCACTGGTCTATTCGGTTCTTTCTGATGAACACGCTTCAGATTCGGTTGTGATTAATGCGTATAAGCCCATTTCAAATGTAATGGACCAAAATTTAGAAACGTGAGGAAGTGACAGAATCAGACTTTGGAAGAATTTGTTAGAGAAAAAGAGATGGTCTTTGATCGATGCTGTAGGTTGATAAAGTTGAGCAGGGTTTTGAAAACCTTAAGAGAGCTGTTGTTATGGAGTATTTTAAAAATGGTATTTCTTGAGGGATCAAGTCCCAACGGAAGCCATAAAGTTACATATATAAGGGAAGGAGCTGTTTTTTTTTTTATAAATGTTTTTTATTCAGTTTTCATGTTTTATATTGAACAAATTACAAATTGTTAGAGAGAGAAGAAAAAAAACATGCAAAAATTAACATATATATTTACAGGTGAGCATCTTCGTAGTAATAACTGTGGCCTCCCCCTCTTTGCCGGCATACATATTTTACATTCCCCAATATGTTTATTGGCATTTATTTAGTTTGGTTTTGGGCCTTAGCTAGCCATCAAACCCCCGTAACGAGCCCGTAGCCCCCCCCCCCCCCCCCTCCCCGCCGGCTACCTTCCCCCGACTATTCTTCCTCTTGTACGTTGGCCACAAACAGGTCCCGGAACAATTGCATGAATGGCTCCCACGTTCTGTGGAAGCCGTCGTCCGACCCTCGGATGGCGAATTTGATTTTCTCCATTTGGAGAGAATCCGAGAGGTCGGACAGCCAGTCTGCAGCTCTGGGCGGTGCTGTTGACCGCCAGCCAAACAGGATTCTACGGCGGGCGATCAGGGAGGCAAAGGCAAGGGCGTCCGCCCTCCTCCCCAGGAATAGATCTGGCTGGTCTGAAACCCCGAAGACCGCCACTATCGGGCATGGCTCCACCCTCACCACCACCACTTTGGACATAGCCTCGAAGAAGGCTGTCCAGTACTCCACAAGTCTGGGGCAAGACCAGAACATGTGGGCGTGGTTGGCCGGGCCTCTTTGGCACCGCTCACATCTGTCCTCCACCTCCGGGAAGAACCTACTCATACGGTTTCTCGTTAAGTGGGCTCTATGTACCACTTTTAGTTGCGTCAGGCTGAGCCTTGCGCACGTGGAGGTGGAGTTGACCCTATGCAGTGCTTCGCTCCAGAGTCCCCACCCTATCTCCATCCCCAGGTCGTCCTCCCATTTCCTTCTTGTTGCGTCCAGTACGGTGTCGTCCCTATCTACCAGTCGGCCATACATGTCACTACAGTTCCCTTTCTCTAGGATACTTGCGTCCAGTAGGTCTTCCAGTAGTGTCTGTCGTGGCGGTTGTGGGTACGTCCTTGTCTCCTTTCGTAGGAAGTTTTTGAGCTGCAGGTACCGTAGCTCGTTCCTCCCAGCTAGCTGAAATTTCACTGTCAGTTCGTCCAGTGTTGCGATCCTGTCGTCCGTGTATAGGTCCCTGACTGTCAGTGTCCCCCCGTCCTGTCTCCACCTTTTGAAGGTGGCGTCAGTCAGTGCTGGTTTGAACCTATGGTTGTTGCAGATGGGAGCCTTGTCCGACATTTTGTTCAGGCCAAATTGCTGCCGCAGTTGGTTCCAGGATTGGAGGGTGGCTGTCACCACTGGGCTGCTGGAGTGTTTTTTGGGTGGGGATGGGAGTGCTGCCGTGGCGAGGGCCCGGAGGGAGGTCCCCATGCAGGAGGCCTCCTCCGCACGCACCCACTCGGCTTCTGGCTCCTGGATCCATCCCCTTACTCGCTCGGCTGTTGCCGCCCAGTGGTAGAATTGTAGATTCGGGAGGGCTAGCCCCCCCCCTGGATTTTGTTTTCTGTAGGACCTTCTTTGGGATCCTAGCATTTTTACCCCCCCCATACGAACGCCATGATAAGTTTGTCCAGCGCTATGAAGAAGGCCTTGGGGATGTAGATCGGAATGGATCTAAACAGGAAGAGGAACCTGGGCAATACGTTCATTTTGATCGTCTGGACTCTTCCTGCGAGGGAGAGTGGGAGTGTGTTCCATCTTTGCAGGTCCTTTTTTACTTCCTCCGCCAGGCTGGTGAGGTTCCATTTGTGGATCCCTTTCCAGTCATGGGCTATTTGGATCCCCAGGTAGCGGAATTTATGTCGGGCTTGTTTGAACGGCAGCCCCTTTAGTGCTGCCCCCCCCGCCCCCCTTGCTGGTGTACTGGGAAGATCTCGCTTTTGCTCATGTTGAGTTTGTAGCCCGAGAAGGCTCCAAACTCTTTCAGGAGCGCGATGATTCCGTCCATGCTGCTTTGTGGGTCCGAGATGTAGAGGAGCAGATCGTCTGCATAGAGTGAGACTCTGTGCTCTCTGCCTCCCCTTCGGATCCCCCTCCAATTTTTTGCTGCCCTGAGCGCAATTGCTAGCGGTTCGATTGCTAGTGCGAACAGCAGTGGGGACAGTGGGCATCCTTGTCTGGTGCCCCTGTGCAGCTGGAAGTATTGGGAGTTGGTATTGTTGGTCCGTACACTCGCCATGGGGGCGTTGTATAGGAGTTTTACCCACGCGGTGAACCCTGTTCCAAGCCCGAACCGCTCCAGTACCTCTATGAGGTATTTCCATTCGACTCTGTCGAAGGCCTTTTCTGCGTCCAGGGAGACGATCACCTCTTGTGTTCTCTCCCCGGAGGGGGTCATTATCACGTTCAGCAGGCGCCTGATGTTCGAGGTGAGCTGTCTACCTTTGACGAAGCCCGTCTGGTCCTCTGTGACCACCTCAGGTACACAGTCTTCTAGCCTTTTGGCTAGGATTTTGGCCAGTATTTTGGCGTCTGCGTTCAGCAGAGATATGGGTCTGTATGACCCACATTCCGTTGGGTCTTTGTCTTTCTTAGGTATCAGCGAGATTGAGGCCTGTGCTACCGTGGGTGGCAGTGTGCCCCTAGCTAGCGAGTCTGTGAACATCTCCCGCAGGTGCGGGGCCAGCGCTGTCGCAAATTTTTTGTAGAAGTCCGCCGGGAATCCGTCCGGTCCCGGCGCCTGCCCCGTCTGCATGGAGCTGATACTGTCCATGATCTCTCCCAGTGCTAGTGGTGCTTCCAGGTCCCGTTTCCTTCCCTCTCCCACGACTGGTATGACCAGTCCATCAAGGAACCGGTTCATCCCAGCCTTCCCCGTTGGGGGCTCCGAGGTGTACAGCTCTTGGTAGAAGGCCTTGAAGGTTTTGTTAATCCTCTCTGGTTCTGTTTCCAACATGCCTCTGGTACCCCTGATTTGCCCAATTTCTCTGGTGGCTGCCTGCTTTCTCAGCTGGTGTGCCAACAGGCGGCTGGCTTTGTCTCCGTGTTCGTACAGGGTCCCGCGCGCCTGGCGGAGTTGGTGCACTGCTTTCCTGGTGGAGAGCAGGTCAAAGTTCCTTTGTAGTTCTTTTCTCTCCGCCAGGAGCTCTACGGTCGGGGCCTCGGAGTATTTACGGTCTACCTCCAGTATGGAGTCGACCAGCTTCTGCCCAGCCACCCTTTCCTCCCTATCTCTTTGCGCTTTGAAGGCAATGATTTCCCCTCTTATTACGGCCTTAAGCGCTTCCCAGAACGTGGAGGATGAGACCTCCCCGTTTTGGTTGTTCTCCGTGTACTCCGCTATGGCCCGCGCTATCCTTTCGCTGAAGGCCTTGTCAGCTAGTAAGGCACCGTCCAACCTCCATGTGGGGCGCTGGGCCCTTCCCGTCTCCAGCCGCACGTCCATGTAGTGTGGGGCGTGGTCTGATATCATAATTGCGGAGTATTCCACCTTGTCTATCCCTGGAAGCACCGTTTTCCCCACCACAAAGAAGTCAATTCTGGAGAACACGTTGTGTACTGGGGAGAAGAAGGAGAATTCTTTCTCCCCCGGGTGGGCGAACCTCCAGGGGTCCACAGCTCCCATCTGCTCCATAAAGTGACCGAGTTCCCTTGCCATGTTTGAGGTTTTCCCCGTTTTGGGGTTTGATCTGTCCGTCTTTGGGTCCTGTACACAGTTGAAGTCCCCCCCCATGATTAGTCGATGCGTCGCTATGTCCGGGATTTCTGCCATGGTCTTTTGGATGAAGCTCGTGTCGTCCCAGTTGGGCACGTACACGTTGACTAGGACTACCGGCGCCCCATCCAGGGCCCCGCTGACCATGACATATCGCCCCCCTGGGTCTGTAACCGTCTTTGTCGCCCTAAACATTGGCCTCTTGCCGATCAGTATCGCCACCCCCCTGGCCCTTGTCCCATAGCAGGAATGGTAGGTTTGTCCCACCCAGCCCTTTCTTACCAGCAGTTGGTCCTGCTCCCTCAGATGCGTCTCTTGGAGGAAGACTATGTCGGCCCTCATATTTCTGAGGTGGGTGAGGACTCTGGATCTCTTCACTGGGCCGTTAAGTCCCCTTACGTTCCAGGTGATTATCCTGGTGGGGGGCTTCTGCCCCCTCGTTCCTGTGGGATTAACCATGTTTGTCTGGTGGACGAGCCCCTGCCCTCCGGGGTTTCCCTTTGTTAGGGGGCCGTCCAGGATGGCCGCTACCACTGCTCTCCCCATGCGTTCGGGTCTCTGCGCTCCGGGGTTTCCCCTTGTCTTGGGGGCACCCGCCATGGCCGTCCACTGTGTGTCCGCCACGCGGGTAGTCCCCTGCACTCTGGGGGGCCCCTTTGCCCACAGACCGTACTGGGTGGGTGCTTGCAGCGGTTCCTTGTTCCGAGCCCTTGGTTGTGGTACTTTGTAGCCCTGTTCCTTTTCTGGCCTCGTTTGTCCCTTTGACCCTACCTTTCCCCTCCCTGTGTGCCCCCCCCGGTCTCTCCCTCTACCCTCCTCTGCTCCTCTATACCCTATTCCTGTCCCCGTTTGCTCTCCCGACTTTGGTGGGTGATCTCCCCCCTCCCCTGCCTGGCGCCTTCCCCCCTGTTGGGGGTGCGCAGCGGCAAGGAGCTGTTTTGGCTGATACTTATGAACTATCCCACAAACAGAGAGGAAACTTTTATTTTCAAACCCACAAAGAAACTGGAGAAATAAACAAGTTGATAATAAACAGGATATTAAGGACCATGAGGGGGTAGTAGAAATGAAAAGACAAATGTTCCTCAAAGTAGTATTAAAGGATAGGAACCCAATAAGAGTAACATAGTTTCACTGTCATAGGATAGGACATGGAAAAGCAGATTGATGGAAGTTAAGACCAAAGCCAGTGGTATCTGTGTCTGGTGATTCTTGAGAAAACTCTCCACCAGCAGGTGGAGCTGGTGACAACAATACCACCTTATAAAGGTGTGTCCTACCTTTTAGTTTGGGGGGGCCTTTTTGCATATTTTTCACTCTCACATATTCAGCCACACTCATTCATGCACGCTCACACAAACACGGCCACACACTGCCCACGCTCCCATGCATGCTGGCCTTCTCCCAGAGACGCACCCTCCCACTCGCTCGCTACCACACTCCCACTCCCCCACATTCACCAGGACGACGTCTCTTCCCCGGGTCCACCAACACATCAGTGTCCTCGGATCTGTCCTAACTCAACCTTGCCCTGCCCGGGACCCAACTCAACCACACCCTCTTCAGCGAAGCATACTTGGTTCTGTGGAAATCAGTCCCGTTGTTGCTTCGCTTCCCTCGGCCCAGCAGCCCTCAGCACGCTCACCAATGCCAGTGTTCACTGCTCCTACAATCAGAGACTGTTTATTTCCCTCAGTTTCTGCTGACTCAGCTGTCCACTTATCAGAAGCAAAAGCAGGGGAGAAATGGCCTGTGATTGGAGGAGCAAGTCCATGAAGAACCTTCCATTGAAACTCACATATTTAAGTGGTATTTTGAAAACTGGTGTCAGGGGCCACATGCTTATTGGGCTGGATTTTGGACAAGCTTGATCTGATATATTTAATATATTTATAGTGGGTGTAAATTAAAGCATATAAGGTTGGAGGAGCTTGTATTTCAGAGTGAAGTAACTCAATTTGTGTCCGATAAAGGACCCAAAAAGATTATTGTCCTTGGGGATACAGGTTCAAAGCTTGTTGTTAGTAAAAGGCCAGAACATTTCTCCAGAGAGTTCACCGAATAAAAACATAGCGATACAGGATATTGATGGAAATAGAATCCCCGACAGTGCAGGAGGCTATTCAGGGTCTGCAGCGACCCACTTAAAGAGCACCCCACCTAGGCCCACTCCCCATCCTATCCCCATAACCCCACCTAACCTACACATCTTTGGACACTAAGGGGCAATTTAGCATGGTCAATTTACCTCACCTGCACATCTTTGGATCGTGGGAGGAAACCAGAGGGCCTGGAAGAAGCTCAAGCAGCCAAATGGAGAAAGGGCAAACTCCACAGTCACCCAAAGTTAGAATATAAACTGGGTCCCTGGTGCTGTGAGGCTGCAGTGCTAACCACTGTGCCACCATGCCGCCCCCATTGTGTGGAGTGAATTTAAATTATGCTTTAGTCAATGGGTATGTCATTGTAGGAATGATGTTGCAATTGTTATGTAGATTAAGGTATTGCCATCTCCTGGAATTGGAATCCAGTCTACTGAAATTGACAATGCTTCAAAGAATCAGGGACAACTTGCAAGCCTGCTGTAATGAATACTGTTTGAACTAAAGGAGTGTCCAGAGGAACAAAAGCTTGAAATGTTGAGAGTAAAGAATCCTTGAACCCTCGGACTGGCAGCACAGAGTTACAGAGTCAAGTGCAAATGACCTGAATCTATCTGCTATGAATTTGCCTGCAGCACCTAAGCCACAGGTATCAAAACAGAAAAGTGTGCCGATGCTTTCCAGGCTAATGAGCAAACAAAGAGAGACAGTGTAGTAAATCAAAATAATTTGAATCTGGCAAAGCTGCAATTTTGGAACTACGAGGGCATATTAAAGCTTTGGAAAACAAACAAACTAAAGATTAACTCAATGCATTCCATGCTTGGTTCGAGCAGGAAACCACCAAACCGTTATCAACTGCCCCAACAGCCTCTGTCATACCCATACCTTCCAAATTCAGATTGGCCTTCTTGAAAGTGTACCCTCGGAAAGCAACGGGTCCTGACCGAGTCCCTGGTCGTGCACTCGGATCCTGCGCAGACCAACTGGCGGGTGTGTTCGCGGACATCTTCAACCTCTCCCTGCACCGGTCCAGGTTTCCCACCTGCTTCAAGAAGACCACCATCATACCGGTGCCAAAGAAGAATCAGACAACGTGCCTCAATGACTACCGTCCAGTGGCCTTGACATCGATCATCATGAAGTGCTTCGAGACATTGGTCATGTGACACATCAGCACCATGCTCCCAGAATGCCTTGATCCACTGCAATTTACATATCACCACAACCGGTCCACAGCGGACGCCATCTCCCTGGCCCTACACTCATCCCTGGAGCATCTCAACAACAAGGACTCCTACATCAGATTCCTATTCATTGACTACAGCTCCACCTTCAACACCATAATCCCAGCCAAACTCATATCAAAACTGGGACTTTGCTCCTCCCTCTGCAACTGGATCCTCAACTTCCTGACCCAGACCACAACCAGTAAGGATAAACAACATCTTCTCCACGATAGCCCTCAATACCGGGGCACTGTAAGGCTGCGTACATTGCCCCCTACTATACTCCCTATGCACACACGACTGCGTGGCAAAATTTTGCTTGAACTCTATCTACACATTTGCAGATGATACGACCATAGGGCGTTGGATCTCGAACAACGATAAGTCAGGGTACAGGAGGGAGATAGAGAACCTAGAGGTGTGATGTAATGACAACAATATCTTGCTCAATGTCAGCTAAACTAAAGAGCTGCACTTTGTTTTCAGGGAGCAAAGTACTGTACACACCCCTGTCTGCATCAACGGTGCCGAGGTGGAGATGGTTGACAGCTTCAAATTAGGTGTGCACATCACCACAAATCTGTCCTGGTCCACCCACGTCGACGCTATGAGCAAAAAAGCACAATAGCATCTATACTTCCTCAGGAAACTAAGGAAATTTGGCATGTCCACATTGACTCTTACCAATTTTTACAGATGCACCATAGAAAGTATTCTTTCTGGCTGCATCACAACCTGGTATGGCAACTGCTTGGCTCAAATGATCATAACAATTTATACTGCAGGAGAAAAAGGAGCCTATGGTTGGCAATTTGACTCTGATGTCCCACGGTATTGCCATGGGGAAAGCTCCCCAAGCTCCTTGGTAGTTCAGAACAGGTGCAAAGCTTGAACATACTCCTTTTGGTTGCGATCTACCAGCCGCTTTGCGCTATAGTGAGAGTGCAAGACGGCTGATAGTTCCCAGGAGAGGCCTCCCATGGGCTTCTCAGCAGCCTTTCCGCCTCGCGAGATATACCCAAGTCCCGCGAGGCGTCAAAATCAGAATTCTGCCCAAAGGGGCATGACCAAACGGCACACACCTAAGTAGGTTTTAAACCTACTTAGGCAAGCTTACCCAGAATCTACCGGCCTCCTCTGAGGCCACAGCCAGCCGCCGTTCAGCACTGGTCTACACAAACGTGGAACAGGCGGAATGGCACCCGGTGGGTCTCCCGTTTCCAGCGGAGGCTCCTCGTGCAAGGTGGCTCCCTGACCTTCCCGGGGAACTAGGGCACTACCAGGCTGGCACTTTGGCATTGTCACCCACTGGCACTGCCAAGCATGCAGGAGCACTGTGAGGGAAGCAGTGCAAGGGTGCCCAGGTGCCACTGCCAAGGGTCAGAGCCTGAGGGAGGCCATGCCTATGAAAGGAGAGTGGAGGGGGGTTTGAAGGGTGGAGGGGGGTGCAGGTCAGGTAAGTCGGGGCCTCTGGGGAGTTTGGGGGGGATGACGGGAGGGGGTTCTGGAGAGGGGGAGGCCCTCACCAGGGACTCAATAGTGGGGTGTCCACAGCTCCCGAGTGCTGAAAAAAATTCGAAGTGTGGACTAAACCAAAGCAAATTTCCCCAGCGCTCACAAAAGTGACTAAAGGTGTGATTCTCAAGCGAGAGCACAATGCAGCCGGACAATCTCAGGAGAGCCCTCTCGTGGGCTTCCCCAGTGCCCGGGTTCCACTGCCACGCTGGTTGGAGCACTGGCAATGTACCAGGGTGGCACTGCCAAGCATCAGGGGCTGATGGGGGCCATGCCCATGAATGACAGGTGATGGTGGGCGTTTGAAGGGTGGGGGTGTGCAGAGAAGGTACGTAGGGGCCTCCAGGGTTTGGGGCAGTGATGGGTGGACGTCCTGGAAGGGAGGAGGTGCTGTAAGGCAGTTTGGAGGACC
This sequence comes from Scyliorhinus canicula, assembly GCF_902713615.1. NCBI lineage: Eukaryota > Metazoa > Chordata > Chondrichthyes > Carcharhiniformes > Scyliorhinidae > Scyliorhinus > Scyliorhinus canicula. The sequence goes on along the minus strand of NC_052150.1, from coordinate 20,100,912 downwards.
TGGAGGGAGGGACCCTTAGGAACCCCACAGCGTTGTTTTCTCACTTGGGGAGGGGAGGGTTAGTGCCCATGAGTGTGGGGGTGATATTCCCCATGGGTGAGGGTGTGTGGGGGACCCACAAGCTCACTTAGAGATCAGTGCACCCTTTCAAACTAGCAGCCCAATCTCTGAGTTCAGCCCACCAGTGCTAAAAAGAATTCTAAACGTGGGCTAAACGGTGAGAAACCCCCAGGGCCCAAAAATGTGACTACGTGTCATTGATTAGCGGTGGGCAAGTCGCCAGCAGAGCCGGTGGGAAACTCCCCGAAAAACCCCGCCACAAATGAACGTAGAAATGTTTTGCGAGAATCGTGCCTTAGCGGTCGGCAAGTCGCCAGCACAGCCGGTGGGAAACTCCCTGCAAAACCCACCACAAATGAACTTAGAGATTCTTCCGTTAAATTCCTCCCTTTCTTTGCAGAGATGGATCCATGTGTATAAAAGTATGTTGTTTCGAGCGAGTGTAAATGAGCCACAGTACGAGCTCAACTGATGATCTTACATTGGTTGATAGTGAAGTTATTAGCAAGTGTTTTCTAATCAGGGAACGGCATCTAACAGTAGACATTTTGTTTACAGTTTTGCAAGCATGAGCTGGTTGCGTGCAGTCTGTTCTTTCCAAACAATTAAAAGAACGTAAAGTTTGATTAGCTCAGCCAATCATTGTAATGTACAATATGCACAACTGACACTGAAATTCATACATGATGGTGACCTCATTGGGCATCACACCTAAACCTGCTGCCCTTGTACATGTACTTTTCCAGGAGGATTGCTGCAGTGTTCAGCTGTACGAACTAGTTGAACTAGCTAGTTGAGCTAGATTATTTGAAGTAGCTAGTTGAGCCATCATGATCTATCAGTTTTATTTCAATGTAACCAAAATGGCAATACTGCACAGAATGGATACAAGATAATTTTTCTGTTAAGAATTTCCCTCCACCTTAACTTAAAAATAATGATGTAATGTGAGTCCAAATAATTCATGAGTTATACTACCCCAATGCTTTTCCTTGCTTGTTTTCTCCTTTCCCTGTGTCCCCTTTGGATGTTGCCTCTGCTGGGAGACACTTATTCAAGTGGCTAACATTTGCATGAAAGGCCTGATAGCGGTGGTAAGAGGTAAACTTCAGGAGGCATCAGTGTAGAAACCTATCCTGTTTTCATATAGTGCCTACACATACATGTTTCTAGCTGGAAGACATCAGCAAGGAGAAACCAGGTCAATTTTCTTAACCGGAGAGAGTCTAACTGAGATGACCAAACCCCCACACAGATTGGCGATTGAGGCAGAGACTACTGTGCATGTGCACCTCCATGATTCAACAGATAAACTTGTGAAAGTTTTTCACGCTTGAAACTTTTTATTGAAAATGATCATAACATTTCCAGCAGACTTATTTTGTTCTGCACTTCCTGGAGGCACAGCAGTGCCCCTAGTAAAATAAGCAAAGGCCCATAGCCACGTCATGCCAAAAACTAGAGGCATGTATTGTTGTTCAATGTTGCAGAAAGATGTACAAGTTAATGCTTCAGCGTATGGGGCAGGTGCGTTGATATGATTATGATTCCCACATTCTTTGTTCGTCACCCTTTTAACCGTAGTCTATTTTAAGTGCTTTTTCACCCAGTGTGTAACAAAATATGGTTTCGTAGACCAATCTGTATTCAGGGTCAAGTTCTGGTGATGAAATGTCAATTCCGTCTGTTGTGTCCAAGACTGCTCAAAACGTGCTCGTCTTACAAGCTTATTTGTCGCTGAGATTCATTTATCCCTGAGACATAGTTGGCATTATGTAGAGTTTGCGCAGTCTTTTCAGGCTGTCAGGGGAGTCGGGCGACCTGGGGCGGGATTCTCCGACCTCCCCCCCCCCCCCGCCCCTCCCCCCCCCTCCCGGGGGTCGGAGAATCGCCCGGGGCCGGCGTCAATCCCGGCCCGCCATGTCCCGAATTCTCCGCCCCCCGAGATTCGGCGGGAGCGGGAATCACGAGCGTCGGCAGGCCCTCCGCATCGGTCGGGGAGCCTCCCGCAGCGATTCTCCGGCCCACGATGGGCCGAAGTCCCGCCGCTGACAGGTGTCTCCTGCCGGCGTGGATTAAACCACCTACCTGACCGACGGCGCAGGCGGGCTCCCGGGGGGGGGGGGGGGGGGGGGGGGGCATCTGACCCCGGGGGTGCCCCCACGGTGGCCTGGCCCGCGATCGGGGCCCACCGATCGGCCGGCGGGCCTGTGCCATGGGGGCGCTCTTTTTCTTCCGCCTTCGCCATGGTCTTCACCGTGGCGGAGGCGGAAGAGACCCCCTCCCCTGCGCATGCGCTGGTATAATGTCAGCAGCCGCTGACGCTCCGCCGCATGCGCGGACTTCCACCTGCCGGCGTAGTCCTTTCGGCCCCGGCTGGCGTGACGCTAAAGGCCGTCCACGGCAGCCAGCGGAGTGGGAACCACTCCGGCACGGGCCTAGCCCCTCAATGTGGGGGCGGCCCGACACCGGAATGGTTCACGCCACTCCAACACGCCGGGACCCCCCGCCCCGCCGGGTAGGGGAGAATCCGGCCCTTAGATGTAATAATCACAGATGTCATCTCCATTAAATAAAAATGAGTGAGACAACCAGGGCACGATTCTCTCAGCCCGGGGCCGGGACGGAGAATTGCCGCACCCGGCCGAATCGCGCCACGGACAGCGGGACGCAATTCCAAGCAGAGTGGAGAATCGCCACCATTGGCACCGGTGTGGTCAGCAGGCCGCCAGACGGGGGCCTCTCTATGCGCCCCCTGCCCGGGATGGACCGAGCGGCCGCAACAAAAATCCCGAGTCCCGCCGGCGCCGTTCTAACCTGCTTCTAGCCAGCGGGACCTCATCGCGGAAGGGTATGGGGGCTGTCTGTGGGGCATGAGGGGAGTCAGACCCCGGGGGAGGGGGGGGGGGGGGCCCGTTGTGGCCTGGTCCACGATCGGGCCCACCGATCGGCAGGGCAGCCTTTCGGGCTGGGGGCCTCCTTTCAACCACACCGGCTCCTGTAGCCCTGCGCCATGTTGCGTTGGGGCCGGCACGGTGAAGGGAGCCACTGCGCATGCGCACATTGGCGCCGTTGCCACTGCGCATGCGTGGACCCCGCGGCACCCAGATGACGCCGGGATCAGCAGCTGGAGTGGTGAGGGTTACTCCAGTGCCATGCTGGCCCCCTGTAGGGGCCAGAATTGCTGATCCTGAGGCCATGTTGACACCGTCGGAAAACGCGACGGCGTCAACACTTAGCCTCAGGATCAGAAAATCCAGCCCCCAATTTCTATGCAATCTAATGAGAGGGCTCTGAAACATTGAGGTTTTTTTTAAAACAAAATTTGATCTTGAAGTGAACATGATCTTTCTGTCCACTGCTGCGAGCTGTTTCCCCAAGTGGCAACTGTCACAACACAGTACTGAAAGGTCCAAAGTTTTTATTGAATTCAATCAAGGCCAGAAGTCACCAGAACTTCCTCCATGGTTAAAGCATCTTGCCAAGTGTGTAACTTGGGTCTGCAGAAATAGGTTTAAAACCTGCACTGCCACTACATCAATACTCAGTCAGTAAGATGCCCGTATGGTGTTCTGCAGAGCTGCACAAGTCAGAACGTTACCATGTTGAACCTCTGTTCTGCATAAAGCTGATCTCAGTTGGGCCTGTACGAAAGATCTTGTACCTGGCCTTGTGCCTTCCCTGAGGTAGTGAACAGGATTTGTTTTTAAACATTCAAGGATGTGGCACTGAAATTCATACACGACTTTGCTCAATTGTGTGGCAGGCATTATCCTGTTCGTGGAAATTACCTCAAAAAAATTGGAACAACAGGTTAAGCAAACTGTTTCACACTGATACTAAGCAGCAGCTATGCAAGTATTATTTTTCACCAACAGGATGCGAAACGTCAGTCCGAAAATACATTCTGCTTCCCAGACAATTGAATAACATTATGAGTGAATTTAACTGCCACAACCTAGAAGCAAATTAACATAAATGCTACGTAACTTCACAAATCATTTACCTGCATAAACGAGCACCTCTTAAAATTAGAGCAAGAAATACGGCAGCACGGTAGCATAGTGGTTAGCATAAATGCTTCACAGCTCCAGGGTCCCAGGTTCGATTCCCGGCTGGGTCACTGTCTGTGCGGAGTCTGCACGTCCTCCCCGTGTGTGCGTGGCTTTCCTCCGGGTGCTCCGGTTTCCTCCCACAGTCCAAAGATGTGCGGGTTAGGTGGATTGGCCATGCTAAATTGCCCGTAGTGTCCTAAAAAGTAAGGTTGGGGGGGGGGTTGTTGGGTTACGGGTATAGGGTGGATACGTGGGTGTGAGTAGGGTGATCATTGCTCGGCACAACATCGAGGGCCGGAGGGCCTGTTCTGTGCTGTACTGTTCTATGATGGGTTAATTAAAATTTGCAGGTCAAGGGGTGAGGAGGGTGGGTGATATGTTCCTGGAGGGGAGCTTTGCGAGTTTGTGGGGCTTGGAAGAGAAATTTGGGCTGGCAAGGGGAAATGACTTTAGGTACTTACAGATGCGGGACTTTGTCCGCAGACAGGCCCCATCCTTCCCATGCCTCCGGCCAACGGGGATCCAGGACAGAATAGTCTTTGGAGGAGAAGGAGGAGAGGGTAGAGTCTCGGATACTTACAAGGTGCTCATGAAGGGGAAGAGTCCCAACGGAGGAACTGAAACTCAAATGGGAGGAGGAGCTTGGCGGAGAGATGGAGGACGGGCTATGGGCAGAAGCCCTGAGTAGGGTAAACTCAACCGCAACATGTGCCAGGCTCGGCCTGATTCAATTTAAGGTCGTTCACCGGGCCCACATGACGGTAGCTCGGATGAGCAAATTCTTTGGGGTAGAGGACAAGTGCGCTAGATGCGCGGGAGGACCAGCGAACCATGTTCACATGTTTTGGGCATGTCCTAAGCTTAGGGGGTACTGGGAGGGGTTTGCAGGGATCATGTCCCGGGTGCTTAAAACAAGGGTGGTGATGAGTCCAGGGGTGGCAATGTTTGGGGTTTCGGAGGGTGTGCAGGGGGAGAAAGAGGCCGATGTTTTGGCCTTTGCTTCCCCAGTAGCCCGGCGGCAAATACTGCTGGCATGGATGGACTCTAAACACCCGAAGACCGAACTATGGCTTTCAGACATGCCTAGTTTTCTGGGTATGGAAAAAATTAAGTTCAACTTGAGGGGATCTGTACTGGGGTTCGCCTGAAGGTGGCAACCATTCATCGACTTCTTCGCGGGAGAGTGAACATCAGCAGGGGAGGGGGGGGGGGGGGGGGGGGGGGAGATTAGAGTAGAGTAGGAGGGATAAATAGGCAGGTAGTGTCTATGGGAGAGGAGCGGGATTGTGCCGTATGGTTCGATTGAGGCATTGGTTTTACGTTGGTGTTTGCATATTTTTGTCTTTTTTTTCTGTTTGTTATCTGTAACTGTTTACAATGCTGAAAAATACCTCAATAAAACTATTTGTTTAAAAAAAAAATTTGCAGGTCGATAGTTAAGCAAGTGATATGGATTGAAGGTGGGTGAATGGAGTTGAGGGACAGATCAGCTATGATCTAATTGATTAATAGATTACGCTTGAGGGATTGAGCGTTCTCATGTTCCTATCTTTCTGATTCTATGATATCCGTTCCCTCCAAATATGTAACCAGAATCCTGATTCAAGTACTAGTGGAGAAACGGTGTACAAGGCTTGGAGGCTGCAGTCCTTCACAGCAACAGCAGAGTAGCATTCCACCTGCTCCCATGCACAAACCTTGACCACTGCAGGAACACACTATGAAGGAATCCATGATAAAAAGTGAAGTAGTCTGTCAGAATTTCCTAACTCCATGAAGGTGCAAATTCCAACTTACAAACGCTCAATTCAGATATCAGACATTGTCTTTTATGCCAGCACCAAGCAATTGGCTAGTGGAAGTATTTCACTTCAGCTTTGAGTTAGTGTTTTTGATATAACTTTTCCAAATTAAAACAAAATCTGAAGATAACAAATTTCTATGGAAAAATGTTTGTTGTTGGTGAATTGCATACAGCCCTTTCATTCTCAGACCAGAGTTTAAATCCAGATCAAATGTAATGGGATGTAAACTTATTATCAAGAAGTTCTAATGTCGCAAAACAGCTCCTGGCAACCCAAACCACTGATCTTCACATTTACCATTAAACTAACAATCTCAGCCAGAGGCTAAGTAAGGAAGATGTGCAAAAGAGACAAATGTTGAGGTTATTACATATTGCTGAGCAAAGCAGGAGCTTTGCCCTGCACCTATTGTGCATTATAATTGACCCAAGACCTTTTGACACTAACCTGGAAATAAGCAGCGAGATGGCGTTCCATTCCAGAGTTCGAATATTCCTCATTGACTTCTCAGAAGTCAAAATTTTTGATTACAATCAGACGCGTTTGGTCAAAATTCCGTTATTTCATTAATTGTTTCATAAATTTTAAACAGTCTGCTAAGGAAATGTTTAAGAAAAACACCTGAAGTTTTGTCTCCATTAACTCAAAAACATTTACTTTCCTTTCTTTAAATAATGCTGCTTTTGTCATGGTGCTTATTTTCCCCACTTTAAGTATAGGTGAGAAACATCTAAAAATACAATACTTGTATTTTGGTTTTCGAAATCAATTTAATTTGGAATCAAACCAAATGTAGGAGAAGTAGATAGCCTTGTATTTGACCAGCCTACATGAATCAAACGGATTATATAACAAAGCATTGTCAGAAAAATAGTAAAAGCAAAAATATATTTGGTCATATTGAGCCACATTTGATCTCTGCTTTTGGAGAGCTTTTACATTACAGTGTTTTCTTTTCCCAAGCTAATCAATGGAAAGGACATGAAGTCTGATCTCTGTTTATCCAACCCAGGCAACCCAGAGCATCGTAAATTGTGATTATTCTGTATTCCAATTAGAAAATAACGAGACCTGGATAGCCACACCCCTGAACCGCAAGGGTCATTTAAATCATCAGCTGCTTCCACTCAAGGGGCTGGCTTAGCACAGGGCTAAAGAGCTGGCTTTTAAAGCAGACCAAGGCAGGCCAGCAGCCCGGTTCAATTCCCGCACCAGCCTCCCCGAACAGGTGCGGAATGTGGCGACTAGGGGCTTTTCACAGTAACTTTGTTTGAAGCCTACTTGTGACAATAAGTGATTTTCATTTCATTTGGATCTTTATGGCCTCGGAGTGTGGAACCCAAAATGTGCAGAGTAAACTTGGTATAGCTGGTCTCAACTTTATGCATTTCTTTGGATAGCTAGGGTGCCCCTTTGGAGAGGTGCAGTTACGCCTGTGTAATTAGCTTTAAATTTAAAGAAGTTAACATGATAAATGCAAATTATTCTGATGACAATCTGCCACCTCCCCTGGTTTTGGTCTGTCCTGGGTAAAGGAGGATCCTACCTATAAACTCCCAGCTCCCACTGCTCCGGACCAGTTAAAAGTCCTGGAGTGGGAGACTGCTTTAACATAATCTTTACAGTGCAGGAGGCCATTCAGCCCATCAAATCTGCACTGGCTCTAAAACAGTATTTAACCTAACCCCACTCCCTGCCTTATCCCAGTAACCTTGCACATTCTCTCTTTTCGGATAGCAATTCAATCTCTTTTGAAACCTCATTTCCACCACCCTCTCAGGAGGTTTGTTTCAGTCTCCAATCACCCTCTGGTGAAAATTCATTTCCTCATATCACTTCTATACCTTTTCCCAATTATTTTGAATCTGTGCCCTTTAGTTCTTGAAGCTCTCAAGTGAGATCAGAGTTGCAGCACTTCAATGTTACACTTCCAGAAGCGAAGTGGCCCTATCCAATCAGTGGCCACTTTGAGTATCTGAACATGCAGCGAGGACAGAGCCGCAGACCCCACACATATGCAACAGTGTCAGGTACCTGCATTAAAGGTAACACCGACCAAACAAACACAGATGGCAAGTCCGGTATGCACACCTACTCCCTTCGCCACAGATGTTATGGCGTAAAATCTCCTGGAAGGCTTATTTTGGCCGCCAGGAGTTTCAGGCAGATTCTAAGAGACTCCTGGACATTCTGGGAGGGTTGGCAACCCTACCCATGATAGGCCATTCATTCCTCGGACCATTCATTCCATGGTCAGCTAACAGTCGGACAATATTTACATCGTTTACACTCACCTGCCAAGGCAATGACATCTCTTCCGATGCACAGAACACCTCATTATGGCCAACCTACCTCTGAAATGGGCCTCCCTGAAAGCCCACTTTTTATAAGCACTTGAATCACCGACACCAGGCCCACCTCTGATTCGTTACTACTTCCAGGCTCGCTGCTGCAATTCTTAATAGCCCGCCCACAACTATCCCCATCCCAGAAAATCCAATGTGTGGGCAGACATTTTTGTAAATTGGATTCACAGAGCTGGGAATCCGACTCATGGCTGAAAATGCAGACCCAAGTATCCAAAATGTCCAGGTGCTAAGCATGTGGGGAACAAACCCCAGAAACCCGCATTTTATAATTTAGTGACAGAGTATGTCGTAGCTGCAAGTAGCTATGCCTTGAATCAATTTCACCATCAATATTTCATCCTCCTCCCCAGAAACTGTCCTGCATTTGCTGTGGTTTAAAGGCAAATCAAAAGCTTGTTGTACTTTTTATTGTTAATGTGCTGTTACAGCCTCTTGTTTTGCATCCCTTGCACCTAATCAATCTCAGAAGCATTTCACTTGCTAATGTCTTGTAGTACGGCTTGGCTCAATAATTTAATGATAGAGTACTGATACGAAGAAAATGCACTGTTTGTATATAAGAATCGGTTCCTTGTTAGCGAATGCTTACTGGAGGCTGAAATATTAACTGGAAAGGGATGGAAAATTCTCTTCATCACCATTAAACCTGAGCCGTGAAAGTGTTTCTATAGCTAGTAAGAGTCATGTGGGCAGAAGACTTCTGCCATTTAGCCTAAAGTTTCAGAGAATTCATTAACTTTTATTTCCATCCAAGAATTGTGACAAGAACCGCAACATGGCCCATGAATTCGAACAAAACAAAGAAGCATTGTGTCTCAAAAAATAACAGCAAAGCTCTCAAGTAACTCTAATTGTAACAAGGTACAACACAAACTGGCGACGTCCTCAAAAATTACAGTGGTTGGGGGGGGGGGGGGGTGGTACACAACTATTTGGGGGGGGGGGGGGGGGGGGTGGTAAAGCGCTGGGAGGAGGGTGACAGTGAAAACAATCTTTCTCTCAGAGATGCTGAAGCCAAATAAAATGATTCTGCTGCCACCTCAGCTGAAATTAGCCAACTCAGCAGACAGCAGGGGTTAAATTTGTAATCTCCCAGGTCTGTATGATTCAGTATACTCCACAGTGCTGCAACTCATTGAGCTGCCAAGAGTGTAAAAGGAGCTTGGAAATTAGTATTTGCAGTTTTCCCCCTTCAAAAGTAATTATTTTTAGATCCTGAAATATTTTCCATTGGAACATTTCAATTTTTTTACCGACAACACGATTCTGCTCCTATTGCATATCAATCTAAAATGCATAGGTGGTGTTTTGAAAATTTCACTCTACAGTTGCAGGATAAAGTGCACAACCTTCTTTAAGCACAGGCTTAGAAAAGCGAAATGTAGCTTCTGCACATCAGACACTGAACATCTGGTGAGTGATATATTCTGTGGTGTTGAGAATGAATTTGCAGCAAATTCCACTTTTATTTCCATTCAGAAAATATTTCACAACATCAGCTACGAGTTCCACAAGAACTCTGGCAACCTTGGGAGCACTGGCCCAACAACCCACATGGTCAATTTGCATTTATTTAGGGTCATTTCATTTTTTTTAACGTATAAATCTCGCAACTTTTGTGCATCATCCAACACAAGTGCCTGTAGGGAACCTGCTCACAAGATGCCACTGAAATTAAAAGACATAAAATTTGGGGGTGCCAATGGTTCAATTCCCAAGTGCATTCGTGCAGAAGACTTCATGTCGAGAGAATCATTTGGTAAAACTATGCCATTTTTCTGAATGGGAGCATGAATTTAACCATGAACCCAAAGTTCCATGGTATGCAACTAAGCAGAACAAAGGACTGAAAGGCTGATTACTATGTATATCTTTAACAAACATGCTATGAGAATACATAGAACATAGAACAGTACAGCACAGAACAGGCCCTTCGGCCCTCGATGATCACCCTACTCAAACCCATGTATCCACCCTATACCCGTAACCCAACAACTCCCCACTTAACCTTACTTTTTTAGGACACTACGGGCAATTTAGCATGGCCAATCCACCTAACCCGCACATCTTTGGACTGTGGGAGGAAACCGGAGCACCCGGAGGAAAGCCACGCACACACGGGGAGGACGTGCAGACTCCGCACAGACAGTGACCCAGCCGGGAATCGAACCTGGGACCCTGGAGCTGTGATGCAGGGCAGTTTAAATATAAGATGAATCGTTGTCTGCAATGTGCCACTTTAAAAATACCAGACAGGCTGATGTAGTTAGAAGCAAATGATAACAGGGCTTTTAGTTTACTAGAATAAACCTCCCCCAACCCCCCCCATAATTGTGTACCACCTCCCCCCCCCCCCCCCCCCCCCCCCCCACCACTGTAATTTTTGAGGGCATCGCCAGTTTGTGTTGTACCTTGTTACAATTAGAGTTACTTGAGAGCTTTGCTGTTATTTTTTGAGACACAATGCTTCTTATGCTCTCATTGGATAAAGTGGTGGGGGGGGGGGGGGGGGGGGGAGACAACCAGATTTCCAATTCCTGATCACCATTCAGTTTAAAATTTTTAGCCCACATGCCATTTGATCATGGGAAGCATGACATTGGAGCTTGATTTGTTCGGCATCATTAGGTAGCAATTACAATGAGAAACCTGGCCTGATAATTTCACCTTCATCATCAGAGGGCCTGAAGCTTTATTGTGAGTGCTTATCTTCAGCCCATAAAACTTTCCCAAACCAAGTATTGAATACAGGAACTCGGTGTGGCACAGTTTATCCACCACTGGAGTCACTGAAGTGCCGCATGTCAAGGAGAGTGCTGCTATCTTGATGAAAAATGTAATAGTTCGTTCCAGTACACTAAAGCTGGGCTGCATTAAAAGACTGAAAAATCAGCTGATAGATTTTTTTAAAGACATATGCCGAGATTTGCTACAGTCCAAATAACAGCAAATATATATTGGTACACAAGGTACTGTTATGTATCAACCTTTTTATTCATAACATCTTTATAATGGTCAATTTAAGTAATTTAAAGCATGGTTCTACATAAAAAAAACAATTCTGAAGAATGCAATATGTCAGAACAGTACTTGAGAGCAAACTCCCACACCAGACTTGGCATTGAATCCAAGTCAATAACAGGAACTCCCTCATAAATGCCCTGGTTTCCGGCTAGCAATTTTAGTGCCTCGGTCTGACAAGGTGAGGCTATAGAATAAAACTGACAGCTGACAACCACAACCAGCAGCACTAAAGCAATGATACCTTTAGAATAAAATATTGCAACAGAACCATTTGTTGGAAATTTATAGTTGTGTTTTCTTTCAAAAGGTCCAAAAAGCTGCCAGTGGTTCATGTTTTCTGTTAATTCACAGTTCCGCATGCAATGCACAGGTTTCATGTCAGAATATTGATGGTATTGAATTTCAACGTTAAATAAATGCTACATTATACTCAATAAGCTGTAAATTATATGGGCAAGACAGCAAATTCGCTAATCATCATTTGAAGGTTTAAAACTGCACAATTAGCCCACGGTATTAATGTTAGCAACCTAAAATTTAACATCTCACAGCAATTTACAGAGAGGACAAACAACAATTTAATATAACATCTTTATATCCATATACGTACAAACGTTAACAATATTCAACCCTTTCACTCCCCTCACAAACCCCAAAAGAAACAACAACCAATCCCCGATAACCCCCTCCCCCTGCATCTGACCATGACCAACTCCCTGAAATAGAAAATAAACGGCTGCCACCTTTCAGTCAACCCTCTCATTACATATTTGATTTGTTCCAAGTGCAAAAACTCCATCAGATCGCTTAACCATGTCACGACACGAGGCGGGGCTGAAGACTTCCAGTCAAGCAGAAGTCGCCTTTGGGCTATTGAGGAAGGGAAGGCAAGAGCATCCGTTTTCGCCCCTTTCTGTAACTCCAGTAAATCTGTGATCCCAAAACAGTCACCAAAGGACATGGTTCCAAATCAACCCAAAGAATTCTCAACATGGTGCTGTAGAGTGAAACCCAGAAGCTCACAAGCTTAGTGCAGGACCAGAACCTGCGTGTAAGATGCGCTGGGCCCCTATCCTCTACGCCGGCAAAAAACCCACTCTTATGTGCAGGGTAGGTGAATTGGCCACACTAAATAGCCCCTTAATTGGAAAAAAAATTGTTACTCTAAATTTAAAACATTGAGAAAAGAAAAAAACCACTCATTCGTGCCTTAGTCGAATGTGCCCAAGGCACCACCTTGAATTGAATCAAGCAGAATCTAGTGCGTGAGGAGGTAGAGTTCACTCTCTATAGAGCCTCACTCCAGACTCCTCCCTCAAACTTCTGGCCCAACTCCTCCTCCTACTTCCTTTTAATCTCATTGAACGGAGCCTGCTCAACCGACACCAGCCGACCGTAGATCTCAGGCACCCTCCCCCACGCCAACCACCGAGAGAGCTCTGTTCGTCAAGGGGGGGCGCAAAGGGAAGGGAGCGACCACATTGCGCACAAGGTTTCACACCTGGTGGTACGGAAATTGGTCGACTCTAGGAAGCTAATACATGTTCTCCAACCACTCCTCAAAACTAGCGAACTTACCACCTACAAACAAGTCACCAAACCGTTCTAACCCCTCCTCCCCCCAAGCCCCAATGGATGAATCCAAAACCGCCAGCTCAAAATGATGGGGCCAGCGGGAGCCGTGACCAAAGCTCTCAAACTGGTGCCTTTACAGTTATTCCTCTCCATCCATCCCCCATATGGACTCCATCCCTCTATGCCACCCATTTCAATGTTCGCTGTCCAATCATAGTATAACTGGTTGGGCAACATTAGGCTCCCTGACTGTCTATCCCTTTGTAAAAACATCCTATGAACCCGTGGGGTCCTGCTCGCCCACACAAAGGTAAGATCATCTTATTGACTCCCACTAAGAAAGATTTTGAAAGGTAAACTGGTAGGCACTGAAACTAAATATTCATTTTAGCTGATTGAACCCTCACCGTCAAAGTCAGCGGGAAGTTATCCCAACTCTTTAGGTAGTCCTTCGCTGCCTTAACCAGGTCCCCAAAATTTAACTTCCGTAGTGAGACCCAGTCATGGGCCACCCAGACTCCCAGATAACGAAAACTGGGCCTGGCCAAGCGAATAAACAACTTCCCCAGGTTGGCTCCCCACCCTGGGTGATTTACCGGTAAGCATTTGCTTTTACCCAGGTTCAATCTGTGGCCCGAGAAGGAGCCAAAGCCCTTGAGTAACTTCATTATCGCCTCTGAACTGGAGAGAGGCTCCGTCACATACAGCAACAGATCGTCCGCTTGAAAAGACACCTGATGCTACCTTCCCCGCTTTCTCTGTATTCCCCTCCACTTCGTGGAGGACCGCAATGCTATGTTTACGGGTCCAATTGTCAAGGCAAACGATCGTGGGGACAGTGGACACCATTGTCTCGTGTCTCTCCTCAGTTGAAAGTATTTTTAATTTAAGGTGTTTGTATGGACCCTCACGGTGGGGGCCCATACAAGAGCCAGATCCAAAATAAATCTAGGCCCAAAGCCAAACTTCCCCTATAGTTCGAACAAATAGCCCCACTCCACCCAGTTGACACGGTGGCAGAGTGGTTAGCACTACTGCCTCACAGATCCAGAGACCCGGGTTCAATTCTGGCCCAGGGGACTGTGTGGAGTTTGCACTTTCTTCCCGTGTCTGCGTGGGTTTCCTCCAGTGGCTCCGGTTTCCATCCACAGTCCAAAGATGTGCAGGTTAGGAGGATTGGCCATGCTAATTTGCTTCTTAGTGTCCAAAAGGTTAGGTGGGGTTACTGGGTTGCAGGGATGGGCTGGAAGCTTGGGCTTAAGTGGGGTGCTCTTTCCAAGGACCAGTGCAGACCCGATGGGCCAAATGGCCTCCTTCTACACTGTAAATTTTATGAAACACTTTCTCTGCATCGAGCGAAATAACCACCTCTATTTCAGGGGACGATGATGAGAACAAACCACATTTAACAGCTTCCGAACATTGGCAATCAACGGTCTTCCCTCAACAAACCCCGTCTGTCCTCCCTTTGCCAATGAGGCCAGCAATATCCCCCGAGTCATAGAATTTTCAAATATCTCAAGCTGCACTGGGTCTAGCAACCTAACCAACCTTTTATAAAATTCAATGGGGAACACGTCTGGCTTTCCCCAACTGCATTAAGCTCATACCATCCATAACCTCCTCCAAAGTCAGAGGAGCCTCCAATTCTTCCCTTTTCTCCTGTTCCACAACCAGAGTAGGCAAACCGTCCAAAATTCCTAGCACTGAGGACCCATCCTCCGGGGGCCCCAACTCGTAAAGGTTCTGATAAAACACCTCAAATGTCTCATTAACCTTGGCTGGGGTAGGAACCAGTCCACCCCCATGCCCCTAACCTGCGCAATTTCAAAGAGGCCACCTGTCACCTCAACTGGTGCACCAACAAACCACTAGCCTTTTCCCCATGCTCATAAAAAGCCCCCCTCGAGCGTCACAGCAGGCTCACCACTCCATCTGATGACAGCAGCCGAAACTCCCAACTGTAAATTCTTCCTGCGAGCCAGCAATTCGGGTGTCTGATTGAGTATTGACGGTCCACCTCCAAGATGGCAACCGCCAACCTCAGCCTCACCACCCTTTCACTCTTCTCCTTGCATGCCTTATAATAAATAATCTCCCCTCTAACAATCACCTTCAATACCTCCCACAACATGGAAGGGGGAATCTCCGCACTCCTATTAAATCTCATGTACTCCTCAATGGCGAGGGAGACCCTCCCGCAAAAGCTCTTATCCGCCAACATTGATGTATCAAACCTCCATGAGGGCGCTGAGTGGGGTCCGACCCAACCACCATGTCCACATAATGCCGAGGATGATCAGAAATCACTATGGCTGAGTGGCCCGACTACACTGCCCCCGGCAGTCAATTCTGGAATAGACCTGGTGGACCTGCAAGAATGAAAAATCCTGGATGCAGGAATCTCCAAGGGTCAGTTCCCCCCCCCCCCCCCCCCCCCCCCCCCCATCTGTTCCATGAAGGTCAACAGTGCCTTTGCCATCCCACAAGTCCTCAATGCCTTAGGCCTTGACTTATCCAGTTGGGGATCTAATATGCAATTAAAGTTCCCACCCATGACTAGCTGGTGCAAATCCAAATCTGGAATCAAAGACAACAGCTTAATAAAAACTGCATTGTCCCAATTTGGGGCACATACATTGACCAGCACCACCAGTGCACCCACTAACAATCCACTAACCACTACATACCTCCCATTCGGATCCATCAAAATCTTCCCTGCCAAAAAGGGTATCTTCCTATCAGGATCGCTGCCTCTCCCCCGGGTCCTCCCATCAAACCCCGAATGAAACATCTGTCCCACAATGTTATCTGATCTCTAACCCGCAAATGGGTCTCCTGGGCACCACATCAGCTTTCAAAGTCTTAAGGTACGTAAACACCCTAGATCTCTTTACTGGGCCACTTAATCCCCTTACATTCCATGCGACCAGCTGGATGGGGGCCGTCTACCACGCCCCCCCTCCCTTTACCAGTTAACCATTCCCACCTCGTGAGGCAGTCCAGCAACACCCCCGCCCCCCAACCCACCCCCAGAACGGCCGATATCTGGCCCACCCAAGATGGCTACCAAATCCCCCAACACAACCACACAAAGAAAAGTCCCCAGCCACCATCCGAAAACTAACTCAGCTCCCCCCCCCCCCCCTCCCTACCACCCACCGACACCCACCCAAACAATCAAGTAAACCACAACTAGGTCCCCAAATTTCACATCCCCCTCACCAAACCCCCACCACTCAATAACCATAACCTCAAAGCTCATATCTAATAAACCTCCCGTCGTACGAGCCGCCGATAACCCCACCCCTTCACTTCCATTGACAAACTAATCTAGCTCACAGCAGGGTAGCCTCTGCACCAAGCCAAACTTTATTACGATACAGTGTTGCCTTGGCCTTGTTAAAAGCTGCATGCCTCCTGACCAACTCTGCTCCAACACCCTGGTATATCCTCACCTCGTGACCTTCCCATTCCTGCTATTCCGATACTCCTTCACTAACCGTAAAATTGTTTCTTTATCTTAATACCTGTGGAATTGCACAATAATCGTACAAGGTGCTCACCAGCATGAGGCTTCTGTCCCAACGACCTATGGGCTCAATCCAGCTCGGAAGGCACCACAATTACCCCCTTCCCCACCACCTTCCAGAACAAATGCACTGTAAGCTTTGTCGCGTTTGGGCCCTCCAGCCCCTCTGGTAACCCGACCACCCTCAGATTTTGCCTTCACGACCGATTTTCAAGGTCGTCCACCATAGCCTTCAAGCTCTTACTATCAGCCACCACCTTTGCCATTTGCACCTCTGGAGAAGCAATCTGGTCGCTCTGCCTGAGAGAGCAACCCCTACCTCCTGCAGCTCCGTATCCTACTGCTTCACCACCTCGTCCATCTTAAGCCAGGGCCCCTTGAATCTAGGAAATTGCCACCTCGATCACCTTCTCATGGACACCCGCGACCTCCCGACGCAGATTTTGCAGTTATCCAGCTAAAATTTCAATGGTTTGGGAGTGGCCCCTGACATGGTAATCGCCTCCGCCATTTTCTTCTCCACCAAGGCACGCAAAGCCTCCACTTGTGAAGCAGTTTCTTTTGTTGCCTAGTTCGGTACCGATTGCACATCTCCTTACTGTTGGGATACTTAAACCATCGAGTTAAAAAATCTTGGGTCTGAATTCCATTGTCAGCCAGGCGAAAAGAGCTTAAATCGCGATGCCCGGCTGGAGCTCCAACATGTGCAACCGCTCCGTTACATGCCACACTGGACGTCCACCAAAGCAGCCTGCTTGACTGGCATGTGTTTCACCACCTTCAACATTCATTCCCTCCACCACCCAGTGGCAGCAGCGTGTACCATCTACTAGATGCACTGCAGCAACTCACCAAGGCTCTTGGAAGGATAAAGGCAGCAGACATGTGAGGACACCACCACCTGCAAGTTCCTCTCCAAGTCACACATCATCCTGACCTGGAAATATATCGCCGTTCCTTCACTGCCACTGGTTTAAAATCCTGGAACTCCCTTCCTAACAGCACTGTGGGTGTCCGTACAATACAGACTGCAGCAGTTCAAGAAGGTAGTTCACCACCACCTTCTCAAGGGCAATTAGGAATGGACAATAAATGCTGGCCTAGCTCACATCCCATGAACTCATAAACAAAGGACATGGGCGAATGAATGTTGAGTTAGCCTTTGGGGAAATTATGGTCTGATTTGCCTGTTGAAAACTCAAATGTTAACCTTGTTTCTTTTGTGGAACAAAAATCCATTAATTGTGAAATGGAAAAAAGTATTTCAGTTTTAATTTAAAAACGCAAACATTATATACAATCACATAGGAGAGAAGGCCCAGAAATAGACCATTCGGCCCAGCTATCTATGCTGGTGTTTATATTCCTCGAAGCCCTTCCCATTCAATCTATCTCACTACAGCCTGAGAGCACATCTTTTTATTCCCTTTTCTCTCCTGCTCAATACTTACCACCTTGGATTGGATTTGATTTTTTGGTCACGTGTACCGGGGTAAACTGCAAAGTACTGTTCTGCGTACAGTCCAGAAAGATTGTACCATACATGAAAAAAAAGGACATACATAAATATACAATGTAAATATATAGGCTCTGGCATCAGGTGAGCATATGGAGTGTAGTGCTACTCAGTGAAGAAGATCTGTGAGAGATCAGTTCAGTCCATAAGAGGGTCATTCAGGTGTCTGGTAACAGCGGGGAAGAAGCTGTTTTTGAATCTGTTAGTGCGTGCTCTCAGACTTTTGTATCTCCTGCCCGATGGAAGAAGTTGTAAGAGTGAGTAAGCCAGGTGGGAGGGATCTTTGATTATGCTGCCCACTTTCCCATGGCAGCGGGAGGTGTAGACAGAATCAATGGACGGGAGGCGGGTTCGCGTGATGGACTAAGCTGTGTTCACGACTCTCTGTAGTTTCTTACAGTCTTGGGCTGAGCAGTTGCCATACCCAGGCTGTGACGCAGCCAGATAGGTTGCTTTCTATGGTGCGTCTGTAAAAGTTGGTAAGAGTCAATGTGGACATGCCAAATTTCCCTTATTTCCTGAGGAAGTAGAGGCGCTGTTGCGTTTCTTGGTCGTAGCATTGACATGGGTGGACCAGGGAAAATTTTTGGTGATGTACACACCTAGAAATTTGAATCTGTAACCATCTCCAACTCAGCACCACTGATGCAGACAGGATTGTGTACGATATTTGGCTTCCTGAAGTCAATGACCCGCTCTTCAGTTCTGCTGACACTGACACTACAGCTTACATAAATGTTGAAATTAAAATGAATTTCACACATTGTGCACAAACCTGGCTGCTTTTTCAAACCCTCCTGCGGCTACAGGTTGTATGGTTAGCACTACTGCCTCACAGCACCAGGGACCCGGGTTCAATTGCGACCTAGTGTGCCTGTGTGGAGTTTGCACTTTCTCCCCGTGTCTGTGTGGGCTTCCTCCGGCTGCTCGGGTTTCCTCCCCCAGTCCAAAGATGTGCAGGTTAGGTGCGGTTACAGAGATTGGGCGGGGGAGTAGGTGGGTGATCTTTCAGAGGAGAGTGCAGACTCAATGAGGTGAATGGGCTCCTTCTGCACTGTAGGGATTCTTTGATTCTATGGTCAGGTCTCTGAACTCATCCTGAAAGTTACCAGCAGTTTTGGCTCCACTGCATTGGATTTTTCCTTTCAGGCTTTTGTGTGTTTGTTTCTGTTTGCTCCAATAGATGTGACAGAACACTATTGTATCTTTACTTTAGGTAACAAAGTTCTTTGTATTACTTGGGTTTCTTATGTCATTCGATTATAATCAAACTTATAATGTGGGCTATTCTTCAATCGTCAGCTTTTGCGGCATGTATCAGCCCTTTTTTTCTTTATTTGTTTATGGAATGAGGACATCTCTGGCTAGGCCAGCATTTATTGTCCATCCTTAAATGTCCTCGAGAAGGCGATGGTGTGCCGTCTTCTTGAACTGCTTCAGTCCATAAGCAGAAATTGGGTCACAACAGTAGCAACAATACAACAATCAACACTTATATAGAGCCTCTTATATGGAAAATACATCCTACTGTGCTTTATGGAAACCAAAGGCAAGATACGCAGGCTGAGCTAAAGGAGCTCTTAGGTGGCTTAGCCAAAAGCTTGAACATAGGGCTCCTTTTTAAGGAAACTCTGAAAAAGGAAGAAAGGGAGATGGAGTGGCAGAAGACTTGAAGGAAAGGAGTCCAAAATATGGGCCCGAGGTGACTAAGGGGCTGGTTTAGCTCACTGAGCTAAATCGCTGGCTTTTAAAGCAGACCGAGCAGGCCAGCAGCACGGTTCGATTCCCGTACCAGCCTCCCCGGACAGGCGTCGGAATGTGGCGACTAGGGGCTTTTCACAGTAACTTCATTGAAGCCTACTCGTGACAATAAGCGATTTTCATTTCATTTCATTTTCATATTGGGACAATAGTTGTGGGGTGGACATGGGGGCATGGGGATGAAATTGAGACAAGAATCAGAGGAATGAAGAGTTTTGCAAGAATTGTCCAACTGGAGGTCACAGTGATTGCACAGAGGCTTTAATCAATGTTCTTAGGACAATGAATGACACTGAGGGAAGAGCTTTATTTGCGACCTGAAGGTTGAACTGACAAGGAGGGTTGAGAGGTCTGACTAATGCTGATTTTTTTGCCACCATAGCTAATGCAGACATGCTCACCAGATTCCATTCCACTGCCTGCCAGCATAAAATGTTAGCGGTCGGAATGTGTGCACTTAAAGCTTTGCTCCCATTAATTTGCCCATGGCAACAGATATTACTGTTTTGATTTCGGATTTATCTACCAATGAGGCAACAGTGGCAAGAAAAATCCTTCCCAAATCTTATTGCCGATAAAATTCAAACATGACAAATCAGCAAATGTGAAACGCGAGTACAAATAGCAGTTTTTGCCCGGGCCTCACGGCTATGAGGAAAAATTGAAAGCAGAAGACTCAGAGGGAATATGATAGAAATGTATAAAATTCCATGAATAAATTTAACTCACGTAAATACTGCTGTGCTTAGAATTCAAGCACAAGGGGTCATATTTGCTGATTAAGGATAACATAAGAAAATAGGAAATGCAGGAGGAATGTTTTTTACTAAAAAGGATGGTAAATATCAGGAACAGTTTTTTTTATTTGCTGTAGGTATGGAAGCATCACTGGCTAGACCAGCATTTAATGTCCGTACTTATAAATGCCCTTGAGAAGGTGATGGTAAGCCAGCTTCTTGAACCGCTTCAGCTCATGTTGTGGAGAGATGCCCAAAATGCTGTTAGGGAGGCAGTTCCAAGACTCTGACTTAGCGATAGAACATAGAACATAGAACAGTACAGCACAGAACAGGCCCTTCGGCCCTCGATGTTGTGCCGAGCAATGATCACCCTACTCAAACCCATGTATCCAGCCTATACCCGTAACCCAACAACTCCCCCCCCCTTAACCTTACTATTAGGACACTACGGGCAATTTAGCATGGCCAATCCACCTAACCCGCACATCTTTGGACTGTGGGAGGAAACCGGAGCACCCGGAGGAAACCCACGCACACACGGGGAGGACGTGCAGACTCCACACAGACAGTGACCCAGCCGGGAATCGAACCTGGGACCCTGGAGCTGTGGAGCATTTATGCTAACCACCATGCTACCGTGCTGCCCCCATAGTGATGGAACAGCAATATAGTTCCAAGTCAGGATAGTGAGTGACTTGGAGGGGAACTTGCATGTGACAATGTTCACATGCATCTGCTGCCCAAGTTCTGCGAGGTGGTCCAGGTCATGGGTTTAGAAGGGGCTGTCAAAGGAAGTTGGAGAGTTGTTGAAATGTATCATGTACAGGGTACACGCTACTGCTCCTGTATTTATGTAGCTGATCCAGTTAATGGTAATCCCAAGGGTGTTGATGGTTGAAGATTCAAAAATGGTTAATGCTCTTCCATGACTCTACCTCTGGCTACCCCTTTACAACACTATTTACTTTGTCTGAACACTTCACAATCAACTCCTGGATCTTCGTGGCTCTGGTGGGAAAATGGCTATTCTCCAGCATTGCTACTAACCACATTAACATGAAAAACAATAGCTTTACAATTATCAGTTAAACAGCTCTTTAAATTTACTATCGATACCGGCTACTAACTCCAATTAAGCAACCCAATACAGTTCAGTTACTGACAGATTACTTGCTTAGTTGTGTAGAGGGCTTTGGAGAGAGAGAGCGAGAGAAAGAGAGAGCGTGAGTGAATCAAATCGGCTGAAGACTGACGTCTGTGATTCTGGGAACCTCTGGAGGAGGACAAGATTGATCGCCCACTGGACACTTCTGGCCGAAGATTGTTGCAGATGTTTCCTCCTTATCTTTTGCACTGATGTACTGGGCACTTCTTATCATTGAGGATGGGGATATTTGTGGAGCCTCCTCCTCCAGTGAGCTGTTTAACTCTTGGTGTCCAAAGATGTGTAGGTTAGGCTGGTTTATGGGATTATGGAGATGGGGAAGGGAGTTAGGGTGTTCTTTCAGAGGGTCGGTGCAGACCTGATGGGCAGAATGGCCTCCTTCTGCACTGTGGTGATGCTATGATTCTAATATCTATCACTACCCTTTTCACAGTTTTTAATCTTTATAATTTTTATGTCATTTGCAAATTTTGAGATTCTGCCCTGTATACCCAGCCTGATCTTCCTCCTCATCCTACCCAAGTGAATGCAAACTACCACTGACAAGAACTGAGAAAACAATTCAGGATGAAGCATCAGTAGACAACAAGCGAAGGACATGCCAACGTGATACCCAAGTCTAGGTCATTAATATAGATCAAGAAAAGCACCGGATACTGACCACCGGAAAATCTGACTATTTACTGTCCTCCAATCTGTTCCCCATCATTCACTGTTTCTTTTCCCTCAGCCAACCTCATGTCCAGGATGCCATTGTCCCCTTTTTCCATGGGCTTCAACTTTGTTGACAGACCTCTTATGTGGCACTTTATCAAACATCAAACATCTTTTGGAAGCCCATGTACGTCACATCAACCACATCACCCTCATCAACCCTCTTTATTACTGCATCAAAACCTCAATCAAATTAGTTTAACAAGATTTGCCCTTTAAAAAAATCTATGCACACTTTCTTTAAATAATTCACACTTGTCTGACTGTTAATTTTGTGTCAGATTATCGTTTCAAAATGTTTTCCCATCATCAAGGTTGGAGTGATTGGTCTGTAGTTGCTGGGCTATTCAGTACACTCCTTAACAAAAAGGCAGCATTTGCTATTCTCCAGTCTGCTGGCGCCACCCGGTTAACAAAGAAGGGTTGGAAGATTGCAGCCATTGCCTCTGCAATTACCACTCGACTGCCCTCAATATATATAGATACATAGTTACACAGAAGATAGGAGAAGGAGGAGGCCTTTTGGCCCTTCGAGCCTGCTCCGCCATTCACCACGATCATGGCTGATCATCCAACTCAATGGCCTAATCCTGCTTTCTCCCCATAGCCGTTGATCCCATTCTCCCCAAGTGCTATACCCAGCCGCCTTTTGAATATATCCAAAGTTTTAGCTTCAACTACTTCCTGTGGTAATGAATTCCACATGCCCACCACTCTGTGTGAAGAAGTGACCCCTTGGCCGGGATTCTCCCCCACCCGGCGGGGTGGGGGGTCCCAGCACCCGGACGTCTCCGCACCTTTAGGGGCCAAGCTCTCACCTTGAGGGGCTAGGCCCGCGCCGGAGTGGTTGGGGCTCCGCCGGCTAGTGTGGGCGGCCTTTGGCGCCACGCCAGCCAGGGCCGAAGGGACTTGGCCGGCCGGCGCAAGTCCACGGCTGCTGACGCCACCCCCGCGCATGCGCTGGGGAGAGGGTCACTTCCGCCTCCAACATGGTGAAGACCATGGCGAAGGCGGAAGGAAAAGAGTGCCCCCACGGCACAGGCTCGCCCAGCCAATCGGCAGGCCACGATCGCGGGCCAGGCCACCATGGGGGCAACAGATTGCGCGCCCTCCCCCCCCCCCCCCCAAGGACCCCGGAGCCCGCCCGCACCGCATGCTCCCGCTGGTAAGGTAAGTGGTTTGATCCACGCCGGCGGGAGAGGGTTGACAGTGGCGGGACTTCAGCCCATCGCAGGCCGGAGAATCGCCGGGGAGGGGTCCGCCGACCGGCTCGGCGGGTTTCCTGTCCCTGCCAAATCTCTGGTGGCGGAGAATTCGGGACACGGCGGGGGCGGGATTGACCAAGTGCGGCCTCACCGAGGCACTGTACAATTGCAGCAACGCATCCCTGCTTCTATACTCGAAACCTCTTGCAATGAAGGCCAACATACCATTAGCCTTCTTTACCACCTGCTGCACTGCATGCTTATCTTCAGCGAATGATGCACAAGGACACCCAGGTCCCGCTGCACACTCCCTTCTCCCAGTTTACAACCATTCAGGTAGTAATCTGCCTTCCTATTTTTGCTTCCAAAATGAATAACCTCACACTTATCCAAATTATGCTGCATCTGCCATTGGTTGGCCCACTCGCCCAACCTATCCAGATCTTGCTGTAGGATGCCTGCATCCTCGTCACAATTCACCCTCCCACCTAATTTAGTATCATCTACAAACTTTGAGATGTTACATTTTGTTCCCTCATCCAAATTATTAATATATATTGTGAATAGCTGGGGTCCCAGCACTGATCCCTGTGGTACCCTCACCAGTTACTGCCTGCCAAATTGAAAAGGACCCATTAATCCCTACTCTTTGCTTCCTCTCTGCCAACCAGTTTTCTATCCACCTCAGAACATTTCCCCCAATCCCATGTGCTTTAATTTTGCACAATAATCTCTTACGCGGGACTTTATCAAACGCCTTCTGAAAGTCCAAAAATAACACATCAACTGGCTCCCCCTTGTCGACTGTACTGGTTACCTCTTCAAAGAATTCCAACAGATTTGTCAAGCAGGATTTTCCCTTCATAAATCCATGCTAACCCTATGTTTCCCCCCCTGCTGTTTGCACTTGCGATTGAGCCATTGGCCAACGCATTAAAAAGTTCGGGAGCATGTAAAGGAATAGTGGGGGGGGGGCATGTAAAGGAATAGTGGGGGGGGGGGGGAATAGAGCATAGGGTGTCCTTATATGCTAACGACTTGCTGCTGTATGTGTCGGAACCGAGTGGGTCGATAGGGGGAATATTGGAGTATTTGGGTCGTTCTCGGGGTACAAGCTGAACCTAGACAAGAGTGAGTATATTGTGAGTTTCGGACGGGGGTGAGGGCAGGGGTGGTGAAGGTGCCATTCCGTAGGGCAGGGACTCACTTTAGGTATCTGGGGGTGCAGGTTGCCCGGGAGTGGGGGGGGGGGGGGGGGGGGGTGGAGCTCCGCAGGTACAATATCACTAGTTTGGTGGGGAGAGTGAAAGCCGATCTGGCAAGGATGGATGGTCTCCCTCTGTCACTGGCGGGACGGTTGCAGGCGGTTAAAATGAATGTGTTGCCACAATTTCTGTTTATTTTTCAATGCCTACCAATCTTCCTGCAGGGAATGTGGAGAAGGTGCGGAGCTGGGTCAGAGGGGTTGATTCCCAGTAGGTCAGAATGGAGGAGGGTTTGTGCATGGGGTCGGGACTGAAAGCGCTAGCAACAGCGCTGCTCCCGATAACTCCGGGGAAATACTCAGTGAGTCCGGTAATAATAGCTTCATTGAAAATCTGGAGGCAGTTTTGCCAACACTTCGGGTTGGGGGCAGTGTCGAGGGAAATGCCTATTCGGGGGAACCATGGATTTGAGCCAGGGAGGTGGGATGGAAGCTTTCGGAAATGGGAAGAGAAGGGGATTAAGACGCCAAAAGATTTGTTTCTTCGGGGTCGGTTTACAGGATTGAGGGAGCTGGAAGCGAAGTATGGGCTGGAGCAGGGAGACATGATAGATACATACAGATCGAGATTTTGCCAGGAAGGAGATACAGAGTTTCCCGGAGGAACCGGCCTCCACATTGTTGGAGGAGGTGCTGACGACAAGGGGTCTGGAGAAGGGGGTAGTGTCAGCGGTGTATGGAGCTATTTTGGAAGAGGATAAGGCACCACTGGAAGGGATCAAAGCTAAGTGGGAGGAAGAGTTGGGAGAGGTTATAGAGGAGGGGGTCTGGTGTGAGGTGCTCCGGAGAGTAAATGCCTCCACCTCATGTGCGAGGTTGGGGCTGATACAGCTGAAGGTGGTATAGAGAGCCCAAAGCTAGAGGACTACTGGAAGGTGGTTTTTCAGGTAATTTCCAAGGTGGAGCACGTGAAACTGAACCCGGGTCCGCGGGAGGCCATGTTCGGGGTGTTGCACCAGCCAGGGTTGGAAACAGGTACGGCGGCAGATATCGTAGCCTTCGCCTCGTTGATCGCCCGAAGGCGGATCCTGCTGGGATGGAGAGCAGCCTCTCCACCCTGTGCCCTGGCGTGGCGGGCGGACCTGTTGGAATACTTGACCCTTGAGAAGGTTAAGTTTGAACTGAGGGAAAGGAAGGAGGGGTTCTACAAGTCATGGGCATTATTCATTATGCACTTTCAAGAACTGGATAACATCGAACATTAGTTGGGGGGATGGGGAGGGGGGCTGTGTGTATTAAGGGTGACTATGGGTAATCCCTGATTCCTTTTTGTTATTTGTTTATGTAAACATGCGGGCTGATGTTTGGGGGTTGGTGGGAGGATGGGATCGTTGTTATTGTTGTGGGGATTGACATTTTTGTTGTTGATTATTGTTTATTGTTGGTGGGTGTAAATTTGGGAGAAAATGTGAAAAAGGAGAATAAAAATATTTTTTAAATAAACAAATAAATCCACGCTGACTCTGACTGATCCTGCCACTGCTTTCTAAATGTTCTGCTATAAAGTCCTCGATAATGGATTCAGGCATTTTCCCCACTACCGATGTTAGTCTTACTGGTCTATAATTCCCTGCTTTCTCTCTACCTCCCTTTTTGAATATCGGAGTGACGCGAGTTACCCTCCAATCTGCAGGGACAGTTCCAGAGTCTATAAAATCCTGGAAGATGACCACCAATGCATCCACTATTTCCAGAGCCACCTCCTGAAGCACTCTGGGATGCAGATTCTCGGGCCCTGGGGATTTATCCGCCTTCAATCCCATCAGTTTTCCCAGCACCATTTCTCCACTAATGTTGATCTCCCTCAGTTCTTCCCTCTCACTAAACCTTTCATTCTCCAACATTTCTGGGATCTGATTTGTGTCCTCATTTGTGAAGACAGAACCAAAGTATGTATTTAATTGCTCAGTCATTTCTTTGTCCCTTATTATGCATTCCCCTGTTTCTGTCTGTAGGGGGCCTACATTTCTCTTTACCAATTGCTTTCTCTTCACATGTCCATAGACACTCTAGGTGTTGGTTTTTATGTTCCCTGCAAGCTTTCTTTCATACTGTACTTTCCCCTTCTTAATCAATCCCTTCGTCCTTCTTTGCTGAATTCTAAACTGCTCCCAATCCTCAGACCTATTATTTTTCGGAGTCAATCTGTATGCTTCTTCCTTCGATTGGATATTATTTCTTAATTCCTTTGTAAGCCATTCCTTTGTAGGCCCTCTTACCCACTTTGCTTCTGTGCCAGACAGGAATGAGCAGTTGCTGTAGTTCCTCCATGCGTTCCTTAAATGTTTGCCATTGTCTATCCACCGTCATCCCTTTAAGTAACTCTCCCCAATCTATCAAGGCCAACTGATGCCTCACATTTTCATAGTTCCCTTTATTAATATTCAGCACCCTAGTCTCCAAATCAACTACTTCACTCTCCATCTTGATAAAAAAATCTTTTGTTATGGTCATTCATCCCCAAGGCGACTCGTACAGCCAGATTGGCAATAATTCCCTTCACATTACACAGTACCCAGTCTAAGATGGCCTGTTCTCTAGTTGGTTCCTCCATATATTGGTCAAGAAAACCATCCCACATACACTCCAGGAATTCCTCCTCTACGGCATTGTGGCTAATTTGATTTGCTCAATCTATGTGAAGATTAAAATCACCCATGGTCACCGATATTCCCTTATTACAGGCATCTCTAATTTTGTGTTTAATGCCATTCCCAACCTCACAGTGCAGTTTGGGCGTCTAAATATGACACCCACTAAAGTTTTTTGTCCCTTAGGATTTCTCAACTCTACCCATTCAGATTCCACATTGTCAGAGCTAATATCCTTTCTCACTATTGTGTTAATTACCTCTTTAACCAGCAGTGCCACACCACCACCTTTTCTTTTATGCCTGTCCTTCCAAAATACTGAGAACCCTGGGACATTCAGTTCCCATCCCTGTTCACCCTGCAGCCATGTCTCCGTATTCCCAATTATATCAAAAATATCCTCAGATACATCCTGGTAACTTATCAATTTTAAGTAGTCAACCTTTCTAATATCTCCCTGTTATCGATTCTTAGTCCATCCAGTTTTTCAACTACCTTCTCTTTCACTATGGCCTGAACTTTCAGGATGGCGAACTCGAGGTGTCCTCCTTTTAAAAATCAGCGGGTAACTCATCCCCGCTGACCCCGATAGGCCTGCTGCCAAGTCATGCTCAACTGAGCATTGATTGGAGCAGACGGGCCCTCCGTCCACCCTCGGATGGAAGTCCATTCTCTCCAGCGCTGCAGTGGCCATAAGAGATACTGCAGCACTCTGTCTGAGCCTAACTCCCGGGTCCACTCTTCAGGTAAGTACCAGGGTCCGGGGGAAGGAGGGTAGCGGATGCCCAGGGAGTTTGGGAGAGGGGAAATTTGGTACAGGCTGGGTTGTGGGGGGGGAGGGGGATGTAAAGCTCCCAGGCCTCGGAAGGGAGTGTGCTCCAAATCTGAAGAGATCCTCAGATTGAGGCACCGTACTACCCACACAAGACAGAGATTTGTAACTATTTCAAATTGAGACTGGGTGGTGAAAGGCCTTTAAGTGGCCATTAAATGACTACTTAAGGGCTTTAATAGTGGCAAGGGCCGGCTTCCTGCCAAAGGCCCTACCCATCCCACTGAGAAACTTCATTGTGGTTAGGAAGGGCAGGATCCCGAAGGAAATCCCATCCATGCAACGTTAATCTCCTCCGCCCGAGTCAGAACGCACGGCGGTGGAGCTAACATTCCGGCCAATGACTTTTGCAGCAGTTTCTTCCTTGCTAGAGGTGTGAACGACTCATTTAATACCTCAGCCACTTCCTAGAATTTCCTTTTTTTATTTCCATAGCAACTCTACGTGATGATTGTAATTATTGGACAGCCAAGGACCAAAGACTTCGGATATTTTCCTAAGAATTATTGGTTAATTCAATTGTGTTGCGACTTTGGGTCAGAGGGGACTGGAATTGACCACACCCTAGCCCAGGATGTTGTAACACATGGACTTCAGTCAGGCTTTTGACAAGGAGGCCAATCAAGAAGCTAAGAGCCCATGGGATCCAGAGCAATTAGGCAAATTGGATTCAAAATTGGCTAAGTGGCAGGAGGCAGAGGGTGTTGGTCGAGGGCTGCTTTTGTGACTGGAAGCCGGTGTCCAGTGGTGGACTGTAGGGATTGGTGCTGGGTCCTTTGCTTTTTGTAGTGTACATTAATGATTTAGATAAGAATGTGCACATTTTTGGACTGTGGGAGGAAACCGGAGCATCCGGAGGAAACCCACGCAGAAAGTGCAAACTCCATACAGTCACCTGAGGCCGGAATTAAACCCGTGTCCCTGGAGCTGTGAGGTAGAAATGCTGACCACTGTGCCACCGTGCTTCCCCTGATCAGTAAATTCGCAGATGACACAAAAATTGGCGTGGTAAATAGCAAGGACGAAAGTCTTAGATGACAGGTTGATATAGGTGGGCTGGGTATGATGGGCAGAACAGTGGCAAATGGAATTTAACCCTGAAAAGTGTGATGTGAGGTATTTTGGGAGCACTAATAAGGCAAGGGAATACACAACGAATGGTCAGTCGCTAGAAAGTACAAAGGACCAGAGGGACCTTGGGGTATATGTCCATAGGTCTCTGAAGGCAGCAGGACAGGTAAATAAGGTGGTTACAAAGGCACATAGGACACTCGCCTTTATTAGCTGAGGCATAATCTATAAGAGCAGGGAGGTTGTGATGGAATATAAAAGTGCCATTAGGCCATAGCAGTTCCGGACGCCACACTCTACAGGATGCGATTGCACTTGAAAGGGTGCAGAGGATATTCACCAGGATGTTGCCTGGGCTGGAGTGTTTCAGCTATGAGGAGAGGCTGGCTCAGCTAGGTTGTTTTCCTTAGAATAGAGGCTGTGAAGGGACCTGATTGAGATGTGCAAAGTTATGAAGGACATAGAGAGGAAGAAACCTTTCCACTTAGTAGAGGGGTGAATAACCAGCGGACATAGATTTAAGGCAAGGGGCAGGATATTGAGACGATTTGTGGAAAAACCTTTTAACCCAGAAGGTGGTCGGAATCAGGAACTCATTGCTTTAACTTACCTATTACTGCTCTAATGGTTTTATATTTCTTGGAAACAGAGTTCCTCTTCTATTGGCTACTCATCTCTCAGCAATCTAAAGTAAACACCCAGCAATGTAAATACCCAGCAATCTCACTGTTCCGCAACATTCAGTCTGCCAACCCTCTAGTATATTGTCCTTCTGTAGAATGGCAATACCAAGGTTTCCCGAACTGTGGGTTACGACCCCCGGTGGGATCTCAGGACAAGATGTTTGGGTCATGAGCTCCAAGGCCATAATGGCGGTCTTGTAGCAGAGACACTTCATCGGGGAAGTCTTGGGATGGGATCCGAGCCCCCATGCTACATGTGCTCAATTTTTCTTTCCTGGCACACAGTTCACCGGGTGGGGAGTGAACAAGCTTCTCATGGGCAACCTCAGTGTCTGCCTTGAGCGCGTTCAATTTTTCCTGATATCCAATTTGTGTACCAGCAATAGCCAGAAATACAGCCCCAGCTTCAATCCTCAAAGCTATGGTGAACAATTTTGCTGGGCTCGTGACCATGATAGATTCACCAATTTAAGCCTCTCATGTCTGCAGCTGACTGATGCTGTTCTCAGACTCAGTAATGGAAAGCAGTCTCAGTCGGCCCAGTGAGTGAGTTAACATTCAGAAGTCTTAGGAGCTGCGCCCCGAAAGCTGGTGATTCCAAACAAATCTGTTGGAATTCAACCTGGTGTTGTAAGATTTCCTACTGTGCCCACCCCGGTCCAAAGCCGGCATCTCCACATCATGAGTTAACATTGTCACAAAATAGGTTGAATTTGAAATCACCAATCATTGGATGTCTAATGTTCTGTGAGTGTTAATAATTAAATATTGATGGTCACTATCCTGCTTCCCCCTCCCACTGTCAGGAACCAAGGCTACCCCGCCCTCCTCGGTTAAACAACTCCACTTAACCACTCTCATACCCTCCAAAGTTTCACTTAGGTTCACATCAAGTCAAAGGCATTAAAATGGGGTCATACCGGGAAACGGTTTGGGAAGCATTGTGTAATGCCATCCTGGATCAATACTGCACTCCCATTGCCTCATTTCTTTTTCCCTTCACCATCTCCCCTGCTACACATTCGCCATGAACATTTAATCCCCTTCCTGATATGTTTCAGTCACATCTCCATTATAGCCATTATATCATAACCTCACATAATATCTTGTGCCTGTAACTCATCAACCTTATTTGTAACACACCTTGCATTAACACTCCTTGAATTCCAACAACTTGCTAATCTACTTTATTTTTTGACTACATTTATTTCCTGCTATTATTACATCATGCTTTGCTGCCATTTGGCCTACTATTCATTTATGATCAACCACACCCTCACCTATACCTTTGTTGCCTTAGTCCCCAATAAAAACGAGTACGCGCTCTCTCACCTTGGTGGCTCTCTCAAGTCCAAAGGACACAAACGTGAAAGGAAATAGCCTTTTTAAGCATCCACTGCCACATCTAGCTGGACCACTTAAAACACTTCTGGGTTCTGCTCTTGTTTGCTATAACTGTGCACAATTCCAATGTCTCCCGAGAAGGCAGAGCTCACACCCAGATTTTGTACTCTGCAGCAAACCATCTTCCAAAAACCTATCCCCTGTTCTCTCCACTCTCACTTCCATCCATGTGCAAGGGGATCACAGACTTCCTTGTCACACTCGAGACCATCCGATCAGCTGCCTGTGCTATGTTCCTCCCTTCCACAAGCCCACTGGTCAAACTTCCCCATAAGCTCCTTTCTGTCCTAGCTCTGAACACACATCCATCTTGAGCTTCTCATCTATCTCCTTACATGCCCTCTCTGATCTCATCCTGTCTATGAGATCCAGCTCTTGCTTCCCTGACCCTATTTCTAGCAAAGTGCTAGCCACTCAATCTCCCCTCCTGGTCGATATTTCTCTCTCTTCAGGTGTTGCCCCTCTCCCCTTCAAATCTATCATTAATCCTCTCCTCAAAAAAAACTTTATTGGCCCTGATCCTTGTAAACTACTGTCCCACCTCAAACCTCCATGTCCACTAAAGTATTTAAACATGTTGGGTGGGATTCTCTAATCACGTGATAGTCTCCACGCCGTCGTAAACACCGTCACGTTTTACGACGGCATGAACTGGCCGCCATGGCGCAGGAGCAGTTCGCGCCACTCCAGCTGCCGATCCCGGCACGCATGCGCAGCGGCCTCCTTCGACGTGCCGGCCCCGACGTAACATGGCGCAGGGCTACAGGGGCCGGCGCGTAGGAAAGGAGGCCCCCCAGCTGGAGAGACCGGCCTGCCAATTGGTGGGTCCCAATCGCGGGCCAGGCCACATCAGAGCCCCCCCCCCCTCGGGGTCGGCCCCCCGTTCCTCGCCACAGGCAGCCACCCGACCTTCAATGCAGAGGTCCCGCTGGCTCAGAGCAGGTTAGATTGGTGCCGGTGGGACTCGGTTTCTGTTTTCACGGCTTGGGCCGGAGAAACGCGGGGGGGTGGTGAGCGGCCTGCAACCGGCGCCACGCCAACCAAGCGGCATCAACGGCGCCAGCGGAGAATCGCGTGCCGGCGTGGGGGCCCGGTCGCAGGGATTCTCCGGCCCGGCCCAGGGCTGGGAGAATCCCGCCTGTTGTTTCCCAAATCTGTTCCCATTTTTTCCACAACAGCATGTTTGAATCCCCCCTGCCACAATACCAAAACAGCTGTTGACTGTGACAAAGGCAAACTTTTCCTCCTCATTGTTCTCAACAAAACTGACCACACCATCCTCCTCCAATGCTGCTCGTGTGGGACTGCTCTGACCTGGTTTTTGTTGAAATCCAGAAAGGTTTTGGAAGGTCTAATGTAGATAGGGAATATACAGTGAATGGTAGAACCCTCAAGAGTATTGAAAGTCAGAGAGATCTAGCTCTAAAGGTCCACAGGTCACTGAAAGGGGCAACACAGGTGGAGAAGGTAGTCAAGAAGGCATACTGCATGCTTGCCTTCATTGGCCAGGGCATTCAGTATAAGAATTGGCAAGTCATGTTGCAGCTGTATAGAACCTTAGTTAGGTCACACTTGGAGTATAGTATTCAATTCTGGTCGCCACACTACCAGAAGGATGTGGAGGCTTTAGAAAGGGTGCAAAAGAGATTAACCAGGATGTTGCCTGGTATGGAGGGCATTAGCTATGAGGAGTGGTTGAATAAACTCGGTTTGTTCTCACTGGAACGACGAAGGTTGAGGGGCGACCTGATAGAGGTCTACAAAATTATGAGGGGCATAGACAGAGTGGATAGTCAGAGGCTTTTCCCCAGGGTAGAGGGGTCAATTACTAGGGGGCATAGGTTTAAGGTGTAAGGGGCAAGGTTTAGAGTAGATGTACGAGGCAAGTTTTTTTTATACAGAGGGTAGTGGGTGCCTGGAACTCGCTGCCTGAGGAGGTGGTGGAAGCAAGGACGATAGTGACATTTAAGGGGAATCTTGACAAATACATGAATAGGATGGGAATAGAGGGATACTGACCCAGGAAGTGTAGAAGATGGTAGGCACGGGCTTGGAACGCCGAAGAGCCTGTTCCTGTGCTGTACTTTTCTTTGTTCTTTGTTTGTTCATTGTTGGTTAATAACCTAATGGTTTTTTGGAGTTGGAGGGAGGCGTATAGGCAGACGCTCTGAGGAGGGTAAATGCAACTGCAACATGTGCCAGACTCGGCCTGATTCAGTTCAAGGTAGTTCATGACGGTGGCCCGGATGAGCAAATTCTTTGGGCTGGAGGGCAAGTGTGCTAGATGCGGGGGAGGACCAGCGAACCATGTCCACATGTTCTGGGCATGTCCAAAAGTCAGGGGATACTGGCAGGGATTTGCAGACGTTATATCCTGGGTACTGAAAACAAGGGTGGCGATGAGTCCAGAGGTGGCGATTTTTGGGGTGTCGGAGGACCCGGGAGTACAGGAGGGGATAGAGGCCGATGTTGTGGCCTTTGGTTCCCTGATAGCCCGGCGACGAATACTGTTGGCCTGGTGGGACTCAAAGCCCCCAAAGACCGAAGTATGGCTGTCGGACATGGCAAGCTTTCTCGGCTTGGAAAAAAATCAAGTTCGCCTTACGAGGATCACTATCGGGGTTCACCCGGAGGTGGCAACCATTCATCGACTTCTTCGTGGGGAACTAATCATCAGCGGTGGGTTGGGGTGGGGGGGGGTTGAATAGTGTCGAGTAGGGGGGAAGAATAGGCGGGTCTATTTGCGAGAGAGGTATTGTTATTTGTACTACGTTTTTTGTAATTGGTATCTGCATACTAAGGTATATTGTTACTGTTTACAACGCCAAAAAATTCCTCAATAAAATTGCGCGTTAAAAAAAAATAACCTAATGGTTTGAGACATCCATTTGTGATACTATCTGAAAGCACATTAGTTTTCGCACATGTGCTGATGACACCGGCTATACCACACCATAGATGTTCTCAACTTCTCCACTGTTGCTAAATTATCAGACTGCCCATCTGATAGTCAGTACTGGATGAGCAGAAATTTTCTCCAGTTCAATACAGGAAAAATGACGCCAATGTTTATAGACCTCACTCCAAATTCTATTCACTGGCCACCAATTCTATTCCTCTCCCTGGCAACAAATGCGATGAAACCAATCCATTCACAGCCTTGGTGTCACAACTGACCCGAAGGTGAGCTTCTGACCACACAACTGTGCGTCATCACGAAGACCACTTAATTCCACCTTCGTAACATCACCCGACTTCGCCCACATCTGAGTTCATTTGCTGCTGAAATCCTCAGACATACCTTTGTTACCCCTCAATTTAATTTTTCAAACGCAGCTGATCTCTCACAATCTACACTCCATTACCTTGGAGTCATCCAAAACTCTACTGCCCGCATCTTAACTCACAGCAAGTCTTGTTCCCCTACACTCCTGTTCCCGCTGAAATATGCTGGCCATATTTTAATATTCTCATCCTCGTTTTCAAATCCTTTCATTGCCTCACCACCCGCATCCTGTAATCTCTTCCAGCTCCATAACCCTCTGAGATATCTGCGCTCATCTAGTTTTGGGCATCTCTGATTTTAAACACTCCACCATTGGTGAATGTGCCTTCAGTCGCCTGGGCCCCAAGCTCAGAAATTCCTCTGCCAGACCCGCTGAATCTTTGCAGCACTCCTGCACCTTGCCTTCCTCCTTTAATAATAATAATCTTTATTAGTGTCACAAGTAGGCTTACATTAACACTGCAGTGGAGTTACTGTGAAAAGCCTCTAGTTGCCACATTCCAGCGCCTGTTCGGGTTCACGGAGGGAGAATTCAGAATGTCCAATTCACCTAACAAGCACGTATTTCGGGACTTGTGGCAGGAAACCGGAGCGCCCGGAGGAAATCCACGCAGACACGGGGAGAACGTGCACACTCCACACAGACAGTGACCCAAGCCAGGAATCGTACCCGGGTCCCTGGTGCTGCGAAGCAACAGTGCTACCGTTGTGTTATGTACTCTGGGATAACACAGGCTGCAACTGGATGCAGCTTTAACCAAAAGATACTCCAGACCTTGAAGTTAGTTCAATCTGATTTGTTGAACCAGTAGCACAGTTAGCACAATGCTCTGTGAGTTCTACTCTCTGCTAACCTAAGTGTGATTACTCTGTCTGACTGAACCAAACTAGCTCTTAGCCACATGCTGGAGGTGTGATACTGTACATACACCCTGACTCACTTTGCAGATGTTCATCAGTGGAAAGAGGTGGATTGTGAGTGCCCCGTGCCTTTTATAGTGAGATACGACCCGAGTGTCCTGCCTGCTCATTGGTCATGTCCTGTTCTCTGTGTTCATTAGCTGCCTGTCAGTATATCATTGTCTGCATATCATTACACTACCTTTTAAGACACTCCAAAAAACCAACCACATCTTTGGCTTCTGGCCATCTGACATTTCTCGGGTGTCAAATTTTGTTTGATAATGTTCCTGTGAAGACATTGGACGTTTTGTTGTCTGAAAGGAGGGGGAAAGCTATACAAATGCAAGTACATATGCACCTCTCGCCTTCTGTGTCCTGGTGCTGCCTAATTTTGGAACTGAAATTTGTTTAAATCCTCTCCACCCCGGGGGAAGAACATTGGCGTTCAAACTGTCGCAGTGCAAGATATAACAATACTGGGTTGCATTGCAACTCACAGGTACACATCTTGTTCACATGCTGCACAAGAGAAAGAGATGTGGGGTTAACTGTCCAGCTGTGAAGGGATGAAACAGCAGTGATGAGAGACACACACACACAGACATAAATGACACCCCTGCAAGTGCACAAGTCTTTGAAAACAATCTCGATCTGATCTGTTGGCTGCATTGCAAGTGGGTGATGGGCAGGCTCTCTCAGGTTGTTGGCATGTGCCTGCTGAGGGAGGGAGGGAGGGAGTACCTGTCCAGTGATGCCGGTGATGATGGCCACTTTCCTCTTGCCTTGGGCAATTCCAGCTGATGGGGCCGGGCTGTCACCGCCCGCCGCCTCACACTTCCGATCATTATTCATCGCTGCCATCTGGGAATCCCGGTACCGCCGCTCTCCGACTTTCTGCCGCACGCTTACCACCGCCGCCTGAGATCGAGTGAGCCGCACTTCCGCGTTGTGTAGGAAGCGGCCAGCCCGGGGAGGCCGGACCGCTCGGTGGCAACCGGCTGCAAGGGCTCAGCGACGCCCCTAGCAACTGGCCCCGCCCCTCCCGTCCCGACTCTCCTGCGCCTGCACCGCAGGCGCCGCCGCAGCCTCGCCCCCCCGCCGCTCTCCTCCAGCCGCAGCGCCACCCACAGCACGGGAGGTGCGCTGCTGGTTATCAACCAGGGATGGCAAAAACAGAAAATGCTGGACAATCACAGCATAGAACATGGAACATAGAACAGTACACCACAGAACAGGCCCTTCGGCCTTCAGTGTTGTGCCCAGCCTTGTCCGAAACCAAGATCAAGTTGTCCCACTCCCTGTCATTCTAATGTGCTCCATGTGCCTATCCAATAACCGCTTGAAAGTTCCTAAAGTGTCCGACTCCACTATCACAGCAGGCAGTCCATGCCACACCCTAATCACTCTGAGTAAAGAACCTACCTCGGACATCCCTCCTATATCTCCCACCTGAACCTTATAGTAATGCCCCCTTGTAACAGCTACATCCACCCGAGGAAATAGTCTCCGAACGTCCACTCTATCTATCCCCCTCATCATCTTATAAACCTCTATTAAGTCGCCTCTCATCCTCCTCCGCTCCAAAGAGAAAAGCCCTAGCTCCCTCAATCATTCCTCATAAGACCTATCCTCCAAACCAGGCAGCATCCTGGAGAGAGAAGGCAGCTGACGCTTGGAGTCTACACGACTCTTTGTCAAAGCTGGAGAGAACTGGAAATGGTGTCAGATTTATAATGTAGTGGGGGGAGCGCGGAGCGGCGGGACCAGCAGCGGATGAAGATAGACAAAGGTGTCGTTCATGGACAAAAAGACAAAGGGAATGTAAATGTAGGTGATTAAGGCGAAGAAGATAGTGGCACATAAAGAGATTAGAATGTGTGAATAGCAGAACAAAGTTGAGCAGCGTGTCTTTTTTTTAGAAAATAGAAGCGGGAGGAGGCCATTCGAGCCTGCTCTGCCGTTTATTGTGATCATGGCTGATCATCAAATTCAATACCCTGATCCCGTCTACCCCCCATAATCCCTTGAGCCCCAACCGCTATATGTAATTTCTTCTTGAAATTACACAACGTTTGTCAAAGCGCAACTAGAACAGTTAGTCCAGTGGGGTCGGGGAGGAATGAACAGTGGTGAGGGTAAAACAGATCGATGAAATATCGATTGATAAAAATGGGGTGAAGGTGGGGTTCACAGTCTGAAGCTTTTGAACTCAATGTTAAGTCCGGAAGGCTGTAATGTCCCTAATTGGAAAATGAGGTGCTGCTCCTCCAGTTTGTGCTGGGCTTCACTGGAACATTGTAGCAGGCCAAGGGCGGACACGTGAACGTCAGAGCAGGATGGTGAGTTGAAATGGCAGCAACAGGAAGGTCTGGATCCTACTTGTGGACGGACTGGAGGTGTTCTGCAAATAGGTCAACCAGTCTGCGTTTAGTCTCTCCAATGTGGAGCAGACTCATTGGGAGCAGCAAATGCAATAGACCAGATTAAAGGAGGTGCACGGGAAGCGTGCCTCACTTGAAAATAGTGTTTCGGCCCTGGGATGGTGAACAGGGAGGAGCAGGTAAATGGGCAGGTGTTACACCTTCAGCGAGTAGTTAAGACATGGCTTGCAGGGTTGCCTATATTGGACTGGAGTGTTCAGGATTTGGAAGATCAATCTCTGGGCTGAAGTAGACTCTTAATTTAGATTTTTAATCAGTAAGGGAATCGAGGGTTACGGGCAGAAGGTGGGCAAGTGGAGTTGAGGATTATATCAGATTAGCTATGGTCTCATTGAATGACAGAGCAGACCGGTGGGCCTGAGTGGCCTATTTCTGCTCCTATATCTTATGGACCCTACTGCGTGTAGCCCCGCAGACATTTTCTTTGTCATTTTCTTTGAATGTGTTTCATTACCAGAGAGAAAAATGGGGATAAGTCTGTTTGGCTGTCCATTGAGAATGACAGGCTGTTTGGCTGTCGGGTGATCCCTGAACCTCGGTGCGGCATGACGGGTGGCGGCCATCTTGCGCGTTTCAGGACTGAGGGCCGCTCGCGCACCTTAAGCGATGTGGGCCATTGGCATTGACGCGTCGCACCTATCCGACGCCGGTCTGGGGCCACTCTCCCCCCCCCCAGCTTCTCGCGGCGCCCGTCCTAGCCCCTTTTGCGGGCCAGAATCGCTACTCATAGCGCCCAGTTCACGCCGTCGTAAAACGCTCCAGTTTTTACGACGGCATCAACACTTAGCCACTGGATCAGAGAATCCTGCCCCTCTTATCTCTGGGGATTTCTGGCAGAACCAAACTTCTTAGCAAATTAAAAGTTTTGCTTCCAATTGTACATAAGTATACGGCGACCTTAATCTCCACTGAAATTTTGTAGGTATATTAATGGAATCTCTCTGAAGGTGACTGCCAGTTCTTTGAGTCCTCATCAAAAGAGCCCATTGCTCCAAAATCTCCTGCTGTTTTTCACAGTATCGGAATGCTCTCCCTCTCCGCTTAACTCTGAGGTGTAGCTCATTCAAGATGGATACCAATTTGTAACAGCTGTAACTGATGTGACCATCAATTCACACGAGACGGAGAGTTGAAGTGAACAGTGGTTTTAATCAGCTAGAACTGTGCCTGCCTGCGACTGCTCTGTGCTGAGTACGGGCGGCAGATCTATATCCCTCCCCGAGGGAGGGGAGCCATAGGCGGAGCCCATAAGTACACCAACATAATACAATGTAATGTAATACAATGGTGAATGGTAGCAGTAATACATTCACCACAATAACTTTCGTCAGCCTTCACTTGCGACAGCTTTAACTTGCAACAGCTTTAATCATGGCTAAAAATATGTGATAATCTTTTGTTCTCTGTCCCAAGCAACTTCTGTGTTTTACTCTCCTGTACATGGCAAGCCCCACAGCCTGACTCCTCAGTTTGCCCATTTAAAATCGGTACGAACCCTTCCTTTGAATTTTTGCCCCATAACCTTACCGGTTCCGATGCCAGCAATTTCTGGCCTTCCGTTCATCAGTTGATTGATTGATCTGCTGAAGCTGCTTCACTCCCAACGGATTTTGAATTATTAGCTTTTTTTTTCTTCTGATCCCATCCGTGTCATCAGTTTTCTTTTTGTTAACTGTTAAATCTTTAGACTAAATGGGGCGGCACAGTGGTTAGCACTGACACCTACAGCGCTGAGGACCCTGTTCGATCCCGACCCCGGGTCACTATCCATGTGGAGTTTGCACGTTCTCCCCGTGTCTGAGTGGGTCTCACCCCCACAACCCAAAGATGTGCAGGGTAGGTGGACTGGCCACGCTAAATTGCCCCTTAATTGGAAAAAAATAATTGGGTACTCTAAATTTAAAAAATATGTCTTTGGACTAACAGTACAAATGAAATAGGATTTCAGAAGTACGAGGATTTGGTGCATGGTTAACAGA
The DNA here is from genome assembly GCF_902713615.1 of Scyliorhinus canicula. Lineage (NCBI taxonomy): Eukaryota > Metazoa > Chordata > Chondrichthyes > Carcharhiniformes > Scyliorhinidae > Scyliorhinus > Scyliorhinus canicula. Next base: position 20,060,937 of record NC_052150.1, on the reverse strand, counting down.
GGTTTATTGAGTAGGTCTTGTACAGGGTTTGGTACTAGGTTCCCCAAAGGCCTGCAAAGTAGATGATGGCGTCACACGTGTCACGTGACTCAATCTTAAAGAGACACTGCACGCAACTACAGTCGCCCACATATTTCCTTTTTTTTAAAATAATTTTTATTGAGAAATTTTGATTTTATACAACATTGATGCACCTTAGTAAAATACCGAAAATAACAATAATATTAACAATCATATACATTCGCCCCATCCCTATGAACAACCCAGCATTTTAACAACAACGCAAATTAACACACTATAAAGTTACAGAATAAACACTACAATAATGTACCCCCCCCCCCCCCCCCGGGTTGCTGCTGCTATTGACCCAGTTACCTATCTCTGAGCCAGGAAGTCCCGAAAAGGCTGCCATCATTTATAGAACCCTTGTATTGATCCTCTCAGGGCAAATTTGACCTTTTCCAGTTTTATAAATCCCGCCATGTCACTGATCCAGGTCTCCACGCTTGAGGGCCTTGCATCCTTCCATTGTAACAGAATCCTTCGACGGGCTACTAGGGACGCAAAGGCCAGGACACCGGCCTCTTTCGCCTCCTGCACTCCCGGCTCTACCGCAACTCCAAAAATCGCGAGTCCCCACCCTGGTTTGACCCTGGATCCAACCACCCTCGACACCATCCCCGCCACCCCCTTCCAGAACTCCTCCAGTGCCGGGCATGCCCAGAACATATGGGCGTGGTTCGCAGGACTCCCCGAACATCTGGTGCACCTGTCCTCACTGTCGCCCACATATTTAACATGAACCATAAATGTTGTTTTTCTCTCTCTGGTGCTGTCTGATCAGCGAAGTATTTGCTGCATTTTTTCTTCGTATTTCAGATTTCAAGGAATTGTAGTAACTTGTATCTGTTTGTATTGTTGGTTGAGGGATATTTATTGACACGAAGGAGAGCTCCATGCCTTTCCTTCTTCTGCCCTAAGCTCTCGAATTAGGGTTGGGGGGGGGGGGGGTTGTTGGGTTACGGGTATAGGGTGGATACGTGGGTTTGAGTAGGGTGATCATTGTTCGGCACAACATCGAGGGCTGAAGGGCCTGTTCTGTGCTGTACTGTTCTATGTTCTATGTTCTAATTCTCTTCCTCAACTGGCCTGTCTTTTTACCTCCCTCTCTTCTTTCACGACGCTTCTTAAAACCTTCCTTTTCTACCAAACTTTCAGTCACCCGTCCTGCTATCTCCTTGTGTGACTTAATGTTATACTTTGCATGATAATGCTGCTGTGGACTGATTTGGGATGTTTTACTATGAAAAAGGGGGTTGTTGTTAAATACAATGGGACCTCTTACATCCACCTAAACAGGTTTAATGTCTCACCCAAAGGATAGAAGCTCCAACAGTTAGCATTCCCTCAGTACTGCACTGGAGTGTCAGCCGAGCTGATGTGATAAACCTTGTGGGGTGGGGCTTGAAACCCACCATCTTTTGACTGGGGGGCACGAATGGTACCACCGAACCACAGCCGAGTATGAGAGATTTAGAACTGAGAGCAGTGCAAAGTTACGTATGTGGATACGATATTCAGTGGATGAAGAAAAAAGGGTCTAAGGGGTATGGGGACAGATTGGGTAAATGTGTTTTTGAACTATTTACGTGCATAGAAGATAAATGCCAAAAGGACTGGATGGGTCGAATGGTCTGTTTCCATATTGTAACTCCTGTGTATTACAAATTGCTCCTCGTTTATAATTCAGATTGTGTATTTGGCGGCACAGTGGTTAGCACTGCTGCCCCACAGCACCAGGGACCCGGTTCAATTCCGGCCTCAGGTGACTGTGTTGAGTTTGCACTTTCTCCCCGTGTCTGTGTGGGTTTCCTTCGGGTGCTCTGGTTAGATGGGGTTACGGAGAGAGGGTGGAGGCGTGGGCCTAAGTCGAGTGCTCTCTCTAAGGGCTGGTGCAGACTCGATGGGCCGAATAGCCTGCTTCTGTTCTGCAAATGCTAAGATTCTAAAACTCGTGTCGCTGTAATTACTGCCCTCTTGATCAACTACTTTATAGGCAGCACGGCAGCACAAGTGGATAGCACTGTGGCTTCACAGCGCCAGGGTCCCAGGTTCGATTCCCCGCTGGGTCACTGTCAGTGCAGAGTCTGCACGTTCTCCCCGTGTCTGTGTGGGTTTCCTCTGGGTGCGCCGGTTTCCTCCCATAGTCCAAAGAGGTGCAGATTAGGTAGGTTGGCCATGATAAATTGCCCTCAGTGAACAAAAAGGTTAGGAGGGGTTATTGGGATACGGGGATAGGGTGGAAGTGAGGGCTTAAGTGGGTCGGTGCAGACTTGATGGGCCGAATGGCCTCCTTCTGCACTGCATGTTCTATGTACTGAAAAAAAGTGGGAAGAAAGAGCATTTTAAACATCAGCAAAATGATATTGTTCTCCACTCCATCCTTTTACCTATGCAAAAATCCCTTTGTCATTGAAGCACTTTACTGTTGCAAAATTGCTTTGCCAACATCAATCCCCTTGACTTATTGCATTCAACGAAGCTTCTGCCCCCTGTTTTGCCTTTTCCACGGCCTCTCCCTGTCCGGATGTGTCTCCCTCCCTTGCTGCTTCTCCCTTTCCTCTGACTCTAGCTGCTCCTGTCATCTCCCTCATCCTCTTTGTTTTCTTCAAACATTTTCAACTTTCCATCTGATTCCATTCCTTCCCCTCCTCTCAGTTCTCTCCTGAGTGCTCTCCTCCCTCCCTTCATTTTCATGATCCCTTTCCCTCCCTTCATGATTCTCCTCCCTCTTCACTTCTCTCTAATCCCCTCTATCTTGTTCTTCATTGTTCTGCACCTGTTATTCCCAATGCCCCTCCCTCTTTCCCCTCTCCTCTCATCCTCCTCCATTTCCCTCCACTCCCATTTCCGCTCTGTCCTTCTCCCCCCCCCCCCCCTCACTACTCTCCCTTTCATTTCTCTCACTTCCATTTATGCCCCATGCCCGTCTCCTCCCTTTTTCTCCTGTCTTCCCTCTCCTTGCCCCATTGTTTTCTTTTATTGTCCTCTCCTGGCCTCTTCAATATGACCTCCTTTTGTTTACCTCAGTCAATCACCCTCTATATCATCTGCTTATCCCCTCATCCCATTCTTACCCCCATTTCTCTCCTCCTGTTACTTCTGTTCCCTTCTCCCTTCTTCCCCTCTCTTCTCTTGTTTTCTGTCTGTTTTCAATCCTCCCCTGCTGTTTCCTTCCCAGTTTGCTTCTCATTTGCTCATTGCCCCAACCCCAGCTCGACTTCTCTCTCTCACCCTGACCTTTGCTCTTCCTCGCTTCCTGTCTCTGTCTCCTCTCCTCCCTCATCCTCCCTATTGCTTTTATTGTCCTTGTCCTCATCTCTCCTCTGCTCCCTTACTTTCCTCTACTGGGCTGATTCCTTGCCTTATCTCCTCACCTTTTCGCTCTCTCTTGCTTCTTTATTTTCTCCTCCCCTTCCCTCCTCTGGTCCTTATCTTGCCCTTTACCTCCTCTTCTCTCCCCGCCTTGGTTCAATTAATTCCCTTCCTCCGACCATCGTACAGTTAGTGAGAAGTCACGACCTGATATGTTAACTCTCTCCAGATATAGGCCGGCAGCAGCAGAAACCGGGGTGGGGAGGGGGGGGTGGGTGGGGAAGGGGGGGGGGGGGGGGAGGGGGCAGGGGTTTGGTCTGGTGGGAGGGAGAATTGTGTACATGGGTTTGTTGGATGGGGCGGGTGTTATCTCTTTCCCTTTTGTTGTTTTCATTTTCCTGTTTTCGTAGTTACTGGGGGCGGGGGGGGGGGGGGGGGGGGTTGGTTCTTGTTTTTTTGGTTTTTACTATGGTTGTTTGGTTAATATTTTGTGAAAATCTTAATAAAAATTATTTTCTAAAAAAAACTCTCTCCAGATCTGTGGGACATTTCCAGCAATATTTGATTTTATTTCAGATGTGTGTGCCATACATCTTTAAGTATAGGCCCACTTGAAAATTGCATTAAGAGGGCCTTGGGCATTCGATTGGCAGCAGAACGGTCTCCTCATTATGAACTGCCAGCTGCATATTATTCAGCTGAGAAATGGGCTGGAGGCAGCTGAAGTTTGATGTTCCTGACCCCTGGCCCCATATCCTAGATCACCGGAAATCAGCTAGTGTGTTACATATTCCTACATTGATACATAAGAACTAAGAACAGGAGTAGGCCATCTGGCCCTTCGAGCCTGCTCCGCCACTCAATGAGATCATGGCTGATCTTTTGTGGACTCAGCTCCACTTTCCCACCCGAACACCATAATCCTTTTTCCCTTTATTGTTAAAAAAACTGTCTATCTTTACCGTGAAAATATTTAATGAAGGAGCCTCTACCGCTTCACTGGGCAGTGAATTCCATAGATTCACAACCCTTTGGGTGAAGAAGTTCCTCCTAAACTCAGTCCTAAATCTACTTCCCCTTATTTTGAGGCTGTGCCCCCTAGTTCTGCTTTCACCCGCCAGTGGAAACAACCAGCCCGCATCTATCCTATCTATTCCCTTCATAATTTTATACGTTTCTACAAGATTCCCCCCCCCCCCCCCCCCCCCCCCCCCCCCCCGCATCCTTCTCAAGTCCTCCTAGTAATCCAACCCCCTCAGCTCTGGGATTAACCTAGTGAATCTCCTCTGCACACCCTCCAGCGCCAGTACGTCCTTTCTCAGGTAAGGAGACGAAAACTGAACACCATTCTCCAGATGTGGCCTCACTAACACCTTATACAGTTGCAGCATAACCTCCCTCGTCTTAAACTCCATCCCTCGAGCAATGAAGGACAAAACTCCATTCGCCTTCTTAATCACCTGTTGCACCTGTAAACAAATAGGTAGCGAGACAGGCACTAGGGCACCCAGGTCCCTCTGCACAGCAGCATGTTTTAATATTTTATCATTTAAATAATAATCTCTTGCTGTCATTCCTACCAAAATGGATAACAATTTATCTTAATCTCTCTCACAAGTTGTGAGGCATCAAAGCAGAATGATAACACTGGAGAAGTAAACACTTTATAAGTATGAACATTTAGCAAGAGGGGCTTCTAAGAGGTAACCTGTGCCCCAGTACAGACTGAGCAGATAGATTTATTACCCGGGGAAATTAAACTGTAGGAAGTCCAGTCTTTTGAGAATTTGCTAGATAAAGTACATAATGTAAAGTAAATAAATATCTCACAGCCGTGCAATATTAGAAAATGTTTGAAACCATTTGGGAATACTGCAGCCTTTGTGGTTTATTTCTCAGCAGACTGACATTTATAAATACTTTGGTGGCAAAATATACCAAGATATAGACCTCTCTGTGTGCCTGTCTGCTTTTCTGCACTGCTTTCTTACTCTCCCATGCTATTTCTTTCAGTGTTTGCTTATGTTCTATCTAGCCTTTCTGTCCCTGTATTTCAGCAAGGCATTAGTCAGCATCCCTCTGGTTTAACTGAACCATGGTACCACTCCAGTCTGTACAGCTCACGGAAAAAAGTGACAGGCCTGGAAAATGTTAATTTCGGTCAAATGTTTCTGAACGTTGGTGTATTTTAATTTCATAAAATGTTGTCAGTACCTATCAAAATATTATTTTAACTCACCACTCTGACTCTGCATGGTTTGTATTCATTCTGCCACTTCGCAACACTATGGGGAACGTGCATTTTGTAGCAAGACAGGCAAAAGGCTGCACCAGGGAGAAGGCTGCACTTCTGTCCCTATTTGCCAAGAATGAGACAGGCCGTCAAATGCGAGCACATTTTTTAAAGCTCCAATTCACCTCACCAGACACAAGACCATCACACCTAAAGTTGCAAAGGAAGCTTTGCTGTAAAAGTTAAACCCATTTCAGTCGGGTGAGTTCAACTCCTTTCTTTATCTCCCGACGAATGGAAATTATTTTGCTTCATTTATACTGTTCCATAGGTACCTGATTTCCATCACCCATTACCCACTCTCAATCAGCATTATGGATTCAAGTTGTGCAGCAAAGCTTTGCAGCAGGACTCTCCGTTCCTGAGACGCTGGCGCAGGATTCGTGGAGTTCCACGACCGCAAAACTGGCGCCGCACCTGGATCGATTCAGGACTGTGGAGGGGCGCCGCGTGGATCACAATCGATTCCAATGAGAAACAGTACCAGATCGGCCGGTTTCACGATTGACACTCGGGAGGATGACAAGTTGCAGCCGCATATACATACTTCACTCCCCACACACACCATTCCAACCAGCAAGGTGGCAGCGAGTAGAGCAGCCCTGAGATTCACACACGCCGAGCTGGAGACCCTCCTGGACATAGTGGAAGTGAGGAGGATGACCCTGTAGCCCGGCCCGCGAAGGAGGCTGCCCACCGCCGCCATTCACCATGCCTGGACGCAGGTGGCAGGGACAGTGAGCGCTGTCAGCAACACTGTCCGGCCGGCCAGCAGTGGCGAAGAAAACTGCACGACGTCCTGAGGTTGGCCAGAGCGAGAAGGCAGCATTGTGCCCTGACACTAATCCGCGTAACCCAACACCCCCCCCCCCCCCCCCCCCACCCAGAGGGCAGCCGAAGCCCTACCCTGCACCACATGCTGGCACCCAAACCGGCACCATGGCCAGGTGGCCTGGCCACTGTGGCCCTGTGGTGAGATAACCACTGTAGTTATGTGTACTGCAGTAGGGGGATGTATGCCTGTACCTGTAATACAGGTTCCTCCGGTCAGCCCCTGCCGGCTAGCTCCGCCCACAGGGAGCTTATGTATAAATGTATGAGAGCTGCTCAGACCCTCAGTCTACAGTTGCGGATGGAGGGACAACATCGTACAGCAATAAAGCCTCTATTGTACTAGTCTCTCGGCTTTGAGTATAATTGTTAGCGCCACAATTTATTGCTGTACGATTTCCCAGTCACCATGGACATCAGAGTCAAGCCTGACCGTCTGCAGCTGGATCCACATTCGCCTCACGCCAGAAAAGACTTTGATCACTGGCTCGCAGTCTTCGAGGCCTACATCTCTTCAGCACACCCTCCCCCGACGGAGGCTCAGAAAAAGCAACTCCTGTACTCCAGACTTAGCTCCAGCGTCTTTCCGCTCATTCGAGATGCGACCGACTACACCGCAGCTATGGAACTGCTCAAGGAGAATTATGCACCATCGACGAACACCCTGTTTGCGAGGCATCAACTTTCTACTCGCGTCCAGCAGCCGGGTGAGTCGATTGAGGACTTCTGGAGGGCCCTTATACCTCTGGTACGAGACTGCGACTGCCGGGCCCTCACAGCCGCGGAACATTCGGATTTACTCATGCGCGATGCCTTCGTTACAGGCATTGCATCGGACCCCATCCGGCAACGACTGCTGGAAGGGGTCGCCCCTGACCTCGCGGCCGCAAAGGCCCTGGCGCTCTCCATGACGACCGCCTCCCGTAGTGCGCACACTTACTCCACTAGCCACTCGGCCCACCCGTCCTACCCCTCGTGGACCCCGCAAACGGCTCCCCAGGCCCATCCGTCCCACCCCTCGTGGACCCCGCAAACGGCCCCCCCAGCAGCCGCCCCCGCGCACTATGCCTGCGCTGCCCGCCGCACCGCACCCCCTGGGGGTCCCCACTGTTACTTCTGCGGCCAACAGAAGCACCCTCGCCAACGCTGGCCGGCCCGCACAGCGACCTGCAAAGCTTGTGGAAAGAAACGCCACTTTGCAGCGGTGTGTCAGTCCCGGACGGTCGCCGCTATCGCGCCGCCGGTCCCCACGCCTCAGCCGCTCCCTCAATGGGCCCCGCCGTCCGCTTCCCCCGACCCCACGTGCAATCAGTGGGCGCCGCCATCTTTTGCCGTCCCCTCCACGTGCGCCCCATGGGCGCCGCCATCTTCATCCACCACAGCCATGTGCGTTCCATGGGCGCCGCCATTTTGTTCCGACCCCATAACGTGCGCTCCATGGACGCTGCCATTTTACCCACAGGTACTGCGGATGCCGCCATCTCGTCTCCAGGGGCCGCCGTCACGGGACACGGGTCGCTACCGCTCCTCGTCGGACTCAGCTGACTCAACCGCCGACCAACCACTGCTCGCCTCCGTTACGCTCGACCAGTCCCGTCCTCGCAACCTGGCACCCTCTTCCACATCGGTGCTGGTCAACGGCCATGTGACCTCCTGCCTCATCGACTCCGGGAGCACCGAGAGCTTCGTCCACCCGGACACGGTAAGGCGCTATTCCCTTGCGATCCATCCCGCCGACCGGCAGATCTCCCTTGCCTCCGGTTCCCACTCTGTCCCGATCCGGGGTTTCTGCCTGGTTAAACTCACTGTACAGGGTGTGGAATTCGACCGTTTCCGTCTGTACATTCTCCCCGACCTCTGCACTTCACTCCTACTAGGCCTGGATTTCCAGTGCAATCTCCAGAGCTTCACCCTCAAATTCGGTGGACCGTTTGCGGCCTCGCGACCCTCAAGGTCGAGCCCCCCTCCCTCTTTGCCAATCTGACTGTGGATTGCAAGCCCGTCGCCACCAGGAGCAGACAGTACAGCACCCAGGACAAGGCCTTCATCAGGTCCGAAGTCCAGCGGCTGCTTCGGGAGGGTATCATCGAGGCCAGCAACAGCCCTTGGAGAGCCCAGGTGGTAGTGGTTAAGACCGGGGAGAAGCACAGGATGGTCGTGGACTACAGCCAGACCATCAACCGGTACACGCAGCTCGACGCGTACCCCCTTCCCCGCATTTCTGATATGGTCAATCAGATTGCACAGTACCGGGTCTTCTCTACTATTGACCTGGAATCCGCCTACCACCAGCTCCCCATCCGTAAATCGAACCGTCCCTACACTGCCTTTGAGGCGGACGGTCGTCTGTACCAATTTCTGAGGGTTCCCTTCGGCGTCACGAATGGGGTCTCGGTCTTTCAGCGAGAAATGGACCGAATGGTTGACCGGTACGAATTGCAGGCCACCTTCCCGTACCTCGACAATGTCACCATCTGCGGCCATGACCAGCAGGACCATGATGCCAACCTTTATAAATTCCTCCACACCGCATCTCTCCTTAATCTCACGTACAACAAGGAGAAATGCGTGTTCCGCACAGACCGCTTAGCCATCCTTGGCTACGTAGTCCAAAACGGACTACTGGGGCCCGATCCCGACCGCATGCGCCCCCTCATGGAGCTCCCAATTCCTCACTGCCCCAAGGCCCTCAAACGCTGCCTTGGGTTTTTCTCTTATTACGCCCAGTGGGTCCCGCTATACGCAGACAAGGCCCGGCCACTTATCCAGTCCACACATTTTCCCCTCTCGGCCGAGGCACAACAGGCCTTCGCCTGCATTCGATCTGACATAGCCAGGGCGGGGATGCACGCCGTAGACGAGACTCTGCCTTTCCAAGTAGAGAGCGACACTTCAGATGTCGCCCTTGCCGCCACGCTGAATCAGGCCGGCAGACCCGTGGCATTCTTTTCACGCACCCTCCACGCCTCCGAAATTCGGCATTCCTCTGTCGAAAAGGAAGCCCAGGCAATCGTTGAAGCGGTGCGGCACTGGAGGCATTACCTGGCCGGCAGGAGATTCACTCTCCTCACTGACCAACGGTCGGTAGCCTTCATGTTCAACAACACGCAGCGGGGCAAGATCAAGAATGACAAAATCTTGCGGTGGAGAATCGAGCTCTCCACCTTTAACTACGAGATCTTGTATCGCCCCGGCAAGCTCAACGAGCCCCCAGACGCCCTCTCCCGAGGTACATGTGCCAGTGCACAAGTGAACCAGCTCCGTGCCTTGCACGACAGCCTTTGCCATCTGGGGGTCACCCGCTTGTATCATCTGATCAAAGCCCGCAATCTGCCCTACTCCGTCGAGGAAGTACGGACAGTCACCAGAGACTGCCAGATCTGTGCGGAGTGCAAGCCGCACTTCTACCGGCCAGATCGCGCGCGCCTGGTGAAAGCATCCCGCCCCTTTGAACGCCTCAGCGTGGACTTCAAAGGGCCCCTTCCCTCTACCGACCGCAACACCTACATCCTTAGTGTGGTCGATGAATTTTCTAGGTTCCCCTTTGCCATCCCATACCCAGATATGACGTCTGCCACCGTCATCAAGGCCCTGGATTCCATTTTCGCCCTGTTCGGTTTCCCCGACTATATCCACAGTGACAGGGGATCCTCATTCATGAGCGATGAGCTGCGTCAGTTCCTGCTCAGCAGGGGTATCGCCTCCAGCAGGACGACCAGCTACAACCCCCGGGGAAACGGGCAGGTAGAGAGGGAGAACGGGACGGTATGGAGGGCCGTCCAGCTGGCCCTACGGTCCAGGAACCTCCCAGCCGCTCGCTGGCAGCAGGTCCTCCCTGACGCGCTCCATTCCATTCGGTCGCTACTGTGCACCGCAACTAACAGTACACCCCATGAACGTGTTTTTGCCTTCCCTAGGAAGTCCACATCCGGAGTGTCGCTCCCGACTTGGCTCACGACTCCGGGCCCAGTCCTTCTCCGTAGGCATGTACGGCACCACAAGGCGGAACCCCTGGTGGACAAAGTACGCCTTCTCCACGCCAACCCTCAGTATGCCTACGTGGAGTTCCCCGACGGCCGCCAGGACACAGTCTCGCTCCGGGACCTGGCTCCCTCAGGTGCCGATCCCATGCCCACACCCCTTCCTGCGCCAACCCCAGCGCCCCCCTATTCGTCCCCATCAGGTCCATCCCTCATCCCCCTGCCCACCCTGGAGGACATGGAAGATTTCGGCTTGCTCTCGGAGTCATCCCGCCAGCAGCCAGCACCAACACCGCCAGCACCTGCACCATCGGGGCCATCACCGCCTGTGCCGACGTCACCACCACAGCTACGCCGCTCACAGCGGAACGTCCGACCACCGATTCGGCTCAACCTGTAACCTGCTAACCGGATGGACTCTTGATTTTCCTTGTTGGACCCTCTTGTAAATAGCATCCTTTGTATTACAGTTACATGTCACCCCCGCCGGACTCATTTTTACAGGGGGTGAATGTGGTGAGATAACCACTGTAGTTATGTGTACTGCAGTAGGGGGATGTATGCCTGTACCTGTAATACAGGTTCCTCCGGTCAGCCCCTGCCGGCTAGCTCCGCCCACAGGGAGCTTATGTATAAATGTATGAGAGCTGCTCAGACCCTCAGTCTACAGTTGCGGATGGAGGGACAACATCGTACAGCAATAAAGCCTCTATTGTACTAGTCTCTCGGCTTTGAGTATAATTGTTAGCGCCACAGGCCCCCAGCTAACCACCCGCTGGGCTGCATGAGTTGGACTATCACTCTCATTTTCTTCTCTTGTGTCCTGCTGGTGATGGGGGCGGGTCCATCTGGCGTCCCCGCCCCCAACCAGGGCCACAGACGGAGCTCCCCCATGAGCCGAGCACTGACGAGGAGAGCAGCCTGGACGCAGTCATCGACCCGAGACTCAGGACACCTCGGAGCCCGAGTCCGAGGATGACACAGATTTCCCGACACAGCTGTCTCCAACACCCTTCACCATCCCAGAGACACTAAACTTGGTTGGGCACTTTAGTGAAGAGGCTTCTGGAATACTCTGTTGCGCACCACACAGTTGACCCTATGCATCAGGCGGAGTTAGGAACTTGCGAGGGGGCCAACGGCCGGAGGGCGGGCCAAACCCAGGGACCAGCTGCCATCCAGATGTGTTTCAGGCGCCTGGAACGGACAGTCCCATCGATTGTGGAGATGCAGTCGCAGAGCCATGAACTACATGAGGGGTTGTTGGCAAAAGGGGGATGGCATGCGGTGTCCGTGTACCTGCCTCCGTCCAGCGACCCCCCCCCCCCCACAGGGGGCTACAGTGGCTATTTCCTTGGGTGGACCGCCTGATTCTCCGCCAGCAGGTGGTGGTTGGAGGGGGGCTATGGCAGAGGGTGGGGTGGGGGGGCCCATACAGTCGGTGGCACCCTGCAGAACCAGGGGCCAAGGTGGGTGGTCAGTGGGGTCCGCAGCAAGATGGCTGCCATGCAGGCTGCGGGATTGGCGGCCCATACCTGGGCACCACCCCAGTCCCGTAGGGGAGTCACCCTGGCCACTCGGCCCGTTCCCCCGTCACCCCACCCCAGCCAACCCGGCCAGTGTCCAGCCCTGCAGTCGCGTCCCTCTGTGACCTACCTCCCATCTCCCTCACCAGCCATGACGCTGGTTTCACGATTTTTAAAAGCACAAGTGAACCGCGCCGTCGGAGGCGGAGAATCGCGGAGGCCCCGGGGAATACCGGGTCAGGTCGTTAATGATATGCAAACGGTGTTTACTGCATGTACGTCAGGACCGCATTGACACTGCTGCCGAGCTGACCGAGGAGCGTCGCTATTTGGTGTCAAATCGACACCTGGCGCGATTTCGGTGTCAGAACCTATTCTCCGCCCAGTCGCGTTTCCCGATTTCTGAATCAGCCAATGGAGAATCCCATTGGCGTTTTAGGATCATCAGAACAATGAATTCCATGTGCCACAGGCAAGCATGTTTCCTGAAGGACAGGGATGCTGGCGAGGGGTGGGCAGGCACTGAAATCCACAATCGGCCTGCTATGTTAAAATGACCAATTGAGTCCACTCATCAATTATCTTATTATTATTAGACTGCCCATATCATAATATATTTGGCATGAACAGCAGAGTAGGCGGGGAAAGCCCGATTTTTAACCTCTTCTGGTCGGGGTGGGAGATGTAGTTGAGCTCCAGGGTTGGTGAAGGTAGTTGGGTGGGGTGTGGGCTCTGCAAAGGTTCAAAGGGGTGGGAATGGTTTAACTTGTAGATTTCTCCTTTAAAAAGTGTACACCCTACCCTTTCACAGGCCATTTTTGGCTGCAGCAGCGATGAGGCCTAAAAGATCTGGTTGTCAGGCCATGTCCATCAAAAGGAAAAAGACATAAGACATTAAAGGGGCCCGCAGCTGGCAGAAATCTGTCAGCCATTTCTGTGTCACAGCTCGTGACCCCAAAATCCCATCTTGTAAACCCGCCGGAGGTCATGACCTACAGTTTCGGAAGCCCTGTGTAGTACCCTCAATAATGACACAAGAGTATGAAATGGTAAATGAAGGCTTTAATAAGCAGAGAACTAACCAGTTACCGAGACGTGTACTTACTGAGTGCCGCCTACAGGGCGCCACCTTATATACGGCTCCCTGGTGGGCGGAGCCGGAGGCAGAGTCCCCCAGGGTTCCAAACCCGGTCTTAAAGGGACATCACCTATAACATGGTGTTAAGGGTACAGTAACCATTCATCACATTCACCCCCTGTTTAAAAAAAACGCAAAGTCCGTCAGGGGTGAAGTGGAATCACATGTCTAGTCTTTTTGGCGGCCAGATCGTCCTCGTCGACCTTCTCAGCTCGGGCGGTGGTGCGGCGGACACGGACGTCTTTGGTGAGGGTACATCCGGGAGCACGGTGGTCGGAGCGTTCGTCTGGGTCGGGGTCGGGGGGCAGGGGGAATAGCTGGGTGAATAGCTGGGGATGGAGATAGCGGTGCCGGCGGGGTGTATGGAGGGGGGGCACTGGAGGGTGGGGCACGGTCGGTGTCTGCTGACGGGGGTGGGGGTCCCGGGGGCGACATCAGTGGGGGAACCAGCGGGTGTCAGGTCCCGCGCGAGGGCGCGGGGGGCGTCAGTAGTGGGGGAACCAGCGGGCGGCAGATCCAGGAGGGAAACCGTGTCTTGCCTACCGTCAGGGTGCTCGACGTAGGCGTATCCGGGGTTCGCATGTAGCAGACAGACCCTCTCGACTAGGGGTCCATTTTATGGCTCCTCGCGTGCCTCCGGAGAAGAACAGGTCCCGGAGTCATCAGCCAAGGCCGAAGCGAGACCCCGGAGGTGGACTTCCTGGGCAAGACAAACAACCGGTCGTGAGGGGTCTCATTCGTGGCCGTGCAGAGGAGCGACCTAATGGAGTGGAGGGCATCGGGTAGGAACTCCTGCCAGCGGGTGGTTGGGAGACGTCTTGACCGTAGGGCCAGAAGGACAGACTTCCAAGCTGTCGCGTTCTCCCTTTCCACCTGCCCGTTTCCCCGCGGGTTATAACTGGTCGTTCTGCTCGAGGCGATGCCCTTGCTGAGCAGATACTGACGCAGTTCGTCGCTCATGAATTATGTACCCCGGTCGCTGTGGATATAAGTGGGGAAACCAAACAGGGTGAAGATGCTGTGCAGTGCCTTTATCACAGCGGCCGAGGTCATGTCGGGGCTGGGAACGGCGAATGGGAAGCGGGAGAACTCGTCGACGACCGTTAGGAAGTAGATATTGCGGTTGGTGGACGGGAGGGGGCCTTTGAAGTCCACACTTAGTCGCTCAAAAGGCCCCGAGGCCTTTACCAGGCGGCCTTGTCTGGCCGGTAGAAGTGCGGTTTTCACTCCGCACAGATTGAACATTTGCAGTTGAACAAAGCACTTGGACTAAAAGTATAAAGAATGCGCATAATTTGAGAAAAATGGAAAATTTAAATTCAACTTTGATCACAGGGAAGGAAAAAAAATAACTTCAATAACAACAAAAGTAATTTAAACTTCCAGAAGGGAACGTGTGCACATATTATACAGGCTCATTTCAGGCCAAATTAGCCTTTTGGTTTATGTCCATAATTTTCTCTCATATATAGCTGTTGAACTTTGTTTGCTCCTTTAAGACCTCTTCCTCGCCCAGGCCTTTATTCTTCAAATGATGCATGAAGCATGCTGCAGATGATGAAAGAAGAAGGAAAGCATAAGCATCGCGTTATTTAAACCATTAAAGTTGCAGGTCAGCTGTATCCCAATTATATCACTTAGACAAAAACAGAAGCATATGTGACATCAGTGAATACAATCTAAGAGTAAATGGTACTTGTGAACATAACTACCTTTGTTAGCTCATCCTCCTGGGCGAGAATGCAGGCTTAGCTGTTTGCTGTGTGCCATGGTCGATGAAGCGTGGGCAAGCACGGCCATATATGGAGTTGCCCCCGAGGACATCTGAGCCCTACACAGCTGTCACCAGTGACTTCACAAACAGCCTCTGGCCTGTAACGTTTGCTCACTGCCACTCAGTGAGCTCCACACCCCACCCTGCAATTGAACCTGTGGGAGAAAAAAAAGAGCAAATCAGTGATCTATGTGCAGATTATATAGACTCTACACAAATGCATATGATATCACCGCTATGATATCCATCGCTTTTGCTTTTAAGACTGCCTTGCGTGCGAACTAGCACTGCTTTTAATCTGTAACAGTGAGAAAAGCATACCGTCTCATCTGTTGGAGTATACAGCATCTCCGCATGTGTGCTTGCCTCTCGGATTGTGCAAAGGGATGTAGGTGTGGGGATGGATATGGCTTCATTCAGTGCAGGTTCTGCCTCCAGCCTCTGAACGGCCAGCAGCAATCGTTGCTTCTGAGTGGATTCTGCATGATCCTCCAGTTGAATATGTGACCTGGAAGTGCTAGCGGTTCTACTCTTGGCTGCCACATGTGCGGACATCACACTTTTCAACTTGTTAAGCCAGGCCAACGTGGTTAATTTTATCCTACCAGGAAAAATAAATGAGAAGTTAACAAGGTTCTTGGCATTTTTGATGTGAGCAGGCATACAGGTTCCATGCACTATTTGCTTTTAGGCACATTATTGTTCCAGTAGGTCTGTGTCAGTACATTAGCTAACATAATGATATGAGTCGAGGTCTGGTAATAGCAGCATCTTGCAATGTCCTCTTCACTTTGAAGGGCTGCAAGAGGTACACCATCGACACGGGTGTCACTTTCCTTCCTGGTGTCCCAAACCTTTGGGATTCTGTTCCTTGTTGACTCTACTCCTTGAAGCCTTCGTGGGACGGACATGGCTAAAGGCGCCCTTAATTTGCAAACACCGTGAGCAGAAAGATTGCACTTTTTCATTATTATTTACCTCCAAGCAGAAGGATCTGTGCCATTGAAACATCCCGGGACCCCCTAAGCCCTCAGTTTCCTGGATTCCCTCTACTAACAACTCCCTCGCCGCCTCCCTGGAAATATCAGGGCAGTGGAATCTGATGTTCTTTCAGGATGATGTTACCGAGGGGCAGAATATAAATGAGAAATATGAGTGGGCCCCATGCGAAATCTGTGGAGGGGGCTGTAGAGAAAATGGGCTAGATTCTCTGATCCGTCAGCTGCGTGTTACTCATCAGCGGGCTATTTGCTGGCGACTGCATTCTCTACTTGCCGCCGCTTGAAGAATTTCCCATTGAAGATACCCTATGCAGCCAGGAAACCCACGGGAGGGGAATGTGCTTCCGGCTGGAACAAAATCCAACGGCCAGAGAATTTCAGTCAATATTTCAGCATTGGCAGATGAAGCTACTGCAGGAAACTTTGGGAAGCTTAAGCAAGGATCCAGATGAGGGCAGTCACACTTAGCTAAGCAACTTTAAGTGTGCCAACTGGTTTAGAGAATGCCTCCTGTATAGATCTTGGGCGGGATTCTCCAATCCCACGGCAGAGTGTCCACGCCGTCGTAAACGCCATCGCGTTTTACGACGGCATGAACGGGCCGCTCCCCCGACTAATTCTGGCCCCTGCAGGGGGCCAGCACAGCACTGGAGGGGCTCGCGCCGCTCCAGCTGCGGATCCTGGTGCAAACCGTGCACCGCGGGATCCGCGCATGCGCAGTTGCGTCGACGCCAACGAGGACATACGCAGTGGCACTGGCGCCAATGCGCGCATGCGCAGTGGCCTCTTTCAACACGCCGAACCCGACGCAACATGGCGCAGGACTACAGGTGCCGGCAGGTAGGAAAGGAGGCCACCAGCCACAGAGGCCGGCCTGCTAATCGATGCCCCCCCCCCCCCCCCCCCACAGGCCGCCACCCGACCCTTACACACCGAGGTCTCGCCAGCCCAGAGCAGGTTAGAACGGCGCCGGCGGGACTCGGCTCTTTTCTTACGGCCGCTCGGCCCATCCGAGCCAGGGAATCGGTGGGCCGGCTGCGTAGAGTGGCCCACGACCGGCGTCGCGCCAACCACGCTGGTGCCAATGGCACAGTGCCAACGTGCTGGCGTCAGGGCAGCGTGGCCCATTCGCAGGGATTCTCCGGCCCGGCCCAGGGCTGGGAGAATCCTGCCCCTTGTATTGTTCATTGCTTTTTAAGCATACCAAATTTGAAGACTTATTTCCAGATTATAAAATGGAACCTATTCATAGAATCACTACAGTGGAGAAGGAGGCTATTCGGCCCATTGAGTCTGCACCGATCCTTTGAAAGAGCACTCCCCCCAAGCCCACATCCCCCTCCCTATTCCAATAATCCTTTAACCTAACCTACACATCTTTGGGCTCGGAGGGACAATTTAGCAGGGCCAATGCCCCTAACCTGCACCTCTTTGGACTGTGGGAGGATGCCGGAGCAACCGGAGGACACCCACGCAGACACGGTGTTATAGGCCAGGGTTTAGAGAACCCCAAAGTGTATCATGGAGTTCACCTGACCCACAACTTTTAATAGATTGTGGTATGGGGAGCACACGGCCCACTCTATAGGTGTGGTACAGCAGAAATGGAAAAGTATTTTTTAAAGCAAAACAATGTTTATTCTATGAACTCAAGTTAACCTTTTTAAAACATACAGTGAACATCTTAGCAACCATTAATTCAAATACAACCCCCAAAGAATACAACACTAAGTAATCCTGAATAACTTCCCAAACAACACCCAGAAGACAAAAGAAACACCTTTTAACAGAAGCACATTAGGTTTACATTCGCTACTGAGAACATTTATAATTCTGAATTCACCAAATGATCAAGAGATAGTCTTTTCATGGCAGAGTACACATGCTTTGTCTGGCTTCAGCTCCAACCCAGAAAACAAAACTAAAACACACCCTGCATCAAACAGCCTGTAACGAAAGTAAAAAACTGACAGCCAGCCCAGCTCCACCCACACTTTGACATCACTGATAAACACCCATTTCTTCAAAAGTACATTTCTTAACACTCATTTCTTAAAGGTACTCTCACATGACAACGGGTTGAGTGTGCAAACTCCACCCAGTCACCCAAGGTCGGAATTGAACCTGGGTCCTTGGCACTGGGAGGCAGCAGTGCTAACCATTGCCACTGTACCAAGTACAATTCTGTTGCTGTTGATGGCCCACAGCGCATCATGGATGCCTAGTCTTGAGTAGCTAGATCTGTTTGGATTAGCACGGTGGTAGTGTCACACATGGAGGTGGAATTTCATCTCCACAGCTTGGTCATTCCTACTTATACTCTCATGGACAGATGTATCTGTGGCAGGCAGGTTGGTGAGGGTGAGCACAAGTGGATGTTTCGTGTAGAATGGTTCCCCTTTCTCTTCCTCAACCATAATCTCTACTGATGTGGTTGACAGGGATTCAAGCATTTGTATCAGGCCCTTTAACTTCAGGAGCGTCAAAATGACCCTTTCTTTCAATCAGGACTTTATGTAATTGTGATTGTTAAAGATTAGTCACCCATATCAAGCCGCATTATTTCTCGGCAGCAATAACTTCAGCCCAGCCACAGAACAAAACAACATTTAGTGTTAAACTTATTCAATTATTAATGTATGACCCTTGTTGATAGGGACACAAGCAGAGTTAGTTCTCAGAAATAATCCAATTGTCCAGTTTGGAGCTCCAATTTGTAAGGGTTTTCTGAACCTATCGAAATCTGAATCATTGGGTGGAATTTTCCGCACATCCCAGCAACGGGAATTGTGCAGAGAGGGGGAAGCAAGATTTGGCGTGCGACCAAAAATAATTCTCCCAGCCTTGGGAAATTTGCTTGGAATTTTGTTCTCCTGACTTTCATGGCGGCTTAAAGGCGGATTTAGTGTCCCGCTGAACTATGTCGGGAAACCACTTACAGATCTCATGAATGCTCTTAAAATCCCAAAGCACTAATCCCGTTCCCCCTCCAAATTAAGCGACCCACCAGTGGGAATTCAGAACGTTCACCTTATGACTGTAAATAGGTGGCGTACACCTAGTGAGATAGACTTCAGGACAGTAGATGTCACTTTCACGTTCCTTTCATGCCACCACTGAGAGATATGAACTGCCGATCTCACAGACTGAGCCAAGGCTGGACACAAGGGGTGGATGGGGAAAGGGGAACATGGTGAAACAAGAGGCAGGACTAGGGAGGGGAGAGCCGGGGAGTAGAGTGGAAGAGTGAAAGGCTGTCCTGGTGCCATTCAAGTCTGGCACATCGACATTGGAGCCTATGAGGTGACAGTGGGGTGGGCCGCTTTCTGCCACCACTGTGTTTGAGGCTAAACATCTACCTGTGCACGTGGGCCCATAGAAGAATTCCTACTCCCGCTAGCTCCACTAGTAACAAAAAAATATAGAATTTTCAACCTGATCTGGACCGGATGCTCTTTCCCGCTCGGTTTTCCTGGCAGGAAAATCAATGAACCATTCTCATGCTGTGGTAAAATTGCAGTTAGCTTCCAAACAGTGACAGGCTGGAAAATCACATCACTGGGAGCAGGGTAGCATGTATAAAAATGGATGCTGTCAGCATTTGTGGCAGGTATCCTCAGCACCTGCTAAAAGTAAGTTGAAATCCTAGATGGTCAGCTCCAGGGGGGGAGTTCAAGTATCCTTCACGATTTTACCTACCCACCCACCTGATAGAAAATCAATTACATAATGTCCCTCCGTCACAGTTATTTGTATGCATGTCCAAATACTAAAATTGAAAATCATTTGCTTGAATTTCTTTTGTGTTGATTTGTTTTTCAATGTTTTGATGAGAAACCTCTTTTGCCGGGATGAGTATGTGGAGAAAGCACGCTTGGACACCTCCTCACACAAGGACACACCTTTGAATGAGTGTTGCCTCAGAAGAAGCTTGCTACTTTTGATATTATTCAGCGCATTCTATCGGAAACTAATTAATAAAAGTTTGTATGTGGTGTGTAACGTACACTCGTACCGTAAAAACCTACCAGGGTACCAAGACAGCTAAGTTTATTTCACAGTAGGAAATAAATTAGAACTTTGTGCTTAGGTTTGTGAAGAAGGTTAAGAGGTGACTTAATAGAGGCATACAAAATGATCAGAGGGTTAGATAGGGTGGACAGCGAGAGCCTTCTCCCACGGATGGGGGTGGCTAGCACGAGGGGACATAGCCTTAAATTGAGGGGTAATAGATATAGGACAGAGGTCAGAGGTGGGTTTTTTACGCAAAGAGTGGTGAGGCCGTGGAATGCCCTACCTGCGACAGTAGTGAACTCACCAACATTGAGGGCATTTAAAAGTTTATTGGATAAGCATATGGATGATAAGGGCATAGTGTAGGTTAGATGGACTTTAGTTTTTTTTTTCCATGTCGGTGCAACATCGAGGGCCGAAGGGCCTGTACTGCGCTGTATCGTTCTATTATTAGTGATCATTGAACTGAAAATACATAGATATGCATGGATCAAAAAAAGACTAAACTAATTTTAACTTACTGCAGTGCCAGGTACTGTACAAGAGGTATTAAATCTGCAGGATCTGGGCACTTAGCACTGTGAACTATTTTATAGAAAATTACAGAATCGTCCTCCATTATCCATCATAGAGGAGAGCAGTTATTCATATGTATGTCCAAATAAATCACTTTCACTTTCGGCATTACATTTCACACACACCACAGCATTTCTCACCAAATATTTTAATCTGTCAGGTCACAAAAGAAGAAACAGCATGCAATACATTATCGGAGATTGCACATTTTTGAGAGTGTGTTGCAGATCTGTTAGACCGATGTCCTCAGATATTTACCCTCTACCAGATTGCATGGGGGCAGTTCCTGCTATTTCTCAATTTGCAGAGCAACTTCAAGAGGCCGCGCCAGTGCTTTAAGTACTGTTGACTCTAAAATGCCACTGCACTTCCAATGCATCATGCAATGTGTAGTGGAGCATCCCACTAGAATGTGAGTGAGCTAAACTGGGCCAGATCAGAGCAGTAAACTGCTGGTACACACAGCATTTCAGGAGCTGCTGTCCCAATCTGAGTGTCATAATATACATCTATGTATATAATGGAGTGCAGACAGGCAGTGATTGACACACAGGATGACCAGTGAGCACACAGAACAGAGCAGCCAATCACCAGACAGGACACAAACACTATAAAGCCAGAGGGCACCAATTTTCCCGCTCTCTCGGGACCAAGCCTCTGAGACAGTCAGAGCTCGTGAGCGAGCCAGTGCAAACACCAAGCGGTAGCTAGTAAGTCTGGTCAGGCTAGTGTCAGGTCTCCAGTCAAGTCAGCATAGTGTCAACCCACAGTTGAACATGTATTATAGTTTAGATGTTAAATAAAATCGTGTTGCATCTCATCAAGTGTTGGAAGTCTGTCTCTCGCTACACTGCATCAAGTGCAGTCCACATCGACCCAGCCAGCCCAACACATCACTGAGCCCTACAAATTATTTTACAACCAAATTCAAAGTGGGTAGAGGAACTAAATTCAAATACTATTAATTGAAGAGCAGCTTGTTCAACCTTGGGTTAACTGAGTTTGTAAATTCCACAGGGCTTCCACTGCTGTTCTGCAGTAATTCTAACGGGAGAACTTCCAGCAACAAGACAGGAAGTTCCCAATTCCCTTAATTCTCTCCAGTTCTTGCATTGCACCTACAGCCCAGAAACAGGCCATTCAGCCCAGATGGTCCACCCCGCTGTTTATGTTACACCTGAGCCTCCTCCCACTGCTTAAAGAGAGGATGGAACAAATCAGAAGGTCAGGGATGTGACATTTGACAAGGGTATCATGGGCACAAGACAAAGGTCATGTTAATCGTAGTGTTAAAAGATTAAAGAAGGTGCTAAAAGTGGCATAAAGGTAAGATAGCAGAATGGGTTAATAGTGCTGCTGTGGGCAACACGCCAAGTCTATTGGCCTCTACAAGGGTGCAACTGGGCCTCATCAATGGGGTCCAAGCCAAGCAAACAGCCTGGATGCTTAAAGAAAAAATATATATGATTTAAAGATTGTGTATACGTTTCCCCTTGCCCACCTGGCTGATAACATCATGGGTTGGTTTGAGGAATGTCTTATCATGGCTGGGCTGGCATCAGTACCATTGGCAGGCATGAACGGGTCAATGCCAGGGATGCACCTTCTATAAATGAGGTGCCACCTGTTGACCACACAAAATCAGATGAGATCTGCACTGGAGGAGATTGTCAGCCGAGATCTGAGGAATTATAGGCGTGTAGCTTCCATAGAATCCCTCCAGTGCAGAAGGAGGCCATTTCACCCATAGAGCCCTCACCAACCTTTCCGAAAGAACACCCTATCTCAGCCCAGTCTCCCCGCCCTAGCCTCGAAGGCGTAATGTAGCATGGCCAATCCACCTGATGTGCTCGTCTTTGGTGGGAAACTGGTGCGCCCGAAGAAAACCCCATGCAGACACGGGGAGAAAGTGCAAACTCCACACAGTAACCCAAGGGCCAGAACTGAACCCGGGTCCCTGGTGTTGTGAGACAGCAGTGCTAACCACTGTGCCATCCTGCAGCCCCATTCATTATCTAGTATTGATATGAGATGGTTTAAAAATATTTCTATTTTCTTCCAAGATTTTGAATAAAAATTGTAAAAGAAAATACAATGAAAGAAGTGGATTCTTCAAATGTACGACTGGGGTTGTATATATTTTACATAGCAATTAATAGGAAAGGGTTTGCTTCACCTTCTCCACTCTTTAGCAGGTGGCTCTAATTACATTGAATTACTACCATACCATGTTTAGTCTGCTAGGTGTGACTATAATCGTTAGTAATAAATTAGAAGTAACAGAGCTGTCAATGTACTAATGTAGGATGAATGCTCTGACATGCTACATTGTCTACAGATACACCACAAATATACACATATATGTGTGTATATATTGTACACTTCATGACTTAGACTTCATGAGGTGCTGAACATGCATCCAGTTGATCACATAATGATGCTACAAATATTACATTTTAAAGCTAGTCGATTCAATAAAATAGAGTTTTTTTTAAACATATCCTGTTTAAAGTGAATTCATCATGTCAAAATTGAGGCTTATGTTAAAAAACAGAGGTAGGATAAGGAGGATAATTTATCGCGACTGCAGGAATGCAGAGTTTATTTCACATTTGTCAAAGTCCAGTAACCCATTAACACACCCCCCCCCCCTCCCCAAGGGACCCATGAGTTAGTGGGTGCCCCTGCCCATGAAATAAAGTCTATATTCTGGCTGTCATACGGAACTACTTTCGATACAAGGTACACTGTGCTACAATTTTAAAAATTATATTAAAAACCATTGTGTCTTACATTAAAATACGACGGTGATTCTTGAGGCATACATACACTCGCCTGAGAGGTTCCAGGTCCAAATTGCAGTGTCGGGGTGAGCCACCAAACAGAGCCTTATTATTTCTCTCAAAGTAAGTGATGGAAAAGCACAGGTAAGCTATAATTCATAGATAGAATTTTTTTTTAGAATTTACAGTCCAGAAGGAGGCCATTTGGCCCATCGAGTCTGAACCAGCTCTTGTAAAGAGCACCCTACCCAAGGTCAACACCTCCACCCTATCCCCATAACCCAGTAACCCTATCCAACACTAAGGACAATTTTGGACACTAAGGGCAATTTATCATGGCCAATCCACCTAACCTGCACATCTTTGTGACTGTGGGAGGAAACCGGAGCACCCGGAGGAAACCCACGCACACACGGGGAGGATGTGCAGACTCTGCACAGACAGTGACCCAAGCCGGAATCGAACCTGGGACCCTGGAGCTGTGAAGCGATTGTGCTATCCACAATGCTACCGTGCATGCTTGTGTGTTTCTACTAATTGCCTGAAGATTCCTCTTTTCCTACCTCACTGCACCCCCCCCCCCCCCCCCCACACACACACACACACACACACCCACCCACCCACCACAAGTGGCCTTATGTTTGTGGAACTCATCTGTTAACCCAGCAGTTTTGGGTTCAAATTCCACTATGATAAGTTATTGAATTGATATCATTTGAGCTGTCACTTTTGAATGTGAATTAGATCCATATCTACCTTTTTCAGGAGCCTCGTGTCTTGTTAAATTTTAGATGGATGGGAATGAGGTGATATTTTAATCCTCCCTGATACTCACCGTCATTGGGTTGAAACCTTTGTTTGTTTCTTTCGCTGCTATATCTAAAACAAGCAAAACAGAAGAGAGGGCGAAAAACCCACCAAAATATGAGGTCCATGGCAAGCAAGGGCGTGGGAGCTTAAAACTGATTCATGCTAATTAAGAGGAATTTATAACAAACACAATTGTTGCTCTGAAACCTGTCTTGGCAGGGGCAGACAAATTAATTTGAGGGTGGAGGCATAGCAGTAAGGCTGGAAAGAAATATTCAGATTGCCCTTGGTGGGTGGGTAAAGTTAAGCTCCGGTGTTAACTATATAATAAGAATTAGGAAGCAAGTCTCGACTTCTTCAACTCCAAGTTCCTTGTTTTCAATTATGAATTCTCCAATACACCCTGTATCTTTTATATATATTGGTGCAGTCTATTAAACAATTAAAACCCCAGTTCTAACTTAGGTATTAGGAAACATTAACTCTTTCTGAACATATTCTCCCTCAAATTGTGCACACTGATGTGTTGAGCTGCCTGCCCTTGCCGAATAGCCCCCCCCCCCCCTCCCCCCCCCCCCATCTTCTCCCAGGGCCACCCCGAACTTAATGGACTATTGTTGGTCACTGTGTCTAGGATCTATGAGTGGACCCAAACGTAACCGGTTCTTTCCAAGGTTTGATACCTTGTGTTATATGGTGGACAGCGTCCACAGCTCCCAGGAGAATTGCGGCTTACTCACCCCAAATATCCAAATTTAGTGTGGCGGATGGTGTCCTGCTTTGGGGTGCGCATGTCATCATTTTGGAAAAGGGCCAGACTTCCACACGGATACCCGAGGGTGTCAAAAATGAAAATGTTAGCCCGCAGCTACGTCTGGTGGCTGGGCCTGGATGGTGACAAGTTTATTGTGTTCAGTAATAACTTCTCTAACACAAAACAGTGTCACATATATCCCTTTATATTTTGGTGTAGTCTATTAAACGTAAGTGCAATCTATTAAACAATTAAAACCCCAGTTCTAACTTAAGTACTGGGGAATATTAAATATTTCCAAACGGCTGTGAGGCAACGAAGAGACTAAACAGGGAACAACTGGAAGATGTGCACTGCAAGTAAAGTTTAAGTAAAGTAATAGGTGTTGTAATAGGAATGAGAAAAGTATTATACCATTTGAGACCATGACACAGAAAGTAAATCTGATGAAGTGGATGGATGTACTATTATACTACAGCTGTAACTACTCTTCAAAAATACTTCGTTGATTGGAAAGTACAATTGCGATATCCTGAAGACATGAAAGGTGATATACAAATGCATGTCCTTTTCAGATTTATATCATGATCTGATATAACAGGCTTCTTGTTTAGTCGATGTAACGTGGTGTTAAACATAATGCGCCAGAGGATTCACTGTTTTCCAGAGATGAGGGGCGAAATTCTCCCATCAAGTCCCGACGCCGGAGTGAAAACTGGAGTGTTCCACTCCGGCGTCGGAGGCCGCTCCTCGCCCCCTATTCTCCCACCCCCGGGGGGCTAGGAGCGGCGTCGCGTCATTTACGCGCGCCGGGCCTTGACACTGTGTAAAAGCGGCGCCGCGTAAATTACGCGGCCGGCGCAGCGTAAATGACGTCACCCGCGCATGCAGAGGTTGGCCGACGCCAACCCGTGCATGCGCGGCTGCCGTCCTCCCTGCGGCCGCCCCGCAAGAAATGTCGGATGGATCTTGCGGGGCGGCGGAAGAAAGGAACATAGAACATAGAACAGTACAGCACAGAACAGGCCCTTCGGCCCTCGATGTTGTGCCGAACAATGATCACCCTACTTAAACCCACGTAACCCGTATACCCATAACCCAACAATCCCCCCATTAACCTTACACTACGGGCAATTTATCATGGCCAACCCACCTAACCCACACATCTTTGGACTGTGGGAGGAAACCGGAGCACCCGGAGGAAACCCACGCACACACGGGGAGGACGTGCAGACTCCACACAGACAGTGACCCAGCCGGGAATCGAACCTGGGACCCTGGAGCTGTGAAGCATTGATGCTAACCACCATGCTACCGTGAGTTCCTCCTTCAGAGAAGCAAGCCATTACAAACGGCGAGCGGCGATTCTTCCAGCAGCCAGCCGTAAATCTCGCCGCGCCAGTTTTGGGGGGGGGGGGGGAATCGCGTGCGGGTGCCGGGGCAGCGTGGCGGGACTCACGCGGCGCCCCGCCAATTCTCCCACCCGCCGTTGGGGGGGGGGGGGGGGGGGGGGATTCCACCTGAGGTTGTTTATGTCACAAACTAAATAGGGTCAAGGCCATAGACTGCCGGTAACTGAATAAGTCAAATTCAGGCTCAAATATCTGGACTTGTGTCTCGGTATTTGTGAAATTATTTGCAGTCTTTTGAACTTAGTATGCTAGGGTCTCAATCTTATTCAGATTCCAACCTCTTGTCCACATGCAATTTTAGTGCCAACCAATAAGCTGCCAAACACTCAAAACTGGCTACGGTCCTCTGCACTCCTATTTTCAACCCTCACTGAAGATAAGGTTTTCTGGTAATCTTTCATTGGCCTCTTGTGCGGAGCTGCATCTAAAATATCAACGGCTTTTTTTGAGAAAGGGTGAAAAATGCTTGGTCTTTAAAACCTCTGATGGCGCAAACGGCCATCAAAAGATGGAGCATTGAGTGAAGTGTTTGATCGCAGGCCTTGCCTACCTCTGCCAATGACTTGAGAATTCTTATTCCTGCCAAGTCTCTCAGTTCTCAGAATGTTCTGGGAATTCCCAAGAAGCTTTGTAACCAAGCTATGTCTGGGCTGTCCAGACAGATTTGTAATGAGTGTGGCTTTCAGCAGGGAACAAGTAGACGATATCTTAAAATTAAGAATCTGTTCTTTGCACAAGTGCTTTCTTCTACTTTTCATTGCTTCTCCCCATTTTTGTAAACACGGTATTTCAATATCATGTGCTGCAGTACATTGAGTTTGCTTGATTATGCAGTCATTAGATTCATTTACACAAGCCAGCGCTTGCGATGGTACTGACGATATGTGCAGCCACATACCCGTGTCCAGAAACCATGTCCTGTATTCTAACATAGAATCCCTACATTGCAGAAGGAGGCATTCGGCCCATTAAGTCTGCGCTGAGCCTTTGAAAGAACACCCTACATTGGTCCACTCCCTTGTAACCCCACCTAACCGTCACACCTTTGGACACTAAGGGACAATTTAGCTTGGCCAATCCACCTAACCTGTACACCTTTGGACTGTGGGAGGAAACCAGAGCACCTGGAGGAAACTCACCCTGACATAGGGAGAAGGGGCTGGTTTAGCACAGGGCTAAATCTCTGGCTTTGAAAGCAGGCCAAGGCAGGCCAGCAGCACGGTTCAATTCCAGTACCAGCCTCCCCGAACAGGCGCCGGAATGTGGCGACTAGGGGCTTTTCACAGTAACTTCATTTGAAGCCTACTTGTGACAATAAGCGATTTTCATTTTCATGTGCAAACTCCACACAAGACGGTTAACCCAGGCCAGAATCGAACCCGGGAACTGGTGCTGTGAGGCAGCAATGTTAACCACTGTGGCACCCTATGATTGTCTTCTGCTCTAAAGTCTCAGTCATCCACTCCCCATTAGGGGCTGTTTAGCTCACTGGGCTAAATCGCTGGCTTTGACAGCAGACCAAGGTAAGCCAGCAGCACAGTTCGATTCCCATAACAGCCTCCCCGAAGAGGCGCTGGAATGTGACGACTAGGGGCTTTTCACAGTAACTTCATTTGAAGCCTACTCGTGACAATAAGCCATTTTCATTTTCATTTCATTTTCATTTCACTCAGTCGATTGTCTTTAATGGTTACCTCATTCAATCTTCCACCGTCAATGGTAAATTCGGACTCCCTGGATGGCCATGGGACTGTGACCACAGGAAACGCCCAAGGGCTCAAGGTTGGCTCAATATCATCTCTTCGGATCTTCACAGCATATTGGACTTACTGACGTCAGTGACCTATGAGAGGAGGCTGAGGAACTGGGAGCAGCCGCCTGTCTGTCAGTAAAATATAGAATCGTTATCAGTCTGACCCCACTTGCCAGAAAACAGTGGAAAATTCATGTCCATGTTTCAACATCTCATTTATCTCTGACATATTTGTCAGGTGGGCGTTAACCAATTAATTGAAATTGTTCTTCAGCATTCTTGAGTAATGGCCCACAAGTAATTTTCTGGTTCTACTACATGGTACCTCCCGTCTCTGTCAATGAGCACGTAACCAAGGGGCTGTAAGGTGTTGTCTGTGGTTTGATGGATCTATCCCCAGGTTTCTGTCTGACTCAAACCTGCCTCTGTTGTGCTCTTCTCTCACTGTGGAATAGGTAGCATCCTTTTTTATTTGCAGCCATTCACACAAACCCAAATTGCAACCCCCTACTGATAGTAACGCCACAGCCAAGCAGCTAAGATGCTGACAGTCTCCCGATTCCTCAGGACAATTCAGGCTGATTATCTCCCATCGACAGTCAGCCTTTTTATTAACCATCAGCTGTGCTTGTCAAATCCCCAGAACCCTGTGGAATCTGGTACTTCATGAGTAGCCTTGTCAGAATTATAGAGATTTGTTATGAACCAGCAAGAAGTGACATGTATTATACTAACACGATGGTTCAGATTTAAATCAAAATAACTACCATTCAAAACGAACTATCAATAACAGTAATAATCTTTATTAATATCACAAGTAGGCTTACATTAACACTGCAATGAAATTACTGTGAAAATCCCCTAGTCGCCACACTCCGACACCTGTTCAGGTACACTGAGGGAGAACTTAGAATGTCCAATTCACCTAGCAAGCACGTTTTGTGAGACTTGTGGGGGGAAACCGGATTGGGATCTTACTGCTTTAGGTAACTTGTAATTACTGCCCCATCAATCTACTCTCGATCATCAGCAAAGTGATGGAAGGGGTCATCGACAGTGCTATCAAGCAGCACATACTTGGCAATAACCTGTTCACGGATGCTCAGTTTGGGTTCCACCAGGGTCACTCAGCTCCTGACCTCATTACAACCTTGGTTTAAGCATCGACAAAAGAGCTGAATGCCAGAAGTGAGGCAAGAGTGACTGCCCTTGACATCAAGGCAGCATTTGACAGAGTATGGCATCAAGGAGCCGTAGCTAAACTGGAGTCAATGGGAATCGGGGAAAGCTCTTGTGATGATCGGAATACCTTGCCCCTTTAAGAGGCTTGTGATGATCGGAATACATTGCCCCTTTAAGAGGCTTGGAACCCTGGGGGACTCCGCCTCTGGCTACGCCCCCTGGGAAACAGTACTTAAGATGAGACTCCATTTTGCGAGCACACTTCTCATGGAGGCTGCCATTGTCCACTGCTTATTAAAGCCTTTGATTACTGACCTAACTTTCGTGTCGTAATTGAGAGTGCCTCAGCTCTCCACTGGTTGGAGTCACGCCGAGCACAAAGGAAGATGGTTGTGGCAGTTGGAGGCCAATCATCTCAGCTCCAGGACATCACTGCAGGAGTTCCTCCGGAGAGTGTCCAAGGCCCAACCACCTTCAACAATGACCTTCTTAGCATCATACAGTCAGAAGTGGGAATGTTTGCGGATGACTGCACAATATTCAGCACCATTCGCGACTCCTTAGATAATGAAGCAGTCCATGTCCAAATGCAGCAAGACCTGGACAATATCCAGGCTTGGGCTGACAAGTGGCAAGTAACATTGGGGCCACTCAAGTGCCAGGCAATGACCATCTACAACAAGAGAGGATCCAACCATCGTTCCTTGAAATTTAATGAAACCCCCCACGAACAACATCCTGGGGATTACCATTGATCAGAAACTGAACTGGACCAGTCATATAAATGCTTGGAATCCCATAGCGAGTAACTCACCTCCCGACCCCTCAAAGTCCAACCACCACCTACAAGGCACAAGTCAGGAGTGTGATGGAATACTCTCCATATCCCTGGATGAGTGCAGCTCCAACAACACTCAAGAAGCGCCACACCATCCAGGACAAAGCAGCCCCGCTTGATTGCTATCCTTCCAAACAAACATTCCATCCCTCCATTACGGACATCAGTACCTGGGAACACCACCATCTTGACTTGAAAATATATCACCATTCCTTTACTGTCGCTGGGTCAAAATTCTGGAACTCCCTCCCTAACAGCACTGTGGGGGTGTACCTACACTACAAGGACTGCAGTGATTTAAGAAGGCAGCTCACCACCAGCTTCTCAAGGGCAACTAGGGATGGGCAATAAATGCTGGCCTTGTCAGTGACACACACATCCCACAAAGGAATTTTTTTTAAACTATAGAATATGTAACTAACTGGCCTGTTAGGTATGGGGAGATGATGGTGTCGTGATGATATAGAGATTCTGACTAATGCCTTGGGGATATAGGTTCAAATCCCACCATGACAGCTGGTGGAATTGAAATTTAATTAATAAATCTGGAACATACAGTGAGTCTCAGTAATGGTGACCATGAAACTATCATTGATTGTTGTAAAATCCCAGTGGGTTCACTAATGTCCCCTTAGGTAAGGAAATCTGCCGTCCTTACCTGATCTGGCCTACATGCGACTCCAGACCCACAGCAATGTAGTTGATTCTTTAGCGGCCTCTGAAATGGCCAAGTAAGTCACTCAGTTCAAGGGCAATTAGAGATAGGCACCAAATGTTAGACTTGCCAGTGACTCCCACAGCCTATGAATGAATTTTTAAAATTATAACCTGCAATGGCTCATTATTTTCATCAAATACTAATCCACAGTTCTTTAAAGTCAGGTATTCGGGCCACAAAGTTTGGTCATGTTGCTCTCGTACCTTGTGCACACACTTCTTGGACTGCCTGTGCCGCACACACCATTTACCATACCTCAGCAGCTCAGCCATTGGTATCGTGTGTTGTTCGTGTGCAAAGTAGACAGATTGTGATAGCAACCAGAGTCTCCAGCAAAGCTATTTTTGATCTCAGGGCTCCAGCTAACACCCTCTTTTACCTCACAGAACTGAACTCGCTTTCTATAGCATGAAGGCCCCTCCCCTGCCACCAGCACTATTTAAAGGGATCATCAACTTCTTTCAGGTTAATTGTCCATTGATTTCTGCTTAGCTGGTAGAAGTGTTTGGATGATTGTCCAGCTTCTTAAAGTTCGGAAAACCTGCAGGATGCTCACTGATGTACTTCCCACTTCTTATTTAGGAGAAGGTGATGCACAACCAGAGACATCAGGAACTGAGCAGAGGAGGAGAGGGCACCTGCATGTTTCATCCCCCTTGGAGGAGACGGTGTGTCCAATTATGAGAAGGGCCATTGCTGAGGCCATGGTGGACAGTAGGGCTGAACCTATTGACGTTGAGGGTATGGTCATGCCAGATTGGTCGACAGCTCTCCAGCCCTACAGTGCTACAGTGGCCGGAAGAGGTACTGCAGTGCAGTGCCTGAGAAAAAAGTCCCAGGAACCGCAGTGATGTTAAATACCGGGAAGGAGGGTGGGGGGTTCCAGCTTGCTGTCTGGGGGGGTTTGCAAGGAGACGTCTGGTCTGCGAGGACTGGGTGGCCCCAGTCCGAAGAGGTCTTCCGATGGAAGGACACCGACACCTCCGCCCAAGATCAAGGGTGAGAAATTTTTCTGCTTCCCCACCTCAGTCCATGGGCACCTGGCAGCCTAAAATTTGAGGTTGGGACATAAAAGTCCCATTAGTGGCCATTTAAGGACAGGAGTGGGCTTCCTGTCCAAGATCCTGTCTGCCCCACTGTAAACCCACCCCCATGCTGAGTGGGCGGGAACCAGGAGGGAATCTCATTTGTGCTATTTTACACTCCCCTGGGGAGTGAAACCTGGGGTCGATAAAGCAATCCAACCCCTGCGGTGCCCACCGAGCACCCACCCGCGAATGAAGCCATGGAAGATGTGCAGACAGTCTGGTCGGACGAACCCCCCCCCCGAGGATTATAACAACTGGGATGTGGTGGGGATCTGATCCAGCTCATTAACATCTCCTTAAGGCCAATTGATCCGACTAGGATTTTCCAGTCGGCCTCCAGATTACTGCAAGCAGCCGGAGGTGGTTTGTCTGCTTGGAGCCCGCTTTCCTAGGGTGGGGGTGGTGGTGGTGGGGGGTGTGGTGGTGGTGGTGGGTGGGGGTGGTGGTGGTGGGGGGGGGGGGGGGGGGGGGGTGGTGGTGGGGGGGGTGGGGGGGTGGGGGGGTGGTGGGGGGTGGTGGGGGGGTGGTGGGGGGGTGGTGGGGGGGGGGGGCAGAGTTCCTGGCAGGCTGAGAGGCCCTCTCCCATTGCCTGGGGGCTATATCCTTTTGAGGAGTTTCCCCCTCACCACGACCCCACGCAATGATGGCCTAGCTGCAAAAGAACATTTTTACAAAGACTGGCGAGAGGGCATCTTCTTCATCATGCTGTTACTCCCTTACTTACCATGCATCCCAGACTGTGGTTGCTCCTTTCAAACTGTCCCTGCAGTTAAGAGCCCACCAGCCACCCTTAATTTAATGGTGGGGCATGCCCTCTCTAATGGTGGGGCCTGCCCTCTGCTCGTTCTGGCTGTTCTGTGGAAAATTACAATGAGCGACTGTTCCCCACACAGCGTGAGCTTCTGACCCCCATTCGAACCAAATGGCAGGGTTCAGAAACCCACAGAGAAAGTCCAACCCTGGGGTGGAATTTTTGTGGCCTTGTCCCAGCGGAGGTGGGGTGTGAAATGTGGCGAGCCATTCTAAAGTCCATTGACTTCGGTGGGAACGGAAGATCCTGCTGGCAGGATGGGCTGTAAAACTCCACGTGGTCTCTGGCCTGGTCAGAGCAAATAATACGAAGCAAGGAAGCAGATCAAACCAACCAGCCATTGGTAGCTAGCTTATAGACACCCGTGGAAACTTTGCAGTGTCAGACAGAAATTAACATCTTTTTAACTTAGAATAAGCAACACTATGCTGAACACATGAAACCAGTTGGCCTGTCGAGCACATGCGAGATGAAACTTTGACAGAGAGGAACCTCCTGAGAGTCAGCGACCGATTTCCAGAAACAGTCAAAATAATGTACAAATTAGCCCAGGCAATCCACATCTAATATTCACAGAAGGCCAGAACCAGCTTCCTAAAGTGCCTGGACATATTAACGTGTTTTATGGAACCCACAGATCCTTCATGGGAAACCCTGAAAGCAATTCAGCCTCAAATTCTGAAAACTAAGCAAGACAAAGAAGCCAAACGCAAACTGAAGATTACGAATCAAACGTGGAAAAATTGGACAATGAATGGATTAAGGCCGAATTGAGGAACTGCTGGGAGGCAATTTGAACAGAGGATAGTTTGCAATAAAAACTAATTGAGCAAGTTAGCGGGCATTTATTTGAGCTGTTCTCATGGTCAGAAATGGAGCAATAGCTCAGCTCCTCACCCAGGACTCTCACAGACCAACTTGTGGGACTTCCAGTGTGGCCACCTCTCTGGATCAACGAGTCATGTCCACATCCCAAGAGCCTAAGCCAGGTAGGCCCCTGCAGCCACCAGCTCAGTTACAGTCACTGCATGGTATTTAGAGGATAGCACAATGACGGATTCTGCACTTGGAGAGATACCAGGCACAAATGTGCCTCAGTCAGGGCAGGGGGAATGGATGGCGCAGGTGGCAGCTCGCTGGAGGGTGAGGTTGGCATATGGAATCTGCTGCCGAGGATTGAGATGAAGAATTTGATTAGCCAGGTGACAGAAATAGTCTTCATTTACACGGCAAAATGCCTGGTACATTGAGGAGCCTGCCAGAAAGCCTGATGTTCCGTTTTGAGGAACATTCATCGATTCATGCAATTTACAGTGCAGAAGGAGGTCATTCGGCCCTTCAAGTCTACAACGGCCCCTAAAAGAGCACCCTACCTAAGCCTACACTGCAACCCTATCCCCATAACCCAGCAACCCCACCTAACCTTTGGACACTACAGAGCAATTTGCCATGACCATTCCACCTAACCTGCACATCTTTGGACTGTAGGAGGAAACCGGAGCACCTGGAGGAAACTCACGCAGACACGGGGGGGGAGAACATGTAGACTCTGCACAGACAGTGACCCAAGCCGGGAATTGAACCCAGGTCCCTGGTGCTGTGAAGTAACAGTGCTAACCAGTGTGCTACAGTGTCGCCTAAAGGAGGAGTCTGGCACCTACTTGCCACAGGGTTCTGTGAAGAGCTTGGACTTCATCCTTTCTAGCATGAAATGAATGGCCAACACAAGTGGTGAGCCCAACCGTGATGTAGCAACTGAAGGCCAATGTCTCAGCTTCCAACGCAGCACAAGCAGCTTCCAGCAGATGTCAGACTGTCGCAGTGAAAGCTCAGGCGCGTGTCTAAGGTCAGTTTGTTGCCATCGTGGCTCTGGATATCAGTGTTCAAAGTAGCTTGCAGGGTGTCACAATAGTCCAGCCTGAACCTGCTGTCCTTTCCCAGGCAGGTAACCTTTATCCTTTCACACCTGCCACTCCACCTATTCCCTGGTGGTTGGCCAGCCAACCCAGACTGCTGTCACACGTACAGCGATTCTGCAGTCTGAAACAGGGGCCTTCTCAAGCTTTAGCAAAGTGCCATCCAGACTCAAAACGTTAGCTCCCTTCTCTCTCCACAGATGCTGTCAGACCTGCTGTGATTGCCCAGCATTTTCTGTTTTTGATGTAGCTGCCTTATCATCTGGTTTCCCACGGTTCCCTCTTCCAAATATGGTGTTGGGCTTCCATTGATTCACCACAACCTGGATTATTGTTTGCAGACTTTCATCCTGGGGTTTGTGCGATTCACCGTCTTGGATTCAGAACAACCCATTCAATTCAGGAAAGCCCTTTTTCGATATTTTCAGAAGATAGATGATGACACATTTAGTCTGGAATGAAATGCGTTGCAGTTTTTGAATCCACAAACCGAGAGTAAGGTGACCCTCAGTGGCCATCTTTTGTAGCCCATCATTGCCCATCTTAAAAAAAAAGGTCAGTTCCGGAATGTTCCACAATGAGTGCAGTTTATGTTTTGATCGTT
The DNA here is from genome assembly GCF_902713615.1 of Scyliorhinus canicula. Taxonomy (NCBI): domain Eukaryota; kingdom Metazoa; phylum Chordata; class Chondrichthyes; order Carcharhiniformes; family Scyliorhinidae; genus Scyliorhinus; species Scyliorhinus canicula. The sequence continues at coordinate 20,025,760 of NC_052150.1, read as the reverse complement.
ACGAATATGACATGACTTTTCTGGGCATGACAGTCCCATTACAGGGCAAAGTTGACAGGTGACACCTACCGAGCGTTGCCCATGTGGTCAATGGTACCTCGCACCTTGGTTAAAGCTGAAAATCTCGCAATCCCCGCCTGCTTCTCCCTGACAAGAAGAAGAAGAAATTGCTTATTGTCACAAGTGGACTTCAAATGAAGTTACTGTGAAAAGCCCCTAGTCGCCACATTCCAGCACCTGCTCGGGGAGGCTGGTACAGAAGTGAATTTTCCTGTGTTTGAGTAAAGAGACTGAGTGGCCTCCTCATGGAAGAGTGGATTGCAAACTGCAAAGTATTATTCATACCACCAGCTCCAGCCTGGGAAAAACCAAGTTAGCATAAATGAGGGTTTGGGCTTAATTTCAGCCCGTGTCTGCATTGTGCTTAGAGAGTTTATGACGTGATAAGCAAACAAATGTAAAGAAGGACTGGGCTGTTGCTCAGCATTCAGGGGCCACTTTAGGTTCGGAAGAATTTTTGAGTTTGTTTTAATTGGGCTCAAGGCAGTTGGTGCAAGATAATAAGAGAGAAGGCAGCTCTCACACCTCTACCAGAACCAGAGAAGCAATATCATGGAGTAATAGAAATAAAGCAAGTCTAAAGAACAATAAAGAATAGCTAATTTTAGAAACCAGAGAATTAAAAGAGAAGATCCAGGAAGATTGCAATCAAAGGAATAAAAGAGAACTGGAATTTGAGCAAGATGCTGTCGATTGAAGTTAAAGACAGAGCTGAAAAGTGCAGACCTCATGAGGTTGGTTAGGGAGAGGCCAGGTATCTGAAGCAATCCTAATGTTGATGACTTTAGTACAACCTGTGAAGCAATAGTGTTCTATTGGTGGCTGGGTACATGAGAAATGGTGTGAATGTTTGAATGCACGTACAATTCAAGACAAAGGAATGCTGAAAGGAGAGTTGGAAATCTTGGAAGTGGATCCTTGCTGAAATCAGCTGAGAGAAACCATTGTTTGGAAGAAGATCACAAGACGTGTCTTTTCTTGAGTGGAGTTTAGGAAACACACATGTGGAAACCAGAGTCCAGCTGGGCTAGTTGGCTCACAATGTAGCAATCGTCTGGGAGGTTGTGGGGCGAAATCCACAGAAGTTAGATTGGGTGGCATCTGCAAGTTGGTTTCAGATTGGGGTGTGACTGACCACAGTTTACAGGGACTGTGAATTTACTGAAACCTTATAGCATAAGATATATTTTGTAACCTGTGTAATTCCGTAATCTACGTACATTTGTGAAGGTAAGTGAGAGTGAAGGAGTATTGTATTGTAGTCAAACTTTTCCCGTTTCGTAAATGATTGTCCCTGTAGCTTAAAACAGGTTGATCATCTATGTTTCTAAAAGAAAAGTTACAGTTTTGAGCCAGGATTCCATTCCGGGACCTTCCCATCCAGTAGTAAAACAAACTGGGATCACAACAAGATCATCGGGCCTCTTTGTTCTGATACGTTGTTACTGTGTACTGCAAATGGTGTTTAGATTGATACTCGGATATTTAGGCTCTATTTTCTCATGCACGTGCCGGACTCATATTTCATTCTGGCATGCATTTAACTGAGCATTATTATTTTTGCAAGCGTTGGTGACTTTTCAGACATCGATGTCAGAACAATCTAAATGAGTGGGAACAAAAATGGCTAAAAACAATTCGGCCCAGCATTTTGAGATCATACAACAGATTTCTTCTGCTCACATTAGCTTCTGTCTGCAGTACTTCATTCATCAACCGGCTGAGCACGAATGGCTTTCAGAGCTTTCTGTAACTCTTTTCCCACCACTGATACAAGAAAACCTTCCTCAACACAGGCCCTCAAACAATTATTTCACTAAAGTCCACAAGCATAAATGTCAACGGGTCTGCATGATAAGACCATGTCCTGTTTCCTAATTAGCAGTCCATTGTACCACACTTGGGAGGCACGGGGCCCGAGGTATTTACACACTGGCTGGCAGGGGTCGTCTTTCTTTTGCTTTGGCCGGTTTTCCAGTTTCTGTGAGAGTCTCATTTTCTCAGCGCAGTCTGGACAGGAAGTACCAGGAGAGGAAGCAGTGGTGATGAAGAAGGTCACGAGTTATTTCCAGTTGACCTTTCAGATGTTATCTGTGTGACAGATGCTGGATAATAAAATGGGCAGAAAAATGGCAAGACACGTCACAACGTTATAGATATTTTAAAAAATAAAGTATTTATTACTTTAGCAACTAAACAAAGAGAGCACGCAAGTTCTACGTTACATGTCTTTTGTTTTGACACTTGTTGCAGGAAAGAAAATGAAAATATGCCACAGGATACCTATTGCGGCTAAAGATTAATTGCCTGTTATCTTTCCTGTCTGCTACTTAATGCCTGAGGTTTTACTCAGAAGATTTAAAGCTATATGCTGCACAACTCCTCCTTTCTTTCATGAAAAATACTTTTCTTTTGCTAATAGGTTGTGTGCCAAGTCAAGTCAATGACATGATTAGACCACACTGCTGAAGCCAGTGCATTTTAAACATTAATGGCTGTTTAAAAATATGTATCATTGCGATTAAAGTAGATGGAAATTAGATTGTACAGATTCTGGGCTGGACTTTCATCCTTGAAGCAGTTCGTAGGAGTTGGAAAGATTCCAGGTTTGGTCTGCCAGCCTGGGGAGAAAGTGTCAAGAAAGAAAGGGGCCGGGATTCTGTGACCCCGCGCCGGGTCGGAAAATCGGCCGGGGAGCTCGAGAATCGCGCGACACCGCTCCAACGCTGGCCCGCCCATTCTCCGCTGCCGATTTTTGGGAGCCCGCGGGATTGCCGCTGCGCCGGTTGGGGGCCGTTGAAAGCCGGATTCTCCGGTCCTCGACGGACCAAGTGCCCTCCGAGTTCGGTCGAGTCCCGCCGGCGTAGGTTACCCGGCGGGACCTCGGAGTTCTGCCTGTGGCGGCTGTCCTGGGGGGGAAGGGGATCGAACCCTGGGGAGGCCTCCACGGTGGCCTGGCCCGCAATCGGGGCCTACCGATCGGCGGACGTGCTAGTTCCTTGGGGGGCCTATGTTCTTCCGCGCCGGGCCCCTGTCGGGCTCCACCATATTACCCTGGGGCTGCTGCTGAGATGGGAACCCGCATGCACGGAATCATGCCGGCCGTGGCACGCATGCACGAGTTCACGCCCGCCGAGGCGCGCATGCGCGAACCCACGCTGGTTTACGGGCGCTGGAGCTTTGGACACCAACCCGGCACCCTACTAGCCCCCTGGAAACGGGTGAATACCTGGGCCTGGAGGCCAATTGACGCCAGAGTGGCTCGCGCCGCTTTTCACGCCAGCGTCAGAACTTTCCCATGGGATTGGAGAATTCCGGCCAGGATGTCCATTGTGGCAGGGAGAACCAGCCTAGCCAGGAAAGAGTTCAGAGGCAGCCACAGGTACTGCGGGGTGCTGAGGTGGCCTGTTTAAAAAGCCAGTTTCTCTTTTCTAATTAAGGGGCAATTTTGCATAGCTAATCCACCTACCTGCACATCTTTGGGTTGTGGGGGTGAGACCCACACAGCCATGGGGGATAATTTACAAACTCAACACGGACAGTGACTGAGGCCGTGATCGAACCCGGGTCCCCAGCGCCATGAAACAGCAGTGCTAACCACTGTGCCACCGTGCTGCCTTTCATCACAGTTGTTACTGGAGATTTCATTGGTTCTATGGTTCTATACAGTTTATAATGTGCGGATTGACATGGAAATGCCATAGCTTGGCATGGGGGTGGGGGGGCATGAGGGACCTGAGTGAGTGGGCGGGAGGGCATACCTTTGCAATGCATTTGTGGGCTGTCCTAAGTTAGTTAACGATCTGAATCAATTTTGCGAACGGTTTGATGTAATTGATTTTAGAAATGAGTGTAACAAGGTATGTGATAGGATCCCTGTATATTCACCTGTGCCGTTATCAGAGAACGAGGTTGTGTCATGTTTTTCCCATATTAATCATAGAATTTACAGTGCAGAAGGAGACCATTCGGGCCCATCTAGTCTGCACCTGCTCTGGGAAAGAGAACCCTACTTAATCCCATGCCTCCACCCTAACCCTGCTAACCAGTACGCCCACCTATCCCAAGGGCAATTATCATGGCCAATCCACCTAACCAGCACATCTTTCGGGACTTGTGGGAGGAAACCGGTGCACCCGGCGGAAACCTACGCAGACACGGGGAGAGCGTGCAGACTTCGCACAGACGTGACCCACGCCGGGTATCGAACCTAGGACGCTGGAGCTGTGAAGCAACTGTGTGTGGTGAATGTGATTCACACCGGATTATAATCTGTATATACATGTGTCTATATTGTAAGTGCAATTGCACTACCTGACCACCAGGGGGTGTAGCTCTGGGAATGCTCGAGAATTGTACTGGGCTTCTCCCTTGGTTCCACCCAGGACTCCTCCCCCTGGAGCTGCTGTATAAAGATCAGTGCCACATGGTCAGCCGGCCAGTTCACCGAAAGTTGAATGGCTAATAGGCTGGCTCTGTTGTGAGTATATTAAAACCGCTATTCTAATCCTACAAGCACGTGTCCGTAGAATTGTTGGTTCCAACACTGTGCTACCGTACCGTAAACCAGATAAGCTCCTGGTCCTGATGGACTACAGGATAAAATAATGAAAGAATGTGCTAATCAGTTTTAAGGGGTATTTACAATTACTTCAGTTTTCATTGGATGTATATACTGTTCCAAATACATGATTTTTTGACCTGTGGCTCTTACTTCGTTATTGGCTAAATGTATGGAGAGAGTCGTTAGTAACCACCTCATCTCGTCTGCTTCAGATTATCTTGATCCTCTACCATTTGCTTATAAAGCGCAGAGAGGAACCATGGATCCTATCCTTTCTCTCATGAGCCTGATAATTAATCATTTCCAACAGCCAAACTCTTCTGCGCGTGCCTTCTTTTATTCAGCATTCAATACAAGGCAAATTTACATCCTGTGCAAAGGTTGTTCACTTTCAACGCGAACGGGGGCCTAATTGACTGGATCAGAGATATTCTTGCTGATCACTCTCAGCATGTTTTTATGAATGGCTTTTTATCAGATGAACTTACTTTAAACACAGGTATTCCTCAGGACTATGCCCTGACACCTCTGTTATTTTCCATGTATACCAACGAGTTGAGAATCAAGGGAACTAGTACTTATTTACTTAAGTGATATGCTTTGGTGGGATTATTTCAAAAAGATAAAATGACAACCGCAGGAAATTACTTTGAACATGTTGCCACCCTTCAGAAATGGTGTAATTTGAGTGCTCTCCAGATCAATGTAGACAAACCCAAAGAGCTACCTTTCTACAACAATGGCCTGAATATGTGTGAAGTTGTGGATATTAATGATCAACCGGTCGAGGTTGTGAAGCGTTTCAAGCATCTGGGAATATATATAGATCAGAAGCTAAGCTTCACAGAGAATACCCACTGTATCTTTAAAAAAGGGCTCGTCGGTGTCTGTTTTAATTAGAAAACTGAATGGGTTTGGAGTGAGTGAAGATGTTTTAGAGAGGGTACACAAAAGTCTGGCAGAGAGTATTTTAACATTCAACATGGCAGTCTGGTATGATGACCCGAGTGTGAAATGCAAAAGTAAGCTAGTCAGAATTGTCAACACTGCAGGTAAAATCATTGGAAAACAGCAGGCACAGCTCGATAATTTATTTAAGAATGCAGTTACGTGGAAAGCTCAGGCCACCATCAGCGATCCCTCTCACTCTTTACATCATCAATTTGAAAGGCTCCCTTTGGGTTGGAGCTTTATAATGCCTATTGCTAAGAAAAATCTGTTCAAGAGGTCTTTTGTTTCCAGTGTTATAAGCTTACTAAATAACATAATGTCCATTTAATTTGCTGTTCTATTTATTTTAACAGCAGTAAGTGCTTTAATGGCAGAGTGCAATAGGTTTTGTTTATATATTTTGTTTCTATATTTTGTTTTGGACATATGTATGAATGTAGGTATAAATGAAATAGTCACTGTTTTTAACTGATGACTGTATGATTATTAGAGGTGAAGCCAAGGACAAATTTCCACTTTTTTCTGGACAATAACATTTTATTCTATTCAATTCTATTGTGTATATTTGGGCTCAACGCTAAATCTATGTAAATGAATGACTTTCGAGTGTGTCAAAACACGCCTATGGTTCAAAGGCAAGATTCATATTAATCTCAAGCGTCTCTCGATCCATTGACAGTGCGGTTAGTTGTTATATTGCCACTTCATTAAGCTAAAGACGTTATCAAAATCTAACCACGCCACAACACTGGGAAACTGTAACCTAGTGAAACTCAATACCTTACTAGTTTTTTTTTCAAAGTTAACCTGCCACTTTTTTTTTCTTTCTTTTTTTTATAAATTTAGATTAGCCAATTATTTTTTCCAATTAAGGGGCAATTTAGCGTGGCCAATCCACCTACTCTGCACATTTTTGGGTTGTGGGGGCGAAACCCACGCAGACACAGGGAGAACGTGCAAACTCCACATAGACAGTGACCCAGAGCCGGGATCGAACCTGGGACCTCAGCGCCGTGAGGCGGTTGTGCTAACCACTAGGCAACCGTGCTGCCCAACCTGCCACTTTTTTAAAAAAAACCGAAACAGTGGAACTGGTTTCATGGTAATGCTTATGTTTGCACATTGAAACACCTAATGCATTTTGCTTGTCGCAATAAGGTAGATGTTCCAGCAAAATTTCATATCCTGCTTGTCTTTGTGCCAGAAGGATGATTACTCAAGATTTACACTGAAGGTGGATTTCTTCTCTTAATTGCCTGCTGAGCAGTTTGCTTAGAAAATGTTGTCAGATTGTAAATAAAGGCCGTAACACACCTCAATTTCTGTTTCTCATAACATTTCAGAAGTATTTAGATGTGCGCTTGTGATGCCAAGGCATGCAAGGCTGCCTGGAAAATGGGATCAGAATAGTTACGTGGTTGTTCATGACCAGCGCAGAAGCGCTGGGGACATAAGAACATAAGAGCTAGGAGCAGGAGTAGGCCATCTGGCCCCTCGAGCCTGCTCCGCCACTCAATGAGATCATGGCTGATCTTTTGTGGACTCAGCTACACTTGCCGGCCTGAACACCCTTAATCCCTTTATTCTTCAAAAAACTATCTATCTTTATCTTAAAAACATTTAATGAAGGAGCCTCTACTGCTTCACGGGGCAAGGAATTCCATAGATTCACAACCCTTTGAGTGAAGAAGTTCATCCTAAACTCAGTCCTAAATCTACGTCCCCTTACTTTGAGGCTATGTCCCCTAGTTCTGCTTTCACCCGCCAGTGGAAACAACCTGCCCACATCTATCCTATCTATTCCCTTCAAAATTTAAATGTTTCTATAAGATCTCCCTCATCCTTCTAAATTCCAACGAGTACAGTCCCAGTCTACTCAACCTCTCCTCGTAATCCAACCTCTTCAGCTCTGGGATTAACCTAGTGAATCTCCTCTGCCCACCCTCCAGCGCCAGTACGTCCTTTCTCAAGTAAGGAGACCAAAATTGAACACAATACTCCAGGTGTGGCCTCACTAACACCTTGTACAATTGCAGCATAACCTCCCTAGGACCTTTTCTGTGCTGTAGCTCTCTATGACTCTCAATAAGTACTGACCTTGGACCCAGATGCCGTATCATACTAAAGAACAGAATCATAAAAGGAGTCTGGAATCAGATGATATATTGGTCCCCAGTAGGGCCAATGCAATTGGCAAATCACCCACATAAAATAAACATCAGAGAAACATATTGAGTATGGCTAACTAATTTTGCTAAAACCTTAAGACCCTCTTGAAAGTTTAATATGATACCTGTATTACATTGGATACAGTTGCGCAATTTAAGTGTGTGTTAAAATAATGGGATTGTCTCAGGTTTTGACAGCAATGTCAACACTACCATATCTCCCCGCAGGTCTGTCTCGGACTGTATTGTCAAACTGTCATGAGCAAGATTTACGCAGTGTTAACTTTGATGAACTTGAACTATCCTTTTTACTTCACACCGGTTACTACAGGTTTTATCTCCAAGAAATTATGGCAACATTAAAGAATTTTCTGCAAATGTTTGGCTGGCATCTCCCCTCCTTTGGGACAATGAATGATTATTCCATAAATTTTTCAGTAATTACTATTTTGAAAGAATTCTGTGGAATGTTTTGAACAGCTTATAAGATGTATGAGAAAAAGGAAATTGTGAAACATTGATTTATGATAGGCTTCAAATATGAGTGGGGAAGACCAATAGAAAAAGTGGAGCATTTTTAACACCTGCGAGGAAATGATGTTCCAAGTGGCTTCACGGTTAAGGCAGGAAGTATAAGCTCCGATTGACAGGGTAGTGGTGGGACAAGAGGACTGCAGACGTGTGTGGCTCCATCACCAACAAGTCGTGTCTCTCTACAGGTGTCACGGGTCTTAGGCTCCCTTTTGTTAGGCAGTTGAGTTGGGCAGTAATTATGCTGCCTATAGGCTTGTTGCTACTTGAGGGTGGGAGGGGGGTGGGGTTTGGGGCTGAATTCAGTACCAGCTGAAGTGTTTTCACTGGGTGTAACTCTGAATGCGGGTGATCTGTAAATAGAAGGTGGAGAGAGCCATTTCTCCATGGCGAGTGGAGAGGTGACTGCCCTCAACCAAGGAGCATCTGGCATCCACTTGGGGGGCTCAGTCTTTCAAAGAAAATTGATCATCCAACATCAATCTCACCTACAGACAGTGCAGGTGGGTTCTACGATGTGTTACGATGATGGACAAGTGGGAGGAGTCCACTGTTCCCACCTGCAGCACATTACAAAAATGTTTCTGATAACCTGGGTCAAAGTCTTGGAGATCCTCCCCCCTAGCAGCTCTATGGGTGTCCCGATACCATATGGACTGCAATAATTCGAGATGGTGACTTGTCAAGGGCAATAACGGATGGGCAATAAATACTGGCCTTGTAAATGTCACTCACACAGAAAGAACAAATGAGATTTTTTTTAAAAGCCCTGCAGATCACCCTGAAGAAAGTGACAGCATGGGACATTGTTGCTAATTGTGCTTTTACTTAATTGCTCTGTTTTAATAACCTTTGCTCTAGAGTCGCCAGGTATCTTTCTGATACCACCACGAGGTTCAAAGCCAAGTGCTGATCAATAACTCAATACACCAGTTAGTAAGTTTCAAATCAAACACATTTATTATACACACAGTCAATCACTACTCATGCATAAACCTCTACTTACTAGACTATCTCTAACACTAAAAGGCCTATACTTAGCTTTGGAAATGACCCACCAGGTCAGGGGAACAATGGCTTTTCGTTCGATTCTGCGTCTGCAGGCTTCAAGCTGGCATGGAATAGTAGCTAGGAGCTCCTATCTCGTAGCGTGCGTTGACTGGAGACTTACTTGGTTGGTGCAGCTGCTCGGCAGGTCACGGTCAAGAGTTGTTTCGAGCTGCTGAGAGACCCTGCCAAGAAAACCAGCCAAGAAGGACAAATTGAACTTGGGGGCTCTGTTTTATAACCCCCAGGGGTTTCGTGCCCTTTTGGGCGGACCTCGGGCCTGGTCCCAATCAATTGGACCATGTCCCAATCGCTTGAATCGATTTTTCCAATACTGGAGCTGTTCCCTGATCGCTGGGCGGTTCCTATGTGTCCGTTGGCCTTCCCTTGTCCTGGCTCCCGCTGGCGCCGGGGAGTCTGGTTTGGTCCTGATCGTTTCAATGTATCTAATTGTTCCTGGCGATTGCTCATTAATATGTAGATGGTTGCTGGTTTCGGTTCTGTCTGGGTTTTTGCAAGTCTTAATACACGGGAAACCTTGCACCTGCTTGTTTCCCTGTACCTGACTAGTTTTCCCTGCATTCTTAGCGGGCATCCATTTTGGAATCGGGAAGTGGCCAACCCAGGTGGCTACAACATTTTGCCAGCATTAGGAACAGCTTCAAAGGCATTGGTGTTTTTTGATGACACTGGCCAATAGAATTTATGAGCCTGTGTCCAATACCAATTGGCTGCAGGGATTGGACATGGATGCCACCATCTCCCCAAAGTGTGGCATTGTCCCAACCTTCTATCAATGCCCTTCAATGCATATATGTATAGGACATTCCGCAAGCCACATTAATACAAGAGAATGGCCGCCCGATGCTGTTCATGGTATGTGAGGCACTTGGAGAGGTTTTTCAGAGACATGTAGATATTTATCCAGTGACAGGCTAGTCTTGCGAATATATTTCCTTCAGTGAACTCCGGCCAGACATGCTGAAGTGAAATAGTGCTTTGAGCTATGTCACAACCGTCAGAATCATGTGTTCTTCTGCTCGTTGTGACAGACATCAACGAAAGGAGTTGCTTCTCTTTTCTCTAGCAGATGTCAGTATGCTCTGAAGCCAGGTTAGCATGGGTAAAGTGCAGCACGAAGCTCACTTCGCCCAACCTCTTAGTAACGTTTCTCACCTCCCACTGACCACTGTGATATTTTTAAATGATTTACAGCTCTGAGTGAAACTGTGCTCTTGGCGCTTGTTAATGTTAATTGTGCAGTCCTGTATTTGTAAGTTATAACTCATGTATCAGAATGTCACCCATCCGATCATATAAGGCTGGATTTTATTCCAGCGGTCAGATCAGAAAGGATAATATGCCAAGATACGTGTGCAGCCCAGTTTCTTGACACAGAATATTTTGTATGTAAATTTTTAAGCTCACTGTCCAAGTTCCTTATGTAAGATGACACCCACGAGGCACAACAGTCAAGTCTGGGGTTGTGTGAGAAAATAAGTTACAGCATTTTTTTTTGTTCCTTCATGTGAAAACTACTTGTGTCTTGTTTCTGTTTCTGTCTGTGAGACCAAGGCAAATGGCATAATAGTAGAGTAAAATTTCATTTTGGCATGATGCATATTTGAAAGTCAGTGCAGCTTTGAAACCCCTACTCTAACTTGACATAAATAATAATTTTTCAAGTCGCGGCGCACATGTCCTTTGGACTGAATCGAATGGATTTTGTCTCCATTGTTGATGCCAATTGCCCATCATCAGTTGAAGGTAAGATCATCATTTTCTTTCACTTACTTTGAATGGAACTCTTGGAACTCTTCCCCAGCTGAACCCAGTCATTATACCGTTCCTAAAGACGGTTGCTTTTCTTTTGTGACCCAGTGGGAGTAATGGGGCTATTTGGTTTTGGTGTGGACGCAGGTGAAAGTTATGAAGAACTCAGAGCTAACCTTGCTAAAAGTAAATATAACATGAGAGGAAGTTAGCTGTACTTTGTGGAGCCATTTTAATGGACACAGAGATAATATGAAGGCAAACCATATGTCACCCTTGGCTCAATGTCTCATCTCTGGAGTCAAAAGGTCAGGACTTTAAGCCCAACTCCAGACATTCGAACACATCACACTTGGCCGACTCTGTTGATATCGTTAAGCCAAGTCCCTGATTGCTCTCTCAAGGGTACATAAGAAATCTCGTGGCACAATTTGGAAAAAAAAAGTAAAAGAGTTCTCCCAGTGTTCTGGCAAATATATATTCCTCGAACAAAATGACTGAAAACAGGTCATCATCTCGATGTTTACCTTGCTTTTGTTTGTGAGACATCACTGGGTAAATAGGATAATGGAATTATAGAATGATTACAGCACAGAAAGTGGTTGTTTGGCCCATCATGTCTGTGCTGGCCCTTTGAAGGAAGAATTCACCGTTCTGTCATCTTTCCACCATAGCCTGTCACATTTCTCCTTTTCAAATGATGATTCAGTTCCCTCTTGAATGTCTCAATTGAACACGCCTCCATCACACCCTCAGGGCGGAATCTTACCTGAATTTGGCAAAGTGTCAGGTTCAGACTCAATTGATCTCCTTGTGGGGCTCACGGTTCCTCCATGGAGGGGGGAGGTCTAACATCGGGGCTCGTTAAAATCCACCGATATATGTCAGCCAGGAAGGGAACTGGCATCTTCGGATAGTCCCAGCTGGGAGTACATGTACTCCCCACCGCTTTGTGGGTTTGCTTTGGTTTGATGAATAAACCTTTGTTTGAATCTTTCTCTGTACTCTGTGGTTGTATTACAGCACCTCTGAGTTTCGGTGGGCATGTGCTTTTTTAAGGTTCCGAATTGTTAACTCTCCAATACTGTTCCACTCTATACAAGAATCCAGTGGCCCAACTGAAAAGGGTTTTCTTTCCCTTAAGCCCTGCAGGCTCTTTCATATTTTCATCAGTAAAGTCACGGAAGGGGTAATCAACAGTGCTGTCAAGTGGCACTTATTTTGCAATAACCTGCTCATGGACGCTCAATTTGGGTTCAGCCAGGGTCACTCAGCTCCTGACCTCATTGCAGCCTTGGTTCAAACATTGGCAAAAGAGCTGAACTCCAGAGGTGAGGTGAGAGTGACTGCCCTCGACATCAAGGCAGCATTTGATCCAGTATGGCATCAAGGAGCCCCAGCTAAACTGGAGTCAATGGAAATCAGGGGGAAAACTCTCTGCTGGTTGGAGCCATACCGAGCACAAAGGAAGATGGTTGCGTTGGTTGGAGGTCAGCCAACTCAGTCCCGGGACATTAATACAGTAGCTCTCAAGGTAGTGTCCTAGGTCCAACCATCTTCTGCTTCACCAATGACCTCCCTTCCAACATATGGTCAGATGTGGGAATGTTCACTGATGATTGCGCAATGTTCAGCACCTTTCCCGACTCCTTAGACACGGAAGCAATACATGTGCATATGCAGCAAGACCTGGACAATATACAGGCTTAGGCTGACAAGTGGCAAGTAACATTCATGCCACACAAGGGCCAGACAATGACCATCTCAAATGAGAAAAAAATCAAACTATTGCCCTTGGCATTACCGTCACTGAATCCCCCACTATCAACATCCTGAAACTGAACTGAATGAGTCACATAGATACTGTGGCTACAAGGGCAAGTCAGAGGTATCCTACAGTGAGTAACTCACTTCCTGACTCCCCAAAGCCTGTCCACCATCAAAAGACACAAGTCAGGAGCGTGATGAAATACTCCCACTTGCCTGGATGAGTGCAGCTCCAACAACACTCAAGACGCTCCACATCATTCAGGACAAAGCAGCCCCGCTTGATTGGCACCCCTTCCACAATAATTCACTCCCTCCACCACCGACACACAGTAGCAGCAGTGTGTGCCCTCTACAAAATGCATTGCAGGAACTCACTTAGGCAATATCTTCCAAACCCACAACCATTACCATCTAAAAGGACAAGAGCATCAGATACATGTGAACACCACCACCTGGAGCTTCCCCTCCAAGCCACTCACCATCCTGATTTGAAAATATATCCGTTGATCTTTCACTGTCACTAGGTCAAAATCCTGGAACTCCCTCCCTAATAGCACAATGGGTGTTCCTACATTACATGGCAGCTTTCCGCCACCTTCTCATGGGCAATTAGAGATGGACAATAAATGGCCAGTGAAGCCCACATCCTGTAAAAAATGAAAACTTTGTTTACTGTGCTCTGCAGGTATCTCTCTTTTGTTTTGCAGTCTTTTTTTTAAACTTTAAACTTTTTTTTTAACATAGCCTGGCTACCCTGTGTTATGGTGATATAGAACCCTTCTGCAGCTCTCTCAGCTGCCCTCTGGATGCTGAGCCCTGGATCTGCTGGCCATTGTATAACGTAAGTACAGCTTCTTTTTTGTAATTTTGCTCACCATGCTGTGAACTGACTTGGTTCTTTGACTCTTAATCACTTTTGGTCTTGCAATTTGGTTTGTATTTTTGCCCACCCATCTTTGTGATCTGACCAGTTTTTTTGAACTCTATGTCACTCAGGATCCTGCTTCCTGCTTTGTGGTTTTGCTCATTGTGATCTGGCCAGATTTTTCCTACCCTTCATCACTCAGGGGTCTTGCAGTGGTCCTCCACTCACTCTGGTGAATTCCTCAACATCTAAGTCTGTAGCAAAGCTCGTTCACCTGTTCCTTCAATCATTCTTAGGTGCACATCACACTGGTTCAGTTTCAGCACCTTTCAGCCTTTCATATATGGGGATTATGTTCTCGGTTCACGATTTAAAATGCCACCTTTCATGTCACCGCCGATCACCATGTTATGTGTGGTACCACCCCTGAGCACCATATTGCACTGTGGGTTCGTTTGGGTGTCACAATGATGAGAGATTGAGACTTGTATATTTAAACATGAACCGGTTATTGTTCATCTTTAACTATTCACAGATCACAGTTAATGTCATGCATGCCGCTGCGTCTCCATGCAGGCTGCTTCGATGGTGTTCTTTCTGAGTCTATTACCATGTGACTCGATGCATCATACCTTGGGCGATGCTTTTCTCCAGTCACATTTTAATCCTTTCTCTGTTGAGCACTTTTACATTACAATATCATGTGGGTGCATAAAACAGCACTACGATCAAATGGGTTTCAGATGAACATAATTTCCAGCCGAGCGCCATTTTTATCAACATTCATGAGATGTTAATGAACACAAATGGCATTCACACCACTACAATCCCCGCTCCTGCCTTCTGCAAAACCCACTGCGGGTAGGATGGGAAAATTACTGGTATCCACGGATATTAAAGAACCAGTTCTTCCCTTTATTGAGTCAGGTTTCCGTTATGACCACATTATATTCCCACATGGCTGTCTGTTTCTGCAACTCATTAATCTAATTTACCACACTCCACGCATCCACATGCCTTCATGGTAAGTCTGACGTGGACTGTATTACTTTTTCTCTTGTGCTGAACCCACCAAATACCATTATTTCCTACTCTAGTACTTTTTCTTTTTGCACCTTGGCACCCCTCTCAGGTATTACGTCCTATTCCCACAACATTGCTTTTGCTTTGCAGACATGAATTCTGGTAGTTGGAGGGGAAATCAGAAATAAATACAAATATACATGGGGCTGGATTCTCCGTTTCTGAGGCTAATAACGGAGGATCTGTGGCGTTCCACGTGGGAAAAATCAGCACCGCCCCCTCACCGAACCTACGACCGGCAAGGGGCTAGCAGCCGTGTTGCGTAAATCCCCCGGCCTCCACGAAATAAACAGCCGGAGAATGGCCTGGTCCGTGGCCGCGAATGCCCACGGCGAAGACCTGCAGCGGTCACGCCATAAAACATTGCGCCAGCTGTGCGTGGACCCAACCTGCCAGATAGTGCCCCCCGGCCATCCCCCACCAGTACCCCCAGCCCTCACGGAAGCCCCCCCTGCCCCCCGGCCAGCAGCACGGCTCCTACCCGACTGTGGTAGTGCTGGACAATGTCCGCATCGGCCACGTTGGGTTTCCGCACAGCTGAGACCACGGGTGGTCCGCGCAGTCGGGAACTCAGCCCATCGGGGGCAGCGCATCGGGGGAGGGCCTTCAGGTGACGCACTGAAGCCGTCCCAACGGCATGCGGCGTGTGACGCTGTTTTAGAGGGGGCGGAGCATACAAAACTTGCATCAAACAGGCGCCCCCCCCCCCCACCCCCGATTTCGGTGACAAAAGGGATTCTCCGCCTGATCTCTGATTACAAAATCGCCGTCGGGGAACGGAGAAACTTGCCCGACATCTATCAAAACTCAAAATCCAAAAGCCTCACAGTGTATTATTAAAGTGAGACCTAATTTTAAATCTTTGTTCTGAAGGATCTTCGTGAAGATCTCCTTTACAAATCAACTTGTATCTTGCCTAACTGAGTTGAGGGAACCCTTCTTCAATATAGAGCATCATGCAGCAGTTTCATTCTAAGTGAACTACCAGACAAATCACTTCTACAGTGATTTTAATTTAAATTGAAATTAAGCATTTTAAAAAAATCATCTGCTCTGAGCTACAGAGGAACTTGCAGTGGGGGTAGAGGATCCAGTTGTCATGGTCCACATTGGTATCAACAACATAGATAGGACTATGAAAGGGGTCCTCCTATGGGAATATGAACAGATAGGGGTGAAATTGAAAGCAGAACCACAAAGGTAATAATTCCGAGATTATTACCTGAGCCACGATCAAATTGGCACAAGGTAAATAAGAATAGAGAGCTAAATGCGTGGCTCAGAGATTGGTATGGGACAAATGGGTTTTGAATCGTGGGGCACTGGTAGCAGTATTGGGAAAGTGGGAGCTGTATCGTTAGGATGGTCTTCAACTGAATCATGCTGGGACTGGTGTTCTGGCGAGTTGGATAACCAGGGCAGTAGAGCGGGCTTTAAACAAATAGTGGGGTCGAGGGACCAGTGAGAGAAAATGTGATACATTAAAGGAAGAAGACAAGGCTAAAGAGAAAAGTAACAATAAAGCTAATGATAATCAGAGCATAAACTGAACGAATAAACTTTAGATGCACCAACAAATAAAGCTAGGTGTTGCAAAAATAGTAAAAAGACAGAACTAAAGGCTCTGTATCAGGATGCAGGCAGCATTTGCAACAAAATGCATGAATCATTCGCTTAAATAGACATAAATATGTATGATGCAATAAGATAACAAAGGATTGACCTGAATATTCAAGGGAATATGACATTTCAGAAGGAAAAGGAGGAGGGGTTACTCTGCTAATTAAAGATGACATTAGTACAGCAGCAAAAGATGACTTTAGTTCTAATTATCAAGATGTAGAATCAGCTTGGGTAAGGACAAGAAATAGCAAAGCTAAGAAGTCACTTGTGGGAGTAGTTTATAGGACCCCGAACAGTAATTACTCTGTAGGACAGCCGATATAGGAAGAAGCAATGGGAGCCTGTGGGAAAGGTACAATAATAATCGTGATTGATTTTAATCTTCAGATGGAATGATGGATCAGATTTTTAAAATTCATTTATAGGATGTGGGCATCGCTGGTTAGGCCAACATTTGTTGCCCATCCCTAGTTGCCCTTCAGAAGGTGGTGGTGAGTTGCCTTCTTGAACCGCTGCAGTCCTTGAGGTGTAAGTATACCCACTGTGCTGTTAGAGAGGGAGTTCCAGGATGTTTCTCCAGTGACAGTGAAGGAACGGCGATATATTTCCACGTCAGGTTGGTGATTGACTGGGACATGGACTGCTTCATTATCTGAGGAGTCGCTGATGGTGCTGAACATTGTGCAGTCATCCGCAAACATCCCCACTTCTGACCTTATGATGGAAGGGTGTCATTGATGAAGCAGCTGAAGATGGTTGGGCTGAGGACACTACCCTGAGGAACTCCTACAGTGATGTCCTGGAGCTGAGATGATCGAAATCCAAGCACCACAACCAGCTTCCTTTGTGCCAGGCATGACTCCAACCAGCGGAGAGTTTCCCCCCTGATTCCTATTGGATCCAGTTTAGCTAAGGTTCCTTGATGCCATACTCGGTCAAACACTACCTTGATGTCAAGGGCAGTCACTCTCACCTCACCCCTGGCATTCAGCTCACGTGTTCATGTTTGAATCAAGGCTGTAATGAGGTCAGGAGCTCAGTGACCCTGGCAGAACCCAAACTGAGTGTCTGTGAAATTGTTTTTAGGACAGTTTCATGGAGCAGAACATTCTGGAGCCAATCAGAGAGTGCACTATTCTCAACTTGGTAATGGAAAATGAAAGATTCATAATTAATGATTAATGACCTTCTACCTGAGGAGCCCCTAGCTGGCAGTGATCATGACATGTTTGTGTTTGAATTCAGTTTGAGGGAGAGAAAAGTGGTTCTAAGACTACTGATGCAAACATAAATAAAGACAATTATAAGGCCTTGGAGGCAAAGCTGGCTAAAGTGAATTGGGAACTTAGGTTACGGGTAGGTCAGTATCGATCCTGTGGTAGATGTCTGAGGAAATATTTTGTACAGTCAGCAAAGATATGTTCCAGTGAGAAAAAAAGGCAGTTAAATATAGTATCAAGAATATAGTATAGTATGAAAGACAAATTGTACAATTCTGTGAAAATTTGATGTAGGACAGAAGATTCAACAGGATATAAAAACTGTGATGTGGAGATGCCGGTGTTGGACTGTGGTGAGCACAGTAAGAAGTCTTACAACACCAGGTTAAAATCCAATAAGTTTGTTTCGAATCACTAGCTTTTGGAGCACAGCTCCTTCCTCAGGTGAATGAGCTGTGCTCAGAAAGCTAATGATTCAAAACAAATGGGCAGCATGATAGCACAAGTGGATAGCACTGTGGCTTCACAGTGCCAGGGTTCCAGGTTCGATTCCCCACTGGGTCACTGTCTGTGTGGAGTCTGAACGTTCTCCCCGTGTTTGCGTGGGTTTCCTCCGGGTGCTCCGGTTTCCTCCCACAGTCCAAAGACGTGCAGGTTAGGTGGATTGACCATGATAAATTGCCCTTAGTGACCAAAAGGGTGAGGAGGGGTTATGGGGATAGGGTGGAAGTGAGGACTTAAGTGGGTCGGTGCAGACTCGATGGGCCAAATGGCCTCCTTCTGCACTGTAGGTTCTATGTTCTATGTTCAAACCTTTTGGACTTTAAGCAGATACAAAAACTAGCAAAGGATAGGTTAAAAAAAATAAGAGGGGAGAAATTAGACTATGAAAGAAAGCGAGCTAGAAAGTTAAAAACAAATAGTAAGAGTTTCTACAGGTATTTAAAAAGGCAAAGAGTAACTAAATTGAGTGTTGCTCCGCTAGAGAGTGCATATACAAAATTAACAATGTGAATAAAGGACATGGTACATGCATTGAATAGATAGTTTGTTTCTGTCTTCAATGTAGAAGACACAAATGACAACCCAGAAATACAGGTAAATCATGAGGTAGAAGGATGGGAGAAAACAGTTGCAATCACCAGGGAAAGGGTACTGGGGAAACCTTAGAACGAAAGACCGACAAGTCCCCAGGCCCTGATGGACACCTTCCTGGGGTATTTAAAGAAGTGGCTGCTGAGATAATAGATGCACGGGCTGTAATTATTTATCCGTCAATCAACATAATAAAAACAGATGATGTGGACTTACCATATGTGCAAACCTACTATATGAAAATTGGTTGCCATTTTTCTGGCAATACACTTCAGAAATAATTTCATTGGTTGCAAAGCACTTAGGTTTGCTCAGTGGTTGAGAAAAGCGCTATTTCAATGCATGTTTTTTATATTTACTTTAATAACTTCTGACTTAGAATATTGACATGAATATATCTAAAACAAGTGGCATTTGAGTTACTTGCCTGCTTTTATCAGCTCATCAATCCTATTAAGAAATTTGCAATGCTAAATTCCAAATTCCTTCCCTCTCCCCTGTAAAACGAATGCATGTTCTGCCGCTAGAAAACGGACTGTCGAGGTAGAAATTCAAAAAAATACAAAACCACAACGAAACAACGGCCACAAGCTCACCATCTGCTTTGGGAACAGGAAACCATAGTGCAATGCACAAAATTCCTGAGCACATTTTGAGGCACATTTTAATCCTCAGGGCATGGATAGTCCACCTGAACTCAAGTGAACTCCAGTTGGCCAGTGTCGAGTCCTTTCAAAGACTCGGAACGACTGCTTTTGGATGGCTTCGGGCCTGGAACACGATCCAGGACTCAGTCCTGGTAGGTGGTTCCCTCATTTTGCAACAACTTACAGACTCGCTTTTCCCCAGTGCTGTATGCACAGTGAAGTATCAGATTGGTGCAGACGCGCACGCCAGGCTCTTTTGTACCCATCCTGAGTCCAAATAAGGAAGTCAACTCCATTTTGACTGGCAAAAGGTTCAAGATGCATTATCTTGTTACACAATCCACGGTTCTCAGAGAATTATTAAGGAGGATCTCCCAGACTGCCAGACTGTTTTAAGTCTTAGCTGTGCCAAAGGTCTATCACGATGGGACTTGCCAAGCCAAGAGCTCAATCCGGGCCAATAATTGTTCCAAGGAAATTGCATGACATTTGGGAAAATATATCTTTGTACTACCCATGTTCTGCCAAAAGTTTCCAGTATGGAGAGATCAGCAGAAGCAGACTAATATTTTCTTTTTTTGCCGGGGGGGGGGTTTAGAATAAAGCAGATGTTCTTTTAAGATTTTATTTTCCTTGTATTTTTATCATATTTGTTTTTAGAAGCGCAGTGGGAATTTTGAAAAGGAGAGAGCAAACACGTTGGATGAATTGATACGATTAAAACGAGAGGAACACCTTCGGAATTTTGTGGTTAAAGAAACACAGGAACGACAATGTGCCCGATGGAGCAGGTGGAGAGGTGTGATAAAAGATTTATAAGGGAACAAGAGAACAGAAATAATAAAAAATAAGGAAGGAGGTTAAGAAGAGATTACAAAATGAAGGAAAAGTTAAAAGGAATAGATCTTAATTCAGGATGGGAGGACGAAGTGAGGACAAACCCTTCTAGGCTTGGTAGTGTGAGACCCACAAGTGAAAATCTGCATGCATGAAGAAGCTAACCTGGTGGAGCAAGCTAAAAGTTGGCAGCCAAAACTCAATGTCAGTAAGTGTGAGAAAGAAAGAAAAAGAACTTAGGGCGGAATTCTCCGCTCCCTACGCGGCCTGGGAGAATCGCGGGAGGGCCTACCAACATTTTTTACGCCCCCCCCGGCACCCCCGCGATTCTCCCCCCCCCTCAGAAAAAGCGGCGCTCGCCGTTTTTCACGGCGAACGGTGATTCTCTGAGCCTGATGGGCCAAGCGGCCGGCCCTTCACGCCCGTTTCACCACGGCAGCAACCACACCTGGTCACTGCATTCGTGAAACAGGCGCCGGATGCCCGTTTGGGGCATCCAGGGGCCCGATTGGGACGGGAGCACCGCGACTGTGCTCCGGAGGGGACAGGCCAGCGATCGGTGCCCACCGATCGTCGGGCCTGTGTCCAAAAGGGACGCACTCTTTCCCCTCTGCCGCCCGGCAAGATCAAGCCGCCACGTCTTGCCGGGCGGCGGTGGAGAAAGACGGCACCGCGCTGCACGAGTTCGCGGCGTCTGCGCGCTGATGTCATCCGCGCCGTGAAATGCTGTTCGGGCGTCATTTCCGGTGGCCGAGGTCGCGGCCGGGAACGACGGGGGCCCGCTCCTGGCCCCCCGGGTGGGGGTGAATTAGGTGCGGGGAGCGGGCCGCGAGGCCGTCGTGATCCTCGGCCGAGTTCACGACGGCCTCCGCGATTTTTGGAGCCGGCGGAGAATTCCGCCCTTAATCTTTAAATTTTAAAAGTTTTCTATCCAGCTCAATACACTAAATTAAAGTTCATGGCATTAGGGGTAGTGTATTGAGATGGACAGAAAACTGGTTGGTAAACAGGAAACAAAGAACGGGGATGCATGGGTCTTTTTCCAAATGACAGGCAGTGACTAGTGCGGTACCCCAGTGATCGGTGCTGGGACCCCAGCTATTCACAATATCTATTAATGATTTAGATGAGGGAATGAAATGTGATATCTCCAAATGTGCAGATGACACTAAGCTGGCTGGAGGGTGAGCTGTGAGGAGGATGCAGAGATCCTTCAGTGTGATTTGGATAAGTTGAGTGAGTGGGCAAATGAATGGCAGATGCAGTATAATTTGGCTTAATGTGAGGTTATCCACTTTGGTCGCTAAAACAGGAAAGCAGTTTATTATCTGAATGATCATAAATTAAGACCTGGGTAGCCTCGTACACCAGTCATTGAAGGTAAGTATGCAGGTGGTAAAGAAGGCAAATTGTATGTTGGTCTTCACAGTGAGAGGATTTGCGTAAAGGAATAGGGATGTCTTACTGCAATTGTACAGGGCCTTGGTAAGACTAAACCTGGAATAATGTATGCAGTTTTGGTCTCCTTATCTGAAGAAGAATATTCTTGCTGTAGAGGGAGAAGGTTTACCAGTCTGATTGCTGAGATAGCAGGACAGCTGTACGAGGAGAGATTGAGTAGGCTAACATTGTATTCGCTGGAGTTTAGAAGAATGAGGGGGGACTCTCATAGAAACCTATAAATTTCTAACAGGTCTAGGCAGGGTAGATGCAGGAAGGACCTTCCCAATGGTGGGGGTGTCCAGAACCAGGGGTCACAGTCTGAGAGTACAGGACAGACCATTTAGGACTGAGATGAGGAGAAATTTCTTAACCCAGAGAGTGGTCAGCCTGTGGAATTCGCTACCCCAGAAAGCAGTTGAGGCCAAAACATGTATGTTTTCAAGAAGCAGTTAGATATAACACTTGGGAGAAGGGGATCCAAGGAATGGAAGGAAGGCGGGATCAGTGAGTTGGGTGACCAGTCATGATCATAATGAATGGCGAGCAGGCTCGATGTTCGAATGGCCAGCCCCCAACTCCTATTTTTTTATTTTTCTAAATTAACATACAAGAAAGAGGTAGACAGAGCGTTGTTGGTAAAAGGAATAAAGGGTTATTCCCGCTATCGAAAGAAATATGCCAAATTCAGACCTTTCAACCTTTCCTCATTAGACAACACACCCATTCCAGGCATCAGTCTCGTCAACCTTCTTTGACTTGCTTGCTTCATTAAATGATGTAAATGTGCACAGTATTCCAAATGTGGCCTCATTAGTACCCTGTACGACTGCATCATAATCTCCCTACTTTTGTATTTAATTCCCCGACAATAAATGATACCATTTGATTAGTTTTCCTAATTATTTGCTGTACCTGCATACCAGCCTTTTGTGATTCATGCACTAGAACACCCAGATCCTTCTGCATCTCCGAGCTTTGAAATCCCACACCATTTAGCTCATAGCTTCTGTTTCATTCTTCCTGCCAAAATGGACAATTTCACATTTTCCCCCATGATACTCCATTCACCAGATCATTGTCCTTCATTTAAATATCTTTTTTTTCCCTTTAAATTTAGAGTACCCAATTATGTTTTCCAATTAAGGGGCAATTTAGCGTGGCCAATCCACCTACCCTGCAAATCTTTGGGTCGTGGGGGTGAAACCCACGCAGACACGGGGAGAATGTGCAAACTCCACACGGACAGTGACCCAGGGCCGGGATTCGAACCCGGGTCCTCAGCGCCGTAGGCAGCAATGCTAACCACTGTGCCACCGTGCTGCCCTAACTTAAACTATCTATGTCCCTCCGTCACATTCTTATGTCTTCTTCCTATCTATCTTTGTGTCATCAGTAGATTTCGCAGAAATCCCTTCATCCAGGTAATTTATATAAATTGTAAACAGTTGAGGTCCCAGCACAGATTTCTGTGGTACACCACTCGTTACATCTTGCCAACCTGAAAAAGACCCATTAATGCCGATTACTCTCTGCCTCCTGTTAGCCAGCCAATCTTCTATCTCTGCCAATATGTTACTCCTTATAACATGAGCTTTTATTTTCCACAATAGCCTTTGATGTGGCACTTAATCAAATACCTTCTGGAAATCTAAATACTGCACATCCACCGGTTCTTCTTTACCACAGCATGTTAACTCCTCAAATAACTTTAAACGTGATTTCCCGTTCACAAAACCATGAATAATGGAGTTACCATTGCCACCTTCCAATCTAATGGGACCTCCACCGAATTTAGGGAGTTTTAGAAAATTGAAACCAATGCCTCAACTGTCTCACTGGACACTTCTCTTTAGACCCTAGGATGAAGTCCATCAGGGCCCGTACTCTTGTCAGCCACGCCTCCAACAATTTACTCAATAATATTTTCTTGTGACTGTAATTTCCTCCTTCCTTTCCATTTCCCGATTTGTAGCTGCTTTTATTTATTTATTTTTAAAATATTTTTTATTCTCCTCCTTTTTCACATTTGCTCCCAAATTTACACCCACCAATAATAAACAATAATCAGTAACAAATATGTCAATCCCCATATCAATATCAACGATCCCATCCTCCCACCAAACCCAAAACATTAGCCCGCATGTTCACACAAACAAATGACAAAATGGAATTAGGGATCGCCCATAGTCGCCATTAACACACAGAGTCCACCTCCCCCCAATCGTCCCACCCACCCCTCCCAACTAATGTTCGATGTTATCCAGTTCTTCAAAGAGCATAATGAATAATGCCCATGAATTGTAGAACCCCTCCATCGTTCATGAAATATCTTTGGCTAACTGGGTTAAGGAAAATCCCAAAGCCTTTTATTCGTAGAAAAGGAACAAGAGGGTAATTAGAGAAAGGATTGGCCCACTCAAAGACAAAAGAGGTAATTTATGCGTGGAGTCAGAGGAAATGGGTGAGATTCTTAATGAGTACTTTGCATCGGTATTCACCAAGGAGAGGGACATGACTGATTTTGAGGCTAGGGATGGATGTTTAAATACTCTAGGTCAAGTCGTCATATGGAAGGGGGACGTTTTGGGTATTCTAAAAGACATTAACGTGGACAAGTCCCCAGGAACAGATGGGATCTATCCCAGGTTACTGAGAGAAGCGAGTGTCGAAATAGCTGGGGCCTTAACAGATATCTTTGCAGCATCCTTGAGCACGGGTGAGGTCCCGGAGGACTGGAGAATTGCTAATGTTGTCCCTTTGTTTAAGAAGGGTAGCAGGGATAATCCAGGAAATTATAGACCTGTGAGCTTGACGTCAGTGGTAGGCAAACTGTTGGAGAAGATACTGAGAGATAGGCTCTATTCACATTTGGAAGAAAATAGACATCAGTGATAGGCAGCATGGTTTTGTGCAGGGAAGGTCATGTCTTACAAACCTAATAGAATTCTTTGAGGAAGTGACAAAGTTAATTGATGAGGGAAGGGCTGTAGATGTCATATACGTGGACTTTAGTAAGGTGTTTGATAAAGTTTTCCATGGCAGGTTGATGGAAAAAATGAAGTCGTATGGGGTTCAGGGTGTACTAGCTAGATGGATAAAGAACTGGCTGGGCAACAGGAGACAGAGAGTAGTGGTAGAAGGGAGTGTCTCAAAATGGAGAAGGGTGACTAGTGGTGTTCCACAGGGATCCGTGCTCGGACCACTGTTGTTTGTGACATACATAAATGATCTGGAGGAAGGTATAGGTGGTCTGATTAGCAAGTTTGCAGATGACACTAAGATTGGTGGAGTTGCAGATAGCGAGGAGGACTGTCAGAGGATACAGCAAAATATAGATAGATTGGAGAGTTGGGCAGAGAAATGGCAGATGGAGTTCAATCCAGGCAAATGCGTGGTGATGCATTTTGGAAGATCTAATTCAAGAGCGGACTATATAGTCAATGGAAGAGTCCTGAGGAAAATTGATGTACAAAGATCTCGGAGTTCAGGTCCATTGTACCCTGAAGGTGGCAATGCAGGTTGATAGAGTGGTCAAGAAGGCATACAGCATGCTTGCCTTCATCGGACGGGGTATTGAGTACAAGAGTCAGCAGGTCATGTTACAGTTGTATAGGACTTTGGTTAGGCCACATTTGGAATACTGCATGCAGTTCTGGTCGCCACATTACCAGAAGGATGTGGATGCTTTAGAGAGGGTGCAGAGAAGGTTCACCAGGATGTTGCCTGGTATGGAGGGTGCTAGCTATGAAGAAAGGTTGAGTAGATTAGGATTGTTTTCGTTGGAAAGACGGAGGACCTGATTGAGGTCTACAAAATTATGAGAGGTATGGAGAGGGTGGATAGCAACAAGCTTTTTCCAAGATTGGGGGTGTCAATTACAAGGGGTCACGATTTCAAGTGGGGGAAAGTTTAAGGGCGATGTGTGTGGAAAGTGTTTTACGCAGAGGGTGGTGGGTGCCTGGAACGCTTTGCCAGCGGAGGTGGTAGAGGCGGGCACGATAGCATCATTTAAGATGCATTTAGACAGATATGTGAACGGGCGGGGAATAGAGGGAAGTAGACCTTGGAAAATAGGGGACAGGTTTAGATAAAGGATCTGGATCGGCGCAGGCTTGGAGGGCCGAAGGGCCTGTTCCTGTGCTGTAATTTTCTTTGTTCTTTGTTCTTTGTTCCCCTCAGTTCAAACTTAACCTTCTCAAGAGTCAAGAATTCCAACAGGTCCCCCCACCACACCAGGGCACAGGGTGGAGAGGTTGATTTCCAACCTATCAGGATCCGCCTTTGGGCGATCAACGAGGTGAAGGCTACAACACCTGCCTCCGCATCCGCATCCAACTCTGGCTGGTCCGACACCCCGAATATGGCCTCCCGGGGCCCGGGTAGCTGTTTTTATGATGTTACTTCTATCCTCTAAAGTGAAGACTGATGGAAAATACTTGTTCAAATCATCCCTCGCCTCAACATCCGTCATGTCCCTCTTGTTTTCCATTATCAATTTTTCACACTCACTTTCTACAGGATCAATTAGCTCACTTTGCTAATTCTTCTCTTTTAAGTAATTATAAAAACTCTTCCTGTCTGTTTTTACATTTCAAGCTAGCTTTCTCTCGTACTCTAATTTTTCCCTTCTTATTAATCTTTCCGTCATTCTTTGCTATTCCTTATAGTCTGTCCGATCTTCTGACCTGTCATCTCTCTTTACACAATTATCTACTTTTTCTTGAAGTTTGATGCTATCTTTAACTTTTCTAGTTGACCATTGATGGTGGGTCTGTCCCTTGGACTTTTTCTTACGAGTTGGAATGTAACTATTGTGTCTGTTCTTAAATATCCTCTTAAATGCTTTCCACTGCACTTCTGTTGACCTATCCCTTAACCTACTTTGCTAATTCACTTTAACCAGCTCCACTTTCATGTCCTCACCATTCACCTTATTTAAATTTAAAAATATAGGGCTGTATTCTCCGTTTCAGAGGCTAAGTGCTGGCTGATACGGAGAATTCATGGGTGTTTTACCACGCCAAAATCGGCGCCGAATCCTCGCCGATTCCAGCCCTGGTAAGGGGCTGGCAGCTGCGGCAGGTAAAAATCCCAGCTCCCGCGGCGAAAACGGCTGGGTCCGTGGACGCGCATGTGCACGGCGACGACCATCTGCAGTCGTGCCGGACAGCATGGCGCCGACCCGCCATCAGCGACCCCACGGGCTACCCCCTAGCCAACCCCCACCAGTCTCCCCAGCCCTCGCAGAAGACCCCCGGCCAGCGGCACGGATCCCGGCCGGGTGTGACGGTGCTGGACACAGTCTGCAGCCGCCTAGGTTCCCGACCACTCAGACCACACATTAACCGCGCGATCGGGAACTCGGCCCATCGGGGGCGGAACATTGTGTGAGGGCCTTCCGATGACGCGGCAACGCTGTTCCAATGGCGTGCGCAACGCGATTATGCCACTTCCATGGGGGCAGAGCATGGCTGACCGGCGGCAAACCAGCGCTGGCCCCGATTTGGGCATCGGAATGGATTCTCCACCTGATCGCCGATTACAATATCAGCGTCGGGCAATGGGGAATCCCACCCATAGTCTCAGACCCACTCCTCTCTCCCTCAAACTGAATGTAAAATTCAATCATATTATATTCGCTGTTACCTCGGGGCACCTTCACTCTGAGATCATTAATTACTACAATCTCATTGAGCAATAATCTTTATCTTTTATGATCAATTCTAACCCCAAACAGATGTCAAGCTAGCTGGCTTATAGTGTCCCGTTTCTTCCCTTCGCTTCTTGATTGGGGCGGTTATATTTGTTACATTCCAGTCTGATGGAAACTTTCCAGAATCTGGGGAACTTTGGAAAACTAATATCAACCTCATTAGTCACCTCTTTTAAGATGCTAGGATAAAGTCCATCCGGATCCAGAGACTTGTCAACCCTCAGCTCCATCACTTTGCTCTCTGTTGCTCCTCCAGTGATTGTAATTTCACCATATTCTTCTCTCCCTGATTTAGAGCTATTACTGGAATGTTTTTTATCCTTGGGATATTAAATGCTGAGAGTTCATTTTAAAACTTAATGAGCCGTCATTGTAAATACGATACATTCGTTTGGTGTGAAGGGGTGGAACAGCTGTGCTGCAATTGAAGAGCCTGATGCCGTTCCCAGTTGTTTCAAAGTCATTGTGGAATTGCCTCACCTTTTTGAAGGTGCCAGTTTTAAAAAAGTGAAGTAGGCATCTGGGGCAGAGAGGTTCATATAAATTCTAGTGATCATTATTTGGCCGTGCTCAAAATCATTAACGTGGCAATCAAAAGTACAACGCAGCCACGCAATGTCATGACTCATAACTTTGCTGAAATTGCAACGGGTTGCGTAATGTCATTTCTTCAGCTTGTGAAATATGGTCAAAAGATCGAGGGAAGCACGATGAAACAAACTCCAGGGATTCTGATTGTCTTTTGGCTAAAATTCTCCTCATTATAAATCGATGCTTTAATCTTTGTGAGATCTTGCTGAGCGTAAGGTGTTGCAACGACCCCGTGGCTTAACGGAAAGCATGGGGCGCGATTCTCCGACCCCCACGCCAGGTGGGAGAATCGCGGGAGTGCTGGGCGATTGACGCCTCACCACCCTGGCACCTGCACGCGATTCTCCCAACCCCCTAAAAATGGCGTGTCACGTTTTGCGAACAGGCCGCTCGGAGAATCGCCGCTCCGGTCGAGTGGCAATTCTCCAGCCCAGATGGGCTGAGCGGCCTGACTAATACGATCGGTTCACGCCGGCGCCAACCACACCTGGTCGCTGCCGGCGTGAACAGCGTGCGACCGCTGCGTGTGGGGCCTGTGGGGGGCGGAGGGAGGATCGAGCACCAGGGGGGTGCTCAGGAGGGGTCTGGCCCGCGATCGGTGCCTACCGATCATCGGGTCGGCATCTCTGAAAGATGCACTCTTTTCCCTCCGCCGACCCACAAGATCAATCCTCCATGTCTTGCGGGGCAGCGGAGGGGAGGTCGGCCCCGGCCAACCTGCGCATGCGTGGGTGACGTAATTTAGGCGCTGCTGGCCGCGTCATTCAGGCGGCGCCGCTTTGAGGCGGGCGTCAAGGCCCGGCGTGCGAGATTGACGCGCCGCCGCTCCTAGCCCTCTGGGGGTGGGAGAATAGGGGGCGAGGAGCGGCCTCCGATGCCGGAGTGAAACACTCCGGTTTTCACTCCGGCGTCGGCACTTTGTCTCCCTTTGGGAGAATCGCGCCCATGGTATTTTGAAATAAGCTGTTCAATGTGAAACATTGTGAGAAGGATGCGTTCAGGTACTATGGGCTGAATTTCAAAGTGCAGGTGCTTGTGTGTTTGGCAAAAGCGGCATAATTAAGAATGCGTCAGAAATCTGGCTCCAATTTGCCAACTTCCACATTTAACACCAGTGCATTAGATTGTGTGTGAGCAAACCCCTCAGGAGACGCGGGCTGTCACTTTCAATATGTCAGTTGCTCAATTGCAGCAACTTTCGCACTTTAATTTTGGGTTCACGGATTTGCAGTGCTTCCTGATAACTCACCAAGGAAACCAAGGCGTCAACACAACAGCAATTGGAGGGGGGTGTAGACAGGACAGGGAAATAGTTTGATAAATACCAAAACCTCACAGTTTTTCTTCTTGCCAGCTTTGTTCACATGACTTGTTCCGAGAGGTCACTTTGACGAACTTGGAAAATTTGTACATCCTGATCTCCACTTGAGGACCCTGATCTATCTTTGTGGGCAAAGTCTTGGAAAGGTTTATAAGAGATAGGGGGCGCAATTCTCCGCACTCATGACGGTGCGGAGAATAGCGGGGGTTGTAAATTTTTACGGCCACGGTAGTCTGACGCCTTCCCGCTGTTCCCCCCCCCCCCCCCCACGCCCGACTCCCGACACGAATCGCTGCCGCCGTTTTTTTTACGGTGAGCAGCGATTCTCAGCTGGCCGATGGGCCGAAGTCCAAGCCCTTTACGACCGTTTTTACGAACGTCAAACACACCTGGTCTGACCGTTCGTAAAAACGGCCGTAAAGTTTGGATCTTGGCAACCATGGCACCGATTGGCACGGCAGTACCACGGCCATGCCAAGGGTGCCATGGGCCCGCGATCGGTGCCCACCGATCGCGGGCAGCGGGTCCAATTCCCGTGCACTCTTTGTCCTTCCACCGCCCCGCTGTATCCATTTGCGGGGCGGCTGAGGGGCATCCCGGCCTGCGCATGCGCGGGTTTCGCTCAAATGCGCGATGACGTCATCCGCGCATGCGCGGGTTGGAGTCTTCCAATCCGCGCATGCGCGGCTGACGTCATGTGACGCGTCAGCCGTCGCAAACTCTGGCAAGCGGGCTTAACGAAATTCGTTAAGCCCGCGATGCCGGAGTTCACGGCCGCGGCATGCTTGCCCCGACCGGGGACCGACCAGAATCGGTTCCCGGTCGGGGGGGGGGGGGGGGGGGGGGAGAGAGGCTGGCGTCAAACCCGCCCATTTTTGATGCCAGCCTTACGATTTCTCCCTGTTTGGGAGAATCGCGCCCAGGATGTATAATCATCTGGAAAGGAATAATTTGATCAGCGATAGCCAACACGGTTTTGTGAAGGGTAGGTTGTGCCTCACAATCCTTATTGAGTTCTTTGAGAAGGTGATCAAACAGGTGGACAAGGGTAAAGCAGTTGATCTGGATTTCAGTAAAGCATTTGATAAGGTTCCCCATGTTAGGCTATTGCAGAAAATACGGAGGCATGGGATTCAGGGTGATTTAGCAGTTTGGATCAGAAATTGGCGAGCTGGAAGAAGACAAAGGGTGGTGGTTGGTGGGAAATGTTCAGCCTGGAGTCCAGTTACTAGTGGTGTACCACAAGGATCTGTTTTGGGGCCACTGCTGTTTGTCATTTTTATAAATGACCTGGAGGAGGGCGTAGAAGGATGGGTGAGTAAATTTGCAGATGACACTAAAGTCGGTGGAGTTGTGGACAGTGCGGAAGGATGTTACAAGTTACAGAGGGACATAGATAAGCTGCCGAGCTGGGCTCAGAGGTGGCAAATGGAGTTTAATGCAGAAAAGTGTGAGGTGATTCATTTTGGAAGGAATAATAGGAAGACAGAGTACTTGGCTAATGGTAAGATTCTTGGTAGTGTCTATGTTCATAGATCCCTGAAAGTTGCCATCCAAGTTGAGAGGGTTGTTAAGAAGGCATACGGTGATATGTTCCTGGAAGGGAGCTTTGCGAGTTTGAGGAGCTTGGAGGAGAAATTTGGGCTGGTAAGGGGAAATGATTTTAGGTACCTACAGTTGCGGGACTTTGTTCGTAGACAGGTCCCATCTTTCCCACGCCTCCCGCCAATGGGGATTGAAGACAGAATAGTCTCTAGGGGGGAAGAAGGGGAGGGTAGAGTCTCTGATATTTATAAGGTGCTCATGAGGGAGGAAGAGTCCCAGACGGAGGAACTGAAACTTAAATGGGAGGAGGAGCTAGGCGGGGAAATGGAGGACGGGCTGTGGGCAGAGGCCCTGAGTAGGGTAAATTCGACCGCGACATGTGCCAGGCTCGGGCTGATTCAATTTAAGGTCGTTCACCGGGCCCACATGACGGTGGCTCGGATGAGCAAATTCTTTGGGAAAGAGGACAAATGCGCTAGGTGCGCGGGAGGACCAGTGAACCATGGTCACATGTTTTGGGCATGCGCTAAGCTTAGGGGGTACTGGGAGGGATTTGTGGGCGTCATGTCCCGGGTGCTAAAAACAAGGGTGGCGATGGGTCCAGGGGTGGCAATTTTTGGGGTTTCAGAAGACCCGGGAGTCCAGGGGTAGAAAGAGGCCGATGTTTTGGCCTTTGCTTCCCTGATAGCCCAGCGACGAATACTATTGGCGTGGAGGGACTCAAAGCCCCCGAAGACTGAGTTGTGGCTTGCGGACATGTCGAGTTTCCTGGGTATGGAAAAAATTAAGTTCGCCTTGAGGGGATCTGTACAGGGGTTCACCCGGAGGTGGCAACCATTTATTGACTTCTTTGCGGGAGAGTGAGCGTCAGCAGGGGGGGGGGGGGGGGGGGGGGGGTAGAGTAGAGTAGAGTAGGAGGGATAAAATGGCGGGTAGTACCGGTGGGAGAGGAGTGGG
Organism: Scyliorhinus canicula; assembly: GCF_902713615.1. Taxonomy (NCBI): domain Eukaryota; kingdom Metazoa; phylum Chordata; class Chondrichthyes; order Carcharhiniformes; family Scyliorhinidae; genus Scyliorhinus; species Scyliorhinus canicula. The sequence continues at coordinate 19,993,956 of NC_052150.1, read as the reverse complement.
CTTGTGCAGTATGTTACGGTTGAAGTATTGAATGTACGTGGATGTTTGCACATTTTTGCCTTTTTTACTTTCTTTCTGTTGATGTCTGTAACTGTTTACAAAGCCAAAAACTACCTCAATAAAATTGTTTATTAAAAAAAAAGAGAAGGCGTACGGTGTGTTAGCTTTTATTGGTAGAGGGATTGAGTTTCAGAGCCATGAGGTCATGTTGTAGCTGTACAAAACTCTGGTGCGGCCACATTTGGAGTATTGCGTGCAATTTTGGTCGGCGCATTATAGGAAGGATGTGGAAGCATTGGAAAGGGTACAGAGGAGATTTACCAGGATGTTGCCTGGTATGGAGGGAAGATCTATGAGGGAAGGCTGAGGGACGTGAGGCTGTTTTTGTTAGAGAGAAGAAGGTTAAGAGGTGACTTAATTGAGGCATACAAGATGATCAGAGGACTAGATAGGGTGGACAGTGAGAGCCTTTTTCCTCGGATGGTGATGTCTAACATGAGGGGATATGGCTTTAAATTGAGGGGAGATAGATATAGGACAGATGTCAGAGGTAGGTTCTTTACTCAGAGAGTAGTAAGGGCGTGGAATGCCCTTCCTGCAACAGTAGTGGACTTGCCAACACTAAGGGCATTCAAATGGTCATTGGATAGACATATGGATGATAAGGGAATAGTGTAGATGGGCTTTAGAGTGGGTTCACAGGTCGGCGGAACATCGAGGGCCGAAGGGCCTGTACTGCGCTGTAATGTTCTATGTTCTATGATATGATGCTTCTTATGCTCACCCCGGTGATGGACAAGGATGACCGGCAGTTGCATCATCAAGAGAAGGAAGAGGAACAATAGCAACCTGCTCCTCAGAGACCTGCCGCTCCGTAGGAAAATGAGAGGATGAGCAGGAAGCACATCGGAGGCTATACCTGCCGTCTTGTAATCAAGACATGAATTGATGCCAAAGAATGTTGGGGGTGGGCAGGGGATGGCGGGGGGGGGGGGGGGGGGGGGGGGGGGGGGCTGTGAAAGGGAAATTGTTTGTTTGCAGGACTGCTTTCTGTTGGGGAATGAGTAGAGTGGAGCAAAGTGGCTTCTGCTTATGATTATTGGATGGGTGGACTGGTGGGACCTGAATGAACGTTACAATAATAAGAATATGTAGGGCTGCTGGTGGATTGGCCTTATCACGTTCCATCGACTCAGGTTGGAAATAGTGCACCAAAAAGGATAAAGACCTCTGGAAGCCATAGAAAGTGAGTAGCATTACAATTTCAGATGCCAAGGCCCACATTCTGATCATTTCCCTGCTCAACAATCCTCAGCACCGCACAACTTGCAACTTCACTCAATCCTCTTCATCCTCAGCTTCAGCCTGTTGTCTTCTTGCTCCCATGCCTCACTGTCACCCTCTATACAGAAGAGATTATGAACACTCATTGCTTCTCAGCTTTCTCTCCCTGTAGGAGAAGAGAGCACCACAACTTTGAAGAGAGGCAGGGACTAGGGGATGGGAAAGACAGGTGGTCCTCTGGTGACAGGCACCTTGTCGGCCAATGGCAGCGCCTGCTCACCAGCTCCGCCGGGAAGGAGTTTTCTTTTCCAGGAGGCTGCAGCCATCAGCGGTGACCGGCCTTGAGAATCTGAGCCCCCTGGGACAGCGCTCAGGCATCAGTGAGCTGATTCTCTGCCTGTCGATCCAGTGCTGGTGGTCTGACCTCCTTCAGTCTCGATTTCAGCATCCAACCCATCTGCCCTGGGGAGGGGCATGTAGCTGAGGAGAAGGCAGCTGCTGCTGCTACTGGTGGTGATGCCCCTTCTGCTGCTGGAGCTGTTGTTGGTGGTTTACCTTCTGCTCTTGACCCTCTGCGAGAGGGCAAGGTAGAGCTGCAGAAGTTGCTCCGATACCATGATGAAGACTGGCAACAGGCAACTGAAGATCATTGAAGTGCTGGACAGTGGAAATTACTTCCAAGATGTTGTTAATCATCTGTCACGCAGCGAGGGCACCCTAATTTCTCTCAATGGCCCTGGCTGAGGCTCTTCAGTGTAACTGATTGAAGCCTTCCCAATTTGTCACTTTCACTGGAGAAGCTCCGTCGCTCTGCATTAACATCAATGACCCTGCTGATAAATTGGGAATATGATGGCAAATCCAGGATTCAGGGTGACAGAAGCTCAGAGCTACCGTCTCATCGACCTCAACAACTTCTTAATTACTTACCCAATAAATGCAAGGCACATCCCCACTTGCCACCAATCTCACCCCAGGGAAACTTGGAAAACGGCAGGATCATGTTGGGAATTTAGCTCGGCATCGATTTCCGAGACTTTCCCAGCCCACAAACTCCCAATCCTGCCTGTGCCTTGCTGGGAAACTTCTGCCAAATATAATAAAGCACTTCAAAAGATTATGTTGGCCTTTCGAACTCTCACCTCTGAACCTGTAGATTATAGGTTCAAGTCCAGTGTAGCACTATGGGAGATATGGTAAATTTATTCTGCTGTGTTGTTTGATAAATAAGCATCCTCTTTGGAGAAACATCTGTATTGAAACCAGTGAAATGCAGACACATGGCCTTGTCTGTGAATCAGGAGCAAGTGTGGGCACTGTATTGTCACTAAGAAGGAAAACCTCACGGCGATCTTCTAACATGTCATGTTCTCTACGAGAATGTCTTTTGCCAAAGCAACTTTAGTCAAGTAAATTAACAGTCAGATTTACATGACCCCATTGATCTATATTATTACGTTCTGGTGTAATGAGCAGGCTAGATTTTTGTTTGGACTTTCTGCCAATTCCTATGCTGATCATGTTAAGGGACATCACTGTCTGTCATCCAGTCATCTGGAACAGAGTAAAGCTCCCTCTTTAACATTTCACCTTAATGTTACCCACGCCCCCGATTTGGATGATAAATTTAATTTTTGTACCTAATTGATGAACCTGTCACAATGTTGCCAGCACTTGATTGGCAGATTTGATCCAGTGGCTTGATCATCCCCTGTGTACTGAAATCAGTGTGCATCCCGATATGCTTTAATCAGTGTGCACCTCGATATGCTGAAATCAGTGTGCATCCTGACACGCTGAAATCAGTGTGCACCCCGATATACTGAAATCAGTGTGCACCTCAATATGCTGAAATCAGTGTGCACCCTGACATGCTGAAATCAGTGTGCATCCTGATCTGCTGAAATCGGTGTGCATCCCAATATGCTGAAATCAGTGTGCATCCCGATATGCTGAAATCAGTGTGCATCCCGATATGCTGAAATCAGTGTGCATCCCAATATGCTGAAATCAATGTACATCCCGATATGCTGAAATCAGTGTGCATCCCGATATGCTGAAGTCAGTGTGCACCCTGATATGATGAAATCAGTGTGCATCCCGATATGCTGAAATCAGTGTGCATCCCGATATGCTGAAGTCAGTGTGCACCCCAATATGCTGAGATCAATGTACATCCCGATATGCTGAAATCAGTGTGCACCCCGATATGCTGAAATCAATGTACATCCCGATATGCTGAAATCAGTGTGCATCCCGATATGCTGAAATCAATGCGCACCCTGATTAGCTGAAGTCAGTGTGCACCCCAATATGCTGAAATAAATGTACATCCCGATATGCTGAAATCAGTGTGCTCCCCGATATGCTGAAATCAGTGCACACCCTGATTAGCTGAAGTCAGTGTGCACCCTGATATGCTGAAATCAGTGTGCATAGCGATATTCTGAAATCAGTGTGTACCCGAGATGCTGAAATCAATGTACATCCCGATATGCTGAAATCAGTGTGCACCCCGATATGCTGAAATCAGTGTGCATCCCGATATGCTGAAATCAGTGTGCACCCTGACATGCTGAAATCAGTGTGCATCCTGATATGCTGAAATCGGTGTGCATCCCGATATGCTGAAATCAGTGTGCATCCCGATATGCTGAAATCAGTGTGCATCTCGATATGCTGAAATCAGTGTGCACCTCAATATGCTGAAATCAATGTACATCCCGATATGCTGAAATCAGTGTGCATCCCGATATGCTGAAGTCAGTGTGCACCCTGATATGATGAAATCAGTGTGCATCCCGATATGCTGAAATCAGTGTGCATCCCGATATGCTGAAGTTAGTGTGCACCCCAATATGCTGAGATCAATGTACATCCCGATATGCTGAAATCAGTGTGCACCCCGATATGCTGAAATCAATGTACATCCCGATATGCTGAAATTAATGTGCATCCCGATATGCTGAAATCAGTGCGCACCCTGATTAGCTGAAGTCAGTGTGCACCCCAATATGCTGAAATAAATGTACATCCCGATATGCTGAAATCAGTGTGCACCCCGATATGCTGAAATCAGTGCACACCCTGATTAGCTGAAGTCAGTGTGCACCCTGATATGCTGAAATCAGTGTGCATAGCGATATGCTGAAATCAGTGTGTACCCAAGATGCTGAAATCAATATACATCCCGATATGCTGAAATCAGTGTGCACCCTGATATGCTGAAATCAGTGTGCACCCCGATATGCTGAAATCGGTGTACATCCCGAAATGCTGAAATCAGTGTGCATCCCGATATGCTGAAGTCAGTGTGCACCCCGATATGCTGAAATCAGTGTGCACCCCGATATGCTGACATCAGTGTGCATCCCGATATGCTGAAATCAGTGTGCATCCCGATATGCTGAAATCAGTGTGCACCCCGATATGCTGACATCAGTGTGCACCCCGATATGCTGACATCAGTGTGCATCCCGATATGCTGAAATCAGTGTGCACCCCGATATGCTGAAATCAGTGTGCATCCTAAACCAGAGGTGGGTAGAAGAATTCCTACCAACCACATTAAAATAGCCCCAAAACTATTTTTACGAATCCAGGAGGAGCTTTAAGAGAAATTCCGCCATTGCCTGTAATATCCGGTATTCTGAATCTTTAAATATGCCTGTGGTTCAGTGGATCGCTGCCCTGCCTCTGAGCCAGAAATACTGGCTTCAGGTCCGACTCAAGGGCCGGGATTTTCCTGCCCCGTCTGCCGGTCTGCTGGACCTGCCAAAAGTCAGTGGAATTTTTGTTGGCTGGCCACATCCTCTGGGGCAGGTCCCACCATGGTGGGGTAGGGAAATCCCAGCCAAGGGCCTGTGGGAAAAACGGTTGTGAGGCGGCCAAACAGGTTGGTAATCGACCTGCTAATCTTTCCAAAATACCCATGGTAGGTGGTAAGATCAGGAGGGATTCGTGGGTAGCCTTAGATGTAAAATGGGGCCCCTCAAGCTGTAACCACTTGTCCCCCTCTAACATTGAGAGACACCTACATTCCCTCTCGGACCATGGCTAATTGTGGATGGATGCATCAAATTTTATAATATAAATTCCCATCTGACTTTAACACAGAATCCATTGTAATTTATCTCACCCACTACATCTGACATTTAATTCAAGAAACTATCGCCATTTAACAGGATGGGATTTTTGTGGATTTCCTCAATTCCCTGCCATTCCTTCAGGCTTCCTACCAAAGTTACAATCAGGGATCGGGAGGATCCCTGAGGAATTTCTCCCCATGTTTTTAGCAAAGGCTTTATTATCTCGAGACCTGTTTTGGGGTTGTGTAAGATGGGAATTTAGAGAATTGTGTTGCTCATATATTGGGAATTTGTGATTCTAAATCCATTACTTTCAATGGACTCTGTTTAATGTGGAATGGACATCAAACTTCCCCAGTATCAGTCCCTCAAGCCTGACACTGCACTCCGGGAGATTGGATTTTGTCAAATTACAGCTGCACCCAACACTGCAAACTCTAACCGGTGTAAGACAGAGTCCTGTGGAGCGTCTGATACATCCAGGATTTGGGATGGTCAATAGCCTCCTGAGGAACAACAGCTGAACAATTGTACCCAAGGAATGAACTTTTATTGAGGATTACGGCGATGTTCAAGTGATGGAACCAACTTTGAATGTGTCACTGAAACTTATCCCAGCACTAAAAACATACAGCATATACAATCTGGTATGACAGCATTCCACCTCCACACCCAGCTAGAATGCTATTGATTTTATTTCTTTACGGTTGACTAAAGTTTGAAGCTAATTGTGATTATATTGGATTAAGGCGGATTTTACAACAAATGCTCACTTTGTCTCGAATATTTACTTTAAGTTTGGGTGTAACATTAAGCCTTACAAAATGTCAGCGGTGGCTCTGCATCAAAATCAACCACGGTTTAACTGAAGGAACACGATGAGTTCAGCAATGACCTATGACTTTATAATCTTCCTAAATCAACTCTACAATCTCGGTAGAAATTTGCAGAGTTCCATTATTGGAGATATTATAGAAGGGTATTGGATATTTGACCACTTATGGAGTCATTTCTAACACAGAGCAGCACGGTAGCATAGTGGTTAGCACAAATGCTTCACAGCTCCAGGGTCCCAGGTTCGATTCCCCGCTGGGTCACTGTCTGTGTGGAGTCTGCACGTTCTCCCCGTGTCTGCGTGGGTTTCCTCCGGGTGCTCCGGTTTCCTCCCACAGTCCAAAGATGTGCAGGTTAGGTGGATTGGCCAGGCTAAATTGCCCTTAGGGTCCAAATTGCCCTTAGTGTTGGGTGGGGTTACTGGGTTATGGGGATAGGGTGGAGGTATGGGCTTGTGTAGGGTGCTCTTTCCAAGAGCCGGTGTAGACTCGATGGGCTGAATGGCCTCCTTCTGCACTGTAAATTCTATGAAGAAGGAGGCCATTCAGCCCATTGATTACATGCCATCACCAGGCAAAAGTTTGATTTCACTATATATTTTATACCAGAGCTGCGGCTGGGTATAGAGCAAAGTTGAAGGAAAAGAATCAACTCATTTCATGGTGTAAGGTAAATGTTTGTGCTGTCGAATTAATATTGTCATACATTTAATCCCATTTACACTAGCTTGTGCTCTCACCGACAAGAATCAGGGAGGAATAGCCTCTCTTGTCATCAAATTCAAGAACCCATGTCCTTGTTGCTCTTATGCTTTGAGAGCTCCCCACGTGGATGGGATCACAGTCCCATTCTGAGAAAGGGAGGATTTGTAACGGAACCCTTGGTTCTGAAGAGCTCACCAGCAACTGCGTTTTTGAGGCTGCAGCAATCATCGGAGATCTGGGAAGACTGTCCCAACACGTCTTTCATTCCTACTTCGAGATCCTGTTGTGCAACCCAAGAGACAGCAGTGATTTGATCATTCCCAAGAGCAGGAGGAACGGAACATCCTCTGCAACCATGCATATCGTGGATGGCAGTGGTCATTGAAGTCAGCAGTGGAAATGTGACCCTTCCAAGCTGGAGACAGTCCAGTTGGAAGATCCAGGACCTCAGGAGGATATGACGGGTGAGTGGGTGTAATACATTCAGATGCCAAGCCCCACAACTAGACCTTCCCAGCGTTCCCCTGTACAGCACATCTCAATTATAGCTAGTCCCCAGTTGAGGTTCCCCAAATTTGTTAAAACCGGACGAGAGCCCTGAAATTGGTACCGTCAAGCTAGGATACCCCAAATTTGTTACGCCCCGGCTGAGGAGGGATGAACTGGTTCCCTTTCTTTATTCAACCCCCTCTGCTGGTCCCAACAAGAAAACTAAAAGGATCCCTCCATTTGTGGATCCCTGGGCGGAATTCCCTGATAATGGGGGTAGTCCCCACACACGCGAGAAAACGGGCGTGAATCACTCTGGACTTTTTTCTAGACGGTCAAGAGCGATTCTCCGTTTTGCACGGCGGACGTCTGCGGCAGCGGCCCCGTGCAAGATGGCGGACGCACACAGCGTTCTGGCCCTGACAATATAGGCCCCCTCCCAGATCGCGCGCGCCCACCGATCGGTGGCCCCAGATCGGGAGCCTGACCGTCCTGGTAGCCACCCCCCCCCCCCCCCCCCCCCCGTGACTGATGACCCCCCCCACCCACACCAGGGCGGCCGGGAACTGTGTCTGCAGCCGCCACCCTGAGTGCTCGCCGGATGGAACCATGAGTGAACCACGCCGTTGGGAACACGGCCAGTTGCCGGCTGAGAATTGCCGCGCGGGCCTCTTTCAATGGCCCCCGACTGATGGCGCGTCGACCGCGCGCGGGCGACTGACGGCGATTCTCTGATCCCAGAAGGCGTCGGACCAGATCACGGGTCTGACGCCCCATTCTCCACCTCCGCCACGAGCGTGATTGCGGAGCAGATGCTCGGAGAATCCCGCCCCCTTTTCCCAGCCCCAATATTTATGTTTTAAAGAGAGCCAATGTAAGTCTGCTTTTTTGAGTTAAAGATGGAGTGAGTTTATTAATGACTAAATGCAAGAAAGTTATAAAATGCATGCATATTCATTTTAAGGGATTTAACTTCTTGCACACGTCGAAAGCCACTTCCCCTAAGATTCTGCCCGCTAACTCTGTTTTTCTTTCCATAGCTGTCTACAGCACCTGCTGAGCATTTCAGGCATTTTTTGGTTCTATTTCAGATTTCCAGCTTGCTTCGTGTTTTGCTTTTGCAACAATGCAACCGGATCCACACCAATACAATTAGCTGCTGAGAGACTAAAACCTTAAAAACCTGACCCGGGGGCCATTAAATTAACTGCAGCACTGTATGGGGACAAAACCTGACGGCGGCCATTGCATCAATATTCCTCAGTTATTGCCTCGGTTAGGAGGCGGGTAGCACGTGTGAAGTGGAGCTACTTCAGGGAGTGTGGACCCTGCCTTTGCGAGATCCGGACTCAGCCGGCTCCAGCTGACAGCATCCGGCCAAGGCCCCTCATCAGGGATACAAGCCCCACTGCCTTCAGTGTATCTTGGGAGGGACTAAGGCTAAGGTAGTAAACCCCAATAGAAAAACAAGTCCGAACTAAGCTGGTAAAAAGCAACTCCGGTTTATTGCAGAGCAATTATATTTGCAATACACAACAGATCGCAGCCGGGTCTGTCCTGTCGCTTCCATAACTGGCCAACTTTATCTAGAACTCAATCATGAATGTCCTTGGGCTCTCTTTTCCTTTAGTGGGGGAGCTCGCACTCGACAGGACTCATGGGGAAACTGATTGCTCCAACCCTGCAGGTCTTGTGTGGGTTACAACATGCCTCCCCGCCCCCTCCTCCTCCCCCCCCCACCCCCCGCAAAGTCTGAAAACTCTTCCGACGACTGTTTTCAGAGGAGAAGGGTGCCGACCTCTCTTCGCCCATGGCTGTGCGTCATGCGTTTGCGGTGCTGGGTCAAACGCCCGTACATCTGGATGGCGAACGCTGCTCCCGTTTGGACCGCAATGGTAGAGGTATTGTCTGACACTGCTGCACCAGGGGCTCCCCATTGAAGACTTTTGACGCCAGAGTTTCCATGTCAAAATCCGTATCAACAACTTCTCTCATTACGGCGTCTTGATCCTCTTGGGGGCAATGGTCCAGCTTCCACTGGTAACGGATTTAGTTTGGCTGTAATTTTCCTTTCCCAAGAAACTTTCATAAGCCGAGTCTCCTGGACCTAATGTGATCGATGTGGTTTGCCATTGTGGTAATCACCACTGTTGTATATATTAGGAGATGTGTGGTAAGACCCTGTACTACAGGTACGGGGGTAGTCCTGCCTGCTGGCTCCGCCCAGTAGGCGGAGTATAAATATGTGTGCTCCCCATACAGCAGCCATTTCGCCAGCTGCTGTAGGAGGCCACACATCTTAGTGTAATAAAGCCTCAGTTGTATTCAACTCTCGCCTTTGTGTAATTGATCGTGCATCAATTTATTACACTAAGATTTTCATAAGGTGGACCTCCGCATCAAGCTGGATCGCCTGCAGCTGGATCCGCAATAAAACGACGCCAAAAAGGACTTTCCACATTGGTTCGCTTGTTTCGAAGCTTACATCGGGTCTGCAGCAGACCCAATTCCGGAAGCTCGGAAGATCCAGATACTCTACTCGCGGCTGAGCTCCAACGTGTTTCCTCTTATCCAGGACGCGCCGACCTACGATGAAGCCATGGCGGTACTGAAAGAGAATCATGCTCTTTGCCAGACACGTACTCTCTACTCGTAGTCAGCTCCCTGGTGAGTCCGTAGAAGATTTCTGCCATGCTTTAATTCCCCTGGACAGAGACTGTGACTGTCAGGCCGTCACGGCCACGGAACATTCAAACCGCCTCATGTGGGACGCCTTCGTTACTGGGATAGTGTCAGATCTCATACGCCAGCAATTTTGAGAGGGGGCCACACTCGACCTCGCAGAAACCAAAAGGCAGGCGCTATCGATGACGGTCGACTCGGGCAATCTTCATGCCTACACCCCCAGCCCTGTGGCCCACCCTTTCTACGCATCGTGGACTCCACAGCCGGCCGCCCCACCGGGGATCCCACTCAGCCAACCCTACACCTGTGCCATGCGCCAGCCAGCCAACCCCAGGGGCCCCGGATGTTACTTCTTCGGGCAACAGAAACACCCCCACCTACGCTACCCGGCCCGCAGCGCCCTTTGCAAGGCCTGCGGCAAAAAGGGGCACTTCGCTGCGGTGTGTCAGGCCCACCCAGTCACCGCTATCACTCCGACCCCCCTCGCGTACGGACAGTGGATGCCACCATCTTTCCCTCCTCGGACCACACGCGGCCAGTGGGCACAGCCATCTTCCCCTCCTCGGACCACGCACGGCCCATGGGCGCCGCCATCTTTGTCACCCCCCCCGACACGTGTGGCCCATGGGCGCCGCCATCTTGTCCACCCCAAGATCATCAGGCACCGCCATCTTGTCTCCCCCATGGCACATCGTTCCAGAACCCGTGCCCCCCGGGCACCCAATCGTTCGACACCAGTGACGTCAAGCTGCGACTCGCCTCGGTCACGATTGACAGTCTCGCCCGCACAATCTAGCCACCACCTCGACAAGCGTGAAGATCGATGGGCACGAGACCTCTTGTCTGCTGGACTCCGGGAGCACTGAAAGCTTCATCCATCCAGATACGGTAAGGCGCTGCGCCCTCGCGGTACACCCCGCCAATAAGAGAATCTCCCCGGCCTCTGGGTCCCACTCCGTGGTGATCCGGGGGTACTGTATAGCCACGCTCACGGTCCAGGGTGTAGAATTCAGCAGCTTCCGCCTCTACGCCCTCCCCAACCTCTGCGCTGCCCTGCTACTCGGCCTGGACTTCCAGTGCAACCTCCAGAGCCTAACCCTGAAATTTGGCGGGCCCCTACCACCCCTTACTGTGTGCGGCCTCGCGACCCTAAAGGTCGACCCACCTTCCTCTATTCGCAAACTTAACTCAGGATTGCAAACCCGTCGCCTCCAGGAGCAGACGGTACAGTGCCCAGGACAAGACGTTCATCAGGTCCGAGGTCCAGCGGCTGCTTCGGAAGGCATTATCGAGGCCAGCAACAGCCCCTGGAGAGCCCAAGTGGTAGTGGTGAAAACGGGGGAGAAACACAGGATGGTCGTGGACTACAGTCAGACCATCAATCAGTACACGCAGCTCGACGCGAACCCCCTCCCACGCATATCTGATATGGTCAATCAGATTGCACAGTACCGGGTCTTCTCAACTGTGGACCTGGAATCCACCTACCATCAGCTCCCCATCCGTAAGGCGGACCGCCCATACACTGCCTTCGAGGTAGATGGCCGCCTCTGCCACTTTCTCAGGGTTCCCTTCGGCGTCACCAATGGGGTCTCGGTCTTCCAAAGGGAGATGGACTGAATGGCCGACCGGTACAGACTGCGGGTCACTTTCCCGTACCTAGACAATGTCACCATCTGCGGCCATGATCAGCAGGACCGCGATGCCAACCTTGCAAAATTTCTCCACACCGTCTCTCTCCTAAACCTCACCTGCAACAAGGAGAAGTGTGTATTTAGCACGAACTGCTTAGCCATCCTCAGCTATGTGGTCCAGAATGGAGGTCTGGGGCCCGATCCCCACCGCATGCGCCCCCTCATGGAGTTCCCCCTTCCACCTGCGCCAAGGCCCTCAAGTGCTGCCTGGGGTTCTTTTCTTACTATACCCAGTGGGTCCCAAACTATGCGGACAAGGCCGACCCACTCATCCAGTCCACCCTTTTTCCCCTGAGCCGAGGCTCAACAGGCCCTCAACCGTATTAGAGCCGACATCGCCAAGGCCGCGATGCACGCAGTCGACGAGACGTTGCCCTTTCAAGTGGAGAGCGACGTCTGATGCCTAGCCGCCACGCTCAATCAGGCAGGCAGGCCTGTGGCATTCTTTTCCCGCACCCTTTATGCCTCCGAATTTTGGCACTCCTCCATCGAAAAAGAGGCCCAAGCCATCGTTGAAGCTGTGCGGCATTGGAGGCATTACCTGGCCGGCAGGTGATTTACTCTCCTCACTGACCAACGGTCGGTAGCCTTTATGTTTAACAACACACAACGGGGCAAGATCAAGAATGATAAAATCTTGAGGATCGAGCGCTCCACCTACAACTACGAGATTTTGTATCGCCCCGGCAAGCTCAACGAGCCCCCAGGTGCCCTATCCCGAGATACATGTGTCAGCGCACAAGTAGACCGACTCCGGACCCTGCACGACAACCTTTTTCACCCGGGGGTCACACGGTTGCACCACTTCATCAAGGCCCGCAATCTGCCCTACTCCGCCGAGGAAGTCAGGACAATCACCAGGGACTGGCAGGTCTGTGCGGAGTGCAAACTGTACTTCTACCAGCCGGACCGCGCGTGCCTGGTGAAGGCCTCCCACCCCTTTGAACGCCTCAGCCTGGACTTCAAAGGGCCCCTCCCCTCCACGGACCATAACACGTATTTCCTCAGTGTGGTTGATGAGTACTCCAGATTCCCCTTCGCCATCCCGTCCCCCGACATGACGTCTGCCACCGTCATCAAAGCCCTCAACACAATCTTCACTCTGTTCGGCGTCCCGCCTACATCCACAGTGACAGGCGATCCTCATTCATGAATGATGAGCTGCGTCAGTTCCTGTTCAGCAGGGGTATCGCCTCCAGCAGGACGACCAGCTATAACCCCCGGGGAAACGGACAGGTAGAGAGTGAGAATGGGACGGTCTGGAGGGCCGTCCAGCTGGCCCCACGGTCCAGGGACCTCCCGGCCTCCCGCTGGCAGGAGGTCCTCCCCCATGCACTGCACTCCATTCGGTCGCTCCTATGCACTGCGACTAACGACACACCCCATGAACGTCTCTTTGCCTTCCCCAGGAAGTCCACATCCGGGGTGTCGCTCCCGACTTGGCTCGCAGCTCCAGGACCCGTACTCCTCTGTAAGCACGTATGACTCCACAAGGCGGACCCGTTGGTTGAAAGGGTGCAGTTACTCCACGCTAACCCACAGTATGCCTATGTAGCGAACCCCAATGGTTGCCAGGCTACTGTCTCCCTCAAGGACCTGGCACCAGCAGGTTCCACACACACACACACACACACCCCTCCGGCCCGGCGCCACCCTCCCCTCCCCCCGTGCACCCAGCAGCATCCCCCAACCATCCGTCCTTCCCCTACCCACGCCAGAGGATGAAGAGGATTTCGGCACGCTCACGGAGTCACCGAGGATCAGACCACCACCGGAATCGCTGCCACCACTGCGTCGCTCCCAACGTCACATCAAGGCCCCGGACCGGCTAAACCTGTAATTGGTTCGGGACTGTTAAACCACCTTGTACCGTAGCCACCTGGGTTGGCCACTTCCTGACTTTAAAATGGAGGTCCGCTAAGAATGCTGGGAGAAATGGACAGGCACAGGGAAGCAAGTAGATGCAAAACTTCCTGTGTATTAGAACTTGCAGAAACCCAGACAGCACTGAAACTAACAACCATCTACATATTGATGAGCGACCCCCGGGCACAATTGGAAACATTTAAGATAATCGAGGCCAAGCCAGACTCCTCGGATCCAGCGGGAGCCAAGACAAAGGAAGGTCAACGGACATATAGGAACCACCCAGCGATCAGGGAACAGCCCCAGTATTGGGGAAATCAAACCAATCGATTGGAACATGGTCCAATCAATTGGGACCAGGTACGGGGTCCGTCCAAAAGGGCGCGAAGCCCCTGGGGACTATAAAATAGAGTCCCCAAGTTCCATTCGTTCTTCTTGGCAGCTCTCAAAGAACTCCACCATGTCTCTCAACTCGGAGAGACTTGCCTAGCAGCTGCACCAACCAAGTAAGTGTCCAGTCAACGCACGCTACGAGATAGGCGCTCCTAACCCTTAGTCCATACCAGCTGGAAGCCTGCAGACTCAGAATCGAACGAAAGGCCATTTATTCCCCTAACCTGGTGGGCTAGTTTCCAAAGCTAAGTATTGGCCTTTTAGTGTTAGAGATAGTCTAGTGAGTAGTATTATATGCATGAGTAGCGATTGACTGTGTATATAATAAATGTGTTTTGATTTGAAACTTACTAACTGGTGTATTGAGTTATTGATCAGCACTTAAACTTGAACCTCGTGGTGGTATCATGCCTGGCAACTCTAGAGCAAGGTGATTAAACAGAGCAAATTAAGTGTAAAGCACACTTTGCAAATTAGCAACAGTACTGGACTTCAAAAATTTTGTTTTGCCCCTGTATATTAAACGTTTCTGTATATAGTTCTACGCCACCCCCGCTGGACTCAATTTTAACAGGGAGTAAATGGGGTAATCACCACTGTTGTATATATTAGGAGATGTGTGGTAAGACCCTGTACTACAGGTACGGGGATAGTCCCTGCCTGTTGGCTCCACCCAGTAGGCAGAGTATAAATATGTGTGCCCCCCATACAGCAGCCATTTCGCCAGCTGCTGTAGGAGGCCACACATCTTAGTTTAATAAAGCCTCAGTTGTATTCAACTCTCGTCTTTGTGCAATTGATCGTGCATCAGTCATGACACAACCTTGTGTCTGAATTGATAAGACACTGGCCCTGTCTGGTGGACGATTGTTCCTGAGATCCACTGGGCGCCGTCTGCAAAGTTTCGAACAAAAATTGCATCACCTGGTGCAAGCAGTCAGCGCGGTTTTCGCCCTTGCTGCACCTGGCTGCGGCCTACATTCCCGCCAATATCAGGGAAAGCAAGGTGGGTTTGAAGCCTCTGGCCCATTAGCAATTCAGCTGGTGCCACCCCAGTGGCGGCATGTGGAAGGGTCCTATAGCAGAACAAGAATCTGGTTAGTCTTGTGACCAGTGACCCTGAAGTCGGCTTTTTCAGACTTTGTTTGAATATCTGTACCACCCTTTCTGCCAGCCAGCTGGAAGCCGGGTGATATGGGGCCGTACGGATGTGCTGTATCCCATTCACCATCATGAATCCTGAAAATTCTTCACTTTTGGAGGGTTTCCATTATCTGTAACAGCTCCAGGATCTTGTGCGTATTGAAAGACAGGCGCAACTTCTCAATAGCCACCCTCGAGGTAGTCGGCGTCATTTTATGGACTTCCGACCACTTAGAGTGGGCATCTATGATGAGTAAGAACGTCGAGCTTTGAAAGGGTCGGCGCATTTGGCGTCTAACCGCACCCATGGTGGACCCAGCCATTCATACCAACTGTTGCCCGTAGATTACCGGCATCATTGTGGTTCCTTCAATGGCTAACAATGTACGTTGCTAACCTTGCCCATGGTAGGCCACAGATCTAACTGTTGCATCCCCGTCCTTGTCCTGTCGGAGGTTTGTTTTTCAATAACTGAAACCGTGGTTCCTGTGTTTAACTCTATGACTAATGGATGACCATTAACATTGCACTGTTATCATAATGGGGGACACTTGGGGTGTGATAGAATTCAGCTGCACACACTCCTCCTCTGGCTGGTCCAGGTGGAAGGTGCACGCCCTGGATTGACGCATGCCCCGCTTAGGCGCCGGGGTTTCTGGCTGCCTTGTGTCTTGTGGTTCTTGCATCCACAATTCCCCGCAGTGCATGAGCTCTCCCTCTACCGACTCTGGGAGATATCCCGCCAGGATGTTTCAATCTGTGCCAACTGGACATGGCCCCTGTGGTACTTGGTCCAGGGTAGGGTTTCTGCCTTGGCGAGGGTGGGTGGCAGGGGTGCTCACCGGGAGGGGCTGCATCCTAGGGTGCTGACCTCCATCCCCTGGATCTCTTGCACTCCTCACTCAGCGCTTACGCGTGAAAGCGAAATTTGTGTGGCCCGCTGAAGATCTAGGGATGGTTCGGCTAGCAACTTCCTTTGAGTAGCCATGTTATTTACGCTGCACACCAATCAGTCGCTCAGTATCTTGGAAAGACTAGTTCCCTACTTATAAAATTCGGCTAGTTTTCGTAGTTTCGTCAGAAACTCAGTTAAAAACTCTCCTGGGGCCCTCTCAGCTGTGTTAAAATGGTATCTCTGCACTTTAACAGGCGGATTAGGGTTGAAGTGTGGCACCACTAGGCTTACCAACTGTTCAAAGTTTTAGTGTCCAGAGCTGCTGCTTATGTAATGTTCTTTATCACACCGTGCGTATGAGCCCTACAGGCAGTCAGCAATATCACTGTCTGTTGGTCATCACCTGTGATAGAGTTCACCCGGAAAAAGTAACCCGTGCGTTCTGCATACTGTGTACTGCGTCCAATCCTCTAAACTGCGTAATGTGTACTGCGTCCAATCCTCTAAACTGCGTAATGTGTACTGCGTCCAATCCTCTATACTGAGGACGAACACAACCAACATTCTGAACAAAGTCATTTTTCCGGGAGAAATTTAGTTTTACTACAACCTTAGCCCAGCAGTGGAAAGGAGGTGGTTGTTAACTCAACTGTGTAGCAGCGTCGACAGGAATCCAGTTTTATCCTCGTCGCCAGTTTAGGAGGCCACAAACAAGTCCGAACCGAGTTGGTAGAAAGAAACCAAAGTTTAATGCAGGGGAATTCTATTTACGATACACAACAGATGGCAGCCGGGTGTGTCGTGTTGGTTCCAGACATGGCCGACTTGACATAGAACTCAATCATGAATGTCCTCGGGCTCCCCGCCCCCCTTAGCGGGCGAGCTCATACTCGGCGAGACTCACGGGGAGACTGATTGCTCCAACACCGTAGGTCCCGCGCGGGTCATGACACTCTCCAATCTATCCTCATAACGGAAGTTATATCGTACTTCACTTCAGGTAACCAACAGCAGTGTGAGTCTGTAACGTACAGCAATTGAGACAGACGCATCCAGCCGCCCAGACTGCCATTTTTTAAGGGGAAACTTCGGGTTGGAGTGAAAATAAGAAAAAGTCAACACCGAAGCCAAAAAAACAAAGTATCTGTTTTTCCTTCTGGCAGCCAATTGGCAGCTTTAAACTCAGGACCTGGCAATCAAGATAAACGTCACCTTAATATCCTAATATGTCTGGCATATAAACCAAATGTTATAATTCACAATGCATATCTTATTTCAAATCACTTACTACTAGCTATACAATTACTGTCATTTGACTGCCATTAGTTGGCTTACTTGGCAAGGGCTAGGGAACAAGTTTCCAAGCTTATATAAGTACGGAGATAATTGAAGCTGAGCCTGTATAATTCCGCTTTGCTTTCCGATAATCTTAATGGCCTAATGACATGTAGACCTTACTCTAATCCAATCAGATAAATGTCTTGAATTCTACCGAGGATCAGTTTCTACCCTGTATAAAGTGCACCTTCACTGGGAGAGAAATTTATTGAAACGCTTTTTCCAGTGGAATGTGCTCAGGGCACTCAAAATGTGCACCAGGGTCGGTAGGGCCAAGGCTTGTTCACAATTAGGTTTCAACTGGAGGCCTTGAGCCTTCCTTTTAAGCATTGCTTGGTTCGGCCGCTGCGGAATTGGAAAAACATCAGAGCTTGCACAGCGTAGTTCCTGATCTATTTTAGAGTGGGGATTTTAAACAGCCTCTGCAAGGGGACTAATGGTTTAAGCTGGGAATGCCGGAGTACCGCCTACCCAAAATGGCGTCGGACACAGTGCCTCACAGCCGGGAAATGAGCAAAATAACATTTAGTTTTGTCCCCGCTGAGCTCTGGTTGCCGTGTGGCTGGCTAAATGTACCAGGTCACCTGCCTGTTCACCTCCACCCACATCCCAATACCGTGTGATTTGCGATACCAAGCCAAAGAAGAAGATATTAGAGCAGGTGAGGCAAAGCCTGATGAATGGGAAAGATTTAGACAGGGGGGTCTCCATAGGGTGACAGGTGGAGAACATTACAGGGGCAACTCCAGGACTTAGGGCCGAGACAGCTAAAGGCATGGCAATGGGATTGGGGGATGAACGGAGGGCCCTAAAGCTGGAAGAGGCTACAAAGGTAGGGCCAAGCAATATAAAGATTTCAACACAGGGATGATCATTTTAAATTGGGGCTATTGGGGGACCATGAGACAATTCAATCAGTGAATGATTGGGTGATGATTGAGTAGAACATGATGCGGTTTAAGATAGGAGAGGCAGAGTTTTGGGTGAGTTGATGTTTAAGTTGCGTGGGAGGATTGGAATAGTCAATATTTCATAGAACATAGAACATAGAACATAGACAATACAGTGCAGAAGGAGGCCATTCGGCCCATCGAGTCTGCACCAACCCAATTGACAAAGATGTGGTTGGGAATTTCAACAAAAGGTGGCGCTGAGACAGGGAAAGGGCGGCGACGTTATGGGGATATATACAAGCACTAGCAGAACAAAATCACAATTAAAATTTGATTGCGTGAGTATCGGGTTACCTGGGTACGTCAAACATTTAGGGTACATTTTGTCAGACTCGATTGCTGGCATGGAATCTCTCTTGCCAGGAACACGGATTGGCGAATCTAGGCACAGGTCTTTACCTGTCAGCTCTATCAGTTTGTAATACACTTGCCTTCGAACTGGCATGTCCTGGGTGTAAATTCATTCCAAAGATTGGAGGCCGACACTTGACATATAATACTGAGGGAGCACCGCTTCGTCAGAGATGTGGGCCTTTCAGCTGCCATGTTAAAGCAAGGATCCGCCTGCGTGTAAATTGACTCTGTCCGTTCATGACAGCAGTCCCCCTGCCGCTGAGCGGTACATTCTGTGTACTCGCCTGACGCGGTGGCAAACGGACTCCCGACGGAGAATCCCGGCCCCATGTTTCCCACATCGCAACAGCGACCACACTTCAAATTTGACTGTAAAGTGCTTCGCGACATCCTGGGGTTGTGATGGGCGTTACATAAATGCAAATCTTCCTTTCTCACCTATCTCCAATAATTTATTCTAAAGTCTGGAAAAATCAGGAAAAAATAAGCTCTGCCCCCGAGTCACCAATCCATTCTACCTCGCAAACTGTAAGCATTCCCAGCTGCATTTTCTTTTTTTAAATTTAAATTACATCTGATATTGTAAAGTATCTTTTCGTAACCCGTGATGTCTCTATCACACTTGGGAAACATCACACTTCTCAGATCAGTATTTTAGCTACACCTTGTGGTGGACATTGAACACTGCAGGAACCTTGTTTGCTCATTGACCGGGGAAGGCATTCATCTCAGACTAGTTAGCACTCACTTTCAGTCATGACTTTTTTGTGCAGGTGCTGCATTGAAACCGATGTTTCAAGGAGCCTGCTTATTGATACCGTGTGCACATTTTCTGTACCGAACCTCTATATATAGGCATTGTGAATTTGTAATATTTACTATATTTAAGCTAAACCTTTTGCCTTGTTAAATTCTCCCAAGTGGAATAGGGTTACACCCTCTGGCAGTAAGTTTTCCTTTTGTGTTGCAAGCAGTGATTTCAATTAAACAGGCCAGTAGCGATCTTAAAGATAAAACACGGAGGCCAGCTTTGGGAGAGGGAATGAAGTTAGTAAGCGGCAAGGGTACAGAGTTGCGCTCCCCATGCTTCGGCAGGAGGGGAGGAGCTGAGAACCAAAATTCAGCTTTGTGGCTGCAGTGTTGCTTTTAGCCAGGAGGCAAAGGCCAGATATTTAACTTAATAAGATTTAGAAATTCCCCAGCCGTAGCAGGACCTTCAACAAATGTGCGACTGATTATATTTTTCAGCCAGCACTACACGGCCCACGTTTTAATCTGTTGCTTGCACATGGGAAAATAAAACTTTTAGTCCCTGCCTGCTCCCTAATAAGCCCACTATTTAACTAAACCATCCTGTGAGATCCAGTAAAGTCATTTGTAGGTATGTACAAGCATCGTTTTTCAAATTTCTTCTTTTTATCTTTAATGCGGCCATTCCAGGCACCTTGCTTATCATTGTTTCAAATAACAAATCGGATCAATTTGCGTCGCTAAAACAAATTCTAATTCATAATAAGACAACTCAGATGTTGAGATATATTTTGAAATCAAAGTAAAGGCCTGGATGGACTCACAAATTACTGCCTGCTATGGGACGGTTACACAGAGCAGAATGTGTTCTTCAGGGATGCTGGCTAAAAGGTGGCACAGTGGTTAGCACTGCTGTATCACCGCGCTGGGGACCTGGGTTCAATTCCGTCTTTGGGAGACTTCCTCCCCACGTCTGTATGGGTTTCCTCCGGGTGCTCCGACGTTTCCTTCCACAGTCCAAAGATGTGCAGGTTAGGTGAATTGGCCGTGCTAAATTGCCCCTTAGAGGCTAAAGGTGAGCCGGTTAGGTGGGGGAGTGGGCCTAAATAGGATGATCTTTCAGAGGGTCGGTGGGTCGAATCACCTCCTTATACACTGTAGGAAAAATGTGGAATTCTATGTTCCCAGATGTGAGCGGCAGGGTAGCACAGTGGTCAGCAATGTTGCATCACAGCGCCAGTGTGCCAGGTTCGATTCCCGGTTTGGGTCACTGTCTGTGCGGAGTCTGCAAGTTCTCCACCTGTCTGCGTGGGTTTCCTCCAGGCGCTCTGGTTTCCTCCCACAAGTCCCGAAAGACGTGCTTGTTAGGTGAATTGGACATTCTGAATTCTCCCTCTGTGTACCCGAACAGGCGCCGGAATGTGGCGACCAGGGGCTTTTCACAGTAACTTCTTTGCAGTGTTAATGTAAGCCTAATTGTGGCAATAATAAAGATTATTATTAAATGCCTTCTGCGCTCTCCAGAAATTACATTTAGATGGTGTCAGAAGAGGCATGGCTAACCGTCCTGCTCTGTTCCACACCCAGATAGATACCATCATGCTGCTACAGTAGGAAGGAGGAGAAAGATTTGGGGAGGATTCTCCCATTCAGCGGCAGATTGTCCACGCTGTCGCGTTTCCGGACGGCGTGAACGGGCCGCTGGGACTACTGATTCTGGCCCCTACAGGAGGCCAGCACAGCGCTGGAGCGGTTCAAACCGCTCCTGCCTCCCATCCCGGCGCAAAGTGTGCACGGTGGCCTGCCTCAATGCACCAGCCCCGACGCAACAACAGAGTTCAGGGGCAGGTGGGGAGAAAATAAGACCGGGGAGCGAGAGACCGGCCTGCCGATCGGTGGGCCCCGATCGCGGGCCAGGCCCCATCGGAGGCCCTGCCACCCGGGATCGGAGCTGCCCTCCCCCCCACAGGCCACACCTGCGCACAGAGTTCCCGCCGGCTGCGGCCAGGTGTGAACGGCGAAGGCGGGACTCTGCCTTTTTAGAGAGGCCCATCCCGGGCCGAGAATCGGCAGCCCGGCCGCGTACAGCGGCCAGCGACTGGCGCCGCGGCAAACGTGCCGGTGCCAATGCTGCCGATTCTCCATATTGCGGAGAATCGCGTGCCGGCGTTGGGGCAGCGTGCCCCGGTTGCGGGGATTCTCCGGCCCGGCCCAGGGCTGGGAGAATCCCGCCCCTCGAGGGGGTGGGAATTGAAAACAAGGATGAGGATTTTGAAATGAAAGCGTTGGGAGCCATTGTATATCAGTGAGCACCTGAGTTATGGGCAATTTTAAAAATGTATTCATGGGATGTGGGCATCGCTGGCTTGTCCAGCAATTATTGCCCATCCCTAATGACCCTTGAACTGGGTGCTTGCTTGGCCATTTCAGAGGGCCACATTGCAGTGGGTCTGGAGTCATATATAGGCCAGGTAAGGAGTAAGGAGGGCAAATTTCCTTCTCTAAAGGACATTAGCAAACCATTTGGGTCTTGATGACAACCGACCCATTGTCATGATTAAACTATTAATTCCAGGTTTTTATTGAATTCAAATTTCACCATCTGCCGTGATGGGATTTGAATCCATGTCCTCCAGAGCAGTTCCCTGGTACTACTAGTCCAGTGACAAGACCACTACACCACCATCTTTATTTAGGATACAGGAAGGAATGTTTGGGATCAGCTGAGATTTACAGCCTGTGCACGGATGAGGGTTCCAGCCGCACGCGGGTGAGTTACGGCAGGATGCAGTCAGATACTGTGACGAAGGAGGAAGCAAATGATCCTGGTGATGGAGAGGATATGTGATCAGAAGCTCACCTCAGTGTCAAATAGGATGGAATGTCATCTCAGAATTATAGGCAAATGGCTCTGCTGACTGTGCATTTTTATGAAGCCTTCAGTAATAATATCCAAGTATGATGCACATTGTGTACAATGCAGTGCAGTGCAAGCATGCAGACGTGCATCAGATCACCCATGCCAAACCGAGCAAGATAAAGCGATACATTCATCTCCTTTGTGGCAATGCCCATGGTGGGGGCACAGTCACATCTGCACTGACTGGCTTTCAAATGAAATGAGATTAGATACATCTGTCAAGAGCTCATACTTTAAAATTCATGACATTGTTTCAAGTCTGCTGTCAGTGCCAGAATCTAATACATTTTTGCATTTTGGGCAGATTAAGATGTTGCTCGTGGGCGATGGAGCACGCAATGTCCTCCTGGATTCTGGCTTGAGTTTTAGCTGACCTGGTGTTTCCCGTTCAGCTTCCTCCTGTAACCCCACTGCGAGTGTCTGGGCATCAGTTTCTCTTTCAGTGTACATGTTGTTGCAAGTTCAGGGTCATTCCTCCCTCCCCTGCCTGATCCTGCGTCAGTCTGGGCTCGGCGGGCGGCGCCTTGGCCTGTGAGTCACCAAGTTGTGAAGTCAAGTCCCACTTCAGGGACTTGGCACGAATTCTGAGCCATCACTCCGATGCTGAGGGACCAGGCTGCACGGTCAGAAGTGCCATCTTTTGGATGAGATGTTAAACTGAGGTAGGGTCCGCCCTCTCAAGCGCAGATCAACAATCTAGTGGTAATGTATCAAATAAAGACGGGGAGTTCTCACTGGTGTCTGAGCCAATTTCACTTGCTAGTTATTATCCCCTTACTGTTTGCGGGAGATTGCTGTTTCTTACTTTGCAGCCATGGGTAACTAAATTGGTTGTAAAGAAGGTAAAGAGGTGTTAAATAGCTCAGGATAGTAAATTCAGTTATGCAGGTGCTATGCGACCATCAAAGGCCGAAAGTGGCAGGAAGGAAGTGAGTTCCCCACCCTCTGTGCCTGAATATTGTCCTCCCTGCCGCCACCTTCCTGATCTGACTACCTTTGGAGCACTGCACTAACCTGATGCTGCCTCCTCCCACAGCTCTCGCTCTTCATTTTGATAAAGTCCGCGATTCCACCTGGGGTTCCCCAGAACTTACTATTGTACACAGGGGACTAAAGCCTCTTACATAGTAATAATAATAATCTTTATTGTCACAAGTAGACTTACATTAACACTGCAGTGAAGAGCCCCGAGTCGCCACACTCCGGCGCCTGTTCGGGTACACAGAGGGAGAATTCAGAATGTCCAAATTACCTACAAGCACATCTTTCGGGACATGTAGGAGGAAACCGGAGCACCCGGAGGAAACCCACCCAGACACAGGGAGAACATGCAAACTCCACACAGACAGTGACCCAAGCCGGGAATCGAACCTGGGACCCTGGAGCTGTGAAGCAATAGTGCTCACCATTGTGCCACCATGATTTAGCCCCAAGCACATTTAGCTTGCACTATTTTAAGCCATCTAGGGTCTCCGGAGGCCGAGCATCATTTACTTATTGAAGCGATCAGGATATCGTCAGAGAGAGTCCCAAATAACTTTCAGACTTGAGCGTTATTACAATAATATCAGCCCAGTGTCAACTTGTTCACAGTAATGAGTACTGACGCGCAGCATGCCGATCGGGCGGGGGGGGAGGGGGAGAGAGCTGTGTTTGGGGGATGGGTGGGTAGGGAATTGAACTGGGGTATGAAGGAGTTCCCGCTGAAGGGCTGGCTGTGGGCTAGTTGCGCAGACTTATGCCTGCAGGATTTCGGAAGCCACCATTGGGTTCAAATGAAGATCAGAAGTCTGCGTTATGTGGGAAACAGTTATTCATTGTGATTTCCCCCAGAGTGGCCAATTATAGCCAGAGGGTGGATTTCCCAAGGATGATGGGCAGACTCTCGAAGTTGCAGGGGTAATCAGAGGCTTTCCAGCGTGTAAGGGTCAGGAGGCTGTAATGGAGGGCAAGTAAGAGAGAGGATGCTTCGAAACTGTGCCAATGTCTCTCCAATCTTGGAACATCTAAGTTAACATTGGTTTTTGCAGCCACTGCAGTCAGGCCTGCCTATAGTGCTTCCCCAAGTTATCATGCCCACCGGCCAACGCTACTAGTTTTAACTTCCCACTTTAGCCTCCGATCTCGATCCCAGTGGAGGCTAAAGCGTAATCCCTTTGGGTCCAACCTTATTGGGGAAAAACAGGCTGAGATTTTACGGCCCCAGCATGGCAGGGTGGAGGAGGTGGCCCAGGCAAATGTACAGTGACTTTCGGCAGGGCTGGACGATCCCGATGGTGGGCAGGGCTGGAAAATCCCGCCCAGACTCCCATTTTACAGAGCACTTCTCGTTATCTCAATTTATCACAAAGGACTTTAAAGTAAATGAGGTACTTTTGAAATGTGGCCATTGTTGTAAATGTCGGGAATGCAGCAACCAGCTTATACACAGCAAGATCCCACAGACAACCAGGACATTAACCAGATTTTCTCTTTTTTCTTCGCCCTCGGCCTCCCAAACCTCCATGGCTCCGCCCCCCCCCCCCCCCCCCCCCCCCAATGCGGTCCATGAACCCCCTCAATTCATTAGTCACCGCCGACACCCACAACAACTGACAACTTGACCGATCCAAAGCTGGATCCTAGACCGCATTGAAATCATCCCCCCATAACCAGCCTATGCGTGTCCAGGTCCAGGATCCTCCCTAACACCCACCTCATAAAGTCCACATCTTCCCAATTTGGGGCTAAATATTCGCCAGGACTACTGGCATCCCCTCCAACTTTAACCAATTATACCCGGCCCGTTGCTTAGCCAGCTCTACATCCAGCACCAGAGCAATCCGCAGCTCATTCCCCTCCCATGTTCATTTTGTGGCCTGCCTCGCCCACCTCAAGATCTTCTCTTTATCCAGGAACCGATGCAGCCTCCCCACCATCGTCCTCGGTGGCTCCCCCTCTTGCGGCCTCCTCCTCAGCCCCCTGTGCGTCCGATCCACCTAGAGGGGACGGTCAAAGGCCCCCTCCCCCATTAGCTTCTCCAACATTTTTGCCACAAACCTAGCAGCCTCCGCACCTTCGATGCCTTTGGGCATCCCAACGATGCTCCACGTCTGCCTCCTGGAGCAGTGCACAAGGGCCTCCAGCTCCGCTCTCAGCCTCTTCTGGCTGCTCATCACCATTCACATCTCCGCCTCCAGCGAGCTCAACCGATCCTCATGCCCTACCACCCACTCCTCCACCTTCTGAATTAACAGGTTCCTAGCCCCCTGTCTATGCTCCACCCACTCGATCGCCACCCTAAGCGGCTCCACCACCTTGGCCAAATCCTCTGAGGCCTCTTTCCTCTGTTGCTGAAGTTTGCCTGTCGGAAACTCCACCAGCTGGCGCACCGACCACTGGGAGGGCAGCGCTATATCTTCGCCTGTGTCACACCACAAAAACTTTCCTACTCCAACTACTCTCTCTTCCCCGTGGCACTCTTTGTCCGCTGATCCATACACCAACCTCACCAGAGGAGTATTACCTTCCCTGGGCACTCATATACCGTTGGCCCTCAAACACCACACCATTCGTGTGGGGAAGGACCAAAAATATCCACCTTGAGCGGAGCCACCAAATGTGCGACCACCCACTCAATGCCACCACCGGAAGTCCCAACCAGATTTTCTTAGCCAGTAGTGTAAATTCCCACTGGATTCTGGCTCCCCTTCAGGACAGCAGGACACTTGGCCACCAATCTTGCCAAGTAGATGACCTCTCAGTCAAATTGCTGCATGTATGAAGACATTTCGGGAAGCTCTGCTTCAGATCTCCAATCACAAGGAGATCGCCACAACCTCTAGTACAAAGTGTAACCCTTTCTTTAGCCCTGCACCAGACGGAAGCCCTGGAAATGGATGGAGATGTGTTTTGAAGCTGCTCCCAGGGAACTTGACGTACAACGTGAGTGCTCTACCCTGCCTCCACCTGCCTGGTTCAGGCTGCAAACCCTCTCGGATTTTCACTCCCGAGGTGGGTGTGCAGAGTTGGGATATTTCTAGGCCTTTGTTCCAGGGAGGGGTGGGTGTATGGTGACGTTAGAGCTGCTGCCCTCAGAAACAGTTTGGAGGCAGTGACAGGGGTGGCCGAGTGCAGAGGTGGGCTGGCTACCTCAGTGCTCTGCCACCCTGTCACAGTTATTTTAATATTGTGCTCTCCCGCCTTCGCCGCCCACAGCACCTCGACCCTCCATCCCCTCCCCATGCCCCATCCTGACAACTCTTGCCCCTCCACCCACTTCCCATGGCCCTTCAAGATCTATGCCAACCCATGTCCCTCCACCCATCCCCGTGGCACCACATACCCACTGTGCCAACATTTTCCCCCTCCACCTACCCTCCCGCCCACCCCCTTGGCCTCTCATATACCCCATGCCAACCCAGATTCTGCCATTCAGTCCCAAACGCCGCTCATACCGTCCATGCCAACCCCATTCCCTTCTACCCACAGACCATGACCCCCCTCATACTCTCCATGCCAACATATGCCCCCCACCCATCTCCTTGGCCCCTTACTGCGATATTGGTCCTACTTATTTAACACGCAGAAGCTCGTCCTGCAATAATGAGTCTTCTTCATAATGACATTTCCAAATATTTCCAACTGATTTCCATATCTTTATTAAGCTGGCATGTGCTAAAGGTTCAATACTCTGGAACACCATCTTCAGATCTGAGGTAATAATGCTTTGTTCTATAATGAGAGATGTTGTTTTCTACTTTTTAATAAGCTTTACAGAACCAGCATTGCATTATTAATTTCAGGGAAAACATATTGTAGTGATGAACTATTTTACTGTTCTCAACCAAACCTAGGGATACATTTAGAATTCCGATGCCCATATGGTGATGTCATCGGTAACAATGGGCGGTAAGCCCCAACTTTCTGAGCTAGAAACAGAACAATCAAGTTGTGAAACAAACGTGTTTCTTGACATCTCCTTTCAACCATTTTTAGCTGCTTCAGACATCTAAAATTCCCTAATTCTGATCGCTCTGTGGATGGGTGAGTGCCGCCAGGATTTTGTGACACAACACTTCAGCTATGCAGACATTTGGTCAGCCAGAAGACTATTTTGCTGGTGTGCAGGTCACCAGGTTAACATTGTAAGCTCGTTCAGCTAATCAATTTACGGGAATGAAAACAATCTTTCCTCATAGGTGACTACAATCTATATCTGACCTCTCGCTGGAATTAAACTTTGCAACACCGGGGTCTGATATCAATATTTTCTCACAGTGTTACTGAGCCATTCTCCACTTGTGCCTTTCCGTGCATTAAGACAGCTCTTCAGGTCACAGAATCTCGAATTGCAGACATGCGTATTTTAAATCTTTTGTTTTAAATTAATTCAAGGGATGTGGGCTTCGCTGGCTGGGCCAGCATTTGTTGGCCATCCATAATTGCCCTTGAGAAGGTGGTGGTGAGGCGCATTCTTGTACTGCTGCTGTCTGAGTGGTGGAGGTGCACCCACAGTGTAGGATGTGAGTTCCAGAATGTTGACCCAGGGAAGGAATGGCAATATAGTTCCAAGTCAGGATGCTTGTGGCTTTTGCAGGGGATGGTGGTGTTCTCAAGCGTCTGCTTCCCTCGTCCTTCGAGGTCAGTGGTGGGTAAAACTGCAGCCCCGGGTCCACATGATAACAATAATCGTTATTGTCACAACTAGGCTTATGAACATTGCAATGAAGTAATTGTGAAAAGCCCCAAGTCGCCACATTCCGGCGCCTGTTCGGGTACACAGAGGGAGAATTCAGAATATCCAATTCACCTAACAAGCACGTCTTTCGGGACTTGTGGGAGGAAACCGGAGCACCCGGAGGAGACCCACGCAGGCACAGGGAGAACGGGCAGTGACCCAAGCCAGGGATATGAGCCTAGGACCCTGGAGCTGTGAAGCAACAGTGTTACCCACTGTGCTACCGTGCTGCACATGCGGCCGATCAGGGCTCTGAGGGCAACCCACTGGACATTTTGTTGACTGTGGCCCACGCGCAGGGCTGTCATATTCCAATGGTTTCCATCTTCAAAGTTTTTTTCCTCCCAGTATGACTAAAATGTTACACACATAAAGCAGGGAGCACATGAAGCTTGATTGGACGCAGAGGGAGTGCATGGCTCTCACAGTCAGACTTGCTGAGATTTTCCAGCATTTTCTCTTTCGTTCCAGATTCCAGCACCCGCAGTAATTTGCTTTTATTTTAAGCATTCATACTTGTTTGACCACTTGAAGTTGATGACCGTTCTATTAATATTTGAATGATTAAGCATTTTCTATGACTTGTGTAATATTCGGGATGCATTAAACATGTTCAATCTTATTCAAGGGTCGTGGTTAGTGAAGGACAATTTCAATCTTGCGGCCACTCACCAGCCTAGGTTATCCATCATTGTTCCAGGAGGTAGATGTCATGGGTTTGGAAGGTGCTGATGAAGGAGGCTTGGCGAATTGCTGTAGTGCATCTTCTAAGTGGTACACATTGCTGCCAACGTGCACTGGTAGTGGAGAACGTGATTTTTTTTTAACAAACAATTTTATTGAGGTATTTTAGGCATATAGAAAAAGTGACATTGTATAGTACAAAAAAAAACAAGTCAAGACACAAATTAAACATTGTGCAAACCACGGCTCTGTTCACGCACGGCCTCAATATCCTCCTAATCTACTCTACCCTAGCCCCCCCGCCCCCTCCTGACGCTTACTCCTCTGCGAAGAAGTCAATAAATGGCTGCCACCTTCGGGTGAACCCTAATAGCGAACCTCTCAAGGCGAACTTGACTTTCTCTAGGCCAAGAAAGCTTGCCATGTCCGATAGCCATTTTTCAGCCCTCGGGGGCTTTGAGTCCCTCCATGCTAACAGAATTCGTCGCCGGGCTACCAGGGAAGCAAAGGCCAGAACGACGGCCTCTCTCTCTTCCTGGACTCCCCGGTCCTCCGAAACCCCAAAGATTGCCACCTCAGTGCTCATTACCACCCCAGTTTTCAATACCCGGGATCTGCGAATCCCTGCCAATACCCACTGAGTTTAGGGCACGACCAGAACATGTGTACATGGTTAGCCGGCCCTCCGGCGCATCTAGCACACTTGTCCTCCAGCCCGAAGAATATGCTCATCCGGGCCCCCGTCATGTGGGCCCGGTGCACGACCTTAAACTGGATCAGGCTGAACCTGGCGCATGTTGCGGTCGTGTTTACTCTGCTCAGAGCTTCTGCCCAGATACCGTCCTCCATCTCCTCCCCGAGCTCCTCTTCCCACTTAAACTTCAGGTCCTCGGTCTACGTATCCTCAGCTCCCATTAGTTCCTTGTAGATGTCTGAGACTCTACCCTCTCCCACCTCTCCCCGAGAAACTACCCTGTTCTTCCTCCCCTTCGGCGGGAGACGTGGGAAGGACGGCACCAGTCTGCGTACAAAATCCCGCACCTGTAAGTATCTAAAGTCGTTCCCTCTCGCCAGACCAAACTTCTCCTCCAGCGCCCTCATGCTCGGAAAGCTCCTTTCAGGAACAGATACCCCATCCTCACAATCCCCGCCCTCCTGCACAGTCGATACCCCCTGTCCATGTTCCCCGGGGTAAATCAGTGCTTGCCACAGATTGGGGTCCACACCGATGCTCTTACCTCCCCTACATGCCTCCTTCACTGGCCCCAGATCCGAAGAGCCGCCACCACTATCGTGCTGGTGGAGTACCGTGCCGGCGGAAGCGGCAGAGGCGCCGTGACCAGGGCTGCTAAGCTAGTGCCGCTGCACGAAGCAGCCTCCATCCGCTCCCAAACCAACCCTGCACCCACCATCCATTTCCTTATCATTGCTATGTTGGCTGCCCAGTAATAATTGCTGGTTCGGCAACGCCAGCCCCCCTTCTCCTCTGCTCCTTTCAAGCATCACCCTCTTCACCCGCGGGGACTTCCCTGCCCATAAAAATCCCAGAATAATTTTATTCAGCCTCTTAAAGAAGGACCGCGGGATAAAGATGGCGAGACACTGAAAAACAAACAAGAACCGCGGGAGAATCGTCATCTTAACAGTCTGCACCCTTCCTGTCAATGACAGCGGGAACGCATCACCTCTGGACCTCCTCCCTCACTCGGTCCACCAGTCGGACAGGTTGAACTTATGCAACTTGCCCCAGTCCCGTACCACCTGAATCCACAAATATCGGAAACTCTCCCCCACTAGCCTGAACGGCAACCCCGTCAGCCTACTCTCCTGCCCCCTCGCCTGAATTACGAACATCTCACTCTTAGCCATGTTCAATTTATATCCTGAGAACTGGCCAACTTCCCTCAGGATTTCCATAATATCGTCCATCCCCACTATTGGGTCCGATATATATAACAGCAGATCGTCTGCGTATAACGAGACTCTATGTTCCACCCCCCCCGGACCAGCCCTTTCCAGCTCGTAGAAGCTCTCAGTGCAATTGCCAGCGGCTCTATGGCCAGCGCAAACAGCAGTAGGGAGAGAGGGCAGCCCTGTCTTGTCCCACGGTGCAGTCTAAAGTAGTCCGATGTCGTCCTGTTCATCCTTACGCTTGCCTCCGGGGTCTGATATAATAACCTAACCCAGTCGATGAACCGCGCCCCGAACCCGAACCGTCCTAGTACCTCCTACAGAAAATCCCACTCGACCCGGTTAAAAGCCTTTTCAGCATCCATGGCTACCGCTATCTCTACCTCCCTACTCTCCGGGGGCATCATAATCACGGTGAGCAGCCTTCTTAGGTTGGCCACCAGCTGCCTCCCCTTTACAAACCCAGTTTGGTCCTCCACAATTACATCCGGTACACAGTCCTCAATTCTGGTCGCCAAGGTCTTGGTCAGTAACTTGGCGTCTACGTTGATCAAAGAGATTGGCCTGTATGACCCATAAGCCTCCGGGTCCTTATCCCGTTTCAGAATAAGCGAGGTGGTGGCCTGCGACATCGTCGGGGGTAAACTCCCTCTGTCTCTTGCCTCGTTAAAGATCCTGACCAGCACCGGCCCCACGATCCTGGCAAATTTTTTGTAAAACACCACCGGATACCCGTCCAGCCCGGGGCTTTACCCAACTGCATGACCTTCAGACCCCCCAATACCTCTTCAATCCTGACCAGGGCCCCCAGTCCGTCCACCAACCCCCTCCCGACTCTTGGGAAGGTCAGTCTGTTCAGGAATCGCCTCAACCCCCCCCCCCCCCGGTCTCCCGAGGGGTTCCGAAGTGTACAGCTTCCTATAACAGTCCCTAAAGACCTTGTTTGGCCCTGCTAGATCACCCACTAGATTACCCTCCCCATCCACTACCCTCCCTATTTCCCTAGCCACTTCCCTCTTCCTTAGTTGCTGAGCAAGCATTCTACTGGCCTTCTCCCCATGCTCATAAAATCACGCCTTTTACCGTTCTAAGCTGCTCTACAGCCTTGCCTGTCAGCACCCCAGATTTGGCCTGCAGCCTCTGTCGTTTCCTGAGTAACTCTGGCCTCGAGGATTCCGTATAACTCCTGTCCGTCCGTAGAATTTCCTTAATCAGTCAGCCCTCTTGTCAACGGTGACCCCAAGGATATTAAGGGTAGAAGGTTCAGCAATGGTAATGCCATTGAACGTCAAGGAGAGGTGGTTAGATTGTCTCTTGTTGGAGATTATCATTGCCTGGCACTTATGTGGCGTGAATGGTATTTTAAAGTTTTCTGCCATAGTAGTATCCAGACTTGGCTGTATGGAATTGGCTTCTGTAAAACAAACCATATCAACTTTACATCTGATGCAAACAGTCTGGTAATAAATTTGAAAAAACTTCCACGGCATGTTACACAGCAAAATACTTATTATTAAATTGTTTTCCATCTATTTTTCCACCTGTGTACTATTTAAATCTATTTACTATTTACAAGATATAAATATGGATCTGTGCACCAATAGGAAGCAGTGTTTACAGAAAGGAAGCGGAGAACAGAGTCCGCAATGAAGGCGAGGTTAATGCCAAGTGCCAAAGGCAGACATTCCAAGTGAAACTTGAAGAATCCTTCGTCGGACACCATGAAGTAAGCTTCGTAGACTTGTGTATATTTACATTGACAATTCATAACTATATATATACATATGTATATATATATTCACACAGTAGAGGGTGCAGGTATAGTGATGACTCAATCCTAGGTCTTTTCACATCTCTGCTCATCTCTGGACTGGCCCTAGTCATGCGCCTTTTTACATCACCGTGTGGGTGGCACTGTATTCAGTCCCACATTAACCATGTAAGTACCGGACGCTACTACTACAAAGCTGAACGGGAAATGCTCAACAAACATAGTAGCCAAAAGAGGGGAAATCAGATCCCGGCCACAGGTCACTGTCCGTGTGGAGTTTGCACATTCTCTCCGGGTCTGCGGAGGTCTCACCCCCACAACCCAAAAAGATGTGCAGGGTAGGTGAAGTGGCCACGCTTAATTGGAAGAAAACATTTGGGTACTCTAAATTTAAAAAAAGCAACAGGAGAAATTATTGTGGTTTAAAAGCTGGGTGAAATTGACATCTTAAACACTCTCTTTTTGGCCAATCTATTATGTTGGTATGTACAGATATCAGAACAATTCCCCCCCAAACCACCTGTGCTCCCACCTTGGCACTACCATCAGCATAACTTGGTCCTGCACTCATTCATAAAGATTTTCCCAGGTTTGTTGTGCAAATCCCAAGAAATTTCAAAGCACCATATGATTTAATTCTCCTGCAGCATCTATTGCTCTGGAGCAAGCAAGCGCGTTCCCACGCTGCATTCTGTCGCTGAGCATGCTCTGCTGGTTAAAGAGATGGCCTTACTTCCTCATGCAGATGGGAAAATGTTTGTGATAAATCAAAACTGAACAGAGATTTCCCACAATTGGTCAGGAAATCGCCAAAGTGCCATTTGTGCTCGAGAGCCACGACTCACCATTTTTTTTGTCTCATGCCTCAAGTAGGCAGAGAAAACCTTCAAAGAGCGGCCTCCATTGATTTTGGTAGAGGAACATGCAAACACTAAGCTCTGAAATCTGGCAGTGACATGACGTCCATTGAATGCTCCGTTTGAGGATTTTGGATATGATCAGTGATGAGTTCCAATGTTCATTAGCAAATAGATGACCAAAGGGAATCGCGAAAGGCGTTGTAAAGTTTTGGCAGCAACTGAAGAAAATGATAGATGTGATTTACTCCCCCTTTCCCCTTTCATTCAGCATCACTTCGCTTCGTGATCTTTCTAAATTTTCTTATGAAAAGCTAACTTGGATGTTGTCCAGTAGCAGTAAAGCAGTGGGCTCCCTTATCACAAGGTCATCAGTTTGAATCCGGCATAGATTTTTTATTCAAAATTTCTTTTACTCAAGGGGTTGCTTTGTCAGATCTTGGCTATGCTACCGGATACCAGGGTATATGTTTTAATCTGTGCTGACTTCTTTAGATCCAGAATGCTTAAAACATGAGCTCCTCGAATTCAAAGGCAATAAATGTATTACGTGATTGGGCATTGCATCTGGTTTGAATGCATGAAGATCAATCACCCTGTCAAGATGGTCGGGAACATTGACGCATTTCCATTTTTGAACACTTACGTGGATGTGCGCACTTCATCATCAAAACCATGATCTCCTTTCCAAGTAGTCCAACTGATTCAAGCTGGGAAAGTTGCCAAATTCTCACAGAGCCACAACAGTCTTCTCCCCATTGCAAAGAATGATTTTTGCTGAGGTTGGTCCCATTCCTCGATGGCTAGGGACAGTCTTAAATATTAGAACTCATTGACTGAGCTGTATGTTGTATTTATTATGCTGTTCGCGGGACCATACGTTGAATAATGGATTCTTTAAATATCTCAATAATAATAATCTTTATTGTCATAAGTAGGCTTACATTAACACTGCAATGAAGTTACTGTGAAAATACCCTAGTCGCCACATTCTGGCGCCTGTTCGGGTACACCGAGGGAGAATTCAGAACGTTCAATTCACCTAGCAAGCACGTCTTTCGGGACTTGTGGGAGGAAACCGGAGCACCCAGAACAAACCCACGCAGACACGGGGAGAACGTGCAGACTTCACACAGACAGTGATCCATGCCGGGAATTGAACCGGGGTCCCTGGCACTGTGAAGCAACAGTGCTAACCATTGGGACCATTGGATGAATGCTGCCCATAAAACATCTTGTGGCTTTTATGTTTTTTGGTGGTTTTTAACTGTTTAAAGTCCCTAGGTGATCATCGTGCATTGTGTGGTTCATCATATGGGCTGGTTACTTACTTAGAGTGGTTCTCTCTAAACTGTTCTCCCAGAGTTTCTTACCATGTGACTCTATATAACATACCGTGCACAGCACTATTCGTCAGTTCCACGTTAACCGTTTCTATGTCGAGCACTGTACATTATAATGGCATGTTGGCACATTAACACAACATTGTATGGAGTCAGGTTTTAACCATTCAGGACACGGGCAGCTGAACAAATATGGTTACTTCCACAGGCATGTTCATGTTTCTGTGCCTGTAAGAAGTAAGTGCAAATCACCTTAACTGAGGATAAACACTGCCTTTGATTGCAGGAAAATTTTTATTGACCATTTACTGCTTTTGGTGTAAATTATAATAGAAGTGCATTATTATTGAACAACCATACCTCTCGTGCAAAACCACGGTGAATAGAAAGCCCTACAACCTATTTTGTTGCGATTTTCTGCTTTCTAGCACCGCTCTATGTCTCATTGATTGGGTTAAAAATACTTTCAGATTTAAACTCTTATGAAAAAAATGCTCTTTTTGTTCTTTAATACCTTCATTCTTTCTGTCATCACTTGACAATAGCAATGACCTGAGAGGGGGGGGGGGGGGGGGGGTTTTGAATCTCTCTGGGCTGTCAAGAACACTAAACTACAATTTGTGAACAAAGTTCATGTTCATTCGCAGACTGAGCCAGGACAGGAAAATGCAGAGAGGAGAAGGCTGTAGATAAAACAAATCTACCAGTCCAAAGATTGTGCAATGGTTTCACTCAATGAGGATCTCGCTGCATATGTCATCTAAGTACGTCTATTGCACTAAAATGAATACACACAGCAGTCCCATGTGAGCTCTTAAATAGGGCTTCAGAAAGGAGGGGGGGAAACAGCTGGGGACTCTGTTCAAGTAGAATACATGGTCTGTTATAAAAGCCTCAACACTACAATCCCTCTTTCTGTGAGCTCTTCCCTCATCTGTTAGCCAGATGTCTATTAAGCCATTCTAGTTAACATCTCTGAAGAAGGACATGGTTATTATTATTATGACTAACCAATTCCAATGGTTTCATTCTCACTCTGGCTTGCATTGTGGGTGTGAATTTGACAATGCTAAACCTCTATTGCCACCTTTCTGCCTGCTCTTCTA
Organism: Scyliorhinus canicula; assembly: GCF_902713615.1. Lineage (NCBI taxonomy): Eukaryota > Metazoa > Chordata > Chondrichthyes > Carcharhiniformes > Scyliorhinidae > Scyliorhinus > Scyliorhinus canicula. The sequence continues at coordinate 19,958,175 of NC_052150.1, read as the reverse complement.
AGGTTGGCCAAGGAAGAATGTTCTGCAGTTAATGACCTCAGCCTACTCTCTTCATCCAAAGGTCCTGAAGCGAGCGGCTTTGCACTCAAAGAGCACATTGAGGTTGTTTGCAAAAGTGACACTTTTCAAGCAAGCAATGTTAAACTATTACGGAATATCCATTATTTTATTAAATTAGTGCTATAACTCGCGAAGGAACCACTTCGGCATGCAAAAGACTGATAGAAGTTTGGCACATTCTTCCAAACAGCAATTGATGCTAGATCGATTATTAATTCTAAAACAGATTGATCCGTTTTCACTGACCGACTATGTCACAGAATATGGGCAAAGGTCAGGTCAGAAGTCAGCCAAGATGGCAATGAATGGTGGAACATGGACCGTGGATTTCTCCTGTTCCTATATCCCTATAAACACTGAGCAACATTTTATTCACAATAAGTCAAATTTTATACAGCATTCTAGATCGCTCGGGTATTCCAATACCATGATTCAAAAATATTGAAACTCAACAATGTTCAAATACATAATAAATAATATAATTTTTTTATTGTCACGAGTAGGCTTACATTAACACTGCAATGAAGTCACTGTGAAAAGCTCCCTGTTGCCACATTCCGATGCCTGTTCGGGTACAGAGAGAGAGAATTCAGAATTCTCAGCCGGTATGGGAATTGAACCCGCACTGCTGGCCTTGTTCTGCATCATAAACCAGCTGTCTAGCCCACTGAGCTAAACCAGCCCCCTGAATTGAAGATGCTTGCATTTTCTATACAAAAAGTAAATAAAATGTATTTCACATACTATAAACTTTAAGTGATATTGTTTCTACGGATTTCCAAAAGGGATTTGGCGAAATATCACAGAATAGACTTATATAGAACAGTACAGCACAGAACAGGCCCTTCGGCCCTCGATGTTGTGCCGAGCAATGCTCACCCTACTTAACCCACGTAACCCGTAACCCAACAATCCTCCCATTAACCTTACACTACGGGCAATTTAGCATGGCCAATCCACCTAACCCGCACATCTTTGGACTTGTTAGAGGAGTTAAAGCTCATGGAACAAAAGTGACTGGAACAGCATGGGTTCCAATCGGTTAAGGAATAGAAGCTGGAGTAGTTGTTTTCGGATTGGAGGGCTGCATGGATTGACGTTCCCCAGTGTTCAATACAAGGACCACTGCTATTTTTGATATCCGTAAATGTTTCAAACCCGGGTAGAGGACACAATTTTCAAATTTACAGATTAAGACACAAGACACAGAAGTGAAGCATACCGTGAGGAAGATGGCAATGGATGTCAAGGCGATATAAACAGGCCGGTGAAATGGGCAGACAAGCAGCAAACGAAATTCAACACGGAGAACTGTGAGATGATACAGTATGGAAGAAAGGATTGGAGTACATATTAAATAGTGTAATTTTAATGTGGGTGTGAGTAGAGAGGGAGCCGGAGATGGACAAAATCTTTGAAGCTGGCAGGGCAGGTCAATAAAGCAGTGATTATAACAGATGGAATCCTTGCCTGTATATATCGAGGCATAGAGTACAAAAAACAGGCAATTATACCAAAACTTACATAAAACACAACTTGGGCCCCGGCTGGAATATTGTTTCCCAATCTGTGCACCACAATTTAGAAAGGATGTGAAGGTTTCGGAGCGATTGCAGAGAAGATTTACTAGAATATTTCTGGGCGTGAGTGATTATAGTTACATGAATAGACTGGAGAAGCTGGGAATAAGCAGAACAGAGAAGGTTAGATAGAAATGTTTAACATCATGAAGGCTTTAGGTAAATAGAGAGAAACCTTTTCCAACAACTGAGAGGTTGATAATGAAAGGGCAGAGATTCCAGACAATCGCCAAATAACTGGAGGCGACATGAGGAAAATCCTTATTAAGTAACAAGTGGTTAGGATTCGGAATGCACTGCCTGATAGGGCAGTGGATGTTTTTATAAAATATTTATTTATATTATATCAATTAAGGGGCAATTTAGTGTGGCCAATCCACCTACCCTGCACATCTTTTAGGTTGTGGGGGTGAGACCCATGGAGAATGTGCAAACTCCACACGGACAGGGCTGGGATTGAACCTGGGTCCTCAGCACTGTGAGGCAGAAGTGCTAACCACTGCACCACCGTGCTGTTCCATAGGGCGGTGGATTAAGAGTCAATATGGCCTCCATGATGCTCTTTGCTGAGGAACTGTAATGATATTTTTATTCAAATGATTTGTTAGTGGAAATTTGAGTCATAGAGTAGCTCAGTTGATAAGCTGCATTATTGGTTTAATGCCTTGGTATTTGCACCAAGAAGTGTTAGGAACACCTGAAGAATTAGCCATTGCAGCATTCAGCTCTTCCCCATTATCCCACCAGGCTTATTTTCAAAGACTCCAAGGAGCTTGGACTGGCAACATGCATGGGCTCAATGGAAGTTGAGTGCCTGGTTATTTACCAGTGCACCCAATGACTTCAAGCACCAGTTGTGCTTTGCCACTTGCACACACAGATGCAAAGATGTAATTTTGCTGTTGTGGGTGAACGATAATGCAAATGTATTAAATACTCAGAGAATCTTCAAGTTCCAGTTCCTGTAGTCACAGCTGCCCCCTGACTGGGGGAGGATTTGGATAAAGTTCTGCCAGCTCCTGAGGTCAAAATTGTCCTTTATGCATTTTAAATAGTTCTTGGATGATACTGACCTTTGGTTAAGTTGCCCTCTGTAGAATCCTGAAGGGGCGCCTCCTCCCTCTGTTTTTTTCTGTTGATTGGTTCCTCACTGTGGGCTGATTCCAGTCTGATCTCATTGTCTAAATCATCTGAGTCATCTTCCTCCTTTGCAGATAAGACAAAGAGTTTTTATTCTAATGATACAATTGTTAGTTTGGCTCTAGATGAATCACAAGTGGAAATATGTATAATGCGTAGATGATTCACATCAATTTGCCAACTGGCAAGACTATTCCAGAAGCCACTGCAAAAGACTTCCTTCAAAATGTTCAGTAAGAAGTCTTACAACACCAGGTTAAAGTCCAACAGGTTTGTTTCAAACACGAGCTTTCGGAGCACGGCTCCTTCTTCAGGTGAAGAAGGAGCCGTGCTCCGAAAGCTCGTGTTTGAAACAAACCTGTTGGACTTTAACCTGGTGTTGTAAGACTTCTTACTGTGCTCACCCCAGTCCAACGCCGGCATCTCCACATCATGGCTACCTTCAAAATGTTCAGCAGTGCAGGCTCAAGAGGATAATTAAAATTATAAAGAATCATAGAGTCCCGACAGAGCAGAAGAAAGACATTCGGCCCATCAAGTCTTCATTGGCTCTCTGAGAGAGCATCCTACCTCGGCCCACTCCCCCCCCCCCCCCCCCCCCCCCGCCCTTTTAGTGTAACTCCACCTAACCTTCGGACACTAAAGGGAATTTTAGCGTGGCTAATCCACCTAACGTGCACATCTTTGGACTGTGGGAGGAAACTGGAGCTCCCGAAGGAAATCCACGCAGACACGGGGAGAAAGTGCAAACACCAAGACAGTCACCCAAGGCCAGAGTTGAACCCGGTCCCTGGCGCTGTGAGCAAACAGTGCTAACCACTCTGTCACCACTGCTACATACAGATACATACACCCTAAATGACATAATGGTCCCAATCTCCCGAACACTGGCAATCACTGATGGATTGCCACTCCGCTCCTCTGTTTCTGCTCTGCATTTCTGGAACTGTCTTCCGATTATAGCTTCTTCAGAAATGCAGAGAAGTCTTCGGGCGAGTTGCTTCCTCAGAGCTTTGGATCATCGGGGAGAAGATAAGCCGCATCTCTTCTTAATGGCACTAGCTGCCAAAAGCTAGTACGGGTTAACTAACCCACTGAAAAGCTTTGGGATCTGTAAGCAGCTACTTCATGAGTGAATCAGTGAGTGATTGGATGAATATGTAGGCGTACAAGTGGGTAGGGTGGGTAAGATGGATGGGTGCAGTGGTGGCTGGGCAGGGAGATAGGTGCGGAGGTGGCAGTTGGGTGGGGTAGCTGGTGGGTAGGGTGGCAGCTGGATAGCGTGGTAGGTGGCTGAGGTGGGCAGAGTGGGTCGGGGATAGTTGGGTCAGGCCGGGAGGAGTTATCAGGTTGTGGGATAGTCAGGTACAATCGGGGGAAGTTGAGGGGGTTGGCAGGGGAGTCACAGGGTTAGGCCTGGTTAGGGAATGTTGGGGGCTTGCGGCCGAGGTCATGGGGTCAGGGCGGAGTCATAGAATTTACAGTGCAGAAGGAGGCCATTTGGCCCATCGATCTGCACCGGCTCTTGGAAAGAGCACCCTACCCAAGGTCCACACCTCCACCCTATCCCCATAACCCAGTAACCCCACCGAACACTAAGGGCAATTTTGGACAGTAAGGGCAATTTATCATGGCCAATCCACCTAACCTGCACATCTTTGGACTGTGGGAGGAAACTGGAGCACCCGGAGGAAACCCAGGCACACACGGAGAGGATGTGCAGACTCCGCACAGACAGTGACCCAAGCCGGAATCGAACCTGGAACCCTGGAGCTGTGAAGCAATTGTGCTGTCCACAATGCCACCGTGCTGCCCGTAATGTCGGGGGGGGTATGGTGGTGGTTAGTTAGGTCAGAGTGGCATAGGGGATTTTCACAGTAACTTCATTGTAGTGTTAATGTAAGCCTACTTGTGACAATAGTAAAGATTGAGATGTTAATGAATGCAAATGGCTTTCATGCCACCTGACCTGACAGCAGGATAACAGACCCACCATTAGCTTGCCACCGGGAGAATTGCAAACTGTTTTTACGTTGGTGAGTTTCTGACCTTTTGTTGGCTGTTGTGTTCCCCGTTCCCGCCCACCACGAAGCCTACCCTGGGCCTGATGGGAAAATCCCGCACATAGTTTCTGAGCCCTGAGTTTAAGTCATTTCCCTGGCTTGGAGAGCGGACACGAAAGAAATCTGTGATCTTCCCCTGCTGTCGTGCGTTGTCACTCCTTGATTGTTTATTGATTTTGAGTTCAATGAACATACACAACACTGCTCCTTCGCCTGTCGTTCCTCAGCTCTGCCATTTCCTGCACTTGTGGGAAGGAAGAACATGGAAAAATCTGAAGGTTCTCTTTTTGCCCTCGTTGCTGAATCTATACATTAGCAGAGCATCCACGTCTTGTTAATGTCTGACTGACTCATTTCACTGGTGGCTCGCTGGACGCATTTGGATGCAGAAATGTTTGGTGCTGTTGTGAAAGGCAGTGACCATTGTGGACAGACGTTTTTACCCTTCCAGGTGCTTCCAGGCAACCTCCAGTGGAGTTAACCAGTAAGCAGGATGAAGCACAACCTCTGTACACACTGCCTGTGGGGTAAATGCAGACAAGACCACTGTAGTCTGGACATTTACTCTAGTGTCGATATTTGGTGGCCAGCTGCTGCCTACGTGCATGGTGCTGCACTATTCCAGATTCCATCTCTTCCTTCTCCATGTCCTCCTCAAAGGCACGGAAACAATGAAGTCCCCAGAGGGAAATCCATTCTTCAGCTGCACAGAGCTCCCTTTAAACTCCCAGTAGGTTTCACAAAACACCTTTCGATGCTCGGAACCTTCAGCTACAAAGCAGAGGAAGTGGCTGCCAGCAACAGAATTAGACTCCACCGTGACCTTTCACCTTCCCCAATCTCCCCCTGCTGGTGTGGCACCATTCTCAAGGGGTGATAGGTGGGCGTGGAAATGGAGGGAAACCCTGGCAGACTCTTACACCATGCCCCAATCCAGTGGGTGAGTTCCTGGCAGGCAGATCAGATTCAGAGCGAAATCAGGGAGAGAAATAGTGGTGGGGATATGGCAGAAAGCCTCTCCCTTTAATTGACAAGTTGCCTGAAGGTGGACTGTATTTCGAAGTAATATCCAAATCAAAGTCTCGTCTTGCCCCCCCCCCCCCCCCCCCCAATCCTTTTTGTGTGGCATTATTACTATGCTGAGTAAGTTTAGGTTTTGTAGGAACAAGAAGCGAACGCCAAGGTTTAGCCAGGGCTCCCTGGCAGCTTTGGAGGGACAGATTCAGGAGGTCCACCAACCTTAACTCACTGGCCTGGGGGCTGGTCACGAACGAAGTCACCTCTGTGGGAACCACCAGAGAAATGCCATCCAGTGCAGGAAGAGGATGAATGATCTTATCTGCAACGCTAAGGTCAGTTTCTTTTTATGAATATTTTTATTGAAGGTTTTCTGTTTTACATTTAACTACAAGACGCAACAAAAAACAAAGAACAAAGAAAAGTACAGCACAGGAACAGGCCCTTCGGCCCTCAAAGCCCGTGCCGACCATGCTGCCCGTCTAAACTAAAATCTTCTACACTTCCTGGGTCTGTATCCCTCTATTCCCATCCTATTCATGTATTTGTCAAGATGCCCCTTAAACATTACTATCGTCCCTGCTTCCACCACCTCCTCCGGCAGCGAGTTCCTGGCACCCACTACCCTCTGTGTAAAAAAACTTGCCTCATACATCTCCTCTAAACCTTGCCCCTCGCACCTTAAACCTATACCCCTTGGTTATTGGCCCTTCTACCCTGGGCAAAAGTCTCTGACTATCGGGGATTCTGAATAATGACTCCCCAAAATCTAATAATAGTACAGAGAGATCATTATTCCACATGTACAAACAGAAAAGACCAGCTAATATGAATACAAATGGTTCAGATTATCAATAATTTTAATTGGTGTGGCCAGAGTCTCCTTTCATACGGATAATAAGGATACAAGAAACAAAGATGAATCTCAGGGTTACAGTATACACAATATACCGGATCCCAGAAAAAGGGGAAAATTGGGATGCCGCCATCAGTACAAGACGTGACTTGGCAGTGTCACCTAACCCTAACCCTAACCCTTGAATACAGGAACCAGTCAGCCAAGGATTCTTACACCATGCCAAGACTCCCAACACAACAGGCCTCACTCCTCTCCGGCCAAATCAGGGACACTGTTCAGGCCCCATCCTCACTGGAAAACTCAAACCACTTTCCACCAAGGAAACCCCATCAACAAGGAGACGAATAATCATCAAGACACCCATCAACTGGGTATCCCGGGAAGGGATACAACTTACTCCTCCTGACCAGATAAGGGGAAGCCTCTAGAATTAAATATAGCAAATGAGAGCCTGTATCAGCACCTCACCTACCCGGATAAAGAAAGGAATTCTCAGCGAGAGAGGAACAGGATTAGCCAATAGACATCAGACATGGTCTAGCAATGCACACTATCGCAGGAAGGACACCAGGGACAGGAGGAGATTTAGCTGCTGTTCACCAGGCCTGGGCGCAGGTGGCAGAGGTGGTCAGTGCCCGAGGAAGAGGTTGGTATCGGGCGAGGAAGTGAGACCCCACTGAGTTGCGGTTCCCCGTGGGATGTTGTCACCCAGCCCCCCTGCTCCCACCACCACCCCCACCAGTACCTGTCCACCCACCATCACCCTCACTCCCCCACCCACACACCCTCTCTCCATCACCACCACCCCTGCACACCCTCCCGTTTCCCCAATGCACTTCCTTTCCCCCCACACATCCCCACCACTCCACTGACCCCTGGCCCGCGATGCAATCGTGCATTTTGCCTTGTGCCTTGCAGGAGCTGCTGGTGATGGGGCGGGTCCTTCTGCTGTCCCCGCCACTGACCCCAGCCACAACTAGAGCCTCATGTGCGGACCAGCGGCGAGTCAGACCGACACGGCATGGACCCACATTCCGAGACACCCCAGAGCTCGAGTCCTGGAATGACGCTAACTTCCCGTCACAGCCTCCACCATCTCAGTACCTTGGTTGGGTACTTGAGTGAAGAGGCTCCTGGGACACTGTCTGGTGCGCTCCACACACATGCTCCGGTACAGCAGGTGTAGGTGGGAACTCCCGAGGGGGCAAACAATCGGAGTCCAGGTTTATCCCAGGGACTAGCTGCCGTCCAGACGGGTTTGGGGCTTCTGGAACGGACAGTCCCATCGATAGTGGAGATGCAGTCGCTGAGCCAGGGACTACATGAGGGGTTGTCGACGAGCATCCAGTATCTGAAGGTGCAGTTGGAGGAGTCCAACCGCGTGCAGGGGCAGGAGATGCTGCCGACTATGCATGCCACCCAGGCCAACACCGCGTGGGTGGCGTCTGTGTTGGAGGCATTGGGGGTGAAGGTTTCAGCCATGGGTCAGGATGTCCAAGGCCTGGGGCAGTCTGTGCGGGCGCTGGCCGAACCCAGGACATCCTTCCCGATCGCAAGCAGCCATGTCACAGAGCCACCTGGACATTGCCACAGAGCTCCTGAGCGTGGCCTGTCACAGCAGGCCGTGGCTGAGAGCATCAGCGGTATTTCCCAGGCACAGGCCGGTGTGTCACAGACCCAGAAGGAGGTGGCGCAATCACAGAGGGAGATGGCGCAGTCACTGGCTGGTGTGGCACAGATCCACAAGGTGATGGCACAGTCCCAGCGTGATGTGGCGCAGTCCCAGACCGAGATGGTCCACTCCCTGTGCTCCATGGCCATGAGCATGCAGACCCTGGTCGAGATGAGAGTGGGCCTCAACGACTGGCGGTGCCAGGTGGCACGGGAGCCTCAGGGGTTAGTTCCACTCGCACCCCTGTCCCATGGAGTAGGCTGGGGGTCACCGGGCATCCGAGGGAGGAGAAGGTGATGGGGCCCGTGCCGGTAACTCCCGCAGGGCATGTGCCGGAACACCGCAGTGTCTTGTCGTTCCCCCCCCCGTGTCCCTGGCACATCACATGGGCAGCAGGCAGAACAGGGTCGCATCTGGGGATCCACTTAGATGTAGTGTGAGGGCCCATAAGGCCAGAACAGTAGATACCAGTTAAGTTGGCACAGTATAGCGTTAGGGGCTAGGGCAGAAACCTGTATATATTTGTTCACATGAAACACCTGTGATAATGTTACAACCTTGCACAGTGCTCTGTCAGAAAGGGTGTGAGGGGTGGGCTGCTCTGGCAGCAGAGGGGAGGGGAAATGGACGGACGTTGTGGAGGGAATTGACCTGGGAACTGCAGTTCAGCCAGCGATCAACACTCCAGTGTTCCCCACAATACCCCTCCCCTCCCCTCCCCCCATCCCCCCCCTCCCCACCCCCCCCACCATTGCCACCCCAGGGATTCGAAGGGACCGTGTGATGGAATGGCCAGTTCACATGTAGGGATCACCCAGGTGGACGGTGGAAAGTGCCACCGTCAGATATCAGACGATCTGGTGCACCAGAACTCATCCCAGAGCGGATGGTCATCATCCTACATCCCATGGGCCAGTCCGCATCTAGTACCAACCCAGCGCCCGTACTGAAGCAGGGAGGAAACATGAAGGGGATTTCCAATGCGGGGGGGGGGGGGGGGGTTCTCGACCGGGGTCTGCATGATCATGGCCATGGAACACGGGCAAGTGGACCGCCTCCGTCTGGGACTGCGCCACATCACGCTGCGACTGTGCCACCACCCTTTGCGCCTGTGCCGCATCGGCCAGTGACTGCGCCATCTCCCTCTGTGACTGGCCACCTCCCTCTGGTACCCTTTCAGTTTGTGAAGTGCGGCCTGTCATCTGCAGGTGCTCGTAGGCCTGGAGCTGGGGGCATCTCTGTGATGGCAGTGAGCCCCGTTGCCCAGGCATCCTGGTGCGCTCAGTCCACATTGAAATGGATGTATTGTGCCAACTGGGTACATAGGGCCTCCGTGACGGCACGGATGCACCTGCGCACCGAGGTGTGTGAGATTCCGGACAGGTCCCTACTCAGTGCCTGGAAGGATCCCATGGTGTAAACGTTCAGGGTGACCGTCACCTTGACGGCCACCGGGAGCGGTGTCCTCCCCATTCCCCCCGCGGTGTGGCAGGTGCCATGATCCGGCACATATGTCACACGGACACCCTGCCCAACCGGTCTTCAGCATGCCCAGTCTGGCAGTCCTCGAATGACAGGCGCTGCTGGTACACGCAAAGCCTCATTCGGCGCCCCCTTTGCACCTCCTCCTCCTCGCCTGTTGGGTGGCCGGCTCTCCATCCTCACTGGCTGCCTCCTGTTCCTCTGGGGCAGGCTCCGCTGTTGCAGCTTCCTCCTTCTTGAGCAGCCGCAGCTCGTACAGCCTCAGCGCATCCCCCAGTGCTGTGGTGACTAGGAGAAAGGTCACCATTGCTGACTGTATTCCAATATCCATTGTCTGCAGGGGGTGAAAGGCCAGCATGTTAGCATGGTGTATACCCCCGTGTCCAACCAGGTACAGCGGGCCATAGGGTGGCCCTGGCTGGCATTGCGGACGCTGCTCCCAACATCCCCCTCCAGCCCCCCCCTTCCTCAGCACGGTAGGACAGTGGTTAGCACTGTTGCCTCACAGCACCAGGGACACGGGTTCAATTCCCAGCTTGGGCCACTGTCTGTGTCGAGTCTGCACGTTCTCCCCGTGTCTGCGTGGGTTTCCTCCGGGTGCTCCGGTTTCCTCCCACAGTCAAAGACGGGCAGGTTAGGTGGATTGGACATTCTGAATTCTCCCTCTGTGTACCCGAACAGGTGCCGGAATGTGGTGACTAGGGGATTTTCACAGTAACTTAATTGCAGTGTTAATGTAAGCCTACTTGTGACACTAGTAAAGATTATTATTACTCCCATTCCCCCATCCCTGACCCCGTTGGTGCTTGGCACTGCGGAGACCTCTGGCCCTTATACCCAGCCTGCGCCCTGACAATATTCTGGCAATAGTACTGAAGACTGGTGCTCCAGAACTTGCTACAGCCCTACCCAAGCTGTTCCGGTACAGCTACAACACTGGCATCGACCCGGCAATGTGGACAATTGCCCAGACGTGTGCTGTACAAAAGAAACAGGGGCCTGGATTCTCCGATTCTAAGTGCTGACGCCGGCGTGGGTGCGATGGCGCTTTACGACCGGAAAAACGGCACACATTGGCCACCGATCCACCGTCTGCGGGGGGCGGGGGGGGGGGGGGGGGCTAGCAGGCACGCAGCGTTGAGCACCTGGCTCTGGCTGTGGATATGGCCGGACAATTGGTAGGTCCGGGGCCGCACATTCGCACGACAGCGGCCTGCAGTGGTCGCGCTGTGCAACATGGCGCCGACCGCATGCGGTCCAGGCCTGCCAAATAGTGCCACCTTTGGCCATGCTCACCATCCCCGGACCACCCCCTAGCAGTGCCCCCAACCCTCGCCAAGCCCCCCTGCCCACGGATGGGCTCCCCCCCCCCCCCGCGACTGTGATGGCCCTGGACTGAGTCCACAGCCGCCACACCTGGGGCGCAATTCTCCGCACTCATGACGGTGCGGTGAATAGCGTGGCTCGTAAAATTTTACGGCCACGCTCATCCGACGCCCTCCCGCTATTCTCCCCCCCCCCCCCCCCCCCCCACGCCCGACTCCCGATACGAATCGCTGCCGCCGTTTTTTTACGGCCGGCAGCGATTCTCAGCTGTCCGATGGGCCGCGTTCCCAGCCCTTTACGGCTGTTTTTACAAACGGCAAACACACCTGGTCTGGCCGTTCGTAAAAACGGCCGTAAAGTGCCGATTTTTAAAACCATGGCACCGATTGGCACGGCAGTACCACGGCCGTGCCAAGGGTGCCATGGGCCCGCGATCGGTGCACTCTTTGTCCCTCCGCCGCCCCGCTGTATCACTTCACGGGGCGGCTGAGGGGCATCCCGGCCCACGCATGCGCGGGTTTCGCACAAATGCGCGATGACGTCATCCGCGCATGCGCGGGTTGGAGTCTTCTAATCCGCGCATGCGCGGCTGACGTCATATGACGCGTCAGCCGGCGCAAACTCTGGCAAGCGGGCTTAACGAAATTCGTTAAGCCCGCGATGCCGGAGTTTACGGCGGCGGCATGCTAGCCCCGACCGGGGACCAGAATCGGTTCCCTGTCGGGGAGGGGGGGGGCTGGCGTCAAACCCGCCCGGATTTGACGCCAGCCTTACGATTTCTCCCTGTGTGGGAGAATCGCGCCCCATGAGTGACTGAACTTGGCCCATAGGGGACGGAGCATCGGGGGAGGGCCTCAGCTAACGTCCTGAGGGCGTCCCGACGGCATACGGTGCACTCCTAGAGTATGGCATTTTGGAGGGGGCGGAGCATCACAAAGGCGGCACCACGCCCGATTTTGGCGCCAATGTGGATTCTCCAGTCGATCACCAAACGTGATTTCGGCGTCAGAGACAGGAGAATCCCACCCAGGACAAATCCAACCCAGCCTATTACCATCCTATCAGTCTACTTTCCATCATCAGCAAAGTGATGGAAGGAGTCATCAATAGTGCTGTCAAACAGCACTCACTCAGCAATAACCTGGTCATGGATGCTCTGTTTGGGTTCCGCCAGGGTCCCTCAGCTCCTGACCTCATTACAACATTGGTTCAAACATGGACAAAATAGCTGATTGCCAGAGGTGAGGTGAGAGTGACTGCCTTTGACATCAGGGCAGCATTTGACCGAGTATGTTATCAAGGAGCCCATGCTAAACTGGAGTCAGTGGGAATCAGGAGGAAAACTCTCCGCTGGTTGGAGTTGTACCTGGCACAAAGGAAGTTGGTTGCGGCTGTTGGAGGTCAATCATCTCAGCTCCAGGACATCAGGGCCCCTCAGGGGCTTCTCACAGTAACTTCATTTGAAGCCTACTTGTGACAATAAGCGATTTTCATTTCATTTCATTTCAATGCAGGAGTTCCTCAGGGTAGGGTCCTAGGCCGAACCATCTTCAGCTGTTTCATCAATTACCTTCCTTCCATCATAAAGTCAGAAGTGGGGGTGTTTGCGGATGACTGCACAATGTTCAACACTATTCGTGACTCCTCAGTTAATGAAGCAGTCAATGTCGAAATGCAGAAAGACCTGGACAATATCCAGGCTTGGACTGACAAGTAGCAAATTATATTTGTGCCACTCTAGTGCCAGGCAATGGCCATCTCCTACAAGGGAGGATCTAACCACCGCCCCTTGACATTCAATCGCGGTACCATCGCTGAATCCCCACAATCAACATCCTAGGGGTTCCATTGATCAGACACTGAACTGGACTCACCATATTAATACTATGTCTGCAAGAGCAGGTCAAAGTCTAGGAATCCTATGGCGAGTAACTCACCTCCTGACAGCACCCCCCCCCCCCCCCCCCTCACCCAAAAAGCCTGTCCAGCATCTACAAGGCACAAGTCAGGAGTGTAATGGAATACTCCCACTTGCCTGGATGAGTGCAGCTCCAACAACACTAGAGAAGCTCGACACCATCCAGGACAAAGCAGCCCCGCTTGATTTCTTCCCCTGCCACAACATTCAACCTCTCCACCACTGACGAACAGTGGCAGTTGTATGTACCATCTACAAGATGCACTGCCACAGGTTCCTTAGACAGGACCTTCCAAACCCACGACCACTACTATCTAGAAGGACAAGAGCAGCAGATACCTGCGGCGGCCTGCAGCGGTCGCGCTGTGCAACATGGCGCCGGCCGCTCGCGGTCCAGGCCTGCCAAATAGTGCCACCTTTGGCCATGCTCAATATCCCCGGACCAACCCCTACCAGTTCCCCCAGCCCTCGCCAAAGCCCCTCCTGCCCACGGATCGGCTCCCCCCCGAGTGTGATGGCCCTAGACTGAGTCCGCAGGCGCCACGCCAAGTTCCCGAAAATAAATACCATGAGCGACCGACGCCGTGGGGAACTTGGCCCAAAGGGGGCGGAGCATCGGGGGAGGGCCTCAGCTAACGTCCTGAGGGCGTCCCGGCGGCATACGGTTTAAGCACCTCATGTGAAGGAGGCAATCCCTCAGTACTGCATGTGGTGTCAGCCTAGATGATATGTTCAAACCTCTGGATTGGGATTTGAACGCACAATCATCTGACTCAGAGGAGAAAATGCTCTCTGCTGAGCAACAGAACTAAAAAACAGTGAGGTTGTGAAAGGGAGAGAACATTCACGTCAACATTATCCTTCAAGTAAAACCAAATATATTCTGATATAGAACAAGAAAGAATCTGCTGGAGTCGAAGTTGTTATATCCAACACTAGATGAGCAATATACCTGAAATCTTCATATCTCTTTTGTATCCAAGTTCTACGTTTTTTACATGAATCGCACATCAATGGAAGCAGCTTTAATTATGCAGCCCTTTTAAGATCATTCCATTATTGTTCTCTATTTTATTGCAGCACATCCATTAGAGCTGCCTTGAAAGTATTGCTTTATTTCTATTTAGGTAAGCTTATGCTCATTTAAAAAAAACACCCCTTAGTTTTATGACCGATAAAACATCATCGGATATGCGAAGCCCCCTAGCGTGGAAACTTGGATTAATGACATGGCTGGGTTCATCAAGTTAGAGAGGATAAAGTTTGCCTTGAGAGGGTCTGTGCAGGGGTTCTCCAGGCGGTGACAACCGTTCCTAGACTTTCCCGCGGAGCGTTAGGAGGAGGTCAGCAGCAGCAGCAAAGTGGGGGGGGGGGGGGGTTTCCTCTTGCGGTGGCGTTGGGGTTAGGGTGGGGTGTTTCCCGATCTGTGTTCTTATTGTTATGGGGGAGCTATTGTATTTTGGGGAAATCCCTACGTATAATTCTTGCGTGTTGTGTTCTTGTTTCTTTTTTCTGTAGGGTGGGGGGTTGTTGAAAATCGGCTGAAAACTTGAATAAATATATCTCTTGCAAATGTGCTAATCATTTTTGTAATATGAATGAACCTCAACGTATACTGTTCATTTTCCGTACACTACACGGTCAAGCGGTCAATTTCTAGTTGTTGAGATAGAAATTAACATAATTTGATTCAATTGGCTATTGAATGACTTGTTACGATGAGGAAATGGGGACCATTCCCTTCTGGGTTCAACACAAAAGCTTTCAATTTCCACTTTGGCCAAAAAATGACTTAAGCAAATCCCACGGGACAGACCCCTCAAAATCGCAACAGTACTTAATTTAAATTGTAAGTTGAGTGCTTATCTCATGAAACAAATTTGCAATTATGCGTGGGTTACATGATCATGCTTTCTGTTTTTTATCAGCTAATTGGTCCGAGGAGCAATGAGTGCTAATAACCCTTTATGGCTAGTTTGCCATTGCAGTTTGAATGTCAGCATTTGTTTCCGAAAGGAGGTGGGACTGAACATTGTTGTTATCAAATTAATTTTGAAATAACACTGACAGGACTATGAAATACATGAGTTGGAAAGTGGCATTTGATTCTCATCAGCCAGAGGTTTATGGCAATTGTATCTGCATAGGGGGAATTCATTACAGGTTATTTGATGTTCCTCTACACAGCTGACCAGTCACCGTTAAGTCGACTAACTTTCCAATTCGGCTCACATTCCAGGTAAGCAAGCATTCCACATAGGCCAGCATTCCAGATTGGGGTTTGTTATTGTTTGCTATTTACAGCACATAAGGAGGCCATTCGGCCCATAATGTCTTGCACTGGCTCCCAAAAGAGCAACCCAGATAGTCCCATTCCCCAGCTCTATCTCCGTAGCCCGCTAAATGAGTCACTTTCAAATACATATCCAGCTCTCTTTTGAAATCTCCTACGGAATCCACCTCCACTGTTGATGTCAAGCTGACAAGTCTGTAGTTTCCTGGGTTATCCTTTGCCCCTTTCTTAAACAACAGGCTAATATTCCAAGTAGACTCACATTCCAGGAATATTAACATTCTATGCAGAATATCATAGAATCCCTACAGTGCAGAAGGAGGCCATTTGGCCCATCAAGCCTGCACCGACTGTCCAAAAGAGCACCCTAGCCACGCCCACTCTCCTGTCCCATCCCTTCAACCCTGTAGCCTATACATCTTTGGACACTAGGGGGTAATTTAGCATGGCCAATCTACCTCACCTGTACATATTTGGACTGTAGACTAACATTCCAAGCAAAATAACATTCCAGGTATCCTAACATTCCAGATAGACTAGCGTTTCAAGTAGGATAACATTTCCAAGTGGGCCAATATTTCAGGTAGACTAACATTCCAAGTCGACTCACATTCCAGATATGCTAGCATTCCATATAGAATATACTAACATTCCAAGTAGATTAATATTCCAGGTAAACTAACATCCCAAACGGACTAACATTCCAAGTATACCAACATGACAGGTATGCTAACATTCCAGGATCAGATCTATGCTCTGCAGTCCTGACACATCCCGCCATGAATGGTGGTGGACAATTAAACAACTCACTGGAGGAGGAGGCTCCACAAATATCCCCATTCTTATTGATGGAGGAGCTCAGCACATATGTACAAAAGATGAGGCTGAGGCATTCGTAACAATCTGCAGCCAGAAGTGCTGAGTGGATGATCCATCTCAGCCTCCTCCGAAGATCCCCAGCATCAGAGATGTCAGTCTTCAGTCAATTCTATTCACTCCATTTGATATCAAGAAATGGCTGAAGGCACGGGATATTGCAAATGCTATGGGCCCTGACAATATTCCGGCAATAGTACTGATGACTTGTGCCCCAGACCTTGCTACGCCCCTAACCAAGTTGCTCCTGTACAGCTACAACACTGACATTTACCCAACAATGTGGAGAAATGTCCAGGTATGTTCTGTACACAAGAAATAGAAAAAATCCAGCCCGGCCAATCACTAGCCCATCAGTCCACTACCTAAGTGATATAAGGGGTCATGAGCGTGCTATCAAGCGGAACATACTCAGCAGTAACCTGCTCACGACGCTGACTTTGGGTTCCGTCAGGGTCCCTCAGCTCCGAAGCTCATTACAGCCTGGTTCAGACATGGACAAAAGAATTGAATGCAGAGGTGAGGTGAGAGTGACTTCACTTGACATCAAGACAGCCTTTGACTGACTTTGACATCAAGGAGTCCGAGCAAAACTGGAGTCAAAAGGAATCAGGAGGAAAATGTTCTGCCAGTTGGAGTTATACCTGGCACCGAGGGAAATGGTTATGGTGGTTGGAGGTCAATCATCTCAGTTCCAGGACATCACTGCAGGAGATCCTCAGGGTAGTGTCCTTGGCCCAACCATCTGCAGCTGCTTCATCAATGAGCTCAATTCTAGCATAAGGTCAGAAGGGTGGATGCTATCAGATGACTGCACAATGTTCAGCACCATTTGCGGCTTCTCAGATAATGAAGCAGTCCATGTCCAAATGCAGCAAGACCTGGACAATATCCAGGCGTGGGCTGATGAGTAACAAGTAACATTTGTGCCACACAAGTGCCAGGCAAAGACCAACCCAATCAAGAGGATCTAACCATCGTGCCTTGATATTCAATGGCATTGCCATTGCTGAATCCCCAGTTAACATTCTGGGGGTTACCATTGACCAGAAACTAAACTGGATTTTCTATATAAATCCTGTGGCTACAAGAACAGGTCAAAGGTTTAGAATCCCACGGTAACTCACCTCCTGACCCCCAAACCCTGTCCGCCATCTACAAGGTACAAGTCAGGAGTGTAATAGAGTTACTTACCTTCAGGTGAACAGGAACTCCTGCATTCCTTCATGGAATGGAGCGGCATCTGCCATCCTCTGGTGCAGACACTCGTGGATTCCCACCAGCTCTGCACCATGCAGTTGAAGCTGTCAGCCATGGAAGTCATGCCCGCAGCCAAGGAGTGGGCATTTCCTGCCATGCATTGCACGTCCTGCACCAAGGTCTCAACCCCTCCGCAATATTGGCATCATTGTGTTGGACTGACGGCACCATCGCCTCGGAGGGAAGGCGATTGGACTCCTCCAGTGGCCTTGAAGTCCGAGGAGGGATGCTGTTAACCCTTCCTGATTCTCACAACTCTGCAGTTCCAGCAGCTCTGGGCCGACCAGACCCAGGGGAACATCATCGGCCAGGGTCTCAGCAAAGTCCTGGGCTCTGACATCCCTCCAAATCCCTCCGGATTCCTGGATCCCTGCCTCCACCTGCTGCGGATCATCGACTGTGAAATGCAGAGCAGTGAGTGACCCAGGAGCCCGCCTACTGCGTAATGCTTGGGTGTGTATCTGCGCTAGTGTAGGGTGCACATGACAGATATGTCGTCTCTTCAATGGTTATATCTCAGAGCTGCTGGGGTTTAATGGTTCTAGGTAGGGGGCTTGAGGATGGCCCAGGGTGCTCGTCTGATTGCCCTGCAAGGGATGGGAGATGGCATTAATACATCAAAGGGTATAAATGATGCAACATGTTTGCTTATGTGAGGCTTGAGGAATGACTGTTTGTCCTTCGGGTTTTCACTTTTGCTTGGCGCACCCCATTTTGCCATCAGGAAAGACCCCTTTAGCTGGCCAGGGAGCCAGCTTGTGTTTGGCCCCACATATGAAGAGTTAAGAACTGAGGAGGCAGGACTTCAGCTCATAGTCCTTGCAGCTTGACACTATCAGCTCATTTGCAAGGTCTTATTATTATATTTATGTTCTTTTATGTTCATTTTACGCATAAATAGTTTTTGTCAATACGTAATAAAAATGTTTAGAACTGTAATATGTTGTACATGCTTATGTGGAAGATTGGGGGGGGGGGATTCACCAATAATGGGGTTATGTCCCCACTCCCGCGAAAAAATGTAGGCGAATCACTCTGGACATTCCTGAAGAAAGAGCGATTCACTTACCTGCAGGGGGCTAGCAGGGCCCCGGAGTGTTCCTCTCAGGTCCGGCTGCCGATACGGGGTCCTGCACTACCGCTCGGGGGTCTGTGCATGCACACGGCGGCGGCCGCGCGACATGGCAGACCCACACCGCGGACTGGCACCAAGAAAATAGGCCCCCCTGAGATCGCGTGTGCCCATGGATCGGTGGCCTCTGATTGGTAGCCGAGCTGTCCTGGAGGCCACTCCCTCTCCGGTGAATGATCCCTCTATCCCCCATCAGGGCGGCTGCGGACTGAGTCTGCAGCCACCACGCCGAGTACTGGACGGGTGAGACAATGAGAGGACCACGCCGTCAGGAACTCGGCCCGCTGCACTCGGTGAATCGCCGCGGGGGCCTCTTTCAATGGCCCCCGACTGGCACCACATCAACCGCGCGGTTGGCGGCAATTCTCCAGAGAGCCGCATCCGACCCGATCTCGGGTTTGATGCCCATTTTCCGCATCAGCGCGGAGGCCCGGAGAATCCCGCCCCATGTTGTAATGAGCTAAATGACTATTTTTTTCATCCCATCTCTGGCTCTCAAGGTCAACAGAAAACTTTTTTGATGTATTTGAGAGTGATGCTGGAATCTGAAACGTAAACAGAGAATGCTGGAAAAACACATCAGGTCTGACAGCATCTGTAGGGAGAGAAAACAGCGTTAATGTTTCGTGTCTGTCTGTCTCTTCCGCAGAAGTAAAGGGAGGGAAAAATGTGTTGGATTATATACTGTATAAGAGGGGGTGGAACAGCTGGAAGGGGAGCTGCAACAAAGAGGCAGAAAAGCTTAAAGACAAGTGACAGATGGCCCGGTGGGGGAGGGGGAGGGAATGTTTTTTGATCGGAACGAAAAATGTTTGGGATATTAAAAAAAGGTTAAGATGGAGGAGAAAAGTCACAGTCTAAAGTTGTTGAAATTAATGTGGAGCCCTGACGACTGTAATGTTCCAAATCAGAAGGTGAGGTGCTGTTCTTCCAATTTGTGCTGGGTTTCACTGGAGCACTGCGGCAGGCCAATGGTGGACATGGGAGCAAGGTGCTGAGCTAGTGATCAGGTTTAGGAATCTTGCTCATCTTTGTTTTGCTGGGAACATCCTGGTCTGCTGAGCTCTGTAGTTCACTGGACAGTCACGACTCTTGGGGAGTCTTTGCAAGCAACATTTTAAACTACAAATGAATTAATGTGATACACATGATCAAAATAATAATGCTAATCCTTCACGTCGACATGGCATCAATGTAGAAGTAGATATGTCAGTCTTGCAGGAGCTGAAATCCTGAAGGAAATGGTCAGGGTGTTAAATATTCCCTCCAGCTACTAATGCATTAAAGGTTAAATATTTACATAAAAAGACAATCAGCACCCTTTTCTCATGCTGTTTATATTGTTGTTCCCTTTGAGATTTGGTCTTCTTGCATCTGTCCTGATGAGTCTAAGCTGAAAAACTTCGAAAGCACTTTCGTTTTTTAGTGATACATAGAAAACATTAAATCAAATGCTACTTAATAAATATATATGAATACATTTGGCAATGGGCAAATAATTATTTGAACATAAAATATGATTCTTCATAAAACAAAGAAGTGCTGAAGTTCCATGGTCACACTGATTAACCAGGCCCTTAGTGCAACAGTAGCTGAGCTATATATAGAACTCACTATCTTATGTAGCTGCATTTGAGAGAGAGCAGAGGTGAAAGCCAGGTTGTCTGCGTCAATACTTCTGAGGCCGACATTCCAGTTCTTCTTCGGGCTAAAACACGTGACAACATATTTCTGGAAAGTTGAGTCTCCGTTGCCCACGGTCTCCCACACTGTTGTTCTAGGGCTTGTGTCACTTAAAAAGAATGCTACACATCCCAGATATTCCAGGCTGCAGCACTGATGTCTGGACTTCATGGGAATGTTTAAACACCACAATTATTGTGAGCCATTAACGTTTTTTTTTTGCTCTTGGGTTATTTGTCCTGGCAGCACTGTCTATTTTTCTATGTCGGGGTTTGGGGGGCGGGGTGGGGGGGGGGGGGGGGGGGTTCCACTGCCACTGCCACAGATAGGAGAGCACAATTCATCTATCATGGCCTTTGAAACACTGTCGCGGCGTAACTGAAGGCTCCACACTGTGTGAAACAGCATGGCATGTTCTCAACTGTGGGGAGCTGTAAAAAAAAAATCAAGTGTCACGCCACACAGGAGCCGAGTACTTCTGCAGGATCAAAGAACTTATGGATCTGAAGATAATGTTAGGCCCTGCAAATTTCCCTGCAAAATATATAATCTTCTTTGGTCCTGAGGAATATTATTGCCCCTTAATAACACTGCTGAGAGCACACCAGTCTTTGGTGTGACCTGGAAAGGCCCTGTCCCTCTGCACTGTTCACAGAGTCAACCCCCACTTTTTATTCTCATTTTCCTTTCACTTGACCTGAACCAGAAACTACGGAATAAAACCCTCACCACATTGGGTGTTCCTGTGATGTCCGAGGGGATCAAAATGAAGGCGAAAGTATTGATCCTGCGTGAACACGGGGAATAGATGCAACAGTTCTTAATGTGGTGTCCCCCTAGAAATGATGATTTGTTAATGATGAGGGGGAAAGAGAGAGAACAATGGGAATCAGGATAGAGGAAGCCTTTACCAATCAGCCTCATTATAAATAGGTGTTGGGTAACATTTTATTCCCCTGACCCCCTCTCGGTTTTCTGCTCTCCATTCATTCGTCTCTCTATTCTATCGTATTTTTAGTAGGCCACAATATTGTAGGCATTGCCATCCCTTGGCTACATAGAGCAGACAGTGCAAAAGGAGGCCATTCGGCCCTTCGAGTCTGCACCGACCCACTTAAGCCCTCACTTCCACCCTATCACCGTAACCCAATAACCTCTCCTAACCTTTTTGGACACTAAGGGCAATTTATCATGGCCAATCCACCTAACCTGCACGTCTTTGGACTGTGGGAGGAAACCGGAGCACCCGGAGGAAGCCCACGCAGACACGGGGAGAATGCGCAGACTCCGCACAGACAGTGACCCAGCGGGGAATCGAACCTGTGACCCTGGCGCTGTGAAGCCACAGTGCTAGCCACTGGTGCTACCGTGCTGGTACCTTAGTGGCAGCAGGCAATTCCATTACAGGGCGGGGGGGGGGGGGGGTGCATCACAGGAAAACCCCAGTCCACGCCTCTGCTCAATGTCCACGCAGAGAATTGTGCCCCAGGGTCAGTGGAGAAAGTGATGGGCCATGGCATCACGGAGTGATTTCTCCCCTTGCCTCATTTGAGAAACTGAGATCAATTCTTGCTCACCACCCCTGGACCACATGGAGGCCACCGCTGGCTGCCCAGCTGTGAAGTCAAGTTTGGTAACCCTTCAATATCTGCATCTCCTTTGCTTAATGCCTTCCCGGTTTGTAAAGTTTAACAATGTCGGGAGGGTGGGAAATGATACATGATGGGACCATTTGATTCAGTAACTACAGGAGGCGAGGAGAAAGGTCAAATCAGTGCAAATGGCCCCTTTTAAATCAGTGCATCAATGTTAAGGTGGCTGAAGTTTTAAAAAAATGCACAGGCCAAACACGTAAGCCAGACATTCAACGGCAATGGAGAGTGTTCCACTATCACCAGAACTAAAAGTCCGCCAAAGCAACACGAATTCTGCTCATCAATTACAAAGAAAAGCAGACTTTGGCGAAGAATTTGACCTCGAGTGTTTCTTTGTTCAAGTTAAGAAGGTATTTGAAGAAGTTGGCCAAGCTTTATCTTTCGAAAGCTCTGCCGTTTTAACTTGCTAGACGTTATGCAAGAAGAGGGGATCAGGCAGGGGTATCCACATTGTAACAGGGCAAAAGGTTCAGCGCACAGACCGCGCCAAATGGCAACACAGCAGACTATCTGACATGTCAACATGTCACCCCAGCCACTCGCTTGATAACCGTGGCCCCTGTCTGACCCGTGACTGCAGGAGTTATTTATGGGTCTGCCGTCGAGAAAGGGATCACGTAAACACAGACAGTTTAAAGTCTCCGCATGGTTGTCAGATAGCATTATGGAGGTAAGGACAGCTGACTCAGAGGAGTATGCTGTGCCCTTTCTTGTCTGCGGGTCCCTGCTTGAAAGACGACACAAGTCTTGACAAATAATCTGCCCACTTAAAGTATCGTCCACACAATTGGGAGGTGAGGTCTGAGAAATTTGAATTTTTTTGATTCTGGTTTAACATGAAAGCAGAAGCAAATTATAATTCGTTTAAGACAGCGAAAGATTGTTTTCTTTGGCGACTTTGCTAATCTTGGCAGCAATGAAAAGGCTGTTCTTGGTCACGGGACTGTGTGACACTTGAAAGAGAGAAAATATTCCAAAATCCGGACATTCTCGTCTTTCACGTTCAAAATTGTTCCAAAAAGAACACGAGAGGGAACAATTTATTGACAGAAATTTTGGTAAGAATTTTTTCACAACAGAAAGAATTCATTACCTTTTCACGTTGAACTGCATGGGAAAATGGCACTTGCATATTTCACAGGTTTCTACAAGGCCCTGTCCTGTTTCCAATTAAAACGGGGAGAGAAGTGGCAAGGAAAAGTTAACCATTCCATTCATCTGCATCTCAGGGGATTGGGCACAGGGTCATGCAATAAATAGAATTCCGATTGACGGGATTATTTGCTTTCACACGTTCCTATTTCTCTTGGAGATCAACAGTTCTGTATGCTTTGCAAATCTCGTGTCAAGCTGATGTCTTTACCTTGGGTTTGAACCCTTTTGAAAAAAAAAGTGTTTTTTTTTAGAATTACATGCATAAAATGGCATATAGCGTAGAAATAGTGCATTCGGTGCATACCTGTGTTTATGCTCCAATCGAGCCTCTTTGCATTTTTTATGCTTTCTTATTTTTTGCTGACTGTGTTTGCACCAGGGTAGCAGGAGAGATGAACACCTTTCATCTCTCGATCGTTTTATATCATAATTAAAAGATCATGAGCAGCAAAATGACAAAGTCCAAGGCCCGACCATTTTCAGCTGTTTCATCAATCACCTTCCTTTCATCATGAGGTCAGAGGTGAGGATGTTCGCTGATCATTGCACAGTGTTCAGCACCATTCATGCTTCATCAGATACTGAAGCAGCCCATGTCCAAATGCAGAAAGACATGGGCAATATCCGGGCTTGGGCTGACAAGTGACAAACAAGCCACACAAGTGTCGGGCAATGACCATCTCCACCCAGAGACAATCTAGCTATTGTCCTAGACACTCAACGTTATTATCATTGCTGAATCCCCCACTGTCAACATCCTTGGGGTTATTATTGACCAGAAACTGAACTGGACTAGCCATATAAATACTGTGGCTACAAGAGCATGTCAGAAATTTACCTCATGACTCCCCAAAGCCTGTCCACCATCTGCAAGGTACAAGGGAGGAGTGTGATGGAATACTCTCCCCTTGCCTGGATGAGTGCAGCTCCAGCAACACTCAAGAAGCTTGACACGGCGGCATGTGGCGCAGTGGTTAGCACTGGTACTGCAGCACTGAGGACCCGGGTTCGATCCCGGCTCTGGGTCACTGTCCGTGTGGAGTTTGCACATTCTCCCCATGTCTGCGTTTGTTTCACCCCCACAACCCAAAGATGTGCAGGGTAGGTGGATTAGCTTGCTAAATTGCCCCTTAATTGAAAAAGAAATAATTGGGTAGTCTAAAATAAAAAAAAAAGAAGCTTGACACCACCCAGGATAAAGCAGCTCTGATTGGCACCCCATCCACAAATATTCACTCCCTCCACCATCGACGCACAGTGGCTGCCGTGTGCACCATCTACAAATGCACCACAGTAACTCACCAAGGTCCCTTAGGCAGCATCTTACAAACCCATGACTGCTACCATGTAGAAGGCCAAGGCAGCAGATACCTGTGAACACCACGAACTAGAAGTTCCCCTCCAAGTCACTCACCTCCTGACTTTGAAATATATCATCATTCCGCTGGAACCCCATCCCTAACAGCACTCTGTGTGTACCTACACCATATAGACTGCAGCGGTTCAAGAAGGCAGCTCACCACCAGCGTCTCAAGGCCACGTAGAGATGGGCAATAAACACTGGCTTAGCCAGCGACATCCACATCCCATAAATGAATAAAAAAGAAAGTTGAGGTTTTTAAACCACTGCCTTCATGAAAGGTACGTGTTGGGTAATACTTTTGTCGGTGAGGAAAATGCTAGATATTGTTTTCCTGGTAACTGTTAGCAAAGTGGCATGTTACTGGGTTAGTAAGGTTCCAGGAGCCTGGAATAATAATCTCGGGACGGCAAGTTCATGGTAGTTGGAGAACTTGAATATTTGAATTCAGTTTGAGATAAGAAAAATGGGGCCATAAAGCTGTTGAGCCCAATTGGTTGTCACATCTTTAAGGAAGGAAATCTGCTGCCATGCCCTGATCTGATCATTCATGACTCTGGTTCTATGCAAATGTGTTTGACCAGGAAATAGTGCAGTAAGTCATTTAGTTGTTTGAGACTACTGGCAAGGATGAAAGGAATAAAATAGCTGCTGCTTAAGTTCAGATCATGAAACATCAAATACACAACCAGCCCAGTGTCCTCCCCACCAATGTCTTGGGATGGTGCCTCAGTTGGGAGAGCTGTCATACAAATTGTCAAGCAACAGCCTAAGAAAGTCATACCGAGAGATTAAAACCTTTCAGCCAACATCCCAGAATCCTCCATCGCCATCCCTGAGTATGTTGCGTCTCAACAGCAGGACAGACCCAACGGAGAGGAAGGGATTGTGATATATCCACTCAGAGGGAGATGACCCTGGGAGTCCTCAACATTGAAGCCAATCTCCATGAAGTCTCATGGCTTCAGATGAAACATTGTCAAGGTAACCTCCACAAACTGAAGAATCAGTAGTCCTCCATGTTGGACAGAATTGCAGGATGTACTGAGACAGTAAGGAAGGATATGGAAAGTTTTCTGGTTGTGGTAGAGCTGGTCGAGTAAATGAGCAGGGAGGTTATGCTGGAACTGTATAAAACGTTGGTTCGGCCACAGCTAGAGTATTGTGTGCAGTTCTGGAAACCACATTATAGGAGGGATGTGGATGCAAATGGCTTTCTGCCATTTGCTGTACAAGAGACAAAGTAAGTATGTAAACACCTTCGGCAAACACACCTAGCCAAACAGGATGCACCGTATCTAGGCACCAATCTTTGTGGATTTGTAACCATTACTAATAACACCCCTGATCTTTATTACAGGAGTACACTCTCATCTATTATGTGAGGAACATGTCAAACCACTTTTTTTTCGCAGGAAACAATAAATTAAACTGACGTGAGTCATTCAAGTCAGGCACTGCTGCCTCACAGCGGCAAAGACCCGGATTCAATTCCGGCCTTCGATGACTGTGTGGAGTTTTCACTTTCTCCCTGTGCCTGTGTGGGTTTCCTCCGGGTGCTCCGGTTTACTCTCACAGTCCAAAGATGTGCAGGTTAGGTGGATTGGCCATGCTAAATTGCCCCTTAGTGTCTAGGGGTGTGCAGGTTAGGTTACCAGGTTACGGGGATAGAGCGGGATGGACAGGGGAGTGGACAAGGTGCTCTTTCGGAGGGTCGATGCAGACTCAATGGGCTGAATGGTCTCCTTCTGCACTGTAGAGATTCTATGTGCATTTGAAATAAGAACTTACATCCTAGATAGGGTTTCTATGTTTCTCCGAGGGACAGAGAAACAGTGTGAATGGGCAGAAGCTTTTGCGAGCCACCCAACCCTCCCGACAGATTTTTAGACGAGAGGAGTGGGTTGGGGGGGGGGGGGTGAAATTGAAAGAACAGGATTCCCTCTGGGTTCCTCCTTACCCCAACCTCACAGCGATTCTGCACGGGGGAGGGGGGGAGGGGGGGGGGGGAGGCTCAGATGGGAAGCTCACTTTTGCCCCAATTGAGACCCATAAGTGGGCAACTAATTTTTACTTTAGACTAGCACGCGGTTTGAAACTCTGTGGGGGAACCTCAGGAATCAAGAAAGTTTTATGCTGCGAGGGAAGGAGAGTGGGGTGAGGGTCCCTCTATTTGGAGCTCCCTTCTGACTGGGTAGCCCTCCCCTTAAGACCTCTCGACCTCTCGACATCACCCCCCCCCCCCCCCCGGCCTTTTCCCTTGGTTGCTTCTCTTCCGATCCCCCAAGCCTTCCCTACCCTCCTAGCCCTGGGGCCCTTTGAACTTCCCTGGGTCTCCAGTTCCCAGCACTTCGTCTAAGGTAGCTGTGTGCAGTTGTTCTTCCGGCCACTGCAGCATTGTTGCTGGGGGGGGACTGGAGAGCTGCCAGCCCATCTGATTGGCCCATCTCCAATGCGGGACAATAGATGCTCGTATGAGTGTAAAATGACAGTGAGGCCATAGGAGTCGGCAAGGGTGTGTTCCCCACTGGCTTTCTGGATGGGGGATGTACCATCAATTGAACACGAGACGAGTTGCTGAACAAAAGTATGGCTTTAATATACTAGATGTTAAGCCCTGCGGTCGATTACAGTAGAAGGATGACCACCGGGAATACTGGGTATTTATACCCCGCCCTGGAGGCGGGGTTAACTCAGCCTCTCGACCAATCGGGGAGCCGTCACATGGCTGGTCTCAACCAACCGATTGATAGGCACATGACCGACCAGGGCCAATGGTAAGCCGGTGTTCTGCACCAATGGCAGGCAGCTATGCTAATCATACCACCACAATGGGGGAGGGCCAAACCTAAAAATTCAGACCAACATTTCAGAACTGGCAGGTGTTATGTGTAGCAGCAGAGGAAGGGAGCAAGGATAAGCACAAACAGGGCAGGTCTGTAACAGGGTGGGAGTAATTGAAAGCAAAATTGATGAATGTGCAACAACAACCTGTTTTTCTAAAATATACTTGATGTACTTAAATATCTCAAGGCACTTTATTGGAGCATTCCCTGACAAAGTGTGAGACAAAGCTACACAAGGCGAGGCAGTGGCACAATTGTGACTGGACGAGTAACCCATTGACTCAGGGTAATGCTCTGGAAACCCAGGTTCGAATCCTGCCACCGCAGATGGTGACATTTGAATTTAATAAACATTGGGAATTAAAAATCTAATGATGACCATGAAACCATTGTCGATTATTGTAAAAATCCATCTGGTTCGCTAATGTCCTTCAGAGAAGGAAATCTGCTGCCCCTGATCTGGCCTACATATGACTACAGCTCCACAATGATGTGGTTGACTCTTTGATGCAACCATCAATTCACTCAGAGACACGAGTTGAAGTAAACTGTGGCTTTAATCGCCTTACAACTGAGCCTGCCTGCGACTAGCTGAACTGAAGGCGGACTGGCACGTCCGCAGCACTTTATACTTCCGGTTGTGGGCGGAGCCAAGTGCGGAGCCCTGTACATGCTCTTCATCTCCCCCTGTGGGCAGAGCCGCGCAACGGCTCACAGATGGAGCCCACAGGGACACAGTGATATACAGTGTGAATTTATGTTATACATTCATCACACTCTTAAAGAGCAATTAGGGGTGGGTAATAAATGGAGACCCAGCCAGCCAGCGATGTGCACATCGCATGAAATAATTTTTTTACAAGATGTTAAGAGAGGGGACTGAAAGCTTGACCAAGGAACCAAGCTTTAAGGAGTATCTTAAAGGAAGGGAGAGACGTTGTGAGTCAGAGAGGCCCTGGGAGAAAATCCCAGAGTTTAGGGCCTGGCCAGCTGAGGGCATGACTGCCAATGGGGGAGCAATTCAAATCAGGAATGCTTAAGATCTGAGAGGTTTGTGGGCCAGGAGAAGTTCACGGAGACTGGGAGAGGCAGGGCCAGGGAGGGATTTGAAACAAGGATGAGAATTGTAAAATGAAGGTGTTGCTTAATCGGAAGTCAATGCGGTCATTGTTTTAGTTACAAGTCAAAAGTTAAAGAGGATGGTAAGAATTCATGATGGAGCTAAGAGCATTGGACTGAGGTAGGTAAAAACCATTAGCAATTCCGACCGAAATGACAGTGGTCCAATAAAAAGGGTTATTTTGTGTTGATATCCATTTTCCCATCACCCACGGAATAGGGCTGACTATCTATGTTTTCATCTAAAAGTTATTTTGATCAGGAACATGAATCTCATGCAAATCCAGTGATTTTTAAAAAAAAGGAATTTCCAACATTTGATTTAAAATAAAAGTAATGTTTTAGTCCAACATACGCTTGGGTCTGGTATGTGCAAATATTTTAAAGAGGGACACCTGCCAGTGAGATTTAGACATTCCCAGTTGCCGGTACTGTGCACTGAGTTGAATTACAGTTGATTATATGGGGACTATGCAGATTTTTGAAACACCAACATAATAGTTTACAGTTCATTGGAATTCACAGGTGGGCCTGCTGCAGTATTGCTCATTTCTCAACAACAACTCAAGGTCAGAAGTGTGGATGTTCACTGATGGTTGCTCAGTATTCAGTACCATTTGCAACTCCTTTGACACTGAAGCAATCCAGGCTTACAAACTTTGCAGTCGAGTATCCCGCATTTGGGGACATCGCAGGCCTCAGCACACCCAAAGTGCACTGAGCTAGCCTCGTCCTGGGCGATCCACCTTCTGACCCAGACAGCAATCCTGCTTGATAAGCAGCAAGTAAGATTTGTATCGCACAAGTGACGAACAATGACCATCTCTAACAAGAGAGAATCTAACCTTAACCCTTAACATTTAAAGGCATTGCCATCACTGAATCCATCGCCATTCACGTCGTGGGGGTTACCCAGAAACCTCACTGGACCAGCCAAATAAATACCTTGGCTACAAGAGCAGGTCAGAGGCTGGGAATTCTACAGTGAGTAACTCACCTCCTGAGTCCCAAAAGCCTGCCCACCATCGACAAGGCACAAGTCAGGAGTGTGATGGAATACTCTCAATTTGCCCGGATGAGTGCAGCACCAACAACGCTCAAGGGGCTCGACGCAATCCAGGACAATGCAGTCTGCTTGATTGGCACCCCATTCACAACCTTCCACATCCACTCATCCTTCACTGACGCATAGTGGTAGCAAAGTTTACCACCTGCAAAATGCTCTCCAGAGAACCGTCAAGCCTCTTCTGGTGGCACTGGAGTGTCAGGTTAGATATTTGCACTGGAATGGGATTTGAACCCACGCATTTCAGGGTCACATGTGACAATGCTACCCATTGAGGCATAGCTGACATCAGTTCCTAGTGGCATCATAGCTCTTCTTGTACACCAGTTGTGCAAGTGTACATCGGTTTGGGTCCAGTGTCATGAGCCCTGACCCTTGACACCCAATATTTTGCCTTTAACCTGCAGTGCCAATTGGAATAGAGAGGGCAGAGGGGGCTGTGAGAAAGGAACATTTAGCTGCCTGTTCTGCTGCCTGTGGTCACAAACCAGCTGCACATTGCAAGAGCGTCATTGCTTTCTGTTGCTAAACATTGCAGAGGAGCACACAATGCAGTGGGTTAACATACAATGGCATCCTGCATCAGGGGGAAACCTGTACTTAATGCAAAAGCTCATGGGTGGGATTTTCCTGTCCCACCGTGGCATGTTTCCTGGCAGCAGAGACAGGTTGCTATCTTCCGGACTCACGGACACCTGCGGCGTTTAGTGTAGTTCACCCATCCACCACCGGGGAACCAGCTGCGGGGGAGGGGAGAGGAAGGTTGGCTGGCTATGGCGAGACTGGAAGATCCTGCTGGTGAAGTGGTCCGGATAATCCTGCCCATGGTCTCTCCTCCTGATTGTCTGTGACAAGATGGGGATGCTTCACATCATAGAGAGCGGCTCAATCTCACCCTCTTACAGAAATGCACTGTGAGAAGTGATTTACCAGCCCACTCCTGATGCACAATACTGCTCCCTGACCAGCAAAATCCATGGTGAGCTCCTGGACAGTGTGGACCATTTCCTATACCTCCTCTCGGCACCAGCAGATAGCAATGATGAAATCCAACATTGACTCCAATGCACCAGCACAGTCTTCGGATGCCTGAGGAGCAGAGCTTTTGAAGACTGAGTCCTCAAATCCAGCAGAAGGCTCATGGCCTAAAGAGCAGCCATGGTCTCCACCCTCCTGTGTGCATCAAAACATGGACAATGTACTGCAGACACCTCAAACCAACGTTGCCTCCACAAAACTCTTCAAATCCACTGGCAGGATAGGCATACCAACATGAGCGTCCTCTCCCAGGCCAATATCCCCAACATCAAGTGTAGCCGGATGGCTAACATCCTCAAAGTGTGATGGGAAAAGTGGCCAATTTTTGCTGAGGCACAAGGACTGTGAAGCAGCTGTGGGTGCAGTTGAACAAACCAGCTTGTTGAATAAGCAGTGTGTGGTAAGACTTACTTGGCTGCGAAGGGAAGACAGATAAGAAGACAGGCAAGGACAGCAGTGTATCCGGCTTTAACTAGTAACGGGCAAAATCAATGACCCCAGGTCATGGGGATACGTGGCTAAGACCTTTCTCCATGCTGGAAGAAAACTAGATAAAAAGGGGAGGCTAGAAGCCTTCAGACAGATCTGCAGGAACAACCATCGCGTAAGGAAGTCTTGAGTCCGTGACTCAGAGAAGAAGGAACGCAGTCCAACTTAGAGGACATACTGATCACCTCACCTTTAACGAGCAGTATTTGAGTCAAAGCCGTGGGTCTTGCGGTCCATTGTAACAAGTAATCAGTACTTTAACAGGTGGAATAAAGAACATTTCGGTGTTTATCTAGAGTTTTAAACATTAATAAAGATTCAGTTGTACAAAATGTCTCGTGTAAGTGTTTGTTTGTCCGCCACATCAGTTGTTACCTCAGTATGAAGGCATCGCAAGGTACTGCTCACGCTCGACCAGCTGCGATGGGCGGGCCACATTGTCCACATGTCCAACACAAGATTCACTAAACACTAACCTACTCTGAGCTCCGCAATGGCAAGCGATCACTAGGAGGGCAGAGGAAACGCTACAGGGACACTCCGAAAGGCTCCCCAAAATAAATGCAACATCCCCACTGACAGGTGGGAATCGCTTGCCTTACAGAGCACAAATTGGCGAACGCACCAACTATCTCGAGCGTCACCGAGTGCCGCAGGTGGAGACCAAGCGGAAGCAGTGGCAAGGGTGCGGAGAATCCGGAGTGTTCCACCCACCCGCCTCATCGATCACCACCTACACCCCCCCACCGTGGCAGGGTCTGTGGCTCCAGGATTGGCCTATTCAGCTACCACAGAAGCCATACCCCCAGAGAGGAAGCAAGTCACCCTTGACCCTGAGATACTGCGAAACAAAGAAGACAGCAGTGCGCTGTAAGACGTGAGTTGTTGTTTATATCTCCTTGAGCAGCCTCAAAGGATCAAGAGTCATGAAAAATCTGAATTACGATGTGCCAGATAGTCACAGATGTTTCTTTTAATAAATATTTTTATTCTCCTTTTTCACGTTTTCATCATATTTACAACAACAAATAATTAACAATACCAAGAAATACAATGGCAATCCCCTGGACAACAATCCCCTCATCCCACCCATCTTCAAACAGCTCCCCACATTTTGAATACAAAAGACCAATGAAAAAGAATCATCATTAATTTAGGCGTTCCAAACCCACCCCCCCCCCCCCCCCCCCGCCCCCCGCTCAATGTTCAATGTCATCCATTTTGTGAAAATGCATGATGAACAAGGCCCATGAGTTGTAGAACCCTTCCATCCTCCCCCTCAAATCGAACTTTACTTTCCCGAGTGTTAGCAACTCCAGCAGTCCCCCCGCCACACCAGGGCACAGGAGAAGCCGACCTCCACCCCAACAGAATCCGCCTTCGGGCACTCAACGAGGCAAAGGCTAAGACATCAGCCTCCACTTCCAACCCCGGCCGATCTGACACCCTGAATATGGCTTCTTGGGGACCTGATTCGAGTCTCACATGCACCACCCGTGAGATTACCCTAAAGACCTCCCTCCAATACTCCCCCGGTTTTGGGCAGGACCATAACATATGAACGTGATTTGCAGCCCCACCCCCCCCACAACAACGTTCACGAACATCCTCCATTCCCTCAAAGAGTTGGCTCAACCTCGCCCTTGTGAGGCGCTTTATCAACTGTATCAGCCCCAACCGCACGCATGAAGTTGACGCATTCACCCTCCGTAGCACCTCGCACCACAACCCCACCTCCATTCCCTCCCCCAACTCTTCCTCCCACTTTGCCTTAATCCCACCAAGTGATACCGTATCTTCTCCCAGAGTAACTCCATAAATCGCCCATACCACCCCTCTTTCCATTCCCTCTGCGGTCAATATCTCTTCCAACAGTGTGGGGGCCGGTGCAATCGGAAAGCTCTGTACCTCCTTTGTGGCAAAATTTCGGACCTGCATATACCTAAACATCTCCCCCTGCCCCAACCCATATTTCTCTCCCAGCACCTCCAACTTTGCAAACTGGCCTCCCAGAAACAAATCCTTCAATGCCCTAATTCCCCTCTCCTCCCATCTCCGAAAATTCGCGTCCCACCTCCCAGGTTAGTCACAAACAAAGTGATCCTTACCTTGCTTTGAGGCTGCAGTTGAGACTACAGCAGTTGACAGATTTCAGTTCAATGCCTATCTCCTTGGTGAAATGAAGAGGTCTCACACAGTGGTCCTCACTAAAGCTGAGGCCACAGACTTGCTCCAGGAAGCATTTCTGTACGTGTGGTCGACTTTTCCTCCTCCCACTTCCGGCAGCTTATCCTGACCTGCGTGACCTCTCTTCATTCTCCCAGTCATGTTTAACTGCCAGAGGAAGCCCTGCCAGGCGATTCATGTCTGCAAGCTACTTCCTTCACCAGAATACTTCAAAATGCATAAACAGGACTGCAAGGCCAGCCGGAGCAATGAAACTTCAGCCACCGCCAGGAAACTTTCAAGAGTGTCTGAAGGTTTAACAGCAGAAACAACCCCCCCCCCCCCCCCCCCCCCCCCCACCTCCTGGACCCACCTTTAACTGTCCAAACCCTCCCATCCCAAGACCCCAGACTTACCTGGCTCTGGGATCCATTGGGCCTTCTTCTTGTGCCTAGTTGCAGTCCCGGCAGTGCCCACTAATGTGCTCTTGGCACTGTTGGGACTGCTGGAGCTGCCAGTCAATTCAATTGGCTGGCGGCCCTTGAGGGCGGGGCTTCCTCTCCACTGAGGGGCAGAAGTCCCATTGACAGCCCATTTAGCCCCTCCACAGGGCATTATGGGGGATAGGCTGGCGTCTAGCGGATCGGTTCCACTCCGACTTTGTTTCAGGGGTGGGGGCATGAGCCAACTGCACCCCCGTAATATACTGGCCAGTGTTTCAAACATGCCAAAGTTGCATCATGATCTATCTACCCCACTTGCTGATGGTGGGCATTTAGGGATTGCACGCAAACCCTTTTACCAAGGATTATGTTCCATTGAAAACACTCGTGTGCATCTTGGTTCCCATTTTGAAGCCTAAGGTGGCTGAATATCAGCCAAGCACAATATTGCCGTTGTGTTCATACACACACAGGCACACACATATACAATGAACCACTAGCCATATTTTCATTGTGTTCCTGTTCATGTGGTTCTTAAAGAATTAGATAAATGATTAAAAACAAGCTTTATTCCCCATCAGGAGAACATGGTGACATAAAAAACCTTACACAAACAAAATAGGTTAGCAAATCCAATAAAGCCCTTGGTGGTTGTTGAAAATGGCTTCTGCTGCATAGTGCGGAGCAATGTAAGAATAAACAGAGCTGTCGCGGCCACTGTCTACTCTTTGCCACTGTCTATGTCACGGTCATTGACACTGTCACTGTCTCTGTCAGGGTCATTGTCACTGTCTCTGTCAGGGTCATTGTCACTGTCACTGTCTCTGTCAGGTCATTGATACTGTCACTGTCTCTGTCAGGGTCATTGACACTGTCACTGTCTCTGTCAGGGTCATTGTCGCTGTCTCTGTCAGGGTCATTGTCACTGTCTCTGTCAGGACATTGTCACTGTCTCTGTCGGGGTCATTGTCACTATCTCTGTCAGGGTCACTGTCACTCTCTCTGTCAGGGTCATTGTCACTGTCTCTGTCAGGGTCACTGTCACTATCTCTGTCAGGGTCATTGTCACTATCTCTGTCAGGGTCACTGTTACTCTCTCTGTCAGGGTCATTGTCACTGTCACTGTCTCTGTTAGGGTCACTGTCTCTGTCAGGATCATTGACAC
Organism: Scyliorhinus canicula; assembly: GCF_902713615.1. Classification (NCBI taxonomy): domain Eukaryota; kingdom Metazoa; phylum Chordata; class Chondrichthyes; order Carcharhiniformes; family Scyliorhinidae; genus Scyliorhinus; species Scyliorhinus canicula. The sequence goes on along the minus strand of NC_052150.1, from coordinate 19,923,312 downwards.
TGTCTCTGTCAGGGTCATTGTCACTATCTCTGTCAGGGTCACTGTTACTCTCTCTGTCAGGGTCATTGTCACTGTCACTGTCTCTGTCAGGGTCACTGTCTCTGTCAGGATCATTGACACTGTCTCTGTCAGGTTCATTGATACTGTCACTGTCTCTGTCAGGGTCATTGACACTGTCACTGTCTCTGTCAGGGTCATTGACACTGTCACTGTCTCTGTCAGGGTCATTGATACTGTCACTGTCTCTGTCAGGGTCATTGACACTGTCACTGTCTCTGTCAGGGTCATTGTCACTGTCACTGTCACTGTCTCTGTCAGTGTCATTGACACTGTCACTGTCTCTGTCAGGGTCATTGACACTGTCACTGTCTCTGTCAGGGTCATTGTCGCTGTCTCTGTCAGGGTCATTGTCACTGTCTCTGTCAGGACATTGTCACTGTCTCTGTCGGGGTCATTGTCACTATCTCTGTCAGGGTCATTGTCACTATCTCTGTCAGGGTCACTGTTACTCTCTCTGTCAGGGTCATTGTCACTGTCACTGTCTCTGTCAGGGTCACTGTCTCTGTCAGGATCATTGACACTGTCTCTGTCAGGGTCATTGATACTGTCACTGTCTCTGTCAGGGTCATTGACACTGTCACTGTCTCTGTCAGTGTCATTGACACTGTCACTGTCTCTGTCAGGGTCATTGATACTGTCACTGTCTCTGTCAGGGTCATTGACACTGTCACTGTCTCTGTCAGGGTCATTGACACTGTCACTGTCTCTGTCAGTGTCATTGATACTGTCACTGTCTCTGTCAGGGTCATTGACACTGTCACTGTCTCTGTCAGGGTCATTGTCACTGTCACTGTCACTGTCTCTGTCAGTGTCATTGACACTGTCACTGTCTCTGTCAGGGTCATTGATACTGTCACTGTCTCTGTCAGGGTCATTGACACTGTCACTGTCTCTGTCAGGGTCACTGTCTCTGTCAGGATCATTGACACTGTCACTGTCTCTGTCAGGATCATTGACACTGTCTCTGTCAGGGTCATTGATACTGTCACTGTCTCTGTCATTGACACTGTCACTGTCTCTGTCAGGATCATTGACACTGTCTCTGTCAGGGTCATTGATACTGTCACTGTCTCTATCAGGATCATTGTCACTGTCTCTGTCAGGGTCATTGTCACTGTCAGGATCATTGACAGTGTCACTGTCTCTGTCAGGATCATTGTCACTGTCTCTGTCTCTGTCAGGGTCATTGACACTGTCAGTGTCTCTGTCACCATCCCTATTATTGTCTCTCTCACGGTCTCTGACTGTCACAGCTCCCATTGTCACTCTCTCTGTCAAACACCTTCAATGCTGCCTTCCTAAAGGGTAGCAAGAGAACGGATCATCACCTTCTCCCAGGGGCAAAGCTGTCCTCATGCTCGAATGGTAGGGAAATGGCAAAATATACACTGAGTGCCATTTCGCAGCTGTGGATATCACAAAACACCATCAGATTTCACAGCATTGTAACTGCTGTACATTAATTTAAGACAGGATTTCCTACGCGTGTAAGCAGAAACTTTTTAGCACAAACTCTATGAGACCGTAAAGTGTTGGTGCAGGAGTAGGTCATTTGGCCCATCGAGGCTGTTGCATCATTCAATGAGATCATGACTGATCTGATAATCTTCAACTCCACTTTCCCACCTGATCCCCACAACCCTCGATTCCCTTATTGTCTATCTCAGCCTTGAATGTACTTAACAACCCAGCCTCAATAGCCCTCTGTGTAACAAATTCCATATACTCACTCTGAGAAGAAATTCCTCCTCAACTCTGTCTTAAAGCACTTGGCAAGTGTCAATCTCGAGGCTGCAGCATGTATCTTTTCAGTTAGTGCGAGTTATTTTTGACATTCTTCTTTCAGGTTTTAATAACGCTGTAACCAGGTTATCAACCGCACACTTCTCCAATCACAAATCTCATTAAACCTCCTTGCATTGTATCAGCTGCAAACACCCCCAGCTCAAAGTTTATTTAATTCTTGTAAGCCTTTCTGCTGACGTAAGGGTAAGGATGGAATACCACTTGGTCAACAGGTCTGGTCTCAACATGTCAACCACTCCCGGTATTAATATTCCTCAAACGATCACACTGTCAGTGATTCAAACTGATCCAAACAAAGAAAACAAAATCTAGGATTAGACAGCGTCCCAAACTGACAGCACTCAACCATGAAAATTATTGGGCCGCTGAGGTTTTATTATGTGCTTGAGGTGCTAAGGTACATTCTTGCCAGTCTCTCTATGGTAGTTACATTTGAAGCAGCAAGAAGTAAACAAGAACTCTGTAGCACAGTGTTAGCGTCCTGAACCTCTTGGTCAGAAGCTCCGGGTGCAACTTCAGGACTTGATGGCCACGGAAGGTTTCATCCATAACAGTGGCCAAACAGGTTGATTATCAGCCCGTAAATCCTCCCAAAATACCGGGAAGAATGGGAGAGTTTCCCGGTCAGCCAATGACAAACCACTGCTGTACTTTGCCAAGTATAATCATGGGCCAATCCAATGGAAGCCTCCTTACGACATGGTACCTGTAAGAGAAGAAAAGAAGACCTCAGGATGGATTCTCCATTCCCCAACACCGTGATTGGGGTGCCCCGATCCTCCACCGATAGCCTCAACGTGCTGGCCACCCCACGCCGATGGGAGGCTGCAAATCAGCGATTTGGATACCATTCAGCACCAGCCCACCCACGCAATCCCCCCTCCCCGTTACGCACCGACCCCCACTGCGGGATTGAATGGGAGTTTTGCATTTCAAAGGCTGTCAAGGGATTTGAAGCCCTTTGAAAATGTACTTGGTTTTCCAGGAAGCCTCTGACACTTGTAACCGCTGCTGCTTTAAACACCTTTGTCTGAGGCAGCAGAGGTTAGGCAAGGGAAAGTGAAAATACAGTGATTTTTCACTTTGCTGCCTCGACTGCATTTCAGCTTTCATGCAGGGGTGAACTATAGGGGGTCTCTGAGGAGGGTCTTTGATGTGAGTCTCTGATGGGGGCCTTTGATGTGGGGTTTAATGAGTGGAGCCTTATGGGGGGGGTCTGATGGGGGGTCTGCTGGGGGATTTGATGGGGGTGACTGATGAGGATTGATGGGAGATCTGATGGGGTGACTGAAGTGAGTTCACCCTCATGTGTACTTGTCAGCGGGGGGGGGGGGGGGGGGGGGGGCAGGATTTGCTTTGTGGGGGGGAGAAAAGGTCCGTAGCCGGACATTGAATCGGTCCGCCCACTCAAAATGGCGGTCTGATACCGCGATTCCATCAGGATCCAGCGAGCGCTCGCCCATGCAGTAATTAGCATGGTAAAGGAGAGAGAGTGGGATCTGGGGTCCCTCTCCTAGCTCCAGAGGACACCATCCCGATTCTCTGCTGGCGGGAACACTTTGGCTCCAGTTCGGAGAATCCTGGCCCTTGTTACTAACGTTCAAAGGAATATTGATGATCAGCTTTGCTGACATGAAATGCAGATTGGGGGCCACTGAGAGCAGTGAAAAGAGGAAGTGAGAGTGAGCAACGGGAGTCAGGATAGGATGTGGTGAATTGATCCAGTTCAGTTAATGCCGAGTACTGAAGAGGCATAGAGTGCTGGGAATGGTACAAGAAGGACAAGAGACAATGGGAAGAGGTACATGACAGGAGGTGGGTAAAGACGAACAAATGCTGACCTCTCTTGACTGACTCAGGTCAGTAAAGCACTTCCAACACTGGCTCCCTGAACTTTGCCTAACTCTCCTGCTGCTGACATCTCCTATCACCTCTATCGAGACCTTCCTCGTGGTTACAGATGCTTTCTTCTTATGGGGGGTAGAAACACCCCCCCCCCCCCCCCCCCCCCCCAATTACCCACCTGGCAACCAACAAGCTCTCGAGGAAAGCAAGTCGGAGTGGGCATCATTACAGCACCAGGGAATGGGTTCGATTTGCGCTTGGGTCACTGTCTGTGCGGAGTCTGCACGTCCTCCCCGTGTCTGCGTGGGTTTCCTTTGGGTGCTCCGGTTTCATGGAATAATACAATTCACAATGCAGAAGGAGGCCATTTGGCCCATCAAGTCTGTACTAGCCCTTGGAAAGAGCACCCTGCCCAAGACCACACCTTCACCCTATCCCTGTAACCCAGTAACCCCACCTAACCTTTTGGACACTAAGGGGCAATTTAGCATGGCCAATCCACCTAACCTGCACATCTTTGGACTTTGGGAGGAAACCGGAGCACCCGGAGGAAACCCACGCAGACACGGGGAGAAAGTGCAGACTCCACACAGGCAGTAACCCGAGGCCGGAATTGAACCCGAGTTCCGGAGCTGTGAGGCAGCTGTGCTAACCAATGTGCTACCGTGCCGCACACAAGCCCCGAAAAACGTGCTGTTGGGTGAATTGGACGTTCTGAATTCTCCCTCAGTGTACCCGAACAGACGCCGGATGTTGCGACTGGGGGATTTTCACAGTAACTCCATTGCTGCGTTAATGTAAGCCTAATTGTGTCAACAATAAAGATTATCATTATTACTGTTATTATCAAATAGTCATGAAGAAATTATGGTGGGCATCGTACCTGCAGTCATGTGACGCCAGTGTAAAACTTAGAAGCACATTTAAAAAGAGGGGTATCATGCTACGCGATGCAGCGGGCTCATTGCATTGCCCTCCTTCCTGGCACCCTCCCCCATTCTCTGTTGCCCTCTCCGAGCTCATCGGCACAAACTCCGCTGCGTAACTAGATTAATAGGAGTATGGATTGATTTTGTTGTATCAATATTTTTGTTGGCGTTGGAATTGTACCAGAACATCTCCTCGCATCATTCTTGAATTGAATTTCCTGTCTTCGCTGCTTCGGAGCGTGGCGTATGGCTTGTTCTTCAGCGCTCCGAGGCTGCCTGCAGAAATTTGTTTTTTAGGCATGTTGAAAGAAAGAAATGTGGCAAGAGGTAGCGCTGAGTCCTCCGAGATGATGAATTATATCCCGTGTGTTTTATGTAATAGAATGCTAGTCATTTTAAATATATACTGAGTTATTTCTGCTGTAGTGCTGAGGCTCAGGCGATTTCCCGTAACTCTTCCAAAGCAAATATATTCTATAAACCTCACACTAATAGCAGAGAGTAACAAAGGCCTACCATATTGCTGTAATACTATATGGTCAAACTTCTGCCAAAGAAAGTACCAAACACCATCTGCAGCTGCTTTCACAGATTTTTTTTTAAATGCAGAACACAGCATAATTTTACAAAACAAGGTTAGAAATGCCGAAGTCTTTGTACAAGGAGCACAATGTACTGCGAGCGAAATACAGCTAATCCATTGTCCCAGATAGATTACACTGGGGGATGTAGAATGTTGCTTCGCAGTCAGGGAGAAGTTGATGTATGAAGCTCATCTCGATTCTCTGTGTAGGAGATAAGGAAACCTGTGGGTGTTCAAAATCCAGAGACTGGAAGTACTGGAGATTCATTGGGGTGGGAGCTTAAAGAAAAGAAAGAGGTAAAGGCCATGTTGGGATTTTGTAAAAAAAGAAATTTAAGAGTACCCAATTCTTTTTTTCCCAATTAAGGGACAATTTAGCATGGCCAATTCACCTACCCTGCACATCTTGTTTGGGTTGTGGGGGTGAGACCCACGCAGACACGGGGAGAATGTGCAAACTACACGTGGACAGTGACCCGGGGCTGGGATTGAACCTGGGTCCTCGGCACCGTGAAGTAGAAGTGGTAACCATTGCACTACCGTGCTGCCCCTGGCTGTGTTGGGACTTTGGACAGGCTTTTCTGGCCTCGCCCACCATCGGGGTCGATCGATCCCGCTGAAAGCCGATGGACCTTTGGCTGGGCTGTCGCATTCCCCGCGGTGGGTTCCGCCAAGACAGGGCTGCAAAAACCCATTGTCTCAGAAGCAGTTTTCAGGAGAGGTCCCACCCAAAATGTTGGCCTCTTTCTATCTCACATTCTCATTCCTGCAAGGTTACATCACAGAAGGAGGGCATTTAGCGCACCATGTCCATGCTGGCTCTCTGTAAGAGTTACTTGGTTAGTCCCACTTCCCCATCTTTCCCCTCTACCTCCGCATTGTTCTTTGCATTTCCACCTTGATCTGCTGTTATTGTATTCTCTTTTTCCAGGGCAATGTAACTCAGGCGTGATCCATGGTACATCTCCTCCCAAGCCTCTCAATTGCATTTGATGACAATTCTCATGTAATAAGCTAGACCCTCAAAAAGGTGACCGTTTCATTGCCTGTATTTTACCGGGACGATATTTTTGCTACGACGTGTTAAACCAGTTACTTTGCTTGGTTTTAATTAGTGCTCTTGGTGACAAAGTTGGACCATGTGTCATATGATTTACGTTCCATTTCTGGGGCAGATTGGTACAGGTCTTACCAGCGCAGTCAATGTTGTTGGCAGTTTCTATGTGGGCAGATCTCCCTCCTCCTCCATCACTAAGTTGGTGGTGTCTTCCAAATGATGGAAATGGTGTTTGCCAGTTCGACAACTTTTAGTTTAACTTTCAATTTCTATCAAGTTTAATAACCCGTCTCAGATTCAGAATCTGGTAAACTGTTGGCCCCAGACTTTCTTGCACTCCTGCACCATTGGAATTTACATCATTTCCTAAATGGTAGGGACCATTGAACAGCACAAAAGAAAGAGTATCGTATATCTCGGAACTGAGCAGAGAATACACTTGTTTCTCTGCATGTGACAGGTTTTATTCACTGTGTTCAGCTCTAGCTGGCTTTCAACTCTTTCTGCAGCTTTGCTTACTTTTCTCTGAGTCCACACCCAGGCTTAGCCAATCAAGCACAGTGAGCATCAATAGTAAACAGGTTCACACAATCAAACACAGAACAACGGAACTATTTTGAACACTTCACTGAGTAAGTGACTCATGACCTGAGCCACTCCACAATAAAGAGAATTTTCACCGCTCCGCTGTAAGCCTGACTTAAAGAGTAAGAGGGTCATTGTCATCGCCCAACGTCCCACCATGAAAGTATATGGCACTTAATCTGAAAAATAATGTTGCCACTGGCCGAGCAAAGGAGTGACTGATAACGGAGAAGCGGGTTTATGTGAAAAAGGTTTGCAACAAGTGGAAAGATGAAAAGCCAAGTTCGCGCGCGGTTCATATCATTCCCTATAAATTGGGAAAGAGCGGGAACTCAGATCAGGCTGTCTGCATTCAGCAGGATTTGCAGTTGATCACGCCTGGATGTTCGCTGCCAGAGCAAGCCAGCAGAGAAAGACAGGAAGTCTCCGGCCATTCGCTGGCGACGGGATACTCTGGTCGCGCTGGCAGCACTGCCCCACCCACAGATTTCCCGGCAGGGTGGGATGGCTTCAATGGGAAATCCCATTGACAATGGCGGGAGCAGAGAATGCTGCCGCCAGTGAATGGCTTGCACCTCCCAAGAAACTACGGCTGGGGGGGGCTGGAGAATCCTGCCCTGTTTCTGATAATATTGCACATAGATAGTTGTCTGAACACTGCATGTATTTAAACTACTGCCAATCACCTGGATTATAAAGTGCAGATTTAGAAGATAACTTTTGCAGTTTAATCTTTAAGCCTCTCCCACTATACTGAATTGAATGGAGTCCATTTCTACCCTACAGCTCCATATCTGTTTATTAAAACAGTAAAAAAATATATACAAACGGTACAAACACTCATTTTGTGTTGGAGAAACAGGGTACCCTCCCCTCAGTACCAATGGAGTACGGGGAGTGGGGTGCAGTGGATACTCTGATTATTAAACCAGTTCACAACACGTTTCTGCAAAAAACAAATGGTACAAGCACTAAACTGGAGAGACCAGGTACCCTCACCTCTGCACCAACAGAAGGGAAAGGAAGGAAGGTGGTGGAGAGGGAGGGAGTCAGGGTGTTGGTGAAGGGGGTGCCTAATAGGGCACTGCCTGAACTATCTACAGAGGCAGAAAAACAAAAGAATCTTCAATTATGATGTGCCAGATTTGAATTTCTGTAGGGCCAGGCGTTAACCAATGAAGCAAAACAGGTGACTTAATCTGAAAAATAATGTTGCTACTGGCCGAGCAAAGGAGTGACTGATAACGGAGAAGCGGGTTCTGATGAGAAAGAAACCACCCAATTTAATTTGACTTCTGTTTTTTGATTGAGTTTATCTTGATTACCGAATTATTTTTTCCAATTAAGGGGCAATTTTAGTGTGGCCAATCCACCTAGTCTGCATATTGTTTTGGGGGTTGTGGGGGCGAAACCCACGCAGACACGGGGAGAATGTGCAAACTCCACACGGACAGTGACTCAGAGCCGGGATCAAACCTGGGACCTCGCGCCGTGAGGCAGCTGTGCTAACCACTGTGCCACCGTACTGCCCTGAGATTATCTTGACATCAGCAATGTCCCATTAAACAGGTAGGATTAGTGACTTGCTTTTCTCATCAGTAAGTGGCTTTTCAGTTGCGGAATTAATTTGGGAAAATAAATAAAGCAAAAGTTTGGTAATCTTGACTGAATGTCCAAATTGCTGTATCAGGATTGGACAATTCAGGAGGGTAGCTAAAGCTTCTCTTCTGACACACGGTGAACGATCCAACTCTGCAAACAACTATTGGCTTCATTGCTTTGGATTTGTCATGGTGATGAGGTGGTGGCGCAGCGGTATTTTGACTGGACTAATAAACCAGGATAATGATCTGGGTTCAAATCCCACTGTGGGAGGCGGTGAAATGTGTCACTTTGGGCGGGTTTGGCTGGAGGTTTCCTGCCGGCTTTTAGGTGAGATCAGACCAGTATTCACCCACATTTAGTCATTTTTTTTAAGCCTTGGGGAGTTTCTCACCAGTCTAGCCCACACTGAGGGCATGATTTAACCAAATGGGAACTATGTCCCACGGCTAGCGCGTTTAGCCACGTGTTTCTTGGTGCTCGCAGCACCGAGAAACACAACATTAATGTGAGTCTAGCTAGATGGGCGGAATTCTCCGCTCCCGCGCGGCATCGGGAAGGCCGTCGTGAACTCGGCCGAGTTTCACGACGGCCTCGGAGGCCGCTCCTTGCACCTTATTCACCCCTCCCAGGGGGCTAGGAGCGGCGCTCCGTAAATCTCGGCCGCCGGGGCTTGACGCTTGCGTCAAGGCGGCCCGCCGAGAATGACGAGATGGTGGCGCCTGAGTGACGTCAGCCGCGCATGCACAGGTTGGCCGGCTCCAACCCGCGCATGCGCGGCTGATGTCTTCCCCTCCGCTGCCCCGAAAGACGTGGCGGCTTAATCTTGCGGGGCGGCGGAGGGGAAAGAGTGCACCAAAGAGTCCCCCCCCCCCCCCCCCCGAGCACAGCCGTGGTGCTCACTCCCCTCACCGCCGCCCCAAGCTTCAAACGGAACTTTGGCGCCATGTTCACGATGGCAGCGACCAGGTATGGTTGCCGCCGTCGTGAACCAGTCAATAGCGTCAGGCCACTCGGCCCATCTGGGCCGGTGAATTGCCGGTCGCTGTGAAAAACGGCGAGCGGCGATTCATCCGAGCCGGGGGGGGGGGGGGGGGGGGGGGAGAATCATGGGGGGTGGCAGGGCGGCGTGTTGTGAGTCGCCCGGCCCTCCTGCGATTCTCCCACCCGGCTGACGGAGCGGAAAATCGCGCCCAGGACGTCAGCGGGGAATGCATGGCCAAGGCTACACTTACTCCTGTTTCCTGCATTGGAGGAGCCCTGCTCGCCGAAGCCCCTCAGTGCAGGGAGAGATCGGGACACCATTTATAAATGGCCCATCCTGATCTCTCGATGCGCACCCCCAACCACCCCCCCCCCCCCAGCCCTAACTGACAGTAAGGTGATCCGCAGGCTCCCCCTCATCCTGCACACTTGTGCAGGACACCCCGCCCACCCGATCGGCACCGTGCACAAAATGCCAGCCTGGCCCTCTGACAGTGTTCCTGCCAGCTGGCACTGCCACCTGGGCACTCACGCTGGCACTGCCAGAGTGACCAGGTGGTCACGAGCAGTGCAGGGTACCACCCTGCCCAGAGGCCATGCACCTGGGTGCCTCCAATTCCCTGGGAGACTCCCACGAGTGCTGCTCCATCTGGTTCCCGCTTGTGGGGACCAACACTGAACAGCTCTTGCTTGAGGTCTCCAATAAGTGAGCTTGAGGGTCGCCCTCACCCCCCCCACCCATGGCAATGTCATCCTCCTGCACACATGGGGATTACCCCCTGCTCCCCCCCCCCACCCCCGCCAAGTGTGAACACCCTGCTATGGGGTCGCTAAGGGGCCCCCTTCTTAGGACTCCCATCTTCCACTCCCCCAACCTTTATGAGGCCGCTTCATACCAGCCCTTCACACCCCCCGCCAACTGTTCATACCCCCCTCATTCCCTCTTTAATGGGCATGGCCCCCATCACACCCCGATGCTTGGCAGTGCCACCCTGGCAGTGCCCCATCAGCCTGGCAGTACCAACCGGGCACCTTGCAATGCCAGGATGGCATGTTCCTGGCTGGCAATGCTGAGGTCCCCAGGTGCTAGAGGGGGAACCAAGGAGCCACCCTGCCCTGTCCCTGACCACCCCAGGGTCTTCAATGGCCTGAGGAATCCCTCACGTACCCTTACACTTGGTCACCGTTTGTGTGGACCAGTATTAAATGGCATTCCATTGACCCCCTCACTGGGAGACCGTTTGTTCCCGGGAGCCCAGAGAATCTGATCCATGAGGCTCATTTAAATATGCTGATCTGTACCTTGCCCAGCGCGTGTGGTACCTGCAGAGCAATGTCCTGCGAGGTACGGTTGAATCTTTCACGAAGCCTTGAGCGCCGTAAATCCCGTGAGAGGCCTCTCGCCAGATTCAATGGCCTCGTCATGACTCCAAGTCGGATGCAATGAGGTCGTAAAATCGCAGCCGTGAATCCAATAAAAATCTGGATTTTAAAACTCTAATGATGACCATGAAACCAATTGTCCATTGTTGTAAAAACCCATCAGGTTCACTCCTGTCCTTCAGGGAAGGAAATCTGCCATCCTTACCTGGTCTGGCCTACATGTGACTCCAGACACACAGCATTGCGCTTGACTCTTGACTTCCCTCTGAAGTGGCCAAGCAAGCCACTCAGTTCAAGGGCAAGTTGGGATGGGGAACAAATGCTGGCATTGCCAGCAATGCAATGAATATTTAAAAAAAATTAGAAAATCAAACATTTAGGAATAAATTCACAATCAAACTCAAAGGCGGTGGATATTTTTAAAATCTTGCTGTTGCAGGAAATGTAGAGCCATAGTTTGGGATTTCTTGTAGGAGTTAAAGGCGTAAGATACAGTTTGGTGTTATGTCGGCGTCAGGCATGTTTCTCAATTTAAGTCTAATGAAAGTGTGACGATGACGTTTCATTTTGTTCTCTTGTGCCCTGGAGCAGCAACGCAACATGATGGATATCCTTTCCCGAAATTTCTCTCCATCCTGGAGCACTGTCCCATAGCATCGGGAGCCCCAGCATCGGATCATCCTTCTTGTGTGAATCTAGAAAGTTATGGGAGGACTGGCCATCACTGCCAACAATGACCCTGTGCACCAACAATAGTCATACAGGCAGGGGCCACTATATAGAGCCTGGGGCTGAAAACAGGTGTGCTCTCTCCCGTACTCTAGCCAAGGAAAATGGGTGGCTGGGGAGTGGGCAACAGATAAAAAGCTACTGGGGTTGACCTGTTCTAACCGGCTGAGATTATTCCCTGTAGAAATGGGCGCACTTGGACACACATCGCAACAACACCAACTAAAATCCAATTTGTGTTGTAGCCTTTGTTTCCCGTACTGAGGCTCTGTGTACGGGTGGTTAGGAACATCCAGCCCCTGGATGCTGTTCCGCTATTCAATTTGATCATAGGTGACCCTGTAAGCTAACTCCATCGACCTGTCCTGGTTCTGTAACTCTTACCGCTCTCACCATGCAGGTACACTTGAACTTATTTGGACTGAGTTCCTCTGCTCCAATGTGGGACAATGGGCAACAAGACTCCGCCAACAGCCCTGGTACATCGCAATCTCCTTCACTGCAGCCCAGATGATGTCCCTCTCTCGGAGGGGTCCTCCTTAAATCTACTTTGGCCACATAAGTATTGAACACAATTAGTAAACGTATGATCCAAAATGCTAAAGAGGAGGAATTTGGCTTTAGAACCAAGATGGCGTGTGGCAATATCTGTTATACTTAATTAATAAACAAAATAGACATAATTAAGCTTCTAAATTACGCAATATTATTTTATGACAGATATTTTCTCTCAGTTTCCTCCGTTTGCGATGTTAGGTCGATTAGGTAGATAGGGCGGCACGGTAGCACAGTGGTTAGCACAGTTGTTTCACAGATCCAGGCTCCCAGGTTCAATTCCCGGCTTGGGTCACTGTCTGGGCGGAGTCTGCACTTTCTCCCCGTGTCTACGTGGGTTTCCTCCGGATGCTCCGGTTTCCTCCCACATTCCAAAGATGTGCAGGTTAGGTGGATTGGCTGTGATAAATTGCCCTCAGTGTCCAAAAAAGGTTGGGTGAGGTTAATGGCTTACGGGGATAGGGTGGAAGGTTTGGTCCAGGTAGGGCGCTCTTACCAAGGGCTGGTGCAGACTCGATGGGCCAAATGGCCTCCTTCTGCACTGTAAATTCTCTGATTTTGTTTGTTTGTTCATTTAAATGGGCACAACTTGTTTTAATTGTATCGGTGAGATGACTGACATTCTTATTTCTATCTCCAGATGAGAACGTTTCTAATTCCTGACACCAGTAATAAATCCAAGTGCAAATGAGGCGTAACGGCCCATCTGGGGCCCAATCATTGTAGACTTTTGGCAAGGCAATATACATTTCAGGTGTCTGGACAGTCAGCAGGCTACAATGTACCTTTAAACGACTTGCCAGGTCTCTGTGGCTTGCTCTACATCACAGCACAACAGGCAGCTCTGCTTTCTCTGCCAAAGTACAGAGTTAATGTTCACAGGAATGTAGCAGTGGAGATATACTTGCGGCATGTAACAGACTGATACTCCGAGGGGGCTGGGCATCAAAATACTGAGCTAGCAGATCATAACACACACCGTTTATCTAGCTTAGCCTCGCTTCATGTCAGGCAGCCAATATTGAACAACAACGGCATTCTTGCTGCTTAATTTAGACCCACTTCACTTTCCTGTAACGGTGATTCCTGCTGGGGTATGGTACCACAGGCGACGGCCCTTCCACATAACTTGTCCAAGTGATCATTCTTCATCTGTGAATCTGCACAGCAATAGCCGGTCAGAAATAGGAATGCTAGCCGCTTTTATTTTTCTTCCTGCCTGACTTAGAATCAGTGAAGCCCACCCACCATATTGCCCATCCTCTCATCTCAGCTGAAATGGAGGAATTCAGTGCAAACTGTGCGCCTTCTCGGCCATTACCGGTTGGGACTGCACTCATCTATTTATTGGAAGGGCACTCTCAGGGATGTTTATAGGGCATTGTGTGACATTATTCGCGGCAAGAGTCGCTGATTCGATCTTGATGTTAACGAATGTAGGCTAGAAAGGATCTTAACTTTCTTTGCCTCCATAGCCATCAGATTGCTTGTCAGTCCTCTTGATATTTTCCTGCGGCTCCTTTGAATGGTAAATTGAAAGAAAACAAGTCTACTCTTTGTGCTTGCTTTTTTGAATTCATTTTACCGGATGTGCATGTCGCTGGCTAGGCCAGCATTTATTGTCCATCCCTAATTTCCCTTCAGAAGATGGTGGTGAGCTGCCTTCTTGAATCGCTGCAGTCCCTGAGGCGTAGGTACACCTAACGTGCTGTTAGGGTGGGAGTTCCAGGATGTTGACTCAGCGACAGTGAAGTAACGGCGATATATTTCCATGCCCATATCCAAATGCAGCTAGCCATGACAATATCCAGGCCTGGTCTGACAAATGGCACATTAATGCCACACAAGTGACAGACAGTGACCATCTCCTACAAGAGAGGATCTAACTGCCGCCCCTTGACATTCAATGGCATTACCATCATTGAATACCCCACAGTCAACATCCTGGGGATTGCCGTTGATCAGAAACTGAACTGGACTAGCCATATTAATACTGTGGCGATCAGAGCAGGTCAAAGGCTAGGAATCCTACAGTGAATAACTCTTCTCCTGACCCCCCCCAAAGCCTGTCCACCATCTACAAGGCACAGGTTAGGAGTGTGATGGAATACTCTCCATTTATCTGGGTACAACAACACTCAAGACGCTAAATACTATCCAGGACAAAGAAGTTTGCTTGATTTCTCCCCCTTCCAAAAACATTCAATCCCTACACCAGTGGCAAACAGGGCAGCTGTGTGTACCATGTACAAGATGCACCGCGGGAACTCACCAAAGTTCCCTAGGTAGCACCCTACAAACCCACAGCCACTACCATCTCGAAGGACAAGGGCAGCAGAGACCTGGGAACCCCACCACCTGGAGGTTCCCCTCCAAGTCACTCACTACCCTGACTTGGAAATATATCGCTGTTCCTTCACTGTCGGTGGGACAAAATCCTGGAACTCCCTCCCTAACAGCACAGCGGGTGTACCTACACCGCATAAACCTTCTCAAGGGCAATTAGGGATGGGCAACAAATGCTGTCCTATCCAGCGACACCCACATCTCATAAAATGAATTTTAAAAAATGATTGACCTAAGAGGGCAGATGGGGCATTAGTTCAACATCTCGTCGAACCGACAGCACCAAACTAGTACCTCAGTACTCGAGGGACAGCTTAGGTTCCTTTACATTAAGGTTTCTGGAGTGGGAATTGAACCCACAACCTCAGGTTCAAAAGTAAGGCAGCCACAGCTGACACACTTTCTATCAGCAAGAAAAATAGAATGGCTGACAGACTTATGAGTGAGGTGTGCGTATTTTATTTTTGTTGAACTTGTTTCAGGATTTGCAGACAACATGAAAGAAATGAAAATAGCACTGACTCAATCTCTTGAGATGTTTGTTAAGACTCCACTTATTTTTTTTTTCGCTGGCATTTAATCCCAGTAACACCTCCACTCCCAATATGTCCAACAACACGGCTGCGACTGTACTACAAAAGTAATTAATTGCCTGTAAAATACTTTGGAAGATCCAGGAATCATGCAAGGGGCTATATGAATGCTATTTTTTTCTTCCTTGTCTTTTCACGATTACTCTCAATCCTTCCACTGACTCGATGAAATCAGACTGCTTATCCAATCTCAGTTTGAAGGCGCAGTAGTCTCCGACAGTGGATCATCAGGAAGACCAAAGCCAAATATGTTCAGGCCCCGCCTCAAATTCTATACCCTTGTCACCGCCACTAACCCTGCCCAATACTATCTCAGGCTTGAGCCAGAACACCCGCATTCGATTGGATACTGAGTGAACACTTTCTGTTGTAATCCTGTCACAGTAAGGTGTTGGTGCGTGCACTAGGTGCAAGTGTGAGCAGCTCACTAACTGGAGCAAGTTTAGGGCGTTATTTATTTTTTTAAATTTAGAGTACCCAATTGATTTGTTTTCCAATTAAGGTGCAATTTAGCATGGCCAATCCATCTACCCTGCACATCTTTGGGTTGTGGGGGTGAAACCCACGCAGACACGGGGAGAATGTGCAAACTGTACACGGACAGTGACCTAGAGCCGGGATCGAACCTGGGACCTCGGCGCCGTGAGGCAGCTGTAGGGCGTTATTCTTAAGTATTTCTAAGAACTGGTGTTCCCCCTTTTTGTGGGCGGAAGAAAAGGGAGCCTGTGTGCTGGTATTCTCTGGGTTATGTGAATAAACCTTTGCAAAGGAAAAACTAATTCAAGGTTCCTTCTTTTCTCAATGACTGAAGGTGAGAAAAGCAAACAAGAAACCATCCCCCACCCGAAAGGAAGTGTGAAAAGAGAACCATTTCAAAGTAAACCGTACAGACATCAAAACCCAACATTCTAACTAAGAAAGAGATTAAAAATGTCAACAGTAAAGACAATGGGAACTGCTAACCGGCCAGATACATACTGATGTTCAAACCCCACTGTGGAGGACAAAACAGCCCGTCTTCTGAGCTGATAGACAAAAATGTGATTAGTTGCTTACTTACAACAATGACTGTAAGACATGCTAATCAAATTTACTTTTGGGAATATACAGACAGGTGTTTTTTAAGGACTGGTTTTGCCAAGCCAGACGCAGAGAGAAGTAATTGAAGTCACCTGGAAAAATTGCTGAAGGGAGCAGTCAGGAATTTAGTTCTCTCTCTTGTAAGTTAAGAAAACTCCTGTCTCAGGGAATTAATAGGAAGGAAATTTTTTGCAGAAAGTGCAGTCATCTAGACTTCAATTCAACTTCAGGATTTACAAAGAATCAGTTAACGGCCACAACAATCTACACCTCAAGGACAAGCAAAGGACTTAATCATATATTCTTTTAACTTTTATTTGTATTCTAACTGCTGATACGTGTGTGTGTGTTTGTAGTCTGTGAGTGTGTGTGTTTGTAGTCTGTGTGTGTGTGTGTGTGTGTTGTTTTTCCTCAGGTTTATTCGCTAATAAACTTGTTCTTTCTTTGACGTAAGAAAATCTGGTTTGATTAGCTCCTTATTAAAAGCAAATTCATTTGGATTTGAAAAGGCACCTCTGGAGAAAATAAAATTGAAAAACGTTTGTTCCAACCAATGGAGGGGTAGGGCGGAATGAAGGGGAGTCAGTTTGTCCTTCCTCACCCGGGCATCTCAAAATCTCCTGAAATTCTTTGTCAAATGTAGTCTTGAACATGCCAATGATCTCCTGGCCAGCCTCCTCCCCTTTCTAATTTTTAGCGTATCCGAACTTTGCTCTATGTTCTTTGTTTCACACCTAGCCCCATTATCCCATCGACACTCTCCTTGCCAATCGATATTGACTCCCACCCCGCCAATGCCTCAAATTCAAAATTCCTATTCTTACACATAGATCCCTTGTCCTTGGTCTTCTTTATTTTGGTAACCTCCTTCAGTGCTGCAATTCTGTTATGTTCTTCTGAATCCTCTTTCTTGTGCATAATCATCCCATTCACCCCACCACCAAGGGCTGTACCTTCAGCTATCCAGGTCCCCCAGTCTAAGAATTCCCTTCTATCTTTTCCACATCCCTCTCGTCACTTAAGAAGCTCCCTGGGAGGGGGGGGGGGGGGGGGGGGGCAGCACAGTGGTGCAGTGGTTAGCACTGCTGCCTCATGGCGCCGAGGTCCCAGGTTCAATCCCAGCTCTGGGTCTCTGTCCGTGTGGAGTTTGCACATTCTCCCTGTGTTTCTGTGGGTTTCACCCCACAACTCAAAAGATGTGCAGGGAAGGTGGATTGGCCACGCTAAATTGCCCCTTAATTGGAAAAAATGAATTGGGTACTCTAAATTTAAAAACAAGAAGCTCCCTGAAATCTCCCTCTTTGACTGAATGTTTGGTAATTCCTCCTCATTGCCCCTAACTTGTATCCATTTTTTCCCCCCTTACCCATCTATGAAGCGCCTTGGGTCAGTCTTCTTTGTTAAAAGAGCTTTATAAGCGCCAGTTGTTTTTAAAACATATGAAAACTGTGCTTCCACAAGAGCCACTCTGTTCCTTTCAATAAAGCAGTGGGGAATAATTAGTGGTTGTCAAGTCTGACCACCAAGCTGTCACATTTTTAAGGCTCTGACCTTGGAAATAGCACAAAATCGTCAGTTCAAATTAAAGCTTTTTCCAAATAAAACTTCTGAGTTTCCTTTTAATTGTTTTTCTAAATCAAGTCTCCTGGGATGAAGACACAGTTGGACTTTATTAAATAATGCTCCTGATAAATAACCTTCTTTCTTTCCTATCTTGTCTCCAATTTTGATTTCATAACTTTTATCATTAGAAGTTAAAAGACATTCCCCCCCCCCCCCCCCCCCCCGTTCTATCGAAAAAACATGTTCATTTTGAAGTACAAGACAGCCACTTAGCACTTCAGGGGATAGGGTGACAGAGTTGACTGATGTAATGAAAGCAGAGAGAAGTGTCATTATTTCTTGATTCTCCCCTTACACGGGCAGTATTTATGTGTTATTAACAATGAAATGAAAGCCCATTTCAGTGCTCACTATTTCTGTCAGGAACTGTGCAGTTCCCGCAGCAGAAATATTTGAAAACATAGATGACAAATTTCACTGCAGTCCTAATCAAGTATTTGTTTTCTTTCACATAAACCGTGAAACGCAGGTGAAAAGACCACAGATTGCAAGGGGAGGAAATCGCCGATGTTAAAAAGGGTGGAACAGAAAACAAAATAAATCAATGATTTTGCACGACGTGAAACCGAGGTTTCCTAAATTGTAAAACTTGCAGCTCAGTATGTTTTTGAAGTGCTCAGGCTGCATGAGTTGAAGTGCAAAATACTGCTATCTGTCTATAATTCAAGACAGAGAATTTAAAAATCAGAAAGGTTGGTTGCAGTGCAAGAAGTATAAAAACTGTTTCATGTAACTGCTTCGTGATTACTCTTTGATGACTTGGAAACCTCAGCTGCACGATGCATAGGTTTTTGAAATATTTCAATCCTATTTTCTGTAAATAATTGTTCATTTATTCATTTTCCCTCTGGCGTTTAGAAAAATGAGCGGTGATGTCATTCAACAATACAGAACTCTTTACGGGGCGTGACAGGGTAGATGTAGACAGGGGCCGGAATTCTTCAGTTGTGGCGATTCACTTTTCCCGGTGGAATTCCCCCCCCCCCCCCCCCCCCCCCCCCCCACCGCCAGTGGCGAGAGGTGGCTTCATTGGGAAATCCCATTGACAAGCGGCGAGAGTATAGAATCTGGTCGGCAGCAAACGGCAAAGAGTAACTCACGGCTGGGGAATCGGCGAATCAAGCCGGGGGTGCTTCCCTTTTCTGGTGAGTCTAGAACCAGGTGGCACAGTCTCAGAGTAAAGGGGCCGCTTATTTAGGACTGAGATGAGGAGGAATTTCTTCCCTCAGAGGGTGGCGAATCTTTGGAATTCTCGACCCCAGATGCCCGGTCATTGAATATGTTCAAGACAGAGATCGACAGATTTCTGCAACGAGGGGATTTTCACAAACTTCATTGCTGTGTTCATGTAACAATAATAATCTTTATTGTCACAAGTAGGCTTAGATTAACACTGCAATGAAGTTACTGTGAAAATCCCCTAGTCGCCACACTCCGGCGCCTGTTTGGGTACACTGAGGGAGAATTCAGAATGGCCAATCCACCTAACAGCACGACTATCGGGACTTGTGGGAGGAAACCGGAGCACCCGGAGGAAACCCACCCAGACACAGGGAGAACGTGCAGACTCCACACAGACAGTGACCCAAAGCCGGGAATCGAACCTGGAACCCTGGAGCTGTGAAGCAACAGTGCTAACCACTGTGCTACCGTGCTGCCTATGTAAGCCCACTTGTTACCCTAATAAAGATTATCATTATTAATATTAGAAACAGCAAGGGATGGGGGCTAGTGCAGGAAAATGGTGCCAGAGTAGATGATCAAGCCTGACCTCATTGAATGACAGAATCGGCTCGAATGTCTCACTCCTGTTCCTGCTTATTATTTTCTTAGAACTGATAATCAGTATTGTAGGAAAGTATTTGAGCCGCAGGAAATATCTCAGAACGTGCTTCTGGAGTGAACAGAAACGTTCTGATCAATTTAATCATTAATATAATCTAGGCTGGTGCTTCAGTGCAATACTGAGGAGGTGCTGCACTGTCAGGTGCATTCAAAAGAGACATTTAACAGAGGGCCTGCCGGGCCTCTCAGCAAAATGGAAAAGATCCCGTGGTGCTTTATACTGAAGAGTGGTGGTGGAGGGAGGGGGCGGTGAGGGGTGTGGTGGTGCTTATCCTGGAACGTAGGCCAACATTTATACCTCAATAAACATCATCAAAATCAGTTTATCTGGGGCGCAATCCAGCGGACTAAAGTCTGAACAGCATGTTTAACGGGGTGTTTCACATTGCAATCCCACTATCCCGTGGTACTTTGCTGGTTTATTTTGGCCTCGGCGAGGAATTCCCCTTTGAGGCCACTCTTTAAGTCATTTCCTGCGCTGGCGAGCTGAATCGCCAGTGCAGAAAGACTACTCCCGGATCGGGCACCGTTTTTAAAGGCAGCCCCGCCATTTTGACCCCCCCTCTGAGCCCACACCGTGCCTTCAGGATCACCCCACTTCAACCAACGTACCTCTTCCGGGATTCTAGAGCCAGCCCTCACCCGACCTCATAAGGGCAAGGGCCACCCCCGGGCCCGACCCCTGGCAACCTGGCACTTGGGCACATTGGCACTAACAATCTGGCACCCGGTTGGTGCCCCTGATGGCCTGAATCTGGCGGGACGTTTCGAGCATCGCGATTCTCGATGAAGGCCTCTCGCGAGATTCAGCAGCCTCGCCCGGACACCAAGTCGGGAGCGACGAGGCCGCTGAATCACGCCCTCGATCATTTATCCAATTGCTGTTTGCGGAGTTCTTGTGCACAATTAGGTTGCACTTCAAAGGGTATCTTTTTGGCTTTAACACACTTTGAGATGTCCTAAGATTGTGAAAGACTCCAAATAAATGTAAGTTCCTTCTTTAAATAAATGTCACGTCCTTGTGTTCTGTTTAAGTTGAAAACTGTCTCGACCAAGGCTTGAATGGTGAAATGTGTTTTGTGATCTTGTTTTCGTTAGGATTATTCACACCAGGGCTATTTCTGCTGTGACCTTGGCTATGATTTCCCTGGACAGTAATAAAGTACAGGGAGTTGTGCCAGCAGGACTACTGTTACTAATCTCCTTCCCACTTTTCATGCTTAATCACCCAAGAGACAACCCATTCCTTCCACTGCTATTTAACTTCCAGCAGATCAGGCATTTAGCTTTTTCCATAAGGAAGACCATTTTTTTCCCCCCTCAGTGAGCAATTTGTTAGCTTGGGGGACTGGCTGGAAGCATTGGAGGAATTATTGCTCCGCTCCCACAGGACAGAAATACCTCACCGGCTGTCAACACAGTATTCAAAGACTGGGCAGAAATTTCCCGGCCAGGTGGCGATGGGGTTGGAGTTGGCGGGGAGTGGAGGGTGGCGGACAGGAAAGTAGGGATGGGGGAGCCACACTGGGATGGCTTCCTGATGCATTCTGACTGCCGGGAATGTTTCCCAGGACTAGCGGGAGCTGTGGATCGGCTGGGCGCTCGGTGGAGCTGAGCAAACGATCAAAACACTCAAGGCACCAACATGGGCCGATTTCATGGGCTCGGTGGCAACTTACTGATGGAGCAGCACCCTCTGCCCACCAACCCCCCCCTTCCATTGGGAGGCCACCAGATCAATGGAGGCCACGTCCATGCAGCTGGCTGGTGTTGCCACTGGCGTCCAAAACTCCATGTGCCATTGAGAGGGCTGTAGGCAAGAAAGACCCTCCACCCAGGGCATCAAATATCCACCTAGGAGGGTTTACGCCCTCGTTCCACAGACCTTTTCCCACTCTTCATTATTCATTTAATCTTGTGGCTGCCTCCAAGGTGGTCTCAAGGTCTCCTACCTGCTCACCAGCACTCACCTCTGCCGGTGGGGCAGCCAAGGCTCTCGGACTACCGGCCTGCGGGTAGGCCAGCGTCCCAGCGTCCACCCACCCTCTGTAATAGGACGGCGACGGCGGCAATTGAGAGGCCACCTCCCAGAAAATAGCTTCGCTGAGCTGACTTGAGATATCCGTTTGGTCCCAAAGGCTGGAGGAAAATCCTCCAGGAAATCCCGCATCTTGACTCAGTGAACTGCCTGTTTGAGGGCTTGGGGTGGGAGGGGTTGTGGCGGGAAGGTGCGTGGGGTGGATTCGAACGTACAATCTCCAGCTCGGAAATAGGAATGCTACCACTGGGCAAGGTTCACACCCGACCTGAAAGGTGAGATCAGGACATTTTGATTTCTCATTTTTTCACTTTATTTTAATTGTAGTATCACAGATATGTCAACCCCTTAACCAACATCACTCAAACAGCTGGTCGGGTCATCACCACGGTGTGATTAGTGGGATCTTGCTGTGCACAACCTGTCTGCCACATTTCCTACATTATAACAGTGACTACATTTCTGAAATACTTCAATAACTGTGAAGTGCTTTGGGTCCTTCTGAAAGACGCCATATAAATGCAAGTCTTTCTTATTGTGGTGTTTCAACGCAGGTTACTCCTTTTAAAGGCATTTCCCCATGAACACCCTAATTTCCCTTTCACTGACGGCGAGATTTTAAGCTTTAGTCATAACTGTGCAAGCGAAGGAAACGTTGCAGCGCCAGAATGTCAGCTTTTATTTGTCAGTCACTGACCCCCCACCAGTAATAGTGCAGTGCGGAATGATGCAAATTCATTGGCTGCTCGGTAATTCCTCCTTTATCCCCCCTGCTTCCACCAGGGTCACTCAGCTCCAGGCCTCATTACAGCTGTGGTCCAAACATGGACAGACGAGTTGAATTGAGTGACTGCTCGTGATAGCGAGGCTGCATTTGACCAAGTGTGGCATTGAGGGACGCTGGCAAAACTGGAGTCAACAGGAATCGGGTGGGGGACTCTCCACTGGATGGTGTCATACCTGGCACCAAAGGAAGATGGTCACGGTTGTTGGAGGCCTATTATTTCAGCCGCATGCAGGAGTTCCTCAGGGTGGAGCCCTTGGCCCAACCATTTTTCGCTCCTTCATAAAAGATCTTCCTCCAACATAAGGTCAGAAGGTCAATGATTACAAAGCATTTATACTATTTGCAACTCCTCAGATACTGAAGTAGCCCGTGCCTGCATGCAGCATGACCTCGGCAATATTCAGGCTTGGGCCAATTGGCAAGTAACATTTACATAGAATTTACAGTGCAGAAGGAGGCCATTCGGCCCATCGAGTCTGCACCGGCTCTTGGAAAGAGCAGCCTACCCCCTATCCAAGGTCAACACCTCCACCCTATCCCCATAACTCAGTAACCCCACCCAACATTAAGTGCAATTTAGCATGGCCAATCCACCTAACCCGCACATCTTTGGACTGTGGGAGGAAACCGGAGCACCCGGAGGAAACCCACGCACACACGGGGAGGATGTGCAGACTCCGCACAGACAGTGACCCAAGCCGGAATCGAACCTGGGACCCTGGAGCTGTGAAGCGATTGTGCTATCCACAATGCTACCGTGCTGAATAAATACCGTGCCAGACAAGTGCGAGACAATGACCATCTCCACTGAGAGAGGATCTAACAATCTCCCCTTGATGTTAAATGGCTTTACCATCACTGGATCCGCAACTATCGCACCACTCCAGCGCCGTGCTGGCCCCCTGTTGGGGCAGAACCGGTACTCCCAGCAGCCCTTTCATGCCGTCGTGAAACGCAATGGCGTGGACACTCTGCCACTGAATGGGAGAATCCTGCCCATGGCTTCCAGAGCAGATCAGAGGCTGGAAATTCTGCAGCAAGTGACCCATCTCCTGACTCCCTAAAGCCTGTCCACCATCTACAAAACACAAGTGAGGATTGTAATGGAATACCCTCCCTTTGCCTGGATAAATCCAGCTCCAACAACACTGATGAAGCTCAACACCATCCAGGGCAAAGCTTGATTGGCACCCCATCTACCACCTTCACTCTTAACATTCACTCCCTCCACCATTGACGCACAGTGGCAGCAGTGTGCACAATCTACCAGATGCACTGCATAACTCACCAAGCCTTCTGAGGCAGCACCTTCCGAATCCACGACCTTGACTACTTAGAAGAATAAGTGCAGCAGGCACATGGGAACACCACCACTCGGAATTTCCCCTCCAAGTCACACACCATAGACATAGACATAGAATTTACAGTGCAGAAAGAGGCTATTTGGCCCATAGAGTCTGTACCGGCCCATGGAAAGATCGCCCTCCCTAAGGCCACATCTCCACCCTATCCCCGTAACCCAGTAACCCCACCTAACCTTTTTGGACACGAAAAGGAAATTTAGCGTGTCCAATCCACCTAACCTGCACATCTTTGAACTGTGGGAGGAAACCGGAGCACCCGGAGGAAACCCACACATACACGGGGAGGATGTGCAGACTCGGCACAGACAGTGACCCAAGCCGGGAATCGAACCTGGGACCCTGGAGCTGTGAAGCAACTGTGCTATCCACTGTGCTACTGTGCTGCCCACTGATCTTGCCACCATCCTGACTTGGAACCTTATCGCCATTCCTTCCTGATGCTTGGCCAAAATGCTGGAAATCCCACTCAGCATTTTCAGAGAGACGGAATACTTTGTTGCAGGGCTTGTAGACACCAATCCGCTGAAGGAAAAAAACTATTCAATATTTTGAAGCAGTTAAAGACACATGGCAATGGGGAGCGAATAGAGAATTGTGATTAACTTTTGAATTACTTTGGCAAACAGTTAGAATAGATTTGAGGGGCTGAATGGCCTCTTTAAATGCTATCAATGTCTATGATACCGCTTGATAAGCTTAGGACTGCCCTTAGCGGGTGGCATGATGGCACAATGGTTAGCACTGCTGCCTCATGCCGCCTAAGACCTGGGTTCTGATCCCGGCCCGGGGTCACTGTTCGTGCGGAGTTTGCACATTCTCCCCGTGTTTGCGTGGTCTTACTCCCGTAACCCAAAGGTATGCAGGGAAGGTGGATTGGCCACGCTAAATTGCCCCTTAATTGGAAAAAATAGAATCGGGTACTCTAAAGTTATAGAAACAAAAGCACTGGCCTTAGTGGGTGGGAATGCAGAATAGCATGTTTCATTCGAGGAAAGGTCTGATTGGCCAACTCCTGCCCCTATGGTCCTCAGTGTTCTCTGTTGCAAGATTATATTTACATATGGATGAGAAATATGAATGACTCATGGCTGCTCAACCATTCTGAAGAACTCGACATTCCCTTCAGCACTTCATCCGTTTCTGACTCCAGGGTTGTCGCTGTCAATATTAAACTCCCAAGTCTAATCCATCAGTTGTCTACTCTTTTCATAAAGAATTGCCTGACTTCAGTCCAGATTGGCTTGATTTTCACAAATTTCAACCTCTGTATCCTGTTCCTACTCTTACGATTTCATTTGAATCGCCTCCCAGATTTATATTGCCTCTGAAGAACAACCTCTGAGGTTGAATAGCCCAATTCCACCCAGCTGTAATCCCCGTCCTGTCCTTTTGCATTGATCTGGTTTAGCTCACTGGGCTAAATCGCTGGCTTTTAAAACAAACCAAGCAGACCAGCAGCACGGTTCGATTCCCGTACCAGTCCCCCCGGACAGGCGCCGGAATGTGGCGACTAGGGACTTTTCACAGTAACTTCATTGAAGCCTACTCGTGACAATAAGCGATTTGCATTTTCATTTTCATTTCAATGGCACCAGGATTTCAGCTTGGAATGTAACAGCTCCAAAGGAGACCATTCAGCCCGTCTTGCCTATGTCAGCTCTTGGAAATTGATTCTGCCATTAGTATTTTTTTTTAATAAATATTTTTATTCTCCTCCTTTTTCACATTTTCATCATATTTACAACAAATAATTAACAATACCAACAAATACAATGG
Organism: Scyliorhinus canicula; assembly: GCF_902713615.1. Taxonomy (NCBI): domain Eukaryota; kingdom Metazoa; phylum Chordata; class Chondrichthyes; order Carcharhiniformes; family Scyliorhinidae; genus Scyliorhinus; species Scyliorhinus canicula. Next base: position 19,897,742 of record NC_052150.1, on the reverse strand, counting down.
CAATCCCCTAGCCAACAATCCCCTCACCCCACCCACCCTCAAACAGCTCCCCACATTTTGAATACAAAAGACCAATGAAAAAGAATCATCATTAATTTATACATTCCAACCCCCTCCTAATATTCGTTGTCATCTAATTCGTGAAAATGCATGATGGACAAGGTGCATGAGTTGTAGGACCCTTCCATCCTTTCTCGGGTGCTCCAGCAGATTCCCCCCAGCCACGCCAGGCACAGGTCGGAGAAGCTGACCTACCCCCACCCCAACAGAATCCGCCTTCTGGCGATCACCAAGGCAAAGGCTAAGACATCAGCCCCCTCACCCGTTTCCAACCCCGGCCGATCCGACACCCCGAAAATGGCTTCTAGGGGACCTGATTCGAGTCTCACGTGCACCACCCTTGAGATTACCCGAAAGACCTCCCTCTGGGGCTGTTTAGCATAGGGCTAAATCGCTGGCTTTGAAAACAAACCAAGGCAGGCCAGCAGCACGGTTCAATTCCTGTACTCCCCAAACAGGTGCCGGAATGTGGCGACTAGGGGCTTTTCACAGTAACTTCATTTGAAGCCTACTTGTGACAATAAGCAATTTTCATTTTTCAATACCCCTTCAGTTTTGGGCAGGACCAAAACATATGAACGTTATTTGCGGATAAACCCCCCCCCCCCCCCCAACAGCATTCACAAACATCTTCCACCCCCTCAAAAAACCGGCTCATCCTCGCCCTTGTGAGGTGCGCCCTATACACCTCCTTCAGCCGTATCAGCCACAACCTCGTGAGACATTCCTGCCATTAGTATTCTTTGTTGTCACAAAGCCCCACATTTACCATCAGTGCTATCCAAGACCGTAAGAAGTCTTACAGCACCAGGTTAAAGTCCAACAGGTTTGTTTCAAACACGAGCTTTTGGAGCACTGCTCCTTCCTTAGGTGAATGAAGAGGTATGTTCCAGAAATATTTATATAGACAAAGTCAGAGATGACAGACAATGCTTGGAATGCGAGCATTTGCGGGTAATCAAATCATTAGCCGCAAATGCTCGCATTCCAAGCATTGTCTGGCATCTTTGACTTTGTCTATATAAATGTTTCTGGAGCATACCTCTCCATTCACCTGAGGAAGGAGCAGTGCTCCGAAAGCTAGTGTTTGAAACAAACCTGTTGGACTTTAACCTGGTGTTGTAAGACTTCTTACTGTGCTCACCCCAGTCCCACACCGGCATCTCCACATCATCCAAGACCGTGGCTGTGTTGATCGCCCGAGTGCTGTTCTTGTATCCTCTGGGGCAAAGATGGGCAACCCAGGCTGGCGAGCGGCCCTCCTTCATCTCTGTGGGAGGTAAGATTGAACTTGGGCATGTTCACTAACCATGACCCTTTGAGTAAGATTAAATGCATTTAATACAGGCTGAATATTTCACGAGTTATAGAAAATGCTGAATCATTTATCTATTAATAGAGCCGTCATCAACTTGGAATGGTAAAAACAAAATAAATATTTACACTTTGGACGCAGAGGGAGCGCATGGCTCTCACTGTTAATGTTGTGAGCAGTCAGCAAGCTCCTCACTTCACTCGCCCTCGCTTTACCTGCGAATCACTTCAGCCACACCGATCAGAAAAAAACGACACGGGTGGAAACCAGTGGAATGTGGCAACCCTGCGTGTGGGCAACGGTCAACACAATGTCTGGTGGGCAGCGCTCAGAACCCTGATGGGCCGAACGTGGTACCCAGGCCACAGACTGCCCACCACCGGCCTGGGACCTAATACGGCTTGTAAATGGTCCAGTCACAAATAATAAATATCAACACACTTCTTTTAAAATATATCAGTGTCGACGACAGCAAAATTATTTTCTAACCAGCTAATTAATGACTATGATTTAAAAAAAATAGGAAAGCTGTAAATCTGAAAATAAAAACAGAAGATGCCAGGCAGGCAGAACGTGCGGGGCGATAAACAGAGTTAACTGTTAGAACAGGGGTGGGCAAACTACGGCCCGCGGGCCGCATGCGGCCCGCCAAAGGTATTTCTGCGGCCCACCAAGTCATTTAAAAAAAAAAAAAAAAAATTTTTTTTTTAAATTTTTTTTTTTTTTTTTTTTAATTTTTTTTTTAAGGTTAATGGGGGGGCTGTTGGGTTACTTACTGGTATAGGGTGGATACGTTGACTTGAGTAGGGTGATCATTGCTCGGCACAACGTCGAGGGCTGAAGGGCCTGTTCTGTGCTGTACTGTTCTATGTTCTATATGAGGCGCCCAGAATCATAACCGGGTGAAGTAATTATTTTACTTAATATACTATGCGGCCCTTTAAAATTGTGAATTTCTGAATGTGGCCCTTGCACGGAAAAGTTTGCCCACCCCTGTGTTAGAACATAGAACAGTACAGCACAGAACAGGCCCTCCGGCCCTCGATGTTGTGCCGAGCAATGATCACCCTACTCAAACCCACGTATCCACCCCATACCCGCAACCCCCCCCCCCTTACTTTTTAGGACACTACGGGCAATTTAGCATGGCCAATCCACCCAACCCGCACATCCCCGGACCGCGGGAGGAAACCGGAGCACCCGGAGGAAACCCACGCACACATGGGGAGGACGTGCAGACTCCGCACGGACAGTGACCCAGCCGGGAATCGAACCTGGGACCCTGGAGCTGTGAAGCATTTATGCTAACCACCATGCTACCATGCTGCCCCTATAGCTGATGACCTGGACAGTACCAGCAACGTAGTGACTCTGCTACCGGACTGGTAATCAGGCTGAAAATGAGTCGGAGCTCAAAACCTGCGGCAGTTGAGGAATTCAAGTCAGATTAATCAGTTACTCAAATCTAACGGTGATTGTGAAATCTTTACCTTGTCAAAAAAATAAACAATCTCTTTCACTAATATCCCTTTCAGGGAAGAAATCGGCTCCCTGTATCTAGACCGTGTGGCCATGTGCTTGAGCGTGGCCTGTTGAACCACTCTGTTGTATTGGAGAAAGCAGTCTGCCATCACCTCTGCAAGGAATGGAGAATGAATGTTGATCTTGCCAATACACCCAGATGTTCTGAAAGAGAAGAAAAGGTCATCTGAAATGTTTCTCTCTCTGCAGATACTGCTGAGCATTTCCCAGAGATCCATACAATCCCGACATTGCAGAAGGAGGCCATTCGGCACAACGGGTCTGCACCGACCCTCTGAAAGAGCACCCTCCCGAAGACCATTCGCCCAGCCTAACACCATAATCCCACCTAACCTGCACATCATTAGACACCAAGGGACAACGTAGCGTGGCCAATCCAACTAAACTGCACATCTTTGGGCTGTGGGAGGAAATCGGAACCCTTGGAGAAAACAACGCAGACAAGGGGAGAACGAGCAAACTCCACATAGAGAGCCACCCAAGGCCGGCATCGAACACGGGTCCCTGGCGCTGTGAGGCAGTTGTGCTAACCACCCTGCCGCTTTTTTATCCTGTGAATGTAAGTTTAATTTTAAACAAGTGCACAAAATTTGGCTTCTGATGCGCGATCAATGACCACTGAAACGAAGGAGTAGTCCGAATTGAATCTTTAATCAACAAGATGTTTCCCCAGCAGCTTGAGTACAGAAAGAACGATGGCTGCTGGGAAACACGGGTTCTTATACCCCGCCTCATTGGGCGGAGCTACCTTCATCTTGACCAATGAGAAAACAACACTTGGGCCAATGAGCAGCGAGCCTTCTCCACCAATAGTAGCTCACACTCCCAGGTACCGTAGTACCTCTAGTCATACTACCACAGCTTCCAAATCGAAGTGAGTTTAACTTGGTGGTTGGCAGAAAGAGGGTACCTCTCCATGTGTGGCTCAAGCCATATTGAAAACTGGGCCTTACTTACATTCCCCTGGTGAGCTGATGCTCCCACAAGGCAGTTTGCCACCTAGGATGGGCATCAAATCATTCATGCTTCACCCACTTCTACCTCAGAATTGAAATCAGGCTTTTCTCCCAATTTGGTGAATACAAGTGGTGTCCTGACTGAAACAGACAGGCATTCCGGACACCCATTTTGAGGACCCTGCCCAGGATGAGGGCTGGCTGCTGGCTTGCCAGAATAAATGAGGGGGAAAAGTACCTAACACCTCAGGCTGGAATCACAAGGCTTGTATCCTTATAATTAACCTCAGTGTTGTAGTGCTGCCACAGCGTCGCCCAGCACTTTAGATTTCAAGCAACAATTGTAAACTCAATATAGTCCGCCTCATGTCAAGTGACTGATATTTGAAAAATGCTGTAAAGCTGCACAAATCTGATCACAGGCTGGTTTCCCCCCTGAACTTGCTGCATGACAGAAAGGACCAGCCTGTCATTGGACCAGCACCAAAGGGTGGGAAGGTAATTGAAGGGAGGTTTCAGGGCTCGGAGCGTGAAGAGCTGGAGCAGAGGCATGGAGCCCAGGTGAGGAGCTGGAGCAGGGGTGTGAGGCCCAGCGGTGTGAGGTCATGAGAGGTCTCCAGACCTCTCATGGCCCCTCTAACAGATCTCCTCTCAACCTTAGTGGGCAGCACGGTAGCATGGTGGTTAGCATAAATGCTTCACAGCTCCAGGGTCCCAGGTTCGATTCCCGGCTGGGTCACTGTCTGTGCGGAGTCTGCACGTCCTCCCCGTGTGTGCGTGGGTTTCCTCCGGGTGCTCCGGTTTCCTCCCACAGTTCAAAGATGTGCGGGTTAGGTGGATTGGTCATGCTAAATTGCCCGTAGTGTAAGGTTAATGGGGGGGTTGTTGGGTTACGGGTATAGGGTGGATACGTGGGTTTGAGTAGGGTGATCATTGCACGGCACAACATCGAGGGCCGAAGGGCCTGTTCTGTGCTGTACTGTTCTATGTTCTATGTTTTGTACTCTGTGCTCCGACGTATAAAACGCAGGATTCAGTGTAATTCATTAACCACTCCCTCAACCTGTCCTGCTAACCATCAATGATTTATGCACATATACACCCAAGTACCTCTGCTCCTGATTCCCTTCAGAGATATGACCTCTATTTTATGTTGTGCCTCCCCCATTCTCCTGACCAAAATGTATCTATGCATTAAATTCAACCTGCCACCCGTCTGCCCATTCCACCAGCCTGTCTATATCCTCTTGAAGTCTATCACTATCCCCCTCACAGTTGACCATACTTCCAAGCCACGCATCACCTACAAATTTTGAAATTGTCCCCTTGATGCACAATCAATTGTCACGAAAACGTAGGAGTAGTCCGAATCGAAGGCTTTAATCAGCAAGAAGTGTGCCCAGCAGCAGGAGTACAGAAATGACCTGGCTGCTGGGGACCACGGGTTCTTATACCCCGCCTCGTAGGCGGAGCTACCTTCCTCTTGACCAATGAGGATACAGAGAACACGATACATGGGACAATGGGCAGCGAGCCCTCTGCACCAATGGCAGCTCACACTCCCAGGTACCATAATACCCTAGTCATACTACCACACCCCTGTACACCAGGTCTAGGTTATATCTATAAATCAAGGAAAGCAGTGAGCTCTCCAGCTGACCCCTCTCATACAGCATTGATGTCTAATATACCAGTCCCCAAAGTAAAGTGTTCTGTGACTCGTGTTTTAATAGGATTGAATTAAATAATTAAGCCGTCGCATGCTGAAATTGTAGCTCTGCTAAAGACTAGCGTTTCAAAATACCACAGGCTGGCGTCTCCAAAAATGGAGCTATGTCCCCACACCTGCATAAAAAAGTTGGCGTTTCACGCCAGACTTACCTGAAAGAAATAAAATTCACTTACCTTCAGGGGGCTGGCAGGGACCCAGGGAGGTATACGCAGCTTTGGCTGTGGATACGGGCCCCCGCACTTCCGGTTCCGAGTCCGCGCATGCATACGGCGGCAGCCTCTAGCGGCCGCGCTGAACGCGATGGTGGAATCGGACCGTTGATCTGGACCAACAAAGTCCCTCCGATCTGCCCCGCGCTGCTCCATCTGACCTGCCCAATCGCTGCTCCGGCCGCCCATAAGACATCCCCCCCCCCCCGAGCTTAATCCCCCTGCCCCCCCCCCCCCCACCAGGGCGGCCGCAGACTGAGTCCGCAGCCGCTGTGCGAGGATCCTGACCGGCCAGACGTGGTTAGAATCACACCGTCGGGAATTCGGCCGGTCGGCACCGGGGTATCGCTGGGCAAGCCTCTGGCAATGGTCCCCCAGCCGCGCCACGTAATTCACGCCATTCACCGGGGACCGGAGAATTGCGGGAACGGCGCCGGGCCCGATTCGGGGGTAAACGTCGATTCTCCGCCCCCCGCGCCAAACCCGCTTTCAGCGCGGGGCTGCGGAGAACCCAGCCCCACGTTCGAAATAAAATGCCGATGGCACTAATATTTTTCATTTAAAAAGCAGAGTTTTACCCATATTTTGGGGACTAAAATAATTAATTGATAGGAAAACAAAGTAACAGCAGATTCAGAAATGATATGGACAACACATTGACAAAAAGCTCCTGGCCTTAAAGTTTGGCGCTCGTCCACCGATCAATCCCAAAGAGACCGACTGCATTTGCAGTTTTCTTTTTCTGGTCTACTCCACCTTCGACTCCTATTTTCCATTACCGATGGTGCTGACCACCTTAGCCCGACCAGCAGTATATCTCACAGGGGAGCAGCAGCCACTCTTTTCAAAAGTGAAGAGCTGGCCAAGAGCTTCTGACGGTCACATAAAGTAATGGGTGATCAATGACAAATGGGCCATAGATTCCCTACAGTGTAGAAGGAGGTCATTCGGCCCATCGAGTCTGCACCAACCTTTTGAATAAGCACCGGACCATTGTCTACTCCCCCATCCCGTCCCTTTAGCCCCATAATCTAATCTGCACATCCCTGGACACGAAGGGACAATTTAGCATGGCCAATCCACCTAACTGGCACATCTTTGGACTGTGGGAGGAACCCGGAGCACCCGGAGGAAACTCAATCAGTCACCATACAACATACAAACTTCACACAGATAGTCACCGAAGGTTGGAATTGAATCTGGGTCCCTGGCGCCATGATGCAGCAGTGCTAACCAATATGCCACCATGTCGCCCTTGTCAGTATACAGCTTCCTTCGTTAGGGTAGGGTTTGAAGCTGTACTCTTATGCTCCCACTGGTCAGGAGGCCAAATGTAGACTAAATATCTGTAAAACTCCTCTGTCAATAACAAGGGCCGGGATTCTCCCCTAACCAGTGGGGCGGGGGGTCCCGGTGCCGAGGAGTGGCGTGAACCACTCCGGCGTCGGGCTACCCGGAAGGTGCGGAATCCTCCTCACCTTCAGGGGCTAGGCCCGCGCCGGCGAGGTTGGCGCAGCGCCAACAGGCGCCGAAGGGCCTCCGCTGGCCAGTGCGAGTTGGCGTGTACGCGGGAGTGCCAGCGTGTGCTGGCACGGTCCCAGCACATGTGCAGGGGGTTCTTCTCCGCATCGGCCATGGCGGACCGTTACAGCAGCCGGTGCGGAGGGAAAGAGTGCCCCCATGGCGCAGGCCCACCCGCGGATCAGTGGGCCTCGATCGCGGGCCAGACTACCATGGGGGCACCCCCCCGGGGCCAGATCCCTCCGTGCCCCCCCCCCCCCCCCCCCCCCCGAGGCCTCTGCAGGCCGCCCGCAGAGCCAGGTCCCGCCGGTAAGGACCTGGTGCATTTCTGGTGTCTTTCACGCTGGCGGGACCCGCCGAAAACGGGTGGCCACTCGGCCCATCGTGGGCCGGAGATTCGCCGGGGGGGAGGGCCGCTGCCAACGGCCCCCGACCGGCGCGGCGCAATTCCCGCCCCCACCGAAAAACCAGCGCCGGAGAATCCGGCAGCCAGCGTCGGGGCGGCGGGGCGGGATTCACTCTGACCCCCGGCAAGTCTCCGGCCCGGCGGGGGGTCGGAGAATTCCGCCCAAGATTTTTCCTGAACCTTAAATGGCACTTTGTTAACAACTTTGTCAAAATAGCAGCGAATGAATTTTTCATATTAATAAAGTGCTTCAAAATGTATCGCATTTTTAGAGAGATTTTGGTCAGAATATTGGGAAGATTACTTTATGACCAACCCGTTAGGGCAACTTTTATTATTTTGATTTGATTGCAATCAGGAAACAGATTCTGCCTGGTTCAGTTTTCAAAAGCGGCTTTGCTTTGGCTTTTATGTCCAAGAAACCTTCAGTACTTCATTGTATCGGCGTACTTCTGAACCTACCCTGGTCTCCTTGCGTGTGGGTGGTACAGATGACCTGATGGTGAGGCAGAGGTTGGCGGGGGGGGGGGGGGCAGGGGATGGATGGATTGAGGGGGAGAGGGGTGGGGGAGGGTTGTTGGTTGTTGGAAACGAGTGCATGAAGTAGAGGCCACCCAGTTCCCGGGGTCATTGCTAACAATCCAGTTCTCAGATCAGCATAGGCACCTGCACCCCTTGCCAAAACAAACCCTTCTCTGCCATGGGCACACTTTAAAGTGCTCGCTTCTACAGCGACGTGTCTCCAGTTTCACTCGAACCTTCTCAAATAACCAGTGCACTTCACCAAGGCACTTCATACAGAAAGGGATCTCATTGTGAATTTGGAAAGTGGCAGCATGTATACATGTATTGGTGCTAGAGTTTCAGAGAGAAAACTCATTTCTCGCTCTTGCTTGGTGGTCTCCAAGAGGAGCCAACGTGCTATTTGTTATCTTTAGAGCTGCGAAAACATCTGGTTTTGATTCTGCTCGTATACTTTGTCTTCGGGATCAGCTTCAAGTTTCAAAGGGGGTTTTGTTTTTTATTTTAAATTGAATTCCCGAGAATTCCAGAGCGAGGATGGGAACCAAAAGAAGTTTGCGCTTGTCGCACAAGACTGTCATTCACGTATTGGCCTTTGGGTTCACGGCCTTGATATAAATCAGTATCACCTGTTTGGCAGCAGTAGTGCATATTAAAAGTAATAAAAATCCATTAGCAGGATCAGATTTTGCCTGCGTGTTTTCTGATGTAAAATTGAGTGAACCCCCATTGACCCTGGCTGCCAAATTCCATTTTATTGCTCTTGTAAACTGATTATAATGACCCACCAAGTCTTAAGTAATTATGTTTAAAAGGCATTACAGTTCATTTCTTTCAAATGTCTATAACACATTTTGCATTAATTTTGATATTCTTCACAGCTGTCATGCACACATTTATATCCCACAACAGAAATATTTGAGGTATACAATGACATGTTTTCATCAAAATCAATGATGGAAAATTCGACAAAACGTAATGGGCTAGACCTTTAAAAAATAAATTTGGAGAAATAGTTCCCCATTTGCCCCGTTTGCTTTCTTTGGCTGCAATTCACACCCTCCGTCCCAAGTGGGCAGAACTGTTTGTGTTATTGCCTTTACAACAGCTGGCTCTCGCTGATTTGCCATGAAGCACTTTTTTTTGCCAACTTTCCCCCACAACCCCCCCCCCCCCCCCCCGCACACCCCGCCAGACCCCCCTCCCCCTTTCCCAGATGCAATATTCTTACACCTCCTGCGGACAAGAAATCACAAACTGACCTCGAGCATTGCTGAAAAAAGACGGCTTGTCGAAGCTTTTTGTCTTGCACTCATCTGGACAATCACAAGAATACCGGTGTCAAGGGAAAGAACAACTTTATACCGTGTGAGAAGAGGGTGCTGATTGGTGCCCAAGTGAACTCAGATGTATATTACAGAGTTTGACCTCATAGCTTTCAGTGTCTGCGTATTTATGGGCTGTCCAAGACACATAAAACTGATGTCCCTCTATGCCCGTTGACTGGTTCTGCACAATATGAATTGGCCAAATGGTCGGGTGAATTGTTGCAACCAGTTTTGGGCAGGTTTTCCAGATACACGATGAAGGATTCCTTCACATTTGCCAAGACCATACAGCACTTACATATCGATAGCAATGCTGTGCCCATGTGCTGATTCAACATTGTTAGCATATTGACCAATGTTCTATTGAAGGAAGCCATAGCTATTTACGCAGCAGCACCATATCATGGTGATCTATACCTGCCACCATTGCACAAATCAGTATCCGTTGAACTTACTAACTCAGCAATTCACGCAGTTGAGTCGAGTTTTAATGACACCATGTATGCCCAAGTAGATGGTGCCATAGGATCCCCTCTCGGCCCAGTTCTCACAAACATCTTCATTGGGTTCCATAAGAAATTTGTCTTTGGTGGAATGACACATATTTCTGACATGTGGATGATACGACTGCTATATTGAAATCTGCAGCAGCATGTAATCATTTCCTTACAGGACATAATGGGATCCATCCTGCACTGAAATTCACCATTGAAATGGAGCAGTTAAATGAATCCCCATTTCCTTGACATGTTAGTTGAGAAATCTGCCAGGGGTTTCACTATCACATTCTACCACAAACTTACCTTCACTGGTCAGTAAATGTGTTGGGATTCTTACAGTTCCATATGCTTGGCCTTCTCGACAACCTCGTAAATAGGACCCAAGCCAATTGTTCATGTTGAAATCTTGAAATAGGGTATCCTGTGACCCCACAAGTCTGCATCGACCTTCTGAAAGAACGCTCTACCTAGACCCACTCCCCTGCCATCTCCCTGTAATTCCACCTAACCGGCACATCTTTGGATGGTGGGAAGAAACCGGAGCACCCGAAGGAAACTCACGCAGACACGGGGAGGGCGTGCAAACTCCACACAGTCACCCAAGGCCGGAATTGAACCGGGGTCCCTGGTGCTGTGAGGCAGCAGCGCTAACTGCTGTGCTGCTGACATCTGGATGGCATGGAGTTGTGCTGTGATGCCATCTTTCCCCACCACAGCTGGATAGCTCATCATCATCAAGGTTGGCGCGTTTGGATGATATGCAGGAGAACGGTTGGTAATCGGTGTATCGTATTGCAACATGACCGAACCTTTGTGGAGAAAAAGAAGGGAAAAATTAGGAAACCTAAAAGTAAGAAAATATTAAAATGCCGTGGTTCTTGGTGATCTCCCAGGTGAGATCTGAACTCCTTCTACCTGATAGGAAACTTAAAACGAAAATGATTATGGACTAAGTTGGCTTGCTCCAGAAAATAGGCCAGGAGATTGTGAAGTCTGATTAATCCACTGCCACTGATTGCAATATTGGCAGCATGTTGACTTCCTCTTGCCTGCTCATTTCCCTCACCTTTGTATCCAGCAAATGGACTTTACTGGCGTCAGCTGGGGACCATCATCGCCAGTGACCACAATGACCTTAAGCTAGCCTGAACTTCTTAAAGGGAAGGTGCATTGTGTCTGAGTTAGCAGCTAGGAGTCAATGGTTGAAGAGAATCTGGCCTGGGAAGGCGTGAGGAATGGAACAGGAGGGGCAGATGTGGCCTACAAGGTTTATGAATGAGCATCCATGGACAGGTCATTGCTAAGCAGTTGCTGCTTGATAGCACTGTCGATGACCCCTCCCATCACTTTGCTGATGATCGAGATTAGACTGATGGGGGGAGTAATTGTCAAGGTTGGATTTGTCGTGCTTTTTGTGTACAGGACTTAACTATACAATTTTCCACATTGCCAGGTAGATGCCAGCTGTACTGGAACAGCTAGGCAAACGGTGGAGAGAATTCTGAAGCAAATGTTTTCCAGTACTGTTGTCGGAATATCGCTAATGGACCCAACCATGACGTAGTATCTGATGGCTGATGTTGCAGCTTTCATTGCAGCATTAGCAGCAGGCAGTCATTATCTGTGCCCTGGGCAACCATTGTTTGTGCCCCGCAACAAAGCTCAGATTGCTGCCATTGTGGCTGTGCAGGAGAGCATCAAAGCAGCTTGCAAGGTGTCACATAGAAGTAGAGGGTATGCTGGGCACTGCTTGCAAGGAGTCGCCTCGCTCCGGTGCCATCTTCGATTATGTGGGGGTCAAGAAGCCCAAGACTGCTCCTTGAGATCCTCAGAAATACTGTGGGGCATTGTCATCCTGGGTCACCTCTACCTGGCAATTGCAACCCTCCCTGGACGCAACCTTTATTCCAGTTGGGTTGGCCTGGCCTTGTTGCATTGGGATACCCGTTCAAGGCTTGCCACTCAATGGCACAAATGTGTATGAGGCCGACCCCTCCCACTGGCACTTTCAGGCAGCCAGATAGGAGGGGGGAGAAAGGAGGCGGTTGGGTTAGTGGGGGGGGAGGGGGTGTCGAGGGCCCGAATGGCAGAATCCAATGATTCGCTCAGATCGCTGTGGCAGTCTCACTGTAATTACTATTGTCATTCAGGGAGCTGTTACATGATATTACCAAAAAATAAGAGTGCTTTACAGAAGAACACTGCAATTAAAACAAAAACATGATCACAGATACACATCAGAGCCCCGATTTAGTCGAGTATTTATTTTTCCTCCGATGACCCGAGACAAATAATGGCATAACTCTCTGCGGGATGTAATAGTAACTTTGTTTGCACACGTGAAATATGCAATGCTATTGGACAGCTACTTCATTAATTCAAAACTGAACTTGGATTAGCCCTTCATTGACCTTCTGGAAGACCTCAGTTAATGTCTGGAGTGACTGTGCATAGAAACTGATCATCCAGTAATCTGAATTATTGCTGTCAGCAATCACACCCGTAATCTGATTTTTTTTAACACTTTGAGGAATGGTGGGGTAGCGGTGGAAGGATTTCCGAGCTGATTATCAGCCCACTGAGCGTTTCTTTCATGACCAACAAGTCCTGTTGCTGGATTCGAACCCGGAGCTTCCGGAGCTTCTTTCATGGCCAACAAGTCCTGGTGCTGGATTCGAACCCAGAGCTTCCACTCCAGCGGTAGGGAAGCTGCCCACTGCGGGACAAGGCCTCCGATAGTAATTTGAATGAAACAATATATATGTGACATGACAAATTGGTAATTTTGTGCTCAGGAATGGAATCATCTTTTAATTTGAATAAAATAATTTTGAATGAAAAGACGCAGACGACATATTAAAGAATGCAGGAAATGGGGAAATTCCCCTCTATCATGAAAGCACAGTGGTTAGCACTGTTGCTTCACAGCTCCAGGGTCCCAGGTTTGATTTCCGACTGGGGTCACTGTCTGTGCGGAGTCTGCACGTTCCCCCCATGTCTGCGTGGGTTTCCTCCGGGTGCTCCGGTTTCCTCCCACAAGTCCCAAAAAACGTGCTGTTATTGGACATTCTGAATTCTCCCTCTGTGTACTCGAACAGGCGCCGGAATGTGGCGACGGGGAGATTTTCACAGTAATTTCATTTGCAGTGTTAATGTCAGCCTACGTGTGACAAAAAAAAATCTCTAGTTATCTCTTATTTCTCAGTGTCCTTATTCCAGGCGAATGTGTCTGGTTCCCTGGTCAGTGAGCTGGCTGATGTCTGTTTTAAGGCACTGGATTTGACCTCAGTTTAAGGATGCCCAACTTTCTTCCTCCTGTATCAGTATCCAGTCACTAATCAAATTTAGTTCTGTGAATATTGAACGGGGAAATGATCAGGCTCAGTTGAACCAAGCGGCGATATTTTTTTGTGGGGTATCCCTCGTAACACTATTGTATCCTCTTAGCAAGGATGGTGACACGAGTGTCATAATATACATCTGTGTATATAATGGAGTGCAGACAGGCAGTGATTGACACACAGGATGACCAGTAAGCACACAGAACACAGCAGCCAATCACCAGACAGGACACGACCATTGTAAAGCCAGAGGGCACCAGCTTTCCCGCTCTCTCGGGATCCAGCCTCTGGGACAGTCAGAGCTCGTGAACATAATCAGTGCAAACACCATGTGGTAGTCAGTTAGTCTGGTCAGGCTAGCATCAGGTCTCCAGTCAAGTCAGCATAGTGTCAACCCACAGTCGGATATGTAAATAGTTTGCTGTTACATAAAATCGTGTTGCATCTCATCAAGTGTTGGAAGTCTGTCTCTTGCTACACTGCATCAAACGCTGTCCACCTAGACCCAGCCCACCCAACACATCACGGTACCAGTTTTGGAAGCTGAAAATTGACGGACCTTCCTTAAGTGAATCAGCGCTGACCAGCCACCCACCATCCAGTAACATGGAAAACGTCCGCCCTCCTCCGCAGCTCCGCATCGCCGGCAACCTCGGTGCAAATTGGAAGATCTTCAAACAGAAGTTCCAACTCTATCTCAAAGCCACCGACCTTGAGGCCGCATCGGACGCCAGGAAGATCGCACTCTTCCTTTCCACAGCTGGGGACCACGCCATCCACATCTACAACTCCCTTACATTCGCTGAAGGCGAAGACAAGATGAAATTTAAAACAGTCCTGCTCAAATTCGACAGCCACTGCGACATTGAGGTAAATGAGAGCTTTGAACGGTACGTTTTCCAGCAGAGGCGTCAGGGTAAGGATGAACCTTTTCAGTCCTTTTTGACCCATCTCCGCATCCTCGCGCAGTCATGTAACTATGATTCCACAACCTACTCCATGATCCACGATCAGATCGTTTTCGGGGTCCACTCCGATTCCCTTCGCCAGCAGATCCTGAAAGTCAAGCAGCTCACCCTAACCATCGCTTATCCAACACATCAACGAGTTCAAGTCTGAAAGGATTACAGAGTTAACCTCTTGTTGATAGTAAGCTGTGCCTATAGGATGTGTCAACTGATGGAACGGACAAAGAGACACTTAGAACAAAAAATCCGTACAACTGAACTTTATTAATAACTGAACATTAAAACATTTAATATACACTGAACTGCTTCCTACTCTATCACTGAACATATGGAATAAGGCTTACAGCAATCTCAAGTGTCACGACCTGGACTTAAATATTCCCCATACCAGGCAAATTGATTAGGCTGATGTTGAAGGATGGTGATGGCCTGGATTGCAGCTCAATGAGCTTCTCACGATGGATGGTCCTCGTTTATCACCGCAGGGGCTCCGAACCTCTTCCCTTTTCGAGGGTTTTGTCCCATTTTCAGAATGTCCCAAGATGTGCTTGGTCACCGTGACTCAAGTCCCTCATGACTTGAGGTTTGACATTGTTAATTGGACGTTGATAATTCAGTGACCATTGTAGACAAGACGCACCTCCTCCATTGTTCCACTTAACAGCTGCTTTGTTTAGTAATCTTGCTGGTCATATCACTTTCATATTGGGTCACTGGTCATAAGATGCCTCGGGCCATATTAATAGGTCCAGGACCACAACTACCACATAGTAGACCAAAGACTACAATAGCAGTGTGGTTGATATACTTGCTCCCTTATTCTTGGTTCGGGTCATTTCCTCTATTTGTTAGGTGACCCAGTGGAAGGAACTGAGATTGGTTCCTTTTCCTTTGAGCTTTCCATCTGAGGTTAGCATGAGCAGATTTGGGACAGCAAATTTAGAGCTACCAAGGCACTGATTGGTGTTTGCATGGCATTCCCACCACAACAGTCACCTCTCTGTACGAACCCCCCCCCCCCCCCCCCCCCCCCCCCGCCCACCACACACTATTGGCCAGGGCCTTCTCAACAGCTCTGTGTGTTTCATTGCAAGTCTGCCTCTGCAAATTGTGGCGGGCATAAACATAAGAAATAGGAGCAGGGGTAGACCATTCGGCCCGTCGGGTCTGTTCTGCCATTCAGTGCAATCTTGGCTGTCCTTTGGCTTCAACCCCCCACCTTCCTTGATTCCCGGAGAAACCAAAAATCTGTCGATCTCAACCTTCGATATATTCAATGATGGATCATCCACCACCCTCTGTGGCAGAGAACTCCAAAGATTGCTGTCCCTTTGAGAAAGACACTTCTCCTCACCCCAGTCCTAAATGATCAGCCCCTTGTTCCAAATTCCCCAGCCAGAGATATCAGCCGCTCAGCGCCTCTCCTGTCATAGCCTGCACTGCAAGGGGATTAGCGGACATCAGTAAGACAGTCTTGCTGCAGGGCTTTGGTGGGACCATACCAGGAGTATTGTGCACAGTTTTAATCTCCATATTTAAGGATACTTGATTGGAGGCCATACAGTGAAGGTTCATTACATTGGTCCCAGGGAAGGTTTCATCAATTTCATAGAATTTACAGTGCAGAAGGAGGCCGTTCGGCCCATCGAGTCTGCACCGGCTCTTAGAAAGAGCACCTTACCCAAGCCCACACCTCCACCCTATCCCCATAACCCAGTAACCCCACCCAACACTAAGGGCAATTTTGGACAGTAAGGGCAATTTAGCATGGCCAATCCACCTAACCTGCACATCTTTGGACTGTGGGAGGAAACCGGAGCAACCGGAGGAAACCCACGCACACACGGGGAGGACGTGCCAACTCCACACAGACAGTGACCCAAACCGGGAATCGAACCTGGGACCCTGGAGCTGTGAAGTAATTGTGCTAACCACTATGCTACAGTGCTGCCCAATAAGGTCAACTCTCATTCTTCCAAATGCCAGTGGATATAGACCAATTTATTCAGCCCCTCAACATTAAGCAACACTCTCATCCTCACCAAAGCCCCGTGAAACTGCACAATCCTTATTAATGTTCTCAAATCATCTTGCAGTACAGGCTAAATGCCATTTGCCTTCCTAATTGCTTGCTAACGTTCTGTGTTTTTGTACGAGTACCCCCATGTCTCCCTGAGCATGAACATTTGCAAGTTTCACATCTTTCAATAATAAAAAGATATGAAAGATTGCAAGGCATTACTATCCTCCGCAGGAATATGATAGAATTATTAGAAATTCCTCTCCAGTCAAGTGAATGATATTGAAGCTTTGAACTCACCTAGTGTTTAAAAAGAGTAAAGTGTTGTTCATAATGAAGTACTACTTTTTTTTCTCCGTGACAACCCCTTTTACGCTTTTTGCTCTCCGTTCTTTCTCATTAACTTTATTGGCTGTAAGATGTGCAGCAGATGTGGAAACTTGTCCGTTAGAGCAGTTGGTTTTGATGACTGTCATGAGAAGCCCTTCATTCTGCTTCCCTGAAGAATGTTTCTCTGAGGTCCCTGCCCTCAAACGACGTCAGAAAGACCCTGGTGCGTTTTGTGGGCTAATCGCTTGCAGCAAACGTTGGCATAGATGCTTCCAGAGCTGTTGTATAGGCACTGTGGTAAAGTCCAAGTTGCCATAGTCCCGGATGACCACAAAGGACAACGAAAGAACAAACAAAAGTACAGCACAGGAACAGGTCCCTCGGCCCTCCAAGCCTGCGCCAACCTTGCTGCCCGTCTAAACTAAAATCTTCTACACTTGCGAGGTCCGTAACTCTCTATTCCCATCCTATTCATGTATTTGTCAAGATGCCCCTTAAACGTCCCTAAAGTCCCTGCTTCCACCACCTCCTCCGGCAGCGAGTTCCAGACACCCACTGCCCTCTGTGTAAAAAACTTGCCTCGTACATCTCCTCTAAACCTTGCCCCTCGCACCTTAAACCTATGCCTCCTAGTAATTGACCCCTGT
Source organism: Scyliorhinus canicula (assembly GCF_902713615.1). Lineage (NCBI taxonomy): Eukaryota > Metazoa > Chordata > Chondrichthyes > Carcharhiniformes > Scyliorhinidae > Scyliorhinus > Scyliorhinus canicula. Next base: position 19,880,345 of record NC_052150.1, on the reverse strand, counting down.
ACCCTGGGAAAAAGTCTCTGACTATCCTCTCTGTGTATGCCCCTCATAATTTTGTAGACCTCTCATCAGGTCGTCCCTCAACCTCCTTCGTTCCAGTGAGAACAAATCAGGTTTATTCAACCTCTCCTCATAGCTCATGCTCTCTACACAAGGCAACATCCTGGTAAATCTCTTCTGCCACCCTCTTGAAAGCCTCCACATCCTTCTGGTAGTGTGGCGACCAGAATTGATCTCTATACTCCAAGTATACTCCACAGGCTGCTTTCCCCTTTGAGGGTGAGAACTGACTGGTGCTGATTTAACATGAGGATCACCACACCTCAGGGTTGAGAAGGTGGGATTTTCATGAATAACCTTCATGAATAGTCTTCATGAATAACCATGAAGGGGGCTGGTTTTGCTCAGCTGGTTCGTGATGCAGAGCGAAGCCAACAGCGCAGGTTCAATTCCCATACCGGCTGAGATTATTCATGAAGACACTGCCTTCTCAACCTTTTAATAATAATAATCTTTATTGTCATAAGTAGGCTTACATTAACACTGCAATGAAGTTACTGTGAAAAGCCCCAAGTCGCCACATTCCGGCACCTGTTTGGGTACACAGAGGGAGAATTCATCCAAATCACCTAACAGCACATCTTTCGGGACATCTGGGAAGGAACCAGAGCACCCGGAGGAAATCCACGCAGACAAGGGGAGAACATGCAGACTCCGCACAGACAGTGACCCAGGCCTTGCCCCATGCCTGAGGTGTGGTGACCCTTGGGTTAAATCACCGCCAGTCATCTCTGCATCTCAGGGGGGAAAGCAGCCTATGGTCATCGGGGACTATGGCGATTTTACCTTTTTTAAAAAATATTTTTATTCTCCTCCTTTTTCACATTTTCTCCCAAATTTACACCCAACAATAAACAATAATCGGTAACGAATGCAAGGCGATTTTTCCTTTCATAGGCACTGTGGGCTGGAAGCTGTTTTGAATGCATTTTCATGCACAGGATGGTGATGATGTGGTCAGAAAGAAAGCCTCAAGTTAAGGCGACGTACTAATTAAAACAAAATAACTGATCTGTCAGCACTATGCGCTACATTGGTTGGCAGTTCGCCTGATGGTGGTATAAACTTTACACATGACTAATTCCATTTGATGCAGTTTGACCGCAGGCAATTCTCTGTGGACAATTGTAAGCCTAGAAGAAGCTTCCGGGCATCCATTTCCCAACTTTCAGGCACTGCTTTGGAGGTTTTTTGGTAAAAGTGGGTTGGCAGAATCTTCTATCCACCAGGTGGCAGGAAGATTTCCAATTAATCTCGCTGGTGCACGTGGGAACAATTGGCCGGACCGCATGAGTGAGGGGAGTACTGGCTGCTATGTGGATAAATTTTAATCATCACTCGGGGATACCTAAGCTAAGCCTCCTAAATATTATTACCCGTGAATAACCAGCAGACAGAATTGGTTGATTGAGATTCATATCTAATGATCTGGAACTTATTGTAGCAGGTCAATGAGTTGCGCATGCTTAATTATACCTGTCCTTGCACATATTTTGCCGAAATCTTGCCTGAAAAGTTTCTGGAGGCATGTTTGATGAAAACAGCATGTGACATAAACTCTGCACGATCTGCGCTCACAGGACAAGCAACTGTGTATCTACTTAACCAATTAGATTGAAATGAACAATGCAAAGACGGAGAAGGAAGTATAATTTAGAATGGCGAATTTCATGTCAAACCAGATGCAGAAGGAAAGGGGAAGAAAGATTGGATTAAGGGAAATTAGCCACGTTTGTTTTTGAAATATTCTTTTAAAGCCTTGGGGCATTCATCCTCATCTGGGCTCGGTGCAAAACAGAAGTATTGTGGCAAGCTGCCACCCTGCTCTCGTGGGTCCCCACTTCAGGATCCCCCCCCCCCCCCCCCCCCCCCCCTCCAGCCCCCTCTCTCCAGCAACAATCGGCCGGCTCCATGCAAAGCACGGATACATGTTCACCGTTCAACAAGGACGAGCTGCAGGTGAGGCTTGGATCCGAACAAGGCCCGGACTGCGGCCATGGCTGGGCGGGCGCACTAACTGCTTAGGGTTGAAGTTTAAAATTCCTCCCCTCCTCCACCCCCTGCCTTGGCTGCCCGCCATCAGGAGATTATACATGTATGCCATGAGCTCCATGTCTCCAATCGAGCACAAACAGCTCAGCAAGTGGAGGCAAGAATGCCTCTGTGTTTATATAGTAAAACCTGCTGCAATGCAGAAATTCCCTCAGGTAACATTATCTCAAGTGATATTGCAACAGTCCTATTCCAAACAAATAATGTAATGGTCGACATTGCATTTACTGATTTATGACCAGAATGCTCTGGAAACTTCCATTTTAATTGAATTTCTAAATCCTGAGCAATCTGTACGTGAATAATATGATTAACCAACATTTGAGACATGGTATCTGCTTTCTCGCATGTCAATTGCACCAACTTCACAGTGCACGAATATCACAGTTCCTGAAATCCAGAGCCACAGGAAATCCATGGCCAGGAATTTCCTCGGGCTTCTTGCTGGTGCAACTCCGCGGGACGTTCGGTGAAAACATTCGGATGTGCCCAAACAAGATTTCCACCAAAACTCTCTCAAAGTTATGGTGGCCAAGAATTGACCATGGGCCAATCCACTTCACCTGCACATCTGTGCACTGTGGGGGGAAACCGGAGCACCCGGAGGAAACTCACGCAGACACGGGGAGAAAGTGCAAACTCCACACAGTCACCTGAGGCCGGAATCGAACCCAGGTCCCTGCTGCTGTGAGACAGCCGTGTTAACCACTAGGCCACTGTGCCATGCTGGATAACTTACGGAAATCCTCAGTACGTGTTCCCTTTGTTAATCACGAAAAATTGTTATTCTGGGGCATGTTTATATATTCTGTAAGTTTTTGACTTCTACACTACACGTTATCTGTGCATTGTCTGCCATGGCTCAGTTGGCAGCACTATTGTTCCTGAGGCAGTGTGTCCCAGTCCCACTGCGAACCTTGAGCACAAAAATAAAGGCTGACCCTCCAGAGCAGTGGGAGTGCTGCACTGTCAGAGGCGCCATCCTTGAGATGAGATATTAAACTGTGGCCCTGTCTGCCCTCTTGGGTGGCCATAAAGGATTACAGGAACGATTTCAAAGAAGAGGAGGGGGGTTATCTCTGGTGTCTAGGCCAATATTTATCCTTCAAATCAACATCAGAAAAGCAGCTGATCTTGTCATAATCACATTGCTCTTTATGGGATCTGGCTGTGTGCAAGCTGCACGCTGAGTGATGTACCATCAATTGGACACGAGACACGATGAAGGTCCAAACTTAGGCTTTAATCAGCTAGATGTTAGCCCGGTGGTCGACTACAGTGAAAGGCCGACCGCCGGGACCTCTGGGTACTTATACCCCACCTTGGAGGCAGGGTCTACTTGCCTCTCGACCAATTGGTGAGCAGTCACATGACTAGTCTCAGCCAATCAGCCGAGAGGCACATGACCAGCCAGAGCCAATGGGAAACCGGTGCTCTGCACCAATGGCAGCGCTCCTAGTCATACCACCACACTGAGTTTCCTAAATTACAACAGGGACAATATTTCAAAAGATCTTCATCGGCTGTGCAGTGCCTTGGGATGTACTGGGGCCAGGAAAGGCGCTATTTAAATGTAGGTCTTTCTTTTTTTTTGCAACGCTACACTGCCCAGGCAGAGAATATTTACATACCCAGATATCAATGTAAACTCATAGCGCACCCAGGAAATAAAAAGAACCCCCATCACATTATTCTGGCTCCCCTGTGATCGTCTGTGGTGCTCTCTGTCTCTGGGAGGCACCAGGATAACATTATACGGAACTACTTGGGCCTTAAGCCGCTCTCCGTCTCTCTTCTCCTTTAAGGCACTCCTTAAAATCGACTTCTTTGATCAAACCTTTGGTCACGTGTCCTCACATCTAACATTGAGTGAGCTTCAGTGTCCAATTTTGTTTGATGCCCCTTCCTGTGAAGCCCTTTGGGGCGTTTCACAACATTAAAGGTGCTAGATAAATGCACCTGTATTTGCTGTCCTTTAGCTGGCTATTAATTAAGGAACATGTGACGAGCATTAACATAGGACTTTGGGAGCAGGGCTGGGTTGTTCAGTCCTTAGCTGAAGCAGTTCTGATCTTTGGTGCATCAGAGTTCATCCGGGACCACCACTTGTTCTTCCTGGTACAACTTTCACAAGCTTACACTCGACATCCTCTGGGATTGTGCTGCTCCTTGCCAAGGTTAGTGAGAATGCTGGAGGGTTCTGTGAAACATTGGCTTGTTTGTAGACACTGGTGGTGCCGACATTCTGCTGTCGCTACAAAACAAGGCAGAAACATCTGTCAATTGTGTTGCAGTTTGCAGTGTGCTGTAATTTGCAATGAAGAACCTCCTTGTATTTCAGTTAATGAACAGGGGGACAAGATGTGGCAATGATAGCACGTTGCTATAGGCTACCACATGAAGGCCTTCAGCTTTATATTGCACTCATATACCCAATGATGTGCAGGAAAGCTTTGTGAAACAGATTCTGTAACATACCCTCTCAAGCTTGGCTGTGCTCTCATTAACCACGTGCCCTCTTTGTGGAAAAACCACTGTTGCACCTCTATTAGAGGATGTATGGTAGGACCTGTACTACAGGTACGTTGGTAGTTCCTGAGTATAAATATGTGTGTCCTCCATGCTGCAGCCATTTTGCCAGCTGCTATGGGAGGCCACACATCTTAGAGCAATAAATTGATGCACGATTAATTGCACAAAGACCTGAGTTGGATACAACTGAGGCTTTATTGCTCTAAGATGTGTGGCCTCCCACAGCAGCTGGCAAAATGGCTGCAGCATGGAGGGGACACATAGTTATACTCAGGTACCAACGTACCTGGAGTACAGGTCCTACCATAAATCCTCTAATAGGGGTGCAACAGTGGTTTACCACACTCTTTGTCCACTTAAAATTGTAATTCCCGCAACACATCGCAACCCATCCTTTCTGGAACTTTGCACAAATTTTATGCCGCTAAACCTTCTGTGCATTTAATGTTACAGTAGGGCCATGGCTTCAGCTGTGTCGCTGCATTCATCACCATACACTGTGTAGTTTCTCTCCAGGCTGTAATGCAGAATGTAAGCTCAGACCCAATGTCACCTTTGCCTCCTCCACCCCTTACTTCATGCTGGGTCCCTCCCCCGACTGTCTGCTGCTGAGCAACAATCCAGTCCTGGGGGCTCTTGGCATACTGTATTCCACTAATGAGAGAGATGGAGATTGTGGGCGTTTGATTGTGTTCTAATTCTCTATTAGAACCCAGGAAAAATTATTTTTAAAACCAAATTTGGACGATTGCGTGCGATTTTGGCTGTCCACTCTCAAAGCATGCTTTTTGATGCATTGGGAAGAATTCAAGAAAAATGGCACAGAATCAATGCAAAGTTCTGAAGGCACGAGCCAACGGGCGAAGCACTGAGAGCGGCAGTGAGCAGGAACTGGCAGGTGCTTCCAGAGGCCGAACCGGCGAGGCCACGACCGGTTTCTAACACCAATTAGGGCTGGGCATGATGCCCCATAGGCTTCACCCCGGTAATGGCTAGCCTGCCAGCTGTTTCGCCTGGACTGCCCCCAACATCTTTGTGCTAACAAGGGGGAGCAGCTCTTAAACCGTTCCCTCCGAGCAAACCCCAGGCAGCATGCAGCCAAGCCACCTCCAAGACCAGCCCCACCATTCAGCGATGCCAACGGGACCCGACTGTTGGACACGGTGGAGTCAAGACGGGACACCTAAGGGGGTCGGAGGGTCAGCCACAGGTTAGCCAGTGCTGCCTGAGTGGCAGTGGCAGCGGCCGCCAGCGCGGGAAAAGTCATAGACCACAACCCCCCCCCCCCCCCGCCCCCACCACCCTCCCATCCCACGATGCATGAAGAGTACGGCTCACAATGCCCTCTCTCTGTCCCCGCAGGAGAAGTTGGCCCATAACAGGTGGGAAAGAGCCCAGACAGGCAGCGAGGTGCCAGGCAACAGAGTCCTCAACCCCTATGAGGATCGGACCCTGGAGGTCGCAGAGGTGGCCGTGGACAGAACGGTCACTGACCTCAAAGTTGGCCTGCGCTGCAGAGGTCAGGGTTCACCGGCCCCCACACACATGACCTGTCACATGTGAGTTGTTCATGCCAAACATAATAATCCTTCCCTCTCACTGACCTCATGTCCATTCTCCCGCAGGATTGCCATCCCATGATGCTGGCCCATTCAGGGTGGCCGCTCCAAACCCCCCCCCCCCCACCTGCCTTCCAAGAGAACATCTCAGGCGGCTGTCATCCCCACTTCCACCAGTGCAGAGACACACACCTCGGTGGGCGCCATTAGTGGGCGAGCTTCTGGGGCACAACCACACATTTGCTGATGCCCATCAGGCGGAGCCAGGAACGTCCTGAGGGGATGGCAGCTGGAGGTCAGCTGGGTCCCAGTCCAATGCCGAACCTCTGGACAAGGTTATCCTGCATCTGATGCGGACGCTCGGGCGTAGCCGTGAGATTTAGAGAGGGATGTCAGCAACACTCCAATGGGTCCATTGTCGATTGGAGGTGTTCCAAAGGCTATGGACGCAGGAAGTGGCGGCTGTAATGAGTGGCACTGAGGCCAACACTGCTAGGGTGGTGGCTGCAGTGGAGAGCCCGGAGAAGAACGTCATCTCCATGAGTGGTGGTGCCCAAGGCGTTTCTCAGTTGGTGACGGACATGGCTGAGGTCCTGGGCAGCATGTGCCAGTCACTGAGGACCATGTCCCAGACACAGCTGGACATTGCTGAGGCACTCCAGGGCGTGCCAGGTCACGGTGGGGGGGGGGGGGGGGGGCGCATCGCTGAGGGCGCAACCTCATGGTGCAGGCAATGGGGAGCCACCAAGGCTGGCAGAGCCAAATGACGCAGCGGCCCCTGGAGCGCACTCCAGCTGCTCCTCCAACGTACGGTGACCCACAGGTCCCTACAGGCACTGACCAGGAGGAGGGAGCACCAGAATCCGACTTCAGCCTCCCTACAGGCAGACGGCGGTAATCACCGGCTCTCCCGAGTCCCCCAGTGCTGACAAAGGCACATCTCTAAGTCAGCGGACAGAACAGGAGGGCACAGCAAGGCGGATGGAGCCCTCTGGCCCCAGAGTCCCCCGAGGATGCCGGCCAGGGGCTTCGAAGGCCACAGGGTGCAGTAAGCAACTGGCCGCCTCCAACTCTGATGTGCATCCTGGGGACTCACGTAACGGCAGAGCACGGAGGCTAAGCAGTTTGGGGATCACTGAGAGGACACTGCGGGGGAGGGGAGGCGGCACCATCGGTAGCTAGGGACAGTAACGGTCACGTTGTTCACCCCATAAAACACGTTACCCCGAGACATGTGAAGCCTCTGTCATGTTATTCCGACTTTCCCCCTCCCCCCCCCTCGTTGCCTTCCACCCTCCCCCAGTCCAAGCCCCTCGGGCACGGTGGCCCTAGATTTGGGCCGCCCTCTCTTGAGGCATACTACATGCAAGTGATGGGTTTGAGTGTCCTGTCAGCAGTCAGGCAGGAGCCAAACTATGGCATAGATTGAGGATCACCAGAGCTTACCTCCCAGTTTGTTTCCATCACCCTCCTGCCTTGTGCATTGATCCGCTGACAGTGCTGGCACAGGCCCATCATCCTGGAGTGAGGTTACACAAATGGGTGAGGGGGGGACCGGGCAATTGAGGGGGCGGGGCTGGTGAGTAGGTGTGGAAATGGGTGAGGGGGGGAAGGATTGGCAGGTCGGAGGGGGGAGAGGAGTGGGGGAGGATGGGTGGGTAAGGAGGTGGCTTGTTCTTCCTCCTTCACCTCCAGCACGTTGCCCCGTTGTTGGTGCCAGCTTATGGAGGGCACAGCAGACAAGCACAAAGTGGGCGACCCTCCGAGGGGTTTACTGCAGTGCAGTCGTGGCATTGGAATCGCATTTTAAGCACTCCGATGCATTGTTTAATGAAAGCCCAGGTGGCCACATGGGCCTCGTTATATCAGTCCCCCTCCGCATCGGCCACTGGCCTCCGTATTGACATCATTAGCCAGGACCTCAGCGGGTACCCTTTATCCCCCAAGAGCCAACCAGTCATCCTGGGGTATCTCGCGAGGATGCCAGTCATCTCCGACTGCCCCAGGATATAGCTGTCCAGCACACTCCCAGGGAAGGGTGCACACACGTGCATGATATTGAGGTGGTCATCGCACACAAGTTGAATGCTCAGGGAGTACAACAACAAAGAACAAAGAAAATTACAGCACAGCATCAGGCCCTTCGGCCCTCCCAGCCTGCGCCGATCCAGATCCTTTATCTAAACCTGTCTCCTATTTTCCTCTGTTCCCGCCCATTCATATACCTGTCTAGATGCTTCTTAAATGCTATCGTGCCCGCCTCTACCACCTCCGCTGGTAAAGTGTTCCAGGCACCCACCACCCTCTGCGTAAAAAAACTTTCCACGCACATCTCCCTTAAACTTTCCCCCTCTCACTTTGAAATCGTGACCCCTTGTAACTGACACCCCCACTCTTGGGAAAAGCTTGTTGCTATCCACCCTGTCCATACCTCTCATAATTTTGTAGACCTCAATCAGGTCCCCCCTCAACCTCCGTCTTTCCAACGAAAACAATCCTAATCTACTCAACCTTTCTTCATAGCTAGCACCCTCCATACCAGGCAACATCCTGGTGAACCTCCTCTGCACCCTCTCCAAGGCATCCACATCCTTCTGGTAATGTGGCGACCAGGACTGCACGCAGTATTCCAAATGTGGCCGAACCAAAGTCCTATACAACTGTAACATGACCTGCCGACTCTTGTACTCAATACCCCGTCCGATGAAGGCAAGTAGGACCCCTTCCTGTTGATGAAGGATGCTCCCGGACTGTCCGGTGTGTGCAAGGCGACATGCATGCCATCTGTTACCCCCTGGACCTGGGGCATCTCAGTGATAGTGGAAAATCTTGCTGCCTGGCCATCTTTATGGGCTTAGTCCAAGTCAAAGTTTATATAGTCAACTTCCCGCGCAAACAGGGCATTTGTTACCTCATGGATCCATTTGTGGGCAGCCACACAAGTCCCCACTCGAGTCCTGGAATGAACCCGAGGTGTAAAGGTTCAGGGCTGCGGTGACCTTGACGGCCACCAGGAGCAGGTATTCTCCTCCTCTACATGGTGCCAAGTTCGCAAGGTCATGGCACAGGTTCTGCACCGTCCCACACTGTCCACCAAAGTTTGAACTGCCACAATCACTGATGTCCTTTCAAATGAATAAACACACGTGGGTAAGCCATAACAAAAAAATATAGCATTGTCATTTTTTAACAAGTATATTTGTTAGGCACAGGGGCACCAGACAAGGATGCCCACTGTCCCCGCTGCTGTTCGCACTAGCAATTGAACCGCTAGCAATCGCGCTCAGGGCAGCAAAAAATTGGAGGGGGATCCGAAGGGGAGGTAGAGAGCACAGAGTCTCACTCTATGCGGATGATCTGCTCCTCTATATCTCGGACCCACAAAGCAGCATGGACGGAATCATCGCGCTCCTGAAAGAGTTTGGAGCCTTCTCGGGCTACAAACTCAACATGAGCAAAAGTGAGATCTTCCCAGTACACCCGCAAGGGGGGGGGGGGGGGGGGGGGGGGGGGGCAGCACTAAAGGGGCTGCCGTTCAAACAAGCCCAACATAAATTCCGCTACCTGGGGATCCAAATAGCCCATGACTGGAAAGGGATCCACAAATGGAACCTCACCAGCCTGACGGAGGAAGTTAAAAAGGACCTGCAAAGATGGAACACACTCCCGCTCTCCCTCGCGGGGAGAGTTCAGACGATCAAAATGAACGTACTGCCCAGGTTACTCTTCCTGTTTAGATCCATTCCGATCTACATCCCCAAGGCCTTTTTCAAAGCGCTGGACAAACTCATCATGGCGTTCGTATGGGGGGGTAAAAATGCTAGGATCCCAAAGAAGGTCTTACAAAAAACAAAAACCAGGGGAGGGTTAGCCCTCCCGAATCTACAATTCTACCACTGGGCAGCAACAGCCGAGCGAGTAAGGGGATGGATCCAGGAGCCAGAAGCTGAGTGGGTGCGTGCGGAGGAGGCCTCCTGCATGGGAACCTCCCTCCGGGCCCTCGCCACGGCAGCACTCCCATCCCCACCCAAAAAACACTCCAGCAGCCCAGTGGTGACAGCCACCCTCCAATCCTGGAACCAACTGCGGCAGCAACTTGGCCTGACCAAAATGTCGAACAGGGCTCCCATCTGCAACAACCATAGGTTCAAACCAGCACTGACCGACGCCACCTTCAAAAGGTGGAGGCAGGACGGGGGGACACTGACAGTCAGGGACCTGTACACGGACGACAGGATCGCAACACTGGACGAACTGACAGAGAAATTTCAGCTAGCTGGGGGGAACGAGCTACGGTACCTGCAGCTCAAAAACTTCCTACGAAAGGAGACAAGGACGTACCCACAACCGCCACGACAGACACTACTGGAAGACCTACTGGACGCAAGTATCCTAGAGAAAGGGAACTGTAGTGACATGTATGACCGACTGGTAGATAGGGACGACACCGTACTGGACGCAACAAGGAGGAAATGGGAGGACGACCTGGGGATGGAGATCGGGTAGGGGCTCTGGAGCGAAGCACTGCATAGGGTCAACTCCACCTCCACGTGCGCAAGGCTCAGCCTGACGCAACTAAAAGTGGTACATAGAGCCCACTTAACAAGAACCCGTATGAGTAGGTTCTTCCCGGAGGTGGAAGACAGATGTGAACGGTGCCAAAGAGGCCCGGCCAACCACGCCCACATGTTCTGGTCTTGCCCCAGACTCGTGGAGTACTGGACAGCCTTCTTCGAGGTAATGTCCAAAGTGGTGGGAGTGAGGGTGGAGCCATGCCCGATAGTGGCGGTCTTCGGGGTTTCAGAACAGCCAGATCTATTCCTGGGGAGGAGGGCGGATGCCCTTGCCTTTCCCTCCCTGATCGCCCGCCGTAGAATCCTGTTTGGCTGGCGGTCAGCAGCACCGCCCAGAGCTGCGGACTGGCTGTCCGACCTCTCGGAATCTCTCCAAATGGAGAAAATCAAATTTGCCATCCGAGGGTCGGACGACGGCTTCCACAGAACGTGGGAGCCATTCATGCAACTGTTCCGGGTCCTATTTGTGGCCAATGTACAAGAGGAAGAATAGTCGGGGGAAGGTAGCGGGAGGGGGGGGGGGGCTACAGGTTCGCTACGGGGGTTCGATGGCTAGCTAAGGCCCCAAACCAAACTAAATAAACATGTTGAGGGGGGGGGGGGGGGGCGCAGTTACTACTACGAAGATGCTTACCTGTAAATATGTATGTTAATTTTTGCGTGTTTTTTTTTCTTTCTTTCTCCTAACAATTTGTAATTTGTTCAATATAAAATATGAAAACTGAATAAAAACATTTATAAAAAAAAAGTATATTTGTTAGAATGTTACATTTTAGAAACAGACACAACCAAGTTACAAGATAATACCATACTTGAGGAGGGAGGAAAGAAAGACTAAATGTACAGGGCACAAATGGGAACAGGGGGACACCATCACAACCGGCTTGGTACAATCATTGGGCAGAACCAAATATTCCCGTGACCCCACCACAAACCAAGGGAAGGACTGGACAAAGTGATAAAAACATGACATGATGGACAGTGCGCACCCTCCCTTGCGGCACCACTCGCAGCCAGATAGGACGCACACCCAACCCCCTCGGCTCCGGCAAAACCACAGGCATCAGGAGCCAACATAACCACCTCTCTCTGTCGGCTCTCAGTCACAACTGCACCCACGCAGAAGCCGGGAACAGGTACATCATACCCAGCACTACAAAAAAAACCAAAGTAAGCCCACGAGTACCTGAGCTCTGGGAAAGTTACGTATCTGCCCCCGGGACACAATCTAACTTCTATTCCGGCCCAGAACAGAACCAATATCGATCATATGGCCAAAAGCGAATCAAGAGAGGACCGGCAGTAACAAGTCCAAGTTGTTCTTAGACCCAGTGTCTCCCATAGAAGAAGAAAAAGAGAGAAAAAGCCCAGAGCTACCAGAACTGACCCTCTGGGTTATAAGAGCTCAGGAACCAGCCCAGATCCTCACTCATCACAGCATTCATGGATGGACCATAGACCAAGGGGGAAGAGACAAGCAGATAGCAGGCCCCCAAGGGGAATGACAGGATACCCATGAAGCCCGAAACCTGAGTAAAGAGAGCCATACTAGTTGCAAACAAAGGGCGGGCATCGCCCCGGGGAAAAGAGGGCCCCACCCCAGACCGTTTCAACCACCGCAGACAAAGGAGGATTTTAGCATTTCATCTCGGCTCTTTTTTGCAAGAACGCCAACCAAACAATTTCTCAGGATAGAGCACAAGCCATTCACCCCAAGAACAGACAAATGCGGAATGTGCAAAAGGCTGAAAAGATGGGTTAAAAGATGAGCAGAGACGGAACTCGCAAAAACACAGCCACTCCCGCAGTCACATGACATGCCTCCCGCCCCACTCCCGCCCATAACATTTTAACCACTCCTATTCTCACATAAAGTGTTCCTTGTGCATCTTCACACTCATTTCTGAAAGGACATTTCAAAGCCCAAGTCAGACGTTGCATTAGCTGGCAATGGTAAGGAGATTTCAGGATTTCAGTTACATTTGCATCAGGAGAAAAGACACGGGGAAATTGGCATATTTGTGGAAAATGCCTCAAACCAGGGCCCCCAGTTGGATGTGCCATGCGTTGAAGGATTGACGCAATAGGTGTTGTACCTCTGACCGACACGTATTATTTATTCCTCGAAACCCTGAGACTTACCTTATGAGAAAATTATTATAATTTTATTGGTCAGCATACTTTTTTTAAAAGCTGAACAGTTGACAATTGTTGGGGTAGATTAAACATGATCACCTCTAACAGCAGAGTAAGTTCAAAGGGCTGAATGTACGGTTCATGATTTGACATTTTATGTTCTCATGTTTACAGAGGGAGCATTGCATGGGAGTTACAATTTTTCATCCTAATTGACAAAACAGTTCTGTTCACAACCTATATTAACGCACAATTGCATATCTTCGGTTTTTGGCAGCAGCTTTTCTACCTGATGCACCTTGTGATAGCTTTAATTTATTTCAATTATGTTGCAGCTTGGGAAAATCGTTGATTACGAAGCTTTAGCTTTACCGCAGAGTGATTGCCTTTACCCTTTAGTGAGAAAATAATCCTTTGGTGATTTATCTTCTTTTCCCATTCGAGACCTCCCCATGAATCAGGAGTCGCAGTCTAAGTTTAGAGCAATAATGGATACATTTCTTGGCTCACTTATCCTCCTCCCTTTCTACTCAATAGCACAGGACGATGAACACACCTTTGATGAAGTTCACTGATTGAACAGTGTGGGTGAAGTCAGAACATATTCAACATTTTAATGAGAACATCTCGTCCAGTTTTGCTGCCAACACTGACTATACCCCTTCCAGCGATGTGACATCCTCATAGAGTGACATTCCCCGAAAACAGCATTCATTTTGGACTTCTGCTGTGGAAACAAACCCAGAGTTTACTGGAAAGTGTTGCATTCGGTGTGAAACCGAGAGGTATAAACCACGAAAGTCCCAGTTGATGCTAAGTTAGCTTGATCTCAACTGGCGGGGCGGGGCGGGCAAAGGACCTCCCCAGCTAAACAAAATTGGGTCGGGTTCCTATTCCTGAAAAACTTTCAGTGGCTCCTGGTAGGCAGTGGATGTTGGGGGGAAACAAAAAGGGTGTTTGGCTGTGATATTTGCCATTATCAAACCTGCTATTACATGTTATCCAGGCTCAGGGGTGAGCATTCACATGGATAAGGAAATGCAAGGCATCAGGGATTTACTTTGGAACCATTTTGAAACCAGACAGGCTGAAATCCTGATCGGCCCTCTCTACCGGCAGAAGTGGGAGACCCATTCCAGGTCCTGCCACAAAGTCGTCTGCTTAATTAGGGCCGGCAGTGATGTGTTAGACGGGTTGGTTCGACGTTGACTGTAACTGGATGCAGGGAAGATAGAAACAAAAGTCTAACACTGGAGATAATCCAACACGGTTTTGTTTAAACTATGAACGGCTGTACATGTTCAGCTGTGGGTTGACACTCTACTAATCCTGCTGATGACCTCTTACTGTCTCGACCAGACTTACTAGCTACCACATGGCAATGATGTCCACTGACTTGTGCACTCTGACTGTCTCAGTGTCTGGGTCCTGAAAAGAGCGGGAGACTTAATGCCCTGTGAACTTTATAGTGGTGGTGTCCTGTCTGGTGATTGGTTGCTCTGTGTTGTGTGTTCATTGGTCATCCTATGTGTCAATCACTGCCCGTCTGCATCTTATTATATACATGAGTGGATATTATGACAGTAAGAAGTCTTACAACACCAGGTTAAAGTCCAACGGGTTTATTTCAAACACTAGCTTTTGGAGCACTGCTCCTGGAGATAAACTTACTCTGAAGAGAGTGTTTGACCACTGAAATTCAGGCCCTCTCTCAGGCCCTCCCTTAGCCTAAAAGAGTGCTCCGCCTTGCTTAGGGACCTCAGTGAGACTCACTGCAGCTCCCCGACTTTGATAGGGGTGCGAGCTGTGACTGATTGGCCGTAAGATGGAGAATGCATTCTTCACGGCAAAGAGCTCCAAAGTGAGTGTGTCCCACATAGCGTTGGAGGGAGATGTCATTACATGAAGATGTCACATTGCTGGAAGTGAAATAATAATTCTTGGCAGCATAATTGTCCTGGATGTTCTCTTGGAAATGCAGGTTTTGTCTGACTCCACCAAACTGCTCAAAGGTCCATTCATGGTCCTCAGCTACTATCACAAAGGGAAGGAAGAGAACTCAGAAATGTGCCACTGTCATTGCAGAGAAATCCAATTATTATTCTAAACTTAGTACGCGCCTGCTGGTTCATGGTCTGAAAAATGATTGTGTGGAATTGCGGGGTGAGGTGGTGATACAGTGCGAATGTCACTGGACAATAATCATTTATATCCTGAATATGACCCTGAAATTATTGTTAATTGTTGAAAATAGCTCATCTGACTCACTGCTGTCCTTCAGGGAAGGAAATAAGAACCAGGAGTAGGAGTAGGCCATCTGGCCCCTCGAGCCTGCTCTGCCATTCAATAAGATCATGGCTGATCGTTTTGTGGACTCAGTCCCACTTACCCACCCGCTCACCAAACCCTTATTTCTTTACTGTTCACAAATCTATCTGTGCCTTAAAAACATTCAACGAGTGATGCACTATCAATTACGACGAGACGAGAGTAGAGAGTAATCGAGGCTTTATTAAGCAGAGATGTGTAGCCTCCTGCAGCTGCTGCCGACATGGCTGCAGCTCGGTGAGCACACATATTTATACTCCGCCTACTGGGCGGAGCCAGCAGGCAGGGATTTACCCCTGTACCTGTAGTACAGGATCCTTACCGTATTACATCTCGCATGTGATATATACAACAGTGGTGACTACCACATTCACCCCCTGTTGAAAAAGAGTCTAGCGGGGGTGGTGGAAAACTATTTACATACATTTTAAGGTAAACATTTTGGGGAAAGTTCACAAATTCAGCCGATCGGGTGCCTTGATCCTCCGTTGTGAGCGCCGCAACCCGGTGCCGATGCAGGCATCGGCTTGGTCACCGGTGACTCCGGGAGCGTGTAGACCTCATCTTCACCCCCGGCTGGGACCAAGGGGAGGACAGATCGTCCTGGAGCAGAGGCTGTGGTGGGGTGCGCTGGGGGGAGGAAGGGCAGAGGGGAGGGGGTTGGGGACCCAGCTGGTGGCCAGGTCTCTGAGGGAGACTGTGTCTTGGCGGCCATCGGGGTACGCCACGTAGGCGTACTGCAGGTTTGCATGGAGTAGCTGTACCCTCTCGACCAACAGGTCCGCCTTGTGGAGCCGCACG
Organism: Scyliorhinus canicula; assembly: GCF_902713615.1. Classification (NCBI taxonomy): domain Eukaryota; kingdom Metazoa; phylum Chordata; class Chondrichthyes; order Carcharhiniformes; family Scyliorhinidae; genus Scyliorhinus; species Scyliorhinus canicula. The sequence continues at coordinate 19,864,306 of NC_052150.1, read as the reverse complement.
TGCTTGCGGAGGAGAACGGGTCCTGGAGCTGCCAGCCACGCTGGAAGCAAAATCCCGGAGGTGGGCTTCCTGGGGAAGGCAAGGAGACATTCATGGGGTGTTGCATTAGTCGCAGTGCAAAGTAGCGATCGGATGGAGTGAAGGGCGTCAGGGAGGACTTCCTGCCAGCGGGAGACCGGGAGATTTATGGACCGTAGGGCCAGCTGGACGGCATTCCAGACCATCCCATTCTCCCGCTCCACCTGCCCGTTTCCCCGGGGGTTGTAGCTGGTCATCCTGCTCGAGGCGATGCCCTTGCTGAACAGGTACTGACGCAGCTCATTGCTCATAAATGAGGATCCCCGGTCGCTGTGGGTGTAGGCGGGGAAACCGAACAGTGCAAAGATGGTGTTGAGTGCTTTGATGACGGTGGCAGACGTCATATCGAGGCATGGGACGGCGAAGGAGAATCTGGAGTATTCGTCGACCATGTTAAGGAAGTACGTGTTTCGGTCGGTGGAGGGGAGGGGCCCTTTGAAATCCACGCTAAGGCGTTCAAAGAGGCGGGAAGCCTTCCCGAGGTGCGCGCAGTCTGGCCGGTAGAAGTGCAGTTTGCACTCCGCACAGACCTCTGGTGATAGCCCTGACCTCCTCAATGGAGTAGGGCAGGTTGCGGAACTTTATGAAGTGAAAGAACCGGGTGACCCCTGGGTGACAGAGAGCATCGTGTAGGGTCCGGAGTCGATCCACTTGTGCGCTGGCACATGTACCTCGGGATAGGGCATCGGGGGGCTTGTTGAGCTTACCGGGGCGATACAAAATCTCGTAATTGTAGGTGGAGAGCTCGATCCTCCACCTCAAGATTTTATCATTTTTGATCTTGTGTGTTATTGAACACGAAGTCAACCGACCGTTGGTCAGTGAGGAGAGTGAATCTCCTGCCAGCCAGGTAATGCCTCCAATGCCGCACAGCTTCTACGATGGCTTGGGCTTCTTTTTCGATGGAGGAGTGCTGAATTTCGGAGGCATGGAGGGTGCATGAAAAGAATGCCACGGGCCTGCCTGTCTGGTTGTGGGTGGCGGCCAGAGCGACATCTGATGCATCGCTCTCGACTTGGAAGGGGAGCATCTCGTTGACCGCATGTGCATCGCGGCCTTGGCCTTGATACGGTTGAAGGCCTGGTGAGCCTCGGCCTTCAGTGGGAAAATGGTGGAGTGAATGAGTGGGTGGGCCTTGTCTGCATATTTAGGGACCCACTGGGCGTAGTACGAGAAGCACCCCAGGCATCATTTCAGGGCTTTGGGGCAGTGGGGGAGGGGGAGTTCCATGAGGGGGCACATGCGATCGGGTTGGGCCCTAGGACTCCATTTTGCACCACATAGACGAGGATGGCTAAGCGGTTGGTGCTGAACACGCACTTCTCTTTATTGTACGTTAGGTTGAGGAGTTTGGCGGTGTGGAGGAATTTGGAAAGGTTAGCGTCATGGTCCTGCTGGTTGTGGCCGCAGATGATGACATTGTTCAGGTACGGGAAGGAGGCCCACAGTCTGTACCGGTCAATCATTCGGTCCATCTCCTGTTGGAAGACTGAGGGCGGAATTCTCCGCTCCCGGGAAAAACCGGTAGGTCGCTCCTCTCACCGTATTCACCCCCACCTGGGGGGCTAGGAGCGGCGCTCCGTTATTCTCGGCCGCTGGGCCTTGATGCTTGCGTCAAGGCAGCGCGTCGAGAATGACACGACGGTGGTGCCTATGTGACGTCAGCCGCGCATGCGCAGGTTGGCCGGCTCCAACCCGCGCATGCGCGACTGATGTCATGATGGCTGACGGCTCAAACCCGCGCATGCGCGGTGGCTGTCTTCCCCTCCGCTGCCCCCCAAGACGTGGCTTGATCTTGCGGGGCAGCGGAGGGGAAAGAGTGCGTTGCTTTTAGACACAGGCCCGACGATCGGTGGGCACCGATCGCGGGCCAGTCCCCTCCCGAGCGCGGCCGTGGTGCTTACTCCCCTCTCTGCCCCCCACAAGCTTAAAACGGACCTTTGGTGCCCATGTTCACGACGGCAGCGACTAGGTGTGGTTGCCGCCATCGTGAACCGGTCGCGAACGGCAGGCCGCTCGGCCCATCCGGTCCGGAGAATCGCCGGTCGCCGTAAAAAACGGCGCGCGCCAATTCTTCCAAGCGCGGGGTGGGAAAATCACGGGGGGCGCCAGGGGTCATGAAATCAGTCACCCGGCCCTCCTGCGATTCTCCCACCCGGCGTGAGGAGCGGATAATCGGGCCCCGAGACTCTGTTAGTGCTGCCGAAGGGAACCCTAAGGAAGTGGTAAAGGCGTCGTCCGCTTCAAACGCAGTGTATGGACGGTCCGCCTTACGGATGGGGAGCTGGTGGTAGGCAGATTTCAGGTCCACGGTGGAAAAGACCCGGTACTGTTCAATCTGATTGACCATATCAGATATGCGTGGGAGTGGGTACGCGTCAAGCTGCGTGTACCGATTGATGGTCTGACTGTCGTCAACGACCATCCTGTTTTTCGCCCCAGTTTTCACAACTACCACTTGGGCTCTCCAGGGGCTGTTGCTGGCTTCAATAGTACCTTCCCGCAGCAGCCGCTGGACCTCAGACCTGATAAATGTCCTGTCCTGGGCTTTGTACCGTCTGCTCCTGGTGGCGACGGGTTTGCAATCCGGGGTGAGGTTTGCAAACAGAGAAGGCGGGTCGCCCTTAAGGGTCGTGAGACCGCAGACAGTAAGGGGTGGTAGGGGCCGACCAAATTTCTGGGTGAGACTTTGAAGGTTGCAGTGGAAGTCCAGGCCGAGTAGCAGGGCAGCGCAGAAGGTGGGGAGGACGTAGAGCCGGAAGTCGCTGAACTCTACACCCTGGATGGTGAGGGTGGCAGTGCAGTACCCCCGGATCTCCACGGAGTGGGATCCGGAGGCCAGAGAGATTCTCTGGTTAATGGGGTGTACCGCGAGGGAGCAGTGCCTTACCATATCGGGGTGGATGAAGCTCTCTGTGCTCCCGGAGTCAAGAAGGCATGATGTCTTGTGCCCGTCGACTGTTACCATCGTTGACGCGGTCGCAAGGTTGTGCGGCCGGGACTGGTCGATCGTGATGGAGGCAAGCTGTAGCTGGTGTTGGAAGGCGGTTGCAGGCAATGAGTGGCCCGATGAGGTGCCCGACGAGCAGGTGTCCTGAGGCGGGGAAGATGGCGGCGGCCGCAGGTGGGTTGCGGGGGCGAAAATGGCGGCGTCCATGGGTCGCACTTGGGGGGTGCAGAAACAATGGCCCTGGTCACCGTCGCGATCGAATGGGCCTGGCACACAGCAGCGAAATGACCTTTCTTCCCGCAGGCCTTGCAGAGTGCGCTCCGCACCGGGCAGCACTGCCGGGGATGATTTGTCTGTACGCAGAAGTTGGCTGGCTGCCGCGCAGCGCAGGCTTGGGGTTGGCTGGGGGCTGTCGCTGGTGGGGTACACGACGGGGTGTTCGCTGGTGGGATCCACGATGTCCAGGAGGGGGGCGCCGTGCGGTCTGGGGCGTACGCTTGTACGTTACGGGAGGCGACCGTTAGTGAGGTCGCAGGTTTCTTGGTCACGGCGAGGTCGAGGGTAGCTTCTAAGAGGCGCTGGCGGATGTACGCCGACCCTGTCCCCGTAACAGAAGCGTCCCTGATTTGGAGTTCGGAATGTTCAATGGCCGAAACGGCCTGGCAACCGCAGTCCCTCGCCAGGGCACGTCAGAAATCTTCCAAAGCCTCACTGGGGAGTTGATGCCGCGTGGACAGGAGGTGCCTGGCGTAGAGTTTGTTGGTCTGCTGGATGTAGTTCTCTTTCAGTAGCGGCATGGCCTCAGCGTATGTAGGCGCCTCCCGGATGAGGGGAAAGATATCGGAGCTCAGCCGTGTATACAGGATCTGGAGCTTCTGTGCCTCTGTGGGTGGTTCTGTCGCAGATCCGATGTAGGCTTCGAAGCAAACTAGCCAGTGGGCGAAGGCCAACTTGGCATTGTCTGCTTGAGGGTGCAGCTGCAGGAGATCTGGCTTGATGCGGAGTTCCATCGTTGTAAAATCTCTGCTTAATAAATTGATGCACTATCAATTACGACGAGACGAGAGTAGACCGTAATCGAGGCTTTATTAAGCAGAGATGTATAGCCTCCTGCAGCTTCTGCCGAAATGGCTGCAGCTCGGTGAGCACACACATTTATACTCCGCCTACTGGGCAGAGCCAGCAGGCAGGGATCTATCCCCGTACCTGTAGTACAGGAGACTTACCGTATTACATCTTGTATGTGATATATACAACAGTGGTAACTACCACAACAAGGTAGCCTCAACTGCTTCACTGGTCAGGGAATTCCACAGATTCACAACCCTTTGGGTGAAGAGGTTCCTCCTCAAACTCAGTCCTAAATCTGCTCCCCCTTATTTTGAGGCTATGCCCCCGAGTTCTAGTTTCACCCGCCAGTGGAAACAACCTCCCTGCATCTCTCCTATCTATTCCCTTCACAATTTTATATGTTTCTGTAAGATCCCCCCTCATTCTTTGAAATTCCAATGAGTATAGTCCCAGTCTATTCAGTATCCCCTCATAAGCCAATCCTCTGAACTCCGGAATCAAACGAGTGAATCTCCTCTGCACCCCCTCCATCGCCAGTACATCCTTTCTCAAGTAAGGAGACCACAACTGTACACAATACTCCAGGTGTGGCCTCACCAGCACCCTATACAGCTGCAACATATCCTCCCTGCTTTTAAACTCCACCCCTCTAGCAATGACGGACAAAATTCCATTTGCCTTCTTAATTACCTGTTGCACCTCTACACCAACTTATTGTGATTTAAATAGTAGTGCATTTTGCTGTTATTCCTACCAAAATGGATGACCTCACATTTAACAATGTTGAACTCCATCTACCACACCCTTGCCCACTCACTTAAACTATCTTTATCCCGCTGCAGACTTCCAGTATCCAATGAACACTCATCTTAGTGTCATCTGCAAACTTTCACACATTACACTTGGTCCGCAACTCCAAATCATCGAGATAAATTGTAAACAATTGCGATCCCAACACACCACTAGCCACTGATCGCCCCTCAGATCCGGGGCGATCTGACCCCAGGGGGTGCCCCCGCGGTGGCCTGGCCCGCGATCGGGGCCCACCGATCGGCGGGTGGGCCTGTGCCGTGGGGGCACTCTTTTCCTTTCGCCTTCGCCATGGTCTTCACCATAGCGGAGGCGGAAGAGACCCCCTTCCCTGCGCATGCGCCAGGACGACGTGAGCAGCTGCTGACGCTCCGGCGCATGAGCAGACTTACGCCGGCTGGCAAAGTCCTTTCAGCCCTGGCTGGCGTGGCGCCAAAGGCCTTTCCTGCCGGCCGGCGGAGCGCCAACCACTCCGGCGCGGGCCTAGCCCCTCAATGTGACAGACAGAACAGAAAACCCTCCATTTATCCCCACTCTTTGCTTTCTGTCAGTTAACCAATCCTCTATCCATGCTAATACAATACCCATAATGCCGTGCACCTTTATCTTACGCAGGAGCCTTTTGTGTGGCACTTTGTCGCATTCCTTCTGGAAATCCAGATACACCACATCCACCGCTGCCCAGCGTGCTCGTAATGTCCTCAAAGAATTCCAATAAATTATTTAAACATGACCTGCCTTTCATGAACCCATGCTGCGTCTGTCCAATAGGACAATTTCTATCCAGATGTCTCGTTATTTCTTCCTTGATGATAGATTCAAGCATTGAATCCACTACAGAAGTTAAGCTAACTGGCCTATAGTTACCCGCCTTTTGTCTACTGCCTTTTTAAAAAGTGGCATAACATTTGCTGTTTTCCAATCTGCCAAAACCGCCCCGGTGTCCAGTGAATTTTGGCAAATTACCATGAGTGCATTTGCTATTTCCCCCGCCACCTCTTTTAGTTCCCTGGGATGCATTCCATCAGGGCCAGGAGACTTGTCTACCTTTAACCGCATTAGCTTGCCCAACACTACCTCCTCAGCTTGGACAAAGGGTCATCTGCACTCGAAACGTTAGCTCTTTTCTCTCCCTACAGATGCTGCCAGACATTCTGAGATTTTCCAGCATTTTCTCTTTGGTTATTACCTCCTTAGTGTTAATGATCATTTCTAGGTCCTCACCTGCAATAGCCTCATTGCCATCAATCATTGGCATGTTATTTGCATCTTCTACTGCGAAGACTGACACAAAATACCTGTTCAACGCCTCGGCCATTTCCTCATTTCCCATTATTAAATCCCCCATCTCATCCACTAAAGGACCAATGTCTACCTTAGCCACTCTTTTTTTGTTTTACATATTTGTTAAAACATTTGCTCTCTGCGTTTATACTCTGAGCTAGTTTACTCTCATAATCTATCTTATTTTTCTTTGTAGCTTTTTTCGTGGCTTTCTGTTGACCTGTAATCTGCTGTCCTCGCCTGGTCGGGCCTTTATGCGGCTCCGGACCCACAGCAATGTGGTTGACTCCTGACTGCCCTTTGAAATGGCCGAGCGAGACACTGAGTTCAAAGGTTATGAGAGTTGGACAACAAATGGAACAAATTGGAATTTCAGACCTAGAGACTCCAGCTCAAGTTTTTTTCCTTTGATTGGTAAAGAATTGTAAACAATCCAATGTGTAAATTAGAGTCATTGATAATTTGCAGTCATTATCCCACATTTCTGTTAAAATGAGGCTTGCACATCGAAACTGCAGAAATTTCCACACAATTGGTTGTCATGCTGATTGTGGTAAAGCACTGTTACACCTGTATTAGTTGATGTAAGGTAGGACCTGTACTACAGGTTCGCTGGTAATCTCTGCCTGCTGGCTCCGCCCAGTAGGCGGAGTATAAATATGCGTGTCCTCATTCAGCAGCCATTTCGCCAGCTGCTGTGGGAGGCCACACATCTTAGAGCAATAAAGCTTCAGTTGTCTGCAACTCTAGTCTTTGTACAATTGATCGTGCATCACTGATTAATCTACTTGAGCGGATGGTTTGATAATATGAAACAGCTAATATAACAATTGGTTCAGTGGGAGATGCACAAGCACAGTCCAGGCTGAATCGTCCTTTACTAGACGTAAACAACTGTCAAAATGTTGTTTATGATTTTAGATTATTCACCCAGTAAGGCAAGGCCATATCCATGAAACACCTTAGGTGGGATTCTCCGTTTCAGAACGTAAGGGTTGACTCCGGGACTGATTCGGTTGACTTCTACAACAGCAGAATTGCTGCCAGCGCAATTCATCAACCATTAATGAGCCAGCACCGGCACCACGTGGAACACAATCGATTCCAATGAAAAACAGTGTCCGATTTACTGGGGTCGGGATTGACACTCGAGAGGCTGAGAAGCTGCAGCTGTCTAGAAGCACTCCACTCCCCACACACACTCATCCCAGCCAACAAGGTGGCAGCACTGAGCAGACCCTGGTTTACTGATGCTGAACCGGAGACCCTGTTGGAAGCCGTGGAGGAGAGGCGGGCCACCCTGTACCCCGGGGTGGGAAGGAGGTTGCCACCTGCCGTCGTGCACCGGGCCTGGGCACAGGTGGCAGAGGTCATGGGCACCATGGATCAAACTGCCAGGACCGGCCAGCAGCGCAGGAAGGAACTACACAAACTCCTCAGTGCCTCCCGGGTGAGTAGGCAGCACTGTGCCCTGGCACTAGCCCCTGTCCGTCACACCCACAACTCCCCCCCTCCACCCCACCCAGAGGGTAACCGAACCCCCTGCTTGCACCACCTGCCAGCACCCACGTTGGCTACCATGGCCGGGTGCCCTAGCCACGAAGGTCACCAGCTACCCACCCCCTGCGGTGCATGCGTCCGACTGTCTAACACTGTGCACTTTCTATCTTCGCTCCCTCCAGGAGAAAGTGGGCCATAACCACCAGGAGGTTGGAGTAGGACTGTCGGACCTGCAGCCCCTCACCGCTGCAGACAGTGGGCACTGGACCAAATCAGTGGGCCCGGGTAGAGGGCAGTCACCGAGGCAGAGGTCAGCATCAGGTGAGCATGCAAGACCCCGCTGAGTTGCAGTTCCCATGGCACATGTGCCATCACCACCCTCCCCACCCACAGACCCCCCCCCCCCCCCCCCCCCCACCACCACCACCACCCTGTCACAACACCCCCAGGGACTGTATGAGGGAGGGTCGGCAACCATCCAGTGCCTGCAGTTACAGTTGGAGGAACCCACCTGCCTGCAGTAGCAGGAGGTGGTGCCCACCATGTGTGCCACCCAGGCCAACACCGCACGGGTGGCGTCCGTGGTGGAGGCCTTGGGGGCAAAGGTTTCGGCCATTGGTCAAGATGTCCGAGGCCTGGGGAACTCTGTGCGGGCAGTGGCCGAGGCCCAGGGCAGGGCTGCCCTATCAAAGGCAGCCAGGAAACAGGGCCACCTGGACATTGCAGCGGCGTTCCAGTGTGGCCCAGTGGCATTGGGTCATGGCTGAGGGAGTCGGCGGCATTGCCAGGGCGCTGGCTGATGTGGCACAGAGCCAGAAGGTGGTGGTCCACTTCCTGAGCTCCCTGGCCGCGAGTAGTGAGACCCTGCTAAGGACAGGATTTGCCCTCCAGGACTGGCAAGGTAGTTGGCAGAGGAGCTTCAGGGCTTGGTTCCATTTGCACTTCCATCCCATGGAGTTGCCCGGCGGCCATCGGGCACCCCAATGGAGGAGCGGGTAATGGGACCCGTGCCGGTGACATCCTCAGGGGAGTTGCCGGAACACCGCAGCTTCTCAGACTCCCCCCGTCCTTTTCCTGGTGTATGTAATGGGCAGCGGGCAGCACAGGGCAGGACCACGCCACCTGTGACACCTGTGCAGTGGCCGGGCCCATTCAGGGTCAGTCGCTCCAGAAGTACGGCCGCCAGCATTGACCCAGGTTGCAGGGCAGGAACGACAGCAGGCCGCCTTCACTCCAGCTATGTTAGCATGGTGTGTACTCCTGCACACAACCAGGTCCAATGGGCTACACAATGGCCCTGTCCTGCACTGCAGCCCCTGACTCCACATGTCCACTCTCTCCCTTCCCTCCCATCCCCACCCCTACCCCAGCCAGTCCCCCGGACACGGCGCCCTCCGCACTGCCCCTCTGGCCCCGTCGGTGCTTGGCACCTGGAGGTGGCCTCTGATCCCGGCACCTGTTGCTGCCGGCAAGGCTACCAGTGGCTGGCACTACCCACGCCAGCGGTACGCTCTGTGGCCCCTGTCTTGCGCCCTCCTCTGGGTGTCCCCTTTGGGTGGGCCGCATGATGCCCACCAGCAGGGTGGCCTAGTTGTGGGGGATGGGGTCTGAGGGCTCCTCGGGGGTGGCCTTGGGCGGGAAGAAACCCATATAGCTGGTGGTGCTCTGCACAACTACGGGCCAGGTGGTCAGTGGGGTGCGCTGCAAGGTGGCTGCCTTGCAGGCTGCGGCAATGGCCTGGGCACCCCTGTCCCAGGGGTCACCTCGATGCCACGGACCAACTCCTGACCGCACCCCCCCCCTCCTGGCCAGCGGCAGTACTGACAGCTCACAGCACTGGGGAACATATCTGACCTCCTCTCTCACCCTCAGCCTGTTTCCTGATTTTAAATATCACAAGTGAACCTCGCCGTCTGAAATCTCTCCAAGCAGAGGCGGAACATCGCAGGAGGCCCGGAGAATGCCGGGTCAGGCCAGGTAATGATATGCCAATGGTGTTTACTGTACAATTTGCATGCCCACACCGGTGTGGCATAGAACACATTCCTGCTGCTGTCGAGGCACCGGAGCAAGGCATTCCACGCAGTGTCTGGCGCACACCCCGGTTTTCAGCTCACACGTGATTCTCCGCCCAATGGTGCTTCGCGAGTCCGGCGTCGCTGGATGGAGAATCCCGCCCCACAACTCATAAGAACACCTGAACAATTCAATGTGCAGTTCTCTGTCGTGTTACGGCAGTCACTCTGGTGTCTGTCTGTATTGCTCCTTGCACTGCGATGGTTTCTCCGTACTTCTTGCTGTGCAGAAATCTATTGAAAACAAGCATTTGGGGCTTAACTGAGATATCTGTCGCAATAGGTTTCATAAACAAATAATTTTTATTTCTACCAGCTGCTCTCATATTTTATTTAAATTTTATGAAGCTTTTGTGCCTAATCTCATGTGCTGAGTTTGACCTCGAGTTTCATTAATGCTGTGGAGTGTGCTGTAAAACATCTGAATCAAGTCCAAGAATAATACAGGTTTGGAATGTTCCATTTTCTCACACTGTCCTGTAACTGGCTGATCCTGGGCTGACTATGGTGAGCCCTGTGTGTGACACTGTATTGGCCAGCACACCACGCTACATTGTCTGCATGTGCAGTCTATTTGTTTAAACTTCACCCACTGCCAATTGAACAGTGCAACCAGTTTTATTTTCCAATATCATACGCATATGGGTTTGCCACACCGGACTTCTTAATTCAAATGAAAGTTGCAGTAAAGCCGCTTGCGTTTTTGCTTTGTAAACTCACCCCGGAGCCGAGATTGTCTGTGAACAGGTTTACGATTTTAGTGCACACGGTCATCTTTCTGCAGCCTAACTCGATTCAGAAACAAAATGAATCACAAAGATTAAGCCACAATGCAGGTGCCAACATACGGTTAGGGCCCTGGTTCAACACCAGGAAACACGTTGAACTGGAACAGCCAGCGTTATTCCAGCAGAATAACAGATCATCCCATCCTTAATCTCCTTTCTGTGAATCTATTCATTGAAGTGATAGTGTCAAACTGATCACATGGGTTCAGCCTTTCTACATATATTTCACCCTGTTTTCATGACAATGCTGTTGCTCTCTTCCTCTTGTTAACCTTTTCTCTCCTTCCCCCCCTCTCCTCACTGTTGCTGTTAGGAAGGTGGCAACTGTGGCAGGCCATTTGGCCCCTTTGAGCCCACCTACCCATTCATTAAGGTAATTTGTGATCTGTGATCTATCTGCCTTTGTCCCATATCCCTCAATACCATTGGTTAGCAACGATCGATCAATCCCAGATTTAAAATTAACAGTTGATCAATCACCATTTGCAAAACAGCTTTCCAAGCTTCTATCACCTTTTGCATGTAGGAGCGATTCTGATTTTCACTCCTGAATTGTCTGCCTCGAGTTTCTATTTTTTTCCAATTTAGAGTACCAAATTCTTTTTGTTCACTTAAGGGGCAATTTAGCGTGGCCAATCCACCTACCCTGCACATCTTTGGGTTGTGGGGTTGAGACCCACCGGGAGAATGTGCAAATTCCACATGGACAGTGACCCGGGGCCTTAATCGAACCCGGGTCCTCAGCGCCGTGAAGCAGCAGTGCTAACCACTGTGCCACCGTGCCGCCGCTGGCTCTAGCTTCCAGACCATGCCTTCTTGTCCGAGACTCCCCAGCAATAGAAATAATGGGTGGTATTTTCCAGCCCTTCCTGGGATCACCCAGTCCCACCGACATTGACCCCGCCGTGGGTTCCCCGACAGCAGGATGAGTGAGCCACGCAAAACACCATAAACTTTGGCGGGACCAGGAGGCCCTGCTGGCTACCAATGGTGAGTGCCTCCACCCCGGGAAACCATGACGCGGGGAGGTGTCCATCGACCTGCCCGAACTTTGATACAATCACCCCTTAACATTTAAAATTCCAAGGAATTCCTCAGGCAGAAGTTACCAGCTGTTCACGGCAGCGGGAAATTCCGATCCCATGCCCGGGGCATGGGTTTCCCAGGCGTGGGAGATATTGTCAACGGGAATTCCTGTTGACAATGGTGGGGCCAATAGATCCGCTGGTGGGTCGCCTCCCTCGATGAAAAACACGCGGTGTGGTGGTCGGTAAATCTCTCCCCCTAGTAACTCTGCTTGTAGTTTCTCCCTTGGAGCCCATTCTGGTAAATCTATGCTGAAGTCCCTCCACTTTTTTCTCCATGGTTTTTCTTCACTGTAGCCTTTCTTCACGTTCCCCTGGCGATGTCCCCACGCTGTCCTTGTCCCGCGGTTGTTTCTCTTGCTGCTCCCTCCAGTCGCTGGGCCCTTTCTGTGTCCTGGTAGGTGGGTATCTGGTAGGTAGTTGCTCTGCACCCTCCTCACCATCCCCACTGATTCAGAATTCCCCAGGGAGGATACCGTGCTGGCAAACCGCTCCATCAGCCCACACAGTCCTGCTCATGGTGTTGGCCTATCATCAGAAAAACTAACAAACTTGCAGAAAATCAAATAATAATGAAAATAATTTCATAATCATCAAAGTAAATGAATAGATAATTCACAAGTCAAGACGATAAAAAGAATGCGGCAGACAGAATCACATCAGAAATTAGACGTTGGTATTGGTAAAGTGAACTTCTGTCACCGATCTTCATCTGACTGTTTATGTACTTACTAAATTTCAGTCTAATAACAGGAAATGCTGGTAATTCAGGTCCTGCAATGAATTTATCTCAAAACAATTTGACATCCAAATATTACCTTGCCACAAATCTTTTCTTGAATACTTTGTATCAGAAATGATCAGCTAGATCCAGTTCTGATGAAATCTCACTGAGCTGAAACATTAGGCAGGATCTTTCAGATGGAAGGGTTCTCAACCTGCCATGTGAGGGGTCTCCCAGCCCACCATGTGAGGGGGTCACCCCAGCCCACCATGTGAGGGGGGTCTCCCCAGCCTGCCATGTGAGGGGGATCTCCCCAGCCCACTATGTGAGGGCTCTCCCAGCCTGCCATGTGAGGGGGTCCCCCAGCCCACCATGTGAGGGGTCTCCCAGCCCACCATGTGAGGGCTCTCCCAGCCTGCCATGTGAGGGGGTCCCCCAGCCCACCATGTGAGGGGGTCTCCCAGCCCGCCATGTGAGGGGGTCACCCCAGCCCACCACATGTGAGGGGTCACCCCAGCCCGCCATGTGAGGGAGGTCTCCCAGCCCGCCACAATGTGAGGGGGTCTCCCAGCCCACCATGTGAGTGGGGTCTCCCAGCCCACCATGTGAGTGGGGTCTCCCAGCCCGCCACGTGAGGGGTCCCCCAGCCCACCATGTGAGGGGGTCCCCCAGCCCACCACGTGAGGGGATCTCCCAGCCCACCATGTGAGGGCTCTCCCAGCCACACAATATGTTGTTGGAAACCCATCCCTCTTCCCCGACCTCCGCCCAATCACAACAGCCCCATGGCCATTTAACATTCCAAGGAACATTAATTAACTGAAGACAGGACTTGCACAACTCGCTCGGAAGGAAGTCCCACCTGATAGAGCAGTGGCTGAAGCACCTGTGAGGGACAGACCTTGGGGAGGCAGCTATGTGAACAAAGATCTTCTGAGGGAGGTGCCTCTCCTCCCCTTCCCTTCCCTCCCCTCCCCTCCCTTCCCTTCCCTCCCCTCCCCTCCCTTCCCTTCCCTCCCCTCCCTTCCCTTCCCTTCCCTCCCTTCCCTTCCCTCCCCTCCCCTCCCTTCCCTTCCCTCCCCTCCCTTCCCTTCCCTCCCCTCCCTTACCTTCCCTCCCCTCCCTTCCCTTCCCTCCCCTCCCTTCCCTTCCCTCCCCTCCCCTCCCTTCCCTTCCCTCCCCTCCCCTCCCTTCCCTTCCCTCCCCTCCCTTCCCTTCCCTTCCTTCCCTTCCCTTCCCTCCCCTCCCTTCCCTTCCCTCCCCTCCCTTCCCTTCCCTTCCGTTCCCTCCCCTCCCCTCCCTTCCCTTCCCTTCCCTCCCCTCCCCTCCCTTCCCTTCCCCCGCTTTCCACCGGAAGGCCAAGCCTGGAGACCTGCTGGGCTTCCTTCCTCGCCCTGCGATAATCATTGGCCACTTCTGGGCCTCAATTGGGAAGAGGGTGAAGAGGCTCCTCTAGGCCTCCCTCTCCCTCCATAAATCTGAAGACTGGCCGGGGTCGGGTAGGAAGGTGGCAGGAAGGCGACCCGGGGAATTTTACAGATGGTTCTGTGGAATTCTGCCCATTAATCCCGTTTCTCTTTCCTCGCCTGGAGCAAAGCCTGTGTGGTGAATGTGATTCACACTGGATTATAATCTGTATATACATGTGCCTATATTGTAAGTGCAGTTGCACTACCTGACCACCAAGGGGAGTAGCTCTGGGAATGCTCGAGAATTGTACTGGGCTTCTCCCTTGGTTCCGCCCAGGACTCCTCCCCCTGGAGCTGCTGTCTAAAGATCAGTGCCACATGGTCAGCCGGCCAGTTCTCCGAAAGTTCAATGGCTAACCGGCTGGCTCTGTTGTGAGTATATTAAAACCGCTATTCTAATCCTACAAGCACGTGTCCGTAGAATTGTTGGTTCCAACAGCCTGTTCAATATTTACAGCATTTTCTGCTTATCCAGTCGTTGTTCTCATCCAAGTACGAAAATAAAAATGTCCATGAAGAAAAGTTATTTGGAGGAAAGTCACCTTCTTCACTCTATCCTCAGATAAAATTTCTGTTTGCTTCACCCTCAACTATAATGCTGAAAAAAGACTTGCATTTATAATGGTAAAGTAAAGTTGCCCTAGTCTCGGATGGCCATAGGCTGCTTTCCCCTGTGAGAGGGAGAACTGACTGGTGCTGATCTTACCTGAGGATCACCATATTTCTTAAGCTGGAGAAAGCGGGTACGGGAAGTGAACCCACGTTGCCTGGCCTTATTCTGCATCACAAACCAGATGGCTAGCCCACTGAGCTAAACCAGCACTACATTTGTATAGCGCTATTCACCAGTAGTCTAAAAGTGTTTTACAGCTAATGAAGCACTTTTGAAATGTAGTCACTGTTGTAATGTAAGAAACATGGCAGCCAATTTGTGCACAGCAAACTCCCACTAAGAGAAATGTGATATTGAGCAGATAATCTGTTTTTTGTGTGATGTTGATTGAGGGAGGAATATTTGGCCAAGACACTGTCTTGTTATGCTCTTGGCGTAGCATAAGCTGCTTCCTTGATGTTCACTCTGACAAAGGAAGGTTCAGACATGGAGATAACTTCAACATGTTTATTAAACTATTAACAATTCTCCTACTCGGATTCGACTCTACTGTTAATCCTTCTATAGTTACTCAGACTGACGAACCAGTCTGCTACAATCCACGTGGTGGGTGTGATGTTCAATCAACCCTGTGTCTGTACTCACTGAGTGTCTCCACTGGAAAGAGGAAGATCATGTGTGCTGTGTCCTTTATATATGGGTTGGTGTAATGCCCCCCTGTGGTAGTGTCACCTCTGTGTGTATCGTGAATGCCCATTGGTCGTGTCCTATCTTACTGACCTATTGGTTGAGTGTCTGTGTGTCATGTCTCTGGTGCTCCCTCTAGTGTCTAGCTAGTCTACTTGTACTTACATTAACCCCTTGTGTATCTACAGTAATACATATCACTACAGACACCAGGGATAACTCAACTACTCCTCTTCAAAGTAGGGAAACTTTGGGAAACTTTTCCCTCCACCAGAGCAGGCATATGGGTCCTCAGTTTAATGTTTCTTCGTAAAAAAAGGTGGGTTGGATTCTCCTTTGGTTGAGGGCGAAATCGGGAAACGCAATTGGGCAGAGAATCGGTGCCGACCCCGAAATCGCGTTAAGCGCTGATTTAACACCAAATTGTAATTTTCCGTCACCTTGACAGCGGTGTCAATATGGTCCGGACGCACATACGGTAAACACTGTCTGCATATCATTAGCGGGCCTGACCCGGTATTCTCCGGGGCCTCCACGATTCTCCTCCTTCGATGGGCCGAATTCCCGATGGCATGATTCACTTGTGCTTTTAAAAATCGTGAAACCGGCATGGTGGCTGATGAGGGAGGGAGAAGAGGTAGGACACAGGGAGAGGTGCGACCGTGGGCTGCGGGGCGGACACTGGCCGGGCTGGCTAGGGTGGGGGGAGGGCCCTGCCAGAGTCGGGGTGGGTGGGGGGGAAATGGGGAAAGGGTCGAATGACCGCAGTGACCCCCCCCCCCCCCCACTGGACTGGGGCGGTTTCCAGGCATGGACCGCCATTGCCCCGACCTGCAAGGCGCAGCCATCTTGCTGAGCACCCCACTGGCCACCCACCTTGACCCCTGGTTCTACAGAGATACACCGGCCGCATGGGTGCCCCCACCTCTGCACCCCAGCTTCCACCCCCACACCCCACCCTCCTCCACACCACCCAGCACCCACTGGCGGGACATCAGGTAGCCCACCCAGAGCAATGCCTACTGTAGTCCCTTCGTGGTCTCTGGGCGGGGCCCAAGCAGCCTACTGTTGGCAAGGGCAGTGCCAGCTGACAGTAACGCTGGCATCAGGGACAGGTGGCAGGGCCAGAGGCCCCCACGGTGCTGGGTACCGACAGGGCGAGGTCTGAGGAGGTGGGGTGGGGAATGTGGAGCCAGAGCCCGCAGTGCCAACTGGGACCACCGTGTAGCCCGTTGGACCTGGTTGGGCAGGGGGTGGGCACCATGCGAAAATGTTGGTCTTTCACCCCCTGCAGACGATGGATATTGGACTTCAACCAGCAATGGTGGCCTTCCTCCTCATCGCCACAGCCCTGGGGGATGCCCTGCGGCTGTGAGAGCTGGAGCTGCTCAAGGAGGAAGAGGAAGCTGCAGCAGCAGAGCCTGTGCCAGAGGAACAGGAGGCAGCCGGTAAGGATGGGGAGCCGGCTGCCCAACAGGCTGAAGACGCGGAGCTCCAGGCGTTGGGTGGGGACCTGTCCGGGATCTCACAGAGGTCAGTGCCCAGGTGCATCTGTGCCATCACGGATCCATCCATTTCAATGTGGACTGAGCCCACCAGGGTGCCAGGGCAGCGGGTTTCATCGAGATGCCACGGGTCCAGGAAGTTATTGACGGGTTGCATGTCCCCCGATGAGCACCTGCAGATGACAGGCTGCTCTACACCAACCGAAAGGGGTTCCAGTCGATGAACGTGCAGCTAATATGTGACCATCGGCTGTGCATCATTCACCTCTGTGTGCCTGGTACCCGGGCAGTGTGCACAACGCCTTCATCCTGGCGCACTCGACAGTTCCTAACATGTTCGAGACCCCCGGCTGGGGGGGGGGGGGGGGGGGGGGGGCTGGCTCCCAGGCGACAGGGGTTATCCACTGTGGCCTGCGGCCTATCTGTGGGCCACAGACCGACGCCAAGACCTGGTACAATGAAGCCCTTGCAGCGACCAGGAATGTGATCGAGAGGTGCATTGGCCTCCTGAAGATGTGGTTAAGGTGCCTGGATCGCTCTGGAGGGGCCCTTCTGTATGACTCTGAGAGGGCCACCCGCATCGTGGAGGCCTGCTGCGTACTCCACAACATCGCACAGCAGAGGGATGACGTGCTGGAGGAGGAGGATGAATGGCAGGCCTCGTCCGACGAGGAGGGTGCTGGGTACGGCGGGGATGGACAGGACATGGGGCCCCGGCAGGTCGGGGCCAACGCGCATAGGGTGTTCTGATTGCCTCCAGGTTCACTGACGAGGGTGGGGGGGCACGGAAACTGGCCAGGGGCACGGACACTGCATCCTCCCCCCAAACCCCTCCCCCACCCCGGGCACCACCCATTTGTGATACATACCTGCCGCACTACAGGGTTGGCTGTAACACCAGATATGGTCCATGGGATGGAGGATGATGACAAGCTCTGATGCTCTGCATTGTTTGACACCATCTGACTCCTGCCCACGGTAGCACTTTCCTCCATCCAGCTGGGTAATCCCTGAATGCGAGCTGGCCATTCCATCACACGGTGCCATCCGATCCCTGGGGTGACGGTGGTGGGGACAGTGGTGGGATGGGGACGTAGTTCAGGAGGTTGGGTGGGGAGCCCAGCCCACCCAAAATGTTTGCCCATTCCCCCCCTCACCCCCACACCCCTCCCTGGCCATCCCAGACCAGCCCACCCCTCAGACCCATCTGACAGAGCACCAAGACAGGCTGTAACAGTGTTAACAGGTGTTTAATGTGCACAAATATTTACAGATGTGTGCCCTAGCCCTGATAACTAAACTGTGCCCTGCACCCATGCCAACATAACTGGTGTCTAACTTTCTGGCCTTACGGGTTCTAATGGTACATCGAGGTGGGTCTCCAGACGGTACATCAGGAGTGGAGGTGGCATGCTGTGATTCCCGCCCTGTGAACTGGGTCCCTTCTAGCGGCCAACTTCTGGGATGACTAGACCTGGGTGGGTGTCCCGGGTGATTGCCCACTAGATGCGCCAGGGACAGGAATGGGTGAGTCCGAGGTGCTGCGGTGTTCCAGCGCCTCCCCTGCGGGAGTCACCGGCATGGGCCCCATCACCCCCTCCTCCCTGGGGGTGCCCAATGGCGCCCGGCTACTGCATGGAACTGGGGTACGAGGGGGGGGTCTAACCCCATAGGTTCCCCCACCACCTGGCGCTGCCAGTCCTGGAGGCCCACTCTGGACCATCTCTGTCTGGGACTGCGCCACATCACCTGCGCCTGTGCCACATCAACCAGTGACTGTGCCATCTCCCTCTGGTACTGGGTCACCTCCCTGTGTGTCTGCAGCACGTAGGCCAGTGCTTGGGCAATGTCGCCGATATTCTCAGCCGTGGCCTGCTGTGACTGGGCCACGTTCAGGTGCGCCGCTACAATTTCCGGGCGGCACTGGCACATGGCAGCCCGTGAGAGGGCAACCCTGCCCTGGGCCTCGACCAGTGTCCGCACAGTATGCCGCAGGCGTTGGACATGCTGATCCA
Source organism: Scyliorhinus canicula (assembly GCF_902713615.1). Taxonomy (NCBI): domain Eukaryota; kingdom Metazoa; phylum Chordata; class Chondrichthyes; order Carcharhiniformes; family Scyliorhinidae; genus Scyliorhinus; species Scyliorhinus canicula. The sequence goes on along the minus strand of NC_052150.1, from coordinate 19,845,652 downwards.
TAGTCACAACCCTCACCCCCCAATGTCTCCATCGTGGACGCCACCTGTGCGGTGTTGGCCTGGGTGGCACGCATGGTTGGCATCACTTCCTGCTCCTGCGCGGGGTTGGACTCCTCTACCTGCTCCTGATGGTGCTGGATGCTCGTTGACAACCCCTCATGAGGTCCCTGGCGCTGCGACTGCATGTCTACAATTGAGGGAACTGCCCGTTCCAGAAGCCTGAAACCCGCCTGGACGGCAGCTGGGTCGGCCCACCTCCAACCGTCCATCCCCTCGGGTGCTCCTACCTCCACCTGCTGAACCGGAGCATGTGTGTGGTGGGCACCAGGTAGTGTCCCAGGAGCCTCTTCACTAAAGTGCCCGACCGAGGTGAGTGTCGCTGGAATGATGGAGGGTGTTGGAGGCAGATGTGACGGAAATCTGTGTCATCACCCGACCCAAGCTCCGGGGAGTCCTGGGTCTCGGGTCCATGTCCCGAGTCTGCGCTGCTCCCGTCGTCACTGCCCGGCACCCGGGGCTCCGGCTGTGGCACTGGCTGGGGATGGGGGGGCACCTGATGGATACGCCCCGTCACCAGCAGGTCCCGCAAGACAGAAGGCAACATGCATGATTAAACCCCGGGCCGCGGGGGATTGGGAGTGGTGGGGGTGAAGGTGGGGTGGCTGTGGGGGTGAGGGTGAGGGTGGGGGTTGGGGGTGGGGTGAGGGTTAAGATGATGTGGGGGTGGTGTTGGCGGGTGGGGGGGGGGGGCGGGGGTGTTGACACAAGTGTCACGGGGGACCGCAACTCAATCGGGGTCTCACTTCCTCGCCCACGGCCGATCTCCACACCAGTGGCCTCCCTTTCGTCTGGGCCCGCTGACCACGTCCAGGGCCCTCTGCTCTGCCACGGTGAGGGGCCGCAGGCCCAGCGGTCTCCCTCCAGTTTTCTCCCACTCCTGGCAATTATGCACGGCCTTCTCCTGTGGGGGTGGGGGTGGGGGGGACAGAAAACGACAGTATTAGACAATCCGGTCGACACAAGCAGTCCAGGGGGTGGGTAGCTGGTGGTCCTCAGTGGCCAGGTCACCCGGCCATGGCGGCTGGGTATGGGTGTTGTCATGTGGTGCAGGGTGGGGCTTGAGTCGCCATCCTGGTAGAGGCAGGGGGTGGGGGGGAGTGGTTACGGCTTGTGGGACGGGGGTTAGTGCCAGGGGCACAGTGTTGCCGTTTCACCCTGGATGCCCTGAGTAGGTTTTCTACGGTACTGCTGGCCGGTCCGGATGATTTTACTGGTGCCGCTCACCGCCTCTGCCACCTGCGCCCAGGCACTGTGACCAGCGGCGGCTGGCAGCCTCCTTCCCTGGCTGGAGTACAGGGTCACCCGTCTCTCCTTCACCGCGTCCAGGGGGGTCTCCAGCTCGGCGTCAGTAAATCGCGATGGCTGGGATGGTGTGTGTGCGGGAGTGAAGTGCGGCTGCAGCTAGTCGACCTCCTGCGTGTCATTCACGAATTTGGCAAATTCTGTACCGTTTCTCATTGGAATCGATTGTGTTCCACGTGGGGTGCCGGTACTAGCCCCTCAACAGTGGCTGAATCGGTCCAGGTGCGGCGCCAGTTTTGCTGTCACGTATCCTGGACCGGCGTCAACACTTCATCTCAGGAACGGGGAATCCAGCCCAGCATTTCTGGCACTGCAGTACTCCCTCACCAAGGCGCTTGTGTTTCAGCCTTGATTTTCGAGCTCAAACCCTGGAGTAGGACTTAAATTTGGCTCAGAGGTGAAACTGTGACCCATTAAGTCGTGGCGTGTGCCATACTTACCTGTTAATGCCAGTTTTGCAATTTTGGACAATGTGATTTTGCTGGTTGTGATCATTAATAATAATCCTTTAGCGCTTTGAATGTAAGGTGTGAATCATTTAACGTGATCAAGTTTGAAATGAAATGAAAATGAATGAAAATGAAAATGAAAATCGCTTATTGTCACGAGTAGGCTTCAATGAAGTTACTGTGAAAAGCCCCTAGTCACCACATTCCGGGGCCTGTCCGGGGAGGCTGGTACGGGAATCGAACCGTGCTGCTGGCCTGCTTGGTCTGCTTTCAAAGCCAGCGATTTAACTCAGTGAGCTAAACCAGCTCCTTTTGGTTTGATAAAGCAGCTGGACAAAAACCTTCACTTAGGACTGAGAGACAATTTTTTGCAGTCTACTTCACTCAATGTCCCTTTCAACTCAACAATCTTCTGGACAGGCCAGCACGGTGGCCTAGTGGTTAGCACAGCTGCCTCACGGCGCCGAGGTCCCAGGTTCGATCCCGGCTCTGGGTCACTGTCTGTGGAGTTTGCACATTCTCCCCGTGTCTGCGTGGGTTTCACCCCCACTACCCAAAAATGTGCAGAGTAGTTGGATTGGCCATGCTAAATTGCCCCTTAATTGGAAAAAATAATTGGGAAACCTAAATTTATAAAAAGAAAAAGAAAAACCCAACAATGTTCTGGATAAAACTCTTTGTTTGTTTTTCAGGCAAACAAGTTCTAGCTTGTATTCAAAATGTATTCAAAAAGGTGCAGTGAGTTCTGCTGGTGCCATGACCAACTTTCAAACCTTAAAACCACCAAAATAAACAGATTGCCTTATGAATCACTCGACTGGAGTGTGTGGGGCCTTGTTGTGTAACATTGTGGTACAGCAGCTGAGTGGTCTGGTGTGAATAGGAATAACGCAAGAAAATGTGGGGCGATAAATGACCTTCCAACCCAGTCCAATAGTCTGGGAACAATTTGGCCATCTGCTTCCACAATGTTGTGGCTACTTGTCCATCTCTTCCATCTTGTCCATTCATCTCCGTCTTGTTGTCAACAACTGCCACTTCAGTCTCTCCTGCACTCCGAACCTCTTGGTCTCCCAACACGCTCGCTGCTATTTATCGCTCTGCTGAAGTCTCTTTGTGTCATTTCGAATCTGATCGAGGCTGTTCAGCCCATTATGCCGATGCTAGCTTTCTGAAAGAGCAATTAATAGTCCCATTTCCCTGCTCCTTTCTCATGGCCCTGCCAATTTTTCCTTTTTACGTGTGTATCCAATTCCTTGTGAAGTTCCAACTGAATCTGTTTCTTCCATCTTTTCAGCCAATATAGGTCAGAAGATAACAATTCGCTGAGTTAAAAGGAATTCTCCTTGACTACCCGCTGACTTTATTTCCCAATTATCTAACATCTGAGTGACTCCAGGATGGGGGCCAGAGTTCTATTTCCACTCAGCATCAGGGCGGCACAGTGGCACAGTGGTTAGCACTGCTGCCTAACAACTCCGGGGCCTAGATTCAATTCCGGTGACTGTCTATGTGGGATTTGCACTTTCTCCCTGTGTCTGCGTGGGTTTCCTCCGGGTGCTCTGATGTCCTCCCACAGTCCAAAGATGTGCAGGTTAGGTGGATTGGCCATGATAAATTGCCCCTTCATGTCCAAAAGATTAGGTGGAGTTAGTGGATTACAGGGATAGGCGTGGGCTGAAGTAGGTGCTCTTTCCAAGGGCCGGTGCATACTTGATGGTCGGGATGGCCTCCTTCTGCACTGTAAATTCTATTCTATGATCTCAGGCCATGTCCGCCCTGACACATTATTTGGCTCTCATGAAGAAGCAGTTTCATTCTCCTCTACGTTTCTCCACTGGCACAGCCCTTGCCCACCTCCCTCACTGGGAGCAAACATACCCAACCACTTGGCAGTTCCTCCCTCCCACACCACATCCAAGTCGGTTCCTCATTCCTATTCTGGACATCTTCATCGTCCTACTTGGCCCTGAGCTGTTGTTCAATGCCTATATCATGGAACGATCAACAGTAAGTCCCAGCTTCCTCACCTGTCGGCTCCCTTTGTTTGCCTCCCATATCCTATCCTCAATAAACTGCAACTTGTTAGATACCCAGCAGGATCTGGCAGCTTCTGCGGAGTGAGAAACAATTAACGTATCCGGCCGGCGACCCTTCAGTTCCGATGCAAGGTCATCAATTTGAAGCGGTTGGCATGATTTTTCGGTCCCACCAGCCGCAGAAACTGTCGCGGGTGGGAATTAACAGACCAACAGAAGGTCTGTGACTTTGAACCATGGGAGCAGCAAACCCTGGCCATTAACTCTGCTTCTACCTCCACAGATGCTGCCAGACCTCCTGGATATTTCCAGCATTTCCTGTTTATATTTCAAGTTTCCAGTGATGGAACCATCAATTCACTAGACACGTGCTTTAAGATATGAACAGTGGTTTTAATCTACTTACTACAGAGCCAGCCTGTTACCCGTTGAACTCACGATGAACTGCAGGCTGGCTCTGGACAAGGGTATTTATACAGTAGTCCAGGGGGAGGAGTCATGGGCGGAGCCTAGGGTGGAGCCCTGTACAAACTCCTGAGCATTCCCAGAGCTACTCCCCCTAGTGGCCGGATAATGCTACTGCGCTTACAATGGTATTGGTAAATATAGTGTGAATTACTAAGTTACATTCACCACATCCAGTATCCACAGTATTTTCCTACTGTTTTTGTTATAAACCCCGCTGTTCACATTTTAATCCACATGAACTCTCTCTGCCTTATCCCTCTTGTCTTTGACAACCTAAAATGTAACCTTCTGTAGAGACACTTGGAGCTGTGAGTAGCCTTACTGAGAGTGGATTCCCATGAATTGGACACGTTTAGTGCATGATTTTTACTTTCTCCTTTTTCTCTTGGTAACCTTTGTCAATGAATCAGCCGCACTAGACATTGACCGCATGATGGCTGTCATCAATAAATATTACTTCAATCATTTTTAATTTCATGGATGTTCGCTGTAAAGATCAGAGACCTAAAGCGACCTTTTTGTGGAACTCTATTCATTACCATTCTACTTATTCTAAACACAAGGCCTTATTGGTTCATCAACATGTTTTCTTCCCACTGCTGTTAATTCTTTCCAATCCATTGATCTGCTTTGTCGTTTCTTCATAAGCATACGCGGAGCTGACCTCCACATATGCTGCAGATTCCAGAGCTAGTTCAACTGGACCAGGAATTTGTCCACAGTCGTCATTCATGAAAACTAATTTAACACATCTGCCATTTTCCGACCTCGGAGAATTTGATTTCTGTCTCAGCGTTGTGTGTGGTTGATAGCTTGAACAATAAAGCCCATTGTTCCCTTCACTGCTGGCTTCATTCTCACAGGAAGGGAGAGGTGTCAGAGAGAGAAATATACCCCGAGCAGTGAATCAACAGAAAAACTTGTGCGGATCCTTTGAACGAATCTGAGTCCGCACTGAATAACAGTTTGAATCCAGTCATTGCTTTTTCCTGGAGGGCCCATTGCACCACTTGTTTGTTCTTCTCTTCAAGCCAGTCGGAATTTCAGTTGAAGCCACCATTTAGTCAAACTGCTGAGCAAAGGTTTAACAGCATAATGCGCGTCCATGCACGACACACAGAGTGATAAGCTGAAGGCCCCCCACCTCCAGGTTTCTCACTGGTTGAGATTCTAGAGCATGATGATTAAGAGTATAGTTGTACTCAGTGAAGGGATTTGGCACTTCTCCATTAAGAGTGAGAGCAAATATTCTACAAACCTTTCTACATCATCCTTGTGATCATTGTGGACATTTAGAGTGAGAGCAAATATTTTACAAACCTTTCGACATCATCCTTGTGAGCATATAGCAAAGAGCTTGCACCTGAGATGTGAGAACTATCTGAGGATGGGATTTATCCTAGGATTCTCTGGGAAGCTAGGGAGGAGATTGCTGAGCCTTTGGCTTTGATCTTTAAGTCATCTTTGTCTACAGGAATAGTGCCAGAGGACTGGAGGATAGCAAATGTTGTCCCCTTGTACAAGAAGGGGAGCAGAGATAACCCCGGTAACTATAGACCAGTGAGCCTTACTTCTGTTGTGGGAAAAGTCTTGGAAAGGTTTATAAGAGATAGGATGTATAATCATCTGGAAAGGAATAATTTGATTAGAGATAGTCAACATGGTTTTGTGAAGGGTAGGTCGTGCCTCCCAAACCTCATTGAGTTCTTCGAGAAGGTGACCAAACAGGTGGATGAGGGTAAAGCAGTTGATGTGGTGTATATGGATTTCAGTAAAGCGTTTGATAAGGTTCCCCACGGTAGGCTATTGCAGAAAATACAGAGGCATGGGATTCAGGGTGATTTAGCAGTTTGGATCAGAAATTGGCTAGCTGATAGAAGACAAAGAGTGGTGGTTGATGGGAAATGCTCTGACTGGTGTCCAGTTACTAGTGGTGTGCCACAAGGATCTGTTTTGGGGCTGTTGCTGTTTGTCATTTTTATAAATGACCTGGAGGAGGGCGTAGAAGGATGGGTGAGTAAATTTGCAGATGACACTAAAGTCGGTGGAGTTGTGGACAGTGCAGAAGGATGTTACAAGTTACAGAGGGACATAGATAAGTTGCAGAGCTGGGCTGACAGGTGGCAAATGGAGTTTAATGCAGAAAAGTGTGAGGTGATTCATTTTGGAAGGAATAACAGAAAGGCAGAGTACTGGGCTAATGGTAAGATTCTTGATAGTGTGGACGAGCAGAGAGATCTTGGTGTCAATGTCCATAGATCCCTGAAAGTTGCCACCCAGGTTGAGAGGGTTGTTAAGAAGGCGTACGGTGTGTTAGCTTTTATTGGTAGAGGAATTGAGTTTCGGAGCCATGAGGTCATGTTGCAGTTGTACAAAACTCTGGTGCGGCCGCATTTGGAGTGTTGTGTGCAGTTCTGGTCGCCACATTATAGGAAGGATGTGGAACCATTGGAAAGGGTACAGAGGAGATTTACAAGAATGTTGCCTGGTATGGAGGGAAGATCATATGAGGAAAGGCTGAAGGACTTGAGGCTGTTTCCGTTAGAGAGAAGAAGGTTAAGAGGTGACTTAATTGAGGCATACAAGATGATCAGAGGATTAGATAGGGTGGACAGTGAGAGCCTTTTTCCTTGGATGGTGATGTCCAGCACGAGGGGACATAGCTTTAAATTGAGGGGAGATAGATTTAGGACAGATGTCAGAGGTAGGTTCTTACTCAGAGAGTAGTAAGGGCGTGGAATGCCCTGCCTGCAACAGTAGTGGACTCGCCAACACTAAACGCATTCAAATGGACATTGGATAGGCATATGGACGATAAGGGAATAGTGTAGATGGGCTTTAGAGTGGTTTCACAGGACGGCGCAACATCGTGGGCCGAAGGGCCTGTACTGCGCTGTAATGTTCTATGTTCTATGTTCTAACTGAGACACCACTCAACACCAGGCCTCAGGCTTCATTCCAATCAGGCAAAAGGGAAAACAGTTCAGACCAGTATTCTTATTTCCCCATTTTACTCGTTTTTCCCCTTAAACAACCAGCCAGCGGAAAGTAATTGCAGATCAGGCCCACTGCTACCATTACGGAGCCCCTCAGGTAAGGAAAGGCCCGGGATAAGGGGAAAAGAGAAATCGAGGCCGAGGTGAGGCAAAACAGAGGCTGACAATGGGAATGAGGAAGCCAGGAAGAGGGAAAATCAGATAGGGAGAGAGATTGGAAGACAAGGAAGAGATCTGAGGCTGGCACTACCACATGGCAAACCAACCTCGCTGGAAAAGACTAAAATAGGTGTTGGGCCCCTTATTTGAATATGCATAAAGCCTAGTGGGCTTGGTCAATGCATAATGGGTTTCCAATATGGCGGCCTTCGCACCTATGACCGCTGGGGCTTATCAGCATCTGATAAATGGGTATCGCGCGGTTGAATTCTTCCACCTCTGGCAGTCTTAGCAGAAGTTTGAAACCGGGCACCTGTGTGTCTTCATCTGCCTGGGGAATATGGGGTTAAGAAAAAGTTTAAAACGTCCCTTTGTTTAGAGAAGGCATCAATGAATGAAACTGGAGCTAAATATATATCCCACTGCGACTGCTGAAACCCTTTCAGATGCTGTCCCATGGCCAGGCATTTTTATGGTTCTGCGGCTCAGGGATCCCTGACCACAATGAGAAAAGGTTCGCAAAATATGTTTTATTTTTAAATGGAGCCTGGTGCGCAGTACTGCAGTGACAGAGATTAGAAACATTTCTGTTTGATTACGGTAAGTCACTGGACCATAAAGTTTTGCTCATTTGGTTTCAGGCTTTCATACACAAGCAAATCTTATAAGTGTTGATTTTTCCAAAATTGTGATTCTGCCTCCAATTAAAATCTATTGCCCTCTACTGCCAGCCTTGCACTGTGTACATCAAAATATGTCAGGCACCAATTGAATATAGTTAAGCATTTTGGATACATTTTGAGCTTGGGCGAGTGTAAAACGGCGACAGCAAATTTCACGGCTGGGACTCTCTGAAATCCCGGCCAAGTGTTGACGCTGGCGTCAAAACCGGCGTGAACGATGGCGGCGTAAACGGGCCTCCAGGCCCAGACATTCACCCCTTCCTAGGGAGCTAAAAGAGCGCCGGAGTGCTGTCCGCTGCTCCGGCGGCAAAATCCGGCGCGACATGTCCGGCGTTGTCTGCGCATGCGCGTGGGTTGCCGTTTCCGCACCGTCCCCCGGGCGATATGGCGGAGAGGGGCCAGGTGCTGAGGAACACAGACCCACCCCCGGAATTAGCCCAGCCACCGATTGATAGGCCCCGATTGAGGGCCTGCCCCCCCGCCTCCGGAGTTGGCTCCCCCCACCTCCCCACCCCCACCCCCCCCCGCCTCCGGAGTATGATCCCCCCGCCCCCACACCAGGACGGACCCTGCAGCCAGCACTCCACATCCCGCTGGGCGGAACCATACGTAACCCACACCGGACGGACTCAGCAGGCACTCGGCCCGTTGAGCGCGGAGAATCGCTGGGGGAGGCCGCTTCCAATGGCCCCTGACCGGCACGGCAGCGACTGCGCAGGTGTTATTGCCACCAATTCTCCGTTCGGAGCGGCGTGGCGTGATTCCCGGCGATTCTCCGACCCGGCGCGGGATTGGAGAATCCCTCTATCTCCTGACTTAGATTTCTATTGAAGTTGTTATATGAGCTCCGTGGAATAACCTTCAACCGGCATTTTAGATCCAGCCTTCTACAGAAAACAGGTCTATTTGCTCAAAATTCAAACAGCTTTCGGGAAAAAAATAAATGTTATTTTTCAATGTGCCACCTAAATTACTTTTGCAGCAATACGGCAAAACTGAAACTCTGTTGCCCCAATTAAAGTTGGGATGGAATCAATACAGGTAATCTGCGACGTGTTATAATCCCAGCTGAGGTCACGGGATAGGAACCATCAGGTTTCTCGTGCCCCCTGAGGAATATCAACTTCCCCGGTAAAGGGGTGGGGCTTCCCTCTAGTATAAAAGACCCTGCAGGTCAGGGAAGGAGATCCTGATGGTTTGATTGTAAGTACTAACAAACCGCTTTGTGCTCTCACCTATGCGTGGCTGCCGACCTCGGATCTCACTCTGGCGACGAGAATGGGATTGTGTGGAGCTGCCGTCGACACCGGTTGCTAGGCGCCCGGTCTACCTCGTCTAGGCTTCGTCAGGCCCCGAAAGCCATCACCATGCTGTATATCGGGAGCCATCCAATACAGCTATGGATAACTGGAGACATAGAGAGGATGCAATTCTTCTTCCCCCCTAACGCGATTATTCGCGTTGAGCGCTAAACTGTAGTCTTGCTGACAGCTTTTGGGGGCCCACGTACAGCATTACAAAAAGCTTAATCCATCCGGACCCTCAACGTTAACTCAGTAACAATGAAGGAAAGGAGATGTATTCCTTTTATCTGTTCATGAGGTGCAGGCATCACTGACATAGCCTGGCATTTATTGCCCATTTCTAATTGCCCTTGAGAAGGTGGTGGTCAACCGCTTTCTTGGACCGCTGGTCCGGAGGACTCTGCAGGCGACCCGTGGAGCCAGCTCCCGCCGGTAAGGGCCTTTTGTGATTTACGCCGGCGGGACCGGCCGAAAACAGGCGGCCGCTCGGCCCATCGCGGGCCGGAGAATCGCCGGGGGGGGGGCTGCCAACGGCCTCCGACCGGCACGGCGCGATTCCTGCCCCCGCCAAAACCTCGGGGCCGGAGAATTCGGCAGCCGGCGGGGACAGGATTCCCCCCCCCCCCCCCCACCCCGGCGATTCTCCGACCTGGCGCGGGGTGGGGGGGAGTCGGAGAATCACGCCCGTATTCTTTGGCAATTTGGACATTCTGAATTCTCCCTCTGCGTACTCGAACAGGCGCCGGAATGTGGTGATGAGGGGATTTTCACATTAACTTCATTGCACTGTTAGCCTACTTGTGACAATAAAGATCATTATTATTTTTTTTTTAATAAACAATTTTATTGAGGTAGTTTTTGGCTTTATAAACAGTTACAGACATCATCAGAAAGGAAGCAAAAAAAAGGCAAAAATGTGCAAACATCCACGTACTTTCAATACTTCCATCGTACCGTATTGCACAAGCCCGCTCCCCTCCCACCCGTACTACCCGCCATATTTTCCCTCCTACTCTACCCCCCCCCCCCCCCCCCCCCCCCCCTGCTGACGCTCACTCTCCCGCAAAGAAGTCAATAAATGGTTGCCACCTCCGGGTGAACCCCTGCACAGATCCCCTCAAGGCGAACTTAATTTTTTCCATCCCCAGGAAACTTGACATGTCCGCAAGCCACCACTCAGTCTTCGGGGGCTTTGAGTCCCTCCACGCCAATAATATTCGTCGCCGGGCTATCAGGGAAGCAAAGGCCAGCACATCGGCCGCTTTCTCCCCCTGGACGCCCGGGTCTTCCGAAACCCCAAAAATTGCCACCCCTGGACTCATCACCACCCTTGTTTTTAGCACCTGGGACATGACCCCCGCAAATCCCTCCCAGTACCCCCTCAGCTCAGGGCATGCCCAAAACATGTGCACATGGTTCGCTGGTCCTCCCGCGCACCTAGCGCATTTGTCCTCTATCCCGAAAAATTTGCTCATCCGAGCCACCGTCATATGGGCCCGGTGAACGACCTTAAATTGGATCAGCCCGAGCCTTGCACATGTCGCGGTCGAGTTTACCCTACTCAGGGCCTCTGCCCACAGCCCTTCCTCCATTTCCCCGCCTAGCTCCTCCTCCCATTTAAGTTTCAGTTCCTCTGTCTGGGACCCTTCCTCCCTCATGAGCACCTTATAAATACCCGAGACTCTACCCTCCCCTTCATCCCTCCCAGAGACTATTCTGTCTAGGATCCCCATTGGCGGGAGGCGCGGGAAAGATGGGACCTGTCTACGAACAAAGTCCCGCAGCTGTAGGTATCTAAAATCATTTCCCCTTACCAACCCAAATTTCTCCTCCAAGCTCCTCAAACTCGCGAAGCTCCCTTCCAGGAACATATCACCCACCCTTCCCGCCCCTGCTCGCCGCCATACTCGGAACCCCCCATCTATACTGCCGGGGGCAAACCGATGGTTGTCGCAGATTGGCGCCCAGACAGACGCCCCCATCTCCCCCACATGCCTCCTCCACTGGCCCCATATCCGCAGGGTCGCCACCACTACCGGGCTGGTGGTGTACTTGGCCGGCGGCAGCGGTAGAGGAGCCGTGACCAGGGCTTCCAAACTGGAGCCCCTGCACGAAGCCGCCTCCACCCGCTCCCAAATAGACCCCGTACCCACCATCCACTTCCTTATCATAGCGATGTTGGCCGCCCAGTAATAATTGACCAGACTCGGCAACGCCAGCCCCCCCTCGCTACGGTTCCTCTCCAACATTGCCTTCTTCACCCGCGGAGACTTTCCCGCCCAGACAAAGCTCATGATCAGCCCGTTAACTCTTTTGAAGAAGGACTGTGGGATAAAGATCGGGAGGCACTGAAAAATAAACAAAAATCGAGGGAGGATTGTCATCTTTACAGTCTGCACCCTCCCTGCCAGCGACAGCGGGAGTGCATCCCATCTCCGAAACTCTCCCTTCATTTGCTCCACCACCCTGGCCAAATTTAACTTATGCAGCCTGCCCCAGTCTCGTGCCACCTGGATTCCCAAATACCGGAAATTTTCCTCAACTAACCTAAACGGTAGCCCTCTCAATCTGTTCTCCTGGCCCCTTGCCTGTACCACAAACATTTCACTCTTGACCGTATTTAATTTGTATCCTGAGAACTGGCCAAACTCCCTCAGCATTCCCAGTATAGTTCCCATCCCGGCCACTGGGTCCGACACGTACAGGAGCAGGTCGTCTGCATAAAGAGAAACCCTATGTTCAACCCCGCCCCTCACCATCCCCTTCCAACCCTCTGCGGCTCTCAGCGCAATCGCCAGCGGCTCTATGGCCAGCGCAAACAGCAGCGGGGAGAGCGGGCAGCCCTGCCTGGTCCCTCGGTACAACCTAAAGTACTCCGACACTTCTCTGTTGGTCCTGACGCTGGCCCTCGTTGCCTGATATAATAATTTGATCCAATCCACCAATCCCTCCCCGAACCCAAACCGTCCGAGCACCTCCCATAGATATTCCCACTCCACCCGGTCAAAGGCCTTCTCGGCGTCCATAGCCACCACTACCTCCACCTCTCTACCCGCCGGGGGCATCATTATCACATTGAGCAATCTCCTCAGATTGGCCGCCAGCTGCCTACCTTTCACGAACCCCGTTTGATCCTCCCCAATCACCTCCGGTACACAGTCCTCCATTCTACCCGCCAGTACCTTTGCCAGGAGCTTGGCGTCAACATTAATCAGGGAGATTGGCCTGTAGGACCCGCACACCTCCGGGTCTTTACCCCGCTTTAATATCAGAGATATGGTGGCTTGAGACATCGTCGGCGGCAGGGTCCCTCTGTCCCTTGCCTCATTGAAAACCCTCGCCAAGACCGGGCCCACCAGCTCCGAGAACTTCCTATAAAACTCTACTGGGTATCCATCCGGCCCCGGGGACTTCCCCGACTGCATGGCCTTTAGGCCCCCCAAAACCTCCTCTACTCTAATCGGGGCCCCCAGCTCTTCCACTCGCCCCCCCCCCCCCCAACTGTTGGGAATGTTAACCCATCCAGAAACCTTTTCATCCCCTCCGGTTCTTCTGGCGGCTCCGAAGTATACAGCTTACGATAGAAGTCCCGGAATACCCTATTCAATTCTGCCGGATCCTCCACTTTGTGCCCCCCCTCGTCCCTCACTCTACCTATTTCCCTGGCCGCCTCCCTCCTCCTAAGTTGCTGCGCTAACAGTCTGCTAGCCTTTTCCCATACTCGTACACCACTCCCCTCGCCTTCCTAAGCTGTTCCACGGCCCTGCTCGTGGATAGTGCCCCCAGTTCCGCCTGTAGCCTCTGCCTCTCCCTGAGTAAAACCTCCCCCGGGGACTCCGCGTGCTCTTCATCTATCCGGCCCATTTCCCTGACCAATCTATCCATCTCTGCCCGGTCTGCCTTGGCTCTATGGGCCCCAATTGAAATTAGCTCCCCCCGCACTACTGCCTTTAGCGCCTCCCACACGGTCGCCGCTGAGACCTCCCCAGTGTCATTCACCTGCAGGTAATTTTTTATACATTTCCGAAGCCTCTCGCAGATCCCCTCCTCCGACAGCAATCCCACATCTAGCCTCCATTGCGGGCGTTGATAACTCGCTCCCCTGAACTGCAGGTCCACCCAATGCGGGGCATGGTCTGAAATGGTAATTGCTGAGTATTCCGTGTTCTTTACCTCCCCCCTACAGTCCCTGCTTAGCACAAAGAAATCTATCCTGGAATATACTTTGTGGACGTGCGAGTAAAACGAGTAGCCCCTTCCTGTTGGCTGTCCCTCCCTCCAGGGGTCCACTGCCCCCATTTGCTCCATAAACCCTTTCAGCTCCCTTGCCATTGCTGAGAGTCTACCCGTTCTGGGACACGACCGATCCAAAGTCGGGTCAAGGACCATGTTAAAGTCCCCTCCCATTATTAGCCTGCGAGAATCCAAGTCCGGGATCTTCCCCAGCACTCTTTTAATGAAGTCCACGTCATCCCAGTTCGGGGCATATATATTCACCAGCACCACTCTTCTCCCCTCCAGCCTGCCCCGTACCATCAGGTATCTGCCCCCCCTGTCTGCGGATATGCCCTCTGCCTCAAATTGCACACGCTTGTTGATCATGATTGCCACCCCTCTGGACTTCGAGTCCAAGTCCGAGTGGAAGACCTGGCTAATCCAGCCCTTCCTTAGCCTGGTCTGGTCTGACACTTTCAGATGTGTCTCCTGCAACATAATTACGTCCGCCCTCAGGGCCCGCAAGTGCGCGAACACCCGCGCCCTCTTAACCGGCCCATTCAGTCCCTTGACATTCCAGGTGATCAGCCTGGTCGGGGGGCACATCCCACCCCCCCCACCCCGCCGGTCAGCCATAGCCTTTCTCGGGCCGGCCCCTGACCCGTGCGTCGCGCCCTTCCTGGCCCGCCCTATAGCTGCCTCCACCCTCGACCTCCTTTCCAGTGCCTATTTCAAGTCCCTCTCCCGTCAGCAGAACAACCCCCCCCTCCCCTAACCCCATCTCCCGATACCCCCACCCCTGCCATCTACTGGCTATAGCTTTCCCCCCCATCTGACTTCCTTGACTAGCCAATCTGCTAGCCCGGTGACTCAACACTCCGGCGCCTTCCTGTCCCATTCCCCTTGTTTCCCCGCCCTCCTCCCCACCCACTGGGGCAAGCCGGCTCCAGTGTCTTCCGCGAGCTGCACAAAAGCCCAAACAGAAAAAAAAAAAGGGAAAAAACATAGAAAAAAGAGAAAAAGCACATAAATGTCCATGAACAAAGGAAAGAGTCTCAAATGTTCCACTTGGCCCCATTGGCCCAGCAAACCGTTGAGCAGCAGTCCAGGCACATTCGGCGTTCCTCCCCACAGAAATCCTCGGGCCCTAACTCGCGTCCTTGGGGCCTCCTTTCGGGACCAGCCCCAGGTCCCTCACAAAATCCATCGCTTCTTCGGGCTCGGAGAAGTAGTGGTGTTGACCCTGGTGCGTGACCCATAGCCGAGCTGGGAACAGCAGACCAAACTTCACGTGCTTCTTGAACAGCACCTCCTTGACATTCTTAAAGGCTGCTCGCCGCCGAGCCACCTCCTGGCTTAGGTCCTGATAGATGCGGAGCACACTGTTATTCCACGTGCTGCTCCTGGCGCTCTTTGCCCACTGCAGCACCCGCTCCTTGTCCACGAACCTGTGGAACCTAATCACCTTCGGGCGGGGGGGTCCGCCCAGCCGCCCCTGCCTTGCCTGCACCCTGTGTGCCCCCTCCAGCTCCAGCGGTCGCGGAAAGGCTTCGGCCCCCATCAGCTGCTTCAGCAGGTCTGCTACAAACGCTGCAGCATCAGCTCCCTCCGCCCCCTCCGGGAGGCCGACCATCCTCAGATTGTTCCTGCGGACTCTATTCTCCAGCTCCTCCACTCTGTCCAGCAGTCTTCTCTGCCGCTCTTTCAGGCCGTCCACTTCTAGCGCTGCAACCGTTTGCGCATCCGCCTGCTCCTCCACCGCTTCTCCCAGCTCCTTAACTTTAACATCCTGGGCGTCCAGCCTCTGGTTCAGCTGATCCACCGCTTTCTGGATTGGGTCCAAGCTGTCCCGCTTCAGCGCTTCAAAACTGGACTTCATTACCTGGAGCATGTTATCCAGCGCCAGCTGGATTGCTGAGTCCAGGTTCCGTGTGTCCGCCATCTTAGGTCCCAGGTAATTTTCTTCCGGTCCTTGTCTCTGTCCCTTTTTCTCCTTCTTCTTCTGCCTTCTGGAATCCCGCTGTTCCATATGCCGCAGCCCGCTCCTCAGCGCCTCCGCTGCCGCTTTCCTTCGCCCAGCTCCTTCAATTTTACCTCCTGGGCATCTGAAGTGGGTCCAAGCTGTCCCTCCTCAGCAACTCCAAACTTTTTCTTTTTCCCTTTGTCCTGGAGGAAGGAAGGTCCGTGGGTCCGCCATCTTACCCTTCAGGTCAGCTTCCTCCTTCTCTCTCTCTCTCCTTCTTCCTCACCTGCTGGCCTCCCACACTTACATCATCTGCAGCCCGCTCTCCTCCTCTGTTCCAGGCAGCCTTTCTGCCGCCTCCGTAGTCCCGCTATCGCGGGGAAACAGCTGTTCCAGCCGGCCGGAGTGAGAACCCACCGAATGTGCGGCTCACTCGGACATCGCCGCCACCGGAAGTCTCCAAAAGATCATTATTATTATACATCGCTGGTCCACTTAAATTTCTGGTCAATGGTAACCCTCAAGATGTCGGTCCAGTTCAGACCTGGAGGGGAACCTGGACCTGCTGCTTGACTACATGATGGAGTTTGGGAGTTGCTGCCAAAGAAGTTGACAGTCCACAAGGCAACACATTGTACATCACCTGGGATCCGACTGATCAGTTCTATCAATTCACCACTAGATCTCCACTTTCATATTATATGCCTCTTGCCATAAAATGGTTTCCATTGTGCCCTCCTTGATTTCAGATTCTCTTTGTGAAAGCTTGTGAACTGATACACCAAATCATTCCGCAACACTGCCCAACATTGCTCTATTCAATCATAATTATCACATTTATTTTTAATCCAAATGTATCATTTTAGACTGACATTGAATTCTAATTGTCACCCTTTTTTGGTCATTTCACCATCTTATCAATACCCTCCAGCTCTGTTCCTCAGGATTATTTACTATCCTTTGCTACCTTTGACTGAGCAAATTTCCGATGTACTTGTTGGCAGTGGAATGTTTTTTTCGATGCACTGAGGATGTGAGAGGTGCCAGCTAAATGCAAGTTCTTTATCTCTACTCCCAAAAGCTCTGTTCCAGCCCAATTCATAACCCTTCATCTTGTGGATCTTCAGCGTAGGTGTCAAAAAATAGTTACAAATCTAAAAAGCACAACAGTGAAAGACACTAATACGGTTGAGTTGAAGATCAGGGGCGAGATTCTCCATTGGCTGACGGCGAAACCGGGAAAGGCGATTGGACGGAGAATCGATTATCATGCCGAAATCGTGGCAAGTGCTGGGTTCATGCATCGGGTGAGGAAGTGAGACCCTGCTGAGTTGCAGTTTCCCATAGCACATTAGGACTAGTGGTGGGTGGGGGGATGGTGACACATGTGCTATGGGAAACTGCAACTCAGCAGGGTCTCACTTCCTCACCCGATGCCGATCTCCTCCCGCCGACTCCCCTTTCTTCGGACCCGCCAACCACATCTAGCTGTGGTGAGGGGCCACTGGTCCGACAGTCCCCCTCCAGTCTTCTCCCGCTCCCAGCGGTTGTGCGTGGCCTTCTCCTGCGGGTGGGGGAAAACAGAAAACGTACTGCGTTAGACAGTCCAATGCATACAGCCCAGGGGGTGGGTAGCTGGTGGATTCAGTGGCCAGGCAACCTGAATATGGTGGCCGGTATGGGTGCTGGCATGAGGTGCAGGGTGCGGGTTCGGCCACCCTCCTGGTGGGGGGTGGGGTGTAGGGCTACAGGGTGTGTGAGACGGGGGTTGGTGCCAGGGGCACAGTGTTGCCTACTCACTCTAGCTGCCTTGAGGAGGTCATGTAGATTTTTCTGGCTGGTCCGGACGGTGTTGCCCATGGGCTGACCGCCTCTGCCACTTGTGCCCAGGCACGGCAAACAGCTGGCAGCTGGCAGCCTCCTTCCCACCCCGGGTTACAGAGTCGCCCGTCTCTTCTCCACGTCGCCCAATTCTACTTTTGTGAATCTCGGGGCCGTATGTCATGCTGCCATTTGTTAGCTGGGATGGTGTGTGTGGCGAGTGAAGTGTGTACATGCAGCCGCAGCTTGTTAGCCTCCTGAGTGTCAATCCCGGACCCAGCGTATCTGGCACCATTTCCCATTGGAATCGATTCCACGTGGCACCGGTGCTAGCCCCTCAGTGGATCGTTGGGCTCAGTCCGTGTGCGGCACCAGTTTTGCTGTCGCAGAACTGCATGAATCCTGCCTCGGCATCAACACTTAGTCTCAGCAACGGAGAATCCCACTGCAGATCTTTGCCACGTCATGGGTATCACTATCAGAGAAGAAATTTCACCATTTTACAAAGTGTAAAAGTCTATGGCCTGGATTTTACAGCGAACCCCCCAACACCCCACCCCGTGGTGGGTTTTACCGTGGTGGAGGCAGCTACCCATTGGCTGCTAGTGAGATCTTCGAGTCCCACCAAAGTTAATGGCCATTTGTGTCACTCGTCAGCGGTGCTGCTGGGAAAAGAAGATCCCGCCAGTGGATAGGGCTGGAAAAAATCCCACCCTATAAATATAGCAGTGGGGCGTGGACAACCAAGTTAAGTTTAAACATTCAAGGCCTCTCCATTCACCAACTGATTATTTACTCTCAAATTGATCAGCTATTGAAGGAGCAGTTCCAGCATTGGGCCAATCCCGCTGAAGATATTCACTCTGCAACCAGACTTTTTATTCTTCTAAAAACACCTTCTTCTGGAGGAGCATCAGTAATGGACCTACTCACCCGCCACTATGGGCACAAGATATAGGGAATGGTAATGACAGTATTGAAGGCTAAAGCAGGTGTTATTCACAGCATATAGCAGCAACAAGCCAAAAGCAAGACAGCAGAATGTGTTAACACATTCACCTTTGGATGACATCTTCATTGTTTAATCTCTCCGGATCTCCAGCCTATCCCTGACTTTCTATTTTGTTCCACCCCCCCCCCCCCCCCCACAACCCCAATTGCCACAGCATAAAACCCTTCGCATGGTGCCTCTCTTCACCTCTGAAGAAGAGTCAGACTCAAAAAGTTAAACCTCACTCTACAGATGCTGCAAAAAGCTAATGAGTTCTTCCAGCACTTTCTGTTCTGATTTAAGCTGGTTCGAATCACTCTTCCCCCCCCCCCCCCCCCCCCCACATTGTCTCACAACTCCCCTGAGAACCACTGCCAGTGAACCAGGTGGTCCAAAGTTGGTTCCTCCCCTCCGGTCAGTTTAACCTGTGGAGCTGCAAAGCACTGAAAGCTCACCCCAGGTATGAAGATAAGGCGTGAGAAACCATTCTGTTGATCCTTCGAGCCTGTTCCTTGGCTGAAATTAGTCCCCTTCTTAAAGTGGCAACACCCTATTGTGCAGCATCACCCTCCTCTCCAGCCCACATCTCCTGCATTAAAATTACCAAGACACGTGGTTCACTTGGAAAAAAGGCTTTGATGTTAACTACCACTGACTGCCCATATATATACCGTCACCATTAATAAGATATTGAATCATGATGTGCAATTGTATAACATTACTGCTGTGCCAGCAAGACCTAGCCTTGAGTTCACATGTGTAATGATGTTAAGGCCTGATTGGCTGCTGACACTTGCCAAAATTCAACATCTCTTCTATTTATACTTAACTGCTCGAGACAATCTTGTATTTTTTTGGAAATTGCATCAAGGGGTTTATCAGTAAACTCTGGAATATAGAGATTGCACTTGTCAAGATCGCTACAATTAAGAACATCTGTTAGGAATGCATTAATCCTCGTCAGCTGCCATGAATGAATTTTGCTGTGAAAATGTACAGACTGGAGAGATGTATTAATCTGGACACCCAGCCCCAGTCAGACCAGTGCCTCTTTTTGTGTAATAAGTTTGCAACGTCTCAAGGCCTTTGAGACTACAAAGAACACGTCCGTCGTTATTCTTTTTAGAGGCAATTAACAAGTTCTCCGCCAATGGCTGAGCAAATTTATCCAATAAGACACTAAGCTTTACACATCAAGAGGAAAATTCGGTGGTCAAGAAGGGAGCGAAACTCTGCCTCGGAAGAAACAAAAGACAATGAACTTCTTAAGCCTTATTGCGGCATTCCACTCACTCAACAGTATGAGATGTGGCTCACTGAATTTTAAGCCGCATTCCAATAGAAGCCTCCAGAGCACGAACAAATACCACGGGAGTTCCTGGAATTTCTGAATCCAGCGGTGAGCTTCTTTTCTCCATGTTTCAGTCTTAACATTTCGCTCACAGCAGCGAATCAAATGCACTTAGCTCGAACAAAGCTACCCACAAAGATCTAGTGAACTCTCGTGGCATGAATTTCTCCTTTCCTGATGTCTGTTTAAATCTGGTGCCAGTTCCAAGGGATCGCCAGGCATCCAGAAATAGAGATCTCAGCCAGCAGCATAAGCAGCCAATCACATTGAAGCATTCTCACAGGCAGAAAACCAGGAAGTGAAGACAAGTGAATTCCTTAATCATTTATTCTGCTATGTTAAGTTAAAACATTAAAAAATTGGATTAAGGTAGAAACTAAAATATTACTTTTTAAAAACCTTTAAAAGTTATGTGGCATTCTGATCACAATGAAGAAACGTCACACTCCGTAAATATAAAATTAGCTTTCCGGGGCCGGTGAGGGTGCTTAGCATGATTCTGAACTTAGCAAATTCTTAAAAGTCCAGTTACATTTCATGTAGGTTTTTCATGGGTTTTACAGTGAAATTAAGACTAAAGATTTCTGGCTGTTCCTGCCAGTGGAATCTTCTTGTCCTGCCACCGATGACCCCGTAATGAATACTTTGTATCGGTATTCACCAGGGAGAAGGACATGATGGATGTTGAGGTCAGGGATATGTGCGTGAGCTCTCTTGAGAACGTCAATATATCAAAGGAGGATGTATTGAGTATCTTAAGTTGCATTAAGGTAGACAAGTCCCCGGGTCCGGATGGCATCTATCCCAGGTTACTGCGGGGGGCAAGGGGAGCAATAGCTGGGGCCCTAACAGATATCTTCACATCCTCTTTGACCACAGGCAAGGTTTCAGAGGGCTGGAGAATAGCAGGGACAATCCAGCAAATTATAGGCCGGTGAGCCTGATATTAGTGGTGGGGAAGCTTTTGGAAAAGATACTGAAGGACTGGAGGAATGCACATTTGGAGGAAAATGGACTAGTTAGTGACAGGCACCACGGCCGGGATTCTCCACTACCCGGCGGGGCAGGTGGTTCTGGCATACCGGAGTGGCGAGAACCACTCCGGCGTCGGGCCTCCCCAAAGGGGCTAGGCCCGCGCCGGAGTGGCTCCCGCTCCGCCAACCAGCGCCAAGGTCCTTTGCCGCCCCGCTGATCGGCGTCAGGGCTAGCCAAAAGGCCTTCGCCGGTCAGCATGAGTCCGCGTATGCGCCGGAGCGTCAGCGGCTGCTGACGTCACCCCGGCACATGTGCGGTAGGGGGATTCTCTTCCGCCTCCGCCATGGTGGAGGCTGTGGCCGCGGAGGAAGAAAAAGAGTGCCCCCACGGCACTGGCCCGCCGGCCGATCAGTGGGCCCCGATCGCGGGCCAGGCCACCGTGGGGGCACCCCCCGGGGTCAGATCGCCCCGCGCCACCCCCGGGGCCCGCTTGCGCCGCCTGCTCCCGCCGGCACCAGAGGTGGTTTAAACCACGTCGGCGGGAGAGGCCTGACAGCGGCGGGATTTCCGCCTATTGCGGGCCGGAGAATCGCCACGGGGGGCCCGCCGACCGGCTCGATTCCCGCCCCCGCCGATTCCCGGGTGGCGGAGAATTCCGGCCACGGCGGGGGCGGGATTTACGAAGGCCCCGGACGATTCTCCGACCCTGCAGGGGGTCGGAGAATTCCGCCCCATGAGTTTGTACAGGGAAGGTCATGTCTCACCAACTTTTTTTTGTTCATTACACAAAAGTTTATTAATTTCTTAATTCATGTTCTGTCTTTAACTTTTATTACATTTTTTCTTTAAACCTGTTTTTAGTACAGTAAATCATAACTATGCCTATTTCTTCCATTGGCTTCCATCTCCCCCAATTCATTTCTTAAATAAATATTTTTATTCTCCTCCTTTTTCACATTTTCATCAAAATTTACAACAACGGATAATCAACAAAAACAACAAATATAATGGCAATCCTCCAGCAACAATCCCCTTATCCCACCCACCCTCAAACAGCTCCCCACAGTTTGAATACAAAACACCAATGAAAAAGAATTATCATTAATTTATACATTCCAAACCCCCCCCTCCCAATCCCCCCTCCACCCCCCCCCCCCCCCCCACACACACACAATGTTCGATGTCATCCAATTCATGAAAATGCATGATGAACAAGGTCCATGAGTTGTAGAACCCTTCCATCCTCCCCCTCAACACAAACTTTACTTTCTCAAGTGTTAGGAACTCCAGCCATTCCCCCCACCACGCCGATGCACAGGGGGGAGAATCCGACCTCCACCCCAACAGAATCCGCCTTCGGGCGATGAGCGAGGTGAAGGCTAATCAACAACTTGATTGAGTTTTTTGAAGAGGTGACAAAGAAAATTGATGAAGGAAGGGTTGTGGATGACATTTATATGGACTTTAGTAAGGCGTTTGACAAGGTCCCACATGGCAGACTGGTACAAAAACTAAAATCACATGGGTTTTGGGGTGGCTGGCTAGATGAATACAGAACTGGCTGGGTTATAGAAGACAGAGTAGCGGAGGAAGGGTGGTTTTCTGAATGGAGATCTGTCGGTTTGTGGTTGACACGAAGATTGGCGGAGTTGCTGATAATAGAACATAGAACATAGAACAGTACAGAACAGGCCCTTCGGCCCTCAATGTTGTGCCGAGCCATGATCACCCTACTCAAACTCACGTATCCACCCTATACCCGTAATCCAACAACCCCCCCCTTAACCTTACTTTTATTAGGACACTACGGGCAATTTAGCATGGCCAATCCACCTAACCCGCACATCTTTGGACTGTGGGAGGAAACCGGAGCACCCGGAAGAAACCCACGCACACAGGGGGAGGACGTGCAGACTCCACACAGACAGTGACCCAGCTGGGAATCGAACCTGGGACCCTGGAGCTGTGAAGCATTTATGCTAACCACCATGCTACCCTGCTGCCTAATGCCGTGGATTGTCAGAGGATTCAACAGGGTATAGATAGATTGGAGACTTGGGCACAAATATGGCAGGTGGAGTTTAATCTGAACAAATGTGAGGTGATGCATTGTGTTTTTTAAAATATATTTATTCAAGTTTTCAACAACCCCCCCCCCCCACCTTACAGAAAAAAGAAACAAGAACACAAGAACACAACGCACAATAATTATACATAGGATTTCCCAAAATACAATAGCCCCCCATATAACAATAAGAACACAGATCGGGAAACACCCCACCCTAACCCCAACGCCACCCCAAGAGGAAACCCCCTACCCCCCCCCCCCCCCCCCCTCTCCGGGATGCTGCTGCTGACCTCCTCCTAACGCTCCGCGAGAAAGTCTAGGAACGGTTGTTACCGCCTGGCGAACCCCTGCACAGACCCTCTCAAGGCAAACTTTATCCTCTCCAACTTGATGAACCCAGCCATGTCATTAATCCAAGCTTCCACGCTAGGGGGCTTCGCATCCTTCCACAGGAGCAAAATCCTCCGTCGGGCTACCAGGGACGCAAAGGCCAGAATACCGGCCTCTTTCACCTCCTGCAGTCCCGGCTCGTCCGATACCCCGAATAATGCTACCCCCCAGCTCGGCTTGACCCGGGTGTTCACCACTTTGGACATAGTCAGGTGATGCATTTTGGAGGATTAAATCTTGGATTCATGTCGCATTACATCCACCCCCCACCATCAGGCCTGGACTTGCAAAACCCTACCAACTGTTCGGGCTTGAGACAATTTACACCTCTTTAACCTGTGATTATCCCTCTCCCTGGATCTGTAATGATTTGATTACCTGCAAATGCTTGCATTCCAAGCATTGTCCAGCATCTCTGACTTTGTCTATATAAATGTTTCTGGAACATACCTCGCCATTCACCTGAGGAAGGAGCTGTGCTCCGAAAGCTCGTGTTTGAATCAAACCTGTTGGACTTTAACCTGGTGTTGTAAGACTTCTTACCATCCTTAATTAGATGGCAATATCACCGTCTAGCCAATGATTGGTCACCGCCCCGGAAAGAAACACATTGAGTGATTGTATTCCACACAGTTTGGATTTCAATTGAGCCAGACGGCAGAGCTACACAGGAAAAATCCTGCTCATGCTGACTGGCAGTAGCTTCTGGGTTTCTCTGTTTAACTGCGCGTGAACAGACTCCCAAAGTTGCTGTCAGTTTCAACGATGTAATAATGGCTGGGGCTGGAGATTTAGCCATCACGACCACTGCAAGATCCAGGCCATCATTCTGCAACTTCCTATGCCAGAGCTCAGTATCCTTGAGGGCTCACTGTGAACTAATCCATGATAAGAAGCACCCAATATCGACTTTCAACGTTTAGGTCAGAAGTCTCAACCGAATGGAAAAGATATTTTATTTTATTTCAAACATACACAACTTCAACAAAATACACAATCCAACAAAGCATAGTTAACAGTTTGGAACATTTTTCCCACTTTTAATCCCCCCCTCCCCCGCACTCCGCGATGAACAGCTCCTCAAATAAAGCCATGAACAGCTTCCACCCCACTTCAAATCCCGCTTCTGACCCCCTCAGAACGAACGTGATCTTCTCCTGCTGGAGAAAGTTGTACAGATCCTCCAGCCAGGACGCCACACCTGGCGGCGTGTCTGCCCTCCAAATCAAAAGGATCATTTACCGGGCAATAGGCCACGACATCGCCCCCTTTCCCTCTAGCAGCCCCCGCTCCTCCGAAACCCCAAAGATCACCACCATAGGGTCCGCCATAACCTCAGGTCCCCACTATCCTGGATAACGTCCCGAACAATGCCTCCCAAAATCTCTCCAACTTCTCACAGCCCCAGAACATGAGAGCATGATATGCCCCCCCCCCCCAAACCAACCCCCGCACATCTCACACCCATCTGTTACCCCCTGGAAGAGCCCCCTCATCCCCGCCCGAGTCATGTGTACCCTGCGCGCCACTTTGAACTCAATTAGGAAGTTGAGTAACTGAATGAATATTAACAGCCTTGCCTGACCCACATCCACGGTGGCACTAAGACTAAATTACTCCAAAAGGAACATAATACTCTCCTCTGACTCCTGTCCAGGACTATAATAAGATTAACGCACTTCTACTCAGAGCAGTACTTTTGTGTAATGAAGACTCAACAAACCGGGCAGCACCTGTGGAGTGGGAAAGTAGGGCTAATAGTTCAGGTCCCGCTTTTTCTGGCCCTCATTCAGAATATTGAATTTTTATCACAACGAAGAAACCTAATAGTCCATAAATATAAAATTAGAGTTTCAGGGTCGGTGAGGGTGTTTAACGTAATTCTGAATTAGGCACGCTGTTAAACATCCAGTTACATCACATTCTGAGGCACCCACCTAATGAAGCAACTAATTAGCTCGTAACGATTATGAAGCGTTATTTTCTAATTATAAATATTTTGTTCACATGACTCCGTATAACTTCATGTATGTCATGTGGAACTGAGTTGAGGTTTTGAGGTTAATGTGCCTAAGAGTCAGTGCAATGGTGACATACTCATCTTCTTCCATAACCGACTGCCATTTAATGAACCTGCAATTTGCTCAATTAACAACAGGTCCAGCGAAACTGGAAGCACAGTAGTTAGCATTGTTGCTTCGCAGCACCAGGGACCCGGGTTCGATTTCCGGTTTGGGTCACTGTCTGTGCGGAGTCTGCACGTTCTCCCCGTGTCTGCGTGGGTTTCCTCCGGGTGCTCCGGTTTCCTGGCGACCAGGGGGGTTTTCACAGTAACTTCATTGCAGTGTTCGTGTCAGCCGACTTGTGACACTAGTAACGATTATTATTATTAAAACGAACAGAATCAGCTGTCAAGAAGACAAAACCTCACACGTGGGCCTCCTTTGAAATAACCAGCAGCCCGATCTCTCTCAATCACCTCACTCGGAAGAAATATGAATGGGACGCACCCAATCAGACATGAATGCTGAAATGACATGTTCTCATAGAATTTACAGTGCAGAAGGAGGCCATTCGGCCCATCGAGTCTGCACCGGCTCTTGTAAAGAGCACCCTACCCAAGGTCAACACCTCCACCCTATCCCCATAACCCAGTAACCCCACCCAACACTAAGGACAATTTTGGACACTAAGGGCAATTTATCATGGCCAATCCACCTAACCTGCACATCTTTGTGACTGTGGGAGGAAACCGGAGCACCCGGAGGAAACCCATGCACACATGGGGAGGATGTGCAGACTCCGCACAGACAGTGACCCAAGCCGGAATCGAACCTGGGACCCTGGAGCTGTGAAGTGATTGTGCTATCCACAATACTGTGAGGCATGTAAGCACCAGTGAAACATTTTGCAGACACCAAGAGAAGGAACCTATACACCTGTGCCCCAGCAAAACCTTCAAGTAAATTTTGTTCAATGCGTAGCACAACTGAGGGCTCTCGAACATCATCATTACAGGAGAAAATACCTTCTGGTGTCTCATGTTTCGCAGGTATTCTATTCCCCAGGAAATATACCCAGTCAGTTCTGGGTGCTCTGATAAAAGAGTACTATCATCAATAATGCAGACCATACAGACAGTGAGGTGTTGTGTGGGAGAGGAAACTGACATTTCTTAGCAGATAATGGAGATTCAACCTCCCCTTCACCAATGCTGACACGGGATAGTGTCCATCCATACAGGAACATTAAAATAGCCTTCAGCGGCCCTATTGCAATAGGAAGTATTCACGTTTTGGCGATATACACTGTAGAATGCAAACTGTTCATTGTAACGCACCAATAGCACAGCATGCAACTTATAACCCAAACATATAATTCTATCATCACACTCAATTTCCTTGATCTCGTCAGCTTATGCTTATTAACGCAAATGTGTTGGGTTTGATTTAATTATTCGAGCCACTTAGTTTGATTTAATTATATGAGCCACTATCAGTAAGTAAAAACAGCTGGGTCTTCGCATTAAACCTTTTCACCTCTGCAGCTGACAAACAGCAGATGCGTCATCTTTCTGAACACACTCTTTAATATTTGTCATCTGCCCTTAATCCCGAGTTTTGAATAAAGAATGCTCCTGGACAGAAATAGCGATTATTGGTTACACAACTGTTTTTTATATTCCAACAAATGATCAGGTTTGGACTGGTGTGCCGGGGATTGATCAATGATGAAACAAAATTATCAAGTGAATGGCTGGCAATGACCCAACATTGACGATACTGAGAGTTCCATCATCAGGGCAGTTTACACCAAGTGGTTTGCACATTGAATTTATTTTGGGATCTTTTCTCTTTGTGTGAGAAACCCGTTTTCGCCGTCAGTGAGAATGTCCACCGGATGGAAAATCGGGAGAGAATCGGGAAACGCGATTCCTGATTTTCCCCACCCCTCACTGGTGACTTCACGAGGTTCACGCCCACAAAGGGCGAGGACCTCAGGCTGGATCCTCCGCACCCCGACGCCGAAATCGTGGCCGACGCCGGGGCGGAGAATCCAGTTTGACGCCAAAATCAGGCCCGGCGCCAGTTCGGCGACTCTCCGGGCATCTAAAATCGGCGTCACCGGGGAGTACGTCGTGCCGCCAGGGGCCATTTCCAGAGGCCCGCTCGGAAATCCTCCGCCCCCAATCGGCCAAGTTCCTGACCGCGTGGAACTAACGGGCTATTACCGGTTGGGATGCTCGTGTGGCGGATGTGGACTCAGTCCCCGGCCGCCCTGGTCGAAGGCGGGCAGATCGGAGGCCAGGGGGGGCCTTATAGGCAGCCGGGGAATTAATGTGCGGAGTTTGAGGGTTGGATGCGCGTCCGATCGGGGCGTCTTCTTTGTGGGTCTACCTCCGCGGTCCGAGTCCACCATGGAGCACGCGCGGCCACTGGAGGTCACCGTCGTGTGAATGGGCAGCCTCTGACCCGGAGGTGTGTGGTCCCATATCTGCAGCAACAACGGCGCGATTCACTCCAGGTCCTTGTTCGCCCCCTGCAGGCCTGTGAATTCATTTCACTTTTTTGCAGGATTTTCAGGAGTAAAACTCCTCCGTTTTGACGCCGGTATGGGGACATAGTCTCAATAATGGAGAAACCAGCCCCTCATTTTAATTGATTTGATTACATTTAAATATCATTCCCAAGCCTCCGGCCACATGATCCCACCTCACTGAATATTCAAACCTCATGATGGGACGTCACGTTGGTGAGGTTTACAACAGCTGTTGGAAAACGAGAGTCCGTGGAGGGTATGTATAGTCCCCAAGGGGGGGAGGGACAACACTGCCACCCCCCCCCCCGCACTGCCCCAACACATGTTGGCACTGCCAGGTTGGCATGTGCCAGGCTGGCAGTGCCACCCTGTGACAGGGGGCAGTGACAGGGGGCAATGACAGGGGTGGGCTCTCGTGAGATTCCCCGGGGTGGTGGGGGAGGGGGGAGTTCCAGTTATGTGTGGTGGTGGAGGAGACTGGGCAGTGAGGGGAGAACTTGCAGGCATGGGGTTGCATTGGGGAGCAGCCACTGATTCTTCCACGGTGGTGGGGAGAGTCCCTGATGGTTGTTTGGGGCGAGGGGAGCAGAGCCCTGTGGTTGGGGGGAGGGGGGCTCCCAATGGTTCTCTGGGTGTGGGGGGGGGGGAAGGGGAGTTCCACTTCAGTGTTGATCGGGGTGCCCGTTACAGATGGCGCCCCCATCACTGTGGAGCCGGGTGCCAGCTCCATCTGGGCCCTCCCCGCCAGAGTGACAGCATGAACCACGGCCAATCTTTTTTTTCCTCAGAGAGGCCCAAGGTCTGGAGAAAGAAACTGGTCCGCGCAGCTGGAGAGCGACATGCCGGTTTTCAGCCGGAGTCTGACACTTTGGAAAAAATGTGGAAAGATTGTGCCCTGCATTTGCGTCGGTGCTTGGTGGGATTCACCTGTACCACTGTGGGGCACTGGCGGGGGTTGCGGGGGAGGGGGGAGGGTGTGTATGGGGGTCAAGATCCCTTCTCACGTGCCTGTAACATCTGCAGTGTGCTCCTGTGAACCCTCACACAAACTCTGGCCTGTGAGATTGTTGAGGTCGGGCCAAGGTTCTCCCAGTGCCCAATATTCGTAACTGGGGGAAAACTGAGGCAGGGGGCCAGGAATAGCCTCTCTCCCCTTCAATATAATGACAGCGCCGGTCATCTTGTCCACTTGCCGGATTTAAGTGGGGAAATCCTGGGGCAGGACAATGCAGCCGGAGGCGTAATGCGATGGGCCTCTGCTCTTTCCGCCTTTTCACCGTAACTGGGGGCAAGGCGGCGGCATCAGCTCTCAGGATAGAAGGAAGGGGGGGAAAAATCTACCCCACAAATTATTTTCATTCTTGTTGGCCGCCATGTATCCCCCCCCCCCCCCCCCCCCCCCCCCCACAACATTCTCAAACTTGGGGCGGCCTCAGTCAGTCTTAGCCCTTCGATGGCTGAATTCGCTGGGGGAAGCTGAACTTCACTCGCTCTGTGTGCCCCAGTGTGCTAATGAAACAAAATGCTTTCAAGATGCCTTCCAAATGGAAAGTCACGTTAAAAAAAAAGTCAATGGACGGTCCACCTTTTGAACCTGGGTTCGGCCTGCGATGGTGTGGAAAGTGTCTCGGGCTTTTCTCAGACTGCATTCTTGTTTAAGCCCCCCCCCCCCCCCCCCCTCCCCCACCACCGCCACCGCCACTCTCCACCCCCCCCCGCCTAATTTTATCCAGTCTTCAACAATACTGACCTTCTTTTGACTTCAGCCACAAAGATGTGGAAAGTTTTTTTGCACTCCAACATAGCTAAGCCTCGTCCTGACCTCCTGAAAACCCTCCGCTCTCTGTTCCCACATCGCCACATTAAACCCATGCTACAATTTCCGTTTATTTTTTCAGGTGAGCAAACTTTGTATCATGTACCAGAACGTCAGTTGCTTTTAATTAGGCTTCTGAGCTGTCGCTTTCATCTTGAACTATTTCTGCGTCAGTCCGCTCGGTCCATTTTTAGTTGCAGAGGCAAATGTATTTACACTCAGCTAATTCGGAGGAATGCTGAACAAAAGATAAAAGGCTAATTGCTGCGATTTAGGTTCTTCAGTTGGCGATGCAAAACCACACATTTTGGTCCAAGGTGACCACATCAAAACATTGCCATGGCGACGACCAGTTCATTGAGCAAACTCATTTTGTTTTGTGGGGGGCGGGGGGGATAAGAAAATGCAAATCACATCCTCAAATTAACTATTCATTAAAATAACCACTTCCACTTGACACAATCTGCTTCTTATGACACTTCCTCTTCTATGTATGGCTTTGAATTATGAGGGAATATGCGGTTACAGGCCTCGATCGAAACCAGTAGCGAGGATTTGTGTCAGAAACAACAACAACAACTTGCATTCATATGGCGCCTTTAATGGAATGAAATGTCCCGAGGTACGTCACGGGGACTTTACGAAGCGATATCTGACACTGAGCCACTGAAGGCAATATTAGGGTGCAGGGTCAAAACCTGTTCAAAGAAGTAGGCCCTAAAGAAGAAAAAGTGAGCTGAGGAAGATGCCTTCCAAATGGAAAGTCATGTAAAAGTGAGGAGGTTCAGGGAAGGAATTCCAAAATGTAGGCCCTCGACGGCTGAAGGCTCGGCTGCCGGTGGGTGGGACGACTAAGCCGGATGCTCGTGGGGCCTGATTGAGTATCCTGTATCCGCAAATCTGAAAGCCAAGTGCATCTGGAAATCGTAGTTGTTTTAACTTCGTCGCCGTTCGGCGGGGGAGGTCTAGTTGTTTGTGTGCACTGCTTACCGTGAGAATTTTATGGCGAACCTGTCAAAAATAAACTTTCTCAGGTATTTATTATTCAGTGACACATCTGACTTTTTGTGGCGGTTTTCCCTTTACGGGCAACACAGCAGAGTAAGGGTCACCTGGTCTGGGTGGTCAATCAGGACGTTAGATTGGGGAATCTCCCCAGCAGCAGGGGTTCTTCTAGGCAACGGGCCTTCCGGAACTAATTGCAGATATGTTGCTGCTCTTGCAGACACTTGTAAGCAAATCCTTGTTGTTCACTAAAGAAAGCATTGAAAGTGCATCATTGCACTTTTCCAGCCATTTTGTTCACTGGAGACTATGGCGAGCCCAGGCTTAGGCTTTCGTGTTGTAGGTTTATATGTGGTATCTGAAAACCAAAATGGCACGGTGGCACAGTGGTTAGCATTGTTACTTCACAACGCCAGGGACCTGGGTTCGATTCCCAGCTTGGGTCACTGTCTGTGCGGAGTCTGTACGTTCTCCACATGTCTGCATGGCTTTCCTCTGGGTGTTCTGGATCGCTCCCACTGTCTAAAGATGTGCAGGTTAGGTGGATTGGCTGTGCAAAATTGTCCTTAGTGTCCAAAAAAGGTTTGGTGTGGTTATTGGGTTAGGGGGATAGGGTGGAGATGTGGACTTCAGTAGGGTGCACTTTCCAAGGGCTGGTGCAGACTCGATGGGCCGAATGGCCCCTTTCTGCACTGTAAATTCTATGATTCAATGATCTGAAATCCAAAATGTAAATTGGCCCCCAGAGTTTTGCACGAAGGATACTCAGACTGTATCTTGGATGGCTGAGGGCTTGGAGGGGATGACAGAGATGGGGGGGGGCAAGGTCCTGAAGTGATTTGAAAAAGAGGATGGGAATTTTTAAATTGAGGGATTGTTTGACCGAAGTCAATTTAAGTTAGCAAGCAGAAGGTTGATAGTGGAATTGGCATGAAGAAGAACACAGCTGCAGAGCCGTGAATGAACCCAAATGGCTAAGGAGAAGCTTGAATGATTTTAATCTGGCCTCAATATTCAGGTTGGATCATACCTTTGCCGACAGCCGATAGCTTTAATGTAGAAGTAAAATTCTGAGGTGCTGGAAATCTGAAATTAAGATCGAAAGTGCTGGGAATGTTCGGCAAGTCTGATAGCATCAGTGGAGAGAAAAGGCAAGTTAAGGGGCGTGATTCAGCCAGAAAAGAATTATGTCCGGTTTTGGGTGCGATTAGTGGGGTGTTTCTCGGGGGCTGCAGTGCCGAGGAACACCCTGTTATTCAACGGTTCTTTGCCGTTTTTCTGACCTTGGGGAGTTTCTCTCCACCGAGGCCGCACTTGAGTCATTTCCTGCTGGGCGATCCCAGCCCCTTGCAAATCGGGCCGCCATTTTGTCTGGCTGGCCCAATTCCACCCATCAATTTTCAGCCCGTTTTTGCCCCCCCCCCCCCCCCTTCCCCCCAACCTCAGTAAGGCCCCCGGGAACACCCCCTGAGCCCCTCTCTGCCTGGTAGGGACCCCGCACTGCACCAGACCTGATTCGCAGCAGTGCCAACCTGGCACCCAGGCACCATGACACTTCCAATCTGATCCCCTATCAGGGCCCTGTCAACCTGGGAATGCCAAGGTGTTCGGGCACCAGAAGGAGTGCCAGAATGCCACCTGTTCTATCCCCCAGAGGACTCTAATGGCCTGGGAGCTTCCCCCCCCCCCCCCCCCCCCCCAAACGTTCCATTATAACTGGCCCACATTTGTGGAAATCAGTAATAACTAGCGCCATAGTGGTTAGGTCCCGGGCACTATGAGAATCCCTGAACAATATGAAAATGATCCATTAGGAGATCTGGATCACGCCCTCTCACGAGGTTCAACAGCCCCGTCCCGACCCCCAAGTCGGGCCCGACGAGGCGGCTGAACTGCGTCCAAAACATTTCATGCCGATGAACTTCCGTCAGTTTTCAGTTTTACCCTCTCCACAGATGCTGCCGAAACTGTTGAGCATTTTCTGTTGTTATATTTTCTTAATGTGTTCAGTTTCAGCTGTTCATCAAATATTGTTGCTGCAGCAACTA
Source organism: Scyliorhinus canicula (assembly GCF_902713615.1). Taxonomy (NCBI): domain Eukaryota; kingdom Metazoa; phylum Chordata; class Chondrichthyes; order Carcharhiniformes; family Scyliorhinidae; genus Scyliorhinus; species Scyliorhinus canicula. The sequence continues at coordinate 19,813,010 of NC_052150.1, read as the reverse complement.
TGGATAACGGTGTCCGAAAAGATTATCATCCAAATAAACACATTGTACTAACAATCTATTGATAGGAAAATGAATGCAGTTGAATCAGTGGCATAAATCTTACCACATGTTTCCATCTTTCAAACTGATATGCTGCAATTGGAAACATACATGGTCAAACCAGAAGCAGCTGGAAGACTAACACATTCTCATTGTTCTTCGGTGTGAATTTGGATGTTTGAACAACTTCAGAACCCTGAAGCCTGAAAACAATGAGCTCCTGCCCCTTGACCATTGCTGGTTTTTCTTGCGACCTAGTTCTGCTTTCAGGGGCTCACAGGATGTAATGTTTTGTGTATTCGTCTTGCATTCGAAGATCCAAAAGAGGAGTAGATGTTGGCCATTTGGTCCCTCTGGCCTGTTCTGCCATTCAATCAAATCATAAGACCATAAGACATAGGAGCAGAATTAGGCCACTTGGCCCATCGAGTCTGCTCCGCCATTCAATCATGCCTGATATTTTCTCATCCCCATTCTCGTGCCTTCTCCCCATAACCCCTGATCCCCTTATTAATCAAGAACCTATCTATCTCTGTCTTAAAGGCAGCCAGTGAATTGGCCTCCACAGCCTTCTGCGGCAAAGAGTTCCACAGATTCATCACCCTCTGGCTGAAAAAAATCCTCCTCATCTCTGTTTTAAAGGATCGTCCCTTTAATCTGAGATGGTGTCCTCTGGTTCTAGTTTTTCCTACAAGTGGAAACATCCTCTCCACGTCCACTCTATCCAGGCCTCGCAGTATCCTGTAAGTTTCAATAAGATCCCCTCTCATCCTTCTGAACTCCAACGAGTACAGACCCAGAGCCCTCAAACGTTCCTCATACAAGTTCTTCATTCCAGGGATCATTCTTGTGATACTCCTCTGGACCCTTTGCAAGGCCAGCACATCCTTCCTTAGATATGGGGCCCAAAACTGCTCACAATACTCCAAATGGGGTCGGAGCAGAGCCTTATACCGGGGGTGGGAGTATAGGGGGCGAGGAGAGGCCTCCGATGCCGAAGTGAAGCAAAGAGAGGGGTGTGAGAAGAGGTTGGCAGCTAACATAAAAGGGAATTCAAAAGTCTTCTACAGGTATATAAATAGTTTCAGGGCAATAAAAGGAGAAATGGGATTGAATAGGGTCCCAAAAGGGGAGGTACAGATGGAGACACGGGCATGACAGATTTAATAAATTTGTACTTTGCATCAGCCTTTACCAAGTCACAGTGAAAGGGATGGTAGTTTGAGACACTTGATAGGTTTAACATTGAAAAGGAAGAGGTATTAGATAGACTGGCTATACTTAAAAGTTGCTCATTCACCAGCACCAGATAAGAATCATCCAACGATGCTGAAGGAAGTGAGGGGTGACGGCGGATATTGCGGAGACTCTGGCCATAATTTTCCCAATCCTCCTTAGACACCGGGTAAATGCCACCACAGGACTGGAGAATTATAAATGTGTTCGAAAAGGGGTATCAGGATAATCCCAGCATTCTCAGGGCAGTCAGTTTAACCTCAGTGATGGGGAAAGTTCCATAACCGATAATTGAGGACACCTGGGAAAAGGCAAATAAATTAAGGAAAGCCAGCACAGGTTTGTTAACGTCAAATCATGTAGATCCAACTTGCTGAAGTTTTTTGATGGGGTAACAAAGAGGGTTGATGAGGGGAAGGCTGCTGATGTGGTGTACCTGGACTTCCAAAAGATATTTGATAAAGTGCCGCCCAAAAGACATGTGAGCGTAGTTCTAGCTCGTGCAATAAAAGAGACAGGAACAACATGGATACGAAATTGGCTCAATGACAGGAAACAGAATAGTGGTAAATGGTTGCTTTTCAGGCTGGAGGAAGGTTTATAGTGGAAGTTTCCAACGATCGGTGTTAGGGCCCCTGTTCTTCCTGTGCCCATGACATAACTGTGGGCGACATGAAAATTGGGAGTATTGCTAACTGTGAGGGGGGGGGGTTATGTTAATGTTCAAAAGTCCACAGGCAGGTTGGTGAATGGGCAGACAAATAGCAGCTGATATTTAATGCAGATTTGTGCTAAGCGATTCATTGTGGTCAGGAGATCGAGGAACGGCAATACAAAATAAAGGGTACAACATAAGGGGCTCAATTCAAAAGGTGTAGAGGAACTTGAAGGTGGCAGGGCAAGTTGAGAAGGTGGTCAATAAAGTATACATGATATCCATGCGGCATAGAGACGGAAAGCAAAGAAGTTGTGCTAGACTTTTATAAAATATAGCTTCAGCTGGAGTATTATGTCCCGTTCTAGGCATCACACATTCGGAATGATGTGAAGGTATTCAGGAGGGTGCAGAAGAGATTCACGAGAATGGGTCCGGGGATTAGGAACTTCAGTTCATGTGGAAAGATTGGAGAAGCTAAAACCGTTCCCCTCGGAGAAGAGGAAGTTGAGAGGAGATTTGATTGAAGTATTCAAAATCCGGAGGAATCTGGATAGGGAAAAATTATTCCCATTGGTGGAAGGATTGAGAACCAAAGGGCAACGATCTAACGTGATAGGCAAAAGTCTCCACGGCAACGCAAGCAAAAACCTCTTTACGAGGCAATGGCTAGGATCTGGAATGCGCTGTCTGAGAGTATGGGGCAGGCAGATTCAATCGTGGCTTTCAAAAGAGAATTATCTGAAGAGGAAAATTTTGGAGGGGTACAGGGAAAAGATGGGGGGGGGGGGGGGGCGGTGGCACGAGGTTCGTTGCTCTTGGAGAGGGCCAGCACAGACCGATGAGCAGAATGGTTTCCTTCTGTGCTGTAACCACTCAATGATTCAAAACAGCGTTTTCACAGAATGGACTCGTTTCTGCTTCACAACTTGCTTTCTGTCGACTTCTATATACGTTACACTTCAGAGAAACACTAAGAAATTTATGGAAAATCACTTCAGCCCTTAACAGGAGTACTCTGTACTCAGCATCTCCGCACAGTCCATATGGCTAAAAGCCAAGCTGCTTTTTTTTTTCCAAGTCGCAGATATAATGGCCTGACTTTGAGAAGTTCTGTGCCAAACTGGTGCCAAATTAACCAGGTGGATAAGAGCTGCAGTGAAAATCTAAACACTGAGCCTCCTGAATATGGTTCATATAATAGAAAGAAACAAATTCCGCAGAATTCTCCAAAGGCTGTATAACCTTCGAGAACTTTCACGATAGGCTCACCTAGTGTTTCAAAAGGGGCAAACACATCTGGCACCCCTGTGAGGGTGGGTTTTTAATATCAGTTGTGTTGCCATGGGGAGGCATGAAATGATGGTGGGGTGGGCACACATACTGGCGCACAGCTCCCAGCTGCTGGTTTAGAGTGTGAAGCAAAAGGAGCAGGATTCGGCCTTCTGGCCCATTGTTCCTGCTCTGACACTCAATAAGGTCACTGCCGATTCTCTGCCGCCACTTCCCCACCTTTGCCCAAGAGCACTTGATTCCTTTAGTGTCCAATTTCAGTGGTAGAATCTTCCTACGATGGGGAGCCTCTCCGTCAGGGTGACAATACTGGAAACGGCCTGCTTCTTGGCCTTGCCTCCAAGCATGGCATGTTCCATTTTCGCGGAGGCAGGAGTGGAGACCGGCTGGGGTTGGCGCGTGTGTGGTTTAAGAGGGAGGTGGCCATTTAAATCACCGGCCGCTCCGCTGAAGTGGGATTTTGGTCGGCCATGCGTGTGAAAGCTGGAGTGTGCAGATTGACGACCTTGGTTATGGGTTGATTCGTGGCCCCATCTCCTACAAAATTCTGGTGAACACCACACCAGCTCTGCTGGGCACCTTTACTTGGTCAGCCTTTGGGGGTAGTGTGGTTGGGGGAGGCACATTCCCATGGCTCCATTGTAGAGCTGAGCCACATGTTGGATGTTAGTGGGTGGGGGAGGCGGGGGGGGGGGGGTTGGGAACAGCCACGGGGAGAGGTTCATGGGCAGGCGAGCGGTGGTATGAACAATTCACTAACACAGACGCCTACCTGGATTTAGTGAGGTCTGCTTGCCATGGTTCCTTCAAGAACTGCCAATTAGGCCGCCCTGTGCCTCGTATCAATGGGCTGAACATGCGCAATCCTCTGGCCAGTACCTCAAAATTGCTTCAGGGCCCGATTTGTGAAGGCTGTGATGAGAGGGCCAGTGGGAAAATTGAGATGAGGAATGGGCTAGCAAGTTTAGTCCCGCGTTTTCTGAATCGCTGCCAACCCACTCTTGACTGATTGAGGCCATGGAAATCGGGCCCTACGTGAAATTTATTTCTGGTTTAGTTGCACTGCTGACCTCTAGTGGCAGAAGGATCTTGCCATTTGTCAGCCAAGGTGGGTTGAACAAGTCAAAATGAAATGAGAGTCCGACTATTATTTGCAGTATTTTAAGAATTAAATCCCACAGTTTTGTCCGCTTTTCTGTGAGAGCTATAAGTCTTTGCCTTGTACCTGGCACTGCCACGTGTGGGCCTTCTGGAGAGCCCCTTATGGGGTGGGGGGGGGGGGGGGGGGGGGGGGGGGAAGCATTTTTAAAAAAAAATTGCAGATCAGCTCTCTGCACAGCTGGCAACTGGTTCTATCAGGCCCCACGCCGACAGCGTGGCGGTGCCAGAGACGCCTGCAGCATTTTATTTCTCCAAATAGAACCATAGAATTCCTACAGTGCAGAAGGTGGCCATTAGGCCCATCTAGTCTTGCGCTGACCTTCTGAAAGATCACCCTACTTAGGGGCACTCCCCCAACCCATCCCCATAACCCCACCTTACCGGCCCATTTCTTTGGACACTAAGGGGTAATTTTTCGCATGGCCAATCCAAATCAATGACTGGGATAAAGGGGCTGAAGGAATAGTAGCACAATTTGCTGATGACGCAAAGATAGTTAGGCAAGTAAGTTGTCAAGAGGACATCAATTATCGACAGAGGGATTTAGAATAGTTTAGTGTGTGGGCAAACATTTGGCAGAGGGTGTGTACTCTGGGAAAATGTGAACTTGTCCACTTTGGGAGGAAGAATAGAAAATCAGTATGTTATTTAAATGTAGAGAGATTGCAGTTCTCTTCAGTATAGTGGTACCTGGGTGTTCTGGTACATGAACCACAAAAAGTTGGCATGCAGATGCAGCAAGTAATTAGGAAGGCAAATGGAATGTTACAAAGGAAATGGAGTATAAAAGTTGGAGTTTATGCTACCATTCTACAGGCGTTGCTGAGGCCATATCTGGAGTGCTGTGTACACTTTTGATCTCCTTACTTAAGAAAGGATATAATTGCATTAGAAGCAATTCAGAGAAGATACACTCAACTCATTCCTAGGATGAAGGATGTATGAGGAAATGTTGCACCCTGTACCCTTTGGAGGTTACAAGGATGGGACGTGATTTTGTTGTAACAGCTATGATCCTGATGGGGACCTTGACAAGGTGGATGCTGAGAGGATGTTTCACCTCGTGGGGGAACCTAGAGTCAGGGATTTAACGATTAGGGTCTCCTTTAAAAACAGAGATGAGGAGAATTATTTTTCTGTCAGAGGGTGGTTAGTCTGTGGAATTCTCTTTCCCCAGTATAGGTTGGGTCATCGAATATGTTCAAGGCTGAGGTGAATAGATTTTTGATTGACAAAGGAGTCAAAGATTATGGGGTCAGACGGGAAAGTGAGAATGAGGCCGCAATCAGATCAGCCATGAGCGTTCGAAAGACCTACTTCTGATGCTAATTCTGGAGTTCTTCTGGTTCTCTTTAAGGGGAGGTGTCCTGTGGCTGAAGCAGCTGCTGGCAGTTGTGCAGGCAAGGTCTTTAACCAGGGAAACATTGAATAATGACACAGTGCTGGAGAGATCCGGCTTCAAGGTTTTTGGACACTGCACTAGAGGCCTCAGGAGGAGGTGGAATGCAAGAGAGGTGTTCTGTATCTGCAGGGCGGCCAGTTATATGCTCAGGTCACGATGGCACCAGATATCAAAGAATACCAGTGCCAGTAGTCAAACCCAAGGATGCAGTGCTGAAAGAACTTCAGCGACCTCACATGAGTGGTCAAGGTCAGTGAATAGATCTCCAATGACATGCTGCACCACGAGCCTCAGACTGCACTCCCATCACTTATCAACCAACAATCTCCATCAATCAGGAAACACATCTAACATTCATATGCTCCAACCTATCCTCACACACTTAGCGCTGCTGTAAGCCTCACATTCAGATCTGACACAATGCACTCCAGAAGGCCATAGGATAGAGAAGCAGAATTAGGCCATTCGGCCCATCGGCTCTGCTCCGCCATTCGATCATGGCTGATATGTTCCTCACCCCCATTCTCCTGCCTTCTCCCCATAACCCCTGATCCCATTATTAATCAAGAAATCCCACTTGTTAATCAAGAACACCAGATTTGTGCTTGAGGGGCTGTTACCCACAGGGCTACTGATCAAGAGCTGAAAGGTGGAATTAGATGGAATAGTTCTTTCTTTGAACATCAGAACTAGGAGAGGGAGCAGGCAATTTAGCCCATCGGGCCTGCTCCACCATTCAATACGATCATGGTTGACCTCATCATGGCCTCAATTCCATCTCCCTGCCCATTCGCCATAACCCTTCAACCTATTACCAATTACAAATATATCTAACTCCTCCTTAAATCTACTCACTGCCCCAGCATCCACCTCACTGTGGGGAGCAAATTCCACATATTCATGACCCTTTGGGAGAAGTACTTTCTCCTCATCGCTGTTTTAAATTGGCTACCCTTTTATCCTTTGACAATCACGTTTTGTTCTCGAATGCCCCATAAGCGGAAACGTCTGCTTCTTGTCCACTTTATCCGTACCTTTTATCATCGTACACACCTCAATTTGATCTCCCGTTATTCTTCTACACTCTCAAGAGTAGAGAGAGTATAGGCCTGAACTGCTCAATCTCTCTTCGTATGACAAACCCCTCATCTCTGGAACCAATCTCGTGAATCTCCTCTGAACTGCCTCCACTGCCAGTACATCTTTCCTCGAACAAGAGGATCAATGTGCACAATACTTCAGGTGCAGTCACACCAATGCCTTGTACAGTTACTACAAGAGTTCCTTACCTCTATACTCTAATTCTTTAGCTGGAAATATCAACATTCCATTCACTTTCTTTCACACTGCCAACTGTACAACTATGACAGCCACAACACCTACACAGATTGCAGCACATTCACTGACACTTCTCTCTCACCTGCTGTACAAGGCAGTGTAGACGTCCAGAGACAACAAGAGCTAGCTGGAGGGGAACTGTCAGCCGGTAGGTCTGAACCCCCATGGAGAAAACAAAACTGGACATGAATCGATGCTAATACATTTACTCAAATTGTACCTTAAACAAACCGAATCAGGGATAGAACATAGAACAGTACAGCTCAGAACAGGCCCTTCGGCCCTCGATGTTGTGCCGAGCCATGATCACCCTACTCAAACCCACGTATCCACCCTATACCCGTAACCCAACAACCCCCCCCTTAACCTTACTTTTTAGGACACTACGGGCAATTTAGCATGGCCAATCCACCTAACCCGCACATCTTTGGACTATGGGAGGAAACCGGAGCACCCGGAGGAAACCCACGCACACACGGGGAGGATGTGCAGACTCCACACAGACGGTGACCCAGCCGGGAATCGAACCTGGGACCCTGGAGCTGTGAAGCATTTATGCTAACCACCATGCTACCGTGCTGCCCTAAGATATAATGAATAATTCAAAATCTCTTGTGAAATTGAACACTGTTGTAGAATCTATTTGTTCTTATTGAAATAATTTCAGGTGTAACCAATGACCAGTGATGGGGTTGAAATCATCAACGATGATGCTATTTATGCGCCCATCACATTTTGTGTGGCAGCATAGTTTTAGCTGTGTCCAAATGTGTGCACGTGTGCGGCTGTTGTGCGCCATTATCAGCAGCTATACAATCAGTTGGTGGCTTTTGTCACCCTACAGCTACCATTTCATTTGCATTGCAGCTAAAATGCAGCTGGCCCTGCGGACTGCAGCAGAATAAAGGCATCACGACTGCTGTCAGAAAACGAGGCGTTGACCTGTATAATTCCCTGCTGTTAAGAAATTGCCTCGCAACAGCAGTAAATCGAAGCGAACAAAGCATCATAGGATGGGAGATATCCAGCAACAGGTAGAAATCTGCCTAGAGACCGTAGTAGATAGTATTTAAAAGGCTCTATTGATATGTGTCTCTCCCAATACCGAGATTAGAAGACTGTTCAGTTAAGAATTAGGTGTGAATATCTTATGAGGTGAAACAACTTATAGATGATTTGGAAGGATTTGGATATGTTAATGTATAGTAAAGGACATTGATAGGGGCAGACAGCCAAATACACAGAAGGAATAATCAAAGAGGAACAAAGGTATAATTGACCAGACCCTAATAAGCCTGGGAGGCAGTTAACATTCAGCAGGCTCGGAAAGCAGACAGGCCAATTTTCAGCCACCCAGCCTGAAGGCCAAAGTTTTCCAGCTAGCAGCCTAGGGGGGCAAGTTTACAGGAGCAAGCCTCTAAGTCTTAGAGCCAAGGCAGTGCAGAAAACCTTCGTAATGACAGTTTTAAATATCTTCGCAGGACCAGGAAAAGGCGTTTCCCAGACTTGAGTATCATCTCTGCGTTGTGCAGTAACCATAAGCTGGTTATTTAATTTGGATGTTGTTTGGGGAAATGAGGGAAATCTTACAGAGTTCAGGTATCATGGATATATCTTGGAACAACGGGAATCTTCTATATAAAGTGTGGTTAGTAATTCATACATCTTGATTGTATGAGAGTAGAATAGCCCTGTTTGCGTGCATTTGTCTTTTCTTTAATAAATAGTTTTTAGTAATTGTTACACAAGGACTGAACTCTGTATTCTCACGGTGGTTTCACTAGCTTCCTCACACAAAAGTAAAATAAAACAGTGCACCCGACCCATGAACCAGTGTTGGAAATTGGGATACACTCGCAAAAAGCATCAGCGTGCTTCGTGACACTCTCTATAAATCAAACACCAGTGGGAAACTGCGGGAATGGGATCCTTTTGCTCCCAATATAGGACACAGTTGACTTGCATCGCGCTCCAAAGTAAAGTCAATGGCACCCTTCAGCATGAGGAAACACATTATAGCAAAGCACAATGCTCCCTTCACCTGCTTATTATGGATAGAATAACAATGTGTTTTGTTTTCAATGAATAATTCTCAATGAGCTATGAGAAATTATAAATATCTCCAGCAATAGCCTGGAAGAAGTTAGGTGCAGAAAATTCATTGCCACAGTCACCTTCACTACCGCTGGCAATAGGGTACTTGCCCCACTCTGAGGTTGCAGCAATGGCTTCAACAGGTGTCAGATTTTAGTTAGGACAAATCAGCTGAAGCACAGACATCTCATAGATTGTTCGCTGCTGAGGCTAAGTATTGCTCCCTGAACACCCCGCGCAGAAGTGGCCTCCTAAGAACCCTTCACCACCCCTCGTCCTCCCTCTCCCGCCAGCTCGTCTCGCTCCGCATGGCCTCTGTTTATTTGCCGAGTCAGGTTACAATCCCAGGGAAGCTCCTGACGGTTCGTACAGACGTAGGAACCACTGGTGTCTGTAAAGGTTCCTCCAGAACATGCCATACCACCTGCTGTATGACTTTTGCAACTTGAAAAACTATGGAAAGCACCAAAAAAAAAGGGGGCGATCCTTCCTGTTGCTCATGCATGTATAGCTGTGCAAGGTTAAGTGATGGTATTGGCTGGAGTGTGGAGCTGCAAAATGGCACTGTTGGCATCAAACCAGCATTGCATGTCAATTGGTGTCATGATCGGTCCACACTGCCTTCCTCGAGTCGTCCACTGTGTGCAAGCTATCGTACTCACCTCAATGGTGCCTGACACGATTTGCCCCAAAATTGTTCTGCAGATGCCACTTTGGAGCTCTAAGGGTACAACAATCAGGCACAAAATAATTCCAATTTCTTGCCCCAGAAGGTTTATTAAGAACAATCATACTGCTGTAAAAAGCTTGGCTCCTCCACCTCAAAAGAGAAAACCTCACATGGCTCTGAAATGTGTACATTTGAGTAGTCCCCCAAGCTGAAGACATAAAGGGCACATTACAATGAGGGTTCAGTGTTGAAGTGACATTTAAAAGTCTTGAAACCTGACGCCAGTATATCCTAAAGGGATTGCACAGTCGGTGCTGCCAGTTATGAAACACCATCAGCATTTCAACTATGACATATAAACAGCACGCCCGGCACTCACTTGCAAGTAACATTTTATACAAGACAGTTATCTGTTGACAGCCTGGCCTTTATGGCAAGTGCACAGAACACTCTGCAGTTTCTCAACTGAGGCACGCAACATTATTCACATTCAGAAGATATTTTGAATAAAGATATCAAAAAAACATGCAATATTGTACCAGAGGCTGGCTTGGCATGCTCCCTCCAATATGACTGAAAGTAAGTAAACATGGCAAAAAAAACATAAAATAAAGCACATTAATGACCTTTCAGCTTCTATAGGCACTAAATCAACCCACTTGTTTCCACAGATTTCAAGTGTTTTCACTATTTCTGTTTATACTTTCCTAAAATTCATTAAAAGCAGTGCTGGACAGAAAAAAGTCAAAAGTCTCTGTCTACATGATATCATAACGCACGTACAGCAGACTTCTTTCAATATCAGGATGCTAATACTAATCTGTTTTCACAGCATTTATATTGTCACATCAATTCAACTGGTTTCATTAAATGTACAAAAAAGGATGCAGTTATTCACACTTAGTAAATAAACCTGTGCACTTATGAAAAGGGAGTGTAACTCTACTATGTATTAAGGCGGCACAGCGGCTCAGTGGTTAGCACTGCTGCCTCATAGCGCCAGAGACCTGGGTTCAATTCCGGCCTTGGGTGACTGTGTGGAGTTTGCACTTTTTCCCCGTGTCTGCGTGGGTTTCTTCCTGGTGCTTGAGTTTCCTCCCACAGTCCAAAGATGAGCAGGTTAGATGGACTGGCCATGCTAAATTGCCCCTTAGATTGCCCTTGAGTCTAAAGATGCGCAGGTTAGGTTACGCGGCTAGAGCGGGGTGGGTGGGGGAGTGGACATGGGTAGGATGTTCTTTCAGAGGGTCGGTGCAGGTTCGATGGGCCGATAGGCCTCATTCTGCACAGTGGGGATCCAATGATTTTTTAAATCAAACTGTGCAATAATCAGTTTAAACTGCAACAATCATTTTGCAAATGCTTGCGAAATGTATATAGCATGCCTCTACAAACAAAATAAATTTTTAAAGCAGCTTTTAGCTATCACATGAACTTTGCCATATTACTCAGCAATTAAAGATCTAAATATTGATTTGAGCATCTCAACGAAATTGCAAACGGGAAAAGGTAAATTGATAATATTTGTACAACTCCATTAACACCCTGGTAAGCAACAGGGCTCACAGAGTCAAAATAATCAGATAATCCGCAGTGAAAATATAGTGAGATTAGAGTGGAACGTTGAAATATTATATTTCAAGCCAATTGCTCTTCACTAACAATGGCTCACGTTACAGTAGCTTTGAAAACATTGTTACAACTCAATTTGCTTGTTTCAGTTTGAATTAGAAAGAAAATGTGAAGCGGGGACTTTAATTTCTTTTTCAAATTGAGGGGAACAAAATAAGCTTGCAGAGGGCCAGACTTTGCACTTTATGGATACCTCTATGAGATGCAAATTGGATATGTAATACGTTTAAAATAAAATATCAGAGGTATAACTGTTTTTATACCTTTTAAGAGCCAGGCGCTAAAAATTACGTTGTCGTAAAGTCACTAGCACTTAATTTAGTTAAAATGTTTTTAAAAAAAGTTTTACTATGCAAATATCCATTTAAGATTTTACATTAAAAAACAAAAAAAATGGAACGATGATATTTTATGACCTTAGTGCATTTCGCTCACCCGCTCACCCTTCTAGTTTTCCTCATCGAGTTTTCCCCATGTGCTCTACATCATTTCACAGAGGTAAACCTGCCAGATGAGCAGCCCAGGGTGACCCAGGTCAACTCACTGCCTCATTTCTGACCCCTCTCAGTGGGGAAGGGTATTCCGCCATTTTCACAAGCAGACAGGTTACGTTAGCAATCACCGCACCTTACAAGACCCAAGGTAGCACTGTGAGCGGTATAATTTGAACAAAGCAACACTCGCAGGGATAAAGTAGCAACATTTTCCACCCACTGATTCGGAATGGGCAGACAGCACGGTTTAATGTCAAAAGTCAGACTGCCTTTAGTGCAAACAAATCTTTATTTTCCTGACATTCCATTCATGGAGTGCATATCTTAAGATTGATACTGGTGCAGCTTTCTTCTGAATGCCCACCTGCACCAGGGTAGGAGAGAACGTTGCGTTTCACATTTTCGGACTCATGTATAGACTCAGTTCTGAATATTGTTGAGACTTCCAAGAGTTGGTTTGCAAAAAGCTGACGCAATAGCCCCTTTTCTGTTGGTTACGTTCGTGGAGAAGCCTGCCTTAAAGTTTTTTTGCTGAAACTTTAAGATTTAAGTTTAAAATGTTGGGGGCAGCAGGCAGAGAAAATATCGGCAGCTCAGCTTTTTCAGGTAGCCCTTTTTGCCCCCAAAGATAACACAGTGGACTTTTGGCAACTAGTTTCAGTGGCTAGCTTCATGCAGCATGCAGTAACACTGCGGCAAAACAGCAACACCGCAACATCAAACACCTTTACTTCAAACAAAAAATCACAAGGGGTCTATTCAGCTGCTTGCTAATGGAACTGAGAGTCCAACTATCTGCAAGTGTCGAGCATAACGGGGCTGTCAAACAGTAAAATCCAAAAGTACGGAAATGAACAAGAGGGTAACAGTACCTCAGTCCTACTGCTGCCAACTGCATTATTCCAAGGCACAAAATTACCCTCTAGTCGACGAACTGGAACTTTGAAAATATATTTGAAAAAAGCCTTGCGGGCAAGCTATCTGTTTGAAGGCTTTCCAGCTCCACAGAGAATTAAGCCAAAGAAATTTAGGAATCGTAATTTAAAAAAATATATTTCATGGGGGATGTGACATCACTGGCTGGGCCTGGTTTTATTGCCCATCCCTAATTGCCCTTGAAGAGGCAGTTAAGAGTCGACCACTTTGCTGTGGGTCTGGAGTCACATGTAGGCCAGACCGGGTAAGGGTGGCAGATTTCCTTCCCCAAAGGACATTAGTAAACCAGATGTTTTTTTAAAAAATCACAATCGATGGTAGTTGCCATGGTTATCATGGCTGAGATTTGCTTTACAACTCAGATTTATCAATTACATTTAAATTCCACTCGTCACTGTTGTGGTATTCCAACCCAGGTCCGGATTCAGTGACATTACACCATTCCCCGTCCCGTTAAGGATAACAAACCTTAATACTGGGGTGTTTCGAATTTGATGATAATTCTGCTGTCGCCTGCGCTTAATGTTCGACGTCTAAATGATAAATACACTTTACACCTTAGAAAAAGCTGGCCATTAAATTAATATAGACATTGAGATCTTTATAAAAAAGCTACAATCACACCACAACTGCACTCCCTTCTTAGAAAGATTTTTTTTTTTTAAATCCAAAAGACACCTTTGCATTTTTATGAATGGCGGTTGGGTTGCTCAAACTTGGCATTTCTAAAGCAGAACCTGATTGCATTTAGAGTTCAAGAGTAAATGAAGGCGTTTTGGCAAAGGCTGTGAGGAAAATCCTGTGTGCTGCTGTCCTGGCAGGAAAGGGGCACTTGGTCATTGGTCCAGTCACAGACGCTCATAATTCAATAGAGGCCAACGTCCCAGAATTGAGCTTCTTCAGTCGATTTGCAGCGGTTACTGCGTAGTAGTTCTTCTACACAGAAAGAAGAATAAAATGAGATTTACTTGTTTCCCCCTCCCCCCCCCTTTTGAAATCAGTCTGTGCCAGAACCGTGGGAAGGTAATCCGTGGCTCATTATTGATGTGAAGATGTCACATTTTGGCAAAGCAAACACTCCTGACATGAACTTACTGCATCGCCATGTATTAAACTATTGATATCACGTGACCCCTTTAAATAGGTCCACAATCATTACAGCTCAGCTATAATGAAAGAAACACAATGGCACGTCCATTCAAACTGGAGTACACCTGGCAGGATGAGAATACAGGCTGGCATCTCAATCTGCTCTCCTCTCCATTGTAACCTGCTCCTTGCTTGTTATCCAATGATATATTTTCTTGTGGGGTGTCAGTGATGAGTGATAGATCACTTGCGGAGTCTGGGTTGTATGGCAACGTACACTTTTGTAGCATATCATAGTCTGGACTTAGGCATAGGGATCACATGGACAACCAGAAATCACTCCCACTCTTCCCACCTCCTTTTGGCACATGTTGAACCGCTTTTCAGGTCAATAGTCAACCTGCTTGGCCACATTATGACCTCATCTGCCTTGGCCAATCCCAGAGCTTCTGACCCAGAGGTCGAGAAGCTCCCCATTGTGTCACAAGACCTCCACTGGGCTCACTGAGCCACACGACCTCCACACTCATCAAAAGGAGAAGCTAATAAATATTCTCTCTTTCCCTTGATATCTGTGAGCTCCAAGTTGCCCACCTAGCCTGGTAGCAGCAGTGTAACCTATTAATTTGATTGATTCTGCCTGGATCTTCTTCCGCAAGACTTTTAGTTAAAAATAAATAAAACAGGATTGCCAGAAATTTCAATAAACTTTCCATTCACTTGACCAGTTCAACCTCCAACAACACGCAAATGTCCCTCAGTCAGAAATGTAGGACAAGTTGCTCATCAACCAGAAATTAGGAGGGCTGTGTTAGAATGAGTCTTTCAAAATTTAGCCAATACTTTACTTCTAAAGATAGCCCTTTTCAAAGAAGTAATGATTTCTGTTTCAAATGGCTCAATATTCCTGCTAAAATAATGGGTGGAGGTTGGTCCTCAAATGATTTATCATTTATCTGCTAATTTTCACCACTGTAAATTCTAATCTGTAAGAATGTTAAAGGTAACTTTGAAAGCATAAACTTTACAAGACATGTTAGAAGATAGGCGGGATTCTCCGATAATGGGGCTATGTCCACACGCCAGCGGGAAAACCAGTGCCAACCATTCCGGCGTCAACAGCCCCCGAAAGAGAGGAATTCTCCAAACTTTCGGGGCTAGGTTGTCGGCGGAGTGATTGGCGGCGCTTCAGCCGGCGCCGAAGGGCTGGCACGCGTTTGCACATGCGCGGACCGGCTGGCGTATTTCCGCGCATGCGCAGACCAGCCGCCGTATTTCCACGCATGCACGGGGGGTTCTCTTCTCCGCGCCGGACCCCGGGCAATATGGCAGAGCCCTACAGGGGCCCAGTGTGGAGGAAAGTAGGCCTTCACGGAAACAGCCCACCCACAGGATTGGTAGGCCCCGATCGCAGGCAAGGCCACCATGCCCCCCCCCCCCCTCCCCCCCCAGGGTCGGATCCCCAGGAATCCCCCCAGAAAATTACCTGCCAGGTCCCGCCGTGCGTGAGGTGAGTAATTCACACCGGTGGGACTGGCCAAAACTGGACGGTCACTCGGCCCATGGGGTCCGGAGAATCGCCGGGGGGGGGGGCGCTGTCAACGGCCCCCGACCGTTGTGGCAGGAATCCCGCTGGCCCCTGAAAAATGGTGCTGGAGAATAGGGCAGCCGGCACGGGGCGTGGGGGGGGGGTGGCGGGTTTCGCGCCTGCCCCCGGGAATTCTCCGACCCGGCGGGGGGTTGGAGAATCCCGGCCTTGGTGATCAACAGTGATGATTCTTGCTTTGCATAGGGAGGAGATTGGCAGACATTAATTTCAAAGGGACTGAACCTCAATCTTAGGCAAGGATGCTGACGTGCTACTATTTTGTCATCTAAGTTTTATGTCTCAGAGACATTTTTAAAAATTAATTTACGGGATGTGGGTGTCACTGGTTAGGCCAGCATGTGTTGCCCATCCCTAGTTGCCCTTCAGAAGGTGGTGATAAGCTGCCTTCTTGAACTGCTGCTGTCCTTCAGGTGTAGGTACACCCACTGTGCTGTTCGGGAGGGCGCTCCAGGATTTTGTCCCAGTGACAGCAAAGGAACGGAGTTATATTTTCAAGTCAGGGTGGTGAGTGACTTGGAGGGGAATCTCCAGGTGAGGGTGTGCCCAGGTAACTGCTGCTCTTGTCCTTCTAGATGGTAGTGATCATGGGTTTGGAAGGTGCTGTCTAAGGAACCTTGGCGAGTTACTGCAGTGCATCTTGTAGATGATACACAGGTTATCACTGCCGGTCAGTGGTGGAGGGTTTTGAATGTTTGTGGAAGGAGGAGCAATCAAGTGAGCTGCATTGTCCTGGATGGTGTTGAGCTTCTTGAGTGTTGTTGGAGCTGCGCTCATCCAGACAAGTGGAGAGTATTCAATTACACTCCTGACTTGTCCCTTGTAATGAAAATGAAATGAAAATGAAAATCGCTTATTGTCACGAGTAGGCTTCAATGAAGTTACTGTGAAAAGCCCCTAGTCGCCACATTCCGGCGCCTGTCCGGGGAGGCTGGTACGGGAATTGAACCGTTCTGCTCTCCTGCTTGGTCTGCTTTAAAAGCCAGCGATTTAGCCAAGTGAGGAAAACCAGCCCCTGTAGATGGTAGACAGGCTTTGAGGGGGTAAGGAGGTGAGTTACTCGCCGTAGGATTCCTAGCGTTTGACCTGCTCTGATCGCCACAGTATTAATGTGGCTAGTCCAGTTCAGTTTCTGATCAATGGTAACCCCCAGGATGTTGATTGTGGGGGATTCAGCGATGGTAATGCCATTGGAAGTCAAGGGGCGATGGTTAGATCCTCTCTTGTAGGAGATGGCCATTGATGACACTTGTGTGGTGTGGTAACTTGTCACTTGTCAGCCCAAGCCTGTTTATTGTCCAGGTCTTGTTGTATTTGGACAAGGACTGTTTCATTATCTGAGCAGTCGCGAATGGTGCTGAACATTGTGCAGTCATCTGCAAACATCCCCGCTTCTGACCTTATGATGGAAGGGAGGTCATTGATGAAGCAGCTGAAGATGATTGGGTGATGGACAACAAACAAACGAAGAGATTAGTGATAAGCTAAAACCGTGAAAGATGTGCACAAACTGGAGGATGTTCTGTGTATCCTTCACAGGTAGAAAGACAAATGAGGAAGTTCTGAAAATGGCTGGACAGAAGAGGAAATTCATGTTTGACCATCGAAGATAGAAAGATACAATACTTCAATCACATTATTACGACAACACATTATTAGATGGTGGATAGAGACAATTATTGGAAGGGAAAATCAACAGAAAACATAGGAGACGGAAACATGGGAGAAAACGGATGACGGATATAATGGACTGGATACTGTTGACAAATAAGGAATAGGGAAGAGAAGCACAGGACGGGCAGCGAATCTGTCAACCTGCTGGGAAGAAAATGATACCAACGGACAATGAATAATTGGGTTGCGAGAACAGAAGTAAAATTAATCCCAAATGCAAGTTTACAAC
This sequence comes from Scyliorhinus canicula, assembly GCF_902713615.1. NCBI lineage: Eukaryota > Metazoa > Chordata > Chondrichthyes > Carcharhiniformes > Scyliorhinidae > Scyliorhinus > Scyliorhinus canicula. The sequence goes on along the minus strand of NC_052150.1, from coordinate 19,795,462 downwards.
AGATACATTTGTAATGACATTGTAAGCTCAGAAACAAATTCCATTCAACACTCATTAAGATTGATGAATGTTGTAATGCAAGAAAAGTTCCGAGAAGATATAAAACCTAAAATTACACAATTTGCCAAATTTGTGACTATTGGTGCGAGGCTTGGAATATAGTTAAAAATATCATGTGAATAATACAAGAGCCAGATAGTAATGCAGGTTGAAGTATGGCCCATAAATTTTAACATGTGCTTTTTCCCCAGGTGTTCAGATTTCAGTACTGAAATTATTTAGGTTAAACATTAGAACATTATGTTACCAGCATTTTATTTGGAAAAGTAAGCTACCAAATAAACCACAGGCACTTGCAAAACAGATAAGTTTTGGGGTAGAAATTATTGTCCCTACTTTATTGAAGCCGTGGCTTAGTTGGTAGCACCCCTGGCTTCTCATGGGGTCAAGTCCCATTCCAGGGCATGAGCTCAAAAATCAAAAGCTGACACTCTACCGCAGTACCGACAGCATGCTGCACTGTCAGAGCTGCCGTCTTTCGAAAGTAGTCGTTAAGCCAATCAAGGCCCTGTCTGCTCTCTCAGGAGGTTGTAAAGGATCCCATGGAACTATTTCACAGAAGAGCCAGAGGAGTTATCCCTGGTTTTCTAAACAATACTCATCTCTCAATCAACATTGCCAAAAACAGATTTGGGTCATTGTCACATTGCTGTGTGCAGGTTGGGTGCTGTGCGTCCCACATTACAACAGTGAAAAATGTCCTGTGGTCATGAAATGTGCCGATATAAACGCTAGGTTTTTTTTAAGTTGCAGTGGGAGGAATGCACAAAGAGTCTGATGTCAATTTCTATAAGGCAGCCAATTTTCCTGATCTTTATCCCTACGGAAATCCCAATTCCTGACCATAAAGTCAGGAAAAATGGCAGGGACCCATTTTGCTGGTCTCACTTTCCTTCACCTTGAGTGTTTCATTGAAGAGCAATTATAAATGGGTGTTGTGACCACTGCCAAGTCCCTGTGGTGCTGCAGTATAGTGTCAAGAACAGTCGCAAGATTTTTTGATTCAATTCAGACTCTCCTCTTTCCCATTGATAATGTTTTAACTTTACGGCCTTCTGGCTTCTGCTCCCCAGAGGCCTGCACCTGTGCAGGAACTCCCACCAGCTGTTGCCGGTACTAAGTCCTGCCGGGAACTGGTCTGCCCTGTGGTGTTCCTACGCCATGTTAATCGTTTTGAGTAGGCAACAGCAGAGTTTCTGAGCATGGACAGGAAGAGTGGACTTGTGCAGCGTCAGTCAGGGTGGAGAGGAGCGGGGAAATCTGCAGCTGAAATCCCTAAAAATAATTTCTGCGCCGTAGCCTCTTGCAAACTTGCCAGAGCAGCTGCACATGCCGCCCACTGAACCGGGAGACACCCCAAAAAGTACAAAGCATTTTAATTTCGGCTTCCAAAAATTTCAAATCACTTTTAAAAATGGGCCACACTTCAAATCCGTACTCCAGTTTGGAAAAGGGGGAAAACACAGAAATGGAAAATGCTTCATCTAATTCCGTTGTAAGCTATCGTTGTACCTTCCACAGCCGTCGCACCATGTATTTCTGAAGAAGGATCTGGGACTTGAGACGAACCTTACATTGTTTAGCTTTCTCTGCTACGTTATTTAGCCAGGGTTGTTTGAGGCACTGGGTGGCGCTGGCTCTTGCACTGTAAAGAGAAGACAAAGATCCATCATGTTTCTATGCATTGGGACATCTTAGGCTGCGATTGTGGCAATTTTAATCAGGGCACTGGAAGGCTTTCAGCTGTAGTAACAATAAAAATAACAAACTCACACATGCACACACACCCACATGCACACACGTACACGCAAACACCCATGCATCAGGTCATAGCGATGCCTCCATGATGATTCATAGAATTCAAGTCAAGACATGCAAGTTAAGAACAAGAACGTTGTGTGTCTTTAATACATGCCTAACTGGTGCCCTCAGCCAACCTCGGAAGAAGGTAACTGATGAGTGCCAGTAACACAAGCAATTACTTTCCTCCACGCACACTTCAAAACCAAAATAACCTCAAAAACGTCTATGGCCGGGAACATTTTGTGACATATCTATTTCCAATATTATTAGTTTCCAATAGGAAAAACAGTCAAAAGAAAAAAGAGAAATAAGAGTCCAGGCCCAAACTGGTCAATTCTGCCAGGCAGCTTGAACCAGAGGGTCTTTAACATTTGTATGTTCACGATTCTCTTGGCGTGTCGCCCATTCTGCCATCAAAACCAGGCTGTAAGTTAAAATAAATATTGATACTGTTGGAACCAACAATTCTACGGACACGTGCTTGTAGGATTAGAATAGCGGTTTTAATATACTTACAACAGAGCCAGCCTGTTAGCCGTTGAACTTTCGGTGAACTGGCCGGCTGACCCTGTGGCACTGATCTTTATACAGCAGCTCCCGGGGGGAGGAGTCCTGGGCGGAGCCAAGGGAGGAGCCCCGTACAACTCGAGCATTCCCAGAGCTACTCCCCCTGGAAGTCAGATAGTGCAACTGCACTTACGATATAGACACATGTATATACAGGTTATAATCCGGTGTGAATCACATTCACCACAGATACATTTCCATTGCATTTGTGGTGATCTTGCAGCAGAGGGAGAGGGTACAGCACCCAGGTCCTACAATCAAAATGATACCAAGTTAATATTTTGGGGGCTTCTTTTCTTGTTGAAGAAAATCAGTTTTCCAGGTCATTTACTTGTGGTTAGCGTTTTGGGAACTATAGAGCCATCGGCTGGAATTTTCTCAGTTGGCTCACAATCCTAACATCGAGACTATATACAAGTCCCGAGACCACACTTACCAGCATGGCCTTAAGGGTGGCAAGCCAGTTTAATGGTTGTTTCCATGTCCACTGCCCTATTAAGGACGGCAGGCAGGAGCGCACCTGAGGCAGGAAGCCCACAGCACAAGATGGCTGGCAGCTCCACTAGGAGAGACGGGGCGAGGCTGAGGCAGAGAGGCAAGCCTCAGGGAGCCTCAGCAGGTTGGCACTCTCTTCTGTAATAAAGAGGCCACAGGCTGGTACGACCTCCTCCCCAACATTGGTTTTGGCTGCAGATATAGCTTTTAACCCTGGTGGCCCCTTCATTGGGGCAAGGGGCCTGTGGCTCCAGCAATCCCCCGACCTGCCACTGGGAGGCTGCCCCCATGGAGCTGCAGGAGTCCCCACACACGGGACTGCTCCCATAGTGGGAAGCTGCCCCTAAGTGGGGCCCAATTGGCTTCCTGTCTTTATAGAGCTAGCTGCCAATGTTGTTCCCAGTCCTGGATCCCCTGGGAACTTCCTCCATTGGAGGAAGACATTGGGGAGCCAGCCTGACTTGCCTTCCCACTAGTTTCTCAATTCCAACCCGTCCCCATGTGGTCAAGAAATCTCTCTCCCCCCCCCCCCCCCCCCCCGCCCACCGCATAACATTGTGCAGCACGGATTGAGGCCATTCGCCCCATTTTGCCCAGAAAGAGCTATCCAATCATGTCAACACCCCTGCCATTTTTCCCATTACGTGGAGATGCCGGCGTTGGACTGGGGTGAGCACAGTAAGAAGTCTTACAACACCAGGTTAAAGTCCAACAGGTTTGTTTCGAATCACTAGCTTGCGGAGCACTGCTCCTTCCTCAGGTGAATGAAGAGGTATGTTCCAGAAACATATATATAGACAAATTCAAAGATGCCTGACAATGCTTAGAAGGCGAGCATTTGCAGGTAATTCAGACTTTACAGATCCAGAGATAGGGGTAACCCCAGGTTAAAGAGGTGTGAATTGTCTCAAGCCAGGACAGTTGGTAGGATTTCGCAAGCCCAGGCCAGATGGGGGGGGGGGGGGGGGGGGGGGGGGTGAATGTAATCCCAGGTCCCAGTTGAGGCCATACTCATGTGTGCGGAACTTGGCTATAAATGTCTGCTCGGCGATTCTGCGTTGCCGCGCGTCCATTTTTCCCATTGCCCTGCTAATATTTTCATTCCAACTCGACATCTCATTCCTTTTGAAGGTTAAAGTTGAGACTGCTTCCATCACCTTTTCAGCCAAGCTTTCGTGAAAAAAATATTTTCCAGTTTTCAAAAAACGATGGAAAATATGAAATCGACCCATCTAGTAAATCGAACTGTAAATGTCCTCAATAAAACTTTCAGGTTTATGGGAATTCTTGAATTTAATGAGAAACCTGACGCAGGCCCTAATGCAGCAGGAAAATGGAAGGCCCTTATTAAATGTGAGGTTTCATGCTGCCATTCACACTGCCTGTTAGTCAAAATTAACACAGAGATTCTTCACGTGTCATTTATCCACATAGACAGGTTGTGCTAAGGAGCAGCAAAAGTGCTGACATGTCCAGCTAGGCAGATTGAGGGAACAAGAATAGTAACAAAAGGCAAAGGAAAGACAGTGACAAATAGCAAAAAACATGCTTTTGCCAGAGATATGAGTGAGAAGAAGGAAGGGAGAGAGAGAGAGAAAGACAAGCAACAGATGAAAAAATAGATAGCATCCAAACCGATTAAATATCGCCAAAGATTAGGCAGTAAAGCTTTTATAATAAAGGATTCTGATAAACTAAACCTACTCCTGTCTCCAGTCTTCTCTGTGGCTCATTCAACTAACAAGTGTTGAGTGCAGTGCAACCCTATTGTACTTTGCCTCTCTATTTCCCGAACAACAAAAATGTTTAGTTAAAAAGAAATTCCTCCAGAAATAAATATCACAACAGAGGAACAAGAATGAAAGACAGAGGAGAGAGGGAAACTTCAGCCAAAACAAAGAGAGAAACCAAGTAGGTTAAACTATGTGAGCAGAACTGAACACTTTACGTGCCTCACTCACTGGCTCATTTTCAGAGTTCTCCACAGTGATTAAACCACTCACTGACATTGCTTCGTATAATTTAGACCCTACTGCAAACTGGAACACAAAAAACTGCTTCCCAAATTTATCAACAGCAACTTTGCGCTGGATTTTGCACATGCCGCTTACAGGTTTGAAGGTTGAGTGGGTGGCGGGGCATGTAAAACCCAGCTGGTGACCCTCACGCCACCTACCTACCTACCTGTTGCCTTGAAACTATTAATAATGCTCCCACTGTTAAATTTTCGCGTGGCTGCCGTTGCGATCATGGGCAGTTTACTCCCAGACGTTTCAGCTGGAGGTTGTATGGGGCGGGGATCAAGGTTCCCAGTAAAACATACTCCTTCGTTCCAGTGTCATGCATTTCTGTGAAATTTGAAGTGATCTTTCAGTCTTAAGTGTAACAGAACTGCAGTTATCAATTTTTATCATGAGTGGAGAGGTTCTTCTGAAGTCCACTGAGTTGGTTGGTATGGTATATCTTGCTGCAACAGGGGTCGGAATGTTTCACACGTAGTTCATCAATATTTACTTCGCTTTCCATTTAAATCAAACAACTTTCACGTCTTCCCAGATATGACATAGGAACAGAAGTAGGCCATTCTTCCCATCCAGCACGTTCTACTATTTATTGAAATCATGGCTGATCTTTTTCCGAATTCCATTTACTCGCCTGTGTGGCCTTGCAAAAATCTATCGATCTTAGATTTGAAGTTGTTCATTGAGCTAGCGCCCACTGCTTTTTGGGGAGCAAGTTCCACACTTGCACCACCCTTACAATGAATAAATGTTTGATAACCATCGTCCCAGATAACCTAGCTCTGATTTTAAGGTTCTCGACTCTTCCAATGCAAAATGTTTTGTTTTAGCTTTTTAATCATTTCCTTTCATAATCCTGAATGTCCCCTATCAATCCACTCCTAAACGTTCATATACTCCAGGACATACAAGCACAGTTTATGTAATCCCTCTTCATAATCTAACCCGTGGAGACCTGGTAATAGTTATAAGTGACAGGCAATGGCCATTTCTAACAAGGGAGAATCTAACCATCTACCCTTGACATTCAATGAACTTACCATCATTGAATCCCCTGCCATCAACATCCTGGGAGTTGAACAGAAACTGACTGGACCATAAATAGTAGAGCAGGTCAGAGGCTGGGAGATCTGAGATGAATAACTCACGTCCTGATGCACTAAAAAAATGTTCACCTTCCATTAGGCACGAGTCAAGAGTGTGATGGAATACTCTCCATTTATCAGGTTAGCTCCAACAGGCATTCAGGAAGTTAGGTATCATCCAGCCTGTTTTATCAACACCCAAGGCACCACCTTAACAATTCACCCCCTCCACCTCTGATGCACAGTGGCAGCAGTGTGTCCCAGGTACAAGACGCACTGCAGCAACTCATAAAGGCTCCTTCGAAAGCACCTACCAAACCTGCGACCTCCACCACCTAGATGTAGAGGGCTACCACCTGGGCGAATAGGGGAGCAGACCATGGGAACACCACCACCTGCGAGTTTCCATCCTTGCCACAGACTATCCTAACTTGGAACTACACCGCCATTCCTGCACTCGATCAAAATCCTGGAACTCCCTCCCTAACTGTACCGTGGTTACCCCTACACCACATGGACTGCAATGATTCAAGATGGCTGCGCACCACCACCTTCTCAGGAAAATTAGGCATGTGCAACAAATGATGGCCAAACCAGTAGTGGCAACATCCCACGAAAGTATTTGTAAAAATTCTTTACAAAGTTGTAATGCCAAATGCAATACATTGGGAGCAATTCACCGCTCCCCACACCGGGTGGGAGAATCACGGGAGGGCCGGGCAACTCACGACACGCCTCCCTGGCAGCCCCTGCGATACTCCCTCCCCCCCGCTCGGAGAATCGCCGGTCGCCGTTTTTCACGGCGACCAGCGATTCTCCGGCCCGGATGGGCTGAGCGGCCTGATGTTCCCGACCTGTTCACGCCGGCAGCAACTACACCTGGTCGCTGCCATAGTGAACGTTGCGCCAAAGGTTCGTTTGTGGCTTGTGGGGGGCGGAGAGGGGAGTAAGCACCATGGCCGTGCTCGGGAGGGGACTGGCCCACGATCGATGCCCACCGATCGTCGGGCCGGCGTCTCCAAGGGACGCACTCTTTCCCCTCCGCCGCCCCGCAAGATCAAGCCACCACATCTTGCGGGGCAGCGGAGGGGAAGACGGCAACCGTGCATGCGCGGGTTGGAGCCGGCCAACCTGCGCCTGCGCGGCTGACGTCACTTAGGCGCCGCCGTCGCGTCACTCTCAGCGCGCCGCATGAGTCAAGGCCCGGCAGCCGAGTTCCTCACAACGCTGCTGCTAGCCCCCTTGGCGGGGGGGGGGGGGGGGGGGGGGGGGGGGGGTGAATAGGGTGCGAGGAGCGGCCACCGACGCCGTCATGAAACTCGGTCGAGTTCACAACGGCCTTCCCGATGCCGCGCTGGAGCGGAGAATTCCGCCCATTATACTTCAGAAGTGCTCTAACCAGGGTTGTGTATAGCTGTCAAAAACATCCTTTATGTTCTAACCTGCATGCATTAAAATCCAACAATCTATCATCCTTTCTTATTTTTTTCTTTCTTCCTGACCGCTGCATTATGGTGATCTGTGCATATGGGTCCCGAGACCCATTTGGGCCTCACTGATCCTAGTGTGAGACCATTTAAAAATGACCAGAACTATCCCTGAACTCCATTTGCTGTGGCTTCTCCCATTCACTTAGTCTGTCAGTGTCTGCAAAAAACACAGAAAATGCTGGATAAACTCAGCAGGTCTGGCAGTATCTGCGTAGAGAGGAACAGAGTTAATGTTTCGCATCAGTATGACTCTTCTTCCAAGCTGAAGAGGAGTTGAAATGTGATGGATTATATAGTTGGAGGTGGGGTGGAGAAGGTGGAGTGGAATAGAAGGTCAGGGATAGGTGGGGGGTAAGGAGAGATTGACAAAGATGTCATGGACACAAGACAAAGCTTTTCCTCTACAGCTCGGAAGAACAATGATGTGGACTTGAAACATTAAAGGTGGCACGGGGGCACAGTAGTTAGCACTGCTGCCTCACAACATCAGGAACCCAACCTTGGGTGACTGTGTGGAGTTTGTATGTTCTCCCAGTGTCTGCGTGGGTTTCCTCTGGGTGATCCGGTTTCCTCCCACAATCCAAAGATGTGCAGGTTAGGTGGATTGGCCATGATGAAATGCCCCTTACGGTCCTAAGATATGCAGGTTAGGTGACGGGGCTGCAGGGGAGTGGGCCTGGTTAGGGTCCCCTTTCAGATGGTGGGTGCAAACGCAGTGGGCCAAATGACTTACTTCTGCACTGTATAGATTCTATGATTAACTCTGTTTCTCCCTCCACAGATGCTGTCAGATCTGTTGGGTTTGTCCAGCATTTTTTGCTTTTATTTCAGATTTACAGCACCCACGGTATTTTGCTTTTATTCTAATGTTTCTTTGCAATTACTGATCCCAACCAATCCTGTGTCATCTGCAAACATAGATGTATGTCTCTCTATTGTGTTACCAGAGTCATTTGTCCCTCGCACAAATCGTAGTTAGACACCTCTAGTGAGTACCTTCCAATTCAACGACATACAAATATCCCAACTCCCTGTCTTCTATCATTGAAGCAACCTTCTAACCAGCCCAGCAATTTGACTTCAGTTCCATGAGATTTAATTTTAGCTAAAAAGCCTTGAATGTGACAGGGTGAACTCCACTTCATCCTGTGCCAGACTGAGTCTTATTCAGTTTAAGGTATTGCACAGAACGCATTGGATCAAGGCGAGGATGAGTGGTTTCTTCCAGGATGTGAAAGACAAGTGTGATTGTTGCTCGCCTGCATTAGCTAACCACACACACACACGCTTTGGTCTTGTCCCAAACTTGCTAGCTACTGGTTTCCTTTTTGAATATGGGGGGGGGGGGCAATTCTCCGCTCCGCGGACCAAGTGCCCCCGTTGTCCTGAACACTGTCGTGTTTCACGACGGCGCGAACAGGGTCCGGGTACAATGTATTCTGGCCCACACAGGGGGCCAGCACGGTTCATGCCGCTCCAGCATCCCTATGGTACCGCGCCAACCCGTGCATGCGCAGTTGGGGCAGCTCAATCCTGCACGTGCACAGTTGGTCCGCGCCACCCTGCACATGCGCGGGGAACTTCTTACACGCGCCGGTCCCGACACAATATGGCGTGGGTGTTCTCAACACTATCTGACACTCCATCCTCAACACTATCTGACACTCCATCAACCCTGGTGTCATCCGCGAACTTACTAATCAGACCGGCTACATTTTCCTCCAAATCGTTTATGTACACTACAAACAACAGAGGCCCCAGCACAGATCCCTGTGAAACATCACTAGTCACAACCTTCCATTCAGAAAAACACCCTTCTGCTGCTGTCCTTTGCCTTCTGTGACCGAGTCAGTTCTCTCTAACCTCTTATCCCGGGTGACTTCACCTTTTGTACCAGGCTGCCATGAGGCACCTTGTCAAAGGCTTTACTGAAGTCCATGTAAACAACATCCACTGCCCTCCCCTCATCAATCATCTTTGTCAACTCCTCAAAAACTCGGTCAAACTAATGAGGCACGACCTCCCCTTCACAAAACCATGCTGTCTATCGCTTATGAGTCCATTTGTTTCCAAACGGGTATAAATCCTATCCCTGAGAATTATCTCCAATAATTTATCTACACCGACTTGAGGCTCACCAGCCTATAGTTTCCTGGACTATCCCAGTGATCTTTCTTAAATAGCGGTGCCACACATTAGCTATTCTCCAGTCTCCTAGGATCTCACCTGCAGCCAATGAGGATACATAAGAACTACGAGCAGGAGTAGGCCATCTGACCCCTCGAGCCTGCTCCGCCATTCAATGAGATCATGGCTGATCTTTTGTGGACTCAGCTCCACTTTCTGGCCCGAACATCATAATCCTTAATCCCTTTATTCTTCAAAAAACTATCTATCTTTATCTTAAAAACATTTAATGAAGGAGCCTCAACTGCTTCACTGGGCAAGGAATTCCATAGATTCACAACCTTTTGGGTGAAGAAGTTCCTCCTGAACTCCGTCCTAAATCTACTTCCCCTTATTTTGAGGCTATGCCCCCTAGTTCTGCTTTCACCCGCCAGTGGAAACAACCTGCCTGCATCTACCCTATCTATTCCTTTCATAATTTTATGTGTTTCTATAAGATTCCCCCCCCCCCCCCCCCCCCCCCCCCCCCCCCCGCATCCTTCTAAATTCCAATGAGTACAGTTCCTGTCTACTCAACCTCTCCTCACAATCCAACCCCTTCAGCTCTGGGATTAACCTAGTGAATCTCCTCTGCACACCCTCCAGCGCTAGTACGCCCTTTCTCAGGTAAAGAGACCAAAACCGAACACAATACTCCAGGTGTGGCCTCACCAACACCTTCTACATTTGCAGCATAACCTCCCTAGTCTTAAACTCCATCCCTCTAGCAATGAAGGACAAAACTTCATTTGCTTTCTTAATCACCTGTTGCACCTGTAAACCAACTTTTTGCGACTCATGCACTAGCACACCCAGGTCTCTCTGCACAGCAGCATGTTTTAATGTTTTATCATTTAAATAATAATCCATTTTGCTGTTATTCCTACCAAAATGGATAGCCTCACATTTGTCAACATTGTATTCCATCTGCCAGACCCTAGCCCATTCACTTAACCTATCCAAATCCCTGCAGACTTCCGGTATCCTCTGCACTTTTTGCTTTACCACTCATCTTAGTGTCATCTACAAACTTGGACACATTGCCCTTGGATCCCAACTCCAAATCATCTATGTAAATTGTGAACAATTGTGGGCTCAACACTGATCCCTGAGGGACACCACTAGCTACTGATTGCCAACCAGAGAAACACCCATTAATCCCCACTCTTTGCTTTCTATTAATTAACCAATCCTCTATCCATGCTACTACTTTACGCTTAATGCCATGCATCTTTATCTTATGCAGCAATCTTTTGTGCGGCACCTTTTCAAAAGCTTTCTGGATACAAAGATGTCAGTCAAGGCCCCAGCAATTTCCTCCCTTGCTTCCCTCAGTATTCTGGGGTAAATCTCATCTGGCCCAGGGGACTTATCTACCTTAATGTCTTTTAAAAGACCCAATAGCTCCTCCTTTTCGATGTTAACATGATCCAGACTGTCCACACACCCTACTCAAGAATCATCTTCCACAAAGTCCCTTTCTTTGGTGAACATTGTTGCAAAGTGCTCAGTTAGTATCTCGCCCATTTCCTCTGGCTCAACACATAGATTCCCCCCACTGTCCTTAAGTGGTCCAATCCTTTCCCTGGCTACCCTCTTGCTTTTTACAAATGAATAAAAAGCTTTGGGATTCACCGTAATCCTACTTGCCAACGACTTTTCATGACCCCTCCAGCCCTCCTAATTTCCAGCTTAAGTACCTTCCTACTTTCTTTATACTCCTCAAGGGTTTTGACTGTCCCCAACCTTCTAGACAGTACAAAAGTCTCCTTTTTCTTTTTGACGAGGTTCATAATATTCCTCGTTATCCAAGGCTCCCTAAACTTCCCATACTTATCCTTCGTCCTCTCAGGAATGTGACTTTCCTGAATCCTAATCAACTGTCGCTTGAAAGACTCCCACATGTCCGATGTTGATTTACCCTCCAACAGCCGCACCCAATCCAAATTCTTCAATTCCTGTCTAATGTTATTGGAATTTGCCTTTCCCCAGTTTAGCATCTTAACGTGAGGGTTACCCTCATTCCTGTCCAAAAGTACCCTTAAACTTACGGAATTGTCGTCACTTCTCCCAAAATGTTCCCCATACCTGAAACCTCAACCACCTGTCCAGGCTCATTCCCCAATACCAGGTCCAGTACTGCCCCTTCCCTAGTTGGACTATCTACATATTCCATCAAGAAGGCTTCTTGGATACACCTTTCAAACTCTGCCCCATCCAAACCCCTAGCACTAAGTGAGTCCCAGTCAATACAGGGGAAATTAAAATCCCCGACCACAACAACAACCCTGTTACTTTTGCACCTATCCAAAATCACACTACCTATCTGCTCCTCTATCTCTCACTGGCAGTTGATCAAAAGACGTGCTGTGGTTAATTTCTGCAAGAGGGGCCCTGGGTGCCTCTTGCTCTGCACTTGCCACACGCACAACAACCAGCATATTAAATGCTTACATGTCTGTTAGAATCTGAAAAGTAGGGGCTGCGCCAATCAATTTCTGGGCTTTTCACTTTCAGCTGTCGGTAAACTAACTGGATGCTTTGAAGACGTGGATTGCCAGCAACACCTTATGTTTATCTAGCACCTTTCATTAATAAACCATCACAAGTGGGCAGCACGGTAGCATGGTGGTTAGCATAAATGCTTCACAGCTCCAGGGTCCCAGGTTCAGTTCCCGGCTGGGTCACTGTCTGTGTGGAGTCTGCACGTTCTCCCCGTGTGTGCATGGGTTTCCTCCGGGTGCTCCGGTTTCCTCCCACAGTCCAAAGATATGTGGGTTAGGTGGATTGGCCATGCTAAATTGCCCATAGTGTCCTAAAAAGTAAGGTTAGGGGGGGTGGGGTTGTTGGGTTACAGGTATAGGGTGGATACGTGGGTTTGAGTAGGGTGATCATGGCTCGGCACAACATTGAGGGCCGAAGGGCCTGTTCTGAGCTGTACTGTTCTATGTTCTATGTTCTAAGGTGTTTCACAGGAGCTTTAGAAGGCAAAATATAGTATAATATGCAGGTTAGATAAGGAGGTGTTCGGGTCAGATGGACACAAGCTCGGTCAAAGAGATAGGTTTTAAGGAGTGTCCTATTGAAGGAAAGTGAGATAGAGAGGTGGAGTTGGGGGGGCTGGGGGGGCTTCCATGAAGGCTGAGGGGACTGGTAGCGGGGTAGCCAGGGGATGGCCAGGGTTGGCCAAGGGGGCACTATCTGGCAGGTCGGGTACGCGCACTGCCTGCGCCATGTTTTACAGCACGACCGCTGTAGGTCGTCACCGTGCGCATGCGCGGCCATGGACCCGGGCATTCTCCAGCTGTTTTTATCATGGGAGCCGGGTGTTTTACGCGGCAGGGCTGCCAGCCCTTCATCGGTCGGAGGAACGGTGAGGGGGCGCCGCCGATTTTTTGATGTACAAGCCCACGGACCCTCCACACTTTGGCTGAAAAACGGTGAATCCAGTCCAGTGTTTTCGATACGATTACAGAGGGTGGAATGTGGGTAACAGAGGCATGAACCAGGGTTTCGACGGCAGATGAGTCGAATCAGGGGTAAAGTTACGCCATGAAATAGAGGTGGAAATAGGCAGTTCTGTGATGGTACAAACCTGAAGATGGAAACTCATCTTGGGGGTCAAGCGTGGCATCAAGGTTGGGAACAGACTGGCTTAATCATTAGTGAGTGTTTCCCTCACTAATGCCAGATAAATTCACTGAAGCCACCGGTTGTGCAGCTGGGGTGATGGTTTGAACCTGGAGGGGGTTACGAAACTGCAGCCAAAGTGTTCCCTGGCTACAGGATTATAGGTGAGATACCCCACCTAGTGGTCTGGCCGATGATGAACAAATTAATGCACATAGATTGCAATAAATTCAAATCTCATTCACTGTGAGCGGTGAGAGAAGTGCGATTTAAATTTGAACATGGGGACACATTTTAGAGTGCTGTTGTATTGCAAAAAATGTAAGTTTGGATTTGCGATGCATCAGACAAGGAAAGTAATTAAAGTCAAAGGACAGTCTCACAGTAGTTCAAAGTCTGTTCTGAAATTGACACGCATAATCCCCAGAATGTAAAGGCGGATCTGTAGGCTGTTGTGGCATATATGCTTCGCAACTGGTAACTTTAAAAAGGTACTATGTGCCCCATTCATAAAGTTTTCAATGTCATGCAAACAGCAATAGTGGAAAAACTGCAGCTAAGCCACAACATGAATGGGTCTCTATATGCTTCTTTCAGCTCATTAAGGTCTCGTCCACAACTGGTCGAAACCCCATATCTTTGAGTGGGCTTACAGGATGTTCACTTTTCAGGCCACATTAAAAGAAAAATCTGAATTTGAAAGAACACACCACCCATTTCTTAACATTTCAAATGGAAACCTTTCTTCAAACTACTCTTTCTTTCTAAATAGGCGCGCTGTCATTCTGTATAATGCAGCATTCAATCGCTTCAAAAGGTCAGTCACAATCACTGTAATTTTGTAAACGTGGATGAGCTGCGATGTGAAGCAGAGTAAAACCTGTTCTGTTGAAAGATGGAAACGGCAGCAACATTGTACAATTTATAACATGTCGAACTGCATGCGGGCATCAAGCAGCTAATGGTCCTTGACGGTAATGTTAGACTTCTTTTGCTATTTTATTTACGAGCTTCATGAACGACATCCTCAACCATCACTCATGCCAGATCATTACGCATGCTATGCAAGATAGGGAGGGCCAGGGCATCAAAAGTAACATGGCCCTGCTTAAGTAGCAAAACAAAGTTGAACATGTTTCCTTGTGTCGAGGCCCACATTCACGAGACACAGGAATCAAACAAGAGTATATCTGTATTCGCATTAAAGTTCATGATCATGTGCACCATGCAACCTTCAATGAATGTGGACAAGGCCAGCGTGACACAAAGCCAAAGGTGCACAGTTTTCATGATAATTGTAAACGAGCCAGGGACCTTGGAACTGAGCTTGGAGTGGAGGTTGTAGTCTGACAACCAGGGATCTTTAAGGGCCACATGTGCACTTATCCTCCAGCTAAAGGGAAATAAGAAATAAAACAACAGCAGTTTATGCACAGTCGATGTTGACTCGAGCTCAGTAATTTGACATCGCTGGGGTGGTTACGGGTGCAATGTATTTATCAGACCTACTTCATTTTATTTGGTTCTTGTAAGAATATTAGATCATTCTCAGATTTCACATTTCCAGTATTTTTGTATTAGATCACTCTTCTCACGTTTAATTTTAATGAATTGTTAGACGCGACACTTTTAAGGGCCGATCCCAAAACAGCAATGGAGCATGCAATTCAAAAATGTTAGTTGCACTATCGATACGAGTGCCTGATTCTTCTTCATCGAACTAGCAATATAATTGCCCCTGAAATCTAGCATCAACTGCCCTCCGTTTCTACAGGGCAGTTTCACCAGAGCTGATTCATTCACGGTGTGTGAATTCTTTACATTGTACATCCACCACTTGCTCCTTGCGGGTGTTTCAGTGACCTGATCATTTTGGTCATCCATATGCTGCTAGTTTAAGTTAATTCACGTTTTTCTACTATCTTCCCAAACTGCACCTGTGTTTCACTTTGTTTGGCTTAATATATGCTTCTTTGCACTGGTCACTTATTCGGCCATTTCGACCTCTCGATGTTTCGTTCTAATTCTCTCGTTAACTTGCTGGTATTCAATGCTCCTATTAAGAATTGCATTTATTCTCGCCTTAAGCCCATTTACCCTTCATATAACTTTAGGGCTTATTTCACTGTCCATTTTTTTTCGTAGCCAGATTAGTAATCTAGTGCATTTAAATTGCATGTAAATATATTGCAGAGTTTCATTTTAAAGTGCCACTAATGGTCAAAAAACTATGAACAACGTGGAATATAACAGTTTGAGTTGAAGCTGTAGCCGGAGCAATGCGTACCCCTTTTCTTTGACGAGGAGCTTTGATATGAATTCTTTGCCATCTTCAGAGACATTTTCAAACTCCGCATCATTCAAGTCACACTCGCACGCAAGGATGTTATTGAGGGTTTCATTGTCGTCATCCCCAAGGAATGGAGACAGTCCACTCAGCCTTCAGATAATAAAAACAGGAAACGCATAGTTAGGATTAACTAATGGCTGATGGGAAAAATACCAGTCTGACCAAACAGAATAGAACATTTGAAATATTCTTTTTTTGTAAACCCAATACACACTCAGCTGCAAACATTTTTTTCAAACAAGGAAGGATGATAAAGGTAACGAGAGAGAAGATTAAAGAATTAGAATATTTGTCCAGCGATTCACACTGAAATAATCAGAGAACATAGAATTTACAGTGCAGAAACAGGCCATTCGGCCCATCGAGTCTCCACCAGCCCTTGGAAAGAGCATCCTACTCAAGCCCATGCCTCCACCCTATCCCCGTAACCCAGTAACCCCCACTTAACCTTTTTGGACACTAAGGGCAATTTAGCATGGCCAATCCACCTAATCCGCACATCTTTGGACTGTTGGGGGGGGAACCGGAGCACCCGGAGGAAACCCACGCAAACCCGGGGAGAACGTGCAGACTCTGCACAGTGACCCAAGCCGGGAATTGAACCTGGGACCTTGGAGCTGTGAAGCAACAGTGCTACCCACTGTGCTACCATGCTGCCCACATCCAGCGATTCTGTCGTTGAGGAAACAGCAAAGTCCTAACCACTCACAGTATCTCACACAGTATATCTTTATTATACATCAAGCATATATGTCAGTGCATGAGAGCTCTCAGGCAACACAATAACACATGAAGATTAGACATGGGGAGTTCATTTTGTCACCTGGTGTAGCAAACTCATAAATGCAAGCGTAAGGCATCAGTTAATCCACAGTTTACAGGCGGGGTGTATTCTCACCATTGCGAAGAAGGAGTATTGGGAAATGTTGAATAAATTAATAAGTGTCCAGAAATGGAAACCAAAGATGCTCTGTCACCAGCAAGGTTCTAGTTCTGTCAGAATATCTGTGGGGACTGTAGGAAATAAACTTAATTCCTCGATGTACAGAAATTGAGGACACCAGGAAGGATAATGGCCATGGATTTACTGTCCAAATGATGGTGAGTTTAATGGTCCTCACCATTATTAATGTGTAAATTGTTCAGCTGCTCGTGATGAGTAGACACGCTGTGAGCTGTGAATCATCACAAGTTGGTGGAGGATTTGACGGCCTCTATTATTTATTCTTCTCTTATTGCAACTTTAGCTCAATGACTGGCAGCATATCCTCCAACTTCCTCTGTTAATGACCGAGTAAACACACCTGCTGGGGCCGGTTTAGCTCAGTTGGTTGGACAGCTGGTTTGCGACGCAGAGTCAAGCCAAACACCAAGGGTTCAATTCCCGCACCAGCTGAGGTTATTCATGAGGGCCCCGCCTTCTCAACTTTGTCCCTCGCCTGAGGCATGGTGACCCTCAGGTTAAATCACCACCAATCATCTCTCCCCCTCAAAGGGGAAAGCAGCCAATGGTCATCTGGGACTATAGCGACTTTACTTTACTTACTAAACTCACCACAGAAAGCCAGGGCTAGTACTTAACAGAACAACTACCTTTTGATTGAGGAGAGTGGCGTTCCCATAATGGCAGTCAAATTCTCCAGTTCATAAAGGGATTTGTTAAACTACAGAGTTTCATCCCACTGGGGGTATATCTTCCAGATTTAAAAAAAATCTACTTTTCTATTTCATTTCTTTTCTCTCTCGCAATCTAGTTTTCTTCCCCTCTCATTTATCTTCTTGCATCTGATTTGAATCGAATGCATCCTCCTTATCTATTGTTCTTTTCTAAATTGTTAAATCTCATTGGCTATGGAGAGGGGTGTTGTTTGTCAAGCTCCCAGAAGCCCCTCTGTCCTTTATTATCAGCTCACACTTCCAGCGACGTACAGGACAGAACACTTCCAAGCTGAAGAGTGAGGCAACTCATCTAATTAACGGGGCACTCTATCAGATATACTGCTCGAGCAAATTCTAGCCCTTTATATAATAGTCATCCGGCTTCTTACCCCCGGCTAGATTCCTCCAAGAATTTCTGCAATATGAAAGCTTTCACGAACGAGCTGAACAAGCAGGTTATGGTTGTGACCAGCCCTCTTACACACAGAAATCTGCTAACTCACAGTGAGAAGTATCTGGGAAGACAGGTATTGAGGGAGCAATTGATGAGGGTTTTGGTAGTTAGGACTGTTGATGAAAACTAACACCAGGTGATGGCACTAGCACCACAGAATCTTGAAGGTACATAGCAGATCTTATATTTTCAAAGACATCAAGATATTATGAAAGGGGAACATTTGCTTCTGGTGCGGAATAAAACGGCATGTGTGTTTATAAAGCGCATGTCTATGCTTCTATTTTCATTCTTCTGTTTGCCGACATCCTGAGCTCAGGTCTACACAACTCATCCAGAGGTCCATTGCCCACATCCTCTCCCACACTATTGCTCGTCACTCCTTTTATCCCTGTCATCATGATCTGCTCTGGTTCCCCGCCCCTAATCGACTGACCCCTAAATGCTTGCCCTCATCTACAAATCCCTCCCTCCCTCCCTGGCCAAACCGTGGTCCACCTCCGATATTTCCTTTAACCCTACATCCGAGCTTGTGTTCTCCCAATGCAAGGCAAGGGGGCCAGAGACAGAAACAGGTAAAGGGCTAATTCAGAACAGATAGCATGATATTCTCGATCATACCAAGGAAAACCTGGAAAGGTTCCTAACTCTGGAATCATTCAAGGAGACAGGTAAATGCTGCGTTGTGAGGATATAATTGTCGGTTTCCACAGAAGTGTGGGTTAGGTGGCCCAAATGGCCTCCATCATTCATATGTATCCTTGTGATACTTGGGGTGAACAGTACAAGAGGGAAAAACTTTATACAGGAAGGCAAGATCTAACAAAGAAGTAAATGTAGTTCACAAATATTTTAATCCCTTCTCCTCTCCTCTAACTCCTTTAGGGCAGCACAGTAGCTCCCCAGGTCCTTTAGGGCAGTACGGTAGCACAAGTGGATAGCACTGTGGCTTCACAGTGCCAGTGTCCCAGGTTCGATTCCCCGTTGGGTCACTGTCTGTGCGGAGTCTGCAGGTTCTCCCCGTGTCTGCGTGCGTTTCCTCCGGGTGCTCCAGTTTCCTCCCACAATCCAAAGATGTGCAGGTTAGGTGGATTGGCCATGATAAATTGCCCTTAGTGACCAAAGAAAGGTTAGGAGGGGTTATTGGGTCACGGGGATAGGGTGGAAGTGAGGGCTTAAGTGGGTCGGTGCAAACTCGATGGGCTGAATGGCCTCCTCCTGCACTGTATGTTATATGTTAACAACCATTTATGCTTTTGTGTTATACTTACAACATGTAGGTAATCACCCCAAGGCTCCACATATCCGTAGGAAATGAAACAAAGTCGTAATTCACAACTTCAGGAGCAAGGAATTCTGGAGTTCCAAAATGTATTTTTAATTTCTCTCTTGGTTTGTATCTAACAGAATAAATGGAACAATTGTAAACTAGATTGCTTTTTACACCAAAGTTCATTCTTTATTGCGAGACTACATAAAGGTATCAACACATAATTCAAGCATGCAGGCACAACCTCTGCAAAATCAATATTGATGGACTGGACACTAAGGTCCGGATAGTGGAGAAGCCTCTCTCCTGCTAGGTCCTGTCTCAACTGGCCAGTGTTCCAGTGAGGACAGAGAAAATACTTCATAGACACTCTGAACCTCTCCTACATGCATGGCAGCATTGGAATTAATGGCTGGCAGGAGCTCACGACCAATCATATCAAGTGGCAACCATTTTGTCCATCAGGCTCCATCATGCTTTAAGTCACAACATCTTAATGATGAGGCTCAGCGAAAAGAAAAGGAAAGACAAGGAGGCAAATCCTGCACATCAAATCCCATGACCTCATGGGGCATCCTGCCCGTGTGTCCAAAGATTTGCCAGTCGAGAATTGGCTCGTTTGCTCTCAGGCAGACCCATGGCAGAACCCCCACAGCCCTTTTTGCAAGCCAAACTCAGCTAATTCCACTCCTTTGCCTTTTCCCTGCAGCCCTTCAAACCTTTCTTCTTCAGGTAACTATCAGGTAATCTCAGGTAACTATCCAATTATCTTTCGAAAGCCACGATTGAAGCTGCCTCCACCACGCTCACAGGAAGTGTATTCCAGATCCTAAAACAGTCACGGGGGGAAAAGCTTCTTCCTCAAGTCACCTTTGCTTCTTTTGCTACTCATCTTAAATCGATGTCCTCTGATTCTTGACCCTTTCCCCAACAGGTACAATTTCTCCCTGTCTACGCCAACCAGACCTTTCAAGATTTTGAACTCCTAGAACATAGAACAGTACAGCACAGAACAGGCCCTTCGGCCCTCGATGTTGTGCCGAGCAATGATCACCCTACTCAAACCCACGTATCCACCCTATACCCGTAACCCAACAACCCCCCCCTTAACCTTACTTTTTTTTAGGACACTACGGGCAATTTAGCATGGCCAATCCACCTAACCCGCACATCTTTGGACTGTGGGAGGAAACCGGAGCACCCGGAGGAAACCCACGCACACACGGGGAGGATGTGCAGACTCCACACAGACAGTGACCCAGCCGGGAATCGAACCTGGGACCCTGGAGCTGTGAAGCATTTGTGCTAACCACCATGCTACCGTGCTGCCCCCAAATCTCCTGTCACCCTTTTCTTCTCTAAGTTCAGCCACACATAGAACCACTCTTGTAAATGTCTTTGCACGCTTTCCAAGATCTGTACATCCTTTTTAAAAATACAGTGGCCAGCATGGGACACCATACTCAAGTTGAGTCTGAACCAATGTGAACTGTTGGCTAGTGTAGACTTGAGAGATGAACAGACACTTCCAACACAGATGAAGGTTGAACTCAATTTTATTAACTATTTCTAACTAACTAACACACGATGACTGTGGGTCTAAATGATGCTAACTTAAACTAGAGACCTAAGCCTTGTCTGAACCAGTTGATTCTCTCAGCACGTGTTGTGAGTCTGTGCTGGGCTGGATGAGTTCTTGTTACTCTCAGAGGCAGCACCCAGAATGAACGGGAACCGTGGTGCCCTCTGCCTTTATAGTGTGTGTATTCTAACTGGTGATTGGCTGCAGTGTTTGTACATGTTGATTGCTCCCTGTGTGTGTCCATCAGTGTGTGTCTGCACCATGATATACTGGTGTATATTATGACATAATGCTTTATCAAGGTCCACCATTTCTTCTCTGCTTCTGATAAGGCCCAGGAACCTGTCTGTCTTATCAACCCTTTTTAGTCATTCTACCCAGCCTTTTTCAATGATTTGTGCACATATACCCTCAGGTATCTCTGCATCTGTATGCTGATATCTTGCAAAAACACAAGCGTTGCCGCCATCTTGGAAACGATAACGTTTCATCAATTTGTCACACTAACCAACTCAATGTAATATTGAACAAGGCTGGACCATATCATATGTGTTCTGCACAAGGGCAGACCCTTGGCCCATTGCCTGCTTCAACCTCAGCTGGTTTTGGCAGTGGTGGCTTGCCATTTCCTTCCACTTTCAGGGGCTGGGTGAGGGAGCAGGTTCGAAGTCTACCTCCGTCAGTACATGAATTAAACCCAGGCTGCTGGTGCTATTCTGAACCTTACTCTCGGCATCTAGCCAACTGAGCTCCCAGCCCCATCACCAAACAACTGAGTTTGAAAAAGCTCCCGAGAGGATGATAATCCAAGCTTGGATAGATTAGCCACCCGCAAGCAACAGTATTGATCCGAATTTAAAAATTGGGCGGGGAGAGATGATTTCTCTACATCGCTTGTTCAACTAAATAGAATTTGAAAAAACTATTCAAGCTTACGTTGAGACTTTGGAGCATTTGTTTTCTTTCTAAAACTCTTCCGAAGCAATGGTAGAAAATCAAATTTGAGAATTGATGAGACCATCAATTCACAAGACACGTGATTGGAAGTAAACAGTGTTTTTAATAGTCTTACAACTGAACATGCCTGCGACGAGAGGAACTGAGAGCAGGCTTACGACTGCAGTGCTTTATACTTCCGGTTAGTGGGAGGAGCCATGGGCAGAGCCAAGGGTGGAGCCCAGTACAAACTCCTCATCTCCCCCTATGGGCAGAGCCATGCAACGGCTCGTATACAGAGCCCACAAGGACACGATACATGTAAGGCAATACAGTGTGAATTACGGGATATATAATTCACCACAAGAATGCTGATGTTTTATCACGCTGTCAGCAGGCTACAGCCAGTGGGGGATGATATCCGTGCCACTTAAAACTACTTTTTATAACACACATTTGTTCCACCCCCGTCAAAAACCCTGAGACGTGTGCCTGCACAGGTTAGAAAGGAGGGTGTGGTGAATGTATTCACCTAATGCATGAGCTGTCTGTATAATGATGTGACCTATGACCTGGAAGTGATAGTACGGGCTACTTCCAGGTACTGTACGGGAACCCCGGTGGGCTCCGCCTCTGGCTCCGCCCTCCCCAGGGTGATATATAGACCGGCCACCTGTGGGTGGCACCCATTTGTACAGCAGACACTGGCTGGCGAGTTCCTGGATAATAAAGCCTAATGTTCACTCGTTCTCACGGTCTCACAGTGAATTGACGGTATAACAGAGGGGGAAGGGGGTTCATTATCCACAAATCATTTACCTTCTTGCTAAGCCAAAGTCGATTATCTTCACTTGGTTCGCTTCCCGGTTGACACACAAAATATTCTCAGGCTGAAAATGTATAATCAAAACGTCAAGGATGAGAAAAAGGTATTTGACTGACCTATCAGAGCTCACTCCTCTACTAAATTAACCATTCATACACAAATGCTAAATTATGCATTCTTTTTGTTCCTGTTGCTTTCCTTGATGGAAGTATCAAAATGAGAAAAGAAGCTTTTGCAGATGGGTGCGGTGGCATGATGGTATTGCCACTGAATAAATAGTAATCCAGAGGCCCAGGGTACCAGTTTGGGGATCCTGGTTCGAATTGCACCACAGCAGGGAGTGAAATTTGAATTCATTAATTATCTGGAATTAAAGTCTAGCGATGACCATGTCAAACTGGTTCACCAATGTCCTTTAGGGAAGGAAATCTGCCACCCTTACCTGGTCTGGCCTACATGTGACTCCAGATCCACAACAATGTGGTTGACTCTTAACTACCCCTTCGAATGACCTCAATTCAAGGGGCAATTAGGGATGGGTAATAAATGCTGATCCAGCCACTGATGCCCTCATCCCATGAATTTAAAACTTACACTAAATTTATTTTATGTTCTCCAGTTCTATGGTGTTGGTGCAATAACTTGGCTCCACCAGTTAGGAGAAACAATGAACGTTTATTTATGCAACTTGCTATTTGCAGAATAGTGCAGCCTTGATGCTGCCAGTCTTCCTCCCAGATCGAAAACGGAGCAAAAGCCAGCCATCTGCTTGGCTATTACGTTGGGTACCGATGGGATGAGTGGGTCACATGACCTTTCAGAAGGTCACCCCTTAAAGGGGGCCAGCTACTACATCCCACCCCCTCGAAGTTCCTTACTGCACAGAACGATAGCGAACTTATACAGTTCCCCATAAATATCCAACAATTAATATTTTTAATCGGTCCATCAAAACCTCAGTCTCTCTGGTGACTGCTGCTTCCTCGTAGAGCTCCACTGACTAGGGTGCTTCTGTAGAAACGGTCATACTAGATCCCTCTTCTGGAACTGTGGCTTCAACCTTCTCTGTTTCAGTCGGACCAATGCACTCACCTATCACAGGCTGATCGGAAATTTTACTTCACATTCAGCCAACAACACCTCCAGCTGGCAACAATGAATCAGGCCGTAACACGGACTCCCGGGACAACTCTCGACCACGCAGATGGTCCACAAGTTTCCTCATAATCCTGTCTTGTACACTCACACCTGTCATGTGAGAGTACCTTTAAGAAACGAGTGTTTATAAATGGGTGTGTATATAAATATCTGCAATGAGAGTAACTTTAAGAAATGGGTGTTTATTATTGCAGTGATGTCAGAGAGTGGGTGGAGCTGGGCTGTCTGTCATCTTTTTACTTTCGTTTTAGGCTGTTTGCTGCAGGGTGTGTTTTAGTTTCGTTTTCAGTGATAGAGCTGAAGCCAGACAGAGCAAGTGTACTGTTGTTCTCTCTGCCATGAAAAGACTATCTCTTGATCATTTGGTGAATTCAGAATAATAAATGATTTCAGTGGTGAATGTAAACCTGATGTGCTTCTGTTAAACGGTGTTTCTTTTGTCTTCTGGATGTTTGGGAAGTTATTAAGGATTACCTAGTGTTGTATTCTTTGGGGGTTGAATTTGAATTAATGCTTGCTAAGATGTTCACTGCATGTTTTAAAAAGGTTAACTTGAATTCATAGAAGAAACATTGTTTTTCTTTAAAAAATACTTTTCCATTTCTGCTGTACAACACCTGTAGAGTGCGCCGTGTGCTCCCCATACCACAATCTAGTAAACGTTGTGGGTCAGGTGAACTCCATGATACACTTTGGGGTTCTCTAAACCCTGGCCCATAACACTTCGTAAGATAGCGGTCCTGTCTTGGCCAGAACAATGGCCTGGAAAGTGAATTTCTCTCGTGTTAGGTGAACTCCCGCGTCTTGAATTCTTCTTAGTACTTCTTCAAGATTATCCAGTTATTCTTCTTCAGTTGCACTGACAATCAATACGTCATCCAAATATACAAGGCATGCGGAAATCCGTGTAATGAACTGTCCATGGTGCTTTGAAATATGGCGCAAGCTGATGAAACAACACAAGGCATGCGTGTATACTAATATGATCCTGTACAGGCATTAATAGTCAAGTATCCTCTGGAAACATCATCCAACTCCAACTGTTGATATACATGACCCATATCCAATTCGTATATGTATGTCTTCCAGCCAGCCTTGCATATAAATCCTCTATCTTTGGGATAGGCTATCTGTCCAGCTTTGCTGCTTGGCTTAGTGTTAATCTTTTGTTTCCATATGTGCAGACTTGTTTATCTGGTTTAACCACAGGTACTATAGGGGCTGCCCATTCAGCGATGGTCTACCCTAAGGCTCACTCCGTGGAATTGAATTTAAATCTTTGCAAAATCACGGGGCGCTTTGGGTGGTAGATAATTTTACTAAATCGACAATCTCTATTATCGAGCTTGCATCAGGCGCGTTTGAGGCTATGGATTAAATTATAGGTTTGGCTTCTACACACACTTAACAATAGGGCCTTCTTCTTCCCCTCCCCTCAACTCCATTTGCTCTGAAGAAACATTCTAATCGCTCAACGTTCTACACCCAATCTTCAACAGAGACATTGAAGGGATCCAGTCTACCAAATACAGACATCTCTGCAGCTCGCAATCCACTTTGCAAGTTTGACTTCGCCTGGACCAGGTTCTGAGCGGAAGATCTTTCAAGAGCACTTGCTGATTTTGCTTTTTACCTCGTAGCCAAATGTAGTAACTTCATTCCACCAGTTAAATACAAACATGAACACTAATTTATATAACAGGCTATTTACTATTTACAGAGTAGTGCTGCCAGGCTGCCTCCCACACGGAAAACCGAGCAAAAGCCGATGACCTGTTCTGAAGTTCTGCACGCTCGGTACAGATTGGACAACCAGGTCACAAGACCATTCAGAAGATCGTCCCTTAAACGGGCCAGCTACTACAGTTGGCATGTTTGGAAGAGATGATTAGGAGTTTACCTTTCTTACTAGAAAATAGGGACAGGATTAAGTCATATGCGGCCTCTCGAGACTATGCTGCCATTCAATTAGATCATCTCTGATCTGTACCTCAAACACCATTAACCAGTGTTTGCTCCAAATCCCTGAAACACTATAGGTGCCATCTACCGGCCACGTCCTACCGGAGGTGCAACGCAATGCGACCCGTAGATCCGGGAGAGGCTTGGCTCATCACACCTCGTGAAATACAACGGGAGTTACCACAGGCATGGGGTCAAACTGGTTATTACTGGTCTCCACAGGGCATCACGGTGGCACAGTGGTTCGCACTGCTGCCTCACGGCGCCGAGGTCCCAGATTCGATCCCGGCTCTGGGTCACCTTCCGTGTGGAGTGTGCACATTCTCCCCATCTTTGCGGGGGTTTCGCCCCCACAACCCAAAAGATGTGCAAGCTAGGTGGATTGGCCACGCTAAATTGCCCCTTAATTGGAAAAAAATAAATTGGGTACTTTACATGTATATTAAGAAAAAAAGTACCAGTCTCCACAAAAGGGAAGCCGGCGCACCGGCACTTGGTAGGGTCTCCCATGGGGACTGGGGGGCCCTGGTTGGCTGGGCACTGGGCAGGGTGACACCCTGGCACCCCCGATGCCACCTGGGCATCCAAGCACCGGGAAAAACCCGGCTAAACGCATTCGAGACGGGACTCATTTCCATTAGACCGCACTCTATTATTTAATATTTAGTATCCTTAATCATCTTTAGAACATAGAACATTACAGCGCAGTACAGGCCCTTCGGCCCTCAATGTTGCGCCGACCTGTAAAACCACTCTTTCTTACAGTCTGCCAAAGTCCTATTTATCAGTTCAGCAATGACTCTTTCGTGATTGTACTCGTTAATCATCTAGCACTGGGATAACCCCTTGTTCTTCTTCCAAGCATTTTAGGAGTGCAGATCTCACACACAGAGGGAAGAGGAGTGTTTATCTCTCTCGAATAGTAACTTTAAGCATTCAAAATTTGGTTTGAACGACAATTTCTTCAGATAAACTACATAATTTTATTTCACAAACCTCCTGTGACAGGCTTTACCTTCAGATCTAGGTGAAGGATGTACCTCTGATGCATATATTGGAGTCCTTCACAAATCTGTCGAACAAAGAGGATTGTGTCCATTTCTGTTAAATTGTAGCTTTCGTCTATGATCCTGTCAAAGAGCTCCCCCCCATCGATACTATGGAGGAAAAAAAATAAACAGCACAGAATTAATCCCTCACAATTTATTGAACCATTTCCTGTGATAATTGAGGGTCAGAAAAATGGGGGATTCCTGAGTTTTGACTAATTCGCAGAGACTGACTCATTCAGTTGAATGGGATGAGTGCAGCTGGACACTGATTAGAGTCAGACCTTGCTGCAAATTGTCCAATTAAAACTTCATTATATTGGCCACCCCTCTACCTCCCACTGGTGAGACACATTGAGGGTAATTTTCATTGTTGCCTACTTACATAACCTGGAATTTATGTCTATGCAATTGGCTGCCCCTTTCTTGCCCACCCGATGCAATTTTTGCCCAATATTTTACAGCTGATAAGCGAAAATGTGGAAAGGAAATATTTTTTAAAAAAACAATCTTTATAATTCCCAAATGATTTTTCTCCTGGATTTCTCATAGTACCTTGAAATTAATATTCAGTTTCTGGAGTCTCCAGCGCTGACTAGGAGGTTGGCAGCTCTAACTGTAACTGCTATGGATGTCCTGATTACTAATGACTTAACAGTGAATTATAAATGGGATATTTCTGTCATCGCTCACTTAAAATAACCTACTGTATGAATGAAATACCTTTCTGTGTAACAACATGGAGGAATGTAGGAACATGGGAACAGGAGGAGGCCATTTGGCCCTTTGCTCCTGCTCCACCATTCAAAAGACTCCAAATCATCACTTCTCCAATGGGCCTAAGTTCACTTTGGCCTCCCTCTTCCTTTTTATATGTTTAAAGAAATTCTTACCCTCCATTTTGATATCACTTGCTAATATACCCGCAAAGTTTATCTTCTCCCTCTTATTATTATTTTGGTCATCTTTTGTTGATTTTTAAAACTTTCCTAATCCTCTGGTTTACCGCTAATCTTTGCCACATGATATGTTTTTTCTTTCAGTTTAACCTTTTAGCATTCCTTTGCCTTACAGGCTTCTACACGCACTTTGAGATCCAGCCACTGATTTCCATAATTATGTTAACTCATCTGCCACAGACTGTAGTAAAATCTCACAAACCTGAAAAACACTTCACATGTCTCACCCTTCCTCTTAACTCTGTGTGTCTTTATTGAACAGATCTTTGTTCTCGAATCTTTTGCCTCAGACTTCTTGGAAACTCCCTCTAGTTTCATTAACTGGCTGACCATTTCTCCATGATATGGTTTTTCTTGCAGCAAAGCTGATTGAGATGCTGCCGCTCTCGCATTCTAAACCAATTACATCTAGTAGAGCTATGAGAGCTGTCTTCTCACTCTTTACATATCTCCAACTGCTCTGGCTTTCAGTTAAAACTAAGAACAAAGGGAAACCCCTCCCTCTGAAAAGTGGCCTCCTATTGCTATTCAATACCATTCCTACTACTATTTATTCTTCATGCTGCAGTCCTCTCTCAGCACAATAAAAATACATTTGTAACTTAATCAACCCAACACACAAATACCTTTGGCCAGCATGAATCCAACTATAGGTTTTACCTTTACAGGAACAGAAACATTAAAATTAAACCCACTTAAAACATATTTCTAATGTTTACCAATACAAATATAAATCCCTTAAAATGACCTTTGTTTTCTGAACCTGGTAAAGTTAATAAAATATATAATAATGAAGATAAATAAGTGCATACTATAACTAAGTAATTAATTAAGACTTTTATGTTAGGTAGGTCAGGTGATGTGTCAAGGCTGCAGTATGTGGGAGCTCCTGGATATAATTGTGATCCAGGGCAAACACGCCTGCAATAAGTGTTTGTGGCTAGAAGAACGTCAGGTCAGAGTCATTGACCTGGAGGCTGAGCTGCAGACACCGCAACACATCAGGGAGGGAGAAAGTCACCGTGATATTTTGTACCAAGAGGCAGTCACACCACTTAGCATATAGTGTTTTGATTTATTCAGTGATCAGGGAAGAAGGGTGAGTCTGAAAATGAAGCAGGTGAGGGCCTGAAAAAAGAGTACGGATTTTAACGCTTCTGTTATACAAAAGTCTGTGGCAAAAGATTCTGTTATTCTGAGACCATATCTTGAATTCTGTGTGATGTTTTGGTCTCCTTATTGGAGGAAGAATGTAAATGTGTCGGAGGCAGTTCAGAAGAGGTTTACAAGGTTCACACCTGGAACAAATGGGTTGACTTATGAGGATAGGTTGGACAGACTGGACTTCTTTCCACTGGGGTTTAAGAGTGAGGGATGATTTAATCAAAGTATACAAGGTCCTGAATGGTCTCAACAAGATAGACGTGGAAATGATGTTTCCACTTGTGGGGGAGTCCAGAACAAAGAACACCAGAGCACAGGAACAGGCCCTTCGGACCTCCAAGCCTGTGCTGATCATGATGCCTGCCTAAGCTTAAAACCTTCTGTACTTCCAGGGTCCAGATCTATCTATTCCAGGGGTGGGCAAACTACGGCCCGCGGGCCGCATGCGGCCCGCCAAAGGTATTTCTGCGGCCCACCAAGTCATTAAAAAAAAAAAAAAAAAAATTTTTTTTAAAAATTTTTTTTTTTTTTTTTTTTTAAATTTTTTTTTAAGGTTAATGCGGGGGGGCTGTTGGGTTACTTACTGGTATAGGGTGGATACGTTGACTTGAGTAGGGTGATCATTGCTCGGCACAACGTCGAGGGCCGAAGGGCCTGTTCTGTGCTGTTCTATGTTCTATATGAGGCGCCCAGAATCATAACCGGGTGAAGTAATTATTTTACTTAATATACTATGCGGCCCTTTGTGAATTGTGAATTTCTGAATGTGGCCCTTGCACGGAAAAGTTTGCCCACCCCTGATCTATTCCCATCCTATTCATAGATTGGTCAAGATGCCTCTTAAACATCGCTATCTGCTTCCACCACCTCCCCCGGCAGCGAGTTCCAGGCACTCACCACCCTTTGTGTAAAAAAAACCTGCCTCGCATATCTCCTCGAAACTTTCCCTCTTGCATCTTAAACCTATGTCCCCTGGTAATTGATTTTTTCACCCTGGGAAAAAAGGCCTGACTATCCATTATGTCCATGCCACTCACAATTTTGATACATCTATCAGGTCACCCTTCAACCTCTGTCGTTCCAGCGAAAACAATCAGAGTTTATCCAACCTCTCCTCATAGCAAATATCCTCCAGACCAGGCAACATCTCTGCAAACCTCTTCTGTACCCTCTCTAAAGCATCCCCATCCGTCTGGTAGTGTGGTGACCAGAATTGTGTGCAATATTCCAAATGTGGCCTAACTAAGGTTCTGTACTGCTGCAGCATGACTTGCAATTTTTATACTTAATACCCTGATCAATGAAGGCAAGAATGTCTTCTTGACGACTTTATCCATCTGCGTTGCCACTTACAATGATCTGTGGACCTATACACCTAGATCTCGCTGCCTGCCATTGACTGTATGATCCCACCTGTATTAGACCTTCCAAACTGCATTACCTCACATTTTGTCCGGATTAAACTGCATCTGCCATCTCTCCGCCCAAGTCTCCAACCAATTTATATCCTGCTGTATCCTCTCACAGTCCTCATCACGATCCGCAACTCCACCAATCTTTGTGTCATCCACAAAATATACTAATCAGACAAACTACATTTTCCTCCAAATCATTTATATTCTAGGGAACCCCATTTTAAAATTAAGAGTGGACATTATAGGACAGAGATGAGGGTGGAAGCAGGATCACTCCTGAATATCTTTAACACTGAGATAGGGCGATTCTTGTTAGGCAAGGGAATCAGAGGTTGTTGGGGATAAATGGGAATGGGGAACATAAAATGCAAACAGATCAGCCACGATCTTATTGAATGGCATCGCAGGCTCGAGGGGACCAAATGGCCTACCTCTACTCCTCTTTTATATGTTCAAATGTTCATAAGACAATCCCTCCAATGCAGGAATAATGAGACAATTGGGCCTTTTTTTTAAAACAGAGGCCAAAGCTCTACTCCAGGTGTGGACTCAACAAGGCCCTGAATAGCTATCTTCATCATAGAATTTATCATCATAGAATTTACAGTGCAGAAGGAGGCCATTCAGCCCATCGAGTCTGCACCAGCTCTTGGAAAGAGCACCCTACCCAAGGTCAACATCTCCACCCTATCCCCATGACCCAGTAACCCCACCCAACACTAAGGGCAATTTTGGTTACAAAGGGCAATTTATCATGGCCAATCCACCTAACCTGCACATCTTTGGACTGTGAGAGGAAACCGGAGCACCCGGAGGAAACCCACGCACACACGGGGAGGATGTGCAGACTCCGCACAGACAGTGACTCAAGCCGGAATCGAACCTGGGACCCTGGAGCTGTGAAGCAGTTGTGCTGTCCACAATGCTACCGTGCTGCCCTATCATCTTTTACATGCCATTCCTCTTGCAATAAATGCCAACATTCCAATTGCCTCCCTAATTACTTACTCTAGCTGTATACTAATTTTACTTGATCCATGTACCAGGACACCCAGATCTTTCTTCTCCATTAAAAGAGTATATATAGCATAAATAATATAACTATTTAAAACAAATATTATTGATTTAATCCAGCAATTTTTCATTAAAATTCACATCCCTGTTCCCTTATAGTTAAATGTTTGACTGATAACAAACTTTCCACAGTTCAGAGGTCATGCGTTGAAGCCCCATGCTAGAATATGAGTGCATAAGCTAAGCTGACACTTCAGTGCATAACTGCCAGATGTGCAGTCTCTGGATAAGACATTAAACTAAGGCCCAAGTTGCTATTTTAAGTGGACGTAAAAGACACCACTGCATCATTCACAGAAATGCTGCCAAACTTTCCTGTTGTCCAATCCAGCCATCACATTTCATGCAACACCACTAAAGTAGATTGTCCAGTCACGTATCTTATTGTTATCTGTGCGACCCTCCTGTGTGCAAACTGGCTCCTTGATTTTCCTACATTAAAATACCAACTTTTCTCATTATGATGTGACTTGTGCATGAGTATTATTAATCTTTAATTTTAACGACTGATCAAACATGTGTGCGGAGTTTGCACATTCTGCCCTCGTCTGTGTGGGTTTCCTGTGGGTTCTCCGATTTTTTTTTTTAAGTACATAGAACATACAGTGCAGAAGGAGGCCATTCGGCCCATCGAGTCTGCACCGACCCACTTAAGTCCTCACTTCCACCCTATCCCCGTACCCCAATTTCCTCCTACACTCCAAGGATGTGCAGGTTAGGTGGGTTGGCCATGACCAAGCAACTTTCCTCTTTGTAGCTTGTAGTTCTGCATGTGTGGTGTGTATTACGAAGGTCAAGCATGGGTTTATCTTTTTCTGTATTTTTATATCTTGACATGGGTAAATTTGTTAAATCTCACAAAAAGTAACCCCTCTGGCGTTTAAAACTCAGGAATGACGGCCAGAGTAGTTTCTTTACAATCAGCAGGTAAATAGTTACGCACAGACACTGAGTGCATAGCTTCGTCCCCTTTATTGTCACATTCAACCAGGGAGTTCTGATACATGTCCTCACTGGTCGTAACAACTTTAAAAAGCAATTAACTGGCTGGGATTTGGAAAGGTTCATGAAAACCTCCATATAAATACAAAAGCTCTCTTCTTTTTCCAACGTCGGCAAATTTAAAGGGTATTCCAGTGGCAATCTATGTAGTCCATAATTTACAGGAAGGTTATATTTGGCCTGGCTGAAGGTGTTAGGTTGCTCCTAAAGCTCGGATAAGATTCTTTTGCATTGCCCGCTGAGACGTTTTGCGATAGCTTGACTTTGTTTTATAATGAAGATTTAAAGGACTAAACAGATGAGGAGCATTGGGGTTACCAACTCTAGTTGGACATATTCCTGGAGATTTGAGCACATGAGCTTGTGTTCCCCCCTCCTCACCTTTCTTCTGCTTTTCGTCCAACAACATGTGCATCTCTGCAGCACCCCACTTTTCATTTGTCAAATGAGAATTTTTTTTAAAACCTTCACTAAACCTGGTTGGATGATTCTCAGCATCCTTCAAACAGCAATTTAACCGACCTTCGATTTTAAAAAAATTGCAACGAAGAGGTGAAAGAAGATTTTAAAATGCGCACAATCTTTTTGTCCCCTGATGTGTTAGGTATGCTGGGTCTGCGAGGACTGTGTTTACCATAGCAGTGAGAGAGACAGGCTTCCAACACATGTAGAAATGCAACTCTATTTTATTGAACTATGAACTGTTAAACATACTTTAACTGTGGGTTGACACTATGCTGAGTTGACTGGAGACCTGAGGCTAACCTGACCAGACTATCCTGCTACCACATGGTGGATGTTAGTGTTGCTGCTCACGGGCTCTGGCTGTCTCAGAGGCTGCATCCCAAGAGAGCGGGAAAACTAGTGCCCTCTGGCTTTATAGTGTCCGTGTCCTGTCTGGTGATTGGCTGCTGTGTTCTGTGTGTTAATTGGTCATCCTGTGTGTCAATCAGTGTCTGTCTGTGCACCATCATATACTTGTGTGTATATTATGACATTCCCCTATCTTATTTTTCCCCCCTGGGTTACCTACAGCAGAGCCCTGCAGATCAGTCTTCAGTTCCTAATGATTCCTGGAGGCTCGGCAACCCCAGGGCAGATGCAGTCAATGTTCTGGTTGCATAATTGAACCTGCTACCACATCCATAAGACTACTGTTGTGAATAAACTTTTGAAAATTGTTGCTTCAAACGATGGCTAACACCAGTAAAAATCGCTGGTACTTACTATTCCATGATGAGAATGATATCATTCTTTGACTCGAAAGCATCGTAAAGCTGGATGAGGTTGGTGTGATTGAGCTGGTTCATGACTTGGATCTCATTCTTTACCTCCTCCTGTTGACCAATAACAATGTGTAGAATGATACAAGAAAAATCAAATCATCTCCATGGCAGAGGACCAATGTTATTCAGAATGACCATACCTTTTGCTTTGCTGCTCTGGTTTTAATGATTTTGGCGGCTAAAGTAAGACCTGTAGATTTTTCTACACATTTGTGCACTTGTCCAAAACGTCCCCTGTAACAAACCATTAAAGACATATATACCATTTTTTTTTAAATGATAGGCCAAGCAACAGCTACATTTTTACTTAGAGAAGTATTTCCACAATAAGAACATTACTAACACTGAAAGAAAGGCATGTTTCCAAAATCATTCATCTCAGGACAAATACAAGAATGCAGAATTTCAAACAACCACACTTTATACTGGAGGAGAGTAGGGTGCTGATTACCTTAGTATTGCTTAAGAAATCGAACAGCATGACTGCAAGAACTATGGCAATGTGTGCAATCACCTGGGTTTAGTGGTATATGTTAAAGAAAACATTTCTAGCTGACCTATTTCAGAAGCAAAATTGCAATATCAAAGGACCCTTTCAGTGTCCATCCATTGTCTTATTTTATTCATTTAACTGATGAATTAATATACAGGACAACAACCATTACAATCCGCACATATGACTATATTTGTATTAACTGTAGTGTTTTCATCCACCAAGGCGTGTCTCCCCAGATACATGAAAAGCACAGGACTCATTGAAGTTGGGAAGTGGAGATCTTCGAGCTGATGGGTTTTCAGCTGTGTGGATGATGTAACATAAAATATATTATCAGTACTGTGACAAAATGATGTAGCTCCAAATGAAAAACCATCACCACATTCCCACACAGCTGTTCTCTCACTAACACTCCTCTGATACAGAGACAATTGTCCCGATATTTCTGGAAGGTAGGGAGGGTTCAGGAGAGCCCAGGAGCTCAAGACATATCCAACAAGGTCAAGGATATCCTGCTTAATTTAAGGACAGACCTTATTCATTGCAGTGTTAATGGAAGCCTACTTGTGGCACTAATAAAGATTATTAGATGATTATTGCCCTTCTTTGCCTCTGGTTCCTGCTCTGCAGATGCCCAGGTTGAGAGGGAGACTGACCGTTAAGTATGAGAGGCTTTGGTAGAGGATGATAACTGGAGACCATTGGGGTCTGTCCTTGATAATTGGAAATATTTCACATTGGTTGGAAATGGATGGCTGATTGTGAGAAAGTGTGTACTAGGAGCAATTACTGCTTTGGAGGGACATGATGCCCTGTGTTTGATAAATGTGGCAGAAGGCTTGCCTGACAGGGTGAGTGAACGGAGCGCTCCTGCTCCTCCAGGCCCACAAGCAGAGCTGGAAAAGCACCCACCAGCTGGATGCAGCTGCTTTCCCCACAGCTGAAAATTTCCCGAGCCCTGAGTAACCTGCCCGGTCATATTAAATTCAACCGCCTGCCAAAGTATCAGGAGTGGCTCCGCACTTACATCTTATAATGGTGAACTTGCCTCTCCAGAATGGATTGGATGCCCCAAAACTCGCTTGGGTTAAGACACGCAAGTTTGGCATTGGGTTTTGCAAATTGCCCAATTATTACCCCACTCATCGTGGAGATGTTGGGGGGGGGGTTGGGTAAAATTACCCCCAGTGCATTTTTAACAATCGATCATTTTCCGATGAACATTAAACAGGACTGACCCTCCAAGGATTTCCGATTTGTGTATTGTATAGTAATTGCTGATTTGGGCCATGTTTGCTGACACAATCCGATGTTCGAACGGAGCAGGTGGCGTAGGACCATCATCTAGACCAGGAAAGATAAAGTACAGAAATAGTTTGCCACTTGTGCGTCTGTTGTAGAGAAAGAGGTCATAGGTCAAGAAGATTGACATTAACTGCTCTTAGATTAAACCGTAATGTTAACAGCCAAATTAATAAATCAAAGACTTATTGGATTTACATGAAAACTTTCGGAACAGTTGATAAGATATTGGACAAAATGTGGCCACAGGAAATGACTGTAATGCTGTCTGCAACGCAGATACATTGTAAAACATGTGCTACAGGAGCGACTGTGATATTTCCTCCATCCATTGCCATTTCAAAGTATTAGCCTCAATTTTAACCAGGAACAGGGATCAGGTGAGCAGAGGACATGGTGTCCATAAAAACCCCTGCCTTCAGCAGTAACAATTGCCTGCTGCCCAAAGCGGGCAGGAATTGTTAGCCTGAGAGTGGATGGCGGGGGAAATATGGGGTGGCAAGAGGCTGCCGGTCAGCACCACATATTTCATCACCAGCAACAAGAGATATCCCAGGACAGGGTTTGGAAGGGCCTCATAATTCAAAAAAGGGAGTAGCTGAAAGGGTTGGGGGTTGGGGGGTTGGGGGGGGGGGGATGCTAAACTTTTCTGGCCAAGCTCACAGGAAGAGCTCTCCAGCTCCCTCTCTGGTCCTACAGGGAAAACGTAAAAGTAAAGAACTTACTTATGGCCACCTCCAGCCCAGACTTCTCTTCCCAATGTTTTCACTTGGTCGGAAAGCCACAATGGCTTCCCCAGACAGGTCATGAGTTCAAATTGCAGGGGAGCCCGCTCATTACATCATTCCATTATTTAGAAAGGAAGGTAGAAGCCATGAAGCTACAGATGTTCCAGCTAAATGTCAGTTTCGAGGGAGTTACGAGAATCTATGATTGATACACATTTCTAGGCTGTTGGCTTAGTCTGCCTGTGTGTGTGTGCTTCATGACTAAACAACCATTATTAACAGTCGTTTGGGAGTACAGAACTTGAGTGTTACTGAAAAAAGGACATTTTATCAAAGTTTTTCATCTTGCACCCATCAGGACGATCGCAATGTCAGGGGAAACAATTTTGGCTGGTCAGCGAACTCTAACCTGGGAATTTAGGGAAGCAGATTTGGGGTAGTCTGGAAGTCCCGGATTTGGGATTGGTGGTGGAGGGGTGGGGGGGGCGGGGGGGGGGGGGGGGGGGAGAGGTGGTGGTGGTAAGAAGGGATAGTTGTGGGGAGTTGAGGGTGTCATCTGGGGAATTGGGGGGAATACCTTGGGAGATCGGTGTGGGCCTGAGCAATAGTCACCTAGAAGTTAGAAGAGGTTTTTATTCTTCAAACTGCTTCTGGGTAACTATTGACGTAACCACAAAGATGTGCTCGGGGTGCCCCACAGAGATTTCCTGGTATGCTTCGCACAGCTGTTGCCTAGAAGTGCAGACTTCTCCTGGGCAGTTTCCCAGCACTGGGAGCCAACTGAAAATGTGACTCTGGACCAGGGAATTTCAAGAGGAGGTTGGGGTAACTCCCCCACCTCCTCTCTCCAATACTACAGCCTAGAGCTCAGTTAACCTACGGTCCAATAACTCAATCTACTTCTCAACTGATTGCTGTAAGAACAGATATTTAGTAATGAAATGAGGCAACTCGAACAGATTCGGTCAAAGCAGTTAAATGCAGACAGTAGGAATGGTGGAAGATTGGATTGATGAGACTTTTTGGATGTAGAGAAACAGAAAAGATCAGGTTGAGGGGATCACATAGAGAGAGAGAGGGAGAGGAACAGCACCAGAGATTACAACTAAATCAAAATGAAACAGAACGAAATGGAGAAATAACTCAAAAGGGAGATGCTCCGGGAACAGCAGAAGGTTAATGAATTGGTTAAGAACATGAAGATTTCCGATGTGTGCTCGAAGTTGAGAAATCATGTATTCATTGGGAACGTTTTTACAATTTCATTATACCTTACAAAGAGGAACTTCCTCTTGGATATCAAATTTTTATTCATAACAGTTTGTAACCCAGTACGTAAAATGTAATGCTATATTTCACAAACCATTCAGGGCTTAATTATAATAAAAAAAGCAAATAATACAGCCAATGCTGAAAATGTGAAAGAGAAACAGAAGATTCTGGAAACGTACAGCAAGTCAGTCGACATCTGTGGAGAGCAAAGTGAACTCCGCAGAGGAGGTCATCTCTGTCCTCGTGACTTGACCTCGGTCTTCACATTCAATTAGCATTCCACAGGTTTAGCGTCAGTTAAACTAGTTAACACCAGTGCTAGTCTTGTACAGTGAATGCACTGCAAAATGCTCAGTAAATATTTATTTATGCAGCACACATTAAGGCCCCAATTTCCTTCTCCTGTGAACTTGGAAAGTGCTCACACGAATGGAAGAGGAATATGGGGGCTTAAAACTCTTGGTGGCATGATGGTTCAAGTGCCGCCTGAATCCAGAATTAAAACCCCACCTGACATTGGACCGAAGAGCAGAAAGTCTCCTGAGAGGAGCTTGTCCTATTCCGCTTCAATTCAGTGTCAGATTAGGCTTTGATACCTGATTTATATTCCAGGCGTTTAGCACTTGTGCCACTTTGCATTGACACTCACCTTCTCAAGCTCTCAGAACAACAAGATATAAGTCAGTCTCTACTTGCCAATCACAGTGTGTGGATTCTCCTCTTTGGTTTCCTGACTATTTTCTTGCTGGCCAGCAGTGGGGCTGGCTCTGCTCTGACAGGCGGCAGGTTCAGACGTGTTTTCCTGGGCAGAAGTGGGAGTGGCGTTGCTCTGACAGGCGGCAGATTCAGATGCGCCTTCCTGGTCTTTTTCCTCCACTCTGCTCTTTTTGGTGTCATCTTTAAGTGAATCTTCCCCGCTCCCTCTTCTTTTATTGGCGGCGCTCCCCTCTTTGAGTTCATGTTGCTCGGTATTCTGTGCTGTTCCCTCCTCCAGCTCAGCTGCAGCCGCTAAGAGAGCTTCAGCCTCTCTTTCGCTATCTTCGTATCTTTCAAAAGTAACAAAGTTAGACAA
This sequence comes from Scyliorhinus canicula, assembly GCF_902713615.1. Taxonomy (NCBI): domain Eukaryota; kingdom Metazoa; phylum Chordata; class Chondrichthyes; order Carcharhiniformes; family Scyliorhinidae; genus Scyliorhinus; species Scyliorhinus canicula. The sequence goes on along the minus strand of NC_052150.1, from coordinate 19,757,129 downwards.
ATATATTTTGTTTCAAAAGCAAGGACACGATTGAGTATGCAAGCCTTAATCTTTTGGGCTCCAGCTCTGGAGTGAGACTTGAAACTTGTGCCTCACAGGCAAGAGGACTATGAATTGATACTTAATGCTTGGCAAACAGTGAAATTCATTCACATTTACTAACTGAACACAAGGCGATCATTTAAGATTTGGTTTGTTTTCAAAATTCAATCTCATTTGTCTTTCTAAAAAGAATGCGAATTAGATCATAGATCATAGAATTTACAGTGCAGAAGGAGGCGATTCGGCCCATCGAGTCTGCACCGGCTCTTGGAAAGAGTACCCTACCCAAGGTCAACACCTCCACCCTATCCACATAACCCAGTAACCCCACCCAACACTAAGGGCAATTTATCACGGCCAATCCACCTAACCTGCACATCTTTGGACTGTGGGAGAAAACCGGAGCACCCGGAGAAAACCCACGCACACACGGGGAGGATGTGCAGACTCCGCACAGACAGTGACCCAAGCTGGAATCGAACCTGGGACCCTGGAGCTGTGAAGAAAGACACTCTCTATAAATTTCTCTCCATGTTTCTTTTCTTCCTCCTCCTCTCAGCCTCCCCCTCTTTGTCTCTTATACTTCCTGCTCTCCTCCGTGCCGGAAAGGCATCGTTAATTAGAATGCTCAGTGGATAGGTTGAATTACATTGTTGTGAAATGTGTAATTGAACAAAATTGCTTAAAACTTTATTTGGGACATTTGAATTTTTAAATGCAGACGGGGAAAAAGGCAAACATTTTTTTCCATAAAGTACATTCGGTAATTAAATTCATTCACCGACAAATTGTGATTATGAAATATTTATATATGATTTTTCCCATTAAAAAGTGTTTACTCCTTTATATGTGGTTTACCTATTATAGGTTTTACTCCTTAGCACGAGATTGGGAGGCCGGGATGTCTGGAGAAATGATGCGGAATGGTGTCCGGTGGGTGGGTATGGAATCTTCCCACTGCATTTTGCCAGCAGCTGGAAGAGTAGCCGCTTACTGGGAGCCCACATGAGCCACTTGAGTAGCCAACTAATTTTCTTTCCAGCATCATGTGTGTGTGTGTGTTGGGGGGTGTATGTTACGTATTCGTTATGTCTACTGCCACATGGGGTGACCACCCAGTGAATGAAACCCTGCCTGGCTCTGATATACTTCAACCCCACCTCCCCACCCCACCCCCACCCTTCTTCATGGGCGCCTTGGCCATTAATCCTTCCTCCCCTCACAGTTGTAACTTCAGCTCTGGCCACCACTACCAGTGGCGCTGTTGAGAATGATCACCTGCCTGCCCTCCTATTGGGTCAGAAGGGTCTTTCAGGCGGCCTGCCATTCTTAATAGATTATCATAGATTATCATAGAATTTACAGTGTAGAAGGAGGCCATTCAGCCCATCGAGTCTGCACCGGCTCTTAGAAAGAGCACCCTACCCAAGGTCAACACCTCCACCCTATTCCCATAACCCAGTAACCACACCCAACACTAAGGGCAATTTTGGACACTAAGGGCAATTTATCATGGCCAATCCACCTAACCTGCACATCTTTGGACTGTGGGAGGAAACCGGAGCACCCGGAGGAAACCCACGCACACACGGGGAGGATGTGCAGACTCCGCACAGACAGTGACCCAAGCCGGAATCGAACCTAGGACCCTGGAGCTGTGAAGCAATTGTGCTATCCACAATGCTACCGTGCTGCCCGTGCTAATAACTCTGGCAGCAGTCACTTAATTGGCCGCCAGCACAATTATGTCTCCCTGGGTTCCACTGGTGGCCAAAGTGGGGCTGCTTCCCTCTTTCAGCCCCAGGAACAGGGGAATTCCGTAGTCCTGACAAAACTCAGCACGGTGTTCTTTTTACCCTGTTAATAACATTTTAGTCGCCGGATTATTCCCAGTGGCTGTGCCAAGTGAAGTTGGGGACAGTGAGGTTAAAGCAAATTAATTCATGGCAGCCAAAATGGTGCAGGAGTGAGGGTTTTGTTTTCCTGTGGCAGTGGGACCAGTTCTGGGTCAGGATGGACCTGTACAAAATGAATGGGTTGCACCTCAATAAGACTGGAACCAATGCCCTTGTGCGAGTGCTAATTAGCGCTGTGGGGGCAGCATTTAATCCTGATTACAGTGGGGAGGGGAACCGGGATGAAGCAGCAGAAATATGCACTGCTGTCTGGGAGAGGCAAGCTGCATTATGACGAAGAGCAGTTCGCAAATCGGAGGGAACAGACAAGGAGGAAACACAAAAGAGACTCCGATGGGTTTGGAGTGCATGTGTGTAAATGTACAGAGCGTGGAAGTTAAGGTTGGGCAGCTGCCATAACTAATTGTCCCTTCGGACTGTGGAGTAATGGCATTGCAGAGACCTGGTTCAAACAAGGGCGAGGAATGGCAACTTAACATTTCAAGCTACAAATGTAGTTTGAAAAAAATAAAGAAGGAACGAAGAAGGGGCAATGACAGAACGGATTAAATATATCGTTAACAGCTCAGGAAAGTGGGGTGATAGAACAAGAGACGGACCCTATTTCGGTAAAAGTATAAGGAACAGAAGGATAGTTGGTCATCTGCTCTTTGCATATTATAGGACACCAAATGCTGGAGTATGATAGAGATAGGGGAGCAAATTTGCAGATGAATTTTAGAAAGATACAATGAAGAGTATAGTGGTGCGGTCCTGGGGGTTGGTATTAAGACCACTGCTCTTTTTCTTACAAATTATTTGCGTGGACTTGGTTTAATTGGGGATTCAAAGTTTGCCCTGGCAGAAAACCTCAGGAAAATAGTCAACAGTGAGGTGGACAGCCTACAAGAGGGCAGGACCTGCTGAAGTGAGCAGGAACCTTAGAAAATGTAATTTAAGACAGGGGTGAAGGGTTTGCACTTTGAAAGGTAGAATGAGTGGAGACCTATATGTGGGTACAATATTAAAGGGAACACACCCCAAGGCACACACTAATTCGATTTGGACTGATTCCGCTGTTCCTTCATCATCACTGGGTCAAAATCAAGGTGCCTGTTCTCTCTGCCGACCAGCATCACAGAGCACTTACTCCATACAGACTGAAGTGGTTCAAGAAGTCATCTCACCATTCCAAGGACCTGTTCGGGGCAATAAATGCTGGTCTTGTTGGTGACGCCCATACCCGAGAATGAATTTTTTTTTTAAAATCAAAAGCAGTTTAAGAAGTACTGCCAAGATCCTATGAAAGTAATCAATTCATAATCAGCAGCTAACAAAGGCTTGCACCAAAAAAGGAGGCCGATTGGGTTTTTCAAAATAATTTGTGAAAATCCTTTCACCCTGCTGATTGTTTACTTCCTTACCCTGAAAGAGAATTTGCAATACGAAAGACATTTAAAAATATTGTTTGCAAGAAACATACTTTTTTTTTGCTGATGAAATGCCTTCAACAACGATTTCTGTTGAGGCCTGTAAGAAGCCTGAGGCTAGAGTTTGTGGTGCGTCCGAGAGCAATCGGATGGAATTCCTTGGCCACTCGCTGGCAGCAGGTCTCTCTGGTCCCGTCGTCAGTGCATCCCTGTCCCCGGTTTTCCCAGTGATGGGGGGGGATAATTTCAATAGGAATTCCCATAGGCAGCGGTGGGAGCAGGGAATCCCACCCGGTCTCAGTTTCACCTGACGAGCTTGCTGCTCAGGTTAACCATGGACATCTGTGCCTCCAACTACCAGAGCTAATTGATGATTGATACCCAATTCAGCAATTAATGGAGCATGTCAGAAGCAGCGATTAGTGCGGCTGCTTCCTCCGTTGCAGCCATGCATGAATGGAAAATTACTGAAGACTAAACCTGCCAGTGAATCAATTTTGATGAGCAGTGAAAATAAATAGTCGTTAGCAGGTTTGTATAAAATATTAAAACAAGAAAAGTGTCTACATTTGTTTAGATCACACTGCCCAAACAAGAATAAAGGTCACAAGGTTTAAGGGTTGTTTATTTAGCTAGTGTCTTCCGTTAAATCGGTGGCAAATTAAATTCTGCACGTGGAAATTTTTAAACATGCGTTTCCGTAATATGTGTTAAATTGTCAAAACTGCCGTGTTTTCTTTTGTAACCCGTCGTCGAATGAGAAAATTACTGTTATCAATGGTCAGTTTTGAAAGGGCTGTATTGTTATTGAAGTTGTGAAGGGGGATGGTGAAAAAAATTGTTACTCATTACAAGGTTACTCATTGAAGCAAAGCCCTTTAAGCAACTTTAGTGTCGCCAGCTCCTGTCCGGAACTATTCGGGGAGTTGTTGGCAGATGTGATGCCAGAGGATCCTGGTAGGTGTGGAGCCCATTCCGGGGGACAGGGTTGTCATAATATCCACCCATGTATATAATGGAATGCAGACAGGCAGTGAGTGACACACAGGATGACCAGTAAGCACACAACACAGTGCAGCCAATCACCAGACAGGACACTACCACTCTAAAGCCAGAGGGCACTAGGTTTCCCGCTCTCTCTGGACCCAGCCACTGAGACAGTCAGAGTCCACGAGCTAGCCAGTGCAAACACCATGTGGTAGCTAGTAAGTCTGGTCAAGATACTACTAGGTCTCCAGTCAGTTCAGTATAGTGTCGGCCCACAGCTGAATATGTTTATCAGTTCTATCGTTCAATAAAACAGTGTTGGATCTTCTCCGGTGTTAGACGTCTGTTTCTAGCTTCCCCGCATCGTGTACAGTCCACATCGAACCAACCTGCCTAACACATCAGGGGTCAGGTCAAAAGGCCTAAGGCCGGGATTCTCCAATCCCGCGGCCAAGTTCTGACACTGGTGTGAAAAGGTGTCAATGGGAGTCGAGTGTGCGGTATTCACCCCTTCCTAGGGGGCTGGTACGGTGTTGGAGTGGTTTCCCCTGCTCCGGCGCCCGAACCCCGGCACCATGGTCGACGCGGGTTCGCGCATGCGTGCCACGGACAGCGCAAGTTTGCGCATGCGCGTGGGCCCCGGCAGTTCTCCAACCCGGCGCGGGGTCGGAGAATCCCGGCCCTGGACGCTAATGGGAGTGGAATGGGTAGCTTTGATTCACATAAATGAAGGACACCTGAAGGATGGTCCTCTCACGCACAGAGGTGAGGTGAGAGTGACTGCTCCTGACATCAACGCAGCATTTGACCGAGTATGGCATCAAGGAGCCTGAGCTAAACTGGAGTCAATGAGAATCAGAGGGGAAACTCTCCACTGGTTGGAGTCATACCCGGCACAGAGGAAGATGGTTGTGGTAGTTGGAGGTCAGCTCAGCTCCAGGACATCTCTGCAGGAGTTCCTCAGGTTAGTGTCCTAGGCCCAACATCTCCAGCTGCTTCATCAATGACCTTCCTTCCATCATAAGGTCATAAGTGGAATGTTTACGGATGACTGCACAATGTTTAGCAACTTTCGCAATTCCTCAGACAATGAAGCAGTCCATGTCCAAATGCAGCAAGACCTGGACAGGATCCAGACTTGGGCTGACAAGTGGCAAGTTGCAATCGCACCACACAAGTGCCAGGCAATGACCATCTCCTACAAGAGAGGATCTAACTACCACCCCTTGACATTCAATGGCATTACCATCACAGAATTCCACCACAATTAACATCTTGGGGATTCCTATTGATCAGAAACTGAACTGGACTAGCCACATCAACTGTGGCTACCAGGACAGGTCAAAGGCTAGGACTCCTCTGGCGAGTAACTCACCTCTCGACTCCCAAAGCCAGTCCGCAATCTACATGGCACAAGTCAGGAGCACAATGGAATACTCTCCTCTTGCCTGGATGAGTGCAACTCGAACGAAACTCAAGATGTGCGACACCATTCAGGACAAAGCAGCCCGCTTAATTGCTACTCCTTCCACAAACATTCAAACCCTCAACCACCAATGAATAGTGGCAGCTGTGTACACCATCGACTTCAGGTGTGTGTGTATGTGTGTCTGAGAGAGACCATCCTTCAGGTATGTGTGTCTGAAAGAGGCCATCCAGTTACTCACCACGGCTCCTTCGACAGCACCTTCCAACCCCACAACTACTACCATCTAGAAGGACAAGAGCAACAGATACCTGGGAATCCATCATCTGCAAATTCCTCTCCAAGTCACTCAACACCCTGACTTGGAAATATATCGCTGTTCCGTCACTGTCACTGGGGCAACATCCTGGAACTCTCTCTCTAACAGGACATGGGTGTACCTACACCTCCAGGATTGCAGGAGTTCAAGAGGGGAACTTAGCACCACCTGCAGGCCTAACAAGTGACACCCACATTCCGTAAATTAATGTAACATTTTTTAAAAAAGTACACACGCCAGAAGGATGTCACACACAGACACACCTGAAGGATGTCACACTCACACACACACACACACGTGAAGGATGTCACACTCACACACACACACACCTGAAGGATGTCACACTCAGACACACACACACACCTGAAGGATGTCACACTCACTCACACACACACCTGAAGGATGTCACACTCACACACACACACACGTGAAGGATGTCACACTCACACACACACACACCTGAAGGATGTCACACTCAGACACACACACCTGAAGGATGGTCTCTCTCAGCCACACACACACCTGAAGGATGTCACACTCACTCACACACACACCTGAAGGATGTCACACTCACACACACACACACCTGAAGGATGTCACACTCACACACACACACACGTGAAGGATGTCACACTCACACACACACACACCTGAAGGATGTCACACTCAGACACACACACCTGAAGGATGGTCTCTCTCAGCCACACACACACCTGAAGGATGTCACACTCACTCACACACACACCTGAAGGATGTCACACTCACTCACACACACACCTGAAGGATGTCACACTCAGACACACACACCTGAAGGATGGTCTCTCTCAGCCACACACACACCTGAAGGATTGTCTCTCTCACACACACACACACGTGAAGGATGTCACACTCACACACACACACACACCTGAAGGATGTCACACACACACCTGAAGGATGTCACACTCACACACACAAACACCTGAAGGATGGTCTCTCTCAGACACACACACACCTGAAGGATGTCACACTCAGACACACACACCTGAAGGATGTCACACTCACACACACACACCTGAAGGATGCAGCACGGTAGCATGGTGGTTAGCGTAAATGCTTCACAGCTCCAGGGTCCCAGGTTTGGTTCCCGGCTGGGTCACTGTCTGTGCGGAGTCTGCACGTCCTCCCCGTGTGTGCGTGGGTTTCCTCCGGGTGCTCCGGTTTCCTCCCACAGTCCAAAGATGTGCGGGTTAGGTGGATTGGCCATGCTAAATTGCCCGTAGTGTCCTAAAAAAGTAAGGTTAAGGGGGGGGTTGTTTGGGTTACGGGTATAGGGTGGATATGTGGGTTTGAGTAGGGTGATCATTGCTCGGCACAACATCGAGGGCCGAAGGGCCTGTTCTGTGCTGTACTGTTCTATGTTCTATGTATGTTCTATGTCACACTCACACTCACACACACACCTGAAGGACGGTGTCACAGGCACGCACACACACCCACACACACACACACCTGATGGACAGTCCCCTGAATGCATGCACACACACATGCGCGCACACCAGGTGCTGACACACAGCCGCCTCAGGTCCCACTCTCTGACCAGTAGTGACACTGGCCTGCTCCCTCTTGATGGTCACCTTAGCAGACTGGCCATTCAAACATGTACTGTGTGCTATCCATCTCTGGGAATAAGTAACGTCTTCCCGAAAAGAGCACCTGCTCACACCATGCTGACCCCACAGGGCAGGAGCAGCAGCTAAGCAGCCCCTGAGCCTACTGCAGAGGAAACCAACACCCAGGGACATGACGGTTGCTATTCTGTCATGTATACTATACAACTACACGTGAGAGCTTGGTCTTCAACCTTCTCAACAGGAAATAACTGGCAATGATATTTATGAGCGCAGTACACATGTGCGACGCATGTCAACACCGATTTCTGGAATATTAATCTATTTGCATAAAATGATATTTAAAATCCTGATAGATTGCTTTCAATAGCCACCAGGAGATTGATGCCAATTCCTGGAGATTCCTGACCATTCCGGGAACAACCCTAAGCTCCATCCAGTACTGTTCATAAATACTTTAAAAAGGAAAAATGCAAAATGGCGGAACCCTTTCTTAGATTTCCGTATTTGTTGTCCCTCACTATAAAAACCCCATTTTCTAAACTGGTGTGCCAGAGGGTCAAGCGAGTAAAGATTTGGGGCAAGATCTTCCGGCTGTTCACACCGATGGGTCTTCCGGTCCCGTCGACGGCCTTCCCGGCGGCGTGGGGTGGATTCAATGGGAAATCCCAATGACAACGGTGGGACCCGTAGATCCGGCCAACGGTGGGCTACCTCCTGCCGCCCAGAAACATGCGGGGAGGCCAGAGAATTTCACCCTTGATATACAATGTGGCTTATTTATTGATCTATCTGTGCTACGCAAGGGGAACTCATTTATTTCTCCATTCTCCGCGCAGGTTAGGTGGATTGGCCATGATAAATTGCCCTTAGTGTCCAAAATTGCCCTTAGTGTTGGGTGGGGTTACTGAGTTATGGGGGTGTTGACCTTGGGTAGGGTGCTCTTTCCAGGAGCCGGTGCAGACTCGATGGGCCGAATGGCCTCCTTCTGCACTGTAAATTCTATATATTTGCTGTGTTGTCAGAAAATTACCCTTGTTTTCCAAGGAAAGAATCAAGAAGCATTTCATTCTTTGCCACTGAGTTCTCTCTAAATCTTTTCAGCAGCAATAATGCACTGGTTTCCTATTCCGCGACCCCAACACTTCCATTTTACAACAGAGTTGTAAACTCTGCAAGCGTCAAGTCACTCTGAATAACATCAACGGAAATCTGCCACCCTAATCACTCTCCCCTCATTCATCCATCATTTCAAAACAATTGAATGTGTCTTTTTAACCTCTTTTATAAATGGAACAGGAAACTGAGTAGGTGAGGAGTGCTCCTTCCCAACTAGATGAGAGACTGAGGAATGTCTATAACGTGGACATGTTTGTCCCTCCCGGAAGTGGTTTTAGCTCTGGATTGAGGAACCAGGGGCCTATATTCTGATTCCAAACTAATGGGATGCCCTTTCTCGGATTGGGAGAAAATCAAACAACTCGAATGGGAAAGTAACTCCTCCCTCTCAGAGTATTTTGTTCCTCTGAGGTACTTGTCTGGTTATGCGTTTTCATAATGATTTTCAGGTTATTCACCAGAAATGTGGGCGGAATTCTCCGCTCCCGGGAAAATTCGGGAGGGCCGTCGTGAACTCGGCCGAGTCTCACGACGGCCTCGGAGGCCGCTCCTCGCCCCCTATTCTCCCCTCCTGGCGGGGCTAGGAGCGGCGCTCCGTAAATCTTGGCCGTGGGGGCGTCGCGCCGAGAATGATGCGGCCGGCGCGCCTAATGATGTCAGCCGCGCATGCGCAGGTTGGCCGGCTCCAACCCGCACATGTGCGGCTGACGTCATGACGCTGACGGCACGAACCCACGCATGCGCGGTGGCCGTCTTTCCCCTCAGCCGCCCCGCAAGATCAAGCCGCCACGTCTTGCGGGGCGGCGGAGGGGAAATAGTGCGTCCGATTTGGACGCCGGCCCGACGATCGGTGGGTACCGATCGCGGGCCTGTCCCCTCCCGAGCACAGTCGTGGTGCTCTTTCCTTTCTAGGCCACCTACAAGCCCCAAACGGGCTTCTCACTCCCGTTTCACGACGACAGCGACCAGGTGTGGTTGCCGCCGTCGTGAAACGGCCGCGAACAGCAGGCCGCTCGGCCCATCCGTGTCGGAGAATCGCCATTCGCCGTGAAAAACGGCTAGCACCGATTCTTCCGAGCCGGGGGAGGGGGGGGGGATTTGGGGGGGGAATCACGGGGGGTGCGAGGGGGGCGTGAATTTTGTCAGGGGGCCCTCCCACGCCGCGTGGGGAGCGGAGAATTGGGCCCGTGATTTTCATAAAATGTACGCACCGTGGATAACCTAGTTTGATGGAGTTAAATTACCTGTTTAGCAAAACAGTGCAGTTCTTGCCATGACAGACGATATGTTGTTCTTCAGGTTCTTCTACCTGTGGTACGATGACTTTGGGGCCCTCAGTAATAGTAAGCTCTGTACGTTCAAGGCTGGCGTCATCAACCACTTCAATGCTTTCATCAACTTTTAGTTCATTTTTTTCTATTTCTTCGTTTTCCTCACCGATTAATTCCTCCTTTCCATCTTCAGCCTCTGGTTCAGTCATTACATCTTTCTCAACTCTTTCATCCTCCTCCTTGTCTTGTAATTTTTCCAGGAGTCTATTTTCCTTTATTTTTTCACACATGGCATCGCTTTTTTCCGTCCGTTCGTCATTTTGCCCATTGACCCTTGATTGGTCCTTCGCCGTGGCAAAAGCCTCCCCCGGCTTTCTGTCACTTTGTTCCTCCACGGCCACACCTTCCTTCTTTTCATCACTGGTGGACCTGTCCGAATCGGCTTCAGCAAACTCTGGAGCAAGAGCGGAGGAGGAGGTGCCCTCTGCTGCTCTGGGAGGCTGCGGTTCGAAGGCTCCAGCATCTTCTTCGATTGGCTTTCCCTGTAATTCCGATATGCTTGTGTGCTCTGCTGGGTCTTTGACACTGCTCTGATCCTCAAAGTCACTTGAGTTGCCTGCATTTTCTTTATTCAAGCTCTGGATCTTTTGGTCGGAGAAGACGTCGAGATCTTTCTGAGTTGACGGCTCTGGGAAAGCAAGATGGAGATATTAAATGGAGCGTTCTTTATTTTGTGTACCGTGCCATACTGACGAGGTATTTATGCATACCTGCAGATTCAGGAGGTTTCGTTTTCTGATGGGACTTTATTTCTTTAATATTTAAATTTTGCTTCCCTTTCACGTCACTGGGCCGCTGATCTTTCACCTGCACAACGAGAAGAATTAATTAAATTTCCATCAAACTGGCGACCAGGGGAAACCTGTGCACTTTACAAAAGACCTCAACATTATAAACTTTCATACACAGTAATCTATTATAGCCACATTGATCATCAAAGATAAACGTCTAAAAACCTGAATCAGAAAAATCGGGCAGGTGATAACACTACTACCCTCCTGTCTCTACTGCTATAATTCAGGGTAAACACACCCAAAGTAATGAAATAGCTACATTCCAAAATGTAACCAAAGTGGCAAAATTGGGACAAATCATGGCAAAACCTTCATTTGCAAAGAGCGGTACCACTGGTAGATGATGGAAAAGAAAATTATTTCAGAGTCATCAGAAATTCGAAACAATTGTAAGTTTAGTTTCTTAAGAGATATTCATCTTACTTAATTCCACCTCAGTTGGGCCGCACTAACCCACGCATGCGTGGGGGACTTCTTCAGTGCACCGGCCCCTACGCAACATGGGGTGGGGGTTTGGGGCAGGCCATGCAAAAAAGTAGGCCCGGGGGGGGGGGGGGGGGGGGGCGAGGGGGAGAGGCCGGCCTGCTGATTGGTGAGCCACGATCGCGGACCAGACCCCATCGGAGGGCCCCCCTCCACCAGGGACGGAGCCCCCCTTCCCCCACCACAGACCACCCCCCCCCCCCCCCCCCCGACCCTTCGTGCAGAGTTCCCACCGGCAGCGACCAGGGGCGAACGGCACCAGCGGGACTCTGCCATTTCCGCGCATATGGGGTCACGCGTTGGCATGGGAGGGGCATGGGTAAGGTTTTATGATCTTTCCTTTCAAATGGTTCCTGAATCCAGACTATAGTTCATGGGCTGGATTCTCCGATGCAGAAATCACCTCAACTCCTTTGGAAATATCACTATATATCCGCCACCGAAGTTTCATATTATGTCAGTAATATAGTTTCTTTAATGCTGCAATGGTGATGGCTCATTGATGAGGTCTTGAAGCTCGTGAGTTTAAGCATAAAAAGTTTTATTGATCGGTTTTAACTATGTACAGTTCCCAATATGTTCTTGCATGGAGCTGTTCCATGTATTACAGGCCAGGATTTAGAGAACCCCAAAGTATATCATGGAGTTCACCTGACCCACAACTTTTAACAGATTTTGTTTATGGGAAGCACAAGGGCCCACTCTACAGGTGTGATGCAACAGAGATCTAGAAGTATTTTTAAAACAAAAACAATGTTTATTCTATGAATTGAGTTAACATTTTATAAACACACAGTAAACAGCTTATCAACTACCAACACACGTAACCCCACAGATACAATACTCTATAGATAACCCTTAATAACTTACCAAACAACATCCATAAGCTAAACCCTTTTTAAATAAAGACAGCAGGTTTAAATTCTCTACAGAAACAGGTATTACTTTGTAATCATCAATGCGCTGAAGACATTCTCTGGCTTGTAGAGAGAAAGATCTTTTCACATATCTGCTTGCTTTGACTGCAGCTCTCCAACTCTGAAAACGAAACTAAACACACTGCAGCTGCCAGCTCAAAACAAAAGTAAAAGACAGACAGACAGACCAGCTCTACCCACACACTGACATCACTGCAGCTATTTGATAAACACTAATTTCTTAAAGATACACTGCCATGATACATGCAGGCTTGCTGCTTACCAAGTTCTGTCCTAGACTGTTCTCCGACCATGTGACTACATACATCACTCTGTGGACAGCGCCACTCCCCGGTCACACATTTACCCTATCTCTGCTGAGCACCTTGCATTGTAATGCATGGCGGCACATATCATCGCAACACAACAAAGTCTTGGCATGGATTCTCCATTCTGGAGTCTAAGTTCTCCCGCCAACTGGTCTCTGCTGGCAATAGGAGCAGCGCCCACGTGCGAATCTCTCTCCTTCACTGTACAAATTTATGCATAGGGAAGAACTCACCAGATTTTGTTGGAGGCCCGGTATAGGGCCCCCATTTTGAGTGGACAACCTAATACTGAGGTCCAGCGGTGGGCCCCCCTCCCCCACGCAAATCCAGCCCACCATCCCCGCCCCCACTGACAAGTAGGAAAATTTACCCCACCATCACAGGAATAATGGGCCACCCCAACCCCACAGCATGCATGCATGAGGGTGACCAGACCCTCCCATAATCCCCCCTTTCCCCCAGCCCCCACGTCAGAACCCTCATCAAAGAATCCCAACAGAGACGCCTCCATCGGAACCTCCATTGGAGACCCGCCCCAGAGACTCCCCAGAGACCTCTATCAGAGACAACCATCAGAGACCCCCGATACTGACCCCCATCAGACCCCCCTCAGAGACCTCCAATTAAAGACCCCCAACAGAGATCCCCAAAAGAGACCCCGATCAGAACTTTCATCAGAGTCCCCCCAGATACTCATCAGAGACCCCCCAGATACTCATCAGAGGCCCCCCCAGAGATCCCATGAGCAACTAAGTGCTGTCACGTTCTCTTTTTCACAGCAGAAAGCACTTAGCTGCTTTTGATGTGTTGAGAAGCTGTCAATCATAGCATCAGTGTTATAAATATAAATATTGTGGTTAGCATCAAAGCAGGATACTTGAGATGAAGGGAAAGATAGATAAACAATCCACCAAGCATCTCTCTCTGGAGTAATAGAACTGTCAATTACAGGCTAATGCAATGTATTGCTGTGTGAAATTGAATGGAAAATTTGCATTTCAAAGGCTGTCAAGGGATTCAAAGCCCTGTGACGTATACGTGGCTTTCAAAGAGTCTTTGACACTTGTAACCGCTACTGCTTCAAACTCTTATGTCTCAGGCAGCAGATGTTAGGAAAGGGTAAGTGAAAATGCAGCAATTGTTCACTCTACTGCCTGGACAGCTCTTCTGCTTTCAGGCCAGAGTTACTTATGGGCGTCTCTGGGCGGTCTCTGATGGAGGTTCGATTGGGAGGTCTCTGATGGTGCTCTCTGATGGGTCTCTCTAATAGGGGTTTGATGGGGGCTCTCTGATGGAGGGGTCTGTGGGTGGGGTCAATGTCACCCTCATGCATGCATGCTATGGAGGGGGTGACCTGTTATTCCCATGGTGGGGGTGTCAGGATGTCCCTACTTGTCAGCGGGGAGCATGATTTGCATTGTGGGGGGGGGCTTCCAATGGATTTTGGGGTCTCCTCAATTATGCACTGACCCCCTTGACTCACCATGGAGTCCACCATGTCACCATGTCAGGGCCTCACTTGCAGCAAAGCCCGCCGGGAATATTTCCTGCTCTGGGGGGGTCAGTGCATAATCATGGAGCGTGGGGGGTGGGGGGGGGGGGAGGGGGGGGGGGGGATGGAGGTTCAGACTTCCAGCCTGTTAATGAATGGGAAATGGGTGCAAATCACCGATTTCTAGCGTCCTACCAGAGCGGGGCGGCTAGTGAGCTGAGGGAATCGGAGCATTGCATCAGGCGGCACCAAATCCATTTTTCCCTCAACGCTCCACTCTCTGCTCTATCCCGATACTGGCGATGGACAATCCATCCCCTTATGTTTTCCCAGTTCTTTCACAATCTCGGTCTGCCACGTCTGAAGGAATGGTCGTGATACTCCGTTTCTGGTACTTGGGTCGCGTGATGAAGTTTCTTCTCTTTCCAACATTTCAATTCAGCATCTTTTTCAGCGAGCATTTTATCGAATTGGTTCTCGTGCTTTTCTATTAACGTGACCATTCCAGCAATCTTGATAGGCCGAAATACCCCGGTCGTTGGGATTTTCTGTTTGTGCCGGCAGTATGCTCCCACCTGTGGATTTCTCTGCAGAATGGGATGCCTTCAATTGGAAATCCCATTGGCAAGCAGCGGGAACAGAGAAGCGCCACCACCAGCAAATGGCACACCACCGGAGAATCCAACCCATAATCTCAGTTTCTTCCTCGATCTGAATTGTTGATTCTTCTCAATTTCAATGTTTTTACCTCTTCAGTTAGTTTCTCAATGTCAAGCTGCCTTTCTTCAAGCTCTTATCTTCCGATTCAATTCTTCACTGGACTTTTCATTCTCTAGCTGCTTTACCTTGGAGTTCAGCTTATTCCATATTGTCTCATTAATTTCTCTTTCTGCTTGACTTCATTTTGTCTGTTTTTTACAACTTTTTTTTCAATTTTGTCAATCACTTCATCTTGTTCTTCTAATGTCTTCTTTAGAACTTTAGCTTTTTCCATTGATCCCTCTTTATGTTCAATAGTTCCCAGTTTCTTTTGAAGTCTTTGATTTCTGCGTTTCTTCTGAGGGGAATCTATCCCATTCTTGCTGGACAGTTACATTTCACAAATGGAACCTACATTTCTACAGGTCTTTCCAAACCCTTTTGATTTCACTGTTGGATCAGGTCTGTCTCCGACAAAGCGTTGACTTGTTTCCATTCTGCAACTCCCTCGTTGACCTTCTTGCAGGATCTCTCGTTGCCCTCCTTCTGGCGTCTTCCATTGCCCTCGTTCTGGTATCTTCGTTTGATCATTTCCTCGGGTCTTCTATTGCCCCTTTATGAGGTCGTCATTGCCTCTTCTTTGAGGTCATCATTGCCCCATCTGAGACCTTCCATTGCCTCTTCCTTGAGGTCTTCAGAGCCTAAGGCCTTTTTTTGAGAGTTTCCCCCTATCTGGGGACTTCTCCAATTTTCCTGTCCATGGCCATTTGTTCCTCCTTATGGTTGCCGCTTTAAGTGCATTTCCATTTTCAATGTACTGCCATTTTATTGTTCAGCAGCCTACAGCAGCCGCATGTATCTGTGCCTAAATGAGGACCCCTCCCAAACCCCTGAGGTGATTACCCACTCTGAGTCCCAATTGGTCATCCAGACCAGGTGACCCTTACTCTGCTGTGTTGCCCTTAACAGGACAATCACCACAAATCACTGCAGTTATGGTGACAGAGCAATGGAGATGCTCCAAGTTACATAATTACTTGTGCTGTCTGACAGTCTTTAGTGGTCCTCAGAGCTGGGCAGTGCCACCTTTCCAAATACTAACCACAGCAGTACCGAGGGCTAATCATAATCTGGGTGTCTACCACACGTTAGAAGCAGGTGTCACACTGCATTGGTGCAACCTGGAGATGAAGGTGTAAGCACCTGGGAAAACGGTGATCATTTTATAATTGCATAACAAGTAATGTTACCTAAGGCAGATTTATAAAACACTTCACTTTGCAACATCATTCAGAGTGTCCGCAGTGATGCTTTAATTCTCAAACTTCTTGTTGAAACATGGGCCCAACGTTGGCTGATCTTTTAGTGTAAGACCAGAGTAATCTGTTCCTGAACACAGCATCTCCACCACAGTTTTACGCGAGACATTAACTGGAGCAAGGTCAATCAATATTGAGACAGGTAATCACTCAACAAGTAGTGAGCGGAACAGATGGTCATTGCTAAAAATAATAAAGTTTACAATGTTCATTCCGTAATTAAACATGTGTGCGCAAACCTTATGGCAGAGGTTTGAGTCATTTTTGGCACCAGCGTCGGTTTTACGCAATTCACAGCATCTCTTTAGTCGTTTGTAAATACACTGTGAGGACGCAGCAGATTGGAGTTTGTTTCTGCTTCAAGGCTATCCGCTTCTTTTCAATTTTAAAGAAGTGATGCTGCTTTAATTAAAAACAAACATTTGTTTTCATGGGAAATAAAAGAAATTAAATATTTAAATCCCTGCGACTAGAGGAGTCGGTGTGTGTATGTGGGTGGGGGGCACACATAAAATATAAGGGGTGACAATTCTATCACTTTCCCGGGCACCTCCAAGCTGCTCCCATGGTTCAGTGGGTGGGCGTGTGTCAAAATTGGAGGACCCCCCCCCACATATCTCCCCCCACCTCCCCTGGCTTCTTAGCAGCATTTAATAAGCTGCCCCCAGCAGAAAACGTAACATGGGCAGGCTAGCAGGAGGGGGCAGACCTATATTTTTTAAAGGAGTTTGGATAATTAATAAGGAGGAGGCAGTACATGATTCAGGGGCTGCCCTTTGCACATTAGAGGCACCCCCTCCACGATTTTATCATCCCCCTTTTGTTCCTCCCCATCTGACCTCCAAAACATGACGCCCCACTTCCCTCTCACCACCTCACTCCCCCCCCCCCCCCCCCCCCCCCCCCCCCCCCCCCGCCCCCCGCCCTAACACATAGAACATAGAACAGTACAGCACAGAACAGGCCCTTCGGCCCTCAATGTTGTGCCGAGCATTGTCCGAAACCAAGATCAAGCTATCCCACTCCCTGTCATTCTAATGTGCTCCATGTGCCTATCCAATAACCGCTTGAAAGTTCCTAAAGTGTCCGACTCCACTATCACAGCAGGCAGTCCATTCCACACCCTAACCACTCTCTGAGTAAAGAACCTACCTCGGACATCCCTCCTATATCTCCCACCCTGAATCTTATAGTTATGCCCTCTTGTAACAGCTACATCCACCCGAGGAAATAGTCTCTGAGCGTCTACTCTATCTATTCCCCTCATCATCTTATAAACCTCTATTAAGTCGCCTCTCATCTTCCTCCGCTCCAAAAAGAAAAGCCCCAGCTCCCTCAACCTTTCCTCATAAGCCCTACCCTCCAAACCAGGCAGCATCCTGGTAAATCTCCTTTGCACCCTTTCCAATGCTTCCACATCCTTCCTATAGTGAGGTGACCAGAACTGCACACAATACTCCAAATGTGGTCTCACCAGGGTCATGTACAGTTTCAGTAAAAACAATAATTTTGGTGTGCTGTTATAATATGGTCATCGTAGAACTGCTATAACCGCGGCCACAGTGTAAATATCAGGGCCGGGAAAGACCAAAGGCGGGATTCGCCATTCGCTGAATCTGAAATTGCGGAACGCGATTGGGAGGAGAATAGGTTCCTACGCCAAAATCAGGGCGGGCGCCGATTTGACGCCAAATCACTATTCTCCGTCACCTTGACAGCGGCATCAACTCGGTCCAGGACGCACACACAGTCGGCACTGTTTGCATATCAGTAGCGGGTCTGATAGCAGTAGCAGTCCCGGTTTACTCCGAGGCCTCCGCAATTCTCTGCCTCCGATGGGCCGAGTTCCCGACGGCGCGGTTCACTTGTACTTTTACAAATCGTGAAACTGGCATCGTGGCTGCTGAGGGAGGGAGAGGGGGTATGGAGAGTGTCCAACATCGTCATAGTTTGCTGACAGTTGTGCTGCTGGCCGGGGGGGGGGGGGGGGGGGGGGGGGGGGGAGGGGGGGTTCTGCCAGGACTGGGGGGTAGCAGGGGGTGGCCAGGAGGTGAGCTGTGGGGTTGGGGTGGATGGACACAGAACACCATTGCCGCAGCCAGAAAGGCAGCCATGCAGCTGCGCACGCCGCTGACAGCCCACTGTGAACCTCGAGCCACGGGTCGTATAGGTGTCCCCCCAGTTGCCCTCTGGCCCCAGCTGACCCAACAGGCTGTATGGGAGCGCTCCAGCACAGCCAGTGCCATCTTGTTGGTTTAGTGTGTGCAGTGAAGTGTATACATGCGGCTGCAGCTTGTCAGCCTCCTGAGTGTCAATTGCGGACCTGGTGAATCCCGCACTGTTTCTTATTGGAATCAGTTGTGTTCCACATGAGGCCGGTGCCAGCCCCTCAATGGTTGTTGAATCAGTCCAGGTTCAGCACCAGTTTTGCTGTCGTGAAAGTCCACGAGTCCTGACCCGGTGTCAACACTTAGTCTCAGGAATGGAGAGTACCACCCTACAACTTTAAACCAAGGGAGGACAATATGGTTTCAGTACAGAGTCTGGAAATGCTGCTTTTTGAGAACCTCACCCACCTACGAGTCGGTTATGCACCATAATGCACATTATCACTGCTGCCACCTAGTGCCTGATACATAGATAGAACACAGGGGTCAACGGTTGCTGGTTTGCCAGATCAACAGTAATTAATGAAAACAGAAGGTGGTGAATGGACTGTCCAGATACTTGTGATAAATTGCCCCTTAGTGTTCAGGGATGTTCAGGTTAGGTTATGGGGATAAAGGCGGGCTGAGCAGGGGAGTGGGCCTGGGTAGAGCTCTCTTTCGGAGGGTCGGTGCAGGCTCGAGGGGCCGAATGGCCTCCTTCTGCACAAAAATTCTATGATTCTACAAACCTCCGCAATTGAAGAGGACATTAGGGAGGTATCCAACAAGAAAGCCAAATGAGAGATCTAGCGAGCAAATTTTTAGTCAGCTGAACTGCCAAATCACCTTTCCTTAGAACATAGAACATAGAACAGTACAGCACAGAACAGGCCCTTCGGCCCTCAATGTTGTGCCGAGCCATTATCACCCTACTCAAACCCACGTATCCACCCTATACCCGTAACCCAACAACCCCCCCACTTAACCTTACTTTTTTTTATTTGGACACTACGGGCAATTTAGCATGGCCAATCCACCTAACCCGCACATCTTTGGACTGTGGGAGGAAACCGGAGCACCCGGAGGAAACCCACGCACACAGGGGGAGGACGTGCAGACTCCACACAGACAGTGACCCAGCCGGGAATCGAACCTGGGACCCTGGAGCTGTGAAGCATTTATGCTAACCACCATGCTACCATGAGGCCCCTTGATCATGCACATGATCATGCTCCAATGAAAGGGCTGCTGTTTGCAAATGTATTTGTTTTCATGGTGGATGTGGATGGTGCTGACAAAGTCACATTCAGTCTCTGTACTGAGTAGGCTGGATTTGTCCAGGGGAATAGTGGGACTACCTCTCTGATGGAGGCAGAAGGCCCACCTCAAGCCAATTACGACCAATCAAATGGCCGGTAGCTTTATGTACCCAACCGTGCTATGGGGGATCAGTGACCACTGATGAGACTGCAGCCAGGCCCAAATAAGGCCTGCTGCGATGTACTCTGGACATTAAGGTGATTCAGGACATTTCTGGGGCCAAGCTAGCTGACCCTGGCGAGGGTATTGGAGGCTGAGGTGATCAGGGCAGCGGGTGGGGGGGGTGGGGGGGGGGGGGGTGAAACATGGAGGCGGGCAGACCTTGGGACCATGCTCCATAAGCACAGGAGGCCGGTAAAGGTGCAAACCACCACCACCTTGACCAGCCGTCCGCTGATTCATTGAAAGCTGTCAGGCTGGACGGCAGCTTCCAGCCACCATGGGTAAAATCCCCATGGCTGTGGGAGGAGGCCCTTAAGTTATCATTAATTGACCACTTGGAATGGTGCCTATGACATGACACCCAATTCACGGGCACCTCCTGCTTGCCAACCTCGCCCAGACGGCCGTCAAATGCTGTTGAGTTACCCTGTAATAAAACACCTCATGGTGATGGTTCAAAGGTGCATTATCAGCAAAGCATGTCGCTGACCCTGTATTAGGTCAGATAAACAAAAACGTGGTCACTGAGTTATGCTTTAAGAGAGGTTTTTTACAGTGAGAATGTGGGGATAAATCTAAAGGTGGTTAAGAGTCAACCACAATGCTGGGGGACTGGAGTCACATCCAAGCAAGACCAGGGAAGAACTAAAAGTTGACTTCACTGAATTACATTAATGGGCCACTTGGTTTTTACGACAGTTCAAAAGCACAGCAAACTTCATCAGCACTTTGTTTTAAAGGGCCGTAACTTCCACCCAGTGAGGTAAACTGATGACTGGCTGGAATTACAAGTGTTTAAAGCATCCTGACCAGCTCTTAATTCATGCCTCCACTAGCTAGAGCTGCTTGGGGCCTGCAGTGAAAGAGTCCCCACAGGCCACAGTGTGATGCAACACCGGCAAGCTCGGCGAGGCCACGAGCGGGTGGGGGGGTTGGTGGCCCAGAGGGAAGTCAGGTCCATTCTTTGGGGGGAGGTGTTGGATCCGCTCCAAGGAAGGAGGAAGAGAGACTGTTCTTGGGGGGTTGGCATTATGGGCGGCAAGGTAGCACAGTGGTTAGCACTGTTACTTCACAGCGACAGGGTCCCAGGTTCGATTCCCGCTTGGGTCACTGTCTGTGCGGAGTCTGCACACCCTCTCCGCGCCTGCGTGGGTTTCCTCCGGGCGCTCCAGTTTCCCCCCACAAGTCCCGAAAGATGTGCTGTTAGGTGAATTGGACATGAGGGCGGGATTCTTTTGGCCCGGGCCGGGCCGGAAATCACCGGGAAGGGCGCGAATCGCGTGACACCGCCCTGATGCCGATCAGCCGATACTCTGGAGAGCAGAGGATAGGCACCATTGGCGCCGGCGCGGCGCCAGTCAGGGGCCGCTCTACGCGGCCCCCCCCCCCCCCGGCGATTCTCCGCCCGGGCAAAAAAATCCGAGTCCACGTGTGGTCTTACCCGGCGGGACCTCGGCGTGCATGCATCCGGGGGCAGCCTGGTGGGCGGGGGAGGGAGGGTCCGATCCCGGGGGAGGCCTCCGCTGTGGCCTGGCCCCACCGACTGGTGGGTCGGCCTCTCGGGCTGGTGGTCTCCTTTCTTCCGCGCCGGCCCCTGTAGCCCTACGCCATGCTGCACCTGGGCCGGCGCGGAGAAGGGAGCCACCGCGCATGCGTGCAATCACGCCGGTCCCACTGCGCATGCGCAGACCCGCGGCGCCCATCTGATGCCGGGATCAGCAGCTGGAGCGGCGTGGGGCTGGCCCCTGTAGGGGTCAGAATCGTTGCTCCTGAGGGAATGTTGACGCCATCGAGAAACACGACGGCGTTTACAGCGGCGTCAACACTTAGCCTCAGGATCAGAGAATCCCAGTGACTGAATTTTCCCTCCGTGTACCAGAACAGGCGCCGGAATGTGGCGATTAGGGGCTTTTCACAGTAACTTCATTGCAGTGTTAATGTAAGCCTACTTGTAACAATAAAGATTATTATTATTATTGGGTCAAGATGAGTCGGGATGGGGAACTAGCCTGTGGGTTGTGCGGGGGGGGAATGCTGGTATGATGGTTGAGGAGATCCCCGTGCTGCTGGAGGGAATCTCATGTGGTGGGGGGGGGGGGTGGGAGGTGAGGAATATCTTGGGGGTTAATTACGCGGAGGGTGGGTAGTCCAGAATGTGATGTGCGTCTTGTGCAGGGCTCAGGCTTGATGTTTAAAATGGTTCCTCTGGAGTTAGAGGTGGTTTTATTTCTTCGAACTCTTTCAGGGTCACTATTTGTAGCCACCGAAGTTGGCCACTTCCCGACATAAAATGGAACATTGAGTTGCATGCAGGGAAAATTGGACAATGACAGAGAGGCAAGCAGGTTGCAGAACCTCTCTGTGGATTCTGTCTGTGAAGAAACCAGACAGCACAGAAACTAACAAGCTGCGCATATTAATTGAGCGATTCCCGGTGATTCCCGGGCACAATGGACACTATTAAGAATAACAAAGGCCAAGCCAGACTCTTCGATGCCAGCAGGAGTCCCGGACAATAAGATACAAACAGCCCCAAGAACCGCCCAGCGATCGGGAAACAGACCCAGTATTGGGGAATTCAAACCAATCGATTGGGAAGAGACCCAATCGATTGCAAGTTTATAGAGGGTCCGTCCAGATGGGCACGAAACCCAAAACAGTATAAGACAGAGACCCCGACCCCAGCTCTCTCTCTTAGCCAACCCTCCTCGCTCTTAGCCGGCCCTCCCAGCAGAACACCTTTGCAGCAGCTCTCCAGGAACTTGAACGTGAGAAGGAGAGGCCTGGCCAATTGCTACACCGACAAGTAAGTGTCAGACAACACACACTACGTGAGTGTCATACAACGTACACTCCTGACCCCTTTAGTCCACACCAACTGGAAGCCTGCGGATCCAGGACAAAGCAAGAGGCCATTGTTCCCTGATCCGGCAGTTCCCTTATTTCGGATAAGTATTGGCCTAGTAGTGGTAGGAACAGTTTAGTCTTAGTATTATATGCATGAGTAGCAAATAACGTGTAATAATAAACGTGTCTTGTTTGAATTTACTAACTGGTGTATTGAGTCATTGATCTGAACTTGAACTTGAATCTTGTGGCGGTATCATAAAGATACCTGGCGACTCTAGAGTTTAGGAATAAAACAGAGCCAATTGAATGTAAAGCACAGTCACCCAGAACGAGCAACATATTGATACAAAATTGGCAGAACCATTTGAAGTTAGTGATTTAATTGCGCTGTCAGGTGGTTTCCAGTGGAGCGCAGTTATCCAGGGGAGGCTCGCCCTTCTGGACAATTGCCACATAGACCCTTACCCAGGCACTTACAAGGGGGATTCCACAGCGTATCTTTGGGGGAGCCCCCCCAAATCCAACCCTGGGGAACCAAGACGTGACGGGCCAATAACAGTGGAGAAATCATTCTCAGTTTTATTCTACGAGGAGCTCTCAAAACTCTACTCCTCGCAGTTCAATCGTTAATTGGAAGCCTTGAAGGTTTCAAAGAGGCAAGGTATGGAGAATATGTTTAATGCAGCAACTTGTCATGTTTGGAACACGATATGACACCTGAGAGGGTAGTGGAAGCAGATTCACTGATAGCTTTGCAAAGGGCCATGGGGACTGAGCAGGGACGTGGGACTAAAGGAACAGCTCTTTCAAAGATGTGGCACACACAATAGGCTGTGAGATGCACGTCTACGCTCCGTTATTCTATGATTTTATATGTTCCAATCCAGAAATAAAAGTCTTGTTTAATAACACAAAGATCTCGATCATGTGGGAGATGTTAGTCAGAACCTTACTGAAAACTCATACTTTTTTTTCTACAGAGATTTTTCATTTTTCTGAAGGGAAGTGGAGCCAACAGATAACTCAATGCACACGGAACTTGTTGGCATGGCTTTGCAAAACATTAGAACCATGTTTTTATGCGATGCTTTGATAGGAATCAGGAGGTTATCCTGGGTCCTGCCTGCATAGAATGGAGTTTGTAGCATATGTGTGAACTTAGGAAAAGTTGACCAAATTCATAAAAGCTGATTGATCTCCAAAAAGCTGGCAGCTATAGAACAACCCTACATGTGGGCCTTAAGACGGGAAAAGTCTGCACACAAAAAAGAGTTTGCAAAAGTGATGGGTTTAGAAAATAGTTAGGGTAGTTTCCACTTCCACCTTTCAAATCTGGTTGGCATGGGCCCTCCTCATTTGTCTTCCAGGTGATCGGATTGGCTGGTGCTTTTGACAATCTCGTGGGAAAGTGGTGGGGAGCCACTGGGTTACAGAACTGTAGAATTCAGAAGCTGCAGAAATTGTTGTTCCCTTTACAATTTTGCACCCTTGCGATTCTGTCCTGTTGAGTGCAAGGTGAAAAGATTCGACGACCTGTCTCTTTTTTTTCAGCAATACTCGAATTGAGAAGCTGTTGTCTGCACCTTCCATGGATTGATGCCTGAATAGCAGAATGCAAAACGGGATCGAAGATGAAGCTGACGTGACCATAATTTCCCCCTGTGGGCATTCAAAGATCAAAGAACATACAATGCAGAAGGAGGCCATTCGGCCCATCGAGTCTGCACCAACCCATTTAAGCCCTCACATCTACCCTATCCCTGTAGCCCAATAACCCCTCCTAACCTTTTTGGACACTAAGGGCAATTTATCATGGCCAATCCACCTAACCTGCACGTCTTTGGTCTGTGGGAGGAAACTGGAGCATGCGGAGGAAACCCATGTAGACACGGGGAGAACGTGCTGACTCCGCACAGACAGAGACCCAGTGGGGAATCGAACCTGGGACCCTGGCGCTGTGAAGCCACAGTGCTATCCACTTGTGCTACCGTGCTGCCCATTGTGCGACCATGCTGCCCATTCTTTGTGAAGCATCTATGGGGTGTGGTAGGTTTTGGTGATTAACCTTGAGTTGTGTTCTATTAGAGGTCATGGTCTGGCAGCTCCTCCTATACATCTTCCCAGTCCTCTGTGTGATCAAATAACCCAGGCTTTGTTCCCAGACTCCCAACAGACTTTCTGCCTTGTCGTTTGATCTGAAGGCAAAAATAGTTCAAAGAATTCCCATGATAACTACTGTACTTGCCTTGCAGCAAGTGAAGTATGCGGCTGACAGCTAAACTCGTACAGGAGAAGCAGTGGAAAAAGCACTCTCCAATACAAATAAATAACTAGGGATGAACTACTGCAGAAAAATAATGTCAGGCTCAAAATACAGGTCAGTAATGCAAAAACAGAATGAGATCAAATCCAGCACATCTTTGAGAGATGAATTTCCAAACGTTAGTCCATTAAATTGTTTCAGTGTCCATTTATATACATAGATACATATTATACACGAATGGCAATAATGGAATTAAACAAGTGAAAACAAAATTGGTGACCGAGGTGTGGCACCAATTTATGCAGCTTTGCTGATGTTAACAAATCAAACGGTGATTGTCTCAAAAAGCAAGAGGGCGGGATTCTCTGTTCCAGAGACTAAGTGTTGATGCTGGGACAGGATTCGTGGACTTTCACGACAGCAAAACAGGCAGCGAACCTGGACTGATTCAGTGACCATGGAGGGGCTAGCACCGGTGCCTTGTGGAACACCAGCGATTCCAATGGAAAATGGTGCAGGATTCGCAGGGTCCATGAATGATACTCAGGAGGCTGATAAGCTGCAGCCGCATATACGCATTACACTCCCCACACACACTCATCCCAGCCAACAAGATGGCACTGGTAGGCAGTGCCCTTGTGGAAAACCTATATGACCCATGGCTATAAGTTCACAGTGGACTGTCAGTGGCGTGCGCAGCTGCATGGCTGCCTTTCCGGCTGCAGCAATGGTGCTCTGTGGCCGTCCACCCACAGCCCACCTCCTGGCCACCCCCCACTATGCCCCGCGGCCCTGGCAGAAGCCCCCCGGCCAGCGGCACAACTGTCAGCAAACTATGGCGATGTTGGATACTTTCCGGAGCCCCTCTCTCTCCATCAGCAGCCACGTTTTCACGAGTTTTAAAAGCCCAAGTGAACCGCGCTGTCAGGAACTCGGCCCATCGGAGGCGGAGTATCGCGGAGTCCCTGGAGATTACCGGGTCAGGCCCGGTAATGATATGCAAACAGTGTCTACCGTGTGTGCATTCCGGACTGCATTGATGCTCCTGTTGAGGTGACAGTGAATGGCGATTTGGTGTCAAATCAGCACCCGCCGCGATTTTAGCAGCGGAACCTATTCTCCACCTAATCGCATTCCGCGATTTAGGCATCAGACAAACAGAGAATCCCGCCCCTGGTCCCCCCCAAAAGTGAAAACATCTTCTCTCCACTGTCATCAAACCATTTCAAAATTGGAAAGATTTCTATCAAGTTACCTTTTAGTATTCTCTTTTCGAGAGAAAAATTCACAGCCTATTAAACCTTTTCGGATCCTTCTCATAATGTTTTGCACCTTCCCTCGTGTCTTTATGTCAATTTTATAATCAATGTTGCACACAAGTTGGACTTGAATTCTGTTTTTCGATTCTATCCAACTAGATAGAATCGAAACTGGGGCAGCATGGTAGCACAAGTGGTTAGCACTGTGGCTTCACAGCGCTAGGGTCCCAGGTTCGATTCCCCGCTGGGTCACTGTCTGTGTGGAGTCTGCACGTTCTCCCCGTGTGTGTGTGGGTTTCCTCCGGGTGCTCCGGTTTCCTCCCACAGTCCAAAGACATGCATGTTAGGTGGATTGGCCGTGCCAAAATTGCCCTTAGTGTCCAAAAAGGTTAGGAGGGGTTATAAGGTTACGGGGATAGGGTGGAAGTGAGGGCTTAAGTGGGTTGGTGCAGACTCAATGGGCCGAATGGCTTCCTTCTCACTGTATGTTCTATGTTCTAGAAATTTACCCCAATTCTTTGTTTGCTTCTTCTAAAAGCTTAATAACCTTTGTACTTCAGTATTTAGTGGTCCAGTGGACAATCTGCAGCTTTTAAAATGTATCTTTGTGTCAGATTGGAGTTATACTGCGTCCAGTATTAACTAAACAGGAATGTGAAGTTGCCCAGAATCATCACATGGTTAAAGCACAGAAGAAGGCCATTTGGCCCATCATGTCTGTGCAACAGCAACACACCTAGTCCTACTTGCACAACCGGAGAGCTCATACACTGCCTGGCTTGAAGTGGTTGAGATGGGAATCCTGCGATGTGCCACAAATTAATCGTAGTTTGTACCAGAAACTGCCTTTCGCTGATATGGAAACGATAGTGTACCTGCCCACTTAAAGACAAGTTTGTTCCCATACAATCTAAATGTTCTGTTTAACTAAATGAGCTTAACTAATTGACATTTCATAAGTTCATAAGATATAGGAGCAGAATTAGGCCATTCGGCCCATCGAGTCTGCATCTCCTCCCAAGAACACAAGACCTATGAGCGGGAGTCGGCAATTAAGCCTCCCGAGCCTAACACCCTCAATGTGGTCATGGCTGATCCCATCCTGGCCTCAAGTCCACCGTCCTGCCCATTCTCCATAACCCTTCAACCCATTACCAATATAAATCTGTCTAACTCATCCTTAAATTTACTCACTGTCCCTGCATCCACCGCACTCTGTGGTAGCGAATTCCACACATTCACAACCCTTTGGGAGGAGTTTTTCTTCAAATATGTTTTAAATTTGCGACTTCTTATTCTAAAATTCATTCAATGTCTTCACCCCCTTTTTTTGAGTTGCGATTCTGGATGATATCTGCTGCCTAGTATTTGTGAAACACTCAGCCACCCATTTAATGATGTTTTTTAAATGTATTCATGGGATGTGGCACCACCAGCAAGCTACATGGTCTAGCAATGTGGGCCTGGAGTGACTTGTAATCCAGACCAGGTAAGGACTGCAGATTTTCTGCCATAAAGGACATTAGTGATCCAGATGGGTTTTTACAACAACCGGTGATAGGTTCATGGTCACACTATTGAGATTAGTTTTCAACTCCAGATTTTAGTCCAATGACATTACCACGATGCCATTTTTAATTCTGGAGATTTCTTGGGATTAAGTCTGGTAAATCAATGTGCTAATTCCAAATAAATGCTAACTGTCCCATCGGAAGAAACTTGCACAAACCTCATCCAAATTGGATTTTTCCGTGTTTTTTCTTTGTCTCTCTTTGCCCAGTGTCCTCCCTCCTTCATTCCCAGCTGCATTACAGATCCTTGGCCACCAGTTATCAATGAATGCCACTCTCTAATGGACATTTCCAGCTGACCCCCCAGTAGTAAATTATTTGACTGCAGAGAACATCACAGTTGAGTCCAATATCATCCTCATCTGTCATTCACAAACATCTTCCAGTAACATTGTGGGCACCGATCGCAGGCCAGACCCCTTTTGAGTGCCCCCCCTCCCCAGTGCTGGATCCCCCCCCCCCCCCCCCCCCCCCCCCCCCCACACAGGCCGCCCCCCCAGCATTCCTGCGCTGTTCACGCCGGCAGCGACCAGGTGTGGTCGGCGCCGGCGGGAACACATCATATTGGGCAGGCCGCTCGGCCCATCCGGGCCGGAGAATCACCGCTCGCCCGTTACAAACGGCAAGCAGCAATTCTCCGAGCGGCCAGCCGTAAATCTCGCCGCGCCGTTTGTAACGGGCGAGCGGTGATTCTCCGGCCCGGATGGGCCGAGTGGCCTGCCCAATATGACGTGTTCCCGCCGGCGCCAACCACACCTGGTCGCTGCCGGCGTGAACAGCGTGGGAATGCTGGGGGGGGGGGGCGGCCTGTGGGAGGGGGGGGAGGGGTGATCCAGCACTGGGGGGAAGCACTCAAAAGGGGTCTGGCCCGCGATCGGTGCCCACCAATCGGCGGGCCGGCCTCTCTGAAGGAGGCACTCCTTTCCTCCGCCGCCCCGCAAGATCCATCCGACATTTCTTGCGTGGCGCCCGCGGGGAGGGCAGCAACCGCGCATGCGCGGGTTGGCGCCGGCCAACTTGCACATGCGTGGGTGACATCATTTACACGCCGCCGCATTTACGCGGTGCCAAGGCCCGGTGCGCGTAAATGACGCGGCACCGCTCCTAGCCCCCCGGGGGTTTTCACTCCGGCGTTGGCACTTAGTCTCCCGATGGGAGAATCTCGCCCATTATTGCTGGTACCTCTAAGTGCTAAAGAACCTCTGAATTGGCCAGAATGGGGATCTTGAGCGAAATGTTGGGTTAGCCCACATTTTTGTGCAGGATGCCATTTCGGTCAGGAACTGAAGTGCAGGAACAGCCAACTGAACGATCGTTAAGAGGCCAATTGCCTCCCAGCACTCGTTAACCAATCTGCACTCTATTTTGGTGGATCGTGCTTGATAGTGACTTCACGCACCAGCACTTAGCTGATTGGGAGCAAAGTATTACCGAGTATTCGTGCAGAAATACACCCCCTTTTATTGTTCACTTGCTACCTGGGGTTTGAGGAGACACTTTGGTACGGTTTGTGAAAGAATTCATCAACATTTGAGCAACATTTATACTTCAATTTCTCTGCGGATTTTGCCGAAAAAGTGAAAGTGCTGTGCTATTTCATTGATTGGCCACCTCATAGCAGTCAACCAGGGTGCTTCATAGAACGATTGTTTCATAGAACCTGTACAGTGCAGAAGGAGGCCATTCGGTGCAACGTGTCTGTACAGACCCTCCAAAAGAGCTCCCTTACCTCGCCCCACTCGGCAGCCCTATCCCCACCTAACCTTTGGACATAAAGGAACAATTGATCATGGCCGATCCACCTAACCTGCACATCTTTGGACTGTGGGAGGAAACCGGAGCACCCGGAGGAAACCCACACAGGCACTGGAGAATGTGCAAACTCCACACAGACAGTCACCCGAGGTCAGAATTGAACCCAGGCCCTTGGCGCTGTGAGGCAGCTGTGCTAACCACTGTTTAATTTTTGGTATCTTTCTGGAAGACCGCTTGGTCTACAACAGGAATGGGGAATGGACATGAAGCCAAGCAGAACAGCACCAGCTAATGCAGGAGAGAGGGAATGGAAGGAATAGGAGAAAAAGTGGACCCCTTCATGCCTCCCACCCCTCCCCTGCTCCTAAACCAGGACACCCCTCCGTTCGGACCTCCCTCACCATCTCCAGTATCACATTCAAGAACCTAAGTTCCCTCTCCTTCAGACCCTGAGCCATCCTGAACACCGCTGTCGTATTTTGGGCAGCATCCTCCATACCTTCAGCTCCCATGTACACTAATCCGCAAAAATTGCTTCTAATCAGCCTTTGAGTGCTAAACGTGCAGTTGTGTTTTTGTGACTCAGGGGCGAGTTAAATTTATAGTAACCGGCAAGTCGCACCAAACTGCAAGCTAAATCTAGACTTTCAAACCGGCGTGGTTAATCGACACAGCACTCTTTTAGCAAACTGTTTTCACTCTTCCACTAAGATAATGCCCAGTAAACTAGAATGTTAAGAAAACACAAGGCAACTGTGCTGAAAATTGCAGAGACAAAGGCTTTTGTAACTGTACAATAAATGGCATATTTTGCAATTCATATTAAACAATTTTCTGTCTTCCTACACGATGAGATGAACATCACTAAAGAATTGGTAAGTGTGTTGATGTCATTACCTTCTCCTTTTTCCTTCTCAATACCAATTTTTCTGAGGTAATTCTCTTTTTACAAGTCAGCTGCTGATCACTGCCCGTTGTCCCTCGCTGTCTTGATGTGAATTGCCCTTTGAGAATAAACTCAGCAATTTTGGAATTTTTAAAAGTCTCCCCTAAATAGTTTATGACTTGCTGTACTCCCAGGAGCACGTTTTCAATCCTATCGATCTTCTTTGTCTGCTCCTTTGAACTCCGATTCAGCATGGACAACATGTCGGAAATGTCGACAGGGACACTCGCATTTTGATTCCCGTCTTCTTTACGGCTGCCGGTCTTTCTCGTTTCCTCTTCCTCAGTCGTCAGCATTTCCATCCTCAGGCCAATCTTGTCAACGTCTTGCGTTATGCCGTCCAGTTTCTGAATGACCTTTTCCTGAATGCCCAATAGTTTATCGACAGTTTGGCTTAAAGACTCCAGCTTCACATCCATCACATTGAAAGCATCCCCGGAGGTGTGCCGGTTGCCATCGGAAAGTCTTCTGGAGGGTCCAGTGATCGCTGGAGGCCCTTGGCTCTGGATGGCATTCGAGTCGAAAACCTTGGCCAGAGAATGGACCAGAGTGCTGGAGTTCTTCCTGGGCGGCGTATTCATTGTGGTCCTTAATGCAGAGATAAGGAAATCAAAATCTTGCAGGGCTGAGGGGAGAGGCACAGTCAGTGGCTCACCTCAGAGCAAGTTCAAAAGAATGAATCAGTCCCTTCAAAAAGACACAAGAAATCCTTGCGGTTCTGTTTTTCTGCTTCAGGAGGATTCTCCTTCGAGCACAGCCTGCAAAATGTTTGTCAGAGCATTGGATAGCTGGCTTGACAAATGCACCAGGGACTTTTGAATGTTTGAAACCACACAGCAAAACTCTTGACATTCAAATTCTAGCAGATGATTCCAACAGGCGTCCCAGACAAATATAGTTTAGGCTGTAACCTTAGTGACTGCTGATAATCCTTTCTGCTCACTTGCCTGCCTTTGTTCATTTATGTATTCTGAAGACGCACAATGGCTACATTTAGCAAACTGACATTGAAATTCCCCACTCCCTCCCCAATCCCCAGCTCTCTCTCTCCCCCCCCCTCATTCCGAATGTATTTTATCCTGTGACGTTAGCACTGAAATAAATAAGACTATTTGGACACTTGTGGCATTTGGCAACACACATCTTGCTTGACATTTGAGATGTTTGGAAACGCAAAGACATTTCCACAGTACTTCTGCGAATCACGATGACAATGTGATTTTTCATTTTTTTTTAAATGGAGGTAAATAATTGATCAACTTTCACCACAATTGTGATTGGCCTTGACTATCAGACGCAAAGGAAATCAGAAAGTGCTCAGTTTTAAAATTCCAAATACCTCTTTTCTTTCTTGGAAAATGACGAAGTGCAAGATTTTTTTTCACACATTTGACGGGAACGCGTGTTTAGTAAAGGCAGACTCTTACGATGGTTAGAAATTGGGTTCCAACCCTCATTCTCCACACTTTAACGTGTGACCCTGCCTGACACATCAGTGCGGTACCGACGGAGTGCAGTGCTGTCAGATGTGGCATCCCTCGGGTCAGATGTCAAACCTGTTCTCTTAGGTGGATGTAAGCGATCCCAAAGCATTTTTCAAAGAAGAGCAGGATATCTCGACTGACGTCCTAGCCAGTACTTATCCGCAACTAACACAACAAAACCATTTGACCATGCAGCAAATCGGGACATCCTGAGGTTTGTCTGAAGTGTAGTAACCGTTGTAATATGGGGAAACGCGACAACTAATCGGTGCACAGCAAGATCCCACAAATATCAATTAAATAAACGACCGGATAACCCTCTCCATTCTTACTGGTGCACTTTCCGAAATCTCTCGTGAATTCACATAGATGCTCTTTCATCCTGCCAACCTAATTAAGCTGATTCTCTTCTTTTGATTGGTGGCAAGTTGGTTCTGATTGGCTGAAACATTGCCATGGTGAATGCACCAAGGAGCTGTCGTACCCTGTGCTTTTGTTGATCATAATGGGGCGGGTGGCAACCTGGCAAGCTGATTCAACTGGAACCAGTTGAGCGGCATTTAGCCAGCAGCTGGCATCCAAAGCCGGCACAACTGGTCTCAACTGGATCCAGCCTTCCTGGATCGCAGCTCGTTCCAATATCCAACTGTATCCATCTGGGCCAGCTGAACTTCCTTTTTCATCTTGTTACGTTGCAACAAAAGTGTCCTCCAAGTTTATTTAAATTACGCCCAAAGGCTAAATAGGCTTAAATTGGAAATTAGGGGAAAGATCAGGATCCAAGAGAATTCCAAAGCCAACATTTATTTCTTAAGATTTAAGCTTCAACTCATTTAACAATCCATTTAACCATCATCCATTTAGAGCATGTTGCAGAATCAGCAATGACCATTTTTAATGCGATTTATATTTCAGTCAGAAAAATGTATCAAAAGAAATAGAAAATATAGAGTGGGGCTCACTGAGGGTCAGGAAAGCATTGAAAAATTAAAGTGGAAAGGTCAAACAAATGCACCATTTCTTGCTGTGCCTGAAAGTCTGATCACAAAGTTGAGAAAGCACCCCCTCCACCCCAGAACAAGCTCAGCTGGAGGTCATCCGATTTTGATATCTGGACAGTGGGCAGTTTAATGGGCAGAGATTAGTTCAGACATCGATGGTCCGATGTGAAAAATTAAGCCTTATATCGTTCTCCATGTTCTGCACCTACAAATCCCACAATCTATTAAAGTACGTAATTTGTTTTTCATCCAGATTACAGGTGTGCCGAATGCAGACGACACTGCAGGTCTGGAATTTTTATTGGCCGTCTGCAACTGTACATACTGAAAAAAAAGGTGGCTCCACATAACTCGCTGTTCACTACATTAACGCCGCTATATCAATGCAAACCGTAGGGAGAATCCAAAGAGCTTCTACAAATATATAAACGGCAAAAGAGTAACGAGAGAGAGAGTAGGGTCTTTTAAGGATTCAAAAGGTCATCGATGTGCGGATCCACAAGAGGTGGTGAAGATCCTAAATGAATATTTCTCATTGGTATTTACTGTTGAGAAAGGCATGGATGTTTGGGAACTTGGGGGGAATAAATAGTGACGTCTTGAGGAGTGTACATATTGTAGAGAAGGAGATTCTGGAAGTCTTAAAAAGCATCAAGGTAGATAAATCCCCAGGACCTGATGAAATGTATCCCAGGACGTTGTGGGACGCTAGGGAGGAAATTGCAGGTTCCCGAGCAGAGATATTTAAATCATCGACAGCCACAGGTGAGGTGCCTAAAGGTTTGAGGGTAGCAGATGTAGTACCTTTGTTTAAGAAGGGCCGTAGGGAAATGCCTGGGAACTACAGGCCAGTGAGCGTAACGACTGTGGTGGGTAGGTTTTAGAAGGTATTCTGAGAGACAGGATCTACAGGCATTTAGAGAGGCAAGGACTGATTAGGGAAAGTCAGCAAGGTTTTGGGAGTGGAGAATCATGTCTCACAAATTTGATTGAGTTTTTTCAAGGGGTAAACAAGAAGCTAGATGAGGGCAGTGCAGTTGATGTCTTTAGCATGGATTTTAGCAAGGTCTTTGACAAGATGCCACGTGGTAGGTGTTGCAGAAGGTTAAATCTCATGAGATCCAGGGTGAGGTAGCCAATTGGATGCAAAATTGGCTTGATGACAGAAGACAAAGGGTGGTTGTGGAGGGTTGTTTTCAATCTGGAGGCCTGTGACCAGTGGTGTGCCTGAGGGATCGGTTCTGGGTCCACTGTTATTTGTTACTTATATTAATGATTTGGATGAGAATTTAGGAGGCATGGTTAGTAAGTTTGCAGATGACACCAAGATTGGTGGCATAGTGGACAGTGAAGAAGATTATCTAGGATTGCAATGGGATATTGATCAATTGGGCCAGTGGGTCGGTGAATGGCAGATGGAGTTTAATTTAGACAAATGTGAGGCGATGCATTTTGGTAGATCAAATCGGGGCAGGACCTACTCGGTTAATGGTAGGGAGTTGGGGAGAGTTACAGAACAAAGAGATCTAGGAGTACAGGTTCATAGCTCCTTGAAAATGGAGTCACAGGTGGACAGGGTGGTGAAGAAGGCATTCGGCATGCTTGCTTTCATTGGTCAGCACATTGGATACAGGAGTTGTGATGTCTTGTTCAAGTTGTATAAGACATTAATAAGGCCACACTTGGAATACTGTGTGCAATTCTGGTCATCCTATTATAGGAAGGATATTATTAAACTAGAAAGAGTGCAGAAAAGTCCTAGTATGCTCCTGGGACTTGATTATTTGAGTTATAAGCAGAGGCTGGATGGACTGGGGCTTTTTTCCCCTGGAGTGCAGGAGGCTTAGGGGTGATCTTATAGAGGTCTATAAAATAATGAGGGGCATAGATAAGGTAGATAGTCAATGTATTTTCCCAAAGTTTAACGGTGAGAGGGGAGAGATACAAAAGGGTCCAGAGGGGCAATATTTTCACACAGAGAGTGGTGCGTGTCTGGAATGAGCTGCCAGAGGCAGTAGTAAAGGTGGTACAATGTTTTCTTTTAAAAAGCATTTAGACAGTTATGTGGTAAAGCTGGGTATAGAGGGTTATGGGCCAAATGTGGGCACCTGGGACGAGCTTAGTGGTAAACACTGGGCGGCATGGACAAGTTGGGCCAAAGGGCCTGTTTCCATGCTGTAAACCTCTCTGACTCTATAACAGTGACACATTTGAATGCTTGGCTTTGCATTGGGTAATGATTCCATTGGCATTTCTGATGCTTTTGGTTGCTTTGTCCGGGATTCTCTGTTGGGAATCCGGCCCGAGACCGCTGCTAGCGAGGACGGAGAATTTGGCACTCAGCCAAATCTCCCATTCACCACAACGGGACCAGAGAATCCCCTTGCCGTGAACAGATGGAGAATCCCATCCCTTTTATGCTAAGTCAATTTAGGGGCCGGTAACTTTAACTGGTCATTCGAGGCAATTGCGATTCTTGACCTTATGGACTTGTAACCATGAAAGCGTAGCACCTCTGAGCACACCATTGCAAGTGTGGTAGCATGCATCTCTCCCAAATACATTAGAATTACGGGAGCAATTTTGAGCCTGGGTTGAGGGGCCTGCCAGGCAGTGCCTCTGGAACCCTCACACTGCCCCCATGGTGTTTCCCTGTGCCTGGGATGGGGAGGGGGACAGGTTTGTTTAAATGCAGATGGGGTCTTTGTTGTTCGGAAAACAAAGGTAGTTCCAAGGGATAGGAAGTTGCATTGGTAAACGTTAGAAATAAGGTATAGTTTTAAGTGGGTTTAATTCAACTTTCCTGTGCCTGTAAAGGTGAACTCTCTAATTAGATTCATGCTGGAAAAGGTGTTTGTATTTAAGGGGATTGGTTCCGTTCAAATGGTGTCTCTATTGTGCTTGGAGAGGGCTATGGTGTGAAGAATGAATAGTAGAGTGGGAATTCCTGGTCGTCCAGGTGATGGGAAGAAGGTCGGAGCTTCTGCCCTCACTATCCATACCTCCAGGTGGCAATGTGCATGTTGCCAGGGCAACTTGAAATTCCAGCGTGAATGAGAACACACCGCCACCATCAACTCGTATAAAAGTCAATCAGCAATAAATCTTTTCCCTGTAAGAAAATCGACTTCACAGGTCATACACGAAGGGATCCCCCAGCTTTTAAAATAAAAACAATCATTAATTCAGTTTTACTAATGAGGCAGTTGTCGCATAAATCATATGGCGGTAATTACATGGGAATGAATCAAGGAGACATGTTTCTGAGTGGGGAAACTAAATAACTGGGTTAAAGTTCAAGGTAGAGTCACTTTAAATGATATATTGAAAGAACAGGTCTAATAGATCAAATGGTTTATTTTCATTCTGTGCATTTTTACATTCTATATTTGCTGGATCATAAACATGGATATTGTAGATATTTGCAAGGATTGTAATGTTCAAATACACAGAAGAAATCCAAAGATTACTTGTTGACCTGATGGCAATCTTTAAGATTATATACTTCTGTTAGCTGCCCCATGTTCTAATGTAAAGTGAAGAAAATCTGCTCGTTCCCATTCAGAACTGACTTGAGTATCGAGAGAGAAGGAGATGACTTTGTGAAGTGTGTCCTCGCCACCATGACCTCATTCCTCTCTGCTACCACTGCCAGAAATGCTGCTGACCGCTCTTGCCACGAGCAGGGTGGGAAGGGCCTGGGCTCATAGACTATTTCCTGCCTTTCACCCTTGGTTCCTGCCATTCCCAGGAACACCATGTGAACCACGTCAGTAAGGCTGGGCCAAGAACAAGATGGTGCCAAATATACCGAATGGAGGGAGGGGGCTTCGCAATTGCCTTTTCCCCCCTTCAATCCTCTGCTCCGTCGTAACTCCTGAAGCTCTTGGCCTTGGTAGGGGTCCTCTGTGAACATCTTGGGTCAATCCTTATGGTCCAATGGCCTTGAAGACGTCTTTGACCATTCTCTGCTAGTAATTCCAATGCAGTTGGGTCTTCATTTTCCTGAGAAACCACACTGTGATCAAAGTGTGATTCCAAAGTGCCGCTGGAATACCCGTGTTGAATGAGATTCACACGGTATTATAGTTACCAATGTCACTCTGTTCTAAGTATATATATGTATCAATATTGTAAGTGCAGTTGCACTACCTGACCACCAGGGGGAGTAGCTCTGGGAGTACTCGAGTGTTTGTACTGGGCTCCTCCCTTGACTCCGCCCAGAACTCCTCCCCCGGAGCTGCTGTATAAAGATCCATGCCACAGAGTCAACCAGCCAGTTCACCGAAAGTTCAACGGCTAACAGGCTGGCTCTGTTGTAAGTATATTAAAACCGCTATTCTAATCCGACAAGCACGTGTCCGTAGAATTGATGGTTCCATCAATACCCATGCCAGCTTTGTAGAAACAACCTTTGGAAAACTTTGCCCGTGAGAGTCCAAACCAAGCCTGAAGATCAAACTAAGGAGTTAGGGCCCAACTTTTGAGAACTACCGGCTACGCATGTTTTAAAATAATTCAAGTTGCAAACATTCTTGGTTACCAGCGAATCTGAACATAATTTAGAGGTCGATTTGTTTTAATAACTATACTAACTTCCCAAAGAATAAGTGAAACTCATACAGCAAAAGGTTAGGGTTCATTTCTTTCCCCAGATGTTCTGCACAAAATTGAGACTTTCCACGCAACAATTTAATGTCAGGGTCAGATGGCTGTACTTTTCCACCTGCTTGGGGAATGTTTAAATACCCATTGCTTTTGTCTGGATGTGTCGGATGTGTTGACGAGTCTTCTACCTTGTTGTTGAAGTGTATAAACTGGTTGATGTTTTAAATCAACGTGCAATTGGAAATGTAACTCTTCTTCGCGAGGCTTTTGGTTAGTGCCTGGAATTTGCAAAGCAGGGGATGGTGCTTTCATTCAGTTCTGGATATCATTAACCTACAGATATTAACATTGAAACAGAAAGGTCATGTAATTCAATTTGAACAAGCATGGATCTCATTTGAAAATTATGCGACTGCCAAAAGGGGAAGGAGACCACCCTGATATCATCTGGAGGTAATTAGGACCAAATTAACCAACAGGTACAGAGGCTGGATGTGAGGCAAGAGCTACCAAGTCAGAAAAATAACGGTGCAATGGAAAGTATTAGAATATTGCTATTTTGCTCCATGTGGCACAATCGTATTGCATATTACTACTCTTCACTTCTGTTAAAATGGCTGTTAAATTAGGATATTGAATACAAGGTTATTCTCAACGCGCCCCTCACCTGAGGTATCTTGACCCTCAGGTTAAATCTCCACCAGTTAGCCCTCTCAGAGGAATCGTAGAATTTACGGTGCCAAAGAAGGCCATTCGGCCATTCGAGTCTGCAGCGGCCCTTAGAAAGAACACCGTACCTAAGCCCACACTTCCACCCTATCCCCGTAACCCAGTAACCCCACCTGCCCTTTTTTTGGACACTGAGTCCAATTTAGCATGGCCAATTCGCCTAACCTGCACATCTTTGGACTATGGGAGGAAACCGGAGCAACCGGAGGAAACCCACGCAGACACGGGGAGAACGTGCAGACTCCGCACAGACAGTGACCCAAGCCGGGAATCGAACCTGGGACCCTGGAGCTGCGAAGTGACAGTGCTCAGCACTGCGCTACCGTGCCGCCCTGGAAAGCAGCCTATGGTCTATGGCGACTTTACCTTTACCTGAATACAAGATAAGTGAAGAGTTAGTAAGCCATAACATTTTACTCAGGGTCAGGGAATGTTGATGTTGCACCTTATCATATCTCCCAATCACACCTCAAAAGGTTTCACATGCAATTAACTGCTTTGAAGCACAATTGTTTCTTTTACAGTTCAGCGAAGAAGCCATTTTGCTCTCATTATGCTGCCACTGCAGCAACAAAACAAATGTTAGGTTTGAAATGAGCTCCGTCCCAGTTTGTGTAACTCAGTTGGGTAGATGGCCATGTGGTTGAGAATAGTGCCAGCGGTACGAGTTTGATTCCTGTTCTGCCAGAGGTGGACTTGGACCAAGGTGGACCAAGAGAAATGGTAAGGAGCCAGGGGCCTGCTTTTGAGCATGTCGCATGCGGAATGGAACGGAGCCAGCAGTGGATACATACCTGAACTGGATTTAGTCCTGAAGCCTCAGTCACATCAGGCGGAATATTCCTCTCCGACCATCAGCGGGATTTGTGGTGGACGGAAGTGGAAGATACGGCAGGGAGTGAAAAATCAGTTTCCCCACATCAGGAAGCCAGGTTCAGGATCGTCCCCTCCTGACATCCATGGCGGGTTGATGTCGGCGTGTCATGTCTCCTGCTGAAGCTCGGCGTAAACCACTTTCCATCTCATGCCTGATCATTAAAATCCCAATGGACAAGGATGCTGCGCCCCTGTCACATCTTTCACCCCCACTATCAGGAATTCGCGCCATTCTATAACCTGACTGAACATGCACCCAGCAAGGGAAGATTTTTCACACGCTTGCCTGAAACGGCTGCTGGCCGCAGCTATGGTGTGTGGAAGAGATGAATGTGGGCGGTCTCGGGTGCAAGACCTGAAGGTGGGCATCCAGAGGAGAGGGAAAGAGGAACAGGAGAGGGGGGGGGGGGGGGGGGGTCCAGATTAGAACAGTTGGGGAGTCTGGATGAAAACAAGGGGGGTGGTGGATGGAGTGAGTGGGGAAGGAAGACAGGAAGAGGAAGGAACGAGGGGTGGGATGTGGGCAGACCCCAGAGAAGGGTCAGTCGAGTTGACATTGAGATCCTGAGGGAGCGAACTGGGGATGTTGTTGATAGGAGGGGATGGTGACTGTGAGAGGGGGAAGTGACACACGGTAGGGCGCGAGGGTCAGATAGGGAGGTATCTTTCTCATCTCAGAGACCGTTGAGGAGGACAAGGCTGATGACATAATTCATGGGTGGGATGAGGATCAGGGTGGGCATAGGAACATTGACTGGGTGGACTCTGCGGGGAAATAAGGCATATCAATTGATAACAGGGAACTCCCCCAGAACAGAGAGCCCTCTGATGGGGGTGTCTCTGATGGGTGTTGGGTCACCCCCATGAGGCAATACTGGGGGGGGTGAGATCCAGCAATTCCCATGGTGAGTGGGGGGGGGGGGGGGGGGGGCAGGACGCCACTACTTGTCAGGGGGGGGGGGACAGGATTTGCATTGCGGGGTGGTGGGGGGGGAGGGGGTCAGCCGCTGGACCTCGCTGTTGGGTCACCCGCTCAAAGTAGAACACAATGCCACAGAAAGTCGAGAAGAGCAAAGAAAGAGAAGGGGGGAAATCAAAATAGAAGTTAGGAAAGCAAAGAGAGGTGTATAGAAGAATATTGGAAAGCAAAATCATGGAGAACCCAAAGATGTTTTATCAATATATTAAGAGCAAGATGGTAACTCAGGAAATAGTCGGGCTCATAAAAGACCAAAAGGATAACCTATGGTGGAGGTGAAGGTTGTGGGTATGGCTCTCAATGAATACTTAGGGCGGGATTCTGCCGTACCTGGCGGAGACGGGGAGTCCCGGCGAGACGGAGTGGCGTGAACCACTCCGGCGTCGGGCTGCCTCAAAGGTGCGGAATCCTCCACACCTCCACACCGTGGTTGGCACCCCGCCGGCCGACATGGAAGGCCTTTGGCGCCGCGCTAGCTGGGGCTGAAGGGACTCCGCCGGCCCGCTCGGGTCCGTGCATGCGCGGGAGCGTCAGCGACTGCTGATGTCATCCCCGCGCATGCGCAGGTAGGTTCACCTACCGTCGGCCATCGCGGAGGACCACAGCGGCCGACGCGTAGGAAAAGATTGCACAGGCCCGCCCATGGATCGGTGGTCCCCGATCGCGGGCCAGGCCACTGTGGGGGCATCCCCTGGGGCCAGATCACCCCTCGCCCCCCCCCCCCCCCCTCCAGGACCCCGGAGCCCACCCACGCCGCCAGGTCCCGCCGGTAAGGGACCTAGTCCAATTTACACCGGCCGGACCTGCGTAGAACGAGCGGGACTTCGGCCCATCGCCAGTCGGAGAATCGCCAGGGGGGGCCGCTGCGAGAGGCCGCTGACCGGCGCGGCCCGATTCCCGCCCCCGCCAATTCTCCGCGCCAGAGAATCCCGCCCTTAGTGTCTGTCTTCATAAAAGTGGGGGACAATGCAGACATTGTCGTTCAGCAGGAGGAGTGTGAAGAATTGGATGTGATAAACAAAGGGAGACAGGAATTATTAAGGGGTTTAGATTCCTTGGAAGTGGCTAAGTCACAAGGGCAGGATGAAAAGTATTCCCGACCGGGGGAAACATTTTCAATCCTCACTGGATTTAGGTGAGGTACTGGAGGATTGCAGGCCTACTAATGTTGTACCTTTGTTTCAAAAGGGAGCGAGGGATAGACCGAATAATCACAGGCCAGTCAGTCTGACCTCAGTGATGGGAAAATTACTGGAATAAATTCAGAGGGACCAGATAAACTGTGACCTGGAAAGACACGGATTAATCAAGGACAGTCAGCATGGATTTGTGAAGGGAAGCTCATGTGAATGAAAAATGAAATGAAAATGAAAATCACTGATTGTCACAAGTAGGCTTCAAAATGAAGTTACTGTGAAAAGTCCCTAGCGAGGGGCTTTTGCGACTAATTCGATTGAATTGTTGAGGAAGTAGCAAGGAGGATTGATAAGGGTAGCGTAGTTGATGTGATCTACATGGATTTTGGCAAGGTTTTTCTCAAGATGCCACACGGCAGACTGATTAATAAAATAGAAGTCCATGGAATCCAGGGGAATGTAG
This sequence comes from Scyliorhinus canicula, assembly GCF_902713615.1. Lineage (NCBI taxonomy): Eukaryota > Metazoa > Chordata > Chondrichthyes > Carcharhiniformes > Scyliorhinidae > Scyliorhinus > Scyliorhinus canicula. Next base: position 19,715,388 of record NC_052150.1, on the reverse strand, counting down.
CAAGCTGGATATAAAACTGGCTCAATGACGGAAAGACTGTTTCCAGTGGGCTTCTGCAGAGCTCAGTATCGCAAAATCACGAAATTGTTACGGCGCAGGAGGAGGCCATTTGGCCCATTCTGTCCGCACTGGCCCTCCAAAGGAGCATCATGGCTCTGTGCTATTTCCCTGCTTTTTGTGGTATATATTAATAATTTGGATGTAAATGTGGTGGGAACGATCAAGACGTTGGCAGGCACAGAAATCGGCCACGTGGTTGTTAGCGAGGACGATTGCTGTCGACTGCTTAGCGAGGACGATTGCTGTCGACTGCAGGAAGGTATCAATGGCTTGGTCAGGTAGGCAGTTAAATGAAATACGACCCAGAGAAATGGGTGCTGCATTTGGAAAGGTCAACCAAGGAAACGGATTACACAGCAAATGGGAGGATACTGAGAGTAGAGGCAGTGAGGGTCCCCGGAGTGAATGTCGACAGATCCCTGAAGGTTGCAGGTCAGGCGGCTAAGAGAGCACATGGAATCCTTTCATTTATAGTCAAGGCACAGGATGTAAGAGCAGGGAGTTTTAGCTGGAACTATATCAAATATTAGTTCGGCCACAACTTGAGTACTGTGTGCCATTCTGCCACCTCATTACAGAAAGGATTTAATTGCATTAGAGAAGGTACAGGTGAGATTTATGAGGATATTGCCAGGACAGGGACATTGCAGCTATGAAGAAAGATTGGATAGGCCGGGTTTGTTTCCTTGGAACAGAGGAGGCTGAGGGAAGATTCATAGAATTTACAGTGCAGAAGGAGGCCATTCGGCCCATCGAGACTACACCGGGCCCTGAAAGAGCACCCTACCTAAGCCCATACCTCTACCCTATCCCTATAATTCAGCAACCCTACCTAACTTTTGGACACTACAGTGCAATTTAGAGACACCAATCCACCTAACCTGCACATCTTTGGACTGTGGGAGGAAACCGGAGCGCCCGGAGGAAACCCACGCAGACACGGGGAGAACGTGCAGACTCCGCACAGTCAGTGACTCAAGCCAGGAATCGAGCCCGGGTCCCTGGCGCTGTGAAGTGACAGTGCTCACCACTGTGCTACCGTGCCTAATTTCAACAATGCAGAGGGAGGTCATTCAGCCCATTGAGTTTGCACTGCCCTTTGAATGAGCACCCTACCAAGACCCAATCCCCTGACCTGACCCTGTAATCCCACCCAACCTGCACATCTTTGGTCTGTGGGAGGAAACCAGAGCACCCGGAGGAAACCCACGCAGACAGGGGGAGAAAGTGCAGACTCCGCACAGACAGTCACCCAAGGGTGGAAATGAACCCAGGTCCCGGAGCTATGAGGCAGCAGTGCTAACCACTGTACCGCCAGCCACCCTGGATTTAGTTTTGAGGAGCCTGGATAGATTGGATAGAAAGTGCCTCTTTACTTTAGCAGAGAGGTCAGTAATGGGGGGGGGGGGGGTGAATAGATTTTAAATGGTTCTGGAAAGATTAGAGGGGAGATGAGGATATTTCTTTCCACCCAGAGTATTGAGGGTGTCTGGAATTTGTTGCCTGAAAGGATTGCAGAGGCAGTATTCCTCAATTTATTTATAAGGTGTCCGGATATGCAGCTTAAGTGTGGAAACTTACAGAGCTACGGCCCAAATGCTGGAATGTCGGATTCGGCTGGGTGGGCTCCTTACTTCGGCCAGCGCGGACACAATGGGCCGAGTGGCCTCTTTCTTTCAAACAAAATGGCCGCGCACTCCAAAATGAACACTGATCGGGGCCGAAAAGATGGGACAGTTTGTGCTGGAGCGCCCATACAGCTGATAGGTCGGCTGGGGCCAGAGGGCACCAGGGGGTGCTTGGGGGGTGTGGGTTACCTGTACGACACAGGGCACCAGGTTTAAAGCAAGCTGTCAGCGGCATGCGCAGCTGCATGGCTGCCTTGCTGAGCTGCGGTAATGGTATTGTAGATCATTCCACCCCGACCCCACAGCCCACCTTCTGGCCAATCCCCTACTACTCCCCCCGGCCCTGGCAGAAGCCCCCCATCCAGCGGCACAGCAGTCGGCGAAATATGACGGTGCTGGATACTGTCCGTACGCCCTTTCTCTCTCTCAGCAACCACTACGCCAGGTTCACGATTGCGAGAGCACACGTGAACCACCCCGTCGGAGGTGGAGAAACACGGGTGGGCCCACTAATGATATGCGAATGGTGTTGCAACTAAGCATGGTGAGCGTCGCATTGACGCCGTTTTTGGGGAGGCGGAGCATTGTAATTCTGTGTCAAACCGACGCCTGCTGCGATTTCGGAGTCGTGACCTATTCTCTGCCTGATTGCAGGCCCCGATTCTGGTGTTGGCTAACGGAGAATCTGTCCAGGGAGTACTAAGCTCCTAGAGCACCGCGCTCCTCCAATTCCAGCCTCTCGCGCCTCCACAATTTACATCGGTCGCATTTTGCTGGCGACAACAAACATCAAGGCAGAACGTGTTGAATTCCCTTCCTGAGCCGCGATGTGTCTCTCCCCCTCTATCTTTAAGACGTTCTTCAAAACACACCTCTTTGCCAAGCTATTGGTCACCTGTCCTAATTTATTAATTCACTTACTGATGTGATGGCACTGGCTGTGCCAACATTTGCTGCCCATCCCTCAGTGCCCTCGAGAAGGTGAACCGCTGAAACTCCCACCATGTAGGTACACGCACAGTGCTGTTAGGGAGGGAGCTCCAGGATTTTGACCCAGCGACAGTGAAGGAATGGCGATATATTTAGAAGTCAGGGTGGTGAGTGACTTGGAAGGGTACTTCCAGTTGGTGGTGTTCCCATGTACCTGCTGCCCTTGTCCTTCAGTGGGCATATGTTTGGAAGGTGCTGCCTATGGGATATTGGTGCGTTCCTGCAGTGCATCTTACGGATGGTGCACACAGCAGACACTGTGAGTCGGTGGCGGAGGGAGAGCATGTTTGTGGAAGGGGTGCCAATCAAGTGGGCTGCTGGTCCTGGATGATAGGAAGGCAGATCATTATTTGAATGGGTGTAAATTGAGAGAGATGGATACTCAGCGAGACCTTGGTGTCCCCGTGCATCAGTTCCCGAAAGTAAGCGTGCAGATACAGCAGGCAGGCCTTCATAGCGAGAGGAGTTGAGTATAGGAATAGGAATGTTTAACTGCAATTGTATAGGGCATTGGTGAGGCCACACCTGGAGTATTGTGGGCAGTTTTAGTGTCCTTATCTGAGGAAGGATGTTCTTGCTATGGAGGGAATTCAGCGAAGGTTTACCAGGCTGATTCCTGGGATGGCAGGACTGTCATATGAGGAGAGACTAAATCGCTTAGGATTATATTCACCGGAGTTTAGAATAATGAGAGGGGATCTCATAGAAACTTAGAAAATTCTAACCGGATTAGACGGTAGATTCAGAAAGATTGTTCCCAATGGTGGGGAGTCCAGAACTAGGGGTCATATTTGAGGATAAGGGGCAATCCTTTTAGGACTGAGGTGAGAAGACATTTCTTCACCCAGAGAGTAGTGAATCAGCGGAATTCGCTACCACAGAAAGTAGTTGAGGAAAAAACATTGTGCAATTCAAGAAGGAATTGGATATAGCTCTTGGGGCTAAAGGGATCCGGGGATATGGGGGAAGGCGGGGTCAGGGTATTGAACTTGATGATCAGCCAAGATCATAATGAATGGCAGAGCAAGCTCGAAGGGCCGAATGGCCTCCTCCTGCTTCTACTTTCCATGTGTGTTTCTATGTCCGGATATGTAAACTTCATGACAAAGAATGTAGGGCCAAACAGCAGCCAAGAGTACTTGCCTGAGCAACTTGGCCGATAGCTGTGTAGCTGTGACACAGGCAATGGGGGTGGGGGGGGAGTTTTGCAACATAATCCTGGGTGCTTTCTGGATGTGCATCTGTCAGGTCACATATATAACCTTCTGGACAGCTGGGAATTCACCCAATCTGGAATCACAGAAAGCAGCGACGTGATAGGACCATTTGGTTTAATGGTGTTGCTGGCCCTCTCAATGTGCGGCCCATGGCACTCGGGTTGCAGTGCGAGCTCCCACGGTTCACCCTTTGAAACTCCTCGGCAGAAAAGGGGCACCATTCTGCGACTGAGCAGATAGCCTGGCAGCTGAGCCAAAACAGGTGTGCATGTGAATGGTAGGTTTAGAAAACACTCGCTACGATGTATTTTTACCCAGTATCCAACCTCTGATCTGCTAAGGAAAGAGAAAGAGAGAGAGAGAGAGAAAAACAGGTGGTTTTTTCGACAATGAGGATGACCTTTTGTTTCTAAAGATCAGAGCAGCAAAGGGGTGAGACCAAGAGCTGAAGAGCACACTCATTCTAATTTGAACGGCCTCTGAAAGGATTATAGAGTCGTAAAGGGTAATATTACACTCAGCATGGCTGTACATTGGGGGTCATTTTACCAGTCACAAATGGATTAGTTTGGGTCGTGTGGAGAAGATAACATTTTAATACGAGGAGTTTGGGGAGGCGACCAGCTAGTTATAATCCCAGATATCTTGCTCAGTGAGTTCACCGCATCCACCAGAGTGTTAGAAAACACAGCGATTTGTGTCACGGAAGAGATATACCGTAACCTAAGAATTACTTCAGTTGTTGGAAAACCTGCGCCATCCACCTCTGCATGAGACTCAATACATTGCCGGATTTATGTTGTAAATACAAGTGAATCTCATCGCTTATATATATTTAGGCTGTTAATTCGTGTTGTAAAGCCCCTGTTAACGATATGATTTATGACACTGTCATGAAACTCAACCTCTGCGTCCATGAAAGGGATCTGTCCAATTTGTGCAGGTGGTGAATTATATCTCGAGGTTTCTGACATGTTCAAATTCCTTTTTCTTTTTCAGACTCACTTCTCTGCCACCTAATCCAATCTTACTTTCCCTCTCTTTATTTCGCTTTCTGTATCTAACTTGACTCTGATTCATCCCATTTCCTTCACCGACCTTCTCTCGCTACCTTTACATTTCATGAGTTAAGGGCTCGACCATTGGAGCCAGCATTCAGGAAATTCCCGCTGCTCATTGACCTCATCATCAATTCCCAGCAATTTGCAATGCAAAAGTCATGTGAGCTGAAGACAAAGGATGCAAATGGGATTCACGGTGCTCGCCATGAGGTGACCCACTTCATCGATTTGTGGCCCATTACATGTCTGTTCAGAGGAACTGATCAATGCAACAGCTGCTCCATAATGTTTACACGTATGTGGTGATTGTACATTTAAGGGCAACACAGCAGAATAAGGGTCACCTGGTCTGGGTGACCAATCGTTACACAGGGTGCTGGATTCTCTGGTCTCCTAGCCGCCTGTTTCTCGGCGCCGTCCCGTTCGCTGGCTGCGAGATTCTATCTTCCCACCGCTTGTCAATGGGTTTTCCAATTGAAATGACCCCCCTCCGCTGGGAAACCCATGCGGGATAGCGCTGCCAGCGGGAAAAGAGAATCCCAACGGTCAGAGAATTCTGACCAGAGTGTGAGATCACACCATGGCGGAAGAGGCTCCAAGGCAGAGACACTTTAGAAGCCAGCCACAGCCCATGCGACTGACATGTAATTCTTATCAATAAATACCTTCTGTGTTCACTAATGAAATCTGTGAAAGTGCACCTGTGCAAAGTAGCTTCTGCCTTTCGATCTAGTTTACGATTATTTGCATTAGGAACAGGGCCAATTGAGGAATCCGTAAGTTTTATGAGGCAGTCACAGTAAATTCCTACCGTTGCTTCTTCACTTGCCAAACCAATAAACACATTTGTTGAAGCCTCTGTCATTACACTATACGGGGGCTCAGTGATGATCTGCATCACAGCTTAATCAGTTTAAAATGCAGTTGGTCACAGTCAAATGTGAATGTCACTGGCCCTTGTCCGAGTGTGCAAACTTTGCATGAATTTGTACAGTATTTGCAGATAGATATATATTTCCAGGTAGCTCTTACCACCCAGTTTCCATCTTCTGGTTGGTGCTGCAGATAAAGATGGCGCAATGGAATGAAAACATTGAGAATGCTATAAGGAAACAAGGCATTGACCTGCATGATGCCTTGACCTTTATTACAAGGAGGGGTGGAGTATAAAATGGGGAAGTCTTGCTCCAACCATATAGGGCATTGGTAAGACCAAACCTGTGCAAGTATTGTGCAGTTTTGGTGTCCTTATCTGAGGAAGGATGTTCTTGCTATGGAGCGAGTGCAGCGAAGGCTGGGATGGTGGGACTGTCATATGAGGAGAGACCAAGTCAGTTAGGATTATATTCACTGGAGTTTAGAATAGTGAGAGGGGTCTCACAGAAACTGACAAAATTCTAACAGGATTAGGCAGGGTAGATTCAGATAGAATGTTCCCGATGGTGGGGAAGTCCAGAACTAAGGGTCATAGTTTGAGGATAAAGGGGTAAACCTTTTAAGACTGAGCTGAAGAGAAATTTCTTCACCCAGAGAGTGATGAATCTGTGGAATTCGCTACCACAGAAAGTAGTTGAGGCCAAAACATTGTATAATTTCAAGAAGGATTTATATATAGCCCTTGGGTTAAAGGGACCAAGGAATATGTGGGGGAGACGGGTTCAGGGCATTGAACTAGATGATCGGCATGATTATAATGAATGGCGGAGAAGGCTCGAAGGGCCAAATGGCCTCTTCCTGCTTCTATTTTCTATGTTTCTATGTGTACGGGTCTCTTTATTTAAGGAGGGATTTACTCGCATAGGAGCCAGTTCAATGAAGGTTCACTAGGTTGAATCCCGGGATGAAGGGGTTGTCTTTATAGGACAAAGTTGAGCAGGTTGGGCCGATACCCGGAGTTTCGGAGAATGCGTGGTGATCTTATTGAAACATGTAAGATGTAGAGGAAGCTTGCCAGAGTAGATGTTGAGCAAATGGTTCCCGCTGTGAGAGAGCGTAGAATTGGAGGGTACAGTATCAACATTAGGGTTCTTCCATTTAAGGTAGAAGAATTTCTTCTCTGAGAGGGTTGTTAACCTTGAGTTAGCCAGATTTTTTGATCTACAAATGGGCATGGGGAACAGGCAGGAAAGTAGGGTTAAGGCTGTGGTCAGCTGTGATCTTCTGGGGTGGCAGAGCAGGCTCAAAGGGCCAAATAGCCTTCTCTTATTTCTGTTCTAATAGAAACATAGAAAATACGTGCAAGAGTAGGCCATTCGGCCCTTCGAACCTGCACCACCAATCAATATGATCATGGCTAATCCTGCAAATTCAGTGTCCCACTCCCTCTTTCTCTCCATACCCCTTGATCCCTTTAGTCGCAAGGGCCACGTCCAGCTCCCTCCTCAACATATCTAACGAACTGGCCCCAACAGCTTTCTGTGGTAGAGAATTTCACAAGTTCACAACTCTCTGAGAGTCCTCACCTCATTCCTGAATGGCTTACCCTTTATTCTTAGGCTGTGACCCCTATTTCTGGAAGGGTAGCAGGGATAATCCAGGGAATTATAGACCTGTGAGCTTGACGTCAGTGGTAGGCAAACTGTTGGAGAAGATATTGAAGGATAGTATCTATTCACATTTGGAAGAAAATAGACTTATCAGTGATAGGCAGCATGGTTTTGTGCAGGGAAGGTCATGTCTTACAAACCTAATAGAATTCTTTGAGGAAGTGACAAAGTTAATTGATGAGGGAAGGGCTGTAGACGTCATATACATGGACTTCAGTAAGGCGTTTGATAAAGTTTCCCATGGCAGCTTGATGGAAAAAGTGAAGTCGTATGGGGTTCAGGGTGTACTAGCTAGATGGATAAAGAACTGGCTGGGCAACAGGAGACAGAGAGTAGTGGTGGAAGGGAGTGTCTCAAAATGGAAAAAGGTGACTAGTGGTGTTCCACAGGTTTCCGTGCTCGGACCACTGTTGTTTGCGATATACATAAATAATCTGGACAAAGGTATAGGTGGTCTGATGAGCAAGTTTGCAGATGATACTAAGATTGGTGGAGTTGCAGATAGCGAGGAGGACTGTCAGAGAATACAGCAAAATATAGATAGATTGGAGAGTTGGGCAGAGAAATGGCAGATGGAGTTCAATCCAGGCAAATGCATTTTGGAAGATCTAATTCAAGAGTGGACTATATGGTCAATGGAAGAGTCCTGGGGAAAATTGATGTAGAGAGAGATCTGGGAGTTCAGGTCCATTGTATCCTGAAGGTGGCAACGCAGGTCAATAGAGTGGTCAAGAAGGCATACAGCATGCTTGCCTTCATCGGTCGGGGTATTGAGTACAAGAGTCGGCAGGTCATGTTACAGTTGTATAGGACTTTGGTTAGGCCACATTTGGAATACTGCGTGCGGTTCTGGTCGCCACATCACCAGAAGGATGTGGATGCTTTAGAGAGGGTGCAGAGGAGGTTCACCAGGATGTTGCCTGTTATGGAGGGTGCTAGCTATGAAGAAAGGTTGAGTAGATTAGGATTGTTTTTGTTGGAAAGACGGAGGTTGAGGGGGGACCTGATTGAGATCTACAAAATTATGAGGTATGGAGAGGGTGGATAGCAACAAGCTTTTTCCAAGAGTGGGGGTGTCAATTACAAGGGGTCACGATTTCAAAGTGAGAGGGGGAAAGTTTAAGGGAGATGTGCGTGGAAAGTTTTTTACGCAGAGGGTGGTGGGTGCCTGGAACGCTTTGCCAGCGGAGGTGGTAGAGGCGGGCACGATAGCATCATTTAAGAGGCATCTAGACAGGTATATGAATGGGTGGGAACAGAGGGAAGTAGATCCTTGGAAAATAGGAGACAGGTTTAGATAAAGGATTTGGATCGGTGCAGGCTGGGAGGGCCAAAGGGCCTGTTCCTGTGCTGTAATTTTCATTGTTCTTCTTTGTCCTCAACATCGGGAATATTCTTCCCATATTTAGCCTGTCCAGTCCCTTCAGGATTTTATATGAGATCCCCTCTCATTCTTCTGAACTCCAGGGAGTACAAGTCCAGTCGATCCAATCTTTCTTCATATGTTAGTCCTGCCATCCCAGAATTAGTCTGGTGAACCTTCACTGGACACCCTCAATAGCAAGAATGTCCTTCCTCAAACTAGGAGACCAATAGTGCACACAATACTCCAGGTGTGGCCTCAGCAAGGCCCTGTATAACTGCAGCAAGACATCCCTACTCCTATACTCAAATCCTCTCGCGATGAAGGCCAGCATGCCATTAGCTTCCCTCAACACCTTCTGTATCTGCATGGCAACCTTCAGTGACTGTTCCACCATGACACCCAGATCTCGTTGCATTTTGCCTTTTCCTAAACTGCCACCATTCAGATATTAATCTGCTTTCCTGTTTTTCCAACGAAGTGGATAACCTCACATTGACCCACATTATATTGCATTTTCCAAGTCTTTGCCCACTCAACCAGCCTGTCCATGTCACCCTGCAGCCTCTTTGCGTCCTCCTCAGAGCACACACTGCCACCCAGCATAGTGTCATCTGCAAATCTGGAGGTATTGTTTGCAATTCCTTCGTCTAAATCATTAATGTACATTGTGAACAGCTGGGGTCCCAGCACTTAACCCTGCGGTACCGCACTAGTCACTGCCTGCAACTCTGAACAGGACCCAATTATTTCCATTCTCTGCTTCCTATCTGCCAACCAGTTCTCTATCCACGGCAATACATTGCCCCCAATACCATGAGCTTTAATTTTGCTCGCTAATCTCTTATGTGGGACCTTGTCAAAAGCCTTTTGAAAGTCCAGATACACAACATCCACTGGTTCACCCTAGTCCATTCTACTGGTCACATAGAACATAGAAAAATACAGCACAGAACAGGCCCTTCGGCCCACGATGTTGTGCCGAACCTTTGTCCTAGATTAATCATTGATTATCATAGAATTTACAGTGCAGAAGGAGGCCACTCGGCCCATCGAGGCTGCACCAGCCCCCGGAAAGATCCTCAATCCTCAAACATCCTCAAATAATTCCAGAAGATTTGTCAAGTATGATTTTCCTTGATCCTGGCCCTGCTTTCCAAATGCTCAGTTATTTCAACCTTAATAATTGACTCCAGCATTTTCCCCACCACCGATGCCTATAATTCCCTGTTTTCTCTCTCCCTCCTCTTTTTAAAAAATAGAGTTACATTAGCTACCCTCAAATCCATTGGAACTCTTCCAGAGTCTATAGAATGCTGGAAAATGATCACTAATGTTTCCATTATTTCTAGGGCCACTTCCTCAAGTACTCTGGTATGCCGAGCATCAGGGCCCTGGGAACTTGTTGGGTTTTAATCCCATCAATTTCCCCAATACAATTTCCTGAAGATTTCCTTCAGTGTCTCTTTCATGCGAGATCCTCTGTCCCCGAGTAAAGGCATTATCAAACTCGGGGGTGGGGCCCGTAGGTGGGTCGCGGGCGGGTGTCGGGAGGGTAGTGGAGCCGTCCGTCGTGGCGCTCCTGATCGCACAAATCTGCGCGCAGCAGCCGCTGTCAATAACGCCGGCTGTCAATAACGCCAGCTGTCAATAACGCCGGCTGTCAATAACGCCGGCTGTCAATAACGCCGGCTGTCAATAACGCCGGCTGTCAATAACGCCGGCTGTCAATAACGCCGGCTGTCAATAACGCCGGCTGTCAATAACGCCGGCTGTCAATAAAACCGGCTGTCAATAACGCCGGCTGTCAATAACGCCGGCTGTCAATAACGCCGGCTGTCAATAACGCCGGCTGTCAATAACGCCGGCTGTCAATAACGCCGGCTGTCAATAACGCCGGCTGTCAATAACGCCGGCTGTCAATAACGGCGGCTGTCAATAACGGCGGCTGTAAATAACGCCAGCTGTCAATAACGCCGGCTGTCAATAACGCCGGCTGCAAGCGGCTTTCAAAATGGCCACGCACATGTGAAAAAAATGCACTGCGCATGCGTGCCAGATCATCGGCGCGCATGCGCAAAACAATGCGCGTGCGCGCCGATGATCGAGCACGGATGCGCAGTGCGGCCTCTTTTTTTTAAAACGGCCGGCACCTTTTTGTTTTACAAGTTCGGGGCGGTTTTATTCATTTTATTCATTTATTTTATTAATTTTCTTTATACAAGTTCGGGGGGATTTTATTTGATAAAATTTTATGGTAATAAAATGCAGAACTTTGGACGGATGGAGACTCCATACTTTCCGACACCAGAAGGCTTCACCTTCATCCAACAGGTTCCATGGGAGGAGCGTGTACGAGGGCCAAAGGGACCCAAAACCATTTCCTCCATTTTTGTCAGCAGCAACAAGGTAAGAGGAAATGGTGTGTCGTGCAGGTCGGCCAGCGTGGGTCGTGGATGTCGGCCGGCGTGGGTCATGAAGGTCGGCCAGCGTGGGTCGCAAAGGTCGGCTGGCGTGGGTCACGAAGGTCGGCCGGCGTGGGTCGTGAAGGTCGGCCAGCGTGGGTCGTGTAGGTCGGCCAGCGTGGGTCGTGAAGGTCGGCCAGCGTGGGTCGTGAAGGTCGGCCGGCGTGGGTCGTGAAGGTCGGCCGGCGTGGGTCGCGAAGGTCGGCTGGGTTGGGCCCTGAAGGTTGGCCGGTTGGTAAAAATGGGTCCCCGGGAAAAAAGTTTGAAGAACACTGCCCGAGTATTTCCGGAAGATTATTTATGTCCTCCTTAGTGAAGACAGATACAAAGTATTTGTTCAACTGGTCTGCCGTCTCTTTGTTGCCCATGATGAATTCACCTGATTCTAACTGTAAGGGACCTACTTTTGTCTTCGCCAGTCTTTTTCTCTTCACATAACTATAGAAGTTTTTGCAGTCAGTTTCAAAGTTTTCTTTAAGCTTGCTCTCGTATTCTATTTTCCCCTTCCGAATTAAACCCTTTGTCCTCCTCTGCTAAATTTTTAATTTCTCCCAGTACTCAGGCTTGCTGCTTTTTTGGGCCAATTTATATGCCTCCTCTTTGGCTTTGAAACTATCCCTGATTTCCCTAGTTAGCCATGGTTGAGCCACCTTCCCCGTCTTACTCTTGCACCAGGCCTGGATGTACAATTGTTGAAGTTCATCCATGTGTACTTTAAATGTCTGCCATTGCCTATCCAACGTCAACCCCTTAAGTATCCTTTGCCGGCTTATCCTAGCCAATGTACATCTCATACCATCAAAGTTAGCTTTCTTTTGCTGTTCAGCAAAGTTCATTTGCTGAGTATGGTTACACACCGGCTGGACTTTGTGGGAGTGAAATTCCTTTGGTTTGTGGTTAACGTGTAGCACTCACAGGGCAAAGTGCTTCCAGTCAATGGTGCCTTACACCATGGGGAACCTTGCAATACTTATGAAATCACATGGTTACTCTGCCTGGCTTCTCCCTGGCAAGATAGAATGAAATGTACTTAGCCTCAACAAAGAGCCTCAGTGACAGCCCAGTGGACAACAAACAAGATCCAAAGTGAAGTGTACATACCCGATGCATCGTTCCTCACTGAACTTCAGCTCAGAGAATTGTTTCCAGAAACGGGGCACGATCTGACGGGAGAAACACGAAGTGCGGTAGCGAGCGCGACTTGCTGGGTGCTTCCCCATGGCCGATCTGGTGAGACTGCGACAGGATCTAACGTCAATTAGGGGCACAAATGATTCCCCATTGGCTTCACGATAGAAACGGCTGTCCCGCCAGCTGATTCACCTGGAACATGCCCGGCAACTACCCGCTAACAAGGGGGAGCCGCACATAAACCGCACACAGCCATGGCACCACGGAGACCTGCTCCAGGTTTCGGAGATGCCAACCTGGCCAGGCTCCTGAATGCCGTGGAGTCGGGATGGGACACCCTGTTCCCGTGAGGGGGTCAGCAGATCAGCCACAGGGCCGCCAGTGCCAACTGGGAAGCAGTGGCAGCGGCCGTCAATTGGGGCAGCGTCACGAGGAGGGCAGCAGTCCAATCAGGAAGTAGCTTAATAAAATCCACAAGGCCGCACGGGTGAGTTAACATCGGCCCCCAGGCATCAGTCACTGATCACATGTCCATTCTCTCGCAGGGTCTGCATTGGATGGGACCTGGCCCATTGGGTGGCCAGCAGCCCCCCCCCCCCCCCCCCCCCCACCCACCACCCGCCTTCCAACAGACCATCACTGAGGAGAGGACCAAGAATGCCACCCTCAATGTGTACAGCTATCTCCCCCACCTTCCACCAACGCAGAGAGACACACCTCGGTGGGGGACATTAATGGACAGTTTCTGGGGCACAATCTGATGAGCGCCACACAGTTGCTCATGTACATCAGGTGGAGGCAGGAACATCCAAGTGTGCCATCAGTTGGAGGCCTGCTGGATCCAAAGTCACAGCTGGGTCTCAGCCAGATGTTGAGCCTCTGGACAAGGTTCTCCCAGAGCTGATGCAGATGCTAGGGTGTGGCCGTGGGATTCAGGAGGGGATGTTACCGACACTCCAGCGTGTCCATAGCTGATTGGAGGTGTCTCAAAGGCTACGGTCTCAGAAGATGACACCGGCAACGCGTGGCTCTGAGGGCAACATGCTCGGCTGGCGAGATGGTGGCACAGTGGAACAGTGGTTTGCACTGCAGCCTCACAGCGCCAAAGACCCAGGTTCACTTCTAACATCGGGTGACGTCTGTGTGGAGTTTGCATATTGCCCCCAGTCTGCGTCGGTTTCCTCTGCGTGCTCCAGTTGCCTCCCACAGACCAAAGATAGACATGTTATGTGAATTGGTCAAACTAAATTTCCCAAAGGTTAGGTGGGGTTTCGGATTTAGGGGCGGGGGACATAGGGCCTAGGTAGGGTGCACTATCGGAGCAAAGGCCGGTTCAGACTCGATGGGCCGAGTAGCCTCCTTCTGCACTGTAGGTATCCTATTCTATGACCACAATGGAAAGCCTGGAGCACGACGTCTGTGCTATGAGTGGTGTTGTCCAAGGCGTGGCTCAGTCAGTGATGGTTTCTGGGCGACGTGTCCTAAACGCAGGTGGGCGTTGCCGAGGTGCTGCTGAGCATGTCCCAGTTGCTGGAGGATGTGTCCCAGACGCAGGTGGGCATTGCCATGGCACTCCAGAACGTGGCCCAGTCACAGAAGAGCATCGCTGAGGGGTCGACGCCATGATGCAGACATTGGGGTGGAGCCATGACCGGCAAAGCCAGATGACGCAGGGGCCTCTGGAACTTCCTCCAGTTGTCCCTCCGTCCCATGGAGCCCCCCAAGCCTCTACGGGCATTGATCAGGAGGGATTGCCCGAGGCTGACCCAGAGCCTTCCAACAGGGGGACGGCGTGATCTCCCGGGTCCCCCCCTTGAACCCCAGTGCATCACGAGGTCAGCAGGCAGAACAGGGTGGCACAGCGACGCCAGTGTCACTGGTAAGGCGGCCGAGGTCCTCTGGCACCCAGGCCTCCAGAGGACACGCGCCAGGGGCATCAAAGGCTGCAGGGCGCGGTAAGCCACAGGCTGCATCCTGGGGCCACACCTCGATGTAGCGGCAGAGAGTTGAGGATCACTGAGTGGGCACTGGGGAAGGGCCCCATCTTTAATGAAAGACAATTAGGGTCTTGAATGTTCACAATTAAAACATGTTACACTCAATACAAGTGAAGCCTCTGTCGCGTTATTCCACATGGCAGGCCAGCCTGCAGCCCGACCCCCTGTGGCCCTCAGATTTCCCCAGCCCCTTGGGGACAATGGTCCAAGATCTGGAGCCCCCCTGAGGCAGACCACATGTGTGGGTGATGGGTGTGCTTGTGCTGTCAGCAGAAAGATAGGAGTCAGACTAAGGCATAGATTGAGGAGATGACCTCACAGCAGGTTCTCCTGACCCTCCTGCCTTGTATAATGACCCGCTGGCAGTGTCGACAGAGGCCCATCACCCTGGAATAATGTTACACAGTCCCTTGGAGAGTGGAACAGGGTAGCCGGGGTGGGGGGTGGGCAATGGGCATGGGCAAGCGTGAGGGGGTGTGAATGGGGGTGAAGGGCCGGGGACGTGGGGGAGGAATGAGATGATGGGCAAAGCCTCACCCTTTGAGAAGCGGGTAAGGATGACAGCCTCTCTTGCCCTTTGGGCATGCCAGATCCTGACTGCCACCTGTCCTCCTTCTTCCAGCTTCTCCCGTGGGTTCTCCCCCCTGGTCCAGCCCCTCATCGCCCTCCTCCTCAGATGAGACTTAATGTCTCTCCTCCTCCATCTCTAGCACGTCACTGCGCTGCTGTGCCAGCTTGTGGAGGGCACAGCAGACCACTACAAAGCGGGCAACCCTCCGGGGGGTATACTGCACTGCACCACCAGAGCGGTCCAGGTATTGGAACCGCATTTTCAGCAGCCTGATGCGCCACTCAATGACAGCCCTGGTGGCCACATGGGCCTCGTTACATCGGGTCTCCGCATCGATCTCCGGCCTCTGTACTGGCATCATCAGCAGGTACCCCTCACCCCCCAAGAGCCAACTCATCATCCTGGGGTGGTCCTCAAAGGTGCCGGGGATCTCCGAGCGTCCCAGGATATAGCTGTCATGCACACTCCCACACGTGCATGATCCGGCGGTGGTGATCACACACGAATTGAACATTCAGAGAGTGGAGCCTCTTACTGTTAATAAAGGGCACTCCCTGTTGCCCCGGGATTCCTATGGCGACATGCATGCCAGCAATTACCCCCTGAACCTGGGGCATTCCAGCAATGGTGGAGATTACCGCTGCCTGGGCACCTTGATGGGCTTGGTCCAGCTCGAAGTTTATATAGTCTGATGCCCGGACATACAGGGCATCTGTGACTTCACGGATGCGCTTGTGGGCTGTAGGTTGTGAAATGCTGCTCAAGACCCCGCCCAAGCCCTGGAATAAGACGTTATGGGCTGCGGTGACCTTCACGGCCATCGGGAGCGAGCATCCTCCTTCTCAATGTGGTTCCAAGAACACAAGGTCATGGCACAAATGCCGCACCGTCCACTTGTTGAGGCGGAGCCTCCTGTGGCACATGCCGTCCGACATCTCCTCAAACAACCAACGACGCCTGTACACCTTAGGTTGCCGCTGGTCTCCCCCTCTGGACCCCCGCCCCAGCCTGATGAGCATCTAGGTTCTCAGGATGTGTGGCGGACCCCTGCACATAGGTTGCTGCCTCAGGCCTGCGTCAATGCTGCTGCCGCCACCTACTCCGGTGTCCAACCACCTGGACTACCACCAGCAACATGAAAGCAGCTGCTGCGGGGTCTACGATGCCATCCAACAAGATGGTTCTGCTGGGGGACCCCACCTTGCACATGCACGACCCGGCCACAGCAGGTGCCTCTGTACCCCGGACCCCTACCAGGAACATTACATGGACCTGGCTCGGGGACCCTCCCTGATCCACACACACTCACACTCTGGCCGTGTGGATATCCCCAGTGCTGACGCCCAGCTCCTGGGTGTTTGGTTGTTGCCTGCTGCCTCTGTGGTGTTGATGCCTCCAGGGTTTAAGCCGAGTGTTCAGGCCCCACATCTTGATTGGGATGCTAGGCAATAACACTCGCCTGTGACATGGTACGTGTACCCATGAGATTCCACCCGAGAGCTATGAAGTGCTCGTATAACTAGCAATGCCAATTCCTTATTAGCAATCGCCTTTAGCTGTGCAGCCAGAGGCTGCTCACAGTCAGAAGGAGTTAAAGTGAGCTTCATCATGTTACCACAGACAGGGCTCTGTCCTGGAGGTGTTCGGTGGGACAGGTCGGCAGCAGCTGAATTTTGCCTGTTATGAGTATACACAATCCGGGGGGTTGGCCTGAAGGACCCCCAGATGCTGAGCCGCTCACCCCACACCAGAAGGCATCCAGCCCCCTGACCAGGCCCGTTCCCCCCGGGGGAACAGCAGCTGCAGTGCTCTTGGGTTGCATGCGCGTTTTGGGAGATGGCTACTCATCTCCTCCGAGCCCCACAGCAACCATTGCACTAACGTCCTCTTTTTAACGAGGTGTGCTAAAGGGCACCCACATGGCTTCCTGCTGGGGAGCCGGTTAGATCTCAAGAGGGCATTCGATAGGGTGTCCATTACATTAATGAGATGGAGATTGCCCTCAATTGGTGGGAATTGGTACTTTGCCACGTCTAGGCAGAATCCAGAACCCACCAGGAGCGGGTCGGCCAGATCGGAAACCGAGCACATCTGGCGCAGATCTCGATTTCAGCCTCTCCTGCGATCTCACTGGCTCGCACGGATCCACGCCGGGTGTAACGCGGCCGTTAGATCGCGCCCATGATCTCCCACTGAGATCCTTTCTTCCCCTACTCCCTCCTCCAGCAGCTTGTCCTGCTCTGCGCTGCCTCTGTTCAGTCTCTCTTTCATGCTGTGATCCATACTACTCCAACCAAGACTGAGAGAACTAGTGTCTGGAGAATTCTTTGATTCTGGACAAGGTCTGACAGTACGTGCTGCACCATTTCCCATAGACGTCAGTTAATTACTCTGGAGATCGCCACAGCAGCCAATAGGAATCAATCAACCATGCTGGGGGCAGGAGGCTGATGATCCCTTTGAACAGAGCTGATGGAAGCTGCCTCCTGCTGTTGAACGAATGACATGATTCAGAGATACCTCCAGCTGGAAAGTGGAGGGTCAAAATGGCAGCCTCGATGTCAAATTAACGATACATGTTAATTGACACCATAATCTGCCTACTCCACATACTGCAAGTAGACATTCCCTGCGCGCATGACAATGACCTCACCAAAATGGCTTCCAGAAGAGTACATGTGTGCTGGCGGATGCCAAATTGGAGGTAAAGTGGCTCATGTGGTGCTGAAAAAAACAGGCAGAATGGAGCAACACTTCACAGTCGCATTCTTTCTTTTCCCTTTCAGGGTTAGCTCACCCGATGCAAAGAAACACTAAACAATGTCACTGCATTCGACATGTTCAGAGACAAATTGGGTGTGAGGAACGGAATGATCAGAGAGAGGAAGAAGAGGGTGTAAGTAAATAGATACATTTTAGGAATGGGCACAAATCTTTCAAACTAGGCATTTTGAAATTTGAAGGCCCTGTACGGAGCACAGATATCTGCATCACCCTGGTTTTGAATGTCCAGCACTTTGATCGTGAAACTATGTATATTAATAGCACAGAAGGCAGTCCACGATGCTGACGCCTTTTTTGGAAATTTAACAATGGGATTTGGACGTATTTTGATATTCTTAGGTGGCAGACGGTGACAGCGGCGAGTCTGCATCATTTTGACAACAGCAATATCAGAACAGAAGTTACCAAAAGACCGTCTCAGTAAGGTTTGGCTCCTCTCCTTACCCCAACACCTGTTATTCGCTGACAATTATAGACTTCGATTCCATGATGCACAAACCTTTGTCCCTCATTTTTCCACATTATGCAATCTTTCATTACGTTGGCAATGGTTACATGATGTCAAGGGCACGCCACACGTGAATAAGGCATGCATTATTTAAACAGGGGGTATTGTAGAACTCAAAATGGTATCGGCACAAATAAAGACCCTGTTGACTTGCTGCGGTGAACACAATTCTATAAATAAATTACTCTTTTGCTGCACAAAGCTTGCGTGTATATAGTCCCACTGTTCAGGACAGCTGCACAACTATTCCTTTCCTTCATATGAACTTTTGTCACAAAGGAAAGCACAAGAAGTCATCACTTTCACAAAGCAGGCTGTGCAAATATGGACGTGAATTAAACATTTGGCTAGCTACTGGGCAATTATAGTGAGCATCATTCATTTTAAAGGATGCAATAAAAAATATTCATCTGCCTGACCCTGCTATGACTGGCATGGCTGCTGGAAGCACACTGCTCTGTTAAACAAATAGCTCAGGGTGGATTTATGCTCCATCTGTAGCTTTGATGCAAAACAGTTCGACTGGAGACTGATTACAGGGTAAATGCAGACAAACCCAGCCTCGAAATGACACCAGAGCAAATTGTGATCAGATTTTTCTGGAGAAGAGAGCAACATTATTCTTCACTTAGGAGTCAATCTGACTTACAGAACAAACCCTGCTTTGTACAGTAGAAAACGTGCAGTGTAACCGCAGCCGGCATCGCAAGGCTCATTTAGCAGAATTTCTTTGGCTGGAACCTCCACCTTTATTGAGAAGGCAAGGGTTGGTATGAAAAAAAAAAGCAACCCACGGAGGACGGCATGGTAGCACAGTGGTTAGCACTCTCTCTTCACAGCGCCAGGGTCCCGGGTTCGATTCCCGGCTTGGGTCACTGTCTGTGCGGAGTTTGCACGTTCTCCCTGTGTCTGCGCGGGTTTCCTCCGGGTGCTCCGGCTTCCTCCCACAAATCCCGAAAGACGTGCTGTTAGGTGAATTGGACATTCTGAACTCTCCCTCAGTGTACCCGAACAGGCGCCGGACTGTGGCGACTCTGGGGTTTTAACAGTAACTTCATTGCGGCGTTAATGTAAGCCTACTTGTGACACTAATAAAGATTATTATTATTACTTAATGCAATTCTGCACCATATAATCCCTGCGGTAAAGAAGACCATTCAGCCCATCGGGTCTGCACTGACCCTCTGAAAGAGCACCCGACCTAGGTCCACTCCCCTGCCCTACTCCCATAACCCCAACTAACCTTTGGACACTAAGGTGCAATTTAGCGTGGCCAATCTACTTAACCTGCACATCTTTGGACTGTGGGAGGAAACCGGAGCACCCGGAGGAAACCCACGCAGACACCTGGAGAAAGTGCAAACTCCACACAGACAGTCAGCTGAGGCCGGAATCAAAACAGAGGATGGAATTCTCCGATCCCTCGCAGGGTCGGAGAATCGCCCGGGGCCAGCGTAAATCCTGCCCCCGCCGTGGCCGGACTTCTCCGCCACCCGGGAATCGGCGGGGGTGGGTCGGCGGGGGCCGGTCGGCGGGCCCCCCGCGGCGATTCTCCGGCCCGCGATGGGCCGAAGTCCCGCCGCTGTCAGGCCTCTCCCGCCGACGTGGTTTAAACTACCTCTGGTGCCGGCGGGAGCAGGCAGCGCGAGCGGGTCCCGGGGTCCTGGGGGGGGGGGCGCGGGGCTATCTGACTCCGGGCGGTGCCCCCACGGTGGCCTGGTCCACGATCGGGGCCCACCAATCGGCGGGTGGGCCAGTGCCCTGGGGGCACTCTTTTTATTCCGCCGCCACGGCCTCAACCATGACGGAGGCAGAAGAGACCCCCGCCACGCAGGCGCCGGGGTGACGTCAGCAGCCGCCGACGCTCCGGCGCATGCGAGGACTCACGCCGACTGGCGAAGTCCTTTCGGCCAGCCGTGGCGCCGGTCGGCAGGGCGCCAAAGGCTGTTCGCGCCGGTCGGCGGAGCGGGAGCCACTCCGGCGCGGGCCTATCCCCTAAAGGTGCGAAGAATTCTGCACCTTTGGGGAGGCCCGACGCCGGAGTGGTTCTCGCCACTCCGCTACGCCGAGACCAGCGACGGCCCTCGGGTTGCTGGCGCCCCGGGCAAGCTGAACTTCGGCGTCCTTGGGGGTGGGGGGGGGGGCCGAGAGGGGGGGGGGGCGGGGCCGAGAGGGGGGGCGGGGCCGAGAGGGGGGTCACGGACCCGGGGGGGGGCGAGAGGAGGGGCGGGGCCGAGGGGGGGGGCCGAGGGGGGGGGGCCGAGAGGGGGGGGGCGGGGCCGAGAGGGGGGCGCGGACCGGGGGGGGGGGCAAGAGGGGGGGGCAGACCCGGGGGGGACCCGAGGGGGGAGGCGGGGGGGGCGGACCCGAGGGGGGGCGGGGGGACGGACCCGAGGGGGGCGGACCGGGGGGGGGGGGGCGGACCGGGGGGGGGGGGAGGCAAACCGGGGGGGGGGGCAGGCCTGGGGGAGGACGGCCACCGCGCTTGCACTGGTTGGCACCGGCCCAACTGCGCATGCGCGGGACCCGAGTCTCTGGCGCCCCCTAGCACATGGCGCCCCGGGTGACTGCCCGAGTTGCCGGTGCCTTGAGCCGGCCCTGGCCGAGACCCCCTGCCCCGCTGGGTAGGGGAGAATCCCGGCCAGGGTCCTTGGAGCTGAGGCAATTTAGGATTCCAGGGACTCACCACCACCTTCTCAGGGACAATAAAAGTTGGGCAACAAACGCAGCCCACGGCCCGTGAATTTATAACTACATTTTAATTTAATTCGCATGAGGTGAACCAGAGCATGAAAATCTTGCATTCTACCCAAATTTATCACACTCCAGAAATAATACTTTAAAATGCAACTGAGAAAGAGAATGAATAATTTCATGCAGTTGAAGATTTGAGACAAGTTTCGCCAATTTGCACCACTTTTCCACAGAGGGAAATGCTTGCACGTTTGAAGTCTGTTTAGTTGCAACTGGATGAATTTCCTGAACCGTAAAATATTTCTTCATTCTCAAAGTTTTCTGAGCAAATTTAAAAATATGCTTTCATTTTTGTGTGAGAGAGTTTTCGAAGTCCTCAAAGAACTTGTGTTGTATCGGCAATGATATTTTAAAAATAGTTTTAAACCAACATAGAAAATAGAAGGGCAGCACAGTGGCACAACGGTTACCACTGCTGCCTCACAGCGCCGAGGACCCGGGTTCGATCCCGGCCCCGGGTCACTGTTCAGGTAGAGTTTGCACATTCTCCCCATGCCTGTGTGCATCTCACCCCCACAACCCAAAATATGTTGGCTCGTTGGTCTCAGGGTATGATTTTCGGGGCGGCATGGTGGCACAGTAGTTAGCACTGCTGCTCACAGCTCCAGGGCCGGCCTCAGGTGACTGTCTGTGTGGAGTCTGCACTTTCACCCCATGTCTGCCTGGGTTTCCTCCGGGTGGCCCGGTTTCCTCCCACATTCCAAAATTGTGCCGGTTACGTGGATTGGTCATGCTAAATTTCTCCTTACAGGCAAAAGGTGAGGTGGGTTATGGGAAGAAGGTGGGGGCAAGGGCTTAAGTAGGGTGCTCTTGCCAAGTGCCGGTGCAGACTCGATGGGCCGAATGGTCTCCTTCTGCACTGTAAATTCTATGATCTATGTGCAGGTTAAGTGGATTGGCCACACTAAATTGCCTCTTAATTGAAAAAAAAATAATTGGGTACTCTAAATTTATTTTTAAAAAACCATAGAAAATAGAAGCAGGAGTAGGTAATTTGGCCCATTGAACCTGCTTCATTATTCCGTGTGATCATGGCTGATCCTCAATCCCACTACCGCTGACTCCCCTTAAACCTTTAGTGTCTAGAAATCGATCTATATCTTTCTTAAATATATTTAGTGGCTTGTTGCTTTGGGCAGGCAAATTAATCCTCCGAAAAATGTGGAAGATGTTTTCATCTGTTCATGTGTGTTCAGGGAGTGGGACTGCCCAGCCCAGAGCAGTCCCCTGCCCTTACTCCAGTCCTCAGGTTATGTGCATGAGGGTCGAAGGCTCCCAGCCCTGTCATGGGGAATGATTCATAAAATGGGGCCAGAAACGTCTTATGGAAACGTCAACGATTGTTACAGTGGGAAGGAGAGGCAGTTGTTAAGTTGCCATCAAAAAGAAAAAGGAAATTGTTTCGTTGAGAAAAATTGCTTTACATCATTCTTGGTATGCGAGCATCAGGTTCGATTCCCGACTTGGTCACTGTCTGTGCGGAGTCTGCACGTTCTCCCCGTATCTGCATGGGTTTCCTCCGGGTGCTCCGGTTTCCTCCCACAGTCCAAAGATGTGCAGGTTAGGTGGATTGACCATGCTAAAGCTGCCCTAAGTGTCCAAAATTGCCCTTAGTGTTGGGTGGGGTTACTGGGTTATGGGGATAGGGTGGAGGTGTGGGCTTGGGTAGGGTGCTCTTTCCAAGAGCCAGTGCAGACTCGATGGGCCGAATGGCCTCCTTCGGCACTGTAAATTCTATGATACAACCGAGTGGCTTGCTAGGCTATTTCAGAGGGCAGTTAAAAGTCAACCATGAAGTCACGTGCAGGTTAAAAAAAACAGCAAATTTATTTTTCAAACAGATATTACTAAACCAGATGAAAAGACAAACAGAAGATGCCGGGGAAACCCAGCAGGTCTGACAGCACCCGTGAAGAGAGAAACAGAGTTAACGTTTTGAGTCCATATGGCCCTTCTTCAGAGCTGAAGAGAGGTAGAGATGTGATGGGTTTTATGCTGCTAACAAGGCTGGGGGGGGGGGGGGGCAACTGTGTCATGGACACGAGACAGAGGGAGTGGTAATGATAGTGTCAAAGACTAAACCGGGTATTAATAGCGGCATAAAGGTCAGATAGTAGAATGTGTTACGAGAAAGACAACGTTGACACATTCTGAAAGCAGAACCAGAGGGGCTTATTTAACAACAATCCGGAAATCTCATTATTAATACTAATATCAACATTTTATTCCAGATTTATCAATTGAATATAAATCCCTCCAGTACCCTGGTGGGATTTGAACCCATGGCTGAAGAACATTAATCTAAGTTGTTGAATAACTAACCCAGTAACATTGCGACTGTGGTAACATCTTGGGTGCCAAGGGGGCCTGTGCACTGCGTGCACATCGGGAACTTCAGTCAGAAAATATGGTCAATTACAGTTTTAATGATGATAATCTAGATTATGTGAGAAGTTCCGAATAAACTTTTAAAATGTCCTTCCACATACAAACATTTAGCCAGAAAATGGGCACTGGAGCTCCATTGTGGAAATAGTTTTTATACTGCAGTGGCTAATTTATAAATTTCAATTCCCAGCGCCTGGTTTATTTCAGCATTACAAACCCTGTTCAACAGATTCAGATACTTCAAACACAATTCTAAAATAAAAGCAATACTTGCTGAACACTTTAACAGTAATTTCCTTCTGCCTCTCACTCTCTGCCATATTTTGTCAATGTAATCTTGATTTCCCATTTTTTTAACCCACTTCATCATTTACCATATATTTGTCTTGGCACCTTTTAAAGGAAGACCACTTTCCCAAACTCAGGCCAGTTGGCAGCTCTCTCACCTGCAGCGAGAAGGTTACGGGCTAAAGTCTCGCCATAGACTGGAACTACACTTCAATAGTAAGGTATTGGCCAAAAACCAGTTTGGGATGCCCTGGGGACATGAAATGCAGAGAGTGAACGCAAGTTTGTGCGTCGTTCTGTTTTGACAAAAACATATTGAGCGAGATTCCCCCTTCCCTCGGCATGTTTTCCGGCAGCAGAGGTAGCTTGCCACTGACCTGTGGCAGGATCTTCTTGTCTTGTAGGACAAAAACATGAAGGTCTTGCCCACATTACAAGTGAAAAAGCGCTTCATTGACTGCTGCACTTTGGGACACTTTGATGCTCTGCCAATGGGCATCCATCTTGCTTTTCAAAGTTCATCAGCCAACTCTTGCATTAAAGGCATTACAACTTGCAAAGCAAGTGAATGTAACTGTCGTTTTCAACAAGTTGCGAGTTAACCTAAATTTAAATGCCAGACAGAGCTACAGGTACCACTATCTGCTTCCAGACAGGTACAATCAATCAGCCAGACATTAATCTCAGCCACTGAGTGGAATAAAAACATGACAACCTTGAAATGACCACTGGTGATTATTAGCAGACAAATATTTCACACCATTTTATGCCATTCCTTTGCCCACCAGGCTGGTAGAAGCATTAACCCATTTCAAAATGGACACTGTCACCAGTAATTCATTACTGAGTCCTTAATTTCAATCCGAATGCCTCAGTCCGATTGGACGACTACCTCTGTGTTAGCTGTAAGTGCGGCATTATCGTAAATGTAAGAACTGCAAGGGTTAATGAAATGTCTAGATCAGCCACTAGATGGAGGTGGAGTTACATGTATATAAGATATTAATGCTCAGCTTTGTGGTGGGAGAAGTGAAGGAGTTAGCTAGAGACAGGTTGAAGGAAAGATAGTGAGTAAGAACAGGTCATAGTTTATAATAGTGCAGAAATTAGTTGTAGGTGAGTGTAGATTATACGCCAATTATCACCAGTGTATTCTGTAGGAGTACATGTCAAATCCAAATTAGTAGTGTTAATAAATTTTTAGCTTTGTTCAAGTTAAAGCTATTTTGTGGTCTTTGTGAACATTATGCCAACCATCCTGAATTTAGCAACACAAAGAACAGCACATGGTACCAGGAGTCTATTTCTATTAGTAAATAACAGTTAGATGAGGAAAGAATAGCATTATGAGAGTAAATTATGCCAACCATCCTGAATTTAGCAACACAAAGAAAATCATAATAAGAATTCTCACAAATTGAATGTGGACAGTTTAAAATCAGTTTTTAATAAACATGATCCTCAATGCAACACAAAGTTGTCACCTCATGAGGAAGATCGTTATGGGTAAAGCAAATGCCGCTCTCGACGTATGAGTTTAACTAACATCTGGATGCATTATGTCTGATCTGGAACTATGACTGGAAACTAAAGGTGGTAAAATTGCTCCATTCCCACACACACAGAAAACTTACTAAAAATATAAATTTTAATCGCAAGTCAATGTAAGTAAGTCAGGAACTGAAGTGACAACCCTCGTGTGTCAGAGCAGTGTTTTTCAAACTTTTTTACCCAGGCCACATTTTTAACAACCAGCCAACCTTCAGGACCGACACTGGCCAACCTTCATGACCCGCGTTGGCCGACCATCGCGACCTACCATTTTCGCTTACCTTTAATGTGACAGGTGAGCCTGCTCGGTCCTCAGGATTTCATTTCATAGAATCATAGAATCCGTACAGCGCAGAAGGAGGACATTCATCCCATCCAGTGTGCACCATCCCTCTGAAAGAGCACCCTACCTAGGCCCAATCCCCTACCCTATCCCCCTAACCCCACCTAGGGGCAATTTAGCTGGCCAGTCCATCTAGACTGCACATAAGAACATAAGAACTAGGAGCAGGAGTAGGCCATCTGGCCCCTCGAGCCTGCTCCCCCATTCAATGAGATCATGGCTGATCTTTTGTGGACTCAGCTCCACTTTCCGGCCCGAATACCATAACCCTTAATTCCTTTATTCTTCAAAAAACTATCTATCTTCATCTTAAAAACATTCAATGAAGGAGCATCTACTGCTTCACTGGGCAAGGAATTTCATAGACTCACAACCCTTTGGGTGAAGAAGTTCCTCCTAAACTCAGTCCTAAATCTACTTCCCCTTATTTTGAGGCTATGCTCCCTAGTTCTGCTTTCACCCGCCAGTGGAAACAACCTGCCCGCATCTATCCTATCTATTCCCTTCATAATGTTATATGTTTCAATAAGATCCCCCCTCATCCTTCTAAATTGCAACGAGTACAGTACCAGATTACTCAACCTCTCCTCGTAATCCAACCCTTTCAGCTCTGGGATTAACCTAGTGAATCTCCTCTGCACACAGTGCCAGTACGTCCTTTCTCAAGTAAGGAGACCAAAACTGAACACAATACTCCAGGTGTGGCCTCACTAACACCTTATACAATTGCATCATAACCTCCCTAGTTTTAAACTCCATCCCTCTAGCAATGAAGGACAAAATTCCAATCTTTGGACTATGGGAGGAAATCGGAGCACCCAGAGGAAAACCACACAGACAAGGGAAGAATTTGCAAACTCCACTTTGTTATTCCATGTTACATTCCTGATAATGATTTCAGCTGGTGAGTTAAGATCTCACTGCATCCGTTGAAAAAAGTCAAGAGGTTTGTCTTCAAACTCGCTATGTTTAGTCTTCAAATGCCATTGAGGTTTTGAGGGTTTTAAACTTTCATTTGTCAGCACTTCCCTGCATTTAACGCACATGAACTTTGAATCCTGATTTGCAGTGTCACAATTAATAACCCACACCTCAAGTAATCATCTTCACGCTGCTTTGTTCCTGTTTTCAGCTTCTTCTTCATGAGTTATTCACTAGAGGCCCTGGAGTTCACACCAGCACCGCTGGCAGCTGCAAAATGGAGGAATCTCTCTTGCACCCAGCGTGACATCAGCGTGACCTGCTGTCTGCCCCCGCTTCAGGCAGGAAGACTCCAACGATTTTTAAAAATGCATCTGGTCCTGGATCAGCACGCTGTCATCAGGAGGAGGCGTTCTGCCCCGCTAGGCTCCGGGCCTACACATTGCTGAGGGGAAACGGCTGGCATTCGGGGCCTCATATTTTACCTTCTATCCTTCACCTTGGGTTCTCAGAGAGCCCGGCACCCCGAGGGCCTCTGGCCCTGGTGCCCAGCCCTTGTTGCCAGGGCTACCGTCGGCTTGCACTGCCCATGCCAGCGGTATGCTCTGCAGCCCCCATCCGGCAACCCCTGTAGGGGCTACTGTGACCATTCTCCTTGGGTGGGCTGCGTGCAGCCCGGCGGGCAGGTGGAAGCCGCTTGGGGTGGTGGGGTGGTGGGGCAGGCGGTGTGGGTGTGGTGGGGTGAGGGGTGCAGGGGTGGAGGGTGGGGGTTTCTGGCGCAGGAGTGGTGGGGTGAAGGATGGGGGCTGGAGTGCGGAAGTGGTGGGGTGGAGAGTGGAGGCTGGGGCGCGGGGTGGGGGCACCTGTACAGCCAGGCTGGTTTAGCTCACGGGGCTAAATCACTGGCTTTTAAAGCAGACCAAGCAGGCCTGCAGTACAGTTCGATTCCTGTACCAGCCTCCCCGGACAGGCGCCGGAATATGGCGACTAGGGGCTTTTCACAGTAACTTCATTGAAGCCTACTCGTGACAATAAGCGATTTTCATTTCATTTCATTTCATTTTTCACTCTGCAGAACCAGGGACAGGGACCAAGTGTGGGTGGTCAGTGGGGTGCGCAGCAAGGTGGCTGCCCTGTAGGCCGCAGCAATGGTGGTCTGTGCCTGGACACCGGCCACTGACCCAGTCCTGTGGGGATTCACCCCGGCCCCATGGCATGTCTCCCAGTCAGTGTGAGGACCGGCAGCCTACGATTGTGCCTCTGCCTGCCCTACCTCCTCTCTCTCCCCCTCATGCCCGATTTCTAAAAGCACAAGTGAAGCTCGCCATCAGAATTCCCCTGACGGAAGCGGAGCATTATGGAGGCCCCGGAGAATACCGGGTCAGGCCCCCTGGTGATATGCAAACGGTGTTTACTGTACGTGCGTTCTGGAACGCATTGACACCGCTGTACAAGCGCCAGAGAATTGCGATTTTGCGTGAACCCGGCGCCCGCCACAATTTCGGAGTCAAAACTGATACTCTGCCCAATCGCCTTTCCCAATTTCGGCATCGGCCAATGGAGAATCCCATCCCTTATTTTTAAACTGAGTCAACTCATTCTAGTTCCTCTCTAAAGGGGAAACATCCTCTTAGCAGTCACCCTGTCAATTGCCCTCAGGATCCAAGATGTTTCAATATCATCTCTTCCTTCTCAAGTCCACTGGATGCCGGACTAACTTGCCCAAACTTCCATCATAAGACAAGCTCTTCCTCCCAGAACTTATCGAGTGAACCTTCTCAGAATTGCTTCTGATGCGATTTTCTCCATTCTTAAATAAGGAGACCAAATCGGTGCATGGCGCTCTAGATGCCCTGTACAAGTGCAGCTATATTTCATACTTTTATATTTAATTCTCCTTTCAATAAACACCAACATTCCATTTTCCTTCCTGATCACTTGCAGTGCACGTGCACTAACTTTATGTGATTAACGTACCAGGACACACAGATTCCTCTGTACTGCAGCTTTCTGCCATCTCTCACCATTTCAATAATATCCTGCTTTTTGTTATTTCTCCTGTCTCAATGGAATGGCCTCATCATGTCCCACTTGGCATCGAGACGAGGCCGCTGAATCTCGCGAGAGTAGATGCCTCACCAAATTTAATAGTCTCATGAGACGTCACAATCTGGATCTTGCCCTCACTGGGCATGATCAAGATCAATATATTTAAATGCGTCATTAGGCTAATTTAAATATCTACTCGCAGGATTCTCCCGACGCCCGGGACCTAGGAATTATTCTATGTGCAGCCTCAGCAGAGAGGGACCCCGAAGCCAAAGAAAACCAGCAAAGTGCCGTTGAATCGTGGAGTGTTTCTCAGTGCTGCAGGTGTGGGGCACCCCGCTAAACCCATCCAAAACCGGACATTGAGATTTTTCCTGTGAAATCATGCCCTATATTATTATGCCAAAGCAGACAGGTTCACAATTTTCCTCACTATGTTCCATCTACCAGATTTCTGCCCAGTCACTCAACCTATCTCGATTCCTTTTTTAGACAATTTATGTCCTCCTCAACACTTACTTTCCAAACTATCTTTGTGCCGGTCAGCAAATGTAGCGACCATACATTCAGTCCTTCATCCATGCCATTGGTACAGATTGTGAATAATTAAGGCCCCAGCACTGAGCCCTGTGACGCTTCACTTGTTACATTGTGCTAATCTGAAAGTGACACATTTATGCCAATCACTGCTTCTTGTTTAGCTGACCAATCCTCTGTTCATGATGATATGTTACCCCCTACTGTCATGTGAGAGTTCCTTTAACAAATGGGTGTTTATCAATCATGTCAGAGAGTGGGCGGAGCTGGGCTGTCTGTCAGCTTTTTGCTTTCATTTTAGGCTGTTTGCTGCAGGATGTGTTTTAGTTTTGTTTTCAGTATTGGAGCTGAAGCCAGACACAGCAGCTGTACTGCTGTTCTCTCTGCCATGAAAATACTATCTCTTGATCATTTGGTGAATTCCGAATTATAAATGTTTTCAATAGTGACTTTAACCTGATGTGCTTCTGTTAAAGGTTTTGTTTTTAAGTCGTATGGATGTTAAAAGGAAAGCTTAACGGATTACTTAGTGTTGTATTCTTTGGGGGTTGTATTTGAGTTGATGGTTGCTAAGATGTTCACTGTATGTTTTAAAAAGATTAACTTGAGTTCATAGAATAAACATTGTTTTGCTTTAAAAAATACGTTTCCATTTCTGCTGTACCACAGCTGTAGAGTGGGCCATTGGCTCCCCATACCACAATCTATTAAAAGTTGTGGGTCAGGTGAATTCCATGATACACTTTGGGGTTCTCCAAACTCTGGCCCATAACACTACGCATGAGTTCTCATTTTGTGTAGTCACCTTTGATGTTACAGCCTCTCAAACACAATTTTGGTAATTCAGTACATCAACAGATTCTCCTTTATCCATGTTACTTGTTCCTTCCTCAAAAAATTCCATTCCGCAAAGAATTCTATTAAATTAGTCAAACATGATTTACCCTTCATGTTGGGAGGAATTCTACAAACCGGCCTGCAGTGTGAATGTTGCCAACATTCTAATTCTCCCGAAGGCAGATTAATGGCGGGTCTGTCAACCCACTGGCAGGTGGCATGAACTCAATTTGCATTCATTTGCATCTCATGAATGCTCATTAAAACAGCTGCCTGTTGATGTCCTGTCAGGCTAGCGGGGAACCACATAGGCATCAAACTTGACAGCTAATGAATGGCGTGCAAAAGGCAGCCCCCAGTTCGGCAGAGACTTTGAGGTGAGTATACCAATCTTTCTGCCGCAGCACTGCACTGCTCCTAATGCGCTGTTCACCACCCCGCTGGGGCAGACCGGTTTCTGCCTCCATTTTCATGCCAAACTGGTCTTCATGGGCAGTACCTCTCTGCTGGACTCATGGACCGTCCGATCAGCACTGTGACAGGTTTTGAGAAGCGCAGGGGTCTCCAACCCCCCTGGTGCCACACACCAGTGTCGATCGGCACAGGATTGTGCCACCACACCAAAGGCCCGAAGTTTGACCAGGGGTGGAGTGCGAGGTCATGGTGGGGGGAGGCGATGTAACATGGTGTAACCTGACAGAGCCAAGGCAGGGGGTGCAATGTGGAAGGAAAGCTATGCAAGGAGGAGAGGACCATGCCGGGTATTAAAATCAGGGCAACATAGTACTCACCTTCCTCACACGCACTCATGCTCTGCGCCATTTTGACGGGAATTTCTTTGAGTAATGTGCGAGTCCCTCATCTCCAGGCAGGTAAGAGCCTCAGTAAAATGCGGATACGCCAGAGTTCTATGACTTGAAGTGGACCCTGCTCTGATTTTAAGATGGAGAGGTATGACACATGAGCATGCTAAGCCAGCTTCGCCAAATCAATCTGGCAGCAAGCAGAAATCCCAAAAGAGGGTCGAGAAGACATTGAACCAGAAGTTGCTGTTGGAACAAACAGTGAAGTTAACGGCACCTGCCAGGGGCTGGTTTAGCACACAGGGCTAAATCGCTGGCTTTTAAAGCAAACCAAGGTAGGCCAACAGCACAGTTCAGTTCCCGTACCAGCCTCCCCGAATAGGCGCCGGAATGTGGCGACTAGGGGCTTTTCACAGTAACTTCATTGAAGCCTACTCATGACAATAAGCGATTTTCATTTCATTTCATTACTAATGCACAAATGGGACCGCAACTTCGGGCCAGGAGCAGATGTGCAGCTAAACATGAATATCTAAAGGTTGCTGCCCAAGTCTCACCACAGCATTGCACTGCTTGGCATGAAGTTGCTGTATTTGTATGGCAGATCCAAATTAAACTTGCCATGGATATTTGGGACTAGTAGTTAGTAGTAGCATAAGCATCCTTTTAACATCAGGCAAATTGTTAATTATTCCCAATTGTTACAATCCCCACAGAGGACTACTTTATATACTAAAAATAGATGAAATGCCCAACGATAACGGAAATAAACCAAAGGATAACATTTCATATTTTACAAGCAGGATTTTCCACCCTCTCCCACCCTCACCATGTGTCTTGCAGCATGGAAGTGGCCCGCCATTGGCCGGCGGCAGGATATTCCAGTTCCTTTGCTGTCAGTGGGATTTGCCACTGTTCGCACCCTCCACTGCCGGGGAACCGATGGGGCGGGCGTCGGCAGGACTGGAGACCCAAAAGATCCCGCCCCGGAACTTTACAGTTATACATAAACTAAAATCCACAGAAATCAAACTGTACTTAACAGGTGACTAATATATCAAACTGAAGGAAAGGTTACTTTTACGAACTAATGCAGTCGAGATATGTCTAACCACTTCTTTCGCTGCGTTCTCCCACACCAGGTTGTAGCTTCCAATGTCTTTCAAAAAGCCTGTCCACTCATCCTGAAATTTTCAGACCCGACCTCTATCACAAGGCCCATCTTAGTGACTCCTTGTTTCTTAAATCTTCAAGAGATCCATCTGTTCTGTTCCAGACAACCCGTAGAATTGCTACAGTGCAGAAGGAGGCCATTTGACCCATCAGGTCTGCACGGACCCTCCGGAAGAGCACCCCACCCAAGTCCACTCCCCTGCCCTATCCCCATGGCCCCAGAACCCCACTTAACCTGCACATCCCTGAACACCAAGGGGCAATTTAGTACGGCCAATTCACCTAACCTGCATATCTTTTGACTGCGGGAGGAAACCGGAGCACCCTGAGGAAACCCACGCTGACATGGGGAGAAAGTTCAAACTCCACACAGACAGAAACCCAAGCCAGAATCAAACTGGGTCCCTGGTGTTGTGAGGCAACAGTGAGGCAACAGTGCTAACCACTGTGCCACTGTGCCTCCGAAATATTGTTTGCCCTCCATAAATTGAGGTCATCTAAAACTCTACTGCCTCATGTCTTTGTCCATGCCAAGTCTTGTTCATCCATCACCGTTGTTTCAGCTGAATTACGGTGGCTCACCGTTATCAGCAACTTCAGCGTTCTCAGCCTTGGTTAGTAATCCCTTCATGATCCCAGCTCTGCCTATCTCAGTAGCCTCCTCCAGGCCTCCGACCCTCGTGAGGTATCTAAGCTGCTCCAATTCTGACCTTGTGCGTGTCCCAGATTTTAATCGCTCTGCCATTAATGGCCATGCCATGGTCCTAGGCCTAGAATACCCTCACAAAATCTTGAGACACTCCTTGAAACCTACCTCTAGGATCGAGCTTTTACCCATCTCCTTTAATATCTCCCTATTTGGATGAGTGTCAAATTCTGCTTGCTAGCCCTCCTGTGGAGTGTTTTGGAGCATTGCCTTGCATTAATAGACTCTATAAACACAAGCTGCTGTGGCATCAATATTGAGGTAAAACGGAATCCTCTATTCTCATATTTAAAGATTAATTTATCAGATAAGCATCAACTGCAACTGCGTGTGGTGTTTCTAACACCTAAACAAGGTACTTACATTTCAGACCACCGTAATCAGTTAGAATTCCCTACAAACAGCAGTTGTCTATAAATGGAGCCCCATTTTAGGATGTGAACTTTGAGGCTGATTGGAGATTAGCTGTTCTCATCCAAGAGTTAATGCGGCCACCGCAGTGTAAGCAAAAGTCAAGTACACCAAAAGTTACTCATAAATACTTCCCCTTTTGACCTGTACACTCTAATCCACATCATAAACAGACTCAATGGTGCTCCTTACAAACATTGCTGTGTTTATAGTCTTAAAATACATTCCTCTCAAGAGTTCATAATCTGGAATGGCAAACTGCAATCCTAAACCTTTCAAAACAATTTTATTGGCGTTCTGCGCACGTCTTAAACCATTGCCAAAAGCTGTGAGAGCACTATGCAAGTCAGAATCTTTCATTAACATTTATGAGTTGTGGTTGCCAGAATTCATCAATTCTGATCTAGCACATCATTGTATATTCCCAGAGCGACATGAATGTCCTTACAAAGACACCAGGAACCTATTTTCAGATTGGGCCTAGGTACAAATTGCATTCTCCCGTTCCTCCGACTAATATTGGTTTCTGCACAAATTTTTATTTCCAGAAATGCTGCAGTTGTGTTTTGCCACATCTGAAATATGGAATAGCTGATGGCAGTGTTTCTCACTGGAGGTCAGACACATTTGGAGGGCAAAACGAGACACGATGAAATGCTAGTGGTATTTTTAACCCTCTGTGCCCATGTTGGCCCCCATTGCCCTGCCAATCTTTTATGTCAGACAGGGTCCGTCTTATACTTTTTGGCTCTGTTTTAAAAGACACGCTCATCGAAGGTCTCCTCCGTAATGCTGACTCATGGAGTATGATTCATTGGACCTTTGCTGCCGTTCATAGCCACAATTACATATGTAAGAGAACACGGTGCATGTCGCCAGCTATTTGATAATGGAGAAGCAATTGCAACCGATAGCAAGACATGAATATTTTCCAATGGAAACAATGACTGATTTTTCTCATCCCTGCATCGGTCTCATTCCTGGGAATAATTGTAACACCTCAAGCGGGACCCCGCATGAGTAAACTCTTCACAACTATAGGTGAAACTTGGAGAATTTCTGGATTCAACTGCTGGGTTGACAAGTTGGGCCATGAAATAAGTCAATGCCCCTGATTTTCAAGGCCTTCACCCAGTAGGAAAGTGGTAAAGACAGGTGGCTGGAGCATCCACCCATTTCAGAATGGAGGCCATTTTAATGGGCAAGTTGGGGGTCAAAGCCTGATCCAGGACTCTGAATACAATTTTTCCTTAACAATGGCTGACATCAAGCGCTCGAAACAGTTCTGCTTAAAGGAACAACTGCAGGTCATTCAAAAATGAACGAAGCCAATTGCTTTCTTGAAAAAACGGTTCTTGTGAGAACAGACAATATGTGAATGATCCCTACCCAACCCCACCATGGTGTCCCCCACAACCTTCCCCCCACCCCCTCAAACTAAGGGCCTACAGCTCACCCACACACGATTGCTTCTCCCGATCTTTATCATCTTCAAACTGTGCTCCATGCAGGAGCTGCCAGGATCTTTGCATCTCGACAATCCAAAGTGCAAAACCACCTGTAATGTGTTTCTTTTAAATAATTATAATAGGGTCAATTTCTCAGGTTACAATTTCTTCTTTATCTCTGCTATGAACAGAATATGTTGCGATTGTGGAGTTCATACTCCACCTAAAGTTTACCTAGCCATCGGTTAACTTGAGCCAGCTGTTGGTAAGCACGAGGACAGCTGTACTTCTTTTGTGTGTTTTCCGTGAGAGGCTTTTATTGAACTGATCTTAAGATGTCTGCCTCCAGAGGCAGCCTCACGGCATGGTCACATGACTATGGAAAAACTGGGGTTTCAATCAGACTGGTTACATTTCAAAACCCAAACAACCCCCTTTCGTATCGAACTAAAAAGAGAGGGTTTTGAAATTTTATATACTTCATATATAACATTAATTTGGGGTTCAACGTGTGCATTCAAGACTTTCAAAATATCTGTCATCTTTGTTCTTTGCTTCTCTGTTAGGTGTAGGGTGGTATATATAGTATATACTTTTTAGTAGTCCCTCTCCAGCAATATCAAATATGTAGCTATTCTTATCATTTCAGGCTTCTGAATTAAGTCTGTTGCAATCTCCTAGTTTTGCCATTATATAGAATTTACAGTGCAGAAAGAAGCCATTCAGCCCATCGAGTCTGCACCAGCTCTTAGAAACAGCACCCTACCCAAGCCCACGCCTCCACCCTATCCCCGTAATCCAGTAACCCCAACTCACCTTTATGGACATGAAGGACAATTTATCATGGCCAATCCACCTAACCTGCACATATTTGGACTGTGGGAGGAAACCGGAGCACCCGGAGGAAACCCACGCAGACACGGGGAGAACGTGCAGACTCCGCACAGACAGTGGCCCAAGCCGGGCATCGAACCTGGGACCCTGGAGCTGCGAAGCAACTGTGCTAACCACTATGCTACCGTGCTGCCCTAAATGGAAAAACTGCCAGTTTTGACATGCATCAGTTTTTAACTGGGCTAGTGATGGGTTTGGAAAATTTACTGCAGCCATTTTTACTCACTCAAGACTTACTTTCAGCCCCCTTTGTTTACGTTTCATTTTTCTCTGAAGCCAGTAATTTCACTTGCAACCTGTGTGTGTGTGTTTTTTTGTCCCCTTTTTCTGTTGCCAGTAATTTCACTTGCAGCCTGTGTGTGCTTTTCGTTCTTGCTTTCCAGCAGCTTTTTTTTTTGTTGTTGCAGTTTTTGAACCTCTCTGTGTTCCTGGGTTCTCAGTGTCTTCCCTGCTCTTTTTGCAGGATTGTTAAAATATCTATTTTGACCACTCTCTGACACCACCTTACAAGTATAAGGACAACTGTACCTTTTCAGTGTGTCTCTGCAAGTGTGTTTTGAACTGATCTTAAGATGCCTGCTTCCAGTGGGATACTCATGGCATAGTCACATGACTATGGGAGGCCTGAGGTGTCAATCAGACTGGCGACAGTTCAAAAGCTAAACAGGCTGCACGAGGCAGTTCCAGGAACTGAGTGCCATGTGACACAGCATGGTGGCACAGTGGTTAGCACTGCTGCCTCACAGAGCCAGGGACCTGGGTTCAAAGCCTGCATTGGGTCACAGTCTGTGTGGAGTTTGCACATTCTCTCAGTATCAGCGTGGATTTCCTCCGGGTGCTCCGGTTTCCTCCCACAGTCCAAAGATGTGCAGGTCAGCTGGATTAGCCATGGTAAATTTCTCCGTGATGTGCAGGTTAGGCTATGAGGTTACAGGGATAGGATGGGGGCCTCACGGTAGCATGGTGGTTAGCATCAATGCTTCACAGCTCCAGGGTCCCAGGTTCGATTCCCGGCTGGGTCACTGTCTGTGTGGAGTCTACACATCCTCCCCGTGTGTGCGTGGGTTTCCTCCGGGTGCTCCGGTTTCCTCCCACAGTCCAAAGATGTGCGGGTTAGGTGGATTGACCATGCTAAATTGCCCGTAGTGTAAGGTTAATGGGGGGATTGTTGGGTTATGGGTATATGGGTTACGTGGGTTTAAGTAGGGTGATCATTGCTCGGCACAACATCGAGGGCCGAAGGGCCTGTTCTGTGCTGTACTGTTCTATGTTCTATGTTCTATGGGGTGGACAGGGGAGTGTCAATGAGCAGTTCATTCAAAAGGATCAGTGCAGACTCAATGCGCCGAATGGTCTCCTTCTGCACTGTCGGGTTTCTATGATTCTACGAACAAAGTCACAAAACCCTTTTCCTAAAGCAATCAACTTGATAACTTAGATATGCCAAGATAATTCCTGCCCTCCGTAAGCATCCAGTGTGCATTTTTGAAATAGATGTTTGTAACCCCTCTCTACTTCCACAAAATTGGACTGTGTAGTTTCAAAGTTTGATAGTCAAATCAGCACTCCTTAAAGGAAGTAAACTGACCTCGAAACATCCACTTTAAATCCAAAATAGTCCCACATTCTTACACATTTTACATCCCATAACCTATGTTTGGGAGGTCGCTTAGCTCAGTTGAGCTGACGGTCAATACATCGATCAGATTTACACGACCAGTATGGGGCTCAATCCATATTCCAACTGAACTGAATTCTGCCTCCTTGCCAGGAATTAGGTACAAAAAAAATCACAGCACTTTGCTGCAGTCAGTCAAACATTTGCCTGGGGTGGCCTAGTGGTTAGCACAACTGCCTCACGGCGCTGAGGTCCCAGGTTCGATCCCTGCTCTGGGTCACTGTCCGTGTGGAGTTTGCACATTCTCCCCGTGTCTGCGTGGGTTTCACCCCCACAACCCAATAATGTGCAGAGTAGGTGGGTTGGCCACACTAAATTGCCCTTTTAAAAAAAAACAAAAAGAAAACATTTGTCCAGGACCTGCCTCTGGGCAGGGAACTAAAGAAGGGCAACTTACGTTCACCCCAGTCTCTGGCATAAAGGCCTCAAATTTGTACTTTAGCCCGAATTACAGATTTAATTAAAAAATACATTAAGACATAGAACATCGAACATACAGTGTAGAAGGAGGCCATTCGGCCCATCGAGTCTGCACCGACCCACTTAAGTCCTCACTTCCACCTATCCCCGTAATCCAATAACCCCTCCTAACCTTTTGGTCACTAAGGGCAATTTAGCATGGCCAATCCATCTAACCCGCACATCTTTGGACTGATTGTAAATAATAATAATCTTTAAAAAGTGGGGATGATATGAATCAGAAAGCAGTAACTGGGAAACAGATGCTGGGATTTAATGAGGAAATAGAAAATAGGAAAGGAAGGTGTTAGCATTTGCACAGTTTAGAGGTGTTGGGAAAGAACAAATTTGAGTAGGATACCGTACAGTGAGCTGATTTCCACGCAGTGAGGTGGAGGTGTTGGAGGTGTAGCTATAATTGTATGTTTCCAGCTTAGATGGAACAAGCGGGCCAATTTCAGAGGAAGGCTGGGTGTCACAGTAATGATAACATTAAGGAAGGCAACAAAGATTATAACAGAAGGAGAGGGAGAAGTTGGTGGATTGAGGCAAGAGATGGAACGTTTATCACTTAACAGGCTTTTACTTATAACCTATCGAGGGGCGCGAGAGTTGGGTGAGGAGAGCCGTTTTTGATAAAAGAGCAGGCATGGAAGTTGATGAATCTTTGCAGTGAAATCATCATTGATTTCAATGGCTGACATCGTTGACTGCATGTCCGATTCTGTGGAGGAGGTGATGGATAGGAAGATAGACAGATAGGGTGACCACTGATTGACCTCAGGAATACCAAACATCCTTGCCAGCCCCCACGCACACAGGCATGCACACTCTTGGTTGTTAAGATAAAATACAGAACATAATGAACCCCCCCCAGAGGGGAAAAAACAGCAAAAACAGGGAAGTAAGAATAGTGATCCGAACTGGCCTTGTATACCTTAAAATGGAACACCAGTAAAAATTGGGAAATAAGAATGTTGGTCCGATTTTTTTTCTCATTAGGAATGTCTGAGAGCAAGGTGAACTTCACAGATTGCACGTTTCCAGTTTATGAAGAAGCTTGGAAGATTTAATGCAGGTTAAAGTAATATTAGCAAAGCTTTTGATTTGTTTGTTTTATTGTGCTGCTGTTGTGCCCCTCACACCCTCTCCTCAGACCTCATTTGCAGATTCTTCAGTGGAGAGCACTGCCCTGCATCTGTGCACTTGTACGACATGGAGCGTGAGGACGTCGTGACAGGACACACACTGAGACAGCCGGTTCCTGCCCTCACTCCAAACACAGTCAGGTCCCCATCCCCGCTGCCAGCCTGGATGGCCTGAGGATCTTTGTGGAGCTAGTACAATAGCCCACAGGCAATAAATTTGACTTTAAGTACTTCCCTAGAGGCCGAGGCCATAGACACTTTAAAATAATCAGACAATAAGGTATCCAATTCAAAATGGGTGTTGCACTGAACTGCCTGGTTTAAATCTGGCTGAATGACTACTCTACAGACAGATTTAGGAAAGATCTAGCATGTTTGGGCAAGGTAAGATTAGTGGGAAAAGAGTCAAGGGTAAATTTTACATTAGAATACTTCGGGCAACACAGTGGCACATTGATTAGCACTCTTGCTTCACAGCGCCGGGGACCCAGGTTCGATTCCCGGCTTGGGTCACTGTCTGTGTGGAGTCTGCACGTTTACCCCGTGTCTGCGTGGGTTTCCTCCCGGCGCTCTGCATGTGCTTGTGAGGTGAAATTAACTTTCCCTCAATTTATCCGAACAGGCGCCGGAGTGTGGCCACTAGGGGATTTTCACAGTAACTTCATTGCAGTGTTAATGTAAGCCTACTTGTGACAATAATAAAGATTATTATTAGTGAGGTCTTGGGCGGCACGTGGCGCAGTGGCTAGCACTGGGACTGCGGCACTGAGGACCCAGGTTTGAATCCCGGCCCTGGGTCACTGTCAGTGTGGAGTTTGTACACTCTCCCCATGTCTGCCTGGGTTTTGATGTGTTGGGTAAGCTGGGTCTGCGAGGACTGCGTTTACTGCAGTGGTGAGAGAGACAGGCCTCCGACACTTGAAGAAATGCAACTCGATTTTATTGAATTCTTAACTATCATACATACTTTAACTGTGGGTTGACACTATGCTGACGTGACTGGAGACCTGAGGCTAACCTGACCAGACTATCTTACGATCACATGGTGTATGTTCTAGTTGCTACTCACGAGCTTTGACTGTCTCAGAGGCTGGATCCCGAGAGAGCGGGAAACCTGGTGCCCTCTGGCTTTATAGTGGTCGTATCCTGTCTGGTGATTGGCTGCTGTGTTCTGTGTGTTCACTGGTCATCCTGCGTGTCAATCACTGCCTGTCTGCGCACCATCATATACCTGGATGTTTATTATGACAGGTTTCACCCCCACAACGCAAAAATGTGCTGGTTAGGTGGATTGGTGAAGCTAAATTGCCCCTTAATTGGAAAAGAAAAATAATTGGCAACTCGAAATTTCTAAAGAAAAAGAAAAAAAAATTATTAGTGAGGTCTTCATGCAAGAAAGAGGAATATATTTTAGAGACTCAGATCTGAAGGTCAGGATAACCTACAAGATTTCCTAATAACCAAAACGCTTTCACGCAGCAAGTGGTTAGGGTCTGTAATGCTCTGCCTGAGAGTTTGGTGGACGCAGCTATTAATGTCATCCATCGTATACCGGGGAAGATGAATCTGAGGCGAGTCTTTCCCTAAGGCTAGATTTATTTCCAAGCCAGAATTGCTGATCCTGAGGCTAGTTGACGCCGTCGGGAAATGCGATGGTGTTTCCGACGGCGTCAACACTTTGCCTCAGGATCACAGAATCCCGCCCCCCTTACCTCTGATCATGGATTAGGCAATAACGATGAGTGATTTGGGTGCTAACAACAGCTTCGGGAAGTTTGAACACGTTTGAGGTTGAAATGGGAGAAAGGGAAATATACTCCTACATTAAGGAAACAATATACTAATGCTGATGAACTTTCTAAAACATATCAAAAATGTGTTGGCTTGCAAGAATTAAACTCAATAGGGAAGTTGTGGGCTGGAATTCTCCGCCTGTTTGTTGGCAGCGGGATTATCTGATCCCGCCGGCAGTATATCCCCCCCTGCGGGTTTCCCGGCTGCGTGGAGTGGCTTCAGTGGGAAATTCCATCGACAGCAGCGGGGGCAGGGAATCCCGCCGTCAGCAAACAGCGCACCACCTCCAACCACCGAGAAACACGTGACTGGGAGGCCAAAGAATCCCGGCTGTAGTTGGATTGTACCAAATTGGCATGCTGAATTTGCAAGGCTCCTCAGTGGCAATGGCTGCTCTGCCTGCAGCTCCATCACTGCTGTTACCCCAGGTACCTTTCCTACATCACCTCCTTGACCCAATGAAACAAATAGAGAGCAACATAAAGAACTCCCCTTGGCAATGTGAACTCCATCAAGCATACAGTTGTCTATTACTATCTAATGTAAGCCATTAATTATACACCTCTGCTACCAGTATTTAAGCACATTCATGGCATGTGCACTGTCACTCAATAAAACTGAACAAATGTATCAACTGATTGCTCAGTCCTATACTTAACTTTTCTCTTTGGAAGTAAATATATCAATGAAGGACACAAATCTATAAGTATGGGTGCAAAATAAATTAAGAAATATAATATATAGTTTAAGGTAACTGTAGTGCTTCCTTGAATAGAGTACATACAGGTTTTTGATCGCAACTGCACTGTAGCAGTACTGCTGCAGGAATGATTCACATTCAACAAAAATACATTGTTTGCAGATGAATGCCTTTTGGGAGGGCACAGAGCAAAGTATCATTGAGGTTCTATGTTCTAGTCAAGCAGGACCTGCCCATGACATGAGACTAGCCTGCATAAGCTGAAGGTTGACATGGATCTGCCCGATTGAATGGCATCACTCACCGCTGCCAAACATTCCTTTCCCGATGACGATAATCCTACTCCAATTCCTGCGAGCCCCGACAGCAGGATTGTGTTACAGCTATAGTCAGTGTGATTTCCATTACTGTCCCTCCGTTGGGTCATCAGTAAGCTAGTGAGGATTCCAGAGCGGGTACTATACATAATCTGATCAACGTAAATACGTATGGTGTAGCAAAAGGTTAGATCGGATTGAATGATAAGTGAAGTAGCTCAATAATGTGAAGGAACAGAGCCCTAGGAATCACATGATCCTTGCATAACAGCTTCTTACTGCCATTCCGTTGCGTTCAGAAATTGAATCTCAGAGAGTCGATGGAATCTATGTTCTGTAACGTTGCAAAGTTGACTACATGTGTTACAGGGAAAAGTTAACAAAATCTTGGAATTCCCTCCCTAACAGCACTGTGGGTGTACCTACACCTCAGGAACTGCAGAGGTTCAAGAAGGCAGCTCACCACCACCTTCTGAAGGGCAACTAGGGATGGGCAATAAATGCTGGCCTAACCAGCGACGCCCACATCCCGTAAATGAAAAAGTAACAAAAAAGGTTTGCCATTGTAATATACTGAAAACTTTGGATATCAACAGCAGACATGCTTCATGGACCTTCT
The DNA here is from genome assembly GCF_902713615.1 of Scyliorhinus canicula. NCBI lineage: Eukaryota > Metazoa > Chordata > Chondrichthyes > Carcharhiniformes > Scyliorhinidae > Scyliorhinus > Scyliorhinus canicula. The sequence goes on along the minus strand of NC_052150.1, from coordinate 19,673,249 downwards.
CTGTTGCTGTCTTCTTTATATCGCCCGCATATAATTCTGTATTTCGTTCTTTGAAATTGAGTTCCTTCCTTTCAAGCAACTTCCTTTCGTGTTGATCTCCTAGTTTGGGGGTTTTCGGGGGTTGACACTTGTTTCAAAACAACCTCTGGTCCTGACTTCCTCCATCAGCAAATCTATCCAGTGTCTGTAATCTGCCTTCCCTGATTCTTTTACCCTTTTCAAGTATAGGATGTCACGCTCAGCTTGTTAGGCTGTTTATTGTGGTTGTCACTGGATTTCCTTAACTGAGTATCTTAGTGGATGATCAAAAATTGAAGCGACCTGACACAGTTTCTGTTGCACAGTCTCAGTTTGGCTCACTTGTTAGGTTTGAGGCTTCACGTCCTCCAATAAGCCTGAGGGCACAATATGGTCTAGCACATCAGTGCAGCACTGAGGGAGTGCCGCATCGTCAGAGGGGCATGTTTCAGGCAAAACATTTAGTCACTGTTTACTGTTGTGACATCCTGGGCTGGAGGCCGACAATTCCAGCCCCACTTGACCCAGAGTCGCAAGACAATTGAAATGAACTTTTAATCCTTCAAATGTCTTTGCTCTTCAGCTGCCCAATAACTGCAGCCATCGAGTTTGTGAATTTAAACACAATTAATTTTTACTAATAACAATAACTGCAATTAAATAGGCAGCATATACAACTGGTTACCTATTATCTAATTCCAAACCTCTCTCTTTAACTCAGCCCATCCTCTACACACTCAAGACAGGGGAGTAAGAGGGGTGTATAGGAAAATTATATGAAAAGTAAAAAGGATAAAAGTTTCTGGGCCCGATACTCCCCAAAAATTTCTAAGTTCTTTTGCGGCGGGTTTTTCAGGGAGTTTCCCGTCGTCTCTGCCGGCAAGTTCCCCACCACTATTCAATGACACTTAGTCACGTTTTTGGGCCCTGGGGAGTTTCTCAATGGTTTAGCCAGCGCTTGGAATTTTATTTAGCTCTAGGAAGCTGAACTCAGAGATTGGACCTATATTTTGAAAGGGTGTCCCAATCTCCAAGTGTTCTTGTGGATCCCTCAAGCCCCCCACCCCCCACCCATGGGCAATGTCACCCCCCCCCCCCCCGCCACACACACACATGAGCACTATCCCATACCTCCCAAGTGAGCACCCTGCTATAGGTGGTCCCCCCTCTTCATCCCCATCAAGCTCCCTTACAGCACACCCACCCTTCCAGGGGCCCCTACTTACCTGCCATGTACACCCCCACTCTTCGAACCCACCCACCACCCTCTTTTCATAGGCATGGTCCCCCTCACCCTCATGACACTTGGCAGTGCCACCTTGGCACCTGGGCACTCTTGCACTGCCACCCTGGCACCTGGTCAGTGCTCCTTCCAGCTTGGTAGTGCCAATGTGACAGTTGGGCAGTGCCAAGGTGCCCGCAGTCCAGGGGAGGGCCAGGAGGCCACCCTTCACTTACTCTGACCACTCAGTGGTCTCCAATGGCCCGGGAGAACCCCAGGTGCCATTCCACCGGGTCCACGTTTGTGTGGACCAGTACTGAACGGCGCCCGGCTGTGGCCTCACTGAGGAGGCTGGTAGATCCCGCGATGCCGGTGGATGCTGAGTAAGTTCACCAAAGCTGATTTTAAACTGGCTGCGGCGCGCACCATTTGGTCCCACCTCTTTGGCCGGGATTCTGACTCCAACACCGGCCGCACCGCGCTTAAGTGAGAATGTAACGTGGCCGGTATATCGCGCCCTCTGTTTCAGATGGACATCATCCAGTAGATCTTTTATCTAGGCTTTCAGTTGGAGGTTTTTGCTTTTAGTCTGTAATGGTTTTCACTGTGGATTCACCAAAATGGTGAAAATTGGCGTCCAGAAAATAACTGTTTTTTGGGTCCTTGAAAACCTCCCACCTGACTGAAGCCAATCATTGTCATTACCAGGCAGACTATGGTTTTTGGCCAATCCATTGACCACCAGCCAATCAATTGAACCAAATCAGTCTCTCAGGTGCCAGAAAGTCTGAGTTCTTCAACTTCACAGCACAGTGTGAGACTTTGCAATTTTTGAGTTCCTCACTTCCTCTGTTCGACTTAAAGGTATATGTCCATTAAATATCAAAGGATCAAAATGATAACGATAAAGTAAAAAAAATAGGAAATAAGGGAATCAACAGGGAGGTCTTGCATTACGCAGATAATCTTAAAATGATGCTATCGCACAATTCAAACAAGAGCAGAGAGTTGCCATGGTAACCACATCAACATTCATCCATCTACCAAACATCAACAAAAACATTATTTGATCATTTATTAATTTGCTGTTGTGTGATCTTGCTGTCAATAGTCTGCCACATTTTCCCTGCATAACTATAGCAATTGCCCATAAAAGTGACTCATTTGTTGTGAAGATGTCCTGAGGACATGATAAGAAGTTATGTCCAAAGCTTTTCTTTCTGTCTTTATTAAAGGCTTAACATTGGAAAAAGCCATTTACTGAAAGATTCATGGTGACTTTAAAGAGCTACGGAGCACTTTTCCCACTCTGATCTGATGCTAATGTGTCTAGAATTCCCTAGCTCATGTCTCATTGCTCTTTTTTCAAAAAAACAATTTGTTAAAAATACTAAATTCCAATCCTTATGTACAATGTGCATTATTATATTTACTTTCTTTCATTTCTTTGAGTATTCAGGGCTTTTCTTTGTGGTTTTCAGCCCAATACAAGCATTCCAAGCTTCTCCACCAGACTTCAGAGCCAGCCTGATGCCATCTGGAATTTGTCCATGTTCTTCACTCAGGAAGACCGATGTGAAGAGTTCCTTTGGCACGTCGGCCATTTCCTGACAACCACTATCTCTGCTCAGTGGTCCTTGAAGGAGCTGTCTGGCTTTTAACGCTGCCCACGTTGTAAATAATGAAACAGTTATTCCCACAGTTCAAACCACCTTTCTGTTTCCCCTCTTATCCCCACTTAACACTCATAGAATTTACAGTGCAGAAGGAGGCCATTCAGCCCATCGAGTCTGCACCGGCTCTTGGAAAGAGCACCCTACCCAAGGTCAACACCTCCACCCTATCCCCATAACCCAGTAACCCCACCCAACACTAAGGGCAATTTTGGACACTAAGGGGCAATTTAGCACGGCCAATCCACCTAACCTGCACATCTTTGGACTGTGGGAGGAAACCGGAGCACCCGGAGGAAACCCACGCACACATGGGGAGGATGTGCAGACTCCGCACAGACAATGACCCAAGCCGGGAATCGGACCTGGGACCCTGGAGCTGTGAAGCGATTGTGCTATCCACAATGCTACCGTGCTGCCCCACTCATTTTAGTCATCGCAACCGACTGTCTCCAGTTGTGATCGGCTCCTGTTCCGTCTGTTGTTTTTAAAGGCTGCTCTCTCACTGTGAACACGGTTCACACAAAGGCTTATTTTCTTCATCGTTCCTTCGGTTGCTCTTCATTAAAGCTATGTCTGTTTTTTCCCATCTCGTTATTTTCTGTAGGGCGAATAAGAAAGGTGCGGGAAGGGTAGGTGAGGCCTCTTGTTTCCCAGCTCACTACCTACTCCAGTGTTAAAACCTGGAGATTTTACCTGGGAGATGGTGATGGGGACAGGGTCGGGGTGATACTGGCAGTCTTCAATCATGACCCTGCACACAAGTGGGCTCAGTGTAATGATCGCTCTCCACAGGTCAGGGCAGACGTGGAGCTCGTGCCCTGCCAAGGCGACTTGGCCAAACCTTCCGGCTGCTTTTTAGCTGCACACTTTCCACAATCTGGGGAAGAGGGTGAAGAGGAACCCGAACCAACTGCCAGGTCTCCCCTTCTGATTGCTCACCAATTACTGCGATCGAAACATAAAAAAACTCACACTCAAAGGGCAACTGCCAGATGGTCATAATCTTAGAATAAGAGGTGGCAAATTTAAAACAGATTTGAGGAACAAAACTACTTCTCCCAAAGGGTTGTGAAGCTGTGGAATCTGCTAGCCCAGAGTGCGGTGGATGGTGGGACAGTGAGTAAATTTAAGGAGGAGTTGGACAGATTTTTAATTGGAAGTGGGTTGAAGGGTTATGGAGAATGGGCAGGAAAGTGGAGTTGAGGCCAGGATGGGATCAGCCATGACCACATTGAGGGTGTTAGGCTCGGGAGGCTAAATTGCCGACTCCCGCCCCTAGGTCATGTGTTCCAGGGAGGAGATGCTCTGGCTGATTTCACAATCCAGCTCTTGACCTGTAACATTGTAGGTAGCAGATGAGGAACTTATCAGCCATAATAGAATGGCAGAGCAGACTCGATGGTCCGAATGGCCTAATTCTGCTCCTATATCTTATGAATTTATGAACTTATGACACTTGTCTCCTGGAATGTAATGCAAGACCAGAGCGTTGAACAGCCCCTGTAGCCAGGACTCTGGCTGGGACAATACTGATGGAGCCATTCTGAGTGAAACAAGGTTTGCAAGAGGAGTCTCATTATGACAATGTATGGGCAAACTACATATTCTACTGGATTGGCAAGTGCAATGACCAACCTCACCAACAGCGATGCCATTCAAGCTCCATTGGTCAATCTAAGAGAGATGAAGAATGGATGGTGGGAGATCACAGCTGCTGTGCTTCAGGAAGCTGCTGGTAAACTTGATCTGAAGGTTCTCCATGCAGATACCAATCTGTCAGTGGCCCCGGAACTAACCTCTCTGGCAATCTGCTCCTAACCAACAGGCAAGAGGTTCCTTCTCTTTTTTTTTTCAATTAAATTTAGAGTACCCAATTCATTTTTTCCAATTAATGGTCAATTTAGCGTGGCCAATCCACCTACCCTGCACATCTTTTTGGGGGGCGAAACACGGGAAGAATGTGCAAACTCCACACACACAGTGGCCTAGATCAGAATCAAACCTGGGATCCTAGCGCTTTGAGGCAGCAATGCCAACCAGTGCGCCACCGTGCTGCCAAGCATGAGGTTCTCTCTCATTGGGCAGAACCCTTTCAAAATCTCCTGAAACGAGAATCCACAGAGTGCGACGACACCGTTGAATCAGCTCCTCAGCATTAGCTCCCGGTCCAACTTATCCTTCATCCATCTCAAAGTGAAGTCACACCCAAGATCATATAGAGACTGTCTGTTTAAGCCTCCAGGAGCCAATTGCATTCCATTTGAAGTATATGGAGGAGTTGATATGGTTAGCAAACTCACTGGGCTCTTCTGCTTAATCTGGAACCAGGATATGGTGCCCCAAGATTTCAAACAGTCAAAATGGAGGGAAAGAAGTCCATCTGTGACAATCATTGTGATGATTCACCTCGCTCCACAGCAGGAAAGATTCTTGTTGGGATTATTCTCAAGGGGAATGTCACTCATCTTACAGACCTGGTATACTCTGAATCACAGTGTGCTGGATGAGGAATGGCCGATATGATCTCTGTTGAGTGGCAAATGCAAGAGAAGGTCTATGGACAGAATAAGGACCTCTACATGCTGTTTGTTGCCCTGACCAAGGCCTTCACCACAGTAAACTGTGAAGGTCTGAAGGTCTGTGGAAGATGTGCAAGCATTCCAAGAAAAGATGATTGGGATCATCCACTTATTCCCTGATGGAGTGATATGCAGTACAATGCAGATTGGTGCCTTAACAGATATCTTTCCTGTCACCAATAGCATTAAGCAAGGCTGCAACATGACTCCAATCCTGTCTGACATTTACCTCTTGGCCATGCTCTTTTATGCAATCAAAATTCTCAACAGAACAGAATAGCATACAGTCCAGGGGACATCCAGATGCTTTTAGACACTATTGCCCAAGCCTCGGAACACTTTGGCCTTACACTAGGTAAGGGGTGGCACAGTGCTTAGCACTGCTGCCTCCCAGCACCAGGGACCCAGGTTCAATTCTGGCCTTGAGTGATTATCTGTGTGGAGTTTGTACGTTCTCCCCGTGTCTGCGTGGGTTTCCTCCTGGTGCTCCGGTTTCCTCCCACAGTCCAAAGATGTGCAGGTTACGTGAATTGCCCATGCTAAATTGCCCCTGAGTGTCCAATGGTTAGGTAGGGTTACAGGGATAGGGTGGGGCAGTGGGTCTATGTCGGGTACTATCGGTGCAGACTCAATGGGCCAAATGGCCTTCTTCTGCACTGTAGGGATTCTAAGTCTGAAAAAGACAGAGATCCTGTACCAACCTGGCCTTGGCCACTGAGCCACAAACAACAATACACCCATCAACTCAGTTCAGAGGTTCTGCTACCTTGGGAATATCCTCTCCAACAACGTCATATTCAATGACGGACTCACCCGTCGTCTGACAAAACCACACTCAGCCTTCGGCAAGCTCACGCACAGACTTTGGAGAGAGCATGGAGTTAGTCTCATAAACCAAGATTAGGGTCTACCAGATAGTGGTTCTCACCTCCAGGGCTGGGTTTACGTGCCCCTGCCAGGTGTGTTTTTGGTGGGGGAGGTTATGTAAGATAGAGTGGAAACCCAGCCCACAACCTTTCCCGCACCCCACCCCCAAGCTCAACCCCATAACAGGGTGGGAGGGCCCTGGAATCGACAATCCACCCACCATATTGAAATAAATAATTGAATTCAATTCAGCTTGTCAACAGGCCAATTGACCCTGATAATACACAGCTCAGGCCACAAAGCTCCGGTGCGAGAGTGGGCAGGTCATTGTTAATGAAATATTTTTAACAGGGCAGGAAGGAAGGGGAGGTACTATCATTGTGGAGGTTTCCTTTGTACATCCCATCACCTCTCCCTCAGCTTGCCAAACCCACTCCACTCACTACGCTGGACTTACCTCACTCTGGGAACCATTGGGCCTTCCACCTGGCCTTGCTTACAGTCCCAGCAGCACTCACGAATAAGCTCTTGGTGCTGTTGGGACTGCTGGAACTGCTGGTCAATCCACCCGGCCAGCAGCTACTGAGGGCGGGGCCTCCTCCCCAGAGGGAGGCGGAAATCCCACCCTCCACCAAGTTATCCTGCCCGCGGTGTATTACGGCCGTGGGGCTGGCTGGCATGGAGCACGTTCCCTTCCGGCCAACATTCCTTCCAGGGGAGGGTTGGGCTATTCACCATCGCCCCCACCCCTGCACTCAGCCCCCACTGTAAAATGCAACCCCACCTCTATGGGCCGAAAATCCCAAAGTTCATGCAGGGTTCTGCATACCTAGTATTGACAGCATGGCCCATCAGAGCTCAGCTTTGAAGATTTTGGGCATCTGATCGACATGAAGGGGTCCCGCATGTCAAAGGCATTATTCCACAGCCAGCTGAGCAGGGGAACCTGAACCATAGCACACCCTGAACTTAGGTGTAAAGACATTCTGAAAGTCAACCACAGAACCTGTAGGTTGCAGCCCACTCCATGAGAAAACCCCCCCAGGCATGTCCGATTGGAAAAGTCTCTATCCTCAAGAGGTCTTCGCATTTTAAGAAATTGGGTTAGCTCCCTAGAGAACTGCCAAGCACATTGCAAAGCCATTTCCTTTCTATGTAACGTTGTACAACTGGATCCACAAATGAAGATTTCGGCTGGGACTTTCCGCTCCCGTTCCCCCAGGGCGTGCTTTCCAGTGGCGAAGGTGGGTTTGCCATTGGCAGTCAGTGCGATCTTCCCAGTCCCTCTGAAGTCAGCAGCGTTTTGTGGGGCTGTCCTGCGCCGCTGGCAGGATAACACATGCGGCTGGGGTCACCTTCGGCAGGACCGGAAGATCCCTCCGACGGGAAGGGCCAGAAAATCCCACCCGTAATTTGACATTGCATGTGAGATGACCCCAAGCTGGATGGTGAACAGCTGGTCTCTTTGCTGAACAATAATCTGTCAAAGCCAGAAGGGAATCCTTCGATTCTCATTTCTGGAATGCCAAATCAGCTCTTCCCGAGAGCGGAATAATATGGGGGGCAGGAGTGGAGAGCAACTCCCCCTCCACGGAAACCACGTCGACATCGAGCCAACACACTCCACAGCGACCCATCCCCCAGCCTTTTGGGATTTACGCCGCTCGTTTGGATGGAGTCCCGTCTTCTGCAGCTGCCAGCCAATCCGATTGGCCGGTAACTCCATCAGTTCAGGCAGCACTAGGAAGGTGTCAATGGCAGCTGCCAGGATTGCAGCTGAAGAGAGGAGCTCGGGGCCCAGGTAAATCCAGACTGGGTCTTGGGCTGGTAGGGTCTGGGAGTGTTAGCGAGTGTTCAGGCAGAACTGCAGCACAGTGGTTAGCACAGTTGCTTCACAGCGCCAGGGTATCAGGTTCGATTCCCCCTTGGGTTACTGTCTGTGCGGAGTTGGCACGTTGTCCCCGTATCTGCGTGGGTTTCCTCTGGGTGCTCCGGTTTCCTCCCACAGCCCAAACATGAGCAGGTTAGGTGGATTGGCCATGCTACATTGCCCTTAGGTTAGATGGGGTTGCTGGGTTACGGGGATAGGGTGGAGGTGTGGGCTTGAGCAGGGTGCGCTTTCCAAGAGCCAGTGCAGACTCGATGGGCCGAATGGCCTCCTCCTGCATTGCAAATTCTATGAGAGAGGGCAGCGGGATGGATTTGGTAAGGATGGGTTTGAGGCAGGGAACGGGTAGGAAGTGGGGGGTGGGGTTAGAGGTTGGGTCTAACGGGGGGAGCCCCACATTCGGCAAAAGGGAAGCCCCCAATGAGTGAACCCCTTTCCTTCCTGCCCATGTACAAAACTGACTTCCGGCTCCCACCGGAATAATCACCAGAAATCACACCCTCACCCTGTTACTCTGCCAGTAAAACAACTTATCAGATAGCAATGCCTCTTCAAAGAGCGTATTTCCCTCTATGTGCTAAGGTATAGTTATTTACTCTACTGGTTTATAATAGCTGTTGCATAGAAGATATTTAATTTAATTTTGCACTGAGGAGAATGCACCCCAGGTTTAATCTCATCAGGTGCGACTGTCCATCATTACATTTTCTAAACGTTTAACTATTTAATAATATGTAATAATATTTTTATTTTATTTAAGGTTACAAAATACCAAGAGCGGCTGTTAATCAGAATAGCTCACAGAACCTGAGCATTGAAGAAAACTGACAGAGTGCATCACCGTTTCTGCTTACTTGCAAGGCAATTTACTAAAAGATGTCCCTTTGATTCACCTACAATTATACGTCACGTTTGACTCAAATGGTTAAGCTGGAGCCGCCATTGCATTAACGTGCGCAATGGGCGATTTCTAACTCCTGTCCGTGTATTTCAACGGTTCCTTTCAATCAATACTATGCACCACTCCTGCTAGCTTGGTTTAATCAGACTTACATTCGTCACCTACCCCAAAACCCAAAAAGTAGGGAATGCTAATTATTCTCGCTGCCGATCACGCGAATCCTAATTTTGAGACCGTTTCTGAGCGATTCAACAAGATGGGTTCTGTTCGACCTGTACAGCAGGTTAGATCATAAAGCAGCACACTGCTATAACATTCGCACCTTACCGCGGACAGAACTACAGCTAGAAACAAGGCCAATTCTTCAAACATGCAGTAAAAAGATCAAGCACTACCTGTGGCTCTTGGCATGAATGTTTCTGTCTGTGTTGTTTGCAGCTAATCAATGTCCGGAACTTGTGCCAAAGGTAGCCTAAAAGGGAAAGGCTGACTCCCAGCCAGAAGGATTTCACTTTGCAAAATACATCCATCGCTCAAATCAGGCCGCTTCTCGCCTCGTACATTTGAGTAAGGAGTGCACTGCTAAGAATTCATTTTTGTTCCTAACGGATAAAGAATCATGTAGCTTTAATGAAGCACATGTATAAGGCACCGTCTCTGTGACAAGTCACACGACTCTATGCAAGCCAACGTTGCCAAGAGCTGTACCTAAAAGGAATAAAAATGCATTGGGCCTGTGACAAGTCTAAAACAGGTGCTGAAGAAGATGTTTGTGGTAATCCTCGATGTGTCATGTTGACACGTTAGCATGTGGGTATACTGTATCATCGTGCACAAGGAACAGAGAGGGCTGGATTTTATCAGCTCTCTGGAGATGGGCCGGGGTGGCAGCTAGGCTCATGAAATGGCAGCGGAAGGCGTCGTGAAGGGAGCCGGATCTTTCCTCGCTGCCAAGAGATAGTTCTAGATGCAGAAGCCAGAGGCAGGTGGCCAATTAATTCAATTAAGTGGCCAATTAATGGACACTTTTCGCCCCTGTCATTTTCTGCTGTTTGGCTTGTTCCCCCTTGTGTTGGGGAGGCCACTAGATGAGGGTTCCTTCATTTTTAGCTGTTCCGCGGGCAACGGAAGGGAACCCACCCTGGCAACAATGCTCCTTTCCCCCCGCAGATCCGCTGCTGCCCGCTGAAGAGTTCAACGCCCCCCATCACCCAGAGCCTACCTGGTCATAGTGTTTTTGAAATATTTCTCCCAGCACCGTGCAGAGCTCCTCAATATGGAGGCACTCTCTTCATCTCCTTGCAGCCTCAGCATTGGCCAGCTCTATCAGCAGCTACAGAGGTCTTGGCTCTCTAAATGGGCAACAGGTCTGAGAGGCAGGAGCCATCCTTCATTGGATGGCCATCCCAGCGACAGCCTTTGATATGGCTGCCATTGGTAACATTGCCCCACAGTCCTGCCATCCATCCACTTGAGGGAGATGGGGTTCGGCAGGAACTACTTTTGGCTCAAGCAACGGGACCTCCTAACTCACTAAGTGAGCCGTTTAGAGTCCAGAACAGAATCCAGAAAAAGGCGAAGAGTAGCGAAGAGTGTAAACAAGTGTCTTTCTTTCCCAGCAAACAACAAGAAATTATGTTATTTTGGAACAAAGAAAGGTGTCACTTATTGGCTGAATTTCCTCAAACCTTGCACTTATATTCAATATACCAAATCCACTCCCTTCCTTCCTACTTTCCATCCATCTAAAATTGGATCACAGTTGAGCAGGGACATGATCTGACTGCCATATATGGCTGTATGCATTGTGACAATGGTAGAGGAGGGCTTTGTAGACCCCAAATGAGTAGATTTAGGAAAATCTGGTTTATTAACACACACTAGTGTTTACAATATTGTCATGTTAGAGTACCTTTAAGAAATGGGTGGTTATATAAATATCTGTAGTGAGAGTACCTTTAAGAAATGGATAAAAGCAAATGGATGTTTATTACTGCAGCGATGTCAGAGGCTGGGTGGAGCTGGGCTGTCTGTCAGCTTTTTACTTTTGTTTTAGGCTGTTTGCTGCAGGGTGTGTTTTAGTTTCGTTTCAGAGCTGGATAGCTGCAGTCACAGCCAAAAGGTGTATTAGAGTCTCTCTCTCTCTAATCGAAAGACTGTAAATCGATCCTGGTGATTTAAAACTAATAGCAGTAGTGACTTTAACCTGATGTGCTTCTGGTAAAAGGTGTTTTAAGTCTTATGGATGTTGAAAGGAAAGCTTAAAGGATTACTTAGTGTTGTAATCTTTGGGGGTTGTATTTGAATTAATGGTTGCTAAGATATTCACTGTATGTTTTAAAAAGGTTAACTTGAGTTCATAGAATAAACATTGTTTTGCTTTAAAAAATACTTTTCCATTTCTGCTGTACCACACCTGTAGAGTGGGCCGTGTGCTCCCCATACCACAATCTATTAAAAGTTGTGGGTCAGGTGAACTCCATGATACACTTTGGGGTTCTCTAAACCCTGGCCCATAACAATATGCACCAGATCCCAACCGAGTCTGAACTGTCGGGACCCTATCTGACCAACTTTATACAAACTTTAACTATTGGTGATTTAGGGTTCCCTGCCCCTTTAGTGGGCGAGTTTGTATGCGACGAAACTGACTGCTCCAACCCTGTAGATCTTGTGCGGCTGATAACAGAGGGAAATATGTTACTCAGTGTATTTCCTATCACTTATTCTTGAGCAATGCTGACACCTATCTATCTATTGATATAATGTAGTTAGCAAAATAACAACCAGACAATTCAGCAGAAACGTCTTTCCCCAGAGAATGTTGCGAATGTAAAATTCACAACCACATTGGGTGGTTGAAGTGAATAGTATAGGTGCAGTTAGGGGGAGGATAGATAGGCATGTGAGGGAGAAGGAGATAGAGGGTTACACTAACAGAGTTAGCTGAGGAGGAATGGGAGGAGGCTCAAGTTGAAGCATAAATGCCAGCACGGACTGGTTCGACTAAATGGTGCTGTATGATCTTCGTAAACTATGCCACACTATGCAACTCTACGTAATCCCTAACAAGCTGCTGGATCCCTCAGTGGCCTTAAGACCATAAGAAACGGGAACCAAAGTAGGCCATTCAGCCCTTCAACCCTATTCCGCCATTTAATAAGATCACGCTGATCTAATGCTCACCAACTCCACCTTCCTGCCTTCTCTCCGTATCCCTTAATTCCCCATACAGGACAGTGGGAAGGCATATCAATTTTAAAAGGAAATTGTTCATTTTCAACGGGGGAAGGAGGGAGGTTTTAAAATATACAGGATACAATAAATTGGCTCAGGACTGTAGCTTCAAACTGCTGACAGCGATTTACCCTCTCCTTCACCTGGGGGTGGATATCTCAGAGCACCCACCAAAAATACTTAAGTGGCCCCTAATCCCGGGAAATGGGAAGAGATCCGGGGTGCAAGTTGTGAGCAGGCAAAATACATGTCGCAACATACTTTCAAGGGGCATGGTGGGGCAGAGGAAATTTAGAGTCACCATGCTTCGGTTACACAGGATAACAGATTTAAGCTAGTAACACTAATTGTTAATGTCAATCTGATGAGGGGTTGAATTGCCATTCTTGATCAATGTATCTACCGACAGTGGATAAATGGATCAGGCGACTGAAAGGACCTCAAGGGGGCATTTTCACCTATATTCAGGTTCATGCTGATAATGATAAAGCGGCAAACATTATGAAAAGTAATTTAAATTCAAACAAGAAGCTCTGTGGGAATTGCTTCTGTGATTTTAATGTTATGGCACTCCTAAAGGACATTTGGTTCAACATCGACAGTTTGGAGTCATGCATGACAGTATCAACAAAAGGAACAAAGATAAAGTGGCAATATTACTACCCAAGTCCAAGAATGTATTGAAAATACCCTGAACTATTGTATTATTCATCATCAGTCTCCTTTACTTTGTTGGCCAGTTTTTGGAGTTTCCTCAATAGCAGAGCAGTGAAGCCTGCAGCAAAAGTTCAGTTCATGGCTCTTGCATTTTAATATGAAAAAATAATGAAAATCGCTTATTGTCACGAGTAGGCTTCAATGAAGTTACTGTGAAAAGCCCCTAGTCGCCACATTCCGGCACCTGTCCGGGGAGGCTGGTACGGGAACAGGTGCCGAAATCAATAAATGTGTACAAAACAGTTAGTTTCTTCTTTTTTCAGAGCTTTGAACATAAACCGAAGCATATTCTGCGAATATTTCGGTAGATATTTTGGCGTTCTTATCTCTGTGGACTGTAAAATAAAGGAGTGACAGTAAATGGGGTTAGCCTTGCTCTTGATGCTGAATCTCCAGCAGAGATTGAACCATGCTGGAGCACCCGAAACCACACTATTGCAATAGCATCTCATCAACACACCATTCCCACTACTGGGTCAAAAACAATCTACCTCTAAACTGGAACCATCAAGTTAAATATAGATGGATATAGATATAGGATATAGATTCTTGACTCATTAGGCAGGGTCCCAGGTTCGATTCCTGTTGGGTCACTGTCTGTGCGGAGTCTGCACATTCTCCCCATGTCTGCGTGGGTTTCCTCCCACAAGTCCCAAAAGAAAATGCTTGTTTTTGTTTTTTTAAATTTAGAGACCCAATTCCAATTAAGGGCCAATTTTGTCTGACCAATCCACCTACCCTACACATCTTTGGATTGTGGGGGCGAAACCCACGCAAACACGGGGAGAATGTGCAAACTCCTGTCGCCATCTGGGATGGCCACTTCCAGAATACAAAATGGATGATCGCAATGACTGTAGGGAAATATGGACAATGTTAAGAAAGCAAGCAGGCACACAGCCTGTAGGCGTATTGAGAAGGCAACTCCCAGACGAGACTGAAACTGTAGGTCAATTAACATATTGACACTCAAGCAACCGATCTGGTTCCAGACACCCCGGCGCCAGTACCCCAAACCGAAAGCGTAAACAAAGCAAGGCCAACGGCCACCTAGGACACGCCCATCCATCAGGGCACCCACCCCTTTATTGGGCCATATCTTGATCACTCATATTGATCTTGACCAATAAAGGGGTGGATGCCCTGGTGGCTGGGCGTGTCCTAGGTGGCCGTTGGCCTTGCTTGTTTGTGTCTTTCTGGCCCGGGATGTCTGCAACAGTATCGATTACTTGAGTGTCATTCCTTTGTTCCCGGAGATGGGCCATTAATATGCTAATTGCCTTACAGTTTCAGTCTCGTCTGGGAGTTGCCTTCTCAATACGCAAACAGGCTGTGTGCCTGCTTGCTTTCCTAACATTGTCCATATTTCCCTACAGTCATTGCGATCATCCATTTTGTATTCTGGAAGTGGCCATCCCAGATGCCTGCACTCCACACGGACAGTGACCCAGGGTCGGAATTGGACCTGGGACCTCGGTGCTGTGAGGCAGCAGTGCTAACCACTGAGCCACCGTGCTGCCCTAAGACGTGCTTGTTAGGTGAATTGGACATTCTGAATTCTCCCTCAGTGTACCCGAAGTGGCGCCGGAGGGTGGCGACCAGGGGGTTTTCACAGTAACTTAATTGCAATGTTAATGTAAGCCTACTTGTGACAATAATAAAAGATTATTAATATTATTAAAACTGCCAGCTCTAGTTATTGTACATGCCTTTAACAACATTAAAAATCTGTCTCTTTAAATCTGTATCAGTGACAGTGTGACCACTATATAAACTTGAAATACCCAGTTATCATTCCTCCAGAACTCAGTAACAATTTGATGGGTGAGGTAGTACAGAGTTTTGCAGTCCAAATTTGGGCAACATTTACATATAACTCCTGTACCTCACCAAGTGACTTTGATATGCTATGCCTGGTAACAGTTTTCTAACACTGCATTTCAGCGGAATAAATCAGCCCATTGGAGTCATTGAACTCAGCGAGGAATACTTGGGAAACAACACATTTTTTTTAAGGTTGGGACAACTTGCCAACATCCACTGGCTTTGGTTGAAGTAGGAAGCATTGAGAGAGCCAGCTGCACAAAGAGGGTTCTCAGAGTGTTGGATTGCTGCCCTAAATGGAACCTCAGGGATCCAGTTGAACTTCTGAAACTCATCTACATGTTGAAGAAACAAGCACACGCCCAGGCACATTTAGGATGGTTACAATCACATATGACACAATAGAGGCAAGGAGCCCACTCTCCATCAAATTCATTAATATTTCACAGAATCACTCTTGTCTCAAAATGTTAAGGTCAGAGGTACAAGTACCATTTCAGTACATAAGCATAACCATCTAGGCTGATGCTTCGGTGTGGTACCGAGGGACTGGTATACGAAGGTGAGACCTTACGGTGAGGTCCCATCTGTTCTCTTTGATGGATGTATAAGATACGATGACACAAATTAATGAAGGTCAGATGAATTCTCCCAATGTCCTCACCAATATTTATCCATCAAACAATAGTATCAACGCAGATTCCCTGGTCATTTATTTCACTGCTGTTTTTGGGGGTTTGCTGTGTACAGATTGTGACATTATGGGAAATGTTCAGAATACAAAGAGTTTTTTTTTTTATAAATTTAGATTAGCCAATTATTTTTTCCAATTAAGGGGCAATTTAGCGCGGCCAATCCACCTACTCTGCACATTTTTGGGTTGTGGGGGCGAAACCCACGCAGACACGGGGAGAACGTGCAAACTCCACACGGACAGTGACCCAGAGCCGGGATCGAACCTGGGACCTCAGCGCCGTGAGGCGGTTATGCTAACCACTAGGCCACCGTGCTGCCCTAGAATACAAAGAGTTAATGTCATATCATAATTAACCACTAGATGGAGCTTAATGCAGAACTATATAAAGCACTGACTCGCAGGCTTCTGGGAGAGAGCTGGAGGAGAGCTAGATAGAGCAGTGATAGAGAGGAAAGTGCAGTTATAGATAGAGTGTAGAGAATAGTGTTAGTTGAGTGTAGATTGTTTACTAGACTATTGTTTATATTAGGAGTAAGTGGTCGAGCTTAATTAAGTAGTGTAAATAAATGTTAGCTTTGTTAATGACCTTAGCTTCTGTGGTCTTTGTGAACACTACAATATCCATGTTGATAACAAGAATCACAAAGAACACCACACAGATTGACTGCATTACAACAACGACTATCCTTCATGAAGTATTTCACTCACTTTGGGATGTCTGAGTTATGAGTGGGGATTCATAACAAGCAACTTATTTCATTTATAATACGAAAGATGTATATTATGAAGCCCTGTTGGATTTAGTCTGCAGTGGATGGTCCTGACCACAACTCTAAACGGGATTTTAACATTCTACTATCTGGGTTAATTTTCTACGGCATTTCATTCGTGTCAATTAATTCATACGTTTAACAGGGTATCAAATAATTGCAAACCATGGATACCAGATGAGCATTTTTTAAAAATGAAATTGCCTGTTAGAAAGTGCGACACACGTGTCTCAAATTGCGTTTGGTACAATTGAATCTGAGAGGCAGCGTACAAAGGTCTTTAATTAAGCTTGCAATGCCCCGGACTCTCTTTGCAAATGGAAGCTGAGGTTTATATTCAGGAATAAAGCTTACCTCATCGTCTTCAGTGTTACCATCTGGCTCGCTGGTTTTTTCTTCCCAGAAATTCCTCATAGTTTCCACTCTTTCCAAGTAATGAAAAAAAGCCATTTTCCCGAACCTTCCACTGCTGGATCTCTTGTTGATTTCCTTCAGCCTAGCCATCTTCCATGATTTATTAGACTCCATCAACTTTATATCTTCGTATCTCGCCTGTTCGTGACCACCTTTCATGTTTTTCCATAAATATCTCACTTTACTGACTTGCAGATGTTTCCTCTTGCGCTCTGCGAACGAACAAAAGAACATTTTTCTCTTGTTTCTGGCTGAAGCTATCCAACACATTTTGAGGCAAGTAAAGGATTGGTCTCAGAAGTGAAAACTAAAGAAAAAAAATAAAATTTCGCCATTTCTATTGAAGTCATTTTTATTTTATTATGTTATCTTTATTTTATTTTATGGCAGCCACATCTTGGTACAAATCCAACTTGCGTTTGTGAAATATATTTTTGAAAACATGCTGTGAGGAGTTATATTGAATACCAGTCATTTTACTGGCCAAGTCCTGCTCGTTTAGATGCAGGTGGTTATAAGGTAGGTTCGCATTATGCTATATTTCAGCAAGGTTAGAAACAGTGGTCATTAAAAATACCGGTGAATGTCAGCCCTGCTGCCTCACAGCACCGAGGTCCCAGGTTCGATCCCGGCTCTGGGTCACTGTCCGTGTGGAGTTTGCACAATCTCCCCATGGGTTTCACCCCCACAACACAAAGATGTGCAGGGTAGGTGGATTGAACATGCTAAATTGCCCCTTAATTGGAAAAAATTAATTGGGTGCTCTAAATTTATTTTTAAAAATACCGGTGAACTTTGGCAATTTTCCTGGAGAAGGCGTACAGTAGACGAACACAATTACAAATCACCGCACACTAACTTTTCCAAGCACCAATAGACCAAGCTCAAGTTGCACATTTCACTGTCATTAACTGTCGTCAACATTAGTGAGGCAACCATTGACCGGAATTTTATGCTCTGTCTCGAGTGAGCTGGCAGCCAGTGGGCGTAAAATTGGGTGGGATAGCAGGGGCTGTTCTGGCACAGACAACCTCCTCAACAGGCGGAGCCACTTCCTCTTGAAACCCCCTGCCCTGACTCCCGATCGATGACTGTCATTTTGCCAGCACCTACTTGACAGGCATAGGTGAAGCCACTCCACCTAATTTGAACTTCAGCCTGCAGCCACACTCCTGCTTGGGGACTGAATGCAGTCCCAGCAGTGGCCACCGCTCCCAATGGCGCTGCTGGGACTGGAGAGCAGCCAGCAACCTGAGAGGCTGGGAGCTCTTGGAGGTTGGACATCTTTTCACAAAAGGGTGGAAACCATCACCTCAGGCAATTAACTGCCTCAATCACACAAAACTGTGCCGTGGCTTCCTGGGCCAGTGGAGGAAGCCTCGGCCCTGGCTATCCTGCTGGTAGGGAGGTAGAGGGGGGTGCACGGCTTCCACTTAAAATTAAGCCCATTATTCATGCTGTCTTTGCAGATAATGGGCAAAGTGCAAACACAGAAGGCAGGAGGGAGAAGAATTGTAAAAGGCCAAAACTGATGGCATCTATAATTCTTCTGTTAGGAGCAAAGTGTCATGTGAGAGTACCTTTCAGAAATGGGTGTTTTTTTATCTAGGTGTACCTTTAAGAAATGGGTGTTTAGTACTGCAGTGATGTCAGAGAGTGGGTGGAGCTGGGCTGTCTGCTTTACTTTCGTTTTTGAGCAGGCTGCTATAGAGTGAGGTTTTAGTTTTGTTTTCAGAGTGAAGAGCTGCAGTGAAAGCCAGCAGATGTGCATGGATCTCTCTACAAGCTAAAGAGTGTTTATTTGGGTGATTTCAAAGGGATAACTGCTCTCATTAGAGAATTTAAACTTGATCTCTGTGTTAAAAGGGTATTTTGTCTTCTGGATGTTGTTTGGGAAGTTATTAAGGATTACTTAGTGTTGTATTCTTTAGGGGTTGTATTTGAATTGATGGTTGCTAAGATGTTCACTCTATGTTTGAAAAAAGGTTAACTTGAGTTCATAGAATAAACATTGTTTTGCTTTGACAAATACTGTTAGATATCTGCTGTACCACACCTGTAGAGTGGGCCGTGTGCGCCCCATGCCACAGTCTATTAAAAGTGGTGGGTCAGGTGAACTCCATGATACACTTTGAAGTTCTCTAACCCCTGGCCCATAACAAATTGGGGGCTCGAGGGGGATACAAGTCTATCTATTGGATTGGCTTAGTGAACTTAAGGACAGTGAGGGGTGAGCATATTGTGGATGCTTTTCAGGTGTGGTCTTCCAGTTTAAGTGGGGAGTGTGTTGTGGACAATGGATCTTCCAGAGGCTCTGAGGTTTTTGGAGCTGGAGACGGTCACACACACTACCATACGGATAGAGACTAAAAACAGACTGTTAGATTTGGCAAAAACATTGCAGTTAACATTATCTGACAAAATGCGAAAAGGTGAGATAATTATAGCGGTGGCTAAGCATTTAAAATTGCCTGAGATACAGTTTGACACCTTGGAAATGGCAAAAATTCAGTAACAAATTAAACAAATGGAACATGAGAGAGAATTAAAGCAGTTTGAATATTAAAGCAGCTTGAATACGAAAGAGAGAGAGGAAAAAGAAAGAGAGAGAGAGAGATAGAGAGGACAGAGAAAAGGAGAGAGAAGAAACAGGAAAAGAAAGAATAGCCCTAGCAGAACAAAAATAAAGAGAAAGGGAGATACAGATCAGGGAAAAAGATAAAGGGAGAAGAACGCAGTGAAAGCCAGCAGATGTGTATGGATCTCTCTACAAGCTAAAGAGTGTTCATTTGGGTGATTTCAAAGGATAACTGCTCTCATTAGAGAATTTAAACCTGATCTCTGTGTTAAAAGGGTCTTTTGTCTTCTGGATGTTGTTTGGGAATTTATTAAGGGTTACTTACTGTTGTATTGTTTGGGGGTTGTAATTGAATTGATGGTTGCTAAGATGTTCACTGTATGTTTTTAAAAAAGGTTAACTTGAGTTCATAGAATAAACATTGTTTTGCTTTAACAAATACTGTTAGATATCTGCTGCACCACACCTGTAGAGTGGGCCATGTGCTCTCCATACCACAATCTCTTAAAAGTGATGGTTCAGGTGAACTCCATGATAACTTTGGGGTTCTCTAAACCCTGGCCCATAACAAAGATTCTTTTTTTCCTTATTGGTGAATTGATCCAGGTTTTAAACTTCTGGGAGGTGCAGATCATGTAGGTGGGTCATTTGATTTAGCCTGTCACTGCAGCACTGGAAGATATGAATAGGAGTAGACTATTTGCCCCTCATTCATGTTCTAACATTATATGGGACCATGCTTGATTTTCCAGCCATCTCCAAATACCCATCTTTGCCCCATAAACATTTGGGGCAAATACATTTGGTCACCAAAAATCTATCCATTTTCAGATTTAAAATGAAAACTTGATTGACCATCAATTACAATTTGCAGAAGAGAGTTTCAAACTTCTCCTGCCCATTTTGTGTGGGAAGCTTTTACAATTAACAAGATAATTAACGCGGGCAGGCACAGCAGCACAGCGGTTAGCACTGTTGCTTCACAGCACCAGGGTCCTGGGTTCAGTTCCGGGCTTGGGTAACTGTCTGTGCGAGTCTGCACGTTCTCCCCGTGTGTGCGTGGGTTTCCTCCGGGTGCTCCGGTTTCATCCCACAGTCCAAAGATGTACAGGTTAGGTTGTTTGGCCATGCTAAATTGCCCTTAGTGTCCAAAACGTTTAGCTGGGGTTACTGGGTTACGGGGATAGAGTGGAGATGTGGGCTTAAGTAGGGTGCTCTTTCCAAGGGCCGGTGCAGACTCAATGGGCCGAATGGCCTCATTCTGCACTGTAAAATTATATGATTCTCTAAGAACTAATGTTTAATGCTAATAAGCTCCGCGTGCGACTGGAGACCAGAAGATTGTTCTTTTCTCCATGCAGAAGTAGATTTATCCTGAAAATCTATAGATATTTGCAAATCTTTGCCTCAGAAAATTAATTAAATGGGTTAAGTGGATGATATGTGAGATTGCACATGGGCCTTGTTGGGAGGAAATTTGGTTCGGCTGTATGTCCTTTTTTTGCTACATTCTTGTGAATGACCTGGTTGCAGTGATCTGTATATCTGCTGGTATGTAAAGGGTTAACAACTGTATCATAGTGTTAGACAACCACTAGATGGAAGCTCTAGATCCATGTCTATATAATGAACTCAGAGGATATTCCTGCCTCTTCGAACCAGGAGTGACTAGACAGCAGAGTGTTAGGGAGATACGGTTTAGTTGGCACGTGTAGTTAAACATAGTTAATACTTCTTCTGATTTACTTTATCATCAGTTATAGTTGTGGACGAGTGAACGAACCCATTAGTATTTATATTCGTTATTCATTAAATGTTATTTGCTTTACATTGAAGACCATTCTGGGAGTAAGCAATGAATAACGACGTATTACAATCACGTAACACAACAAGAATTTAAATATAACATTTAAATATAACACTGGTTTCATCAAAGCATGCAGTGCATTTGGAAGTTCACATATCCCCAAGAGGCTGGACCGTGGAGGATAACCGCCAACCGTGACCCCACAGGCCACCCCCTGGACACCCCCCCACCTGTCCCCCCAGTCCTTGCGGAAGTCCCCCCGACCAGCGGCGCAGATCCCGGCCGAGTGTGGCAACGCTGGGCACAATCCGCAGATGCCACGCCGGGTTCCCGACCACTGAATCCACACATGCCGTAGGGAACTCCGAGCATCGCGGGAGGGCCAGCTGATGATGCGACAACGCCGTTGCAACGGCGCGGGATGCGATTATGCCATTTCCGTGGGGCAGAGCATGGCTGACCGGTGTCAAACTGCTGCCGGCCGCGATTTGGGCATCGGAGTCGATTCTCTGCCCAATCGCCGAGTACAATATCGGCGTCGGGCAACGGAGGATCCCGCCCATGCTTTTGAAGCTTTTTGTCTTGTGCTCAGAAAGACTGTTCACTCTGATTGGTAGCGGTGTTGTCATGGGAAATGCACCAGGGACAGTTAAATACAAAATTATTGTTCAAATTCAAACCAGGCAGGTCAGCTCTGATTCATCAAGGCACTGCCATGGGGAATGAACCAGGGAATGGCTGCCCTCCAAACTTTTGTTTAGTTGAAAAAGGTACAATGCATGGGTATACTCCTTCTGTCTGCGAAGGGCATGGCTCTGTGAGAATATATATATATATGGCTTCTAGCATGAGTAAGTGAGCTACACTGTGAACACGACTGATAATCTTAAACTGGTTGTCAGTGTAGTTCTTAGCACCATCAGAATTGCTTAGCAAGTGTTGTCCAATTGCAGAATCAAATCTGATGTTGAACACTGTGTTTTGCGTTTTGCAAGCATGGGGTGGTAAGGTACGGTCTGTTTTTGTCTGTTGCAAACAGCTGAAGGAACATGCTTTTTGATATGATCCATGTCATTGGGGCATACGACCTATGAACCTGGCATCACACCAGCACTGAAATTCATATACACAGTGTTGATTCTATTATCCCTCCAAAGTAATTTACTGGCCTGAAATTGCTCATTCCTCCAGCAATAGTAAATGTACTAATGTTATTATTTATTTTGACTTCATTGATGAAGCAGTTAGTCCTTGGACACTACTCTGAGAAACACAGTGATGTACTTGAGCCGAGATAACTGACCTCTCAGAACTACAACCATCTTCCTTTGTGCCAAGTATGACACCAACCAGTGGAGAGTTTTCCCCTGATTCCCATTAACCCCAATTTTATTCGGGTTCCTTGATGCCACACTCGATCAAATCTTATTCATAAAATCAGAGCACAAAAGTTAAATCCTGCAAACTGTACCATATGCTTTAAGACCATAAGACCATAAGAAATAGAATCAGAAGTAGGCTGTTTGACTCCTCGAGCCTGCTCTGCCAGTCAATGGGATCATGGCTGATCCGACATTTCTCAGCCCACTTTCCTGCCCTTTCCCCGTAACCCTTGATGCTCTTTCCTGATTAAGAATCTATCTCAGCCTTAAATATACACTAAACACTGTCACCTAACTGCCTTAAGAATGCCTCTACTACATTCAAAATGAAATTAGTTAGATGTTTTGTTACTTAATCTCAGCAAAATACCCCAAGTTGTTTTTAAACCATTGAAATTGAAATGAAATTCGCTTTATTGTCACGAGTAGGCTTCAATGAAGTTACTGTGAAAAGCCCCTAGTCGCCACATTTCGGCGCCTGTCCGGGGAGGCTGGTACGGGAAAGATATCCTCTGCAGTAACAAACCAAGAAGAATCTTACGTAACCATTTAATACCTGCACCAGTTTAGCAACCTGCAAGGTGCACGCATTTTTCATCAGCTGAACGCAATTGGTGATACTCACTTCAAGTTTTAATTCAGATTACACACCTTGGGTCAGTAATGCAGGTTTTTATCCTATGGGGCTATCCTTCAGATGAGACATCAAAGGAAGACCTGTCCACCTGCTCGGGTGGTTCAAGCCCATGTGAGAAGTACAAACTGCATCCGAAGAACAACAAAAAGTTGTGTCTGTGTCTCAGTTATACTGTAAAAGGTATTTATCAGGTGTCTAACAGAACCGCAGAAAGCTCAGTGAACTCAAAATGTTAACTCTGGTCGAGATCTGTCAGTCTTGCCGTACCCGACTTGGGACACGACAAGGCCGCTCTCGCGAGATTCACCGGCCTCGTCACGCCTCGCAAGGTGTTGTGATCTAGATCCTGACCATTGAGAGTGGGATCCAGATTTGTGTATTCATGAGCAGTTTGGCTCACTTGAATATATCTGCACAGAGGGTGCCATTTAGTACTGGTTTCCACTAAATGGACCATACACGGGTATACGGGTTACGTGGGTTTAAGTAGGGTGATCATTGCTCGGCACAACATCGAGGGCCGAAGGGCCTGTTCTGTGCTGTACTGTTCTATGTTCTATGTTCTATACCGGCACTTGCAGGGTGTCTGCCATGTGATCGGGGCCCTTGGTTGGTTGGGCTCAGGGCAGAGTGGTATCCTGGCACCCTGGCAGTGCCAAGGTGCCCAGGTGGCATCTTGCCCATGCCGGGGATTGAGCCCGGTGATGTCCTGCCCTTAGATCATGGCGCCATCTCTTCCTGCGCTGGCGAGCTGAACTCGTTCGTGCAGGAAATGAGTCTAAGTGCAGTCTTGGCGAGATGTTCTCCGCCAAGGCGCGGGAACGAAGCAGAGCCCCGTTTAATACCGGGGTCGTTCCCGGCGCTGCAAGCTTCGGGAAATACCCAGCTAAACTCTCCCGAGATGGGACTTCGTTTCATTTCCATTAAATCACGCCCTCTGTTTCTCTCTCCACAGATGCTGCCAGACCTGTAGAGTTTATCCAGCTTTATCGATTTTTATTTCAGATTTTCAGCATGAAAAATATTTTACTTCAATTCATTTAAGAAATTTAGAATTTTAACTCTCTCCTACTGGTAGGAAACTGAGCAGATGGTGCAAAAAATTGAATCGACGCACCACCCAATTTTGCACTTAATTGGCTTCAATAGAGAGTAATTTCGCACCTAGTGTAAGACAATTGATCCATTCAGATTTCTGCCAAGCCGGTTAGATTACAACTCCCTCCATTGCTTTTGTCATAGACTACAATAGATTTCTCCATCATTCTTGGAGTGTTGTTAGACTGGTAACCTGGGCCGGAATTCTTCACTACCCGGCGGGGCGGGGGGTCCCGGCGTGTCGGAGTGGCGTGAACCACTCCGGCGTCGGGCCACCCCAAAGGTGCAGAAGTCTCCGCACCTTTAGGGGCCAAGCCCTCGCATTGAGGGGCTAGGCCCGTGCCGGAGTGGTTCCCGCCCCGCCGGCTGGCGTGAACGGCCTTTGGCGCCACGCCAGCCGGGGCCGAAAGGACTTTGCCGCCCGGCGTACGTCCGCGCATGCGCCGGAGCATCAGCGGCTGCTGACGTCATCCTGGCACATGCGCAGGGGAGGGAGTCTTTTCCGCCTCTGCCATGGTGCAGGCCAGGCCACCGTGGGGGCACCTCCAGGGGTCAGATCGCCCCGCGACCTCCCCAGGACCCTGGAGACCGCCCGCGCTGCCAGTCCCGCTGGTCAGGTAGGTGTTTTGATTCCCGCCGACGGGAGATGCTTGACAACGGCGGGACTTCGGCCCATCACAGGCCGGAGAATCGCCGCGGGGGGCCCGCTGACAGAATCTCTGGTGGCGGAGAATTCGGGACACTTCGGGGCGGGATTGACGCCGGCTCCGGGCGATTCTCCGACCCAGCGGGGGGTCGGAGAATCCCGCCCCCTGTTCCGTTATTCAATTTACAATGGAGTCTGGCAGAAATTTATATTTCCCTTTTCTGCGAAATCTCATTCAAAATTAACCTTCAATAGTAAAAATTGTAGCAGGTCTTTGGAAAGAGAGGACAGTGTGCTGAGAATGTATTTTGCGTACTTAATTTAAAAAAATATTTGCTTATATTCTATAGTATTACTACTGTATAAAAGAAAATGTGTTTCGTTCTCCTTCTCATCTCAATTGTGCCTCTCTTTCTTCAACCGTCTATTTTCCATCTCCTTCTTTCTATCTGACTCCGTGGCATTGAGACACTACCATGATTGCCAACTTTGCTGCCTTTGTGCAAGAAGCTCATTGACCTCTTGCAGAACCAGATCAAATTTTTTTTTGTTTCCTTGCAACCAATGGAATAAAACCCAAGCGGGTTCTGTAAAGGATGGACAATCTTCCCTGCCAGGTTAAAACCCTAATATCTCTGTCTGTGTTTCTAAGTCGTTCTCCTTCTTCATTTCCACAGTATGTCTCTGTCGCCCCTTTCTCATGTTAGGACCCTACTGTCCAAAGATATCTATTATACAATTTGCGTCGATCACTTTATTGATCTCTGCATGCTTTTCTCTGTTTTTCCTACTGCTCTGAGTGCCTGACAAACCTTCTTCTTCATTTATTGTTGCTGCGCGTTCTTTTTAACTTTTGCTTTCCTTTGGTTTTGCTGATTGATGAGCCATCAATTGCACGAGAGACGAGTTGCTATACAAAAGTTAGGCTTTAATAAGCTAGAACTTAGCCCTGCGGTTGTCTACAATAAAATGGACGACCGCCGGGCGTTCCGACTATTTATACCTCGGTATGGAGGCGTGGTTAACTCAGCCTCTCGACCAATCGGAGAGCTGTCACATGACTGGTCTCAACCAATCGGTCGAGAGGCACATGACCGACCAGGGCCAATGGTCAGCCGGTGTTCTGCACCAATGGCAGACAGCTATGCAAATCATATCACCACACTGATCTAATTGCCCTTCAAATCCACAGCCACTAATAAGCTCTTTTAATTTAGCTTTGACATTCAATTCCCAAGCCTGTCTCCGCACCCCTACTGATAGACTGTGTTGAGGAGGATCTTGCCGTTCAGCCATTTTGGGAGAGGAGACTCTGGAGCCACAGCACAGAGAGGATGAACAACACAGAACCAGGGCATGTAAAAGCAAACTTTAAAAAAATAATAAGGCAAAGGCACGGAAACAATTTAAAAATAAACCTAAAGTACACAAAACGATTGAAAAACGGAAAGCTAAAAGCGAATGTTAAATAATTTAAAACAGGGAACTAGGACAAAAATAGCAATTACAGGCAAGGGATAAAACATTTTTAAAAATTAAATGCCTCAGCATCTTTGTGAAAGTCATTGTTGAAATGTTATTGGCCAATAACAGTGATCGACTAGTGAGCGGACAGCCCTCCTTCTTTACACATGGGACCCGAGATTGAAATCAGGCATGTTCACTGAGAGCCTTGATTACGATTGAATACATTTAATACACAACAAATATTTAATTACAAGTTATAGAAAATGCTTAACTATTCATATATTAATGGGAGTGTCATCAACTTCAAATGGATTAAACAGAAGTCATATTTACACCTCATTGGACACAGAGCAAGTGTACGGCTCTCACAGTCAATGTTGTGAGCAATCAGCACATCACTTCCCTTGCCCTGCCTTACCTGCACTCGTACCACTGTACCACTTGAGTCATACTGGTGGGGGAAAAAGATACGTGGGTGGAAACCAGTGGAATACACATAGACATAGACATGCACATAGAATTTACAATGCAGAAGGAGGCCACTTGGCCCATCGAGTCTGCACCGGCCCTTGGAAACAGCACCACTTAAGCCCACACCTCCGCCCCATACCCGTAACCCCACCAAAGCCCTTTGGTCACTAAGGGCAATTTATCATGGCCAATCCACCTAATCTGCACGTCTTTGGACAGTGGGAGGAAACCGAAGCTCCCGGAGGAAACCCACACAGACACAAGGAGAACATGCAGATTCCGCACAGACAGTGATCCAAGCTGGGAATTGAACCTGGGACCCTGGAGCTGTGAAGCGACAGTGCTAACCACTGTGCAACCATGCCACCCGAATGTGGGAACTTTGCGTGTGAGCAGCAGTCAACAAAATGTCTCATGGGCTGCAGGTTGCCCACCATTGCTCTATAATGATGAGATGATCATACAATCAGCATTATTCTATCAGCGAGGCTGGAATCATTCTACAATCATACAGTGACACAGACACAGAACATTTGATCAGATTTATGTTCAATAGGATTCGTGTTCAATAAATGCTGAATTCTACAAGGATAGCAATAAACTAATATGTTTTTTACTTTCTTTTTCTGTACGATGTCAACCAAACACTTAAGTCATAATTCCAGTTTGGAATACATGAGATCAGTGTGAAAATCACATTACGCTACCAAAATCAGAAATCCAAAAAGATTGTTTTTATTGCAGTACATCAGCTGCAAAATGTTTTCACTCTAAAGAATAAGTGGTGTCTGTTCATTAACAATTCCAATAGAGGAGGACAAGGGCCCTGGTTTCTAATATTCAATATGTTTCTTGGCAAACAGTCTGGAATGTCACTGTGATAGACATGAAAGGCTCGCAACAAATAAGTGGAAATAGCAAATCGTGGCCAGCGTCTGCATAATTCTTCTCATCCAAACTCTCCTGATGAAACACGCCATGAATGCATTGAATAAACCTGCAGCAAACCAGCCATCAGCGATCCGTCACTTAACCAGAATTAGGAAGTGCAGATCGAAACCTTCAGAGCCAAGAAATTAAAACCAAATGCATTTCAAAGGATCAAGTAGCATTGAGACTATTGCAATTTCTGCACACAATAAATCAATTCTGTTTAGTAGTATCAGAATAGAGAATGGACTGGGACATTTCAATTACTTGGTGCATTTCTGGATAATAATGCTGCTAAACCGTCCAGTCGGGGCCATGAAGTTGAATTTTCATTAAAGTGAGATTAAAGTGAATTAAAGTGAGATGGAGACCCAGGGCCAGGACTTTGTACTCCCCGTTCACAACAGGCGCAAATGGCAAAGGATACTGTGCAATATCTCATGAGAGGCTCAAAACATGTTATACTTCAGCAGAAAATCCTTTTCTGACTGCACGTGTTCCCCCCCCCCCCCCCCCCCCCCCCCAACTCCCACCAGGGACATAATGGGATTATCAGCATTCAACTTCTGGGAGACTATTAGGATGAATTTCAATCTAATTATCAGGCCTCTATACCTGATAATCCTGCCCCTCCCCATTATATCCACTCACCATGTGGGGGGGAGGGTCAAGTTCCATCAATAGATGGTTAGGTGTATATGAATTGCATGGTTCTGGTCTTTTGTGTAAACAGGATTGGGCAATCAATCAGCCCAGTTACTGTTGATAAGTTCCAGTCTGGACATTCCAGATGAGGAATTTTGTCTAAAGGGCTGGACGGAGTTTAGAGAAAGAAAGAATCAATTTGGAAGGAGAAAGGATATATACAGCCATCGAAGAGGTCATGAAAAAGCCACAGAGAGAAGGCTTCGACAAAGGGTTCTGAATGAATGTCCCTCACAGAAGAAAGATTGTTTCCTAAATGCAAGTGATGCTTTTGCCTGAATATGTAAGTGGAATGAGAGCTGTATTTTCATGCAAAGTGTTGTTTAATGGGAACTAATGTTAAGTTTAGGAAACTGCATGTAATGTATTAGTGTTAGATCTGTGAGGAAAAAGTTTCAATATTGTTTTGTTTTCATTTGTTTTAATAAACTTTGTTTATAAAATAATAATTCTGAGGACAGATTGGAGAGGTTGGGACTGTTCTCCCTGGAGAGAAGAAAGCGGAGAGGAGATTTGATAGGGGTGTTCAAAATCATGAGGGGGCTGGACAGAGTAGACAGGGAGAAATTGTTCCCACTTGTAAAAGGAGCAAGAACAAGAGGACACCGATTTAAAGTGATTTACAAAAGAAGCCAATGAGAAAAAAACTTTTTCAGACAATGAATGGCTCGAGTCTGGAATGCACTGCCTGGAAGTGTGGGGCAAGCAGGTTCAATCAAGGCATTCAGGAGAGCTTTAGATGATTATTTGAATAGAAACAATGCTCTGGGGTATGGGGAAATGGCAGGGGGATGGCACTAAACCATAATGCCCGCTTGGAGAGTCAGTGCCGACATGATGGGCCAAATGGTCTCATTCTGCGCTGTAACAATTTTGTGATTCTGTCAACCATTCCTACGGATAATCATGTGAATTGTGTTACAATCTTCAGCAACATCCTTCAGTTCCTGCCCTGATCAAATACGCTACCTGACTTTTTCTTGGAGAGAAAAGTTAAAGCCCCCTTTCGGGAGCGCTTGGCAGGGTGTTTGGCGGCGGCTGCAGTGCCCAGATTCACCCCTCTGTTCACCGGCACTTTGTCGTTCCTTTGGGCCTCAGGGCGATTCTACCCACTGAGTCCACACTTAGGCAGCCGTCCCGCACTGGCTTGCTGATCTCGCCAGCAGGACCGGCTGCTTGCAGTTTAGGGCAATAGTTTGGAAGGCAGCCCCAATCTCTCGGCCCTCCTCTTTCAGCCCCTCCCTCCCCCGACTTTCGGGACCATTGCCCCAATTTTTTCTGGTGTCCTAGAACCCCATCCCCCTGTTATGGACAAGGCCCACAGGGTAAGACCTACGTCATTGCCAACCTGGCACCTGGGCACCTGGGCACCTTGTCACTGCCAGCCTGGCACAGTGGCAATGCCAATCTGGTACTGCCATCTTGCCAGGCTGGCAGTACCAAGGTGCCCAGATGCCAGGGGGAGTGCCAGCGTATCACCCTGCCATGTCCCCAACTACCCAGGGGTCACTAAAGGCATGCGAGACCTCCCCCCACCCGTCCCCCGAGGTGCCGTCATGCCTTGTGTATGTTTGTTGAAACCGTTGCTAAATGACGTCCAATTGGGGTCTTGCAGGTGCGGCCATTGTCTCCCTGGTGCTGGGTGCAGACAGGGTCTGGGTATTTAAGTGGTTCCAATGGCTAATTTAAATGCCAAATCTGGATTGGCGCAGCAAGGGTGAGGTCCAGATCGTGCCTGGCGGAGCAAGTTGGGTGACTTGTGATGGGCCCAGCACCCAGCACGGAACCCAGTTTTGGGCTCTGGCACAATTCACCCGTTTCTCCCAGAACTGCACCAGGCGAAATATCTTTAGCACTTTGGCAGTCTGTATGGCAATGGTTGTTCTGTCCTCATCCATCAGTGCCCTCACCGTACCCCTTGTTTTACACTAACTATTAATAAAACTTCTGTTGTCGTATTAAATGTAAGAACTTTTTGAAAATAGAATCATAGAATTCCTACAGTGCAGAAGGAGGCCATTCGCCCACCAAGCGGTCTGCACCTACCCTCTGAAAGAGATCTTACCTAGGCTCACTCCCACACTCAATCCTCATAACCACACCTAACCTACACATCGTTGGACACTAAGTGACAATTTAGCATGGCCAATCCACCGAACCTGCACTTCTTTGGACTGTGGGAGCAAAACTTTATCCTTAGAAAATAGGTGACAGTTTTAGATAGAGGATCTGGATTGGCGCAGGCTGGGAGGGCCAAAGAGCCTGTTCCTGTGCTGTAATATTTCTTTGTTCTTTGTTCTTATCCTAAACCGGAGCACCTGGTGTAAACCCATGCAGACATGAGGAGAAGGTACAAACTCCACACAGGCAGTCGCCCAAGGCCTGAATTGAACCCGGGTCTCTGGTACTGTGAGCCAGCAGTGCTATCCACTGTGTGACCATACAGCCACATACCGTGCTGTTTTCTTCACAATTTTGTCACCCTTTTACATTCAGGGCAGTCTTTTCGCTATTGACTCAGTCCTGGTACTGTGCCTTTTCCAGAAATGGCCTTAAATGAATTGAACCTGTCGCTCCATTATCTAATTCTTGCAATTTAGTTAGAGAAGCTTACAACCTACTTTTCTTTATAATCTTGCATACCTGTATAAGATCAGTCCTCAGATACTTCCTTTGAGTAGACAAAAGTTCAACTCTTTCTTCGTAACTCAAACCTCTGAATGCAAGGAATCAGCCTTGAGCCTTTTCCCTGTACTGCCTCAAGTGCTTCAGATCGAGACAAATAGTTCCAAGTGTGGTCAGATCAGAATATTATACTGTACGGTTTGAACATGAATTGCTCTGAATTGTTCATTCCATAGAATCATAGATTTGCATGGTATAAAAGAGGCCATTTGGCCCATTGAATCTGCACTGACACATTCGAAGAGCAATCCAGGTGCTGCCCACTAATCTGCCATTACTCAAGAATTGCATTCTTCCCAATGTTGACCGTCTTTCATGAACTGACTTTTTACATGACGATTGAATAGATAGAGCGGAAATGTTTAGCTATCGAGCCTGTCGCAGCACTCTGAGTGAACTATCGAAGTAACCTCACTCCCTCGCTCTTTCCCCACAACCCTGCTGTTATTTTTTTCTCCTTCAAGTGTTTAGCCAATTCTCTTCTGAAGATTATTGTTAAATTTATATCTATCACTCTACCACGTACAGTAGTGAATTCAAAATTCTAACCTCCCATTGTGTAAAATCAGTTTTCTTCACCTCGCCTCTGCATCTTTCGTCAATCATTCTAAATTCATGCCCGCTCAACTTTTCAGCCAGTAGAAGCAGTTTATTTTTATTTATTTCATCTAACCTCTTCATCATTTTAAACAGCTTTATCAAAATCTCCTCTTAGCCTTCACTGCTCAAAGGGAAAACATGTTGAGCATCGAATCTCCGCAGACCCTAGATCTTGTTAAACCTGAAGCTCAGTTGGTACAGCATGACGTGGATTATGGCGTATCACACATTTTTCCTTCCTAAAGCAGCTCTTTGCACTTTGCTAAACTTGACCTGCCGTTGCTCCCCTATTAACATCTCCTGTTCAACTCATTCTGTACTTCTGAGCTGATTCCTCTGAAGTCTCTGTCCCTCCAAGTTAGGCAATCATCTGGTGTTTGACCGAAAAAAAGAACAGGAGCGGGGCATGTGATAAACCACTGTTGCACCTATATTAGGTGATGTATAGTAGGACCTGTACTACAGGTACAACGATAGTCCCTGCCTGCTGGCTCCGCCCAGTAGGCGGAGTATAAATATGTGTGTCCTCCGTGTAGCAGCCATTTCGCCAGCTGCTGTGGGAGGCCACACATCTTAGATCAATAAAGCCTCAGTTGTATTCAACTCTTGTCTTTGTGCAATTGATCGTGCATCAGGGCGATGGCCCACAGTCCAAAGCTGTGCAGGTTAGGTGGATTGGCCAAGCTAAATTGCCCATTAGTGTCCAAAAACTTAGATAGGGTTACTGGGTAACGGGGATAGGGTGGAGGCGTGGGCTTAAGTTGGGTGCTCTTTCCAAGGGCTGGTGCAGACTCAATGGGCCGAATGGCCTCCTTCTGCACTGTAAATTCTATGACTTTAATCTGAAGATGCTGTAAGCCTGAAACAAAAGCCTCAAGTTCTGAAACACTTAAGGGGGGGGGATTTTCCAGTTCTTCCCACCAACGGGAATTTCCGGTTCCTGCAGCGACCCTGGCGACAGAGGATGTGGAAAATGGGAAGCCTGGGGCGGGATTCTCCGGTTATCCGTCCGCGTGTTTCTCGGCGGTGCGCTGTTCGCTGCCGGCGGGATTCTCTCTTCCCGCCGCTTATCAATGGGATTTACCATTGAAGCCACGTCACGCCATCAGAAACCCGTGGTCGGGAGTGCGCTACCGGCTGAAAAAGAGAATTCCAACGGCTGGAGGATCAGCGACCTCTCTCACACTGAAAAATGGAATGCAGACAAGAATGTTCAAAATAATCTCTTGCCCACTACGTACTTAAATCCTGCCAAGGCGATTTTCAATATTTAAATCAGGGCCCAATGGAGGGCCCCTGATTCTACGTTCAAGCAGCTCAGTGGGCTAGACGGCTGGTTTGTGATGCAGAACAAGGCCAGCAGCGCAGGTTCAATTCCCGTATCAGCATGAGAATTCTGAATTCTCCGTCTGTGTTCCCGAACAGTTGCTGGAATGTGGCGACTAGGGGATTTTCACAGTAACTTCATTGCAGTGTTAATGTAAGCCTACTTGTGACAAAAAAAGGTTTTAAAAAAGAGTACCAATGGGTGGAGGGTGGAGTGTGCACTACACATACTCCATCGTCAGGTGTGGGATATGGAATGTCTGATCAAGTGTGGTCTTACATTTTTAAAAAGAAATGTTTCAATCATTTGAAATGTTAACTCCCTCTCCCATCGTCTCAGTAATGAGTGATGGGTGTACAGCCACTTCCAGAGGTGGGGCAATGGAGCTGGTGGGTGCTTGGGAAGATACCCCTTCTCAGAATATTGTGCTAATAGCCTCACGTTGTGATACTTTGAGGGAAGGAAGTTGAAGAGGAAATTTATTTGAGTGAATTATTAGCCATTCCTCAGCAGTGATGGTTTAGAAAGACATGCGGGGCGGGATTCTCCGGTCACCGACCCCGAAATCGCATTTGGCGATCGGCCGGAGAATCCCCCTTCACGACCAAATCGGGGCGGCATAGCTTTTGCGATGCCCCACCCCCTCCAATGCGGCATACTCGGAGAGTACACCGCGCGCCGTACCTACAGCCTCAGAGCATTGCCTGTGGCCCAACCCCCGATGCTCCATCCCTGACCAGCCGTGGTCCCGTCGCTGTGGGTCTCTCGTGGTCTCTACACTGCCGGAGTGCTAGCCCCCAGCTACATGGAGGATCAGTTGCCGTTTTGCGTCGAACGTTCAGGCGTAGAATGCCACCGTCCCCACGCCAGTGTGAGGACATAGCCTCACAATCGGAGAATCCAGCCCATGGTACCGGTCGGCAGAGTGCAACTGCACACATCAGCTAAAACTAAATCCCACAGCCCCTCATAATTAAATTAGGTAATCTGGAAAGGATAAAAATAACTTTTAAAATGAGGGAATGTGGTTTTCATTTCATATCTTGCTTATATCTACTGATTATAAAATGGCCAAATGAATATATAAGGATAATCACACTAGATTAGTATTGGCATAACCGACTAAGATTTGTGAAATCCACAGTGATCAGCCGAGATACAGGCCTTTTCTAGCAAAGGTCAATAACAAGTGAAAACTTGTCATTGGTAAAAATAGATTTGCAATATTCAAAGCATTTTGAGGAGCAAAAGGTGTTTCTTTCACTCTGGGTATATGCTTTAACAGTTATAAGCCTGACTGTGTATAGTAATGAGCTTCATCTGGGTTGCTTATAGAATCTGCTGCGCAAGTGGATCATAACGCCAAAAATATATTTAGGGGGCTGTTATAAGATGTGTCAATTACATGGACCTATTAATGTGTGCGAATAATGAGTGATGTGCTGGACTGATGGTGTTTGGTGTGCTGAGCAATGAAAACATCAATAATTGGGGAACATTTCATGCTTAAACCTGGATAATACATTTAGCTGTTATGCCCAGACGAACATTGCTGTGTAATGGGAGAGGATGGGAAGTGATTTGGTACATTGGAATTCCGCACTTGGATTATGCACACGCGTACATGTGGAACCGACTGAGGTTGTTTCTGTTTCATTCTTTGCAATGAAAAACTGTTTGATTTCTGCAGAGAACTGTGAATTCCTGCAATGACAAATAGTACCATTGTGTGAGACCCGCTGATTTCTATATTATTTCATCGTGGGTTTCTGTGTAAAAGTCAATTCTGTAGCAAATTTGCTGACATGGAAAACCTTGGAATCGTAACCATGGGCTTGAATTCTTCATTATAGACACACAGTGGGCCAAAAATGTTCTGTCTCATTTACAAAAAGAAATTGGATGTGTAATTAAATGATTATAGGGTAAAGGCCTATTTAATGACCTCCATCTGGACATCTAATCAATCATCAAACTTTAAACAGTTGCCCTGAAATACATCCACCATGACGTGCATACCAAAGACATGTTTTACAGATGGTTTAGAGCAGATTTTCAAGTATTCAATTGAAGGGTCATTTGTCAATTAGGTGTTAGAAGAAGAATCTGGCTGCCATTCAATACTGCTTTTCCTTGCAATCGGCAATTATCCCTCACGTGTATCTCTTCAGTCAGACCTAAAATAACTCATGACTGAGCCTCCCCCCATAGGTTCCTCTATCTGGTGTTATTTCTACTGTCGAGTAACATATCTGTGAAATAAAGGCCAAGATTTGTTGGCCCCCTCCCTCCCTGTGGGATATTTGAGTCCCGCCCATCTGAATGGAGATTTAAATGACTCGCCACACTCAACCGCACTCGGTTGAGGGGGGTGGAGGGAGCGAGGGGGGGGGGTGGAGGGAGCGAGGGGGGGGGGGTGGAGGGAGTGAGGGGGGGGGGGTGGAGGGAGCGAGGGGGGTGGAGGGAGCGAGGGGGGGTGGAGGGAGCGAGGGGGGGGTGGAGGGAGCAAGGGGGGGTGGAGGGAGCGAGGGGGGTTGAGGGAGCGAGGGGGGGTTAGGGAGAGAGCGAGGGGGGGTTGAGGGAGCGAGGGGGGGTGGAGGGAGTGAGGGGGGGTGGAGGGAGTGAGGGGGTGGTGGAGGGAGCGAGGTGGGATCACACCACAGCAAGACTGTAAAATCCTAGCCAAATAATTTCCTCGCAAACTTAATTCAGCACAGGTAATGAAAAATAAAATACCGTTAGGTTGGGAAGAGGGACCCCCCTCTCCCTGCACTCCCTGCCACCCCCCCAACCCCCAACCCCCCCCCAACCCCCAACCCCCCCCCAACCCCCAACCCCCCCCCCCAACCCCCAACCCCCCCCCCCCCCCAACCCCCAACCCCCCACTGCTCGCCACACACAGCATGTTTTTTGGCAACGTAGATGGCTCGACATCGGGATCTTCCGCTCTCACCGATATCTATGGCCTTTTGCATGGCTCACCTGTCCCGCCACCAGGAAACACATCATCGGGGGGGGGGGGGGGTCCTATTCGGAGGGACCGGAAGATCATACCGGCAGGAGAGGCCGAAAAACGCAGCCCAATGGATTTATTTTGCTGACATTCATTTGTAAGATCCAAATAAAAATCATATTTTCATTTTTGCGGAAAGCATTGCGGGGGCAAGAAGAGTAGCAACAGCAGAGGCTGTCACAACAATGGTGGTGGCTGAGGTGATGTGATGTCCAGGTGTCAGCCATACCCATCTGATATGATGTTACCTGGAAACCCAATGGTCAGCAATGCCGCTGACTTGAATTGGTGCTTGGAAAAGATTGATGTAAATACATTTAAAATTCTAACGTTGAATGCACAAGTGCCATTCCCTAATAACTACAATAAGAAGTCTTACAACATCAGGTTAAATTCCAACAGGTTTATTTGGAGTCACTAGCTTTCGGAGAGTAGCTCCTTCATCAGATGAGTCACCTGATGAAGGAGCTACGCTCCGAACGCTAGTGATTCCAAATAAACCCGTGGAACTTTAACCCGGTGTTGTAAGACTTCTTACTGTGCCCTAATAACTAGGCATCCCTGCCAATGTCCTATTGCTATTTGCCAAGGCTCCTTCAACAACACCTTCCCAACAAATGACCTCTACCACCTAGATAGGCAAGGGCAGCAAATGCATGGGAACCCTACCAACTGCACATTCTCCTCCAAGTCACATGCCGTCCTGACTTTGAACTGCTGGCATACCCCACTGACACTGGGCCAAAACCCTGGACTTCCCTTCCTAACAGCACTTTGGGTGTACCTAAGCCACATGGACTCCAGCGGTTCAAGAAGGCAGCTCGTCACCTCCTGAAGCCTCGCCAGCGATGTTCACATCACAAGAACTTCCAAAGCAAAGGTAGAAATTAAATGATTGTTAGTTTTGCACACTGCCAAAAAAATGCGCCCATTGCCTGGTGCGGCAAGGGCATCCTCAATAGATGTCTGGGTGGGACGATGGGGAGTTAATTGGATGATACTGGAATGATGCAGGTTTTGTCAGATGAACATCATAAAGGTTATAAGTGGGTCCTGTGCTGGGAATTTCCTCGAAGTTAGTTCACCAGAAGTGCGATGGGAGTCAGTGCTGCTGAAGAAAGTGACCGAGAATGTGCATTTGGCATTGAGTGTGAACAGGGGTTCAAGGAATGCTGCATGTCTCAGAGATATCTGTAATTGTGGGAGGATCAGAAACACGAATATTGGAATTTCAGTTGGAATCTGCATGGAATAAGCCAGAGACGAAGACATGCTGAGGAGGATGTGGCTGTGAAATTCATTTTAATGAATTTGGTCCAACAGGAGAAAGGAAGTAGCAATAAATGAAGGTGAAGAAGAGAGAAGAGACAGATGGAAATCCCACGGGAGAGAAGAGAAGAACTTCTAGGACCAGGGTCACTGTTTAAAAATAAAGGATCCTTTAAGACAGAGATGAGGAGAAAATGTTTCTCTCAAAGGGTCGTGAGTCTCTGAAACTCTCTCCCTCAAAACGCCGTGGAAGCAGTCTTTTTAAGGTAGAGCTAGATAGGTTCTTGATTAACAAGGGGGTGAAAGATTCAAGGTGCCAAGTGGCCTACTCCTGCACCTAATTCATGCGTTCATTTAACTTTTTCAAGGTTGGCATTTGTGAAAGCGAGGCAGTTGGCAGTGACTTAAAAACTAATAGAAAATACTGTGGCTGTTGGTCTTCTAAATAAAAGGTAAACGACCTGAAATGTTAACTCCACATCCTTCACCACAGATGTTGTCAGACCTGCTCGGCATTTCCAGAAATTTCTGTCTTTATTCTGACCCATAAAATGGTTCGGTATACATTAGCTTGGAAAATTATTTTCAGAGATTTTCAATCAGGAGGCTCAAGTTATTATTGAATTTGCTCGAGCACCTTTTGGTAGGAGCGTTCCGGATCATTAACAACTTTGCGGTGTAAGTTCGTGTCTCCTCGCTCTGGCTCTGCTTCCTTTATCAATTGCTTTAAATTGGCATCCCTAGGTATTGACCCACGAGAAACAGTCATTACCCATTTACTTTATCAAAACAGTTTGTGACTTTGAACATCTGTGTTAAATCTTCTCGCAATCTTCTCTGTCCTAGGGAGAACAATCCCAGCTTCTCCTACTATTCTCCTACCATTGGGCAGCACGGTAGCATGGTGGTTAGCACAATTGCTTCACAGTTCCAGGGTCCCAGGTTCGATTCCCGGCTTGGGTCACTGTCTGCGCAGTCTGCACGTTCTCCCCGTGTATGCGTGGGTTTCCTCCGGGTGCTCCGGTTTCCTCCCACAGTCCAAAGGTGTGCAGGTTAGGTGGATTGGCCATGATAAATTGCCGTTTGTGTCCAAAATTACCCTTAGTATTGGGTGGGGTTACTGGGTTATGGGGATAGGGTGGGGTGTAGGCTTGGGTAGGGTGCTCTTTCCAAGAGCCGGTGCAGACTCGATGGGCCGAATGGCCTCCTTCTGCACTGTAAATTCTATGATCTATTCCTCTGTATCCAAGTTCCAAATTATTTAAGTAAAGTATGTTAATCTTCAAAGCTACACACAGCAGTTTCAATAGTGTTATGTCCATGAACAAAGGAGTACATGTGCTAACGACTACAAACCTGTAAACGGTTCTGCATTTAGAACAATTTCCTCTGGATAAACATAAAAAGTTGTCATGTGGCGGTAAAGCTTGAGGAAATGCTACAATTCCTAATACCGCAAAGTTACCAGTATTTGCTCCTTTTATTTCCTTTCCATGATAATACTCAAAACAAGAGTGTTAAAAATGGAAATAAAACATTATCATTCTGAGTTACTTTATGGTTTAATGAAATGCAGCATGCACTTAAATATAGCTGAACATTGTCAGGGGAAAGTGTCTGACTGTTCCACTAGATGTCCCCATTCATTGCCGCACTCCCTGGTCTACCTCAATCATGCAGGCAGAAGGCACAAAATGAAATGTTGCTCTGTGCGGCATAAAGAGACACCGAGCGCATTCTTGAATCTTTACATGTTCTATCTGATTCACAGCTTCCGGTGGACATTCTGTTCTTCCCAGAGTAAAGAGAGAGAGAGAATGGCTCAGACGGAAAGGAAAATAATAGCAGCTCAGACAATTTAAAAAAAAGGAATGGGGACCAAATGCAGGTTAGGGTTAGAGTACCAATAGTGTTAAGTGTCTCGGTGGCGCAGTGGTTTGCACTGCAGCCACACAGCGCCGAGGTCCCAGGTTCGATCCCGGCTCTGGGTCACTGTCCATGTGGAATTTGCACATTCTCCCCGTGTCTGCATGGGTTTCGCCCCCACAACCCAAAGATGTGCAGGGTAGGTGGACAGGCCAGGCTAAATTGCCCCTTTATTGGAAAAAAATGAATTGGGTACTCTAAATTTATAAAAACAATGTGTTAAGTATAATATAAGTATACTAGGAAAGATATAAGAAATAATAACTAAATATCTGATCGATGTACAACAGAAGCCCTAAAAACAAGCAGGGAAATTTTATGAGGCACCGGGGGCCGGGAAAATCAGGACAAATCCAGGACAAATCATTCAGATATTAAAACATATTGGAATTCTTTGTCATCTTCATCACATTTCTCTTTATCAGATTTAAAAAGTATTAAAAATGGAGGGGAAACGGCTGATTGACGGACCATCAAAACACCATCCAATTGTGGTAACAAGTCTTTTTGCTTTCTAATTGGCGTGGAAGGCTTTGCGTCACATGGATGGACATGTTGGCAGAGCAATGGTGGGGCATGGGGGAAAGTCACGTGAAAGACCTCCCGGAATATATTTAAGCAGAGTTAGCTACCCTATCCGTCACGTGTAAATTTGGGAAGGCGGGTTGGTGGCAGGGGTGAGAGGGCAGGTGTCCATTGCAACCTCCCACACGCAACCCCACCCCACCCTACCCCTGCCGGACAACCCAACCCTGGGGAGCATAAATTCAGCTCAGGGACTGTGATAAACTAAACGAATGTGAAAAACTTCAGAGCACAAGGGCAGGACAGGGTCTATTGGCCAATTAGCAATTCTATAAATTAATGCTGGTGGTATTCGAAACAAAACAACTTTACTTGCAGCTCAGCGTCAGTGTCTGAGGCAGAGTTCATCACTGAGATCTGGCTGCAAGCTGGGTGTCATTGGGTGATACATTGGTTTTAAGATCTTTTACAAAATTCAAGAAAAGAGGGAGTGGCAATAAAAGGGATGGGGACCAAATGCAGGTTCGGGTTAGACAGTGTTGGAAAGGGAGGATATCAGGAAAGGCAGAATTGAGTAGAAATAACGCAAGACTTTGGTGGGCGTTGTTTATGGACCTCAGGATAGCCGTAACAAAGTGGGATACATAATCGGAGGAGAAAAGAGAAGCTTTTTGTACAAAGAGAGTAGTTTTAATGAGAGCAAAACGCTTTTATTTGAAGTTTTTAATGGGGGATTCAATCAGAGTGGAGGAAGCGAAACAACTCAAGGCCCGAAAGCAGCAAATCTCTGGGGCAGGATTATCCCATCAGCCGAGGCTGGGATCACAAAACGCGATTGGATGGAGAATCGGTCTTGGGATTGTGGCCGGCGCCAGGTTCACGCAGAATCGCGATTCTCCGGCGCCTCGACATCGGCGTCAACGTGTTCCAGAACGGGCGTACAGTAAACCCCTGTTGCTTGTCATTAACAGGCCTGACCCGGTATTCTCCAGGGCCTCCGTGATTTTCCACCTCCACTGGGGGG
Organism: Scyliorhinus canicula; assembly: GCF_902713615.1. NCBI lineage: Eukaryota > Metazoa > Chordata > Chondrichthyes > Carcharhiniformes > Scyliorhinidae > Scyliorhinus > Scyliorhinus canicula. The sequence goes on along the minus strand of NC_052150.1, from coordinate 19,632,349 downwards.
AGTTCCTGATGGCGTGGTCCTCTTGTGCTTTGTGAAATCGGGAAACGGCCGCCGTGGGGGTTGAGGGGGAGAGAGGAGGCAGGACACACAGAGGCCAGGAGTGCGGAGGTGGGGGGAGATGTTGCCCGTTGGACCTGGTTGGGCACGGGGGGTACGCACCATGCAAACATGTCAGCCTTTCACCCCCTGCAGTCAATGGATATTGGAAAGCAACCAGGAATGGTGGTCTTCCTCCTAGTCGTCGCAGCCCTGGGAGATGCACTGAGCCTGTGCGAGGTCAAGGAGGAGGAGGAAGCCACAGCAGTGGAGCCAGCCTCAAAGGAACAGGAGGCAGCCACTGAGGATGAGGAGGAGTTGGGAAGGAGGCGTCACATGAGGCCTTGTGTGTACCGGCAGCGCCTGTCCTTTGAGGACCAGCCAGACCGAGCATGCCGTCAAAGACTATGGCTGAGCAGGGCGACTTGCAACATATTTGCCAGATCAAAGCGCATCTGGCACCGCAGAGGAATGGGGGAGGACACCCCCTCCCGGAGGCCATCATGGTGACCCTTTTACATCGTGGAGTCTTTCCAGACACCGAGTGGGAACCTGTCTGGGATCTCACAGAGCTCGGTGCACAGTTACATCTGCACCGTCACGGAGGCCCTATAAGCCCAGTCGGTACAACACCACTTCATTATGGACCGAGCATACCAGGATGCTCAGAGAGCGGGTTCGCCGCCATCGCTGAGATGCCCCCGGCCCAGGGCGTGATCGACGGGATGCATGTCGCCGTACGAGCACCTGCAGATGACAAATCAAAAGTGGTTCCACTCGATGAACGTGCAGCTGGCGTGTGACCATCAGAGGCACATCATGCACGTCTGCGCCCGATACCTGGGCAATGTGCACGACACCTTCACCCTGGGTGGGGGGGGTTTGGTTCCTGGGCAACAGGGGTTACCCACTGCAGTCATGGCTGATGAGGCCTATCCAGAGGCCATAGACCAATGCAGACGCAGAGACCCGCTACAACGACGCCCATGCAGCGACCAGCAGCGTGATCGAGCGGTGCTTCAGCATCCTGAAGATGTGGTTCAGGTGCCTGGAACAGCTCTGGAGGAGTTCTCCAGTTTACCGCTCGGAGAGTCTCCCCATCGTGGTGGCCAGCTGCGTCCTCCACGTCATTGCGCAGCAGAGGGGCAACATGCTGGAGGCTGTTAAGGTGAACGCCAGTCCTCGTCTGACGAGGAGGATGCGGAGGAGGGCGAGGATGGGCAGGACATGGAGCCCGGGCCTCACGGGAGGCAGCACGATGAGTTCTGGTCCTCTGCATCGTTTGACAACGTCTGACTCCTGCCCCGGTAGCATTTTCCACTGTCTACCTGGGCATTCCGTGCATGCGAGCTGCCCATTCCATCACATGGTCTCACCGAATACCGGGGTGGTGGGGCACGGGAGCAGTCCTGCAGTGTTCCTACACCTCCCCTGCGGGAGCCCCATCACCTCCCCCTACCCCCAGGCTACTCCCTGGGACGGGGGAGTGTGAACGAAGCTGACCCTGAGGCCCCCCCGCCACCTGGCACTGCCAGTCCTGGAGGCCGCCTCTTGTTCGACCTGAGTCTCCATGCTCTCGGCCAAGGAGCACAGGGAGTGGACAACTGCCCTCTGGAATTGTGCCACATCACGCTGTGACTGTGCCACCACCTTCTGGGGTCTGCTCCACATCAATCAGTGACTGCGCCATCTTCCTCTGTGACTGGGCCACCTCACTCTGCGTCTGTGCCATGCGACAATGCCATCGACACCCTCAGCCATGACCCGCTGCAATGTCCAGGTGGATCTGGTACATCGCTGCCATGTGATAGGGCAGCCCTGTCCATGGGCCTTAGCCACCGCCTGCGCAGATTGCCCCAGGCATTGGACATCATGGACCCATGGCTGAAACCTTCGTCCCCAAGGTCTCCACCATGGACACCACCCAATGTGGAGTTGGCCTGGATGGCACGCGATGGTCAGCACTACCTCCTGCTCCTGCACACGGTTGGACCTCCTCCAACTGCACCTAAGGTGCTGGATGCTCGTCGACAACCCCTCATATAGTCCTGGCTCTGTGACTGCATCTCCACAATCGATGGATGATCCGTTCCAGAAGCCCCAACCCGTCTGGAAGCAGCTCGTCCCTATGGACTGCTCGCCCTACGACCATCAGTCCCCTCGGGGGTTCCTACCTCCACCTGATGTACTGCCGCATGTGTGTGATTGCGCACCAGACAGTGCCCCAGGAAGCCTCTTCACTTAAGTACCCCACCAAGTGAGTGTCTCTGGATGGTGGAGGGTGTTGGAGACAGCTGTGAACGGGAATATGTGTCATCCCGGACTCGAGCTCTGGGGTCACCTGGAAAAGGGTCGAGGTGCTCCCGTCCATGTCCATGTCCTTGTTGTCGCTGTTCTTCACTCGTGGTTGTGGTTGGGGTCGGTGGACACCTGAAGGGCCCACGCTGTCACCAACAGCTCCTGCAAGACACAAGACAAGACGCGTGATTGCATCGCAGGCTGGGGAAGTGTGGGGGTGGGGTGATGTTTGTGGGAAGGGGGGGTGGTGGAGTGGGGGTGTGGTGGTGGTGGTGGAGTGGGGGGGGGGGGGCACACCTGCCATGGGGAACCGCAACTCAGCAGGGTCTCATTTCCTCGCCCGATGCCGACACGCGAACCCTGGAAGACTTCCTCTACTGAGGAAATCCCACCGACAAGGAGAAGAAGAATTGTCAAGACATGGAGTGTCTTGAGAAGGCATATGACTCTTCCCTCACGCCTTCCCCGCCAGTTGTGGAACTGGAAAATCCTCCTCTGTGTTTTGTGATTCCATTGTATAAATCATTCATGTAAATTGTAAACAACAATTGTCCCAACCCTGGTGCTGTGGGATGCCATTTCCTGCCTTCAGCCACTCTGAGGTGTTGTAAAAGCCAAAGGGAACGTCCAGGGCTGTGGATTCGAGCATCTCAACTAGGAGAGGAGATAGGGGACACTTCACTACTTTTATACTCTATTCCTTTATCCATAAAGACCAAAGTTCCAGTTGCTTTCCTTATTACCAGCTGTACCTGATGCTAGTTTTTTTGCAATTCCTGCAGGAGGATACCCAGATCCCTCTCCACTGACGCATTTTGAGGTTTCTTCCCATTTAGATAATATTTCTATTTTCCGACCAAAATGGATAACCTCACACTTATCCACGTTAAACTCCATCTCACAACTTTTGGCCCACTCACCTAACCTATCCATGTGCATTTGTAAATTTCTTATTTCCTCATTGCAACTTACTATGCCACCTATTCAAGTGTCATCTGCAAAGTTGGCTGTAGTACCGTCTGTTGCTGCATCCACATTATTAATATATATTGTAAATAGTCAGGTTCCGAGGACCGAACCCTGTGCCTCCCCATTAGTTACATCTTGCCAACCAGAAAAAGACCCATTTATCCCGACTCTCTGCCTTCTGTTGGTTAGCCAGTTTTCTATCCAAGCTAATAAATTACCTCTAACCCATGTGATCCTACCTTGTATATTAAACATTAGTGTGGCACCTTATCAAATGCCTATACTCAGAGAGTAGTAAGGGCGTGGAATGCCCTGCCTGCAGCAGTAGTGGACTCACCAACACTAAACACATTCAACTGGTCATTGGATAGGCATATGGACGATAAGGGAATAGTGTAGATGGGCTTTAGGGGGGTTTCACAGGACGGCGCAACATCGAGGGCCGAAGGGCCTGTACTGCGCTGCAATGTTCTATGTTCTGGAAGTCCAGATGCATATTTACAGGATCCCCGTTATCCACTTGGCTTGTTACATCTTCGAAGAACTCTAGCAAATTAGTCAAACACGATTTGCCCTCCATAAAACAATGCTGACTCTGATGGATTATGTTTTGACTTTACAAATGTCCTGTTATTACGTCCTTAATAATGGATTCTAACAATTTCTTAACGACAGATGTTCAACTAACTGGTCTATACTTTCCTACTTTCGGCCTCCCTCCCTTTTTGAACAATGGTGTTACTTTAGCATTTTTCTAACCCACTGGAACCTTGCCCATATCCAGGGAATTTTGAAATATTACAACCAATGGATGCACTATCTCCACTACCACTTCCTTTGAGATCCTAGACCATCAAGCCTTGGGAAGTTGTCTGCCTTCAATCCCACTAGATTGTTTAGTACTTTTTCTCTATTATCTCTGAATTACCCGTTCCTCAAGAGATGGTACTAGTGTCCTCCACCGGGAAAACTGAGGCAAAATATTGATTCGGCATCTCCGCCATTTCTGTGTTCCCCACCATTAACTCCCAGGTCCCATCCTCCAAGGTTCAACATTTACTTTGGTTATTCTTTTCATTATTATATACTTACAGAAGCTTGTGTTATACTTTTTTTATATTTTGTGCTGGTTTTCTTTCATAATTTACCTTTGCTACTTTTATTGCTTTTTTAGTAACCCTTTGATGATCTTTAAACGTTTCCTCATCTTCCAGCCTGTCACTGCCCTTTGCAATATGGTATCCCTTAGTTTTTGTTTCTATGTTATCTTTCACTTCCTTCCTTAGGCATGGATGTTTTTACCCCTCTTACAATCTTGCCTCCACTCTGGAATATATTTTAGTTGGGAGGAATCAAATATCTCCTTAAACAACTGCCAAAGTAATGCCAATGTAATTATGCCAATGTAATTATCTTTGTGGGACTCCAGATCATTAAGAGTGGGACTCCAGAAGGCTCATGTGGGACTCCAGAACACTAGCATGGGACTCCAGAACGCTAGTGTGGGACTCCAGAACGCTAGTGTGGGACTATATAATGCAAGAGTGGGACTCCAGGACGCGAGTGTGGGACTCCAGAACACAGGTGTGGGACTCCAGAACACTCATGTGGGACTCCAGAATGCGAGAGTGAGACTCCAGAAGGCTCATGTGGGACTCCAGAATGCTGTGGGACTCCAGAACGCTAGTGTGGAACTCCATAATGCGAGAGTGGGACTCCAGAAGGCTATTGTGGGACTCCAGAATACTAGTGTGGGACTCCAGAATGCTCGTGCGGGACTCCATAACACCAGTGTGGGGACTCCAGAACACTCGTGCGGGACTCCATAACGTGAGTGTGGGGCTTCAGAATGCTAGTGTGGGACTCCAGAACGCTCGTGTGGGACTCCATAACGCGAGTGTGGGACTCCAGAACACTAATGTGGGACTCCAGAATGCTAGTGTGGGACTCCAGATCACTAGGGTGGGACTCCAGAATGCTCGTGTGGGACTCCAGAACACTAGTGTGGGACTCCAGAACACTAATGTGGGACTCCAGAATGCTAGTGTGGGACTCCAGAACACTAGTGTGGGACTCCAGAATGCTCGTGTGGGACTCCATAACGCGAGTGTGGGACTCCAGAATGCTGGTGTGGGACTCCAGAACATTAGTGTGGGACTCCAGAACCCTAGTATGGGACTCCAGCACGCTCGTGTGGGAATCCAGGACGCTAGTGTGAGACTCCAGTTTCTCGCCTTCAAACTGAAATTCTGTTATGATATGGTCACTCTTCTGTGGGGAGGATCCTTGATGGTGAGGTCATTAATTAAACCCTCTGGATTACACAATGCCAAATCGAGAATAGCCTGCTCCCTGATTGTTCCTTGGAGCAGTATATTGTGGAACCAATCTCTAATACATTCAATGAACTCTCCCTCAAAGCTACACTTGTCAATTTGATTAATCCAATCTATATGCAATTTAAAATCACCCATAGTTATTGCCATACCTTTCTTACAAGCCCCCGGTATTTCCTGGTAGATCCTGTGTCACACTGCGGTATTACTATAGATTACTCCCACCAGGCTGTTCTTTCCATTGCTCTTTCTTATTTCTACCCATACTGCTACCATGCTTAGATCTCCAGTGCCTATACAATTTCTCTTACAGCACTGATCCCTTCCTTTACTAGCAAAGCCACACCACCTCCTTTTCCTTTCCATCTATCCTTCTAAAATACTGAGTACCCTTAGATATTGCACTCCTACCTTCTCCTTTAATTTGGATTTTCTAATTTTCCATGCAACCAACCCCCACCCACCACTATTTAGATTAAAGTCCTATCTACAGCCTTAGTTATGTGATTCTCCAGGACTCTGGTCTTAGCATGGTTCATAAGACCATAAGACATAGGATCAGAATTCGGCCACTAGGTCCATCGAGTCTGCTCCACCATTCAATTATGCTGATAGTTTTCTCATCCTCATTCTCCTGCCTACTCCCCATAACCCTGTGATGATGTGTATCACTGTAAATACACAAGGGGTTAATGTAAATACATGTAGACTAGCTAGACACTAGAGGGAGCACCAGAGACATCACACACACTCAACCAATAGATCAGTTAGATAGGACACGACCAATGGGCATTCACGATACACACAGAGGTGACACGACCACAGGAGGGCATTACACTAACTCATATATGGACACCACACACATGATCTGCCTCTTTCCAGTGGAGACAGTCAGTGAGTAGAGACACAGGGTTGATTTGATATCACTCCCACCACGTGGATTGTAGCAGTCTGGTTAGTCAGTCTGAGTAGCTATAGTAGGATTAACAGTAGTGTCGAACCCAAGTTATAGAAGTGTAAATAGTTTAATAAACGTGTTGAAGTTATCTCCACGTCTGATCCTTCCTTTGTCGAGTGCAGCACAAGGAAGCCGCTTGTGCTACACCTAGAGCATAACAAGACAAACCCCTGATCCCCTTATTAATCAAGAACCTATCTATCTCTGTCTCAAAGACACTCAGTGATTTTTCGTCCATAGCTTTCTGCTGGAAAGAGTCCCACAGATTCATCACCCTCTGGCTGAAGAAATTCCTCATCTCAGTTTTAAAGGATCGTCCCTTTAGTCTGAAGTTGTGCCCTCAGGTTCTAGTTTCTCCTACCAGTGGAAACATCCTCTCCACGTCCACTCTATCCAGGCCTCGCAGTATCCTGTAAATTTCAATAATATCCCCCCTCCTCCTTCTAAACTCCAACGAGCACAGCCCCAGAGTCCTCAGCCGCTCCTCATAGAAAGAGCCTTGCTATCTGCGCTCTTTACTTAAGTCTCGCTCTCTCTCTGCTCTTTATTTAAGTCTTGCCTTTCCCTCTGCGCTCCTTACTGAAGTCTCGCCCCTTCTTTGCGCTTCTCCACTCTTTACTAAAGTCTCACTACTCTCTCTGTGCTCTTTACTAAAGTCTCGCATCTTTCTCTGCGCTCTCATTGAAGTCTTGTCGCTCTCTGAGCTCTTTACCAAGGTCTCATCTCTCTCTCTGCCCTCTTTACTGAAGTTTTGTCCCTCTCTCTGCGCTTCTGCGCCTTTACTGAAATCTTGCCTCATTGCGCACTTTAATGAAGTCTCGCCTCTCTCTCTTCGCACTTTACTGAAGTCTCCTCTCTCTCTGCGCTCTTTATTGAAGTCTCACCTTTCTGTCTGCTCTTTACTGTAGTCCCGCTTCTCTCTCTGTACTTTTTATTGAAATCTTGCCTCTCCCTCTGCACACTTTACTGAAGTCTTACCTCTCTCTCTGCATTCTTTACTGAAGTCTCGCCAATCTCTCTGTGCTCTTTATTGAAGTCTCGGCTCTCTCTGTGCTCGTAGGTTCCATTACATACTGTGATAGGAAACTATCGCGGATACATTCTATAAACTCCTCCTCAAGGTTGCCTTGACCGACCTGGTTAAACCAATCGACATGTAGATTAAAATCCCCCATGATAACTGCTGTACCATTTCTACATGCATCAGTTATTTCTTTTTATATTGCCTGCCCCACCATAACGTTACTATTTGGTGGCCGATAGACTACTCCTATCAGTGACTTTTTCGCCTTACTATTCCTGATTTCCACCTAAATGGATTCAACCTTATCCTCCATAGCACCGATGTCATCCCTTACTATTGCCCGGATGTCATCCTTAAATAACAGAGCAACACCACCTCCCTTACCATCCACTCTGTCCTTCCGAATAGTTTGATACCCTCGGATATTTAACTCCCAGTCGTGACCATCCTTTAACCATGTTTCAGTAATGGCCACTAAATCATAGTCATTCACGATGATTTGTGCCATCAACTCATTTACTTTATCCGAATACTACGAGCATTCAGGTAAAGTACACTTATGTTGTTTTTTTTACCTCTGTTTTGAATCTTAACATCTCCAGTTTTATTTCTTTTAGTATTACTGGGCCTATTCACTGAGCTCCCCTCAGTCACTGTACCTTGTACTGTCGCCCTTTTTGATTTTTGACTATGTCTTCTCTGCCTTGCACTTTTCCCCTTACTTCCTTTTGCTTCTGTCCCTGTTTTACTACCTTCCAACTTCCTGCATCGGTTCCCATCCCCCTGCCACATTTGTTTAAACCCTCCCCAACAGCTCTAGCAAACACCCCCCCAGGACATCGGTTCCAGTCCTGCCCAGGTGCAGACCGTCCGGTTTGTACTGGTCCCAACTCCCCCAGAACCGGTCCCAATGCCCCAGGAATTTGAATCGCTCCCTCTTGCACCATCTCTCGAGCCACGCATTCATCCTATCTATCCTGACATTCCTACTCTGACTAGCTCGTGGCACTGGTAGTAATCCTGAGATTACTACCTTTGAGGTCCTACTTTTTAGTTTAACTCCTAACTCCCTGAATTCCGCTTGTTGGACCTCATCCCGTTTTTTAACCTATATCGCTGGTGCCTATGTGCACCACGACAGCTGGCTGTTCACCCTACCCCCCCCCCCCCCCCCAGAATGTCCTGCAGCCGCTCCGAGACATCCTTGACCCTTGCACCAGGGAGGCAACATACAATCCTGGAGTCTCGATTGCGTCCATAGCACCGCCTGTCTATTCCCCTTACGATCGAGTCCCCTATCACTATAGCCCTGCCATTTTTCTTCCTGCCCTGCTGTGCAGCAGAGCCAGCCACGGTGCCATGAACCTGGCTGCTGCTGCCTTCCCCTGGTGAGCCATCTCCCCCAACAGTATCCAAAGCGGTATATCTGTTTTGCAGGGATATGACCGCAGGGGACACCTGCACTGCCTTCCTACTCTTGCTCTGTCTTTTGGTCACCCATTTGCTATCTCCCTCAGTAACTGTCACCTGCGGTGTGACCAACTCGCTAAACGTGCTATCCACGACCTCCTCAGCATGCTCCAAAGTGAGTCCATCCGCAGCTCCAGAGCCGTCAAGCGGTCTAACAGGAGCTGCAACTGAACACACTTCTTGCACGTGAAGGAGCCAGGGACAGTGGCCGTGTCCCTGAGCTCCCACATCGCACACAAGGAGCATGACACGGGTCTGGGATCTCCTGCCATATCTTAATCCTTAGGGGTTACTGGGTTATGGGGATAGGGTGGAGGTGTTGGCCTCGGGTCGGGTGCTCTTTCCAAGAGCCGGTGCAGACTCGATGGGCCGAATGGCCTCCTTCTGCACTGTAAACTCTATGAAAGGTGCAAAGCAATCTTGAAGAAGAGACAGGAAAGACAATCACTGACCGAAATTCAGAAAGTAACAATTTATCAGTTTTGAGAGGGAGAATCTCAACGTCCACTCGCCCCATAATCGAGGGACCATTATTTGAGTTGAACTCACCCGGAATCATAGAAATCTATCGTTTTCGAGATTCCGAGAGATTACTTGAGCATCGATCTCAAGGGTCATGGCCAATATCCAGCAACTTGATAGAAAAATACCCTTCAGGCCACAAACTGCTCTTGGGCAAGCAGGTAGCATCAACAGAGTCCTTAACAAAATGAAAAACTCCAAAACAAGACACATATTTCACTGCCTTTGCCGGAGTCCCCCACAAACCTCTTTCCAAATTATTTTACTCGGGACTTCCACCCCCATTCACTCTTCCACCCCTTTCAAAAACATAACCTCAAGTTCACTAGGCACAATACTGCAGAAGACCTGCTAAAAAATACAATAAAAATCTCCATACCTGCATTTCCTGCCTATCATGTCACACTTTGCTGTTACACTTAACCAAAGATAAGCTTACCTTAGTCAAATTTCTTCCAACACGCAGGTTTATTTCAATGATCTTTGAAAAATAAATCTAGTCATTCGGAACGCACACAGCGTGAACCCACAGTTGTTTCTGAAGTCAAGAAATCCTGCAGCCAATGACTTTAAAAAGTAGCCTTTGGCCGGCTTCCGGTGGCGGCTATGGAGGAGTAAGTCGCACATTTGGTGGCTCTCGACCCGGTCGGACTTTTGGACCCTTTTCCCCGATTTTTTTTAACTTTTGAGCGCTGGACCTGAAGGCATAAGCACTCAGGCATTGACTCCAAACACAGGTGTATGGAATTAAGAAGCAGAAAGAATCGCAAACAGTTGAAGAAGTGGGCAAACAAAGGGCAGTGTAGAAGCTGCTGCTGAGGACAATATGGCCAACGTCCGGACACCGGTGCAGACAGCCCAGCCAACAACGGAGCATCTGTTGAAGGTCATCCCCGCTGAAACGGGACAGCTTAGACCCGGTTCAGAAATCTATCGAGCGCCTGGAGCACAGGCTGGATGCCCAGGATCGGACGATCCAGAAACTGGAAAAGGCGCTGGAGGAGCAGGAGGATCACCAAACGGTGGTGGAAGTGGAGATGGAGAGGCTGAAAGATCAACAAAAAAGGCTCCCGGAAAAGGTGCAGGACCTGGGAAATAGGTCCCGTCGGCAGAATTTGAGAATCATTGGTCTCCCGGAGAGGGCTGAAGGAGAGGATGCCGCAGCGTATGTGACAGACATGCTCCAGAAGCTGTTGGAGGATGATATCTTCCCTCACCTGGTGGAGGTGGGCAGGGCGCACAGAGCGCTGGCGAGGCAGCCGCGAGCGGGATGCCCCCCCGAGCGATGGTGGTCAGCTTCCACAGGTTCCTGGACAAGAAGCGGGTGCTACAGTGGGCCAAGCGCACGCGGAGCCACCATTGGAACAACAGGGTCTTGCGCATCTACCAGGACCTGAGTGTGGAGGTGGCCAGAAAGAGGGCAGGCTACAGGCAAGTCAAAGAGATTCTGTTTGAGAAGCTGGTGAAGTTTGGGCTGCTATACCCGGCGTGCCTTTGGGTCACGCACGAGGGACGGCACCATTACTTCGAGGAGCCCAAAGATGCGATGGACTTCGCCAAGAGAGACGGGCTGGTGCTGAACTGAGGACTTTTTGGACTTGCATTAAAAAGACACTAAGCGATGTTTACACGTTTTTCTTGTGTTGTGTTTTTTCTTTTTAATCTTCTGTATTCGAGTTTTCGCTGGATAAAGAGGGTAGTTAAGGTATTTAGTGCTGGGGGCTTTTTGTGTTCTGATCAGGGTGGTTGGAAGTGCCTATTACTTATTTTATTTTATTCGATTTGCACTAGAGTCGGGGTTTTCTTTGTTCCTTGTTTTTTTTAGTGCAATTGCTCGAGGATGGCTGGTTTGGGGAAGTGGTGTTGATGGGCGGGGGGGGGGGTCAGAGGGAACAATAGGTCGGAGACTTGTTGGCGCTGGAGTCGAGAGTCACCAGGCTAGCTGGGTGAGCTGGTCTACAGAAGCCAGGTGGGGGGGTGTGTATATAGCTAGATTATGGCAGGGGTTAGGTTACAAGGTGTTGTTGCTAGGGGGGGGAAGGGGGGTAGTTGATCTGCTGACAAGGGAGGGACTTGGGTTTGGGAACATGGAGGAGGTTGGAGGTGGGAACTGACGTGAGGCGGGCCATGGGAAGCTAGGGCGGCCCCAAGAAAGGAGATGACTGATCGGGGCGGGGGGGCACAGTGCCCCTCAACCAGGCTGATCACCTGGAACGTTAGAGGGTTAAACGGGCCGGTAAAAAGGGCATCTGAATTCCCGCATTTGAGGCCGCTGAAGGTGGACGTAATAATGCTTCAGGAGACTCATCTGAAAGTAGCTGACCAGGTCGGATTAAGGAAGGGCTGGATTAGCCAGGTCTTCCATTCGGGGCTGGACACTAAAACCAGAGGGGTCTCGATTTTGGTTAACAAGCGGGTGCAATTTGTGGCGGGCAGAATAACCACGGATGGGGGAAGCAGATTTGTCATGGTGAGTGGCAAGCTCGAGGGGATGAGGGTAGTTTTGGTCAATGTATATGCCCCAAATTGGGACGATGTGGATTTTATTAAGAGACTGCTGGGGAAGGTACCTGACCTGGACTCACACAGGCTGATTATGGAAGGGTATTTTAACACAGTCCTTGGCCCCGGCCTAGACCGGTCGTCGTGTTCAAAAACAGGTAAGGTGCAGGCAATGGCAAAAGAACTGAGGGGGTTTATGGAGCAAAGGGGGGGGGGGGGGGGGGGGCTGATCCATGGAGGGCTAGTCAGCCGACGGGGAAGGAGTTCTCGTTCTATTCACATGTTCATAAGGTGTGTTCCCGAATTGGTTTTTTCATCCCGCGGCACGGTACTCCACCAGCCCTATAGTGGTGGTAATCTTGCGGATCTGGGGCCAATGGAGAAGGCATGTGGGGAAGTGAGAGCATCGGTTGGGTCCCCATAGAACATAGAACAGTACAGCACAGAACAGGCCCTTCGGCCCTCAATGTTGTGCCGAGCCATGATCACCCTACTCAAACCCACGTATCCACCCTATACCCGTAGCCCAACAACCCCCCCCTTAACCTTACTTTTTATGAGGACACTACGGGCAATTTAGCATGGCCAATCCACCTAACCCGCACATCTTTGGATTGTGGGAGGAAACCGGAGCACCCGGAGGAAACCCACGCACACAGGGGGAGGACGTGCAGACTCCACACAGACAGTGACCCAGCCGGGAATCGAACCTGGGACCCTGGAGCTGTGAAGCATTTATGCTAACCACCATGCTACCCTGCTGCCCCATTGCTACCCTGCTGCCCCAATTTGCGACAGTCACCGGTTTGCCCCGGGGAATACGGACGGTGGGTTCCGAACATGGCGGAGGGCTGAGATCGAGAAGATGGTTCTTGGAAGGGAGATTCCCGAGCATGAGGGCGCTAGAGCAGAAATTTGGGCTGGCGAGAGGGAATGATTTCAGGTACTTGCAGGTGTGGGACTTTCTACGCAGATTCCATCCTTCCCGTGCCTGCCACTTAGGGGGATCCAGGACAGGGTAATGTCGAGTGGATGGGTGGGGGAGGGGAAGGTCTCGGATATATATAAAGAACTTATGGGAGCAGAGGAGTCGGAGACCGAGGAGCTGAAACTTAAGTGGGAAGGGGAGCTCGGAGGTGAGATAGAAGAGGGCTTGTGGGCGGAGACGTTGAGCAGGGTAAACGCGACCGCAACATGTGCTAGGCTCAGCCTGATTCAATTCAAGGTTGTCCACTGGGCCCACATGACAATGGCCTTGATGAGTAAATTCTTTGGACTGGAGGACAGGTGCGCCAGATGTTCGGGAGGACCAGCGAACCATGTCCACGTGTTCTGGACATGTCCAAAACTCAGGGGGTACTGGCAGGGATTCGCGGACGTTATGTCCCGGGTACTGAAAACAAGGGTGGTGATGAGTCCAGAGGTGAAAATTTTGGGGGTTTCGGAGGACCCGGGAGTCCAGGAGGAGAGAGAGATGCTGACGTTTTGGCTTTGCTTCCTGGTAGCCCGGTGACGAATTCTGCTGGCATGGAGGGGTCTCAAAGCCCCCAGAGTCGGAGGCCTGGCTATCGGATATGGCGAGCTTTCTCGGTCTGGAGAGAATTAAGTTCGCTCTGAGAGGGTCACTGTCAGGGTTCGTCCGGAGGTGGCAACCATTTATCGACTTCTTCGCGGAAAATTAATCGTCAGCAGGGGGTGGGGGGGGGGGGGGGGGGTGGCGGTAGGGGGGTTAGGGTAATGTAGATCAGGGGGGTAGTTAGGCGGGTCCTTGTGGGAGGGGAGCTGGTTTTTGCATTATGTTGATTGTTCTTTGCACACTGTTTTGTATTGTTGTTGTTTACTATGCCAAAATGCCTTAATAAAATTGTTTATCAAAAAGTAGCCTTTGTAGTCAAAACATCCCATTTCTAAGAGGAAAGGCTGACATTTCACTCAGGGCTCTGATTTATGGCTGAACAGTTGTTCTTAGCGGTTTACAAGAAGTTACAATTACTGAAGCCTCCTCGTCACAAGAGGTTTAATGACAATAGTTCACAATGGTCATAAAGGGACAGATACCTACAATTATATTTAAGAATCAATTATTACAATGGTGCTCCAAACCCATTAACAGCATTACGGACAATTTGCTAGCATGCAGAGGAAGTTCAAGAATGGGTACTAGGTATATTAATTCCTGGTAATCCATTATAGATTCCCTATTAAATCCGCAGGAATTACAATAAAAGCATTGATCATAATTTTGTACATTGTAATGCATTACCCAAATAATGCAATTTAATTATATTGACTGGGTTCACACCACTGGCTGCTAAATTACGCTTGAACCCAGATACATAGACTCGAAGCTCAAATGCCGTTTCCAGTTTCCAATGGTTGAAATATACCCCAGTTCTATCAAGGTAGGTTACTGACTGACAATGCATGTGCAAATTCCCCTCATTGTCCAATATTGTGTTATGCAGTGAGGATCATCAATTTGACTCAGGGACGTTGACATCTCACGAGCACTCTGTATTGGTTGCATTGGGAGAAAATTGGTCAGAAATACATAAAAAATAATAATCTTTATTAGTGTCTCAAGCGCCTGGATGACCCTTGGCGGTCTGGGGTGCAGGCTTCAAATCTGTAGCTGTCCAGCGACAGAGTGGTTCAATTCCACCTTTCGGGCAGTGCTGAAGATCTATTGCTCTAGCAATGGCAAGGCAGTCTTAAATCTCATTAGTGTCACAAGTAGACTTAGATTAACACTGCAATGAAGTTACTGTGAAAATCTGCAAAGTTACACATTTTTTTTGTGGAGGGGGGGATAAATCATGCAAACAAATGAGCAATTTGCAGGACATGCAGCAAAAGAGAGAAAGGGGGAGGAGGAGCCTTCAAATACCTTTAAAAAACCCTTCTCAGAAAGTAAAGCGCCATTCTTTAAGATTTATAATGAATAAGCTAAATAGGCTAAACTAGGCTATGTTCAAGTTAGCCTACGTGAGGCGAGACTAAGTTAGGCAAGACTAGGCCACCAAAACTCATAGGCTAAGGTAATGTAACACAATTTTACCATTATTTGAACACTTTTCATAATAAAGATCTGTAATTTAACACAAATACACCCTTTTATTACTTTTTCGTAAATACTTGTAATATAGTATTAGCCTAGGCTATGTGGTCGTAGCCTACCTTCCGTTCATCTCTTCATAAAAACAATAGGCTTAGGCTCATCTAACACTATTTCACCTATATTACTGACCTTACTTTTCTAAATATAACATTTATTTTTGAGTAGAGGTAATTAAAATATTGTATCCTTATGAAAATAATTCTTGGTGCTGGGTGCCTGGAATGCTTTGCCAGCGGAGGTGAAAATGAAATGAAAATCGCTTATTGTCACGAGCAGGCTTCAATGAAGATACTGTGAAAAGCCCCTAGTCACCACATTCCGGCGCCTGTCCGAGGATCGAACCGTGCTGCTGGCCTGCTTTAAAAGCCAGCGATTTAGCCCAGTGAGCCAAACCAGCCCTCACTGGTAGAGGCGGGTACGATAGCATCATTTAAGATGCATCTGGACAGATATATGAACGGGTGGGGAACAGAGAGAAGTAGACCTTGGAAAATAGGCAACAGGTTTAGATAAAGGATCTGGATCGGCGCAGGCTGAGAGGGCCGAAGGGCCTGTTCCTGTGCTGTAATTTTCTTTGTTCTAGATCGCCATCACGTTGAAAATTCACGATAGCGTTGTGATGGCCTTTTCAACGGCTCCCCTTTTTTGTTACGACACGACTGTTTGTATTTCTGTCATAAATGTTAATGGTGTTCAGGGGTTGTTTAGCTCACTGGACTAAATCGCTGGCTTTAAAGGCAGACCACGGTAGCATGGTGGTTAGCATCAATGCTTCACAGCTCCAGGGTCCCAGGTTCGATTCCCGGCTGGGTCACTGTCTGTGTGGAGTCTGCACGTCCTCCCCGTGTGTGCGTGGGTTTCCTCCGGGTGCTCCGGTTTCCTCCCACAGTCCAAAGATGTGCGGGTTAGGTGGATTGGCCATGCTAAATTGCCCGTAGTGTAAGGTTAATGGGGGGATTGTTGGGTTACGGGTATACGGGTTACGTGGGTTTAAGTAGGGTGATCATTACTCGGCACATCATCGAGGGCCGAAGGGCCTGTTCTGTGCTGTTCTATATTCTATATTTTAAGGCAGGCCAGCAACACGGTTCGATTCCTGTACCAGCCTCCCTGAACAGGTGCCGGAATGTGGCGACTAGGGGCTCTTCACAGTAACTTCATTCGCAGCCTACTCGTGGCAATAAGCGATTTTCATTTCAATTATTTTATATTAAATATATTTCGAATGAAATATCCTCAATTTGAAGGTTTTTTCCTTTACGGCTGGCCTACATGATACTTTAATAGCCTTTTAGTTTTTATTTTAACTATTGTTTTGTATTGAATTACACTATATTATTAATATTTTTTATAAACCCCTCCTCATACAGTAGACCCCAAAGTTTTTAAGCAATGTGGACTAAAGTCGCTTCTGGGGCCCTGAGGCTGAAGCTTGATTAGTTTGAGAGTGGATCCGCCCTGAGGAGAGGGAGGGCAGTGTGGGGTGTGGAGACAAGTGCAAGGCTGAAGGAATGGCGCTGGATCAGGGGGGGAAGCCGGCAGTGCGGTGCCCTGTCTGCTCACAGGAGATGCAGAGTTTCAGGATCAATGCCCACCTGGACCAGTGCTTGGGCAGCCAGGGGGGAGAGGAGGCCGCTGCAGAAGGCGGCGGCAGCAGCAGCAGCGGCGGCGGCGAGAGGGAGCCCGGCTGCAAGAGAGCGCGCCTGTGGCCGGCGCGGGCCGATGGAACGTTGCCCGGAGAGCGCGAGGCCGCCGATGGAAGGCGGCCCGGGGGCGCCTCGCCAACCGCCGCCGGCGCGCGGGCCGATGGAAGGCGGCCCGGGGGCGCCTCGCCAACCGCCGCCGCGCGGGCCGATGGAGGGGGCGCCTCGCCAACCGCCGCCCCCATCCCGCTGCTGTCGCTGCAGCAGCTGGAGGCCAGGCCCCTGGCCGAGATCATGCGGCCCAGTGTCCTGGCCGAGCTGATCGGGCAGAACAAAGTCCTGGGCGAAGATACTCTCCTGAGGACTCTGCTGGAATCGAACGAAATCCCCTCCATCATCCTGTGGGGCCCGCCGGGATGTGGGAAAGTAAGTGATTTCCCTGTCAGGTTTCCCCCTGCCCACACCGCTTTCCCTGTCAGGTTTCCCCCTGCCCACACCGCTCTCTCACTCACTTCGCAGCAGGGAGTTTCCCAGCCTTTCTCAAGCTATTGCTCTATCACCAGGTTGGAGCTCACTCAGTCTGTGTGGTAACTTGACTATGACGACCCAGAAAGGGTAGTGGAAACACGTAAAATAACAACGTGTAAAAGGCAGCATGGGCTCAAAAACAGCGGCAGTTAGCCAAACATTGAATTAGAACAAACTTATAATCTTTATCGTCACGAGTAGGCTTACATTAACACCGCAATGAAGTTACTGTGAAAAGCCCCTAGTCGCCACATTCCGGCGCCTGTTCGGGTGCACGGAGGGAGAATTCAGAATGTCCAATTCACCCAACAAGCACGTCTTTCGGGATTTGTGGGAGGAAACTGGAGCACCCGGTTAACTTGCAGACTCCGCACAGACAGTGACCCAAAGCCAGGAATCAAACCTGGGACCCTGGCGCTGTGAAGCCACAGTGGTAACCACTATTCTATGCTGCCCCATAATGGTGGTTAAATGGGAATATACACCAGTAACAACAAATAATGACCTTGCAGCACTTACTGATGACAGGGTGGGTTTAAGCAAGAAGATGCATAATAATAACACTACTCCCCCACAAATTATAATCCCCCTTAAAGACATACACTGAAGCTAATGCCTTAATTATATGTCAATCTTCAGGAGCTTTGCGACGACGCTTTGATCTGCGTAGTAACATTATTGACTCCATCAACTCCTCCTCCACTTTGCCTTTCATGGCACAGCGCACTGTCCTCATGTTTGAAAAAGCCAGGAGTACCCTGCGGATCTACAAACAATTTAACTGCAGTGCCCCGCGATGTATTCTGTTCATCTTTGAAAACCTCAAGATATTTCTGAATGACATCCTGTGCCAGCTTGTGTGCTTTATCTCACCTCAATTCAACTGAATTATCCTGAGCTAATCACATCTGAATGGACTAAACCCATGCCTTTGTACTACCAGGAGGCATGCTCTTGCTTCTTGGCTGTTATATGCAATGTCTACCATTAACGCTCCCAAGCAATGGTATAGTCTAGCCAGTGTATGTCTGAAGGTTGCTTCCTGCTGAAGAGCTGATGCCTGCTTAGAGCTCCTAATCTTCCTGAAGGTCTCCCCACTGATTATGGTGTCCACCTCCCATCTTCATTTTCTCTCCACCGACTTCCACTACAGCATAAATAGGGTTTGCACACCCCGCTGCCTGGGCTGAGCTTTCCAAGTGATGCACTGTTGACTGAACCTTCCTTACATTTGAAGTTCCTGGCTCAGCCTTCGACTTTCTCTTAGCACTTGTTGCTCGTTTTACTGGAGTGTATTAACATGCCTCCGTTTAAAGGCCGTGTGCTTAACACTACTATGGCTCTGTGTATGTAATTATGCTCAGGAGTCGCCAGGTGCCGTATTTAGACACCTCACAAGTATATCAAGCTCAGGTTCAAAGTAATAAATCTGTACACCGATTAGTAAGTCCAAACAATTGATATTTATTATGACAAATATAATAAATACACATGCATACGCTAAAGAGACTAACTTACTTCTAATACTAAACAACTAAAATACTTATCTAGACAGGAACAGGCAAGGTCAGGGGACAAGGCCTTCGTCCCGTTCTTGGTCTGCAACTCTCAGGTACTTAAAGTTGTCAGGATCTAGCAAGGTCTGGATCACGTAACGATCGTTGTATTGGCACTTACAGTTCGATGGCTGATGGCTCAACGGCTGGTGTTGGAACTGGAGTCAGGATGCGATGTAGCAGCAAAGCGGAGCCGGAGCAAAAGCAGCAGTCAGAGCCGGAGCCAAAGCAGCAGAGAGCCGGAGCCAAAACAGACCGAACCATGTGCGGGGTCTACTTTTATAGGTCTTAGAAGTCCGTGCCCCCGTGGGGCGGGCCTTTTACCTGCCATGTATCGATTGGGCCTTTCCCAATCGATATCTTCTAAACCCCCCAATCTGAGGGTCGTTCCTCGATGGGTGGGGCGGTCCCTATGGTTCTTTGTGTTGGTTACTGTGGTGCCATTCTGTCTGGGCGTCTACTCAAAAGTATCCATTGATACTTAAATGTTTCTATTGTGCGGGGTCTGGATCTGGACCACCTCATTACTATGTAGATCTGTTGCCATTTACACCTTTGGCTGAAACTTTGCACCTAGCCAAAAACTGGTTTCTGTACGTGCAGAATGCTAATTAGTCTTCTGCAAACTGCTTGTCCTTGCTAAGACTGTTTTTCCCTGCAGCCTTAGCAGTTCTCCATTTTGTAGCCCAGTGTCCATCTTAGATGGCTACACACTCCAGCACTTTTTCACTAAATGCCCCTTCTTGTTGCAGTGGTGAGAAATACTATCTATAAACTTACAATGATTCGCATAGTGTGACCCTCCACACCTAAAACATTCCACTTCCTTCACCTTTTTACCTGCAGCTTCTTTTTCTACTTGATGCAGTGCACCTGCCTGTGTGCCGCTATTGGCCTTCTGAATAGCTTTTGCACTTCAGGTAGCCATTTTCATGCCCTGAGAAATTTCTAGCGCCTTCTTAAATGTGTGACTTTTCCCAGCAAACGCTGCTAAATGCTGTCTTCGTTAATACCACAAACTATTCTGTCCCAAAGCATGTCTTCCAAAATTGACCCAAACTCAGAATGTTCAGAGAGCTGCTGCAATTCAGCAACAAAGTTAGCTACAGACTATCCCATCTTCTGAAAATACCTATGGAATTTGAAAATTTGTACAATTTCTGAGGGCTTGTGGTGAATCTGAATGAGTGTAACTAAATCCGCAAATGAAATGTATCCCGGTTTCCATGGTGTAACTATATTTCTTATTAGCTTAGAAGTGTTCACTCCGCACATACTCAGGAGAATTGAATGCTTTCTAGTGTTGTCTGCAATTCCATTTGCCAAGAAAAGGTGTTCCGACCTTTCCACATATTCAGTCCAGCTCTCGTTCTCTTCCACAAACTCACTGATAGACTCAAACATAGCCATGGTACTGCTAACTTGCCTTCCGTCGATAAACTTAGCGAAACTTTGTGTTGAATGTGCTGAAATTCGAATATTTTTATTCTCGTTGCCAACAAGATGTGGTAACCTGACCACACAAAGGTAGTCAAAAAGCATTAATAAAGTTAATCTTTAATATATAAAAATAACAAGATTTAAAATACAGTATTGACTTAAGAATGGCTAGTTAAACATCAAAATAACAGTCACAGAATAGAATTAGAACTAATGACAGTTAAATACAAATATACACAGGTAACAACAACTAATGAAGTCATCACACTTATTGATGATGGATTTCAATAAGAAGATGCATAATAACACTATAACAGTATGAGTGGTAACAGAAGCCAAACTGATGACCAAACACCATGGTGCAAAGCTCCTTGAAGGTTGGAATTTTCTCATCCAAATGTTTAGTTTTGAACCCTGCTGGACCTCATTCCGTTATGAATGCCGTGGGTGTCTTGATTTGGGAAGCTGTCTTAGTTATACGCTCGGTTGATGACTTGCAGATCTGATCAACTGCCAATTATAGAAACCAGCCGATATTCATTTTCATTGCCTTCAGTGAATGTCTGAGCAGTGAATTTTACACCTGTGGCCGGCGCGGGCCGATGGAACGTTGCCCGGAGAGCGCGAGGCCGCCGATGGAAGGCAGCCTGGGGGCGCCTCGCCAGCACACGGGCAGCACGGTAGCATGGTGGTTAGCATAAATGCTTCACAGCTCCAGGGTCCCAGGTTCGATTCCCGGCTGGGTCACTGTCTGTGCGGAGTCTGCACGTCCTCCCCGTGTGTGCGTGGGTTTCCTCCGGGTGCTCCGGTTTCCTCCCACAGTCCAAAGATGTGCGGGTTAGGTGGATTGGCCATGCTAAATTGCCCTTAGTGTCCTAAAAAATAAGGTTAATGGGGGGGGGTTACTGGTATAGGGTGGATACGTTGGCTTGAGTAGGGTGATCATTGCTCGGCACAACATCGAGGGCCGAAGGGCCTGTTCTGTGCTGTACTGTTCTATGTCTATGAAATCAAAACTGCAAACTAAATATTTACGGGTATGTGATTTTTCGTAAGGAGAGGCAGGAAGGAAAGGGCGAGTATGAGATGGAATAACCACAATAGCAAGAAATGATCTTGGATCCGAAGATGTAGAATCCATGTGGGTGGAGGTAAGAAAGAACATAGGGAAGAAGATACTAGTGGGAGTAGTCTATAGAGCCCCAAACAGTGGTCATATTGTAAGAGGAGAATAAATCAGGAAATAATAAATGCATGTAAAAAAAGGCAGTACTTTAATCTTCATGTAGATTGGGAAAATCAAATTAGCAGAGGTAACCACGAGGAAGAATTCATAGAGTATATTTGGGACAGTTTCTTTGAACAATATGCTGTGGATCCATCCAATGATCAGGCTATTTTGGATTTGTTAATGTGTAATAAAGCAGGTTTAATGAGCAACCTCAAAGTAAAAGATCCCCTACGAAGCAGTAACCATAACATGGTAGAATTTAGCGTTCAATTTGAAAGTGAGAAACCTGGATCAGAAATAACTGTGCTACACTTAAATAAGGGTAATTTTAAAGGAATAAGGGCAGAGTTGGCTGGAATGGACTGGAAAAGAGTTTAGCAGGAAAGACGGTTGATCGGTAATGGCAGACGTTTGTAAAAATAGTACATGACCCACAACAAAGCTATATCCCAATGAGGAAGAAGGATTCTTGGAAGGTGATAAATCAACCATGGTTAACCAAAGAAGTGAAGGATAACATTAAACTGAAAGAAAAACATATAATGTGGCAAAGATAAGTGATAAACTAGAGATTTGGGAAAGTTTCTGAAACCAACAAAAGATGACCAAAAAAGATATATAGGGAGAAGGTAAACTATGAGGGTAAACTAGCAAGTAATATAAAAATGGACAGCAAGACTTTCTTTATATAAAAAGGAAGAGAGAGGCCAAAGTGAACATAGGCAATGAGACTGGGAAAATAATAGCGGGGAACGAGGAAATGGCAGAGGAGTTAAACAAATACTTCATGTCAGTCTTCACTGTGGAAGGCACTAATAACATTCCAAGAATACTAAATTAATCAAGGAGCAGAGGGGAAGGGGGAAATAAATACAATAACAGTCACTAGGGACAAAGTACTAGGAAACCTAATGGGGCCAAAGGCCGTTAGGTTCCCTGGACCTGATGGATGGTATCCCAGGATATTAAAGAAAGTAGCTACGGAGATAGTGGATGCACTGGTAGTAATCTTTTAAGAATCTTTACATTTTGGAAAAGTCCCAGAGGATTAGAAAACTGCCAATGTAACACCTTTATTCAAAAAAGGAGGGAGACAAAAAAAGTAACTATGGGCCAGTTAGCTTAACATCTGTCATTGGAGGGCAACACGGTGGTAGTGGATAGCATTGATGCCTCACAGCGCTGAGGTCCCAGGTTTGATCCCGGCTCTGGGTCACTGTTCGTGTGGAGTTTGCACATTCTCCCCGTGTTTGCGTGGGTTTCACCCCCACAACCCAAAGATGTGCAGGGTAGGTGAATTGGCCACACTAAATTGCCCCTTAATTGGAAAAAATGAATTGGGTACACTAAATTTAACAAAAAAACTTCTGTCATTGGTAAAATATTAAGAGTCCATTGCAAAGAATGTAATCGCAGAACATTTAGAAATGCATAATATAATCAACCAGCCTGCAGGGCTTCATGAAGGGAAAATCATACCTGACAAATTTGTTAGAATTCTTTGAGGTGGCAATGAGTAGGATAGATGATGTGGAACCAGTAGATGTAATATACTTGGATTTTTCAAAAAGCGTTCATTAAGATTCCGCATAAAAGGCTACTTAATAAGATAAGTGCCCATGGTGTTGGGGGTAGTATATTTGCATGGATAGAGAATTGGCTAACTGTTAGAAGACAGAGGTGGAATAAGAGGGGCATTTACAGGATGGAATGCCACAGGGATTCATGCTGGGCCACAATTATTCACAATATATGTTAATGACTTGGACGAGGGAATGAATGCACTATAGGCCAAATCTGCAGATAACACAAAAATAGGTGGGAAGGCAAGTGCTGAGGATGACACTCCAGAGGCATATAGACAGGTTAGGTGTGTGTGCAAAAACTTGGCAGATGGAATATAATGTATGAAAATGTGAAGTTATGCACTTTGGCAGGATGAATAAAGGAGGTGAATATTATTTAAATGAAGAAAGACTGCAGAAAACTGCTGCACAGAGGTATTTGGGGACTCTTGTCCATAAATCAAAAAAAGCTAGCATCAAAATTCAGCAGGCAATAGGGAAGTCAAATGGAATGTTGACCTTTATTTCAAAGGGAATGGAGTAAAAAAAAATAGAGAACTCCTGCTAAGACTATACAAGGCACATGTTAGACCACACCTGGAATACTATGAACAGTTTTGGTCCCCTTATCTAAGAAAATATATATTGGCATTGGAGGCAGTCCAGAGCAGGTTCACTAGGTTGATCTCTGGGATGGAGTGATTTCCTCATGAGGAGAGGTTGAGTAGGTTGAGCCAGTACTTGTTGGAGATTAGAAGAATGCGAGGCAATCTTATTGAGACATATAGGATTCTCAGGGGGCTTGACAGGGTAGATGCTGAGAGGATGTTTCTTGTGGGAGAGTCTAAGACCAGAGGGCATTATCTCAAAGTAAGAGTTTGCCTATTTAAAACAGATGAGAAAAAAATTTCTTCTCTCAGCGGGTAGTGAATCTGTGGAATTCTTTACCTCAGGGGGCTGTAGAGGCTGGGTCGCTAATTATGTTCACGGCTTAGGTAAAAGATTTTTAATTAATAAAGGAATCATAATAAAGAACAAAGAAAATTACAGCACAGGAACAGGCCCTTCGGCCCTCCCAGCCTGCGCCGATCCAGATCCTTTAGATTATGCTGGTGAATATTTTTGTAGGAGGAATAAAAAGCCTACTCCTTCCTTGGGCATGTAGATGGGCAAAGGGACTGAGGGGTACAGCGACACAAATCATTAAAAATAGGAACAAAGCCATTGCAAAGAGAAAAAGAACTGGGATTAATTTAAAAATACACACAGAATCATGGTGATAATTCCAACAAGAACACCATTTAAAAGCAGGAAAGATACGTTAAACTTTTTAAAAGAAACTTGATCCGACCACACTTCGAATATTGTGTACAATTCTGGTCACTATATCACAGGCACTAGAGAAGATGCAAACAGATGAATGGATTCCTTACGGTAGACATTGGGATGAGTGAATCCAAAACTAGGGGGTCATAAGTGCAAGATAGTCACCAATTAATCTAACAGGAAATTCAGGAAAAACTTATTTCCCCATTGAATTGTTAGAATGCAGAATTTGCTAGCACGTGCAGTAGTTACGACAATTACGGAAAAGTAGATAAGTATGTGAGGAAGTATATGTTGGATAATAATCTTTATTATCATCACAAATAGTCTTACATTAACACTGCAATGAAGTTACTGTAAAAATCCCCTGGTTGCCACACTCCGACGCGTGTTCAGGTACACTAAGGGAGAATTCCGAATGTCCAATTCACCTAACAGGCTGGGGCTGGTTTAGCACAGGGCTAAATCGCTGGCTTTTAAAGCAGACCAAGGCAGGCCAGCAGCATGGTTTAATTCCCGTACCAGCCTCCCCGAACAGGCGCCGAAATGTGGCGACTAGGGGCTTTTCACAGTAACTTCATTTGAAGCCTACTTGTGACATAAGCGATTTTCATTTCATTTCATTTCAAGCACATGTTTCAGGACTTGTGGGAGGAAACCCACGCACACGGAGAAAACGTGCAGACTCCGCACAGACAATGACCCAAGCCGGGAATCAAACCTGGGACCCTGGCACTGTGAAGCAACATTGCTAATCACTGTGAAAAAATAAGTTGGGAAGACCCGTGTAGAGGATAAACACCTGGCTTGTGCCAGTTGGGTTGAATTGCTGTAAATTCCATGTAAAACTTTCTTAACAAGCATCAGAGATCATCAAGCAAATGGTGGAGTAGTTTTTTTGAAATAATTTTTATTGAAAAATGTTGATTTTATACAACATTGACACACCTTAGTAAAATACCGAAAATAACAATAATATTAACAATCATATACATTCGCCCCCCCCTCCATGAACAACACAGCATTTTAACAACAACGCAAATTAACACACTATAAAGTTACAGAATAGACACTACAATAGTGCATCCCCCCCCCCCCCCCGGGTTGCTGCTGCTATTGACCCAGTTACCTATCTCTGAGCCAGGAAGTCCAGAAAAGACTGCCATCGTTTATAGAACCCTTGTATTGATCCTCTCAGGGCAAATTTGACCTTTTCCAATTTTATAAATCCCGCCATGTCACTGATCCAGGTCTCCACGCTTGGGGGCCTTGCATCCTTCCACTGTAACAGAATCCTTCGGCGGGCTACTAGGGACGCAAAGGCCAGGACACCGGCCTCTTTCGCCTCCTGCACTCCCGGCTCTACCGCAACTCCAAAGATCGCGAGTCCCCACCCTGGTTTGACCCTGGATCCAACCACCCTCGACACCGTCTCCGCCACCCCCTTCCAGAATTCTTCCAGTGCTGGGCATGCCCAGAACATATGGGCGTGGTTCGCTGGACTCCCCGAACATCTGGTGCACCTATCCTCACCCCCAAAGAACTTACTCATCCTGGTCCCGGACATGTGGGCCCGGTGCAGCACCTTAAATTGGATGAGACTAAGCCTCGCACATGAGGAGGAAGAGTTAACTCTCTCCAAGGCATCCGCCCAAGTCCCATCCTCTATCTGCTCCCCGAGTTCCTCCTCCCATTTAGCCTTCAGCTCCTCCACTGACAACTCCTCCACCTCCTGCATTACCTTATAGATGTCAGACACCTTCCCCTCTCCGACCCACACCCCCGAAAGCACTCTGTCCATCGTCCCCTGCGAGGGCAGCAAAGGGAATCCCTCTACCTGTCGCCTAGCAAACGCCTTTACCTGCAGGTATCTGAACATGTTCCCTTGGGGAAGGCCAAATTTATCTTCCAGTTCCCCCAGGCCCGCAAACCTCCCGCCAATAAACAGGTCCCTCAATTTGCTGATGCCCGCCCTTTGCCACCCCCTAAATCCCCCATCCGTGTTCCCCGGGATGAAACGATGGTTGCCACCCAGTGGAGCCTCCATCGAGCCCCCTGTTCCCCCCCGATGCCGTCTCCACTGTCCCCAGATTCCCAGGGTCGCCGCCACCACCGGGCTCGTGGTAAACCTCTTAGGGGAGAGCGGCAACGGCGCCGTTACCATGGCACCCAGGCTCGTGCCTCTACATGACGCCATCTCCATTCTTTTCCACGCCGCCCCTCCCCCCTCCATCACCCATTTACGCACCATTGACACATTGGCTGCCCAATAGTACCCCAGAAGGTTGGGCAGCGCCAGCCCGCCTCTATCCCTTCCTCGCTCCAGGAACACCCTCTTCACTCTCGGAGTCCCATGTGCCCACACAAAGCTCAAAATACTGCTAGTCACCCTCCCAAAGAAGGCCCTGGGGATAAATATGGGCAGGCACTGAAAGAGGAACAAGAACCTCGGAAGCACCGTCATTTTGACGGACTGTACCCTCCCCGCCAACGACAATGGCAGCATGTCCCACCTCTTGAACTCCTCCTCCATCTGATCTACAAGTCTGGTGAAGTTATGCTTGTGAAGAGTCCCCCAGTCCCTGGCCACCTGCACCCCCAGGTACCTAACGTTCTCCCCTGCCCGCCTAAGCGGGAGCCTACCAATTCCTCCCTCCTGGTCTCCAGGGTGCACCACAAACACCTCGCTCTTGCCTAAATTTAATTTATAACCTGAAAATGGTGGAGTAGTTAGCACCAAAACTAAAGTAATCAAATGGACCAAGATGTTAGTGACTGTCTAATAAAATGAATAATATAGATTATTGCAGGAAGTCCAGCAGTGGCTAAGGTAGCAATCTTAATTGTGTGATTTGTCTAAAAGTTGAACTGAAGTTTTGCTTTTCTGTCTCTTCATAGAATTACCATCTAGTCATCACTTCATCATCCATATGTTATTTGTATTTGATATAAGGTGTTAAGCATGAGCAACTGGAGGAATATTTTAAATGTACTTGCAGTCAACCTTCTAAGTTTTGTCCTTTTACATAGCTGATTTTTGTGTGGCCATGTTGTTAGAATATAGTCAAAACATGATGCGCTGGCCTTGCAGTAGTATTATGTTTCATGGGGCTTATTTTTATCATTTTAATAGGTGTCGTTGATGGATTTATGTACTTTGTTAAGATACGTACGCTCAATCTATTTCGACTGATCCAACGATACAGAAGCCTTTGAATTTTTTCACTCATTACTGCGAAATTACAAATGAATAGTGTACTTTCTATTTTCTTAAATGCATGTCAGGTAAAGATTTGTGTTAAAGAAGGTAACTCTTAAAATAAGTGCGGCCTAAATGTCCCATTATGCTTTAATATTCAGGATTATGTTCCGTGTTCGTACACTCACCATAGAATTTGAATTATTCCCAACGCCCAACTCTAGTTTTTAAATAGTTACATATTCCATTGGCATTAAACAATGGAAAGATCTAGCATTGATTATCCTGTCTTTGTTTACAGTCTGTTTATTTTTACAGTAGCCCACTGCTTTTCAAAAGCTGAGGATTATATGAGGCAATGTAAAGGAAATATTTAAAAGGACTAGAACTGCAACCACCTGTGTGAAGTACTTTCCCCTGGAAATATCCTGGGTAACCATTTGATCTAACCATATGTTTAAGTATCCAGTGAATGGCTGACATTCCATGACTCTGACTGGTTCTCTGACTCAGTTAGACCAAATGGAAAGCATTCGAAACGTCCAATTTGGCTGACTTGATCCATCTAATTAAAAGATAGTTTGAGCAGCATCATAATATGAAAGGTCAGAGGTTTGTCTGTAAATTTCCCCCATTAATCAGCAGTTCCTAATCTCAACCACATTGTGAGGGAGACCCAGAAAGATGAGGAAAAAGCTGGAATTGTCATTCAGTTACCTTCATGTACCTAGTACGATTAACAAGGTACCACTATTGAAGGAATAAGTCATTTTCTGGTTAAAATATATTTGTGAACCAGGGAGATAGGATTGGGAGTGGAGCTGAATGGAATTTAGAAAATAACTTGGGGGTGAAAGAGGGTGATGCCGGCGTCATAAAAAGCGATGGTTAAGCTTATGTCCTGACCACTACTTAGAAGATTTTTTTTCTCATTTTTAAAATTCATTCATAGGATATGGATGTTCCAAGCTTGGACTACATTTATTGCCCACTCTAATTGCCTCTTGGGAAGATGGTAATGTACTGTCTACTTGAACTGGTGCAGTCGCTTTATTGTTGGAACAGTGCTGTTAGGAAGAGGTTCAGGATTTTAAACCAATAACAATAAAGGAAAGATGATAGATTTCCAAGTCAAGATGAGGTATGGCTTGTCGGGGAACTTATAGATAGTGATGTTCCCCTGCATCTGCTGCTCCTGTCCTTCTAGGTGGTAGAAGTCATAGATTCGCAAGGTGCCATTGAAAGAGTCTTGGTGAGCTGATGCAGTGCATCTTGTAGATGGTACACATGCAGACAAATGCTGCCTTGATGTCAAGAGCAATCATTCTCACCTCACCTCTGGAGTTTAGAGCTTTTATCCATGTTTGAACCAAGGCCGTATGAGGTCAGGAGCTAAGTGGCCCTGGCGGCACCCAAACTGAACATCATCGTGCAGGTTATTACTGAGTAAATGGTGCTCAGTAGCACTATTGTTGACCTTTTCCATCGCTTTACTGATGTGATCATAGGCAGTAATTGAGTGGGTTACATTTATCCTTTTGTGGACTGGCCATACATGGGCAATTTTCCAGATTGCCAGGAAGATGATAGTGTTGCAGCTGTACTGGAACAGCCTGAACAGCTAGTTCTTTCCATCAGAAGTGCCTGAGCTGCCTATCAAACTCTCAAGGTAGTTAATGTTGTCAACTATTTCTGTGATTTTGTTGTTCACAGTGGTGGAAGCCTGATGATTTGCAAATTATAGAGGGTCAGGGGGCTGAGTTGAGTATGGTTGCCATTACAAAAGAGATGGTGCTAAAAGGTCTTAAAATTGACAAATCTCCTGGCCCCGATGGGCTACACCATAGAGTTCTGAGAGAGGTGGCTGAAGAAATAGCGGAAGCGTTGGTTGAGATCTTTCAAAAATCACTGGAGTCAGGGAAAGTCCTGGACGATTGGAAGATCGCTGTTGTAACCCCCTTGTTCAAGAAAGGATCAAGACAAAAGATGGAAAACTATAGGCCAATTAGCCTAACCTCGGTTGTTGGTAAAATTCTAGAATCGATCGTTAAGGATGAGATTTCTAAATTCTTGGAAGAGCAGGGTCGGATTAGAACAAGTCAACATGGATTTAGTAAGGGGAGGTTGTGCCTGACGAACCTGTTAGAATTCTTTGAGGAGGTGACAAGTAGGTTAGACCAGGGAAACCCAGTGGATGTGGTCTATCTGGATTTCCAAAAGGCCTTTGATAAGGTGCCACACAGGAGGCTGCTGAGTAAGGTGAGGGCCCATGGTGTTCGAGGTGAGCTACTGGCATGGGTTGAGGATTGGCTGTCTGACAGAAGGCAGAGAGTTGGGATACAAGGTTCTTTTCGGAATGGCAGCCGGTGACCAGCGGTGTCCCACAGGGTTCAGTGTTGGGGCCGCAGCTGTTCACCATATATATTAATGATCTGGATGAAGGGACTGGGGGCATTCTAGCAAAGTTTGCCGATGATACGAAGTTAGGTGGTCAGGCAGGTAGTGCTGAGGAAGTGGGGAGGCTGCAGAAGGATCTAGACAGTTTGGGAGAGTGGTGCAGGAAATGGCTGATGCAATTCAACGTGAGAAAATGTGAGGTCTTGCACTTTGGAAAAAAGAATCCAAGCATAGACTACTTTCTAAACGGTGAGAAAATTCATAATGACAAAGTACAAAGGGATCTGGGAGTGCTAGTCGAGGATTCCCTAAAGGTAAACATGCAGGTTGAATCTGTGATTAAGAAAGCGAATGCAATGTTGTCATTTATCTCAAGAGGGTTGGAATATAAAAGCAGCGATGTGCTACTGAGCCTTTATAAGGCTCTGGTTAGACCCCATTTGGAGTACTGTGTCCAGTTTTGGGCCCCACATCTCAGGAAGGACATACTGGCATTGGAGCGTGTCCAGCGGAGATTCACACGGATGATCCCTGGAATGGGGGGTCTAACATATGATGAACGGCTGAGGATCCTGGGATTGTATTCATTGGAGTTTAGAAGGTTAAGGGGAGATCTAATAGAAACTTACAAGATAATACATGGCTTAGAAAGGGTGGACGCAAAGAAACTGTTTCCGTTAGGCGAGGAGACGAGGACCCGTGGGCACAGCCTTAGAATTAGAGGGGGTAAATTCAGAACAGAAATGCGGAGACATTTCTTCAGCCAGAGAGTGGTGGGCCTGTGGAATTCATTGCCGCGGAGTGCAGTGGAGGCCGGGACGCTAAATGGCTTCAAGGCAGAGATAGATAAATTCTTGATGTCGCGAGGAATTAAGGGCTACGGGGAGAATGCTGGTAGGTGGAGTTGAAATGCCCATCAGCCATGATTGAATGGCGGAGTGGACTCGATGGGCCGAATGGCCTTACTTCCACTCCTATGTCTTATGGTCTTATGGTCTAATACTGAAGTGCTGCACATTTCTGCCAGTTTAGTTCAAGGCTTAATGAATTAGCCTCGCCTTTGAAAATACTCGGGCACTGATCTACTCTGTCTACCAGTACCACAAGAATGGCAACGTTATCCATATCCATGTAGTCAAAGTGAGAAAGATCTACTATTGGTCAGGATCGACCTCCAGATCCAATTTTGAAGAACACACTTATTATCCCCAAATGCACTCAATTACACCTTTTATTTAGGAGTTAGTTAAGTACGACGCGTTTATTGGAAGTACCACTCACTTTAGAAGTAATCAAATTGAATTCCTGCCCACCATGTCAAATGAAGTTGATGGCGGCTACCTGTAATGAATTTTGTACTCTCTTGATGTTCATGACGCTGGTAAGTTCCAAACTTTGGTCAGAGATGGACTTGCCTGATGTGAATCCAGTCAACTGCAGTTGTTTCTTATTAAAGAAAAGCATTTAAATAGTGTTGCCTGAAAAACTGAAAAGGCTGGAACTCTTCATGCAGAAAAGAGAAACACGAGTGGTGACCTAGTAGAGACCTGGTGCAAGAGCTGTTGCTGGTGCAGTCAGATTTCAATACTACTTTGTTTTGTTTGGTGTCTGAAAAACCCAGTTCTAACAGTTGTGATGAAGAATTCTCCTTCCCTGCCATTACAGCAGTGTGCGTCTATGTTACCATTCACTAAACCAACCTCTCTTTCACTGCGAGGTAAAGGATTTCTTGCTTTGTTCGTTCATGATGTATTTTCTTTGTGGTTCTGAGGGCGGAATTTGGCAGATTGCATTAGTTCTGATTTGAACATGGAACACCATCTGTTATCATTCCTAGTGTAGTCTGTCTCCAATGTCTCTCATACGCTCTGTTGGTCGTCCTATAGATAACGCTTTTCCTTTAATGTTGAAATGCACTGAGCAAGTGATAATTTTCAGTGGCTGGAGCAATCCTCAGCGATAGACTCGGTAACTTTTCATAGAAACCCAGGTTCGATCCCGGCTCGGTGTCACTGTCCGTGTGGAGTTTGCACATTCTCCCCATGTTTGCGTGGGTTTCGCCCCCACAATCCAAAGATGTGCAGGGAAGGTGGATTGGCCATGCTAAATTGCCCCTTAATTGGAAAAAATGAATTGGGTATTCTAAATGTATAAAAAAAGAAGAAAGAAACTTATCATAGAAACAGAAGTAGGTCATTCAGCCTCTTGAAATGTCCCACTGTTCAGTTAGGTGGTTGATCTGTATCTTTGCTCTACTCTGGGGCTAACTAGATACCTCTTCAAAAGAACCAGCATAGATTCAGTAGTTCAAATGGTCGTCTCCTGTGCTATACTGTTCTATGATGCCTGCCTTAGTCCTGTAACCTTTGTATTATGAACGTGTATCAATATCAAGGTTCCAGATTTCCACTTTTCCACCATTCTTTGTGCTTTACGCTGTTTGACCCTTTCACTTGGAATTCCTTACATTTTAAAATGAATGGACAAAATTTATGAGGGACCTGCCAACCTTTTTTCCCCGCTATGTGCTCCTAAGCTGCAGACTAGGTAGATCATAGAAGTGTACAACACAGATGGAGACCATTTTGTCCATTGAATCTTTCAAATGTTAGAATATGGATGTCAGTTCTCATCATTAATTTCATTTACTGATGTGTCCGCATATTAACCTGTTCTTTTGAGCAGGTGAAGAAGAAAGGAGAGGCCCTACTTTCAATAGGCAAAATTAGTCATTCCCTGGCACTGTGAGGCAGCAGTGCTAACCACTGTGCTGCCCCAATTATGGGATCAGGTATTGATTTGCAATGTCAGGCAAATCCTGCCATGAGTCAAATCTTGGGCC
Source organism: Scyliorhinus canicula (assembly GCF_902713615.1). Lineage (NCBI taxonomy): Eukaryota > Metazoa > Chordata > Chondrichthyes > Carcharhiniformes > Scyliorhinidae > Scyliorhinus > Scyliorhinus canicula. The sequence goes on along the minus strand of NC_052150.1, from coordinate 19,599,389 downwards.
AGAAATGGTGCTGAAGATCAATATTAAATTATTTCCCTGTTTTACTTATGAGGCAGGGATGATCCAACCTCTCCAAGGATATCTTTGTCCCCCCCCCTTAACCAGTTTGCTCCCTTGATCGGCAAGACCCATTGTCACAATTGTGACTTGTTCGACCTGTCAACCTGTCTTTCGATCTGTCAGGCAGGAGACTGCAGCATTTTATATAAATGAGGCTCTATTGTTAAAGTTAACAGGGTTTCTGTGTTCTTGGCATTGTTGGCTTTCCAACATGCTTTCAACCTGCACCCGTGCCAATTCTGTGACACTCCCCCCCCCCCCCCCCCCCTCCCCTCCCCCAATTGATTACAGAATTATGCACTTCCTTTAATTTAGTATATCTGATTAATACCACACTTTTATTTAATGCTTAAAAATGAAAAAGTTCTTCCACAGACCATAGCAACTTCTTTTTTTCAGACCTCATTAGCCCATGTTTTAGCCAGCAGCAGTAAGAAGCAGAGCAGTACAAGATTTGTCAGCCTTTCTGCTACAAGTGCATCCACAGACATAATTCGAGAGGTTGTAAAACAAGCTCAAAATGAACGAAAGCTACTCAAAAGAAAAACAATAGTATTCTTTGATGAAATTCACCACTTCAATAAAACCCAACAGGTAAGCACATTTGTTTGCTATCCGAAAACTTGTAAACACGCATTTTAAGATATTTGTTTTGTATTACAAATTAATATTTCACAATTCAAACGTAGAAGAAAAATATTGGTCTTCTGTTGAGGACATCAAAACCATTTAGTTTAAACAATCAGTACAAATTGAATACTTCACCGAAGCATATTTTGATGTATAATTTTGGGATCGGCTGGTATGCCAATTTACTTGCAAGATCAATTTACATTTTCTCCAAATCACTTTTATTTAAGCTCTTTCCTACTTGCTATGTATGAAACAATTGTAAACCATGGAAAATAAAACTTACGTTTTGGGTCTCTTCTGTGCTAACAACTCTCTTTTCTCTTCCTCAAGAACACTTTGCTGCCTCACGTCGAGTGTGGAACAATCACACTGATTGGCGCAACAACAGAGAACCCTTCCTTTCAGATCAATTCAGCATTACTGAGTCGCTGCCGTGTCATCGTTCTTGAGAAGCTGTCAGTAGAGGCTATGGAAACTATTCTGTTACGTGCTTTAAAGTCCCTTGGGATCAGTATACTGGGACAGGATAAAGAGGCCGGCTCAATGGATGGCAGTAAAGAGACTGAGTAAGTCCCTTTGAACATAACTTGTAAAAACAGAATGTCCTGAACCTAGTGGCCAGATGCCAGTAGGGGACAGTACTGTAATTATTGTAGAAGTGGATAGGAGTAAAACTAGGTTTCCAAGGAAGAAAACCTGCACCAAAATGTGCTGAAGCTGGTGTGATATTCTGACTTGACGACTCACTCACTGAATATTTTGCTTTTAAATTTCCACCTACAGGCTGAAGATTTATCATTTTGTTACCTGTAACCCAAGCCAGTAATGCCCATTCCAAAGGGCATTGTTAATTAGAAGCATCTTGAGTGCAGGTTATTTTGCTTGAATCACTTAAACTTCAGCTGCTGTTTATGCAGGGCCGGGATTGAACCTGGGTCCTCGGTGCCATGAGACAGCAGTGCTAACCACTGTGCCATCCTGCCGCCCTGAACTACACCTTCTTTAATTAGTGAGCCATCAACTAGCACCTGTTTGTTGCCAGAAAGAAATTCCCTTCTCATTCTTGTCAAAGTAAGATCAGGTAAAATTTTGAAAGCATGTTGGAGATAATGGACCAGATTTTGCTGAGAAACTAATGGAATCCAAATGATGGATGCTGTTATCATTACGCCAGTCAGCCAGCAGCTTGTGATAAGGAAGAGATTCCCCATGAATTCTAAATCCCCACAAGTCATTGGACAATTTGCACTACACCACTCAGCTTCACAAAAGCAGCATTTCAGCCAGAACCTCTGCATGATTTTTATCGAGTTGCTGCATTTGCATATTAATTGCTCATTAACCTCGTCACTGAGCATTAAGCCCAGTAATTAACAGGAAGTAAAAAGCAAAGTCGCCATAGTACCAGATGACTATAGGCTGCTTTCCCCTTTGAGGGGGAGAGCTGACTGGTAGTGATTTAACTTGAGGATCACACAACTCAAGCAAGGGGCAAGGTTCAAAAGGTGGACGTTCATGAATAACCTCAGCCGGTACAGGAATTGGACCCGTGCTGCTGGCCTTGCTCTGCATCACAAACCAGCTGTCCAGCCGGAATTCGGAAGAAACTGCTTTACACAGAGGATGATGGGAACATGGAGCTCAAAGTGAATAGTAGTGATGCATTTAAGGATAGGCTGCACAAATTTATGTGAGAGATGGGATTTGAGGGTTTTGCTAATAGATTAGATGGAGAAAGATGGGAGGGGACTTGAGTGGAGCAGAAGTGCAGGTGTGATTGGTTTGTTGTCAAATTTCTACCTCTCTTCAGCTCTAAAGAAGTGTCAAATGCACTCGAAATGTTAACTTTGTCAGACCTGCTGAGGTTTTTCAGCATTTTCTGTGTTTATTTCAAGATTTTGCTTTTATTCTTGTGCCGTGTGTACTATGTAATGCAATCTTTCTTTCCCTCTCTTTGTTTCTCTTTCTGCATCTGATTTGACGTTGATTCAGCCATTCTAATGCACCTTTCTCCTTATTTCCTTTCTGTAAGTGTTTCTCAATCCTATAATCTCATCGTTACGAAGAAATACTATTTGTCCGATTGTTCACCAGGGTCCCTTTTACCCTTTATAATAAAAGCAAAATGCTGGAAATCAGAAATAAAAAACAGAATATGCTGGAACGATTCAACAGGTCTAGCACCATCTGTGGAGAGAGAAACAGAGATAATGTATGGAGCCAAAAGGGAAAATGCTGGAAAATCTCAGCAAGTCTGGCAGCATCTGCAGGGAGAGAAAATTATCCTGGAAATGATCCTGGAAACATTCTATAAACCCCTGATCTAAGATATTTTGGCACCTCTGACTTTTCCAGTCTATATGTAGATTAAAATTCCCCATTATCACTGTATCATTCTGTAAGTTCCTGTTATTTCTTCCTTTATTTTTTGTCTTACCATGTGATTACAATTATTATAATAATCTTTATTAGTGTCACAAGTAGGCTTACATTAACACTGCAATGAAGTTACTGTGAAAATCCCCTGGTCGTCACACTCTGGCGCGTGTTCAGGTACACTGGGGAGAATTTAGAATATTCAATTCACCTAACAAGCATGTCTTTTGGGACTTGTGGGAGGAAACCGGAGCACCCAGAGGAAACCCACACAGACACAGGGGAGAACGTGCAGACTCTACACAGACAGTGACCCAAGCTGGGAATCAAACCCGTGTCCCTGGCATTGTGAAGCAACAGTGCTAACCACTGTGCTACCCTGCTGCCCCTAGGGAGACTGTACACAACTCCAAAAGAGACTTCTTGCCTTTATCTCCTCTGATTCCCCAGCCCGAGTCTTGAATTCCCACCTTTCTCTAGTTTCTCTCTCCTGTCCTCTCATATGCTCTCGGAGCTCAACTTGTACATCAGACCAAAAAAAAACCTTTCATTTCAGATTCCAGCATCCGCAGTAATTTGCTTTTATTTAATGTATGGAGCCTATGACTGTTCCAGAGCTGTTATCTGCTCATACTTCCAGCAACTTTATGGGCAAAAAAAAATATGCAGGAGCAAGTTTAACTAACAAGGCACACCACACCACCATCTGGGTCAATAGCTTTTCCAGAATATGAGATAGACACCTTGTGCAAGACAAATTCTACAGGATTTCCAATTGACGTAGTTTTGATGATAATGAAAGCTTCACTGTAACATGAAAAGATTAGTTGTATTAAGGTCATATAGTAATTAATCTGCTAGAGCTTTGGAAGATAACAAGCATTATAGTAAATAATCATGAAAAGTAATAAGGGGCAAAAAGTAATAAATCTAAGGTTAAAAGGGACATTTGACAGCGTGATACATATGGAGATATCATTTGTTCGTAGTTTTATGCTTACAAACTGCATATCCGTTTCAGAGGGATGCTTATGGATTTAAGAGCTTATGTGTTTGGATTGTCATTGGAATTCAAATATGCTAGGCATTGGAGATCAGATTCTTTACAAGATTTTTATGCTCCTCAACCTCTGCCAAAACCCCTTTGTTACTAGCTGTTAGGAGGCGCATTATGCACACTAGTTTCATATTGTACTTTTTCCCCCTTTATTTCCTGATGGTCTGGTTGATATTGTTTTCTTCTTGGGATGTGGGCGTCGCTGGCTAGGCCAGCATTTATTGCCCATCTCTAATTGCCCTTGAGAAGGTGGTGGTGAGTTGCCTTAAACGGCTGCAGTCCATGTGATGTAGGAACATGCATGAAATTGTTAGGGAGGAAGTTCCAGGATTTTTGACCCAGCGCCAGTGAAGGATCAGCAATATATTTCCAAGTCAGGATACTGAATGACTTGGAGGGGAGCCTCCAGGTGGTGGTGTTCCCAGGTATCTGCTGCTCTTGTCCTTCTAGATGGTAGTGGTCGTGGGTTTGGAAGGTGCTGCCTAAGGAACCATGGTGAGTTCCTGCAGTATATCTTGTAGATGGTACACAATGCTGCCGTTGTTCGTCGGTGGTGGAGGGATTGTGGAAGGGGTAGCAATCAAGTGGGCTGCTTTGTCCTGGATGGTGTCCAGCTTCTTGTGTTATTGAAGCTGCACTCATCCAAGCAATTGGACAGTATTCCATCACACTCCTGACTTGTGTCTTGTAGATGGTGGACAGAATTTGGGGGTCAGGAGGTGAGTTACTCACTGCAGGATTCCTAGCCTTTGACCTGCTCTGGTAGCCACAGTATATTGATATGGCTAGTCCAGTTCAATTCTGGTCAATAGTAACCCCCCAGGATGTCATTAGTAGGGGATTCAGCCATTGTTGTGCAATTGAATGCCACGGGGCAATGGTTAGATTATTTCTTGTTGGAGATGGCCATCGCCCGGCCTTTGTGTGGTGTGAATGCTAATTTGCCATTTATCAGCCCAAGCCTGGATATTGTCTAGGATTTGCTGCATATGGACTTTGACCTCTTCAGTATCTGAGGAGTTGCGAACGGTGCTGAACATTGTGCAATCACCGGTGAACATCCCCACTTAATGATGAAAAAAGTGGCCACTGATGAAGCAGCTGAAATTGGTGGGTCAAGGAAACTACCCTGAGGAACTCCTGATGTCTTGGATCTGAGATAATTGCACTCTAAGAACCATAACCATCTTCGTTTGCATTTGGTATGACTCCAACCAGCAGAGAGTTTGACCCTGATTCCCATTGCCATACACTATCAAATAATGCTTTGATGTCAAGGATAGTCATTCTTACCTCACCTCTGGTGATCAGCTCTTTGACCGTGTTTAAACCAAGGCTGTAATGCGGTCAGGAGCTGAGTGGATTGTCAGAAACTAAACTGAGCCTCTGAGCATGCTTTGCTAAGTAAGTGCTGCTTGATAGCACTGTTGATGACCTGATCACTTTACTGATGATTGAAAATAGGCTGATGGGACAGTAATGGGCTGGGTTGAATTTGTCCTGCTTTTTGTGTACACAACATATGGACAAATTCCTACATTGCCGGGTAGATGCTGGTGTTAACGAAGGTTTGTTGTGTAGCAAAGTTTGCAAATCTGTCATCAAGCCCAATTTACCACCTTGGCTTATGTTGTTCCATTACCATGACGCAAATACAGTTTTGTGTATAGGATTCTGTACATATCTACACTGAGGTACATTCCCAAAAAAGGGGAAAGTTTGGACAAACAAAATCAGAGTTTCTGCATGACAAAAGAGATAGAGAGTTAGATGAAGCAGAAAAAGGATGCATATGCCAGATGCTAATACAAGCATAAACCGGGCTGAATATAAAAATCTCCGAGGAGAAGTGAAAAGGAAATAAGAGCAGTAAACTGAGAGTATGAGAACAGACTGGCAGCTAAGATAAAAGGTAATTCCAAGTCTTGTATTGTCATATAAATAGTAAAAGATGAACTGGAGCCAATTAGGAACTAAAAGTGGATTTACACATGGAAACAGAAGGCAAGACAGGGATGCTAAATGAGTGCTCAGTAACTTAACTTTACCAAGGAAGAAGATGCTGCTAAAGGCGTGGTGAAAAGAGAGGTAGTTAGACATTGGATGGGCTAACAGGTTATAAAGATTCAATAGTAAAAAGGCTGGCTATTCCTAATGTTGATTAAGTGACTTGGACTGGATAAGATATATCTGAGAATACTGAGTGACGCAAGAGTGGAAATTGTGGAGGCAAGGCCATAATCTTCCAATACTCCTTAGAAACAGCACGGTGCCAGAGGAGAATAACAAATTTGGCACCCTTGGTTCTAAGAAAAAACAGTTAAACCCAGGAAACACAGGCCAGCCAGTTTAACCTTTTAGAAACAATGGTACAGGACAAAATTAACATCGCTTGGAAACTTGTGGATTAATTAATGAAAACCAGCAGAGAGTTGTTAAAGGCAAACACTGTTAACTAACTTGATTGAGTTATTTTAAGTAAGAGAGGATGGATGAGTGTAATGCAGTTGATGTGGTACACTTGAACGTTCAAAACACATTTGATGAAGTGCCATATAACAGGCTTGTTGGCAAAATTAAAAATCATGAAATAAAAGGGACAGTGGTAGTATGGGTACAAAGTTGACTGAGTGACAGGAAAGTGGGTAGTGAAAACAGCCTTACAGACTGAAGGAAGGTATACGACGGGTGGGGGTCGGTGTTCTGAAGTATGAGGAGCTGAGTGATAGACTTTAAATGGACAGGCAAGTGGTAGTTGAAATTTAATGCAGAGAAATGTGAAACAATAAATATTGGTAGAAAGATTGAGAGATTGGGCAGAAGAAAGAGAGAAGCAATGTCAAATTAAAGTAGAAACAATTCTAAAGGGTGAGCAGGAATAGAGGAACCTAGGGGTACATGTGTACACATGGCTGAAGCTGGCAGTGTTGGTTTGGAAAGTGGCATAAGGCATACAGGTTTCTGGCTTTGTGAATAAAGGCATACAAAAGCAAGCAAGGAAGTTATGGTCAACCTTTATAAAACTCTGGTTCACTGTCAGTTTTATGTCTAATTATAGGCATCGCACTTTAGAAAGGGTGTGAAGGTATTGGAGAAGGTTCAGAAAAGATTTATGAAAATGGTTCCCGAAATGAGAGACTGCAGTTACAAGGATAGATTGGAGACACCGGGATTAGAACATAGAACATAGAACAGAACAGGCCCTTCGGCCCTCGATGTTGTGCCGAGCAATGATCACCCTACTCAAACCCACGTATCCACCCTATACCCGTAACCCGACAACCCCCCCCCCTTAACCTTACTTTTTAGGACTACGGGCAATTTAGCATGGCCAATCTACCTAACCCACACATCTTTGGACTGTGGGAGGAAACCAGAGCACCCGGAGGAAACCCACGCACACACGGGAGGACGTGTTCTTTCATAGAGAAGAGGGGTTTAGAGACTATTTGATAGAGGTGTTCAAAATTATAAGGGGTGTCGGCAGAGTAGGTAGACAAAACCGTTCCCATTGACAAAGAGTCGAGAACCAGAGGATATCATGATTGACAAAGAAACCAAAGGTAAACTGAGGAATAGCTTTTATGAACAGCATGTTGTTAGGCCCTGTAATGCACTGCCTGGGTGCTGTGGAGACTGATTCAATCATGACTTTCAAAACTGAATGATATAATTATATGAAGAGAAAATTTCAGGGTTTTTGCTTGCATGGGACAGGGATGGGGTGTTGAGGTGACGGAGGAGTGGACCACCATGTTGAGAGGAATTATTCCTTTGGAATACTGTAAGGGGAGGAGGGAGAACTGCTTGTTGGTGATGTCACCCTGGAGGTGACAGAGAAGAAACTGTTGAATATAAAGACTGGAGGGGTGGAAGTTGAGGGCATGGGATTGCAGGAAGGAGCGAAAACAAAAAGAGGTGAAATGAATAGAACAAACTGACTCAACACAGTCAAGCGCTCTGTTACCCGTGGTGATGGGGAAAACTTGGTTGAGGTAAAATGAAGACAAATCTGAATTGTTATTGTGGATGTTTGCACCATCAGACTAGATCCAATGGAGGCTGAGAAGCTGGACTAATGGAAAAGAATCTTTGCAGGAAACAGGATGTGAGGAAGTGCTATCCAGGTATCTGTGGGAGTCAGTGGGCTGACAGTGAGGTGGCACTGATATAGACATCAATGTACTGGAAAAAATGTGAGGGACGGGGTCTGAATGGGATTGAAAGATAATGGGCGCGATTCTCCGGACTCACGACGGTTCGGAGAATAGCGGGCGTCGGAAATTTTTACGGCGACGCTGTTCCGACGCCCTCCCGCTATTCTCCGAACCCCGCAAAATGTCGGAGTCGCCATTCCCGACAAACGCCTCCTTCCCGCCCCTGACACGACCAGAATCGCCACTGATAGCCCCCCCCGCTATTCACCGGCCCGGATGGGCCGAAGTCCCGACGTCATGGCGCCCTGTTTGCACGTCGTGAAACACACCTGCTTTTTAAATTCGTCAACCAGTCGGCCTGGCTGACGACAGCTTGGAGGAGGTCAGGGCACCACTCTGCGCACCGCTCTGCGCACCACTCTGCGCACCACTCAGCGCACCGCTCAGCGCACCGCTCGAGTCTGGCCACAACGGGGAAGGCATCCCTGAGAACGGGAGGGGGTCCAGAGCGGGGGCAGTGGGGGCGACGGGGGAGGCAGTGGGGGCGACGGGGGAGGCAGTGGGGGCGACGGGGGAGGCAGTGGGGGCGACGGGGGAGGCAGTGGGGGCGACGGGGGAGGCAGTGGGGGCGACGGAGGGGGCAGTGGGGGAGACGGAGGGGGCAGTGGGGGAGACGGAGGGGGGCAGTGGGGGCGACGGGGGAGGCAGTGGGGGCGACGGGGGAGGCAGTGGGGCGACGGGGGAGGCAGTGGGGGCGACGGGGGAGGCAGTGGGGGAGACGGGGGAGGCAGTGGGGGAGACGGAGGGGGCAGTGGGGAGACGGAGGGGGCAGTGGGGGAGACGGAGGGGGCAGTGGGGGAGGCGGTGGGGGCGACGGGGAGGCAGTGGGGGAGACGGGGGAGGCAGTGGGGGAGACGGGTGAGGCAGTGGGGGCGACGGGGGAGGCAGTGGGGGGCGACGGAGGGGGGGGTTAGGTAGAGAGTGAGCCGTCCAACCCCGTAACAAAATGTCTGCCAGCATGCCATGGTGTGCCGGTCACGAGGACACGGCCGCTGGTTCCCCTGTGGCTTCCGGACACAGGCCACTGACGCACCCGTGAGGAGGCCATAGTTTACTGGCCGTTGGATGCAGAAAGTGACCAGGGGTTAGGCTGCGCGCGTGTCAGCAACGTGACCAGGCCACCGGGACACACAGGTATCCCGTGGCTGGCGGCTGCCGAGGTGTCGACTAACCTCCGTCTAACATGTCCCGTTTCTCTGCCCCCCACCACCCTTCTGTAGGTTAGCACGATGTATGGGAACAGAACGGCTATGTTCTGCGCAGTGGTTGGGGCCGCTCTACTGGATTTGGAGATGCAGCAGCATCCACACCCACAACCCGCAGTGGATGCAGGGCCAGCTGCAGCAGCAGAGGGAAGGGCCGAGGAGTTGCCAGTCATCGAGCAGCATGGGGGGGAGGAGGAAGAGGAGAGAGTGAGGGTGCAGCCACGGCGCCAGAGGCGACGACCAAAGCCGAGGGTGTACCGTGTCCGGGTCTCTTTCCTAACAATGACGGACATCACCTGCAGGAGGAGACTCCGGCTGAGTAGGCAGACGGTGATACATATCTGCCAACTCCTGTCGCACCTCGCCCCACGTGGAACGGGGGGAGGACACGCGATCCCGGTTGCCATCAAGGTGACGGTCGCTCTGAACTTCTATGCTACCGGCTCCTTCCAGTCTCCGAGCGGGGACGTCTCTGGGATCTCCCAGTCATCGGTGCACAGGTGCATCCGGGATGTGACTGACGCCCTCTATGCCATCGCGGACCACTACATCACCTTTCCCGAGGACCAAGCAAGTCAAGACTCACGAGCTCGTGGATTTGCCAGTGTGGCCGGGATACCGAGGGTTCAGGGGTCAATCGACTGTGTTCACGTCCCCATGCGCCCGCCTGCTGTGGACAAGGAAGTGTTCACAAACAGAAGGGGGACATACTCCATTAATGTCCAGGTGGTATGCGACCCCCACATGAGGATCATGAACGTCTGTGCAAGGTTCCCAGGGAGTGTGCATGACTCCTACATACTGGCGCAGTCGTTCATACCTGCGATGTTTGAGGGACGGTCCCCCCGGCTGAGGGGCTGGTTGCTAGGCGACAGGGGTTATCCGCTGAGGTCTTGGCTGATGACGCCTATACGGAGGCCTCAGACCAATGCGGAAACACGATACAACGAGGCCCATGCAGCAACCAGGGGTGTGGTGGAGCACTGCCTTGGCCTCCTGAAGATGAGATTCAGGTGCCTGGACCGCTCCGGAGGGGCCCTGCAGTACCAGGCCGACAGGGTCGCTTGCATTGTAGTGGTCTGCTGTGCGCTGCACAACATCGCGATGCAGAGGGAGATGACCTGCTGCAGGAGGCGGAGGGAGAAGCTAGTGGCAGTGGTGCCAGCACAGAGGAGGAGGAGGAGGAGGAGGAGGCGAGGGAGGAGGAGGAGGAGGAGGCTGGCGGAGTGGCGGGCGCAGAACGCAGACACGACCCAGGTGCTGGTGATGTCCAGGAGGCGGCACGACGGACCCGGCAAGGACGGTGGGCACGCGACGCCCTGGTGGCAGCACGGTTCACGCATCGCATGTGACGTCCCCGATGAACACCAAACCACCACCTGCATCGCTAGTCATGCAGAGGGTCACCACACAACTGCCACCACCACAACCCCCCCCCCCCCCCCCCCCCCTCTCAGTGTACACTGCTCCACTTCGACATCACGCTTATCACTGGGTCCAGACGGTATGGCACAACATTGATGGCTGTGTCAGCGGGTGTGATCAGTGCCATGTGGAATGATGACAGCCCGCTCTGCGAAGAGCTGTGAGCTCAGAATCGTTAGAGAGAGTCTGACCCATGGCAATAGCTGAACCATCCACCTTGGTGGCCGCTGAGTTCGTCACTGACACTCCATCACGTGCCCGCGTGGGCTAGCTGTGGGAGGGGGTAGGGGCAGGGACTGCACACCCGGCACCGAGGTTTCACCACCCGTCAACCCCAGCGACACTCAGTCACCATCACGATTCCTGTGGCTGTGGAACAATCACACGGTATTACAAGTAAGGTGGAACAGTGCGTTTAATGTTAACAATTATTTACAGGTGCCCTAGCCCCTACAACTAAACTGTGCCCTTCACCCGTGCCAACTTACTCAGTGTCTATCTTAGTTGCCTTACGGGCCCTACCACTACGTCTAAGTGACTCCCCAGATGATACAGCAGGAGTGGAGGAGGATTGCTGTGAATCGCCCCCCTCGACTCATTTCTCCTTGGCTAAGCGTTTCCTGGGGCGACCCGGCCTTGATGGGCCAGGCTGCTCTGCGGGCGTCTCGGGTGACATTGTGCCACCCTGCTCTGCCTGCTGCCCACCCGATGCACCAGGGATGGGACGGGGGGAGGCCGAGAATTCCGGGACGTCCCGTGATGGCCTTAATGGGACGGACCCCGAAACCTCCTCCTCCCTCGGGGAGCCCGGTGGCCCCCGGGCCTCACTTTGGGACAGAGGTGCGAGTGGGGAGGTGCCCCGTCGCACCACCGACACCTGGCGCTGCCAGTCCTGGAGGCCTGCAACGGTATCCACCAGGATCCGAAGGTTTGCAGAGACGGAGTCCAGGGAGTTAGACATTCCCACCAGGGACTGTGCGACCTCAACCTGTGTGTGCACGACGCCATCCAGCACATGTGTCAGGCGGTTGATGGTCTCCGCGACTGACTGCTGGGACTGTGCTATTGACTGCTGGGACTGTGCCATGGCGTGCTGCGACTAGGCCATGACCTGCTGAGACTCGGCCATGGCCCGCAGGGCGCCGGCAATGTCGTTTTGGCTCTGGCACATTGCTGCCTGTGAGAGGGCAACCCTGTCCAGGGCCGAGGATGACGCGTGCACATTAACCCCAACGTCTTGCATAACCTGACCCATTGCCTCCACCGCGGATGCCACCCGTGCGGTGTCGGACTGGGTCTCTGCCATGAGCGGCACCACTCCCTGCTCTTGGACGCGGTTCGACTCCTCTAACAGCGTCTGCAGAGCCAGGAAGGCAGCCCTCCTCCCGTCATTGCTTCCCTGGGTTTCCTGAGGCATCGGCTGTGCGGGTGGGTTGATAAACTCCAGGAACTCAGAAAACGTCTGGGAGCCAGCTGCATCATGGGCCTGGTCTGTTCTCCGCGAGTCCGGGCCCTCTGTTGCTCCGACCTCCACCTGCTGTACCTGCTCAGCTGTGATGTGCCAACCAGACTGTGCCCCAGGAGACTCATCACTAAATAGGCCCGCCGGGGTGTGTGTCTCTGGGATGATGGATGTGGTGGGAGAAAGCAGTGCCGCAAGCCCGACGCTCTCAATGTTTAGGGCCTCCTCCAGGGTGTGGGGCTGCTCAGCGTCAGGAGGGTTGTCCCTGGCCATTTCTGGTGGTTGTGGACTTCGAACCCTCTGTGCGTCCTGGTCCGCAGATTGGGTTGGGGCGGATGGGGCTGCCCGCTGATCGGGCACCCTCTGTTGTGAGGCCCCGGGTGAGGTGGCGGCAGATTCCTGTCTCCGTCTGGAGGCAGACGGCCCTGGTCGTTCGGCATCACGTCCTAGGGAAGAGAATGAGACGGGTTATTTAGATTTGCTCGACAGGCCGCTGGACGGTCCCAGTGGGCAGGGTGTGTGAAGGGACAGAGGATGGGGGAGGTGTCCCAGTGGGCAGGGTGTGTGAAGGGACAGAGGATGGGGGAGGTGTCCCAGTGGGCAGGGTGTGTGAAGGGACAGAGGATGGGGGAGGTGTCCCAGTGGGCAGGGTGCGTGAAGGGACAGAGGATGGGGGAGGGGTGAGTGTTTGTCAGGGAGGGTTGTCTCACTTGCTGCAGTTCCGCCAACCTCGCATAGCGCCATATCGCGGGTGGCAGACCCCCCAACAAGGTCCAGGGCCCTCTGTTCAAAGGTGCTGAGGGGGTGCAGGTTGGGCGAACCCCCTCCAGTCTTGTGCCGCTCACGGTGGTTGTGAGCGGCCTTGGCCTGTTGGGGGAGGAAACATAGGTAGATCATTACAAAACGGAAGGTATCAGCAGTCCGTTCAGATACTGGCACAGTTTGGGGGGGGTGAAGTTGTCATAAGACGATTGCATCTCTCCTCGGGGCCAGAGCGCTGGGTCTGCGACAACTTTGTGAACCATCCTCAAATAACTCTGCCCCAATCCCCCTCCCCCCCCCTCCCGTGCCCGGGGGGGGGGGGGGGGGGGGGGGGGTGCTTAAGTTAAGGGGGAGGGATGGTTGTGACTAGGGGGCACCCTCATGGCACTTACCCTGGCAGACCTGGTGAGGTCGTGTAGCTTCTTCCTACATTGCTCAGCTGAGCGAGGGGTCTGCCCCACAGCACTGACGGCAGCAGCCACGTCACGCCAGGCCTGGCGTACCGCGCTGGCAGGTTGGCGATGCCCTCTCCGCGGGCGGATGATGCCCCTCCTCTGCCCCACGGCATCGAGCAGCGCCTCGACGTCAGCACCAACAAAGCGAGGAGCAGCTCTCCTCGGCTCCGACACCCTGCCCGACAGATTCTGTGGTCGCCCGCGCCTTTTTACGGCGTCGGGCGGCGTCACGTGGGCGTGATCGTGTCGTCGCCGCGTTCCGTCGTCATCACGCACGTAATTGACGCGGCCGCGCTACTAGCCCATTTCCCGGAAGTGAATCCGTCGGGAAATGAAGCCTTCGCGACCGTTGTAAAACGCTCCCGATTTTTACGACGGTTTTACGATTTTCCGCGGGTGTGGAGAATTTCGCCCCATATTCCACATATCTCACAAAAAGGCAGGCCTAACTAGGATCCACGCATGTCCCAGCAGCACCTTTTTTATTTGGAAGGAGATTGGTCAATGTGAGAACAAGTTCAGCCTGTTGGAGGCTGGTGGATGGAAACTGTTTGGGCAGTGGCCAGACTAATTGGCAGTAGTACAGTTTCTAGAGTCAATAAGTTCAACGGGTTTACATGTAGTTTCTGCCTGTAATGTATATTATCAATATGTCAATTGAGGCAAGAGTGGTGACATGAACACATTAAGTCCTAATGCTGAAGTTTTATATATTAAAATTGCAACTGAAATAGTTTTGATTAGCGCATCATTTTAAAGAGAACTTAAAATGCTAGATATAAAAATGTAATTTTTCTGATGTGATTTATTTTTAAGAACAAAGCTGGAGGATAAATATAGAATGGCCACTAGTGCGTTCAGATGGTTTATCTAATCTAATCTTGGAGTTCAGGTTACAACATGAACAGCGAGGACAAATGTAGTTTTTATAGCGACCCCTGAACCCCGAGATTAGATTACAGCTTTAAATGCTTCAACTATTATTAGTACCTATCTCTGTTGTTTGTCATCTTGTCATCAAGTTTGTTGGACTAACCATTTTCTTGGCAGCAGCCATGCCTCTGATTTTTTTTAATGTTTTAAATGTTGATAACATTTTATTAGAAAAAGGGTGTGTGGGTTAACCTTACCTCCTCCTCCCCCCCCCCCCCCCCCCCACCTCTCCATATCACAATAAATAAAAACTAAATTAAGGAATGTTTGTTTTTATTTCAATAAATAGACATCGACTGCTACTTTTAACAACTGATATTGTCAGTTTCTGCAGTAAATTGTAGTGCAGGTAGTAGAGGACAATTATTAGAAAGCAATTGCCGGTCACACAGAACGGAGCTGAATGCAGATTTAAGGAGAAAATACAGTGGGAGGAATTCTCCATTAGCTGACGTCGAAATTGGGAAAAGCGATTGGCCGGAGAATAGGTTCCGACACCAAAATCGTGGCAGGCGCCGATTTGATGCCGAACCGCAATGTTCCAGGACCTCGACAGTGGCATCAATGCATTCCGGAACACACGTATAGTAGACACTATTTGCATATTATTAGCGGGCCCGACCCAGTATTTTCCGGGACCTCTGTGATTCTCCTCCTCCGATGGGCCGAGTTCCTGATGGCATGGTTCACTTGTGCTCTCAAAAATCATGAAACCGGCGTGGCGGCTGTTGAGGGAGAGAGAGGGGGTAGGGAAGGTGTCCAACATAGTCAGAGACCTTTTCCCAAAGTAGAGGGGTCAATTACTCGGGGGCATAGGAGATGTGCGAGGCAAGTTTTTTTACACACAGGGTAGTGGGTGCCTGGAACTCGCTGCCAGAGGAGGTGATGGAAGCCAGTAGGTGGGCTGTGGGGTCGAGATGGGTGGGTGTGAAACACCATTGTCGCAGCCGGCAAGGCAGCCATGCAGGTGCACACACCGCTAGCAGCTCACTTTGAACCTAGTGCCATGGGTCATGTAGGTTTCCCTCTGGGCCCAGCCAACCCACCAGCTGTATGGGTGCGCTCCAGCGCATCTAGTGCCATCTTTTTGGTTGGGCTACGTGTGTGGGGAGTGTAATGTGTATACGCAGCTACAGCTTGTCAGCCTCCCGAGTGTCTAATCACGGACCCGGCAAATCCCGCACGTTTTTTAATTGGAATTGATTGTGTTCCACGCGGCACCGGTGCTAGCCCCTCAACTGTAGCAGAATCGGTCCAAGTGCTCTGCCGGTTTTTCTGTCATAAAAGTCCACTGATTCTGCGTTGGCATCAACACTTAATCTCCGAAATGGGGAGTCCCGCCCATTGGATTCATTGATATTTGCTTGTTTTTAAATGCATATTGCTTTTATTTCATTTATAAATTCCAATTACTGCATTTCTGCTGTTGCTGTGTTTGTTTCCATTAATGTACTGCATGCTAATTAACAATTCTATTGCTGTTAGCTCGCAAACATTTTTTCAGAATTCCATACTGACTGAATTCTATAAATTGTCAACTCCACTTAATCGATTGCATGAGAAATCCTTGTGTCTTCTTTGAGTGACAAGAATTTGAAAGCTTGTTCTTTATTCTATTTATTTTCAAGCTCCGGTAATCCTCCGTGTGAAAAGAATTCCCAATATCCTTTTACTTGCTGTCTGTGATCCTTTTAAATCAATTAGCCCTCACTATTGATCCCCTAGAAAATAAAGTAATCTTTTCCTATTCACTCTTCCCAAATACCCTTCAAAATTATTTTTTTTAAATATTTCTGAAGCTGCTTTTGCTGCAATGAAAGCTGAGAGGTCCATTGAAAGCTGTGTCATGGTGGGCTTCATGGATGTGCCAATAGAAGTGACCACCCTGTGCCATGTTGATTCTTGATGACTTGTTTCAGTGTGGCACAGTGGCTAGCACTGCTGCCTCACAGCGCCAGGGACCCTGGTTCAATTCCAGCCTTGGGTGACTGTGTGGAATTTTCATGTTTTCCCCGTGTCTGCGTGGGTTTCCTCCGGGTGCTCCGGTTTCCTCCCATAGTCCAAAGATGTGCAGGTTAGGTGATTGGCTGTGCTAAAATTGCCCCTTGGTGTTCAAGGATGTGCCAGAAAGGTAGGGTTACAGGGATGGGGAGGAGGAGTGGGCCTTGGTAGGATTCTCTTTCAGATGGTCGATGCAGACTCGATGGGCTGAATGGCCTCCTTCTGCATTGTAACGATTCTATGCTGTTACACTGACCCTTCAAGTGATATTGTCTCCTTCATGATAGTTAAAACATGCAAGCGTGCTTTTCCTCCTCCAGAGCGTGGTTGAGGCTCGCTATAATGTGCTTCCTTCATTGCAAGAAAGAAGTGGATCAGTTAGAGTCATGCAATATGCTTTGGTGATGTGGCTTTCATGGTTGAATAGCTGTCAGTGTTTGAGAATTGTGGATGCATGTGTTAATTGTGTGAGGGTGAGATAAAGTGTCTGAATTGGAGGGTTGGGTACTTATGGCTTGAAATTAGTGGTAGGTGGCAGATGGGGGTTTAGTGAATGGAATAATAGATTAGGCTAGAGGTGCAGTTAATATAAGTTCCAGTAGATATACTCCACTGACCATGATAACTCATGTGAGATCATTGAACTTCTCGCACTGCATCCATGTTCATGGAGAAACACTCCTCTAATTGATCACCACTACTTCCCTCTACCTCATGGGTATCTGGAGGGCCTGCTGCCACACTGCAGATGCAGGACTTCTGTCCATCTCTTCCACCAAGACCTCCATTGCAGTGTCTGAAAACCTTGATGCAAGCTATCTCATGTTCAACCATTACTCAATCTGAGAGCACAGAAGCTGTTTCCAAATGGATCCGCTCCCACTTCCTGCATCACAGTCCACCTCCCCTTTAAGAAATTCAATCTTTCCATAGCGCTAGCTGCTCATGAAATCAGGACCCTGCTGATGAATGCAGCCAATGAACAATTTGATTTGTGCTGGTTAAATAAAGCAGCAGGCAGCACAAATGTATTATGCTGCCTGCAACACAATGACCGGATATGGGTTAATTGATCCCCATGCCTGTTTTGGGGGTTTAGTAATTTCTCCACCATACAAACTTGGATGCATTATCATTTCCCACTTTGGCCACATAGATTTCATATTGTGTGTCATTCAGCAGTATTACATTTTTTTCTGACTTCATCTTGTATGTTCACCAATCACTCTACAATTATAGTTGCGTTCAGCACTAAAGTTCAAATATGTGCCAAAGATTGTCAAGCGTAATTTTCTTTACCTTTTTGTCCTAGATCCAACGAACGTCATAGCCTTGTCCTTGGACTTTGTAGGGTATAGCACCAGTTGCGAATCAGGAGATTTTTTTTGGTAGGAGCACAGCTGTTCGTATTTTTTTTACCACAGTGAGAATTTTGATGATCTCCTGTTCGAAAAAGATATGTCTTCATGACAAGTTCAGCTGCACTGCTGAAAAAGGTTATGCTTTATGATCAAAGTGCTTTCCTTTCCCGTGCAATTTGTCAACTGCAAGCTCTGTAATCAGATATGAATTTTGATCAATGAGCTGTTTGCAATGGGACTTGGGCTTTGCCATAGATTAGTACCCAGGAACCTAAAAAATCATGTTTGTGACATAGTGGCAAACATGCAAACGTTTATGAACTATTATTCTGTCCAGTATTTTAATAGAGTAGTTACTCAATTAAAATGAGAGATTAATACCTAAAATAATGTACAATGGATTTTGTACCAGAACACTCAGAGCTTGTCAGCTAATACCGCTGGTGATTTACAAAACATTTTACTCGTGATGCCTTGTTTTAAAATCCTTTACAATAACTGTGTGACAGTCTCTCGCTGTCCAGTTGCAAAAATCTTAAAGGAAAATGTGATGGTGGTTGGAAGATTTATGAAGACTAACCCACAAGATAAAACTACAGGAGTATTAATTAACAGTAAGCAGTCAAACATGAAGAGAACAATACCAAAATAGGATATTTCGTTAGCTTTTCACTTAGTATAAAATGCACTTATAACTCTCCTATTGGTGCATTTCTGGGCACTGTTGAGTTAATACTTTATCCATTCGATGCTATACGACATTGTTACACTTGATCGGAGAATAATTGATGTCACTGAGTTCAATGAGTATAAATGTTCCATTCCTCTTTTTGCATCCTCTATCAGTTTGCTAACGTATAGATATTAAATGAGGCACATGTGGAGCATGCACATGACTATACAGCAAAGTGTTGCTGCAAATGTTCTCTCTGACTGATTTGGTGTATAAATTGAAGAAGTTGTGCCAGTTCATTTTGACCTGAAACCAAGCTAACACTAATTAACCTCTTTCTACCCCTCCCTTCAACACCACCGACCTCCCTGCTGCTTTCCCAACTCCCCCTGCTCCCACAACCAACACCACCAATGTGAGCCCCTTTGGGGGAAGGAAGGCAGGGCTTTCAGGAGGTTTTGCATAATTTAGAGAATACCCTATCTGTTTATTCTTTCAAACAAACATACAATAAGGAGCAGGAGTAAACCATTCAGCCCCTCAAGCCTGCTCTACCATTTAATAAAATCCTGACTGATCTGATTGTACCCATAACTCCACAATCTCACCTACCCATGAATAACATTTCATGCCCTTGCTTATCAAGAATCTATCTACGTCTGCCTTAAAAATGTTCAAAGACGCTACTACCACTGCTTTAGTTCAAAGGCTCACAACCCTCCTGAAAGAAAATAATTTCTCCTCATCTCTGTCTTAAACGAGCATCCCTTCATTTTGAGCATTCCTTCATTTTTAAACAGTGTCCCTATTTCTAGATTCTCCCACAAGAGGAAACATCCTTTCCACATTCACCCTATCAAGACCCTTCAGGATCTTGTGTTTCAATCAAGTTGTCTCTTACTTAACTCTTCCAAACTCCAGAGTATAAAAAGCCTAGCCTGTCCATCCTCTCCTTGTAAGCCAACCTGCCCATTCTATGTATTAGGCAAGTAAACCTTCCCTGAACTACTCCTTTCATAATTATCCCTTATTGTGATAAATGGAAAGCTGACACAAAAGACAAAACAAGTTACATTTGGCTACATACAATTAAAAAAAGAACCTCAATACCTTAATATTATTGACAACCTTTTAAAAGAAATGAGGCCTCCAAAGTAGCTCAACAAATATTGCCAGTGAGGAGATATGCTGTAGAAAGTGTTTACTTTCGTAGTCTCTAAATATTATATAGGTAAATACAGCAGCCTTTCTGCATGTACTATGATCTCCAACAGCAATGGGATGAGCCGCCAGTTAATCTATTTGTTGGCAGTTGTGCTATCACACCGACCACCCATTTAGTATAGAAAAGTGTACGGCAATTTAGAGAGATTTGGAGAAACTGGCAAAAGTATAAGATAATAAAAGGGTTGTTGGGGCATGGGTTTTAAGGAGAGTCTTAAAGGTGAAGTGGGAGATGAAGATTGGAAGAGTTTGGGGAGAATGTTCCAAAGAATGAGACCCAAGCTGTTGTTTTCCTTCTCCATGATTTAATTAGTAGATAAACATCAAGGCACCAACCACGCATAAGGGATTGGTAAATGTAAAAATGCATACATTTATTATGGATCTGAGGAGTTGGTTGCAGTATTACACAGTTGGAGAACTTGTACACATGTCTGAGTTGGTAGCTTCCTCAGAACATGCTGAAACTAATTACTTGCCGTATTGCACATTTTCCCTCTGGTGCTTTATACAGAAACCTATCCACACCCACTTAAAGATGCACCGCAACACAAGGCATGGCCACTGTTACATTTATTTGTTGCTGCAAAGAGAAACGGTATGGAGGTGCCCCCACTCTGGATTCTTGCCAATCACGATGAGAGGTTTATTAAGGATGTTGCTCAAACAATCAAGATGGTAATCTGCCCAAAACCTGCGCAAACACTCTGCTGACTTAATTGTACATCACGTGATGCATAACCAGCATACTTCATTAGCGCAGTGACAACTGGTAACATTTATACAACAGATTAACTATGCATTATTTCTATACATCTATACAATTGACTCAGTAGCTCTCTGTGGTGGACATCTATTCCTCTTTGGTAGAATTCGCCATTCTTGAACTTCGTTACTTGTGACCTCGGAAGCATCCTCATTCCTTCCTGTAGATGGTACTTCTCGAGTAGTTATTTCAGTGTCTGTCACTTTAGGCATTGAAAAGTCTTCAGAAACAGCATCTGAACTCACCAAAGTCTCTGGTCTCTAGACTTTCCAATTTTACAACCACTTGAGAGGTTTCTGCAAACTCAACTAAACAGCATGATGTCGCCAAGCTCTCATCGTCTGTCTATGCAGTGTATGATATTGGGACTGTCTTTGCTAGGATCATAGCAGGTTTCTTGTTGGTAGTGTAGCTCCTAGCCAGCATTCTCTTTCCCTGGTTGAATACTCGTTTTTTTAGAGATTTTCTTCCTCCTAGCAACTTGTGTTTGTGTGTTGTCATTTGACAATCTCTGAAATATCAGGTGGAGTTAATCAATCAAACTGTGTTCGTAGTTTCCTCTTGAACAACAGCATTGCCAGCGAACGTTGCATGATAGCATGTATAGTGTTCCAATAAGATATTAGAAATTTGTTTACTCTTCTGATAATGTCCCCATGTCCTTCAAAGCTTTGATAGAATGCTTTATGATTGCGCAAAATAATTTGATCTTCTCTCCCCCCCCCCCCCCCCCCCCCCCCCTCCCCCTGTTCCTGTTATTAAAAACAATCTGGTTTATTCATTCTGTCACTTCATATATGCTGCCATCCATCCCCCTGCCACTTATAAATAGTCCACTATTTCAGATTTCTTTCACTCTGCTTAGTTTACTTTTTAGCAGTTGCTTGATTTTACAGTTCTCCCTGTCTGTTCATTCCTGGTAAATTTCCAAATGTGTTCTTCATAATTACCTCCATGAACTGGTCCCCTGTTTTCAGACAGCACTTGCTGCTGTGGCTTGCAAATGAATAATGCCCACTTGGGCAAGAAACTAGAAGGGTCTGGCGCCTGTGGAACTCTATAATCCGCAATGAGACACTTTCGGAACAGGAAGCAGTGAGGAAAAGTATTCTGTAAACAAGGAATTGTTTAAAGAAGAAAAGGAGATTTGAGAATAGTGATTGAAACATTATATAGAAAGGGGAGCCATTGATGCTGTTGTAAAATTATGCCATTTTTCTTTTGGTTTCGGTTTTAACTTGTGGGCTTGTTGGTTGTTGCAGCAGTCACAGTGAAAAAGCTGATGCTGGACTCTGTTGGACCTTGTCTGTCTGGTTTCTCCTGGTGTATTTACGATCAGTTGTCTGAATAGGATATCTATCTGTTAGGGAGATTGTGTATGTATTTGATGTTTTCAACCACTTTCATATTTGCCAGCTCTCTCATGCCTACCAGATTAACATCACATACTTATATATAAGTACAAGTGTGACATCAACATTATACATACAGACCAAAGATGTGCAGGTTAAGGGGTTAGGGCAGGAGAGTGGGCCTGGGTAGGGTGTTCTTTCAGAGGGTCGGTGCAGACTTGATGGGCTGAATAGCCTCCTGCTAGACTTTGGGATATGGTTTTCTATGTGTTTGCTCTGAGTTTTTTAAAAAAAGGGCAACCTGCCCACTCTTGGTTTTAATGGGGGCTGGTTAGAGGGAGCCAATCTGCCCTCGGGAGTTAAGAACATAAGAACTAGGAGCAGGTGTAGGCCATCTGGCCCCTTTGAGCCTGTTCCGCCATTCAATGAGATCATGGCTGATCGTTTTGTGGACTCGGCTCCATTTATCCACCCGCTCACCATAACCCTTATTTCCTTTCCTGCTCAAAAATCTATCAATCTCTGCCTTAAAAACAATCAGCGAGGTAGCCTCAACTGCTTCACTGGGCAGAGAATTCCACAGATTCACAACCCTTTGGGTGAAGAAATTCCTCCTCAATTCAGTCCCAAATCTGCTCCAGATGCATTGGTCCTTTAAAGTGTCCCCATTTTACTCTAGAGAATCCCTACCGTGCAGAGGGAAGCTATTTGGCACATCGCGCTTGCACTGTCGTCTGAAAGAGCACCCTTACTAGGCACACTACCCCGCTGATGCCCTTTTTTTTTAATAAACAATTTTTTTGAGGTAGTTTTTGGCTTTGTAAACAGTTACAGACATCAACAGAAAGAAAGCAAAAAAGGCAAAAATGTGCAGACATCCACGTACATTCAATACTTCAATCGTAACATACTGCACAAGCCCGCTCCTCTCCCACCGGTACTACCCGCCAAGAGAGGCTGTTTAGCTCACGGGGCTAATCGCTGGCTTTGAAAGCAGACCAAGACAAGCCAGCAGCACGGTTCGATTCCCGTAACAGCCTCCCCGAACAGGCGCCGGAATGTGGCGACTAGGGGCTTTTCACAGTAACTTCATTGAAGCCTACTTGTGACAATAAGCGATTTTCATTTTTTATTTTCATTTTATCCCTCCTACTCTACTGCTGACACTCACTCTCCCGCAAAGAAGTCAATAAATGGTTGCCACCTCCGGGCGAACCCCTGTACAGATCCCCTCAAGGCGAACTTAATTTTTTCCATACCCAGGAAACTCGACATGTCCGCAAGCCACAACTCCGTCTTCGGGGGCTTTGAGTCCCTCCATGCCAATAGTATTCGTCGCCGGGCTCCCGGGTCTTCCGAAACCCCAAAAATTGCCACCCCTGGACCCATCGCCACCCTTGTTTATAGCACCCGGGACATGACGCCCACAAATCCCTCCCAGTAAGCTTAGGGCATGCCCAAAACATGTGAACGTGGTTCGCTGGTCCTCCCGCGCACCTTCTATCCCAAAGAATTTGCTCATCCGAGCCACCGTCATGTGGGCCCGGTGAACGACCTTAAATTGAATCAGCCCGAGCCTGGCACATGTTGCGGTCGAATTTACCCTACTCAGGGCCTCTGCCCACAGCCTGTCCTCCATTTCCTCGCCTAGTTCCTCCTCCCATTTAAGTTTCAGTTCCTCCGTCTGGGACCCTTCCTCCCTCATGAGCACCATATAAATATCAGAGACTCTACCCTCCCCTTCTTCCCCCTAGAGACTATTCTGTCTTGGATCCCCATTGGCGGGAGGCGTGGGAAAGATGGGACCTGTCTACAAACAAAGTCCCGCAACTGTAGATACCTAAAATCATTTCCCCTTACCAGCCCAAATTTCTCCTCCAAGCTCCTCAAACTCAGAAAGTTCCCTTCCAGGAACATATCACCCACCCTTCCCACCCCCGCCCACCGCCATGCTCGAAACCCCCCATCCATGCTCCTGGGGGCAAACCGATGGTTGTCGCAGATTGGCGCCCAAACCGATGCCCCCGTCTCCCCTACATGCCCCCCTCCACTGGCCCCATATCCGCAGGGTCGCCACCACTACCGGGCTGGTGGAGTACCTGGCCGGCGGCAACGGTAGAGGAGCCGTGACCAGGGCTGCCAAGCTGGAGCCCCTGCACGAAGCCGCCTCCACCCGCTCCCAGATAGACGCCGTACCCACCATCCACTTCCTTATCATAGCGATGTTGGCCGCCCAGTAATAATTAATCAGACTCAGCAAAGCCAACCCTCCCTCGCTGCGGTTTCTTCCAGCATCGCCTTCTTCACCCGCCCAGACAAAGCTCATGGTCATCCTGTTAACTCTTTTGAAGAAGGACTGTGGGACAAAGATCGGGAGGCACTGAAAAACAAACAGAAATCTAGGGAGGATTGTCATCTTTACAGTCTGCACCCTCCCTGCCAGCGACAGTGGGAGTGCATCCCATCTCCGAAACTCTCCCTTCATTTGCTCCTGGCCAAATTTAACTTGTGCAACCTGCCCCAGTCTTGTTGCCTCCTGGATTCCCAAATACTGGAAATTTTCCTCAACCAGCCTAAACGGTAGCCCCCTCAATTTGTTCTCCTGGCCCCTTGCCTGTACCACAAACATTTCACTCTTGGCCGTATTTAATTTGTATCCTGAAAACTGGCCGAACTTCCTCAACATTCCCAGTATACTTCCCATCCCAGCCACTGGGTCCGACACGTACAGGAGCAGGTCGTCTGCGTAAAGAGAGATCCTATGTTCTACCCCGCCCCTCACCATCCTCTTCCATCCCTCTGCGGCTGTCAGCGCAATCGCCAGCGGCTCTATGACCAGCGCAAACAGCAGCGGGGAGAGCGGGCAGCCCTGTCTGGTCCCTCGGTACAGCCTAAAGTACTCCGACACGTCTCTGTTAGTCCTGACACTGGCCTTCGGGGCCTGATATAATAATTTGATCCAATCCACCAGTCCCTCCCCGAACCCAAACCGTCCGAGCACCTCCCATAGATAGTCCCACTCCACCCGGTCAAAGGCCTTCTCGGTGTCCATCGCCACCACTACCTCCACCTCCCTGCCCGCCGGGGGCATCATTATCACATTAAGTAATCTTCTCAGGTTGGCCGCCAGCTGCCTACCTTTCACGAACCCAGTTTGGTCCTCCCCAATCACCTCCGGTACGCAGTCCTCCATGCTAACCGCCAGTACCTTTGCCAGGAGCTTGGCGTCAACATTAATCAGGGAGATTGGCCTGTAGGACCCACACGCCTCCAGGTCTTTACCCCGCTTCAATATCAGTGATATAGTGGCTTGCGGCATTGTCGGCGGCAGGGTCCCTCTGTCCCTTGACTCATTGAAAACCCTCGCCAAGACCGGGCCCACCAGCTCAGAAAACTTCCTATAGAACTCTACTGGGTATCCCTCCGGCCCCGGGGCTTTCCCCGACTGCATGGCCTTTAGACCCCCCAATACCTCCTCCACTCTAATCGGGGCCCCCAGCTCATCCACTCGCCCCCCACCTACTGTTGGGAATGTTAACCCGTCCAGAAACCTTTTCATCTCCTCCGGTTCTTCCGGCGGCTCCGAAGTATACAGCTTGCGATAGAAGTCCCGGAATACCTTATTCAATCCTGCCAGGCCCTCCACTTTGCATTACTCTACTTATTTCCCTGGCCGCCTCCCTCCTCCTGAGTTGCTGCGCTAACAGTCTGCTAGCCTTTTCCCCATGCTCGTACACCACGCCCTTCGCCTTCCTAAGCTGTTCCACGGCCCTACTCGTGGATAGTGCCCCCAGGTCTGCCTGTAGTCTCTGCCTCTCCCTGAGTAAAACCTCCCCCGGAGACTCCGTGTGCTTTTCATCTATCCGACCCATTTCCCTGACCAATCTATCCATCTCTGCCCTATCTGCCTTGGTTCTGTGGGCCCCAATTAAAATCAGCTCCCCCCGCACTACTGCCTTTAGCGCCTCCCATAGGGTCGCTGCTGAGACCTCCCCCGTGTCATTCACCTGCAGGTAATTTTGCATACACCTCCGAAGCCTCTCACTGATCCCCTCCTCCGACAGCAGTCTCACGTCCAGCCTCCATTGCGGGCGTTGGTAGTCTCTCTTCTCCCCCCCCCCCCCCCCCCCCCCCCGATCTGCACGTCTACCCAGTGCGGGGCATGGTCTGAGATAGTACTTGGCGAAAATTCCGTGTTCTTTACCTCCCCTATACTATCCCTGCTTAGTACGAAGAAATCTATCCTAGAATATACTTTATGGACGTGCAAGTAAAACGAGTAGCCCCTTCCTGTCGGCTGTCTGGCTCTCCAGGGGTCCACTGCCCCCATTTGCTCCATAAACCCTTTCAGCTCCCTTGCCATTGCTGGGAGTCTACCCGTTCTGGGACACGACCGATCCAAAGCCGGGTCAAGTCCCCCCCCCCCCATTATTAGCCTGCGAGAGTCCAGGTCCGGGATCTTCCCCAGCACTCTTTTAATGAAGTCCACGTCATCCCAGTTGGGGCATATATATTCACCAGAACCACTCTTCTCCCCTCCAATCTGCCCCGTACCATCATGTATCTGCCCCCCCTGTCTGCGGCTATGCCCTCCGCCTCAAATTGCACGCGCTTGTTGATCATGATTGCCACCCCCCTGGACTTCGAGTCCAAGTCCGAGTGGAAGACCTGGCTAATCCAGCCCTTCCTTAGCCTGGTCTGGTCAGACACTTTCAGATGTGTCTCCTGCAACATAATGACGTCCGCCCTCAGAGCCCGCAAGTGCGTGAACACCCGCGCCCTCTTAACCGGCCCATTCAGTCCCCTGACGTTCCAGGTGATCAGCCTGGTTGGGGGGCACAACCCACCCCCCACGCTGGTCTGCCATAGCCTTTCTCGGGCCGGGCCCCAGCCCGTGCGTCGCGCCATTCCTGGCCCGCCTGTTGGATGCCCCCACCCTCGACCTCCTTTCCAGTGCCTATTTCAAGTCCCTCCCACATCAGCAGAACAACCCCCCCCCCAACAACATCCCCCACCCCTGCCATCCACTGGCTGTGATCTCTCCTTTTCTCTCCCCCACCCCCCCCAACCCCCCCACCTGACTCCCTTGACTAGCCAATCCGCTAGCCCGGTGACTCAACACTCCGGCGCCTTCCTGTCTCATTCCCATTGTTTCCCCGTCCTCCTCCCCACTCCCCGGCGCCCTATCCCCCTCTCCAACCCACTGGAGCAAACTCACTGGCACAGGAAGGCATGGACATCAACAAAACAAAACAAAAAAAACCCCAACCCACGTCCTTGGCCCCCCCTTGCTGACCAGCCCCCCTTCGTTACCGTGCCGGCTCTAGTGTCCTCCACGAGCTGCACAAAAAGTACAAATCCGCCCAACAAGGAAAAAACAGAAAAAAGAGGAAAAAACTAAAACATAAGAGAAAATAAAAACAAAAAAAACCCAAACCAATGTCCATGAACAAAGGAAAGAGTCCCAAATGTTCTGCTTGGCACCTTTGACCCAGCAAACCGTTGAACAGCAGTCCAGGCCCATTCGGCGTACCTTCCTACAGTAGTCCTCGGGCCCTAATTCGCGTCCGTGGGGCCTCTTTTCGGGACCAGCCCCTGATCCCTCGCAAAGTCCATCACTTCTTCAGGCTCGGAGAAGTAGTGGTGTTGACCCTGGTGCGTGACCCATAAACGAACCGGGAACAGCAGACCAAACTTCACGTGCTTCTTGAACAGCACCTCCTTGACATTCTTAAAGGCTGCTCACCGCCGAGCCACCTCCTGGCTTAGGTCTTGGTAAATGCGGAGGACACTGTTGTTCCACGCACTGCTCCTGGCGCTCTTTGCCCACCGCAACACCCGCTCCTTGTCCACGAACCTGTGGAACCTAATCACCATCAGGCGGGGGGGGGGGGGGGGGGGGGGGGGGGTCCGCCCGGCCGCCCCTGCCTCGCCTGCACTCTGTATGCCCCCTCCAGCTCCGGCGGTCGTGGAAAGGCTTTGGCCCCCATCATCTGCATCAATAGGTCTGCTACAAACACTGCGGCATCAGTTCCCTCAGCCCCCTCCGGAAGGCCGACCATCCTCCGGTTGTTCCTGCGGGTTCTATTCTCCAGCTCCTCCACTCTGTCTAGCAGTCTTCTCTGCCGCTCCTTCAGCCCGTCAACTTCTAGTGCCGCAACCGTCTGCGCATCCGCCTGCTCCTCCACCACCTCTCCCAGCTCCTTAACTTTAACATCTTGCGCATCCAGCCTCTGGTTCAGCTGATCCACCGCTTTCTGGATTGGGTCCAAGCTGTACCGCTTCAGCGCTTCAAAACTGGGCTTCATTACCCGGAGCATGTTATCCAGCGCCTGCTGGATTGCTGAGTCCAGGGTCCGTGTGTCCGCCATCTTAGGTTCCAGGTAAGTTTCTTCAGGTCCTTGTCTCTGTCCCTTTTTCTCTCTTTTCTTTTGCCTCCTGGACTCCCGCTGTTCCATGTGCCGCAGCCCGCTCCTCAGCACTTTTGCTGCCGTCTTCCTTCAGGTCCGTGGTCCCGCTATCGCGGGGAATCAGCCCCTAAACACCCGCCGGAGTGAGAGCCCGCCGAATGTGCGGCTCACTCGGACATTGCCGCCACCGGAAGTCCTGATGCCCTATTTTTAATATCTGCAGTACAGCTGAAATGAAATGGAAATGAAAAATGAAAATCGCTTATTGTCACGAGTAGGCTTCAATGAAGTTACTGTGAAAAGCCCCTAGTCGCCACATTCCGGCGCCTGTCCGGGGAGGCTGGTATGGGAATCGAACCGTGCTGCTGGCCTGCTTGGTCTGCTTTAAAAGCCAGAGATTTAGCCCAGTGAGCTAAACCAGCCCCTGATGAGGACACATGAGGCATGATGTGCCGGAACCGAAAGGGTAGTGCCTTCCTACTGCTGCTTGTAGACCAGAAGCAGCAAGGGATGCTTCCCTGAATTGAACAGCCTTGCCACTCCACTCCTCATTCGGGCACACCAGAAAACCTTTAAAACCCCATACTATCTTTTCAAACGATTCTTTCAATCTGTCCAGCCCTGTCCAGCTGACTTGTCCTGCCAATGCCAAATCTTAGCTGGCATTCACTTTCCCTTTTGTCAGCAGTTCCTGTTAAGTTCCTGTTAAGAACTGCTGGTTAGGCTTCCGAGGACCTTATCAACAAGGTAGAGCATGCATGGCACAAGCTCTACCCAATTGATGACTAATTTTGATTGTGGTCCTAAAACCATCTATTTGTACATTCAAGGTTCCCGTGCCTGCTTCATGGGTGGCCTGAACATTTGGAAGCCACCAACCTGGACTCTTGGAGAAATGGAGTGCCAAACGTTATCTATGGAATGTAGAGTGTATGTATTGGGTGCATAAAAATAAAGACTGTATTGAATTACAAGGTCCTGTAACTGAATTCGAAAGGAGTCTTAAAGGAGTAAATTGGAACAAAAATCAAACTTCTATCGATGCAGAGTATGCAGTTCACAAAATGGAAACTGATGTTTGCAATCAAAGGTAGCTTCATAAGTAGCCCTATAATATAAAGGACCTGAAACTCTTGTACACCATTGAAACTATTAGCCCTTGCCTAAAGTAATGTCCATCTATCTACTCATTGGCTAATAAAACAGAACACTCTCTAAATCACAATGCCATTATAAATACAATGAAGAGTATTGTTGAACTGCATCAATCTTTAATTTTAACTTTTTATAGAACTTCCTTTAAATCGTTTTTTCTGAAACAAAATGATGTGTGTTTTAGTAACTGGGCAATTCTAGGCAATGTATTTTTAAAGTAATTGAAATGAAAATCGCTTATTGTCACGAGTAGGCTTCAATGAAGTTACTGTGAAAAGCCCCTAGTCGCCACATTCCGGCGCCTGTCCGGGGAGGCTGGTACGGGAATCGAACCGTGCTGCTGGCCTGCTTGGTCTGCTTTAAAAGCCAGCGATTTAGCTGAGTGAGCTAAACCAGCCCCTATTTACAGCTTGAAATACATATTCAAGTTGCGGCTATAATCGAAATTCCAATTTCTGTTTTCAGGAAAGTTGATTTAAGATATTGTTTTTATATTCTGGAGATAGAAGTGCTAGTGTTGAGTGGTATATTAACTATTAATTTTGGATGTCTGCAATGCTTTGCTGTTGCAAAGTAATGATGTGGAGATGCCGGCGTTGGACTGGGGTGAGCACAGTAAGAAGTCTTACAACACCAGGTTAAAGTCCAACAGGTTTGTTACAAACACGAGCTTTCGGAGCACGGCTCCTTCTTCAGGTGAATACACCATTCACCTGAAGAAGGAGCCGTGCTCCGAAAGCTCGTGTTTGTAACAAACCTGTTGGACTTTAACCTGGTGTTGTAAGACTTCTTACGTTGCAAAGTAAAGCATTAATTGTCTCAACTGCATACTAAATTGCTGTGCTTTTCACTGTCATGTTGAGTTAAGACTATCGCAACTTTATTAACATTTTAAAATTTGAGGAACAATCATTACATTCTGAATGTAGCTGCACTTGACATCTATCCAGTTTACACTTAAAACATAATTTGTCCCAAATCATCTACACTTCTCCTTTCCTGAAGTAGTAAACTCACTGCAATGAGATTTGAGAAGCGGCAGTAATTCTTGTGTACAAGACCCCGCAAGTGTTGACAGGTAATTTATCCTTGGCGCAGTCTTGCTGCTGAACCAGCTTCTGTTTTCACTCAATGCTGATACATGCATACTTTCCATTGGCAGTCTGTGTAGAGCAATGAAGTGTTTGGTTGCTCATTTATCTGGAGGAAGAATATCATGTGTTCAGCAAGAAAAAAGATCAAATGTCTTCAATTTCAGCTTTTGTATTAAAGGTTGCAGATTTCTATTGAACCAGAAGCAATACGCAGCATTGCCTACTTATGTGACGGTGACGCGAGGACTGCATTGAATGGGCTTCATCTTGCGATTCAAGCAAAGGTTGCAGAAACGAAAAAGGCCCAGAACAATGATGTACATAATACTCCATCAAAAAAGATTGTAATTAAGGAAGTTCATATAAAAGAAGGACTCCAAAGGTCTCACATATTGTATGATCGAGCAGGTAAATTATCTATATAGTGAAGTGAACACACTTCTCAGTAAAATGAAACACTTCATTCCAAAGATGATAATACTTAATTCAATCCAGAAGATTCATAAAACACTCAGCAAGTCAGTCAGCAACTGTGGAATGAAAAACAAAGTTTTCATTTCAGGCCTGTGATCTCTCATCAAACCTAAGAAATTTGTCCCCACAGATGTTGCCTGGGCAGCTGCGGATATCCAAGATTTCCTGTTTTTATATTGGATTATCAGCACCTGCAGTATTCTTTTGCGTTTGAGTTTTCAATTAATGCTGTTAAAGTATAACTTTTAAGCCTTTCTGCAAAACAATTTTATTTTTGCTTGCAATTGTATTTTGATTACTAATCCAGCAGAATTATGAACTAAAAGGGCGGCATAGTGGTTAGCACTGCTGCCTCACAGCTCCAAGGACCCGGGTTCAATTCTGGCCTCGGGTGACTGTGGAGTTTGCATTTTCTCCCCGTGTCTGAGTTCCTCCAGGTGCTCCGGTTTCCTCCCACAGTCCAAAGATGAGCAAGTTAGGTGGATTGGCCGTGCTAAATTGCCTGTAGTGTTCAAAAGGTTAGGTCGGGTTATGGGGGTAGGCTGGAGGCATGGGCTTAAGTAGGGTGCTCTTTCCAAGGGCCGGTGCAGACTCGATGGGCCGAGTGGCCTCTTTCTGCACTGCAAATTCTATGAAAGTAAAGATTTCTGCTCCTGATAGCTATCCACTGACATCAGTATGGTGAATAAAAGCTCCGGTTTGGCTGTGCTACCCTCCAAAAGACAATCTAATGGGTCCCTCAAATAATTTTCCACAGTCCCAATCAACAAACAGCAATTGCCTCAAAATCTCCTGCTTCTCAGTTTTGTTCAAGTTGTTATCAATTACACTTTTCTCCTTTGCACAGGTCACCGTAAAATTTTAATTATGCCATGATTTATTAAAACAAAATAGACCATGCTGGAACTAAATAAATAAATGTGCTTATTAAATTAATAATTTAGTGGTAGAGATACCTGTGAAAAAAAAATGTGCTTCTCGCTCCTGAGACTTGGCTCATTGGGTCAGGAAAGGTACAATTGGAGGAAAGGAAATAGAATTCTGCAAATGTTTAGACTCCTTCCTCAAACCTTCATGGCAAATCTATTAATGGGTAACAAAACAGGTCAGGTAGGTGAAATAAATGTGGTTATACCCCTCCAGTAATAGTGATCATGTTATGATTCCTTAAAGGTTCAAGGGGAAAAGGTTAGAACAAAGATATGGCGCCATTTTGGAATAGGGTGTATTTTAGAAAGGTAAGGAGTGAGCTGGCTGAAGTGGAAAAGGAAATTGATACATGTAACTGTGGACCAACACTGGATTTGGAGGATGCTATATATATATATATATATATATATATATACTTTAAAAATATTATTTCATATTTTAGGATGTGAGGATAAACAAGCACCAGCAACAACTGCATTTATGTAATGCCTTTTACCTAGAAACATGCATAGAAAATCGAAGCAGGTCGAGGCCATTCGGCCTTTAGAGCCTGCTCCGTCATTCATTATGACAATGGCTGATCATCATGTTTGTGATCCCGACAGAAACATGCATTTAAGGTGGAAGAATGTGTCAATCCATCCCAAGAGGCATTATCAGTCAAAACAAAAATGGACATTGAGCTAAAGAGTATATTAGCAAAGGTGACCAAAAAGCTTGGTCTGAAGTGGGTTTTAGCGGAGCCTTGGAACGGGGAAAGTAGTCAGGCGGTTTTAGGGAGAGAATTCCAGAACGTTGAAGCCATGTAACCAGCGAAGGGATGAAAGGAGTGGGAATAGGCAAAAGAACAAATTCAGAGGAAGGATAGTTCAGCAGGAGGTCTGAGTGGATTACACAGATGGAGAGGAGTGAGCACATTAAGAGTTAGACTTGGGTGAGAATTTGAAATTCCAATGAAAACAGCCCAAAATGTTCAAGTATTTCCCTGTATTTGCATTTCCTTGTACGAGGCAGCAGTCTAGTGAATCTGTCCTTTATCCTTTTTTTATTGCCTCAACATGCTTCCTATAGTGTGGAGCAGAGAACTCCATAAGAACTAAAAAATCAATTGGGTGAAATACTGGGAAAAAAACCTCTTAATCAAGTAAATAACTGGTTTTAAATAATGATTTGGGTAAGGGAGGAAAGTATAAACAAGTCAATGTGCCATTGAATCCCTTTGAATATTGGAAATACACTGGAAAGTGAGGCAAAAATATGCAGTGTAAATGACCGCAAATGAGGTTTTGCAGAGGAAGAACAAAGTTACTTGTAACAGAAACAAAGGGCTGGATTCTCTGATTCTGGGGCTATGTCCCCACGCTGGCGCAGGAACGGTGGCGTTCTACGGCAGAAAAAAATGGCGCAAAACGGCCACCAGTTCCTCGTTTTGCTGGGGGCTAGCAGAACGGCAGCGTAGAACACCCAGCTCTGGCTGCCAATACGCCCCGGAGAATTGCCGGGTCCGTGGCTGCGCAAGCGCGCAGTGGTGCCTGCAGTTGCCGCGCCATGCTGCATGGTGGAGGCCACTCGCGGACCCGGCCAGTGAAATAGTTCTCCCCCCCCCCCCCCCCCACCTTGGCCAGCTCGCGCCCCCACCCCCCTCCCCCCACCTCAGAAGGCTCCCAGCCCCTAACAATATCCCCCCTGCCCACGGATCGGCCCTCCCCCAACTAGCGGCGCTGGCCTGAGTCCTCGATGGGTGAGACCATGAGAGACCCAAACCGTCGGGAACTCGGCCAGTCAGCGGCGGACCATCAGGCTTCAGGCAATGTCCTGAGGCGGAATATGCCGCTTTGGAGGAGGCGGAGCATCACAAAACGTACACCGCCCCCGATTTGGTCGGGAACTCTGATTCTCCGGCCGTTCGCCGAACGCGATTTCGGCGTCAGCGACCGGAGAATCCAGCCCCGGTTTTTAGATCATTGCCATTATAAGTACATTGTGAGGAACTGCATCATGCAACTTCAGTGAAGCATATAAATATATACCTCCAGTCAGCATGTGATATATTTGGTTAGATGTTCAAATAACTACGTCGCATGCAGTGGCTCTTGAAGAAACTGCACCCCAGATACTGAACAATATAATTGGAGGTATTGTAATATAATATTACCTGCTGGTTAATCAGCATGGAATACCTGTTTTATTCTCAGGTGAGGAACATTATAATTGCATATCAGCACTGCACAAGACCATGCGGGCCTCGGATGAGAAGTCTTCCCTCTATTGGTTAGCAAGGATGCTAGAAGGTGGTGAGGATCCACTGTACGTGGCGCGGAGACTGGTGAGGTTTGCCAGTGAAGATGTAGGTAAGGCTTCAGAATAGCACAGCGGAATATTTCTTCCAGCTACTCAAAGTCTTTGATTTTTGGCAATGGTTGGAAAGAGGGTGGAAAGAAACATTATTTGTTGCAGAAGGCACAGAATTCTAAGTTTCCTTTTTTGTCATGAAATCCAGATTTTTGTTACAACTTTGTATAATTTGCCACTAAATTCGCAACTTATTGCATAATTGTTTTTAAAAAATCATTGTAATTTTTCTTCTACACCAAATCTTGCTGGAGTGGAAGTTCTTAGGTTGTATATTGCTAGTTAGACTCTTCAGCTCAAAGATTTTTCTCGTGACTTAAATTTTGCGCTGTTCACAGCGCTTTTGGGACCTTTGATTAATGACCTAATTGATTAATGGGCCTAGTGACTTTGTTAACCCTGGCATTCAAGGTTGCAACAGAAACTGAGAAGGAAATAGAATTAATTAGAGCCAAACGAGGTATATGAAGAGAAATGGAGAGGGAAGGATTGATTAGATTGGGAAGCAAAAAAAGTCAAAAGAAAAGTAAGAGGAAAATAGTTTTTTGTAAAATCTCTTAACAACCATTTGCTCAATGAAGAAATGAGACTCCACAATTTAAATTGTTGTCTTTCAGAAGCGGACAGATTGATCGGCGATGCCCATTAAAAAGCTATAGATTTAATTATGAACCCTGACCTTATGTGGCAAGTTTAGCGGATATATGTGCAAATCCATAACTTCTTTAGAATAGCGGGATGGCCAACGGTGAAATGCTTTTGTGTAGAACACTGTAAATCAAGTAACTAGTCCTCAGGTTTCACACCTAGTGTGTTTCTTCACCCTCAAGTTTGCTATCCTACTTGTACGTTAATAACTGCATAATAAGCATGCCATTTTTTTTCAGAAAAGGTTTGGCCCATTATGTTGAAATGTAAAATAATATAAAATGCACTCAGTAGAAACAATAAATAAAATTGATACTTATTTTCCTCGCATGGACGAAACTAATATTGTAATAAGTATTCCTTTTAAATATTGAGTGAAATGTTTTAACATGATTTGCTAGCCAACAAGGATGGGCTTGCAGTTGGAGCCTAGATGGAGATTAAGTGTGCAGATTGATTTCTCGGGGCTAGGATTTGAGAATGATGCACCTTTAATGTCTATGCAGCCGTTTCCCAATGTGGCGATAGACGTTTCTTCCAGGGGCAGACCTGTGGAAGGTCCTGCCCCAGGAATTATCAGTACACCCGTATAAGGTCGCAGTGAGAGGTCTGTAACTAGTGGTGTTCAGCAGGGATCATTACTGGGACCTCTGCTGTATATAAATTACTTGGAAGAAAACGTAGTGGGTCTGATTAGCAAGTTTGCGGATGATACTAAGATTGCCGGCGTTGCAGATAGTAATGAAGATTGTCAGAGAATACAACAGGGTATAGATAGTCTGCAAAATTGGTAGGTGAAATTTAACCCGGACAAATGCAAGCTGATGCATTTTGGTCGATCCAGTTTGGGTGGGAGCTGTTAAATAAATGGCAGAACCATCAGTAGCACAGGTGGAAATGGTGGTAAAGAAAGCATATGGCATGCTTGCCTTCATAGGGTATCGAGTATAAAAGCTCGAAAATTATGTTCAGTTATATATAGAACTTTGGTTAGGCTACATTTGGAATACTGTGTCCAATTCTGGTCACCACACTACCAGAAGGACGTTGAGGTTTTAGAGAGAGTACAGAAAAGGTTTGCCAGGATGTTGCCTGGTGTGGAGGGTATTAGCTATGAGAAGAGATTGAATAAACTGGGATTGTTCTTCCCAGAGAGACGGAGGCTGAGGGGTGTCCTGGTAGAAGTTCATAAAATCATTAGAGGTATAGATAGGATGAACAGTTGGAGGCTTTTTCGCAGGCCAGAAATGAAAATTACAAGGGGGCACAAGTTCAAGGTGAAGGGGGCTAGATTCAGTGGAGATGTGCGGGGGATGTTTTTTTACACAGAGGGTGATGGCGGCATGGAATGCACTGCCAAGTGAGGTAGGTGAGGCAGATACCTTAGTGACCTTTAAGACTTATCTGGATAGGCACATGAACAGACTGGGTATCGAAGGACACAGTCTGTTGGTCTAGATAGAACACGAGATCGGCGTTGGCTTGGAGGGCCGAAGGACTGTTCCTGTGCTGTATTGGTCTTTGTTTCTTTGTTTGTTTCAATGCGGCAAGAAATGGTTGTAAATTGGAAGAAAGGAGTGTGCAGCGGGTCCTGGGTGTTCTTGTGCACCAGTCGCTGAAGGTATGGATGCAGGTGCAGCAGGCAGTACAGAAGGCTAATGGTATGTTGGCCTTCATTGCGAGAGCTTTCGAGTACAGAAATAGGGATTGTTGCTGCAATTTTACAGGGCCTTGGTGACGGCACACCTAGAATATTGTGTGCAGTTTTGGTTTCCTTTTCTGAGGAAGGATGTTCTTGCTCTCGAGGGAGTGCAGCGAAGGTTTACCAGGCTGATTCCAGGGATGGTGGGACTGTCATATGAGGAGAGATTGACTAGGTTAGGATTGTTCTCGCTGGAGTTCAGAAAAATGAGGGGGGAATCTCATACAGACTTTTAAAATTCTAATAGCACTAGACAGGGTAGATGCAGGGAAGATGTTCCTGATGATGGGTATGAGTCTGAGGATTCATGATAAACCATTTCAGACAGAAATGAAGAGACATTTCTTCACCGAAAGAGTGGTGAGCCTGTGGAATTAATTACCACAAGAAGTAGTTGATGCTAAAATATTGAATGTATTCAAGAGGCGGCTGGATATAGCACGTGGGGAGAATGGGATCAAAGGCTATGGGGAGAAAGCAGGATTAGGCTTGAGTTGGATGATCAGCCATGATCGTCATGAATGGCGGAGCAGGCTCGAAGGGCCAAAAGGCCTCCTCCTGCTCCTATCTGTATGTAATCCAGCCCAAACTCAAGCAGAAGAGGTTTCATGGGCCAGGTTGCTAGGTCTTAAGTCAGATATAGTTCATGGGCCACAACCAATGGTATGGATTTTTTGCAGAACTTCTTAATCTGAATTTTTGCAAAAATACACATTTATCTCCCACTATTTTGGTGGAATTGTAGTTCTTTGGCATTTTCATTATATTTTCACAGTCATCACTTCTGTTGTGTACAGTTTTTGCTGACAGGTCCTAATTTCCATGCATATTCTAAAACCTTTGCAGAATACCAATAGTAAACTTAAGGGGCGGGATTCTCCCCTACCCGGCGTGACGGAGGGTGCCGGCGTAGGGGAGTGGCGCCAACCACTCAGGGGTCGCGCCTCCTCCAAAGGTGGGGAATTCTCCCCACCTTTGGGGGCCAGCCCCGCGCCGGAGCAGTTTGCACCGGTAGACTGGCGCAAACACCCGGCGCAGTCGGTAGCGGGGCTGGCCGAAAGGCTTTCGGCGGTCGGCGCATGCGCCGGCAGTGACGTCAGCGGCAGCTGGCCGCTGACCTCACTGCCGGCGCATGCGCGATGCGGGGTTCTCCTCCGCGTCCGCCATGGCGGAGGCCGTGGCGGCGCGGAAGGAGAAAGAGTGCCCCCACGGCACTGCCCCGCGGA
Source organism: Scyliorhinus canicula (assembly GCF_902713615.1). Taxonomy (NCBI): domain Eukaryota; kingdom Metazoa; phylum Chordata; class Chondrichthyes; order Carcharhiniformes; family Scyliorhinidae; genus Scyliorhinus; species Scyliorhinus canicula. Next base: position 19,561,436 of record NC_052150.1, on the reverse strand, counting down.
GTGAGCGGGGGGCCCTGATCGCGGGCCAGGCTTCCGTGGGGGCACCCCCCTGGGTCCGATCGCCCCCCGCCCCCCCCCGGGGGCCCGCTCGCGCCGCTGAGTCCGCCGTTTCTGAGGTGGTGTACACCTCGGCGGCGGGAGAAGGCCTCCCAGCGGCGGGACTTCGGCCCATCCGGGCCGGAGATTTAAAGGTGAGTTTAAAAAAAATGAAATCCCGCCGGCGCCAGCTGTTTTCACAGGCTGCCGGCGGGATTTGCACAACGCCGGTTTTTTACCGGCGGGAGAATTAGGAGACCTGCGGGAGCGGAAATCACGCCGCTTCCCGCCAATTCTCCGACCCTGCGTGGGGTCGGAGAATCCCGCCCAAGGTTTCAGACACTGAAATCATCTTTACTTCAACCTCAGCAGTATAACTGGTTTGTATAAATATACGCGTATTTAGTACTGTTATAATTTCTGAAAGATGGTATGCTAAACTCAGCTGTTGCTTGTTGATCTTTTATAGGACTAGCAGACCCTTTGGCTTTGACCCAGGCGGTATCTGCTTACCAAGGATGCCACTTTATAGGGATGCCTGAATGCAAGGTATTTTAATATTTTATTCTTGTCTGTGTATTTATATCTGGATTACAATAACTATTTTGCACGTTTTGAAATTCCATTCTTTTATGATTTTTAATATGCTTTTTAAGGACATCTACAGATCCTGTTCTCTGCTCTAATTTCAAATTGTTAATAGATGCAAAACGTTTCATGCAGCAGCTTAAACTTCCAGTAGTGCTGCAATATTTAGTATCGCTACTTAGAGCAAGATAACTGGTGGCTTTATGACATTGTACCATACTATTTCCCAGTGTGTTTAAAGCTGTGCAGTGTCAAATTTGAGTTTGGTCTTAACGATGACCCAGGTATAATTCTTATGGGCCAAGAGGACGGTGAGTATCTTGAACCATGTGGACTTGTTTTGACTGAATCTAACTTAATGAGTTTTCAGTCACTTATAAGAGACTTGACAGCAGCTACATCCAACAGGGAATGTTGTTTAATTTTGCCAGCGGCTCCTGCAGTTGCTCAGCACCTCCTTCAGATCTGACCCCAAGCATGGGATATGGTTGCATAAGCATGGCCCCACCAGATGCAGGAACCACTGCAAAATGCAGCCACCTACAGCAAGTCTGCGAGCTCCAGCCAGGATGCAGGCTAGGTTTTTGACTATTAACGGGCAAATAATGTGTATATAAAGAAAATGTTTTACTCCATATTCAGAATGGATGGTTTTTCCAAAATGATTTTAGTTCTCATTCAGAAAACTGAATGGTTCAGTTAAGTGCATTTTATTTTAAGTTTCTAACGCAATGGTTCAGATCTTGCTGGGAAAATAGTGGCATATTAACAGCGCATGCTGTTATTAATTCACAAGTCGGCTAGCGAGTTCAGGGGGGTGAAGAAATTCTCCATGAGGTATGAACTTGCTAGTCGATTTACACCATTCCGCTCCTTTGCGCAAATGGCATATTGCCCTTTGCTTTCCTGAAATTGTAAAGGACATGCTGTATTTGCACTTCAACTGTCTGTTACACTCACCATAGAAAGTTAGGGATGATGATTAACAGTGTTGAGTGCCTTTTTTAATGACATGGTGAATGTCAATGCAGAAGGGTTAATCCTAATCTTTCAAAACTTTCTTAATTCGGGAATTGTCACTCGATTGGAAATTTGTTAATTTCACTCTGCTGTTTGAGAAGTATGGCACAGACAACAGATAACTGGTTACTTCAGTTGTAGGAAATCTACAATTATTAGGAATAGATCATCTGAGCTGATCAGAGAGACAGGGTGTGCTTGTTCAGGCTAAGGCACGCCTAACTGATCTAGTTAAATTCTTTGAGAGGGTGGCAAATAAGGTAGATCAGAAAGTGTCTGTGGATGTTGCCTATCGGGACTTCCAGAAGTTATGCGATATAGTTCTGCACATTGTTATTATTAACATTGAGACTGCACGGCAGGGCTTTTAAGGGAATGGCGGGGGCTACAGGCGGAGTTCGGCTTGTTAACCACAGGGAGGGTGGTGTAGCAGCTGAGAAAGGTGAGGGGGGCGATCTCTGAGCATGGAGAGAAGGCCAGTAGAATGCTTGCACAACAGCTTAGAAAGAGGGAGGAAGCCAGGGAGATAGGGAAAGTAAATAATGAAGATGGGAACCTGGTTGGAGATTCAGCAGGGATGAATAAGGCGTTTAAGCATTTTTACAGTATGCTGTATGGGTCGGAACCCCCAACGGGGCCGGAGGAGATGAGGCACTTCTTAGGGGGGCTGAATTTCCCAAAGGTGGACGAGGAGCTGGTAGAAGGGCTGGGGGCCCCGATTGGGTTGGAATAGATAGTGGAGGGTCTGAAGGCCATGCAGTCGGGTAAAGACCCGAGGCCTGACGGGTACCCAGTGGAGTTCCATAAAAAGTTCTCTGGGATATTGGGACCATTGTGGATGAGGACGTTCAATGAGGCAAGGGAGAGAAGGGTGCTCCCCCGACGATGTCACAAATTCCGCTGATCCTTAAGCGGGACAAGAACCTGCAGCTGTGTGGGTCCTACAGGCCGATATCCTTGTTGAATGTGGACGCCAAACAGCTGGCCAAAATTTTGTCCTTCAGGATTGAGGATTGTGTTCCACACGTTATTGGGGAGGACCAGACAAGATTTGTTAAGGGTAGGCAGCTGGTGGCCAATATAAGAAGGCTATTAAACGTGATCATGATGCCCCCGGAAGGTAGGGAGGTGGAGGTAGTGGTCGCAATGGATGCAGCGAAGGCCTTTGATCGAGTAGAATGGGCATATCTGTGGGAGGTACTGGAACGGTTCGGATTTGAGCGGGGCTTTATTGACTGGGTCAGGTTACTGTATCAGGCTCTTGCGGCGAGCGAACGGACGAATAGGCCAACATCGGACTATTTTAGGCTGCACCGGGGGACGAGACAGGGATGCCTCGTCTCCCCACTGTTGTTCGCGCTAGCTATAGAGCCGCTGGCAATTTTTCTGAGCGCTTCAAGGGGCCGGTTGGGGGGGGGGGTTTGGAGCACAGGGTCTCGCTTTATGCAGACGACCTGCTTCTGTATGTACCGGCCCCAATAGAAGGGATGGAAGAAATCATGAGGATTCTAGGGAAATCTGGCCGGTTTTCGGGGCAGAAGTTAAGTCTGGGGAAAAGTGAGACGTTTGCGGTCCAGACGAGGGGACAGGAGAGGCGATTGGGGGAGCTGCCGTTTAGATTAGTAGAGGGAAGCTTTAGGTATCTAGGCATCCAAGTGGCGCCGGAATGGGACCAGCTGCATAAATTAAATCTGGCCCGACTAGTAGACCAAATGAAGGACGATTTGCAAAGATGGGACGCTTCCGTTGTCACTAGCTGGGAGGGTGCAGGCGGTGAAGGTGACGGTCCTCCCGAGATTCCTGTTTGCATTTCAGCGTCTCCCCATCTTTATTCCTTTTTTAATCGGGTCAACAAAGTGATCATTGGCTTTGTTTGGGCTGGCAAGACCCCGCGGGTATGGAAGGTAACGCTTGAGCGGAGTCGGGGAGGTTGCGGGCTGTTGCTGCCAAATTTTAGTAACTATTACGGCGGCGAATATAGCCATGATCAGGAAGTGGGTGGTGGGGGAGGGGTCGGTCTGGGAGCGTATGGAGGCGGCTTCATGCAAGGGCACCAGTTTGGGGGTGTTGGTAACTGCGCCTCTGCCGTTCCCACCGGCACGATACTCCACTAGCCCCGTGGTGGTGGCGGCCCTGAGAGTCTTGGGGCAGTGGAGGAGACATGTGGAAGCAGATGGAGCATCGGTTTGGTCTCCAATCTGTAATAATCACTGGTTTGCCTCAGGAAGTATGGATGGGGGGTTCCGGAGATGGCGGAGAGCGGGTATTGCGAGGATTGGGGATATGTTTATAGAAGGGAGCTTTCCGAGTATGAGGGCGATGGAGGAGAAGTTTTGATTGGCGAGGGGAAACAAATTCAGGTACCTGCAGGTGCGGGACTTCCTACATAGACAGGTTTCAACCTTCCCGCTCCTACCACCAAGGGGCATTCAGGACTGGGTAGTTTCCAGAGTGTGGTTAGGAGAATGGAGCATCTCTAACATTTACAAGCAACAGAGGAGTCGCAAGTGGGAGTAGGAGCTGGGAGGAGAGATAGAGGATGGTCTATGGGTGGACACATTGAGTAGAGTCAACGTGTCCACAACATGTGCCAGGCTCGGCCTGATACAATTCAAGGTCATTCATCAGCCTCACATGACAGTGGCCTGGATGAGCAGATTCTTTGGGGTGTGTTAGATCTGAGCTTTGGTTAGTGTATCTTTCATGTCGCCGCACGATATACACCACTCACCAGGTTATGAAACAGCTTCACGTATCGAGTAAATTGCTTTTATTCAGTTTGAATGAGATATCTCTTGATCAGTATTTTTCACTTGCAATACAGAGCCTCTTTAAAGTTCATTTTGTCCAAGCAAATGCAGAGTCCTGAGTTGAATTCAATACAAATCAAACCTCTAATGGTTCTTCTAATTGAATACAGAATGTTGAAAATAAAATCAAAATAGCTGTTCAAAGCGATAGGGCAGAGAAGTAGCTTTAGAGATTCAAGTAAGTGATTCTAGAATGAATTATTCAAACCGGCACGTATACTTAAAATATAACGACTGTCATTAATGTCTCTCCCCTTTCTAGCTGTGATTGGGTTAAAGTTCGTTCAAAGTTAATTCAATTTGATATGTATTTGTCCATCAAATTTTAACATGAGGTGATTTGCAATATGCCTTTCTTATTAATCTTATCGGTTGCTATGAAAACCATTCTGAGAGTGTTGCCCAAAATCTTTGACTTAGGCAAATATGTCCTTGGTTTATCTGTCTAGCTTTATATCTTGATTATTCTCATGGGAAACAGCCTCTCTCACTGTCTGGTGTGTTTTAACAATATATTACAAGAAGCTGTTTTAAGTTTTGGGCCATTTATTCCTTTAATTAGTTTATATACTAAAAAGGTAGATTATTTACTAAAAACGGTAGATTCTTTCAGTCCCCCCTTTTTGATTATGCGAAAAATGAATAAGATGAATCAGAAATGAAATAGAATCAAGGAAGGAAAGGAATAAATGCAATAGGACAGTGATAGGCGTAGAGAGAGCCTCATTCACATTTCCTTTAATGGTTGACTTATTTGAGAACAGCCTTCAACAACAGAGTGGGAAAAGCCTTGCAAGAGTTACAAACATAAGAACTAGGAGCAGGATTAGGCCATCTGGCCCCTCAAGCCTGCTCCGCCATTCAATGAGATCATGGCTGATCTTTTGTGGACTCAGCTCCACTTTCCGGCCCGAACACCATAACCCTTAATCCCTTTATTCTTCAAAAAACTATCTATCTTTACCTTAAAAACATGTAATGAAGGAGCCTCAACTGCTTCACTGGGCAAGGAATTCCATAGATTCACAACCCTTTGGGTGAAGAAGTTCCTCTTAAACTCAGTCCTAAATCTACTTCCCCTTATTTTGAGGCTATGTCCCCTAGTTCTGCTTTCACCCGCCAGTGGAAACAACCTGCCCGCATCTATCCTATCTATTCCCGTCATAATTTTAAATGTTTCTATAAGATCCCCCCTCATCCTTCTAAATTCCAACGAGTACAGTCCCAGTCTACTCAACCTCTCCTCCTAATCCAACCCCTTCAGCTCTGGGATTAACCTAGTGAATCTCCTCTGCACACCCTCCAGTGCCAGTATGTCCTTTCTCAAGTAAGGAGACCAAAACTGAACACAATACTCCAGGTGTGGCCTCACTAACACCTTACATAATTGCAACATGACCTCCCTAGTCTTAAACTCCATCCCCCTAGCAATGAAGGACAAAATTCCATTTGCCTTCTTAATCACCTGTTTCACCTGCAAACCAACTTTCTGTGACTCATGCACTAGCACACCCAGGTCTCTCTGTACAGCGGCATGCTTTAATATTTTATCGTTTAAATAATAATCCTGTTTGCTGTTATTCCTACCAAAATGGATAACCTCACATTTGTCAACATTGTATTCCATCTGCCAGACCCTAGCCCATTCTCTTAACCTATCCAAATCCCTCTGCAGACTTCCAGTATCCTCTGCACTTTTCGCTTTACCACTCATCTTAGTGTCATCTGCAAATCTGGACACATTGCCCTTGGTCCCCAACTCCAAATCATCTATGTAAATTGTGAACAATTGTGGGCCCAACACGGATCCCTGAGGGACACCACTAGCTACGGATTGCCAACCAGAGAAACACCCATTAATCCCCACTCTTTACTTTCTATTAATTAACCAATCCTCTATCCATGCTACTACTTTACCCTTAATGCCATGCATCTTTATCTTATGCAGCAACCTTTTGTGTGGCACCTTGTCAAAGGCTTTCTGGAAATCCAGATATACCACATCCATTGGCTCCCCGTTATCTACTGCACTGGTAATGCCCTCAAAAAATTCCACTAAATTAGTTAGGCATGACCTGACCTTTATGAACCCATGCTGCGTCTGCCCAATGGGACAATTTCTATCCAGATGCCTCGCAATTTCTTCCTTGATGATAGATTCCAGGATCTTCCCTACTACCGAAGTTAAGCTCACTGGCCTAATTCAATAAAACAAACAAATGATAATATCGTAAATATTAGTAAAAATTGAAAAATTGCTTAAAACATTGATATACTGATTAAAAATTGATTACATGATTAAAAATTGATTACATAATTCAATAATAAAAGGTTAATAATAATTTCATGTTTACAAATAAAATGATTATACAGTAAAATAACTGAAGTTGAGTATATGATTTAGGAATAATTGGTATATGATTCAAAATTGATTATGTAATTCAGTAATGGAATTATTAATAATAATTGATTAATAATTGATTAAAATGCAGTAAATAATAGTTCAACAGAAACTTTCTATTCCAAAGTTATTTGGTGGTGGTGCACTGGGTGTGGACTGAACCACTTGAATCCTTTGGGTGTTACGGGCTGCCATGCATTGGCTTGGACATAGAACATAGAACACTACAGCGCAGTACGGGCCCTTCGGCCCTCGATGTTGCGCCGACCTATGAAACCATCTGAAGCCTATCTGACCTACACTATTCCATTTTCATCCATATGTCTATCCAGTGACCACTTAAATGCCCTTAAAGTTGGCGAGTCTACTACTGTTGCAGGCAGGGCGTTCCACACCCCTACTACTCTCTGAGTAAAGAAACTGCCTCTGACATCTGTCCTATATCTATCACCCCTCAATTTAAAGCTATGTCCCCTCGTGTTGGTCATCACCATCCGAGGAAAAAGACTCTCACTGTCCACCCTATCTAACCCTCTGACTATCTTATATGTCTCTATTAAGTCACCTCTCAGCCTTCTCCTCTCTAACGAAAACAACCTCATGTCCCTGAGCCTTTCCTCGTAAGACCTTCCCTCCATACCAGGCAACATCCTAGTAAATCTCCTCTGAACCCTTTCCAAAGCTTCCACATCCTTCCTATAATGTGGTGACCAGAACTGCACGCAGTACTCCAGGTGCGGCCGCACCAGAGTTATGTACAGCTGCAGCATGACCTTGTGGCTCCGAAACTCAATCCCCCTGCTGATAAAGGCTAGCACACCATATGCCTTCTTAACAGCCCTATTAACCTGGGTGGCAACTTTCAGGGATTTATGTACCTGGATGCCGAGATCTCTCTGTTCATCTACACTACCAAGAATCTTGCCATTAGCCCAGTACTCTGCATTCCTGTTACTCCTTCCAAAGTGAACCACCTCACACTTTTCAGCATTAAACTCCATCTGCCACCTCTCAGCCCAGCTCTGCAGCTTATCTATGTCCCTCTGTATCCTATAACATCCTTCAGCACTATCCACAACTCCACCGACCTTCGTGTCATCTGCAAATTTACTAACCCATCCTTCTACACCCTCTTCCAGGTCATTTATAAAAATGACAAACAGCAGCGGCCCCAAAACAGATCCTTGCGGTACACCACTAGTAACTGAACTCCAGGATGAACATTTGCCATCAACCACCACCCTCTGTCTTCTTTCAGCTAGCCAATTACTGATCCAAACCGCTAAATCACCTTCAATCCCATACTTCCTTATTTTCTGCAATAGCCTACCGTGGGGAACCTTATCAAACGCCTTACTGAAATCCATATACACCACATCAACCGCTTTATCCTCATCCACCTGTTTGGTCACCTTCTCAAAAAATTCAATAAGGTTTGTGAGGCATGACCTACCCTTCACAAAACCGTGTTGACTATCGCTAATCAACTTGTTATTTTCAAGATGATTATAAACCCTATCTCTTATAACCTTTTCCAACATTTTACCCACAACCGAAGTAAGGCTCACAGGTCTATAATTACCAGGGTTGTCTCTACTCCCCTTCTTGAACAAGGGGACAACATTTGCTATCCTCCAGTCTTCCGGCACTATTCCTGTCGACAAAGACGACATAAAGATCAAGGACAAAGGCTCTGCAATCTCCTCCCTGGCTTCCCAGAGAATCCTAGGATAAATCCCATCTGGCCCAGGGGACTTATCTATTTTGACATTTTCCAAAATTGATAACACCTCCTCCTTTTGAACCTCAATTCCATCTAGCCTGGTCGACTGAACCTGAGTATTCTCCTCGACAACGTTGTCTTTCTCCAGTGTAAACACTGATGAAAAATATCCATTTAACGCTGGCCCTATCTCCTCTGATTCCACACACAACTTTCCACTACTATCCTTGATTGGCCCTAATCTTACTCTAGTCATTCTTTTGTTCCTGATATACCTATAGAAAGCCTTAGGGTGTTCCTTGATCCTATCCGCCAACGACTTTTCGTGTCCTCTCCTCGCTCTTCTTAACTCTCCCTTTAGGTCCTTCCTGGCTAACTTGTAACTCTCAAGTGCCCTTCACTGAGCCTTCATGTCTCATCCTAACATAAGCCGCCTTCTTCCTCTTGACAAGTGCTTCAACTTCCTTAGTAAATCACGGTTCCCTTGCTCGACAACTTCCTCCCTGCCTGACAGGTACATACTTATCAAGGACACGCAGTAGCTGTTCCTTGAAAAAGCTCCACATTTCGATTGTACCCATCCCCTGCAGTTTCCTTCCCCATCCTATACATCCTAAATCTTGCCGAATAGCATCATAATTGCCTTTCCCCCAGCTATAATTCTTGCCTTGCGGTATATACCTATCCCTGCCCATTGCTAAAGTAAACATAACCGAGTTGTGATCACTATCACCAAAGTGCTCACCTACATCTAAATCTAACACCTGGCCGGGTTCATTACCCAGTACCAAATCCAATGTGGCCTCGCCCCTTGTTGGCCTGTCTACATACTGTGTCAGAAAACCCTCCTGCACACACTGCACAAAAACTGACCCATCTATAGTACTCGAACTATAGTATTTCCAGTCAATATTTGGAAAGTTAAAGTCCCCCATAACAACTATCCTGTTACTCTCGTTCCTGTCGAGAATCATCTTTGCAATCCTTTCCTCTACATCTCTGGAACTATTCTGAGGTCTATAGACAGCTCCCAACAGGGTGTCCTCCTCTCCTGTTCCTAACCTCGGCCCATACTACCTCAGTAGACGAGTCCTCAAACATCCTTTCTACCGCCGTAATACTTTCCTTGATTAACAATGCCACACCCTCCCCTCTTTTACCATCTTCTCTGTTCTTACAGAAACATCTAAATCCTGGAACCTGCAACAACCATTCCTGTCCCTGCTCTACCCATGTCTCCGAAATCGCCACAACATCGAGATCCCAGGTACCAACCCATGCTGCAAGCTCACCCACCATATTCCGGATGCTCCTGGCGTTGAAGTAGACACACTTCAAACCAGCGTCTTGCTTGCCGGTGCCCTCTTTCAAACTTTTAACCCTATCCCTGACCTCACTACTCTCAACATCCTGTACACTGGGACTACAATTTAGGTTCCCATCCCCCTGCTGAATTAGTTTAAACCCCCCTGAAGAGCACTAGCAAATCTCCCCCCCAGGATATTGGTACCCCTCTGGTTCAGGTGAAGACCATCCTGTTTGTATAGGTCCCACCTACCCCAGATTGAGCCCCAATTATCCAGGAAACCAAAACCCTTCCTCCTGCACCATCCCTGTAGCCACGTGTTCAACTCCTCTCTCTCCTTATTTCTCACTTCGCTAGCACGTGGCACGGGTAACAACCCAGAGATAACAACTCTGTTTGTTCTAGCTCTCAGCTTCCACCCTAGCTCCCTGAATTTCTGTCTCAAATCCCCATCTCTCTTCCTACCTATGTCGTTGGTACCTATGTGGACCACGACTTGAGGCTGCTCCCCCTCCCCCTTAAGGATCCCAAAAACACGATCAGAGACATCACGAACCCTGGCACCTGGGAGGCAACACACCAACCGTGAGTCTCTTTCGTTCCCACAGAACCTCCTGTCTGTTCCTCTAACTATGGAGTCCCCAATGACAAGTGCTCTGTTCCTCTTCTCCCTTCCCTTCTGAGCAACAGGGACAGACTCTGTGCCAGAAACCTGTGCCCTATTGCTTACCCCTGGTAAGTCGTCCCCTGCAACAGTATCCAAAACGGTATACTTGTTATAGAGGGGAACAACCACAGGGGATCCCTGCACTGCCTGCCGGTTCCCTCTCCCTCCCCTGACGGTAACCCAGCTACCTTCTTCTTTTACCTGAGGTGTGACTACCTCCCTATAACTCCTCTCAATAACCTCCTCCGCCTCCCGAATGATCCGAAGTTCATCCAGCTCCAGCTCCAGGTCCCTAACGCGGCTCTCGAGGAGCTGGAGTTGGGTGCACTTCCCGCAGATGTAGTCAGCAGGGACACTAGAGGTGACCCTTTCCTCCCACATTCTGCAGGAGGAACATTCAACTGCCCTAGCCTCCATTCCCACTGAACTAACTTCCCAACTACTGAAAAATAAAAATAAAAAACTTGTTAGTTTAGCAATCCAACGGACAGAACTTTTTTTTTGTTAGAGGAGGAGGATGGGTGGGAGACACTACGTAAGTAGTGTTTCGGGTAAAGCTGTCACTCTAGAACAGCCCCTTCACAAACCACCTTCAACTTACGCTGACCGCACTGCACGTATGCAAATCTCCCCGGAACAGCCAATCAGAAGCTTTGCTCTGCTGCCCTCTGCTGGATGAGGGCATGATGATTACGTAAAGGATAAATCCATAAACGCAAAAGAAGAAAATTCCCTGGATAACAGACCTTCCAGTGCTACCTAACCATCCAAAGAGCCAACCCTAAGTAGTGGAATCAGAGGGGTGTTCAAGTTTCTTAACTTTGTTTTGGATGTGTATTGCTAAGTCTTTGACTTGGTCTGAGTTATTTGGAAAAATATACTATTCAGCGGTTTCGGAAATATTACAAGGAATGGGTATAAAAGGGATACCTACCTCTGAGTGGGTTGGAATTGCAGTAAACACCCAGCACCCGGAGACATTAAATTTTTGAGTATAACTGTGAGACATTTGAAGAAAGGTGTTGTCATGTAACTGTTTAATAAAGCCTGCTAAGCAGACAGGCAACTTAAAATTAATAATGTTGCAAACATTAGAACTTATTATTATTATTATTGTGACGCGTGCGCTTCACATGTGACGCGTGAATCCAGTGTTTCTTTCCTTGGAGTTTCACAGCAGATTGTGTAATCAGCAGAATCTGGTACGGGCCTTCCCAATTGGCCCCGAGAGGTTCTTTCTGTATTTTCTTGACGAACACTGCCTCGCCGGGAATGAGGTTGTGTCCACCTTCGGGGGGTTCACCCCAGGCTGCGGAAACCTGTTGAGAAGCAGAACTAACAGCACTTGTTAGATTTTGATAATAGCTAAGTAATGCATCACTCATTAAATGACAGTCTGCTTTTCGTAAGTCAATCGTTCCTGGCAGGGACATGGGTCTGCCTGTAATGACCTCAAATGGGCTTAGGCCTGTTGTTTTGTTTGGGGTTGCTCTGATACTGCACAGTAATAGGGGCAAAGCTTGAATCCAGTTCATGCCTTCTTGGCTGTATTTGGACCATGTTTCTTTTAAGGTCCGGTTCATGCGTTCCACTAGTACTGATGATTCAGGATGATAAGGAAAATGAAAATTCCAATCAATGTCCAGTAATCTGCACACCTCCTGACATACAGCACCCGTAAAGTGGGTTCTATTATCTGAATCAATGCTAGCTGGTACTCCCCATCTGGGAACATAGTCTTTGCATAGGATTTTGGCCGTATTGGTGGCTGTAGCCTTTCTGACTGGAGTAGCTTCTATCCATCTATAAAATCTATCTACTATCACAAGGATCTCAGTGTATCTTTGGGACGGAAGAAGGGTGATGTAATCGACCTGTATGTTGTGAAATGGTCATGCAGGGGCAGGAGCTCTTCGCTGGGGCATTTTTGTGATAGGTCCTAAGTTCTTTTGACATGTTACACAACGATCTGATACCAATTGTGCATGTTTTTTTGAATCCTTTGCCACACCAACTTCTGTGGAATCGATCCATCATCTGTTGAGGGGCTGGATGTCCCCATGAATGGATCTGTTGTGCCAGGAATGGCATCAGTGCCTGTGGTGCCACTGGTTTATCAGTCTGAACTTGTCTCCAGATATCATCATCATACTCCTCAATACCTGAATCTAGCCATGACCAATTTTCTTGTGTAGAGTTTTGTTGCATTTCACGTAGATCTTGTAATAACTAATTTGTAGATGTGTCTTGGTGGTGCTAAAGGATGCCACTTAGAGGCAGCTTTCTTTGCTGCTTGGTCTGCAAAGGTATTTCCTTTAGCTTCCATTGTATCTTCTTGAGTATGAGCCTTACATTTGAGAATAGATAGTTCTTTTGGATCAGCCATTGCTTCCAGAAGGTCTTGTACTACTTTCCCATTTCGTATAGGTGTCCCTGTTGTAGTAAGGTATCATCTTAGAGGCTGGTTTAGCTCATAGGGCTAATCGCTGGCTTTTCACGTGCTGCAGGCCAGCAGCATGGTTCGATTCCCGTACCAGCCTCCCCGGACAGGCGCCAGAATGTGGCGCCGAGGATCTTTTCACAGTAACTTCATTGAAGCCTACTCGTGACAATAAGCGATTTTCATTTCATTTTTTCATTTCTTCTTCCATAAATGACCAAAATCATGGGCTACTCCAAAACCGTATCTGGAGTCCGTATAGATGTTTACTGATTGATCTTTTGCGACGTGACATGCTTCTGTTAAAACCTTCAGTTCGGCTTGTTGAGCTGATGTTCCTTGGGGCAAACTTCCTTCCGCCATTACTTCATAAGAGGCTGGTGACTGCCCATCCAGCTTTTCTGACACCTTTATCAATAAAGGAGGAACCATCTGTAAATAAAATCAAATCTGGGTTCTGTAGTGGTTCTTCTTCCACCAGGCGTGCCTCTTCCATTTCTTTTGTTACTTCCACACAGTCATGTCCTTCTTCCTCTCCCCCCTTTTGCACTTCAGGAAGTGGGAGCAAAGTTGACAGATTGACTGGACTTGCTCGGTGGAAGTAAAGAAATTAAAATGAAAATCGCTTATTGTCACGAGTAGGCTTCAATGAAGTTACTGTGAAAAGCCCCTAGTCGCCACATTCCGGCACCTGTCCGGGGAGGCTGGTATGGGAATCGAACCATGCTGCTGGCTTGTTTGCTCTGCTTTAAAAGCCAGTGATTTAGCCCAGTGAGCTAAACTAGCCCCTAAACCAGATTAGCTGCTTTCAACACTGCTGTCCATCTGCTCCATCTGGCTGATGTGACTTGTGATACTCTGTTCATGGAAAGTAGCCATGATGTGGAGATGCCGGCGTTGGACTGGGATGAGCACAGTAAGAAGTCTTACAACACCAGGTTAAAGTCCAACATGTTTGTTTCAAACACTAGCTTTCGGAGCACTGCTCCTTCCTCATGGAAAGTAGGGAATAGACTGCATGGGGACATTTAAATTCATCCCTTACCTTTGATAATGGCAAAGTTACATGGTCACTCAGGCGCCTTAAAAGGAGTGATCTTGCTCAACAGCCAATTTGGGCAAAGGACAAAAATGACTGTGGCCTTTTGAAAATAGCACCAGCATCCTTCACTGGAGTGCCACCACCATGTACGTTACAATATCCCATTAATGCCTCCTCAATTGAGGGAATTCTGCCTGTAGTACAGCAATTGGAAGAAAGAGGAGTTTTAATTAAAATTCACAGTTCATCAAACAGTCCAGTGTGGCTTGTCAAAAGGGCTAATGGCACATGGCGCCTGACTATTGATTATTGGAAAGCCAATGAGTGCATTGACAGAAAAACTCCTTTGGTAGCCGATCCTTCTACAATCTTTAATGCCTTAACACCAGACCTTGAATGGTTTTCAGTTAGAGACATGGCAAATGGCTTTTGGTCAGTACCACTGGCTAAGGAAGTGCAACCATGGTTTGCTTTCACAGTTTTGTTTTGTTTTTTTTTATAAATTTAGTGTACCCAATCATTTTTCCAATTAAGGGGCAATTTAGCGTGGCCAATCCACCTAGCTTGCACGTTTTTGGGTTGTGGGGGCGAAACCCACACAGACACGGGGAGAATGTGCAAACTCCACACGGACAGTGACCCAGAGCCGGGATCGAACCTGGGACCTCAGCGCCGTGAGGCGGTTGTGCTAACCACTAGGCCACCGTGCTGCCCCTGCTTTCACAGTTAACCAACAACAGTACACATGGACCAGACTTCCACATGGATTTCACAACAACCCTACTGTTTTTCACATGGCTTTACAGGACTACCTGAGGGAACTACCTGATATACTTTCCACCATTATCCAATACGTGGACGATGTTCTGCTAGCCTCCATTAATAAGGATGATCATGAAAAAGACTTGTCTTCCCTCTTAGACCACCTTTGTCACAATGGACACAAAGCAAGTCTTGCCAAAGCACAAATTTCCCAAGATGAAGTTATTTACTTAGGTCAGAAAATCTCCAAAGATAAAAGAAAACTTACCCAGGACAGGACAGCAGCAATAAGAGACGCCAAAGAACCTACAACTGTCCAGGAGGTGGGGTCATTTTTGGGACTTTGCAATTTTAACAGAAATTGGATTGATTCCTTTACTCAGCTGGCTCAACCATTAAATGATCTCCTAAAAGGCAGCCGGAAATCAAAAGACTCAGTTAACCTCACATTGGAACAGAAAGAGTCATTCTTGAACCTGTAATGTGCTTTGTGCACAGCACCTGCTCTTGGCATTCCACACAGTTGAAGGCCTTTCACTAT
Source organism: Scyliorhinus canicula (assembly GCF_902713615.1). Lineage (NCBI taxonomy): Eukaryota > Metazoa > Chordata > Chondrichthyes > Carcharhiniformes > Scyliorhinidae > Scyliorhinus > Scyliorhinus canicula. The sequence goes on along the minus strand of NC_052150.1, from coordinate 19,546,100 downwards.
GTTTGTTCATGAGAAAGAAGGCTAAATGACAGCAGTACTAGCCCAAAACATGGTGACCAGTTAAGACATGTAGGATATTACTCTGCCAAACTTGACAATGTAGCACTGGCATACGGCAGCTGCCTCAGAGCCATGGAAGCAACCTGTCGAGCTGTAATGACTACAGCAGGCCTTGTCTTAGATCAGCAGTTTCAATCTTCCCACTCCTACCACCAAGGGGGATTCAGGACAGGGTAGTTTCCAGAGGGTGGGTAGGAGAAGGGAGCATCTCTGACATTTACAAGCAACTTATGGGGTCAGAGGAGACGCAGACTGAGGAGCTGAAGCGCAATTGGGAGGAGGAGCTAGGAGGAGAGATAGAGGATGGTCTATGGGCAGTCCCGTTGGGTAGAGTCAGACTCAGCCTGATACAATTCAAGGTCGTTCATCGGGCTCACATGACAGTGGCCCGGATGAGCAGATTCTGTGGGGTGGAAGACTGGTGTGCAAAGTGTGCGGGAAGGCCAGCGAACCATGTCCACATAAGAGGATCACGGGTTTTGGGAAGAAGGCAGGAGAATGGGGATGAGAAAATATCAGCCTTGATTGAATGGCGGAGCTGACTTGATGGGGCAAGTGGCCTAATTCTGCTCCTACGTCTTATGGTTCTGGACATGTCTGAAGCTTAGGGGATTTTGGCAGGCGTTTGCAGATGTCATGTCCACGGTGTTAAATACAAGGGTGGCACCGAGTCCAGAGGTGGCGATTTTTGGGGTGTCAGAAGATCCGGGAATCCAGGAGGAGAAAGAGGCAGACATTCTGGCCTTTGCTTCCCTGGTAGCCTGGAGACTGATACTATTAGCTTGGAGGGACTCAAAGCCCCTGAAGTCGGAGTCCTGGCTATCTGACATGACTAGCTTTCTCTGTCTGGAGAAAATTAAGTTCGCCATGAGAGGGTCACTGTTAGGATTCACCCGGAGGTGGCAACCGTTCGTCTACTTTTTTGCGGAAAATTAATCGTCAGCAGAAGGGGGGGCTTAGTTTAGCTTGGAGTAGGGGGTTAATAAAGGTGGGACCTGTAAGGGAGGGAGATGGCTTTTGCACTATGTTTATGGATTCATGTGCAGTGTTTATTTTGTTACTGTTGTAAAACCAAAAATACCTCAATAAAATGTTTATTAAAAAAAATTGAGACTGCCCGAAATTGGAGGTAGCTTTCTTTACTTGAATTGGAAATTGGTTGGGAGTTGGGAGATAAAGTGGTGATAAAGCCTAATGATCCTGAATGGAAGAATGTGGCAAATGGTATTCCACAGGAAACTTTCTGGGGCCTCAGTGGTTCACCAAATTTGCTAATAACATGGATGAAGGGATAGAGTGTTGTGTGTCAAGAAAAGGGAGACAGAAGAGACTATTCGCGACAAAAACACTTTATCAACATGGAGCGCAGTGGAAAACTCCTTAAAGGCTGTGGATCCTGTGCCAGTTGGAGTTTTCAAAGTTGAGATGGATCATCTTTTACTAAACTAAGGTATTGGGGGGGATATAGAACAAAGATAGAATAATGGAGTTGAGGTGCAGATCACAATTATCTAATTTAATGCTGGAGCAGGATACTTCAGTTCCTTATATTCCTAGAGCATTAAAGCGTAAGGAATGCTTTCAGTCGATGGATAGTACAATTCTTACAACCTCGATCAGTCATCCTGAAAAAGACTTGCATTTATTTTGCACCTTTCACAATCTGAACATCCCAGTTACATCCAATGCAGTCAATGTTGTAGGAAGCAATTTATAGGCAGCTATGGATGGACAACACAACAATATGTCAACAAAGATAATCTGATCAGTAAAAATGTTAGTGAGACGTTCAAAAAATGCCATTAAATATTCTCTAACATCTAAAGAACAGAAAATTGATACTTAATGTACTTTCTGAAAGGATGCAGAAGAGAAGAACACATGGCCAATAAATCATCATAAGCAGGCAGGTGGCTGGTTCTCCTTTTTTGTATAGCTATCTTTGTTGAGGTATGCTTCAATTTATAAAATGATGATTGGTAATTTTACGAGTTAATAATCGCCTTTCTCTCTTATCCTACAGGTTATTTTAGCACAGTGTGTAACATATCTATCTCGAGCACCAAAGTCTGTTGAGGTTTACATGGCATATGAAGCTGTGAAAGAGTCTCTGAGGAACCACAAAGGCCCATTGCCTCCTGTCCCACTACACCTCAGAAATGCACCTACAAAACTCATGAAGGATCTTGGTTATGGTAAAGGTTATAAGCACTGTTCTTTCAGCAAGCCAGAGGACAGTTCCTCTCCAAATACAGAGTAGGTGCTTTATCGTAATGGGCTCCTTTTCAACCCAAGCCCCTCCGCCCACCATTTAATCAAGACAATTGCATTATCTTTGTCTGTCAAACAGCAGGAAATATTACGATGAAAGAAATTTCAGCCAGCAAAAGAAAGGAAACTGATGTACAACTTTCAGTTATGTTACTCCTTCTGCCAATTGTATCTTGGGAGCATAGTCCTTCAAAAAAAAGTAGAAAATGGAAGAGAAAAGTTTAGCAGTAAGAACAATAAGCCACAGCCTAACATTGACCATTTATTCCATTTCTCCGAGGGGCCCCCCGGTGTCGCAGTAATTAACAGCTAGCAACTCTTTGAACTTCTATCTAATTATCACATCAGTATGGAAAAGATGGATATTTTACGAGTTTCACGAAGATAAACAAGTAACTGAGTTTTCACTATTTCTCTTACTTACGCTAGTTGCTAGTTTTTTTGGCCTAAAGGTGCACAGAAAAGGCTAAACCAAAGATGAACCTCAAATCTGGGCGTGTCCTGTATTTCTACCTGAATTCATACATCGGAGGTGTGGGGTTATCACTATCTCAGACCATTCTAAATTCTTTTACAAACAATGATTATTTTGAAGTGCACTCGCTGTTATGTAGGCTCACAGGATCACAAGGCCCCAGAAACAAAAATATATTAACACTGGGCAAGAGTATGGATGCCTAAAGATTAGATTAATAATTCATTAAAATGGTAAGATTGCATGCAGCAAAATGTCTGTTTTTCAATGGGCTTTCTTCTCTAGAAACTTTAAATTCTACACAGATGCACATACTACAAAGTTCCCCATCATTGTAAGCAAATTACTCATCTAGAGAAACATTGCGATTGCATTTGGAAATTGAAATCTTTTTTCGTGTAGCAGAGGATGAAATGAGATTGAGAGTCCTTGTTAAGGCAGATTAGGATAGCTTTCATGTGCATTTGCGTTTGCCTCTGTATTGTGTGTCACCTAGCTGGATCTTGATACCCATGGAGTTCCAGTCTCCAAACCAGACATTCCTCACCTTGATCAACACCAAACTCCATCAAATAATTGCATCTGTTTTATTGAGATGAAATAATCCATTCACAAAGTGGGCTCACTGATTGCATACAGATGGCTGAGGATACAGTGAGAGGAAAAGATCAACGTTGTGATTGTAAAAACGTGTTTAAAAGAAGATTTCTCAATTTTCAATTATTTTTCTGAATTGTAAAGTATTTATACACTTTTGCAAATTGTACATGTTCTGAAGAGTTACGATATGTATATATTGTTTGTTGGTTTGCAAATATAACGTTTTTCATTAGATATTAGCTGGTTATCCTGAAAGTTTTCTTCCATTCATATTGTAGAATTTTGATCCAGGTTTGTATAATTCAAATAAAATTGAATTGTCTAAAATGTAAGGAAAACATTTGAACCATATGCAATAACACCTAGATTTATATAGCACCTTCAGCAATTCACAGGCATGTCAACAGAGAAAATTTTGTTTGTAAGTATAGTATGAAACTCCAATTCACTAATGTGAATGGTGTGGGCCAATTTTACACTTGTAGGCTGTCAGTAAAACTGCAACTTTAAAACGCAAGATCCAAGGACAAGTTAATGGAAACTTCAGCAAAACAAGGATATCTGTGTCTGGTCTTTTAAAATAATTGATCATTTTAGCTAATTTCAAGCCTTCCCAGCTTAAGGAAGTGATTTCTCTTTTGGGATCTGGCTTCATGGATATAAGCAATCTTCAGATGCTGGTCCCTTATTTAAGGAACCATTTCTCACAAGTGAAGTTTGATGGTCAATATTGCCTGACCTCTAATTTGTTGGGAAGAGTGATGTGCAGTCCTGTTCTCAAATTACTTCTGCACCTATAAATCGCAGCAGATGTCACTGGGCCATGATAAGTGGAAACCCAAGCTTCCCTTTCCCTGCCCCCAAGGTGAACCCAAATGTTGTTCCTTACTGGCGTTGCATAGCTTGCACAGCATAGAGTGGGAACGTTCTGTTCTGCAGAGTCTAGTTACTCTTCAGATGAACTTTACTAAACCATTGGGAGAGCTGATCAATGTTGGAGCTTTTGAATTTTTTCAACTGATCTATCTTCCCTGCAGAATGGAAAGAAAATAGTATCGTGGCTAAAGATGCCGGTTCCAGCGGAAGTGTAAAATGAATGATAGGAAATCAGCAGCCTTGTTTAAGCAGCACTCTATTTTCTCTCTGAAGTGCCCATTTTGCCCAAACGCTAAAGATCAAATTCACACCCTTATTCTCTGCTACGTTTGCTGATCTCTGCTGCATCGCCCGTTGAAGAAAGTGTTGCTTTCCTCCGGGCAAAAGTTATCCAGTGTTTCTGCACTTGGCAGGGGAAAAGTAAATGGAACAACATCTTTGCAGCTTAAACACGACAAAAGGAAATATTTGAAGCAACACCAAGCATGATAGTACTAATAAAATGGAGATGAACAGAAAGGTTATGAGGAGTTGTTGAATGAGGTGACTGGCTTGTCCTTGCCTATGTTCAGGAGTTCGAGGAATGCTCAAAGTATTCCTTCAAGGCTCAGAGAACCAGCAGGATAGAAGGAAAACATTTGTCTCATTGTGCCTGACAGTGATACAGTTATCCAATTAGTCCCAGAGCCCTGTGATTTTTTTTGCATTTTAAGATGTATCCAATTCCCTTTTGAAAGCTACAATTAAATCTGCTTCCACTACCCGTTCCGGTAGTGAACTCCAGATCATCATCAAAAGTTGCTTTTGTCTTCAATCTACCCACAGGTTACTAGAATATCTGCTGGTGCCAACAGTTTCTCACGAACATGATAGTAAACAATTCTTATCTGCCCTTTAAAAACATTTATGTCTACTCCATCAATTTAAGATTACCCCACTGTGAGTAAAGGCTCTGCAGCATCCAAAATGGGACCTGTTAGAACTCGGCAAGTTCAAATAGTTATGAGGATGTGATTTTTAACGACAGTTTCTAATTTTTATAACGGTAATGCCATTAAATGTCAAAGGGAGAATGTGACATTATACAAATGTACAGCATGTGAATAGTTAATGAAAGAGAAAATGCTGGAAAATCTCAGCAGGTCTGGCAGCATATGTAGAGAGAGAAAAGAACTAACGTTTCGAGTCCGATGACTCTTTGTCACAGCTATTCATGTGAATAGTTAATGTTATGTTAAACTAGCCACCAGAGGGAGCTACGGGACAGTACTATAATTTGCACTGACTCTTAGATTTCTGGGAGAGACAAGAGAGTAAGCTGGAGAGAGTCCAGGAGAATAAAGTAGAAGAGGTAGAAGATTGTTAGGCCTAAAATACATCAGTTGTGTATTTGAGAGTTCTGTAGTTCGAGATAGCATAGTTAATATAGTAACCTTATACTTTAGGAATACGTACAAATCTTATTTAGTAGTGTTAATGAATTAGCTTTGTTTGTTAACAAAGCTTGTTCTTTACTCAACACTGCGCATCCAAGCCATCCCGGTAAAGCAGCAGAGAACAACACATGCTACCAGGAGTGGAAATATTACGGTTCCACATACAACACATGGTACCAGCTCTGGTTCCTAAAGTAAAATAATACGGTTTAGGGAGAAATAAAAAAAAATCTCCGTTTGAAGAAAACAAAACTTGCGGGGAACAAATCTCAACCATACTCCAGCAGCACCAACCAGCAACCTCGAAAAAGAAATACCCAGTCGAAGCTTCATGGACTGTCTACAGACTCCAAAGTCATTTAGGACATCTGGTAAAGTAGATTTGAACTGGAAAATGTTCAAACAAGAGTTTGAACAGTACCTCTTAGCCTTAAACCTCGAAACGGTCAGTGAGAAGTGAAAGATTGCGCTGTTACTAAATTTGGCTTGACCACCGGCTACAGACTTGTATTATGCATTACACTTTGAGAATGAATTTGAGAAAAATAAATTTAATGTGGTAATTGAAAAATTTGACAGCTATTGTGAGCTTAAAAGAAATGAAAAGCTGCGTGAATCACTGTAAAAGCAACATAAAGTAATGCTGGAAGATCCTAGTAATATATCCAGTGTGACTAAAAGTAACTAAAAATAGATGTTCCGAACAATTCTCTGGGGACGGTGGCGCGGAAATCCACTTCGGGGCTGACTACGTTGAAGCTATGGTGCTGCTAGAAAAATAGCGCACTACATAAGCCAGTTTGCACAAGCACATTTGGGGGGGAGGGGGGGAAACGCACTTCGGAAGACAGACGTTTTGTGCATGCGCAGTTGAACAAAACACATGATCCGGAAGTTGACCGTTCTGCGCATGCGCACTTGAAAAAAGAGCACGCTGGGCTACGACCGTTCCGCGCATGAGACGTTTGCACATGAGGTTAAGGGTGTGATGACATGTACGCAGTGTGGCTACGCTCACTTAAGAAAAAAATGCCCAGCTTTCGGAAAAAGCTGTTTAAAGTGCAGCAAACTAAACCATCTTGCCTCGCAATGCAGAACAGGAATGAAATTTCAACGAGCAGCTGAAGCAGTTTTCAGCATAAAACAACAAGCCAATTTTAACAAATATAAGAATACAGAGGAGAACCCTGTCATTGAAGAATATTACTTAGATATGGAAGATATATTCGGGTTAGATGATTATTGTGTAAATAACACGATTAAAAAAATAGACAGTACTCCACTAAAGACAGATGGAACCAATAGATTGATGGAATTGCATACCGTTGTGACATCGGATAGTAGTAATCTGACATGGTGATGCTGATACCACTGAAGACAAATGGACAATTCTGGTGATGCTGAATGCCACATTAATCAACTGTAAGCTTGTCACCAGAACAAGTGACCATTTCCAATTTTCTCAGCCTCTCAGATTTGGACCGCTTGAGAGTTCCACCAACAATTTTTGATCGAATTAAACAGCTGATTTCCTACTGTGGGAATGTGATTGAAACTCTAGGGGTATGTGACCTATAAGCAGGGGTGCACAATCGAAGTCACATCGTGCAATTCACCATTGTGGACACAAAGCTAGAGTGAACGTGTGTGAAGCCCTGAGCCTCGTTAAGCGACTATATGTTCCAGACAGTGTGAAGACAAAGGATCATTGTAACTGGCCACGAGATATGGTACAGCAGTCATCTGATGACGACAGTGAAGAAACATGATGCTGCATGCCAGAGGTGGTCACAGAGGACCAGACAGGCTTTGTCAAAGGTAGACAGCTTACCTCCAACATTAGGCACCTGCTGAATGTGATAATGACCCCATCCGGGGAGAGAACACCAGAGGTGATCGTCTCCCTAGACACAGAAAAGGCCTTCGACAGAGTCGAATTGAAACACCTCGTAGAGGTACTGGAGCAGTTCGGGCTTGGAACAGGATTCACCCCCTGGGTAAAACTCCTATACAGCGCTCTCATGGCGAGCGTATGGACAAACAACACCAACTCCCGATACTTCCAGCTGCCAGGGCACCAGACAAGGTTACCCACTGTCCCCGCTGCTGTTCGCCCTAGCGATTGAGCCATTAGCAGTTGCGCTCAGAGTGGCAAAACGCTGGAGGGGGATCCAAAGGGGCGGCAGAGAGCACAGAGTCTCACTCTATGCAGATGACCTGCTCCTCTACATTTCGGACGCACAAAGCAGCATGGCCGGAATCCTCGCGCTCCTGAAAGAGTTTGGCGCCTTCACGGGCTACAAACTCAACAAGAGCAAAAGCGAGATCATCCCGGTACACCCACAAGTTTGCGGGGCAGCACTAAAGGGGCTGCCGTTCAAACAAGCCCGACACAAATTCCACTACCTGGGGATCCAAATAATCCATAACTGGAAAGGGATCCACAAATGAAAATGAAAATCGCTTATTGTCACGAGTAGGCTTCAATGAAGTTACTGTGAAAAGCCCCTAGTCGCCACATTCCAGCGCCTGTTCCTTTGACAGAGGAAGTAAAAAAGGACCTGCAAAGATGGGACACACTCCTACTCTCCCTCGCGGGGAAAGTCCAGACGATCAAAATGAACGTGCTGCCCAGCTACCTCTTTCTATTCAGATCCATCCCGATCTACATCCCCAAGGCCTTTTTCAAAGCATTAGACAAACTAATCATGGTGTTTGTATGGGGTTGGGGGGGGGGGGGGGGGGGGGGGGAGGGGGGAGAGAATACTCGGATCCCAAAGAAGTTCTTACAAAAAACAAAATCGAGGGGAGTGCTAGCCCTCCCAAACCTACAATTCTACCACTGGGTGCGCGCAGAAGAGACCTCCTGCAAGGGGACCTCCCTCCGGGCCCTCGCCATGGCGGCACTCCCATCCCCACACAAAAAACACTCCAGCAGCCCGGTGGTGATAGCCACCCTCCAGTCCTGGAACCAACTGCGGCAGCAATTTGGCCTGACCAAAATGTCGGACAAAGCTCCCATCTGCAACCACCATAGGTTCACACCAGCACTGACTGACGCCACCTTCAAAAGGTGGAGACAGGACGGGGGGGACACTGACAGTCAGGGACCTATACACGGACGGCAGGGGCGCAACACAGGCCGAACTGAAGAGAAATTCCAGCTAGCCAGGGGTAATGAGCTAAGGTACCTGCAACTCAAAAACTTCCTATGAAAGGAGACAAGGGCTTACCCACAATCATCATGACAGACTTTACTGGAAGAGTTACTGGACGCAAACATATTAGAGAAAGGAAACTGTTGCGACATGTACGACCGACAGGTAGAAGGGGCCGACACCGTACTGGATGCAACAAGAATGTCTCTCCGGCACAAACAGATGCCTACTTATGCGTGTAAATAATTTTGCCAAGTGTACAGAGTTGCTGCGGCTGGGCGGGTGCAGCAGCATGGTAGCATTGTGGATAGCACAATTGCTTCACAGCTCCAGGGTCCCAGGTTCGATTCCGGCTTGGGTCACTGTCTGTATGGAGTCTGCACATCCTCCCCGTGCCAGCTTGGGTTTCCTCCGGGTGCTCCGGTTTCCTCCCACAGTCCAAAGATGTGCAGGGTAGGTGGATTGGCCATGATATATTGCCTTTAATGTCTAAAATTGCCCTTTGTGTTGGGTGGGGTTACTGGGTTAAGGGGATAGGGTGGAGGTGTTGACCTTGGGTAGGGTGCTCTTTCCAAGAGCCGGTGCAGACTCGATGGGCCGAATGGCCTCCTTCTGCCATGTAAATTCTATGATAATCTAGTTACATTATTTGAGTTTGTACTTCTCTCGTGTTGTTACTGTTTTTTTTCTCTTTTCTCCTCTGCCTTTGTGATTTGTGTGTGTGCCCTTCCCTTCTATATAGATATATATATATCATATCCTGTGCACATAACGGCAAAAATACTTTGTTCAAAAATCCAATTAAAAAACATTTATTAAAAAAAAGCAACAGATGATGGGCAAGAAGAAGACTGAAGGCCTATCTAGTTTATTTGCCAGTAGCGACGGCTTGACCACAAGTAGCATACAAGCCGTGCAGGACAGCGGTGAGACTGACAGATCTTAGATGGAATGTATAGAGGCTGACAATGAAAGTGCAACAGTGAACAGATCAACTGAGAGCACATCAATTGTGAACAGCCAACAAGAAAATGTAATCTTGGAGAATTTGACTCCAGATGAGCAGCGCAAGAGCTCAAAGAAACGTCAGATACTCCAAAGGGAACTGATATTAAAAAGATCAAAAATAAACCAGATAAGCCAAAAGGAACTAATCTTGAGAACACAAAGATTAACTACAGAACTTACACAAAGATACGACCCAGAAACCAAAGAACAACTAGCCAATGCATTGCAATTCAATGGAACAAAGGGCTGGATTCTCCCAAAATGAGACCATGTCCCCTCGCCGGTATAAAAAGGGTGGAGTTTACTTCTGAAATTCCTTGAAAAATGTTAAACGAATTCATAGCCCTGCAGGGGGCTAGCAGGGACTCAGAGTGAATCTCGCAGCTTTTGCTGCAGTTACGGGGCCCACACTTCCGGGTCGGAGGCTGTGCATGCGCACGGCGGCGATCTCCAGCGACCGTGCTGTGCTCCATGGCAGACTCGGACCGCAGAGCCATACCGAAGAAGGATACCCCCTTGGCCGCGTGCCCAAGCCTCAGCTCCCGCACATTTAATCCCCGGCCACCTATAAGGCCGCCCCTGGTTTCCGATGCGCTCGCCCCCGCCCAGGGCAGCCACGGACTGAGTCCGCAGCCGCCATGCAACCATCCCGACTGGAAAAAGGTGGTTAGTTCTACGTTGTCGGGAACTCGGCCAGTCGGGAGCGAGGGATTGATGAGTGGGCCTCTGATATTGGGCCGTTGGCGGTGCGGCGTCCTCTACGGTGACGCCGATTTTCGGTGCCGGGAGATCGCCGGTCCTGTGCCAGGCCCGATTACAGCGTCAAATTAGATTCTCTGCCCCGGCGCCGGCCGCGATTATGGCGTTGGACTACGGCAAAACCAGCCCAAAGTGTTTGAATCTGTAGTCACATTTGACAAACCATGCAGTATCGAAAGCAAACAAGTAAGGCACTGTAGCGTATTGTTTAGAAAAAAGCATAATTCAAACAAATTGCACAAGTAGGTATTTGCTCAAAGACCAGAAAGCAAACCGGCTTTTCGGGCAAAGGAGACAAGAAGTTGACACTAGAAGCACAGAAAAAAGACCACGTCAGGCAACAATGGGGTGGTTGAACCAATCGAAATCTAGTCGATTGAACTGATGACTTGTTGGTAATGTACCACACTACCACAGTGAATATTGAGTACAGACTCAATTCATGAACTGTTGAAAGTTAATAACTGCATTTTTAACCAACTTTGTAATTGTTGACATGCTGTGTGATAACTTGCATAAGAAATGTGTAGACATTCAACCTTGTATGCAAAAAGGTAACATTTGTTTCCAAAGAAAGACGGATGTGACATTATACAAATGTACAGAATGTGAAGAGTTAATGTTATGTAAAGATAGCCACAAGAGGGAGCTAAGGGACAGTACTATAAATTGCACTGACTCCTAGATTGCTGGGACAGATGAGAGAGTGAGCTAGAGAGAGTCCAGGAGAGTAGAGTAGAAGCGGTAGAAGATGGTTAGGCATAGGAGACATCAGTTGTGTATTTTAGAGTTCTGTAGTTAGAGATAGCATTGTTTAATTCAATAACCTTGGGCGCGATTCTCCGCCCCCCCCCCCACGACGGGTCGGAGAATAGCGGGAGGGCCTTCCCGACATTTTTCCCGACCTCCCGCTATTCTCCCCCCCCCCCCCCCCCCCACGGCCGCCCCACGACACTAATCGCTGCTCGCCGTTTTTTTACGGCGAGCAGCGATTCTTCCCTGTCCGATGGGCCAATTTCCCAGGCCTTTACGGCCGTTTTCACAAATTTAAACACACCTGCTATCACAGTTCGTGAAAACGGCCGCAAAGTGCCGTTCTGTACAACCATGCCACCGATTGACACGGCCGCACCATGGCCGTGCCAAGGGTGGCATGGGCCCGCGATCGGTGGGCAGCGGGTCTGATTCCCGCACACTATTTGACTCTCCGCCGCCCCGCAGGATCAGTCCGCGGGGCTGGCTGAGGGGCATGACGGACCGCGCATGCGCGGGTTTGACGCATATGCGTGATGACGTCATCTGCGCATGCGCGGGTTGGAGCCGTCCAACCTGCGCATGCGTGGCTGACGTCATCGTGCGCGTCAGCCGCCGTGAGTCTTGGCGGCCGGGCTTAGCGAACGTTCGCTAAGCCCGCGCTGCCGTTCTTCCCGGGGCCGCGATGCTAGCCCTGACCGGGGGGTGAATCGTGTACCGGGAGGGGGCGCGGAGGCTGCCGTGAAACACGGCCGGTTTCACAGCAGCCTTTACGACTCTCCGCATTTGCGGAGAATCGCGCCCCTTATACTTTAAGAATAATTACAAATGTTATTTAGTAGTGTTAATCAATTGGTTTTGTTTGTTAACAAAGCAGGTTCTTTGTTCAACACCACGCATCCAAACCATCCAGGTAAAGCAAAGCAGAGAACAACACAGAGATGATTTGATTCTCTCTTGTTGAAGATGATCATTGCCTGGTAGTTGTGTGAAGTGAATGTTACTTACCACTTATCAGCCCAAGCCTGAGTGTCGTCCAGGTCTTGCTGCGTAGGGCCAGGGACTGCCTCCGTATCAGATGAATGATGCTGAACATTATGCGGTCATCAGCGGACATCCCCAAAGGGAAGGTCATTGATGAAGCAAATGAAGATGTCTGGGCCCAGGGCACTACCCAGGGGAACTCTTAAAACTCCTGCAGTCCTGGGACTGAGTGTATGTTTTGTGTTATTGCAATCAATAACATTTAATACCAAATGGTATTAAACATGGAGCAGTACAGATTCTTCAGCTCAGGTATGATCAGTAGGCGGTAATCTGCAGTAAGTTTCTTTCTTCATGTTTGACCTCAAGCTACGAGACTTCATAGGTCTGGAGAAAATGTTATTTACTAACCATATACTGTGCTGCCACCTCTATCCTATTGGTGGAATAGACTGGACCCTTTGTTGGTAAGTATGATTCAGCAAGTATGATGACACCAAGCCTTGGCTTGGATAGAAACAGAATGTGCTGGGAAAACTCAGCATTTCTGGCAGACTCTGTGGAGAGAGAATCAGAGGTGATATTTCCAGTCTGTGTGATCCTTCTTGACAACCCCGAGACTTTAACTCTGTTTCTCTCTCCAAAGCTAATGATGCAAGACGGTACTTTGAATGTGAGTCTTTGCGGGTAATTAAGTCTTTACAGGTCCAGACGGAGTGACTAGAGAGAGAGTTGATCATTGGCTAAAGAGATGTGGATTGTCTCAAGACAGGATAGTTGGTAGGATTTTGCAAGCCCAGGCCAGATGGTGGGGGGTGAATATAGTGAGACATGAATCCAAGGTCCCGGTTGAGGCCGTATTCATGCGTGCGGAACTTGGCTATAAGTTTCTGCTCGCCGCTTCTGCGTTGTCGCGCGTCCTGAAGGCTGCCTTGGAGAACGCTTACTTGAAGATCATTGGCTGAATGCCCCTAACTGCTGAAGTCTTCCCCATCTGGAAGTGAACATTTCTGCCTTGTGATTTTCAAGATGCCCTCGATGTAGCCCGAGTGGTTCTCACACAGGGTCCCATTGCTTGATACGATAGGACGGCCTGGTGTGTTGGCCTTGTGTATCTTCGGGAGGCAGTAGAGATCTCCAACGCAGGGAGTACGTGCGATGAGAGAACGTAGGGTGATCTAAAGGTCTGGTTCAAAGGTCTTGATCAGTCTGTTGAGTTGGTCGGGTCTGTGGGTAACTATCTGCAGTGTTCTTGTTGTTGAGTTGGCGGTACAATTCATTGCAGTAGTCCGCTCTCTTCAGTATGATGATGGCCCCTCATTTGTCAGCTGGTTTGATGAAAATGTTGCGGTTGGTCTTGAGAGCGCGGATGGCGCAGCATTGTGCTGATGGAGGACATTAGTGAACCAGATGGGCTTTCACAAAAATTGGTAATGGTTTCACGGTCATCTCTAAACTTTTAATTCCAGATTGTATTATTGAATTCAAATTTCACCATCTGCCGTGGCAGGTTTGAAACAGAGTCCTCAGAATGTTACATGGTAGCACAAGGGTAGCATGGTACCACAGTGGTTAACACTGTTGTTTAACAGCTCCAGGGTCCCAGGTTCGATTCCCGGCTTGGGTCACTGCCTGTGCAGAGTCTGCATGTTCTCCCTGTGTCTGCATGGGTTTCTTTCGAGTGCTCCGGTTTACTCCCACAGTCCAAAGATGTGCAGGTTAGGTGGTTTACGGGGATAGGGTGGAGGTGTGGGCTTAAATAGGGTGCTCTTTGCAGAGCCCAGTGCAAACTCGATGGGTCGAATGGTCTCCTTCTGCACTGTAAATTCTATGATTCACTGGGCCTCTGCATTAATAGTCCAGTGACAAAACCACTGCGCCAACACCTCCCCAAATATGTCCCGAAATTGAGAAATAAAGCATGTGAAATTTGGCTTTGTTGCAGGTGTAACACTGACACCACTAGAGGGCAGCCTTTAATAAGGATTGTCGGCCTCTGTCACATGGTGCCAAAGCAAAGCAGTTAAATATTTGTTTTCATCTGCTCATACATCACTGATGGTGCTTGTCTCTTGTTATCGTTTTTTTGTAGTTTTACATAAATTAAATCATTGAATATATTGGCCACGTGAGACAGGGGCCGGGATTCTCCGAGCCTTCCACGCTGCAATTGCGGCTGGCGCAGGGGCGGAGAATGGGGATCTGACGCCTTCCCGGGATTCACCGGCGACCGGAGAATCGCCACCAGTCGAGCGCGCGCAATCGACGCGGCACCGGTCGGGGGCCGTTGAACGACGCCGTTCGAGTTCCCACCGGCGTGGTTCACGTATGGTTCGACCCGGCGGGAGCTCGGAGTCTCGGCTGAGGTGGCCGTCGTGGTGGGAGGCGGGAGATCCGTAACCGAGGGGGAGCGTCCATGACGGCTAGGCCTGATCGGGGGCCACTGATCAGCAAGTGCGTGATCGGGGGGGGGGGGGCCTACTTCTTCGGCGCCGACCCGCTGTGTGGGTCCGCCATGTTGCGCGGGCCGGCGCTGCGACCACCGCGCGCATACGCGGACCCGTGGCCGGAGGTGCAGGGACTCGTTTCGGTAGCCGGAGATGCGCGGAGCACTCGGCGCACCCCCTTAAAAATGGAGAATCACTCTGGACTTTCTAGAAAAAAGTCCGGAGTGATTTGCGCCCGTTTTCTCGCGGGCGTGGGGACGTAGACCCATTATTGGAGAATCCGGCCCAGGATGTCCCATGAGGTAGTGGGCTCCGCAGTGCCGGGTATTTCTTTCCTTCCCTGTCACAGTTGTGCCTCGTCATTAAGGTGTTGGAAGTCAAAATATTTTACAGCTTGATGGACAAGTTGTCACCATTCAGAACGATTTGCTGCAAACTGCTTCCGGTCGTTAAGGTTGGTGCTGGTGATCCAGCACTGAATCTCATCATCAGTGTTGGCCTTCTGAGGGAGGTTACTGCTGAGGGAGTGCTGACTGAACACATGTCAGCGTCTCAACTTCCACATGCACAGGGGGGGCTGGAATATTTGTCTAACCAAGTGTGGGTTGACAGATGGGTTTTCTTTTGGCAGCATTCAAGGACAGATCAAACCTCTTGTTTGTAGAATTGAAGAGATCGAAAGAGGCTTGCAAATCCGGTGCAAATCCGTTGGCAATGATGCGGCAGTCATCCGCCAAATGTAGATCGTGTATACTGTAATCTGTGGAAGCAACCGAGATTTAAAGAGTTTGCTATCTCGATGGTATTTAATACTGACACCAGTCCTCAATGGCAGAACAGACAAAGATTGCATTAGGCCAGCTGTGAAGACAGAACATTGTACCTGGCAAGGTGATCCCAGTCATTGTGAACTGATTTGTCTCCATAATTTGACCACCATCCCATCATGATCCCATGCAAAATGATAGTGCCCCAAGGTTTCCCACATTAAACAAAGTAATTTAGTTAATATATAGATTAAACCTTTTTCCCCCTCAGTGATGCTTGCGAGTCTGAAAAAACGATTTAGATGAGGTGAAATGGAAAGCTGCTGAGCTGTTGAAAAGCATGTGATCTGAATCATTGGAAGTACTATCTGAAAGTTAATAAGGTATTTGGCTTGTTATACTCTTGACGTATCATAAGCTGCTTCCTTGATGTGCACTCTGACAAAGGAGGGTTCGGACTTGGAGATAACTTTAACACATTTATTAAACTGTTAACAATTCTCCTACTTGGATTCGACTCTCCTGTTAATCCTGCTATAGCTACTCAGACTGACGAACCAGTCTGCTACAATCCACGTGGTGGGTGTGATGTGTTCCAATCAACCCTGTGTCTGTACTCACTGAGTGTCTGCACTGGAAAGAGGAAGATCACGTGTACTGTGTCCTTTATATATGGGTTGGTGTAATGCCCCCCTGTGGTAGTGTCACCTCTGTGTGTATCGTGAATGCCCATTGGCCGTGTCCTATCTTACTGACCTATTGGTTGAATGTCTGTGTGTCGTGTCTCTGGTGCTCCCTCTAGTGTCTAGCTAGTCTACGTGTATTTACATGAACACCTTGTGTATTTACAGTGATGCATATCAAAACAGTATTCACTTGCAAGAACCTCGAAAGCTACTTTCTGAATCTTTGACCAACATTCTGGAAATAACAGGCCATGCACATATTGTGTGACAACTAATGATGAAAAGTTTTTTTTTAATGTTCTTATTTGAGTTTTTATTTTGTACACATCAAGATAGAAATACACAAGTCTGTACAAACCCATTACTGTTCGCCAACGCCCGAATTGGAGTTAGCCTCCAACACCTCACACCCCCCCCTCCCCACACCCCCCCCACCCCCCCTCCCCCACCCCTTGCTCTCCCTAATCTCCCCTCCCTTTTTCCTTATACATTATATTTTCATTATTGGTTTTCATTGTGCATAGTAGGGGAGTGGGGGGCACGTAGGGTGTGGTCGGCCTATGTGCCTCCGTATTTACTCCCTCTCTCTCTTCCTATTTGTTGCTGTTTGTGGTCTCTCTGTGATTTCCCCCCCATTCCCCCCCCCCCCCCCCCCCCCCCCCACCCCGGCCTCACTCTATTGGCTACAAACAGGTCCTGGGACAGGTTGGTGAATGGTGTCCACACCTTGTGGAGGCCCTCTTCCAACCCCCAGATGGTGAATTTTATTTTCTCCATTTGCAGAAATTCCGACAGGTCAGCCAGCCAGTCTGCAGCTGTGGGTGGTGCTGCTGATCGCCAGCCGAGCAGGATTCTCCGGCGTGCGATTAGGGAGATAAGGCTGGGCCATCGGCCACTCTCCCCATAAAGAGTTCTGGCTGGTCCAATACCCCGAAGACTGCCACGTTTGGGCACGGCTCCACCCTCACCCCCACAACCTTGGACGTCACCCCGAAGAAGACTGTCCCGAACTCAACAAGTCTGGGCGTGCCGAAAACATGTGGGTGTGGTTGGCCATACCTCCCTGGCACCGTTCGCATTTGTCCTCCACTTCCGGGAACAAGTTCATTCGGGGCCTGGTTAAGTGTTCTCTGTGTACCACTTTCAGCTGCATTAGGTTTAGCCTTGTGCATGTGGAGGTGAAGTTGGCCCTGTTCAGTGCTTCGCTCCAGAGACTCCACCCTATTTCAATCCTAGCTCTTCCTCCCATATTGTCTTGGCTCATCTAGTGTGGAGCATGCTTTCCCCAGTAGTCACCCGTACAGGTGCCACCCCCCCCCCCCCCCCCCCCCGCCCCCCAAGTTGCACATGTCTAATAGTTATTCCAATATTGCAGCACGGTAGCACAAGTGGATAGCACTGTGGCTACACAGCGCCAGGGTCCCAGGTTTGATTCCCAGCTTGGGTCACTGTCTGTGCAGAGTCTGCACTTTCTCCCCGTGTCTGCGTGGGTTTCCTCCGGGTGCTCTGGTTTCCTCCCACAGTCCAAAGACATGCAGGTTAGGTGGATTGGCCAAAAGTGGTTAGGAGGGGTTCTTGGGTTACGGGGATAGGGTGGAAGTGAGGGCTTAAGTGGGTCAGTGCAGACTCGATGGGCCGAATGGCATCCTTCTGCACTGTATGTTCCATCTATGTAGTGTTTGTCTTGGCACCAGTGGGTAAGTCCTTCTTTCCCGACAGAGGAAGGGTTTGACATGCATGAGTCATAACTCGTTCCCCTGGTCAGTTGGTGCCTCTCCGTCAGTTCTTCTTGTGTCGTCAGCTTTGTCCGTGTAGAAGTCATTAACTCCCCCCCCCCCTCCAAAATCCTGTCTCCACCTTTTGAAGATGGCATCCATGTTGGCTGCAGTGAACTTGTGATTGTTATAGATGGGGACCATCTATTGTTAGAGAAGTCTTTGGGGATTAGATCAGTATGGATCGAAACAGGAAGAGGAACCTGGGCAGTATGTTCATCTTGTAACTGTTAAAAGTTAACAACTAAACACGACGGATTGAATTTTCCCGGACCCTTTGGAAGTAGGTATGAAGGCAGAGGGTTCAAACAAATATTGGAAAAAAAGGTTTGCCAAGAGTTCCGTCCACTGCTGTGCGCTGCAACCATGCTGAAAACCCACACAACCACAGTGAGATGCCAATTAAGGTTGTTGCGTGACTAATCATCGGCAGTTTGCACACCACAAGGCGGTTTTGCCAGAACCGTGTGGGCCCCTCGGTCTGCCAGGTGCCCAGCAACTAACAGGAGGCGGCTTCACAGTATGAGATGGGAGCTGAAGGAGTTTTAATGGTTAACGCTGTCCTCCCATCTCACAGCTGCAGCATTGAGTGAGGATTTCCTGGAGATGGATGTCTCCAGTTGCCATGGGTTAACACAATGGCAGCAGCTCCCTTTGTATTGATGCTGCCTCCATCACCTTCATGCTGCTCCTGCCGCTTGCCGTTCGGTGACACAGCGAGGGCCGCCAGCCTTCTTTACGGTGGGGCTGAGCTGAATTCACCTCTGGAGCCTTCCCACCATCCCTAATTGGATGGCAAAAAGCGGAGGCAGTCTCCTAATTGGCCGCCAACTTTAAAAATTAAGCCAGCAGGCGCAGTGTGGCAGTGAACGGTGTTGGGACCCGCAAATGGCCCTGCCTCCCAAATACTTTAAAAGTTGGGAAAATTCAGCCTTTTCAAAAATAAATTTAGAGTACCCAATTATTTTTTCTCCAATTAAGGGGCAATTTAGTGTGGCCCATCCACCTACCCTGCACATCTTTGGGTTGTGGGGGTGAAACCCACGCAGACACTGGGAGAATGTGAAAACTCCACAGACAGTGACCCAGGGCCAGGATTCGATCCCAGGTCCTCAGCGCCACAGTCCCAGTGCTAACCATTGTGCCACATGCCGCCCCTGAAAATCCAGCCTTAAATGTTGAAAATAAATAGATGTGAACCATCTAAATGGTTGCATTTATCTGCACTGAATAACTCTCGGGTTATTGGATAAAACAGCTCTGTCTAAAAGTGAAAAAATGATCTTCGTGAAATGTTCTTAGTGGAGTACAGAGTCAATAGACAATACAGCAATACAACGAACCACAGGAACGCATTGACTTTACTATTATTATTATGCTATGGTGTAACCTATCCATTGACTAGTAACAAGTAGTTGTTATGGGGGACTTTAACTTTCCAAATATTGACTGGAAATACTATAGTTCGAGTACTATAGATGGGTCAGTTTTTGTACAGTGTGTGCAGGAGGGTTTTCTGACACAGTATGTAGACAGGCCAACAAGGGGCGAGGCCACATTGGATTTGGTACTGGGTAATGAACCCGGCCAGGTGTTAGATTTAGATGTAGGTGAGCACTTTGGTGATAGTGATCACAACTCGGTTATGTTTACTTTAGCAATGGGCAGGGATAGGTATATACCGCAAGGCAATAATTATAGCTGGGGGAAAGGCAATTATGATGCTATTCGGCAAGATTTAGGATGTATAGGATGGGGAAGGAAACTGCAGGGGATGGGTACAATCGAAATGTGGAGCTTTTTCAAGGAACAGCTACTGCATGTCCTTGATAAGTATGTACCTGTCAGGCAGGGAGGAAGTTGTCGAGCAAGGGAACCGTGGTTTACTAAGGAAGTTGAAGCACTTGTCAAGAGGAAGAAGAAGGCTTATGTTAGGATGAGACATGAAGGCTCAGTTAGGGCACTTGAGAGTTACAAGTTAGCCAGGAAGGACCTAAAGGGAGAGTTAAGAAGAGCGAGGAGAGGACACGAAAAATCGTTGGCGGATAGGATCAAGGAAAACCCTAAGGCTTTCTATAGGTATATCAAGAACAAAAGAATGACTAGAGTAAGATTAGGGCCAATCAAGGATAGTAGTGGAAAGTTGTGTGTGGAATCAGAGGAGATAGGGGAAGCATTAAATGGATATTTTTCATCAGTGTTTACACGGAGAAAGACAATGTTGTCGAGGAGAATACTCAGGTTCAGTCGACCAGGCTAGATGGAATTGGGGTTCAAAAGGAGGAGGTGTTAGCAATTTTGGAAAATGTCAAAATAGTCCCCTGGGCCAGATGGGATTTATCCTAGGATTCTCTGGGAAGCAAGGGAGGAGATTGCAGAGCCTTTGTCCTTGATCTTTATGTCGTCTTTGTCGACAGGAATAGTGCCGGAAGACTGGAGGATAGCAAATGTTGTCCCCTTGTTCAAGAAGGGGAGTAGAGACAACCCTGGTAATTATAGACCTGTGAGCCTTACTTCGGTTGTGGGTAAAATGTTGGAAAAGGTTATAAGAGATAGGGTTTATAATCATCTTGAAAAGAACAAGTTGATTAGCGATAGTCAACACGGTTTTGTGAAGGGTAGGTCATGCCTCACAAACCTTATTGAGTTTTTGAGAAGGTGGCCAAACAGGTGGATGAGGGTAAA
Source organism: Scyliorhinus canicula (assembly GCF_902713615.1). Lineage (NCBI taxonomy): Eukaryota > Metazoa > Chordata > Chondrichthyes > Carcharhiniformes > Scyliorhinidae > Scyliorhinus > Scyliorhinus canicula. The sequence goes on along the minus strand of NC_052150.1, from coordinate 19,525,360 downwards.
GCGGTTGATGTGGTGTATATGGATTTCAGTAAGGCGTTTGATAAGGTTCCCCGCGGTAGGCTATTGCAGAAAATAAGGAAGTATGGGATTGAAGGTGATTTAGCGGTTTGGATCAGTAATTGGCTAGCTGAAAGAAGACAGAGGGTGGTGGTTGATGACAAATGTTCATCCTGGAGTTCAGTTACTAGTGGTGTACCGCAAGGATCTGTTTTGGGGCCACTGCTGTTTGTCATTTTTATAAATGACCTGGAAGAGGGCGTAGAAGGATGGGTTAGTAAATTTGCAGATGACACGAAGGTCGGTGGAGTTGTGGATAGTGCTGAAGGATGTTATAGGATACAGAGGGACATAGATAAGCTGCAGAGCTGGGCTGAGAGGTGGCAGATGGAGTTTAATGCGGAAAAGTGAGGTGGTTCACTTTGGAAGGAGTAACAGGAATGCAGAGTACTGGGCTAATGGCAAGATTCTTGGTAGTGTAGATACACAGAGAGATCTCGGCATCCAGGTACATAAATCCCTGAAAGTTGCCACCCAGGTTAATAGGGCTGTTAAGAAGGCATATGGTGTGCTAGCCTTTATCAGCAGGGGGATTGAGTTTCGGAGCCACAAGGTCATGCTGCAGCTGTATATAACTCTGGTGTGGCCGCACCTGGAGTACTGCGTGCAGTTCTGGTCACCACATTATAGAAAGGATGTGGAAGCTTTGGAAAAGGTTCAGAGGAGATTTACTAGGATGTTGCCTGGTATGGAGGGAAGGTCTTACGAGGAAAGGCTCAGGAACTTGAGGTTGTTTTCGTTAGAGAGGAGAAGGCTGAGAGGTGACTTAATAGAGACATATAAGATAGTCAGAGGGTTAGATAAGGTGGACAGTGAGAGTCTTTTTCCTCGGATGGTGATGACCAACACGAGGGGACATAGCTTTAAATTGAGGGGTGGTAGATATAGGACAGATGTCAGAGGCAGTTTCTTTACTCAGAGAGTAGTAGGGGTGTGGAACGCCCTGCCTGCAACAGTAGTAGACTCGCCAACTTTAAGGGCATTTAAGTGGTCACTGGATAGACATATGGATGAAAATGGAATAGTGTAGGTCAGATAGGCTTCAGATGGTTTCACAGGTCGGCGCAACATTGAGGGCCGAAGGGCCCGTACTGCGCTGTAATGTTCTATGTTCTATTGCTTTATAGTAAAGGGGAAGGCAAAAGTACGCATTGGAAAGTGAAAATTGCAAATTTACTGAGAGAGATTATGACTTTGATCATAGTACTTTACCCACTCAGCATTCTGGCATTTCAACTAATCATTTCAATAATCATAACATCACAGGAGGCCACCCAGCCCATGCTGATGTGTTATCTGTGTTGGTCTAACATCGACTGCAACTGGATGCAGTAAAACTAGAAACAGGTTTCCGACACAGGAGATGGTCCAACACTGTTTTATTGAACCTGTTGATTGCTGAACATAATTTGCTGTGAGTTCACACTCTATGAACCTCACTGATAACCTCCTACTGGCTTGACCAGATTAGCTCTCTATCACATAGTGATGATGTTCATTGGCCTGTGCACTGCGACTATCTCCCTAGCCGTGTCCTGTGAGAGAGAGAGAGCCTTAATGCCCTGTGGGCTTTATAGTGGCCTGTGGGCTTGATAGTGGTGGTGTCCTGCCTGGTGACTGGTTGTTCTGTATCGTGTGTGTTCATTGGTTATCCTGTGTGTCAATCACTGCCTGTCTGCATCTCATGATATATATGAGTAGATATTATGACACATGCCAGCTCTCTGTGGAGCTGGAACAATCCATCCATCCCATCCCATTCTTCGACTCTGTCCTTGAAGCCCTGCAAGTTAATCGATTGAATTCCCCAGCAGGCATGGTGAGATTTCAGTTTGGATCTTTTGTGTTAATACTCTGGACTGCCAGATTTCTAGTGCACTAGTACAATGCAAGGTTAAATAGGAGGGGAACCCAGTGAGATTTGAACCCACAGCTCTGGTTTCTGAGACCTTTGCCCTTAACGCCTGATCTCTGGAGTCACTTGCCCACAGTTAGCCACTGTGATTTAGCTAATATCATCTTCTGGCGCAGTGACCAGTAACATTCACACAACTGGGATCAACATCCTTTTCATTGTCAGATGCTGATTCATAGTTCTTCCGCATTTCCTGACCCTTGATCAGTTGAACACGAAGCTGAATTGCCTGGCTATAGTTGCAGAGGGCACAAAAGTCCTGGAGAATTTGCACTGAAAACAACAAAACACTAGTTCATCGATTTATTGTAGCCTTACTGTGTGTTCCAACAATTTTGGTTTGACAAAAAAATTATTAACAGTGGTTTACATTTACTGTGTAGATTGCGTTAGTGCTAGGGTCCCAGGTTCGATTCCCAGCTTGAGTCACTGTCTGTGCGGAGTCTGCACGTTCTCCCTGTGTCTGCGTGGGTTTTCTCCGAGTGCTCCAGTTTCCTCCCACAAGTCCCGAAAGACGTGCCTGTCAGGTGAATTGGACATTCTGAATTCTCCCTCCGTGTACCTGAACAGACGCTGGAGTGCGGCGACTAGGGGCTTTTCACAGTAACCTCATTGCAGTGTTAATGTGAGCCTACTTGTGACACTAATAAAGATTATTAAATGACAGGCAGGACAAGATCATTCAAACCTGCCCAAACCATGATGGCCCACATCATGAGTTGGACACTTCCGATCCCCCAGCTCACATGTAATCTCCCGGGAGAGGCAAAAGTCACTCAAGAAGTGGTAGGGGGAATAATGTAGAAATTTCTCTCCAGCCCTCCCTCAGGTAATTCAAACAAGCCCAGGAGATTATATTAATTATGCTTGTGTTAACAGTTGACTGAGAACATGGGATTGCTACAGTGCAGAAGGAGGCCATTCGGCCCATCGAGTATGCAGCATTCCTCTGAAAGAGCACTCTATCTAGGCCCACTCCCTCACCGGATCCCTGCACTGATGTTACCCCAGTCCAGCTCCCTTTTGAAGGTACACAGAGAACCCACGCACACTGAACAAGCTGGCAACATATTCCAACCCTCACTGCACACAGTCAAAATGAAGAACCGCCATCATCCAGCCTCTTTCTACCCATGAGCAGTTTAAGTGCATCACCTCTGGATAAAAGCGAGTGAGGAGAACATTGAAAAAGTTGTGCTGGAGTCTTCCGGTAATAGTCATGAAGGAGTAGGTCGCACATGCGGTAGCTCCCGCTCGGGTCAGACTTTGGACCTTTTCCATGATTTATTTCTCGGATTTTACTTGGAAAATTGATAGTGGATGCGACCGTGAGGAGCCACAGCAATGCATGGAGAGCCGGACCAGGAGTGCTCGCAAAGGAAGAAATAGGTGAACAGCGAAGGCCTGGGTTGAAGCTGCAGTGGGAAAAAGAATGGCGGTGGACTGGAGTCCTGGCTCGGCGACCCAGCGGTCGACGGAGCAGTTGATGAAGTTTATCCAAGTGGGCTTCGCCAAGCAGAAACAGGAATGCTTGGACCCGATTAGGGAGTCGTTTGCTCGACTGGAACAGAGATTGGATGCTCAAGATCGGGCCATCCAGAAAGTGGAGAAGGCACTGACCGAGCACGAGGAACACCAAACAGCAGTGGAGGTGGAGGTAGGGATGCTGAGAGACCAGCAGAAAAGGATCCAGGAGAAGGTGGAGGATCTAGAGAATAGGTCGTGCCGGCAGAACTTGAGGATCGTTGGTCTCCCGGAGGGGTCCGAAGGAGAGGATGCTGGGACATACATAGCGGATATGCTTGAGATGCTAATGGGGGATTGGACGTTCACCCGACCCTTTGAGGTGGACAGGGTGCACAGAGCACTCGTCAAGAAGCCGCGTATAAGAGACCCCCCGAGGGCGATGGTGGTGAGATTGCACAGGTACCTGGATAAAGAGCATATTTTACGATGGGCCAGGCAGACACGGAGCTCTAAGTGGGAGAACAGCATCTTGCTCATTTACCAAGACCTGAGCGCGGAGATAGCCAGGAGAAGAGCGGGATTCAACCAAGTAAAGTTGGCCCTTTTCAAGAAGAAGGTGAAGTTTGGGTTGCTGTATCTGGCCCGTCTTTGGGTCACCTATGAGGAGCAACACCTCTTTTTTGAGTCGCTCGAGGAAGCGATGGACTTCGCCAGAAGGAAAGAGCTGGCAGGGTACTGAGGTGTTTGAACTTTGCTGTAGTGTTCATGTTAAAAATGTTTTTGTTTTTGCACTATATTTGTAATGCCTTCTGTATCGATCCTGGAGCTGCCGCATATTGTTTTATTTGTATTTAAAGTTTGCATTTGTACTGGTGGGGGATGGAGGTGTGAATGTTCGATGTGGGGTTTTTCTTTTCTTTTTGTTTCTTTCGGTTAACTGGGCTGGGAATGGGGGGGAAACAATAGGTGGGTAAATGTTTGGTGCCATGGACGGGGGCTACCATGCTCGCTGGGCGGGTTGGCTCACGGAAGCACAGTGGGGGGGTGAGCAGATGTTATGCTTGTTGAAGGGGGCTGTTTTTACAGTGATGTTATTGGGGGGGAGGAATTGCTCTGCGGATGGGGGAGGGACTGTTGCTGGGGGACAAAAGGGGCGTCGGGGATGGAGGCTGCCTGAGAGCGGGCCTGCGGGTGCATGGGGCGCGAGCTAGAGACTGGACTAAGAAAGGTGATGGCTGATCGGCGGGGGGACCTCCCCCCCCCCCCCCCCCCCCCGACAAGGCTGATGACTTGGTACGTTGGAGGGCTAAGTGTGCCGGTTAAGATGACATGCGTGTTCACGCATTTGAGGGGATTGAAGGCGGACGTAGCAATGTTAATGTTACAGAAGACGCATCTGAGGGTAATCGATCAGACTAGACTAAGGAAGGGATGGGGTGGGCAGGTATTTCATTCGGGACTGGACTCTAAGACTAGAGGGATTGCAATCCTGATTAATAAGCGAGTGTCATTCGAGGCGGGAAGAATAGTTGCGGATGTGGAGGGTCGGTACATCATGGTTAGTGGGAAGCTGAAAGGGCTGCAGTGGTACTCGTGAATGTTTACGCACCAAACTGGGATGATGTGGAGTTTATAAGGAGGATGTTGGAGAAGATCCCAGACCTGGACTCGCAAAGCTGGTCATGGGGGGGGGGTCTTCAACACAGCCATTGACCCAAGGCCAGACCAGTCGAGCTCAAGGACAGGCAGGGTGCCAGCAATGGCAAAGGAGCTAAAAGGGTTTATGGAGCAGATTGGGAGGGGTGGACCCATGGAGGTTTGGGCGGCCGAGGTTGAAGGAGTTCTCTTTCTACTCACACATACATAAAATGTACTCCTGGATTGACTTTTTCATCTTCAACAGGGCTTTACTGATGGGGGTAGTGGGCACTGAGTACTCAGTGATCACGGTCTCGGATCATGCCCCGCACTGGGTGGACTTACAGGTGAATAAGGAGTGTGGCCAGTGCCCGCATTTGAGATTGGATGTCAGACAGTTAGCGGATGAGGAGGTGTGCGGGTGGGTGAGGAAATGCATCCACCAGTGGTCCCAGGTTTGATTCCCGGCTGGGTCACTGTCTGTGTGGAGTCTGCACGTCCTCCCCGTGTGTGCGTGGGTTTCCTCCGGGTGCTCCGGTTTCCTCCCACAGTCCAAAGATGTGTGGGTTAGGTGGATTGGCCATGCTAAATTGCCCGTAGTGTAAGGTTAATGGGGGGATTGTTGGGTTACGTGGGTTTAAGTAGGGTGATCATTGCTCGGCACAACATCGAGGGCCGAAGGGCCTGTTCTGTGCTGTACTGTTCTATGTTCTATGACACGGGGGAAGTCTCAGCAGCAATGGTCTGGGAGGCCCTGAAGGCGATGGTCAGAAGGGAGCTGATGTTGAGACGGGCCCACAGGGAGAAGGTACATAGAGCAGAGACAGACTGACTGATGGGGGAAATACTTCAGGTCGACAGGAGATATGCGGAGACCCCAGAGGCAGGGCTTTTAAAGGAACGACGGAGGCTACATGCGGAGTTTGGCTTGCTAACTACAGGGAAGGCAGTGGAGCAGCTGAGGAAGGTGAGGGGGGTGATATATGAATATGGAGAGAAGGCCAGCAGAATGCTTGTGCAGCAGCTCAGAAAAAGGGAGGCAGCCAGGGAGATCGGGAAAGTGAAGAACAGAGCCGGGAACTTGGTCAGTGATTCAGCAGGGATTAACAGGGCGTTCAATGAGTTTTATAGCAGGTTATATGAGTCGGAACCCCCAGCTGGGCCGGAATGGATAAGGCAAATCTTAGGGGGGGCTGAAGTTCCCGAAGGTGGAGGAAGCGCTGGTAGAAGGTCTGGGGGCACGATTGGGATTGAAGAAACAGCAGAAGGGTCTGAAGGCCATGCAGTCGGGTAAAGCCCCTGGACATGACGGGTACCTAGTGGAGTCTTATAAAACATTCTCTGGGATATTGGGGTCGCTGCTGATGAGGACATTCAATGAGGCAAGGGAGCGAGGGGTGCTTACCCCGACGATGTCACAGGCCACTATCTCATTGATCCTGAAGTGGGATAAGGACCCGGAGCTACCCGGTTCCACAGACCGATCTCCTTATTAAATGTTGGCGCCGAACTGTTGGCCAAAATCTTGTCCTCTAGGATCGAAGACTGTGTTCCGGATATGATTGGGGAGGAGCAGACAGGATTTTTTAAGGGCAGGCAGTTGGCGGCCAACGTTAGAAGACTGTTGAATGTGGTCATGATGCCCCCAGAGGGTAGGGACGTAGAGGTAGTGGTCGCAATGGTTGCAGAGAAGGCCTTTGATCGGGTGGAATGGGATTATCTGTTTGATATGCTGGGGCGGTTTGGGTTTGGATGGGGCTTCATGACTGGGTTAGGCTGCTGGAGCAGGTGCCCGTGGCAAGCGTTAAGACGGAGAGGTTGACATCAGGCTTTTTAAGCTGCACTGGGGGAAGAGGCAGGGTGCCCCCTCTCCCCACTGCTGTTTGTGCTGGCCATAGAGCCGCCAGCAATTGCACTGAGAGCCTCAAGGGGCTGGAAGGGGCTGGTTCGGGGAGGGCTGGAACACAGAGTCTCGCTATATGCAGACCACCTGCTCCTATATGTTTCTGACCCACGAGAGGGGTGGGAGAAATTATGAGGATTCTGGGAGAATTTGGCCAGTTTTTGGGTTATAAATTGAACATGGGGAAAAGTGAGATGTTCGCGATCCAGGCAAGGGGGCAGGAGAGGCAACTGGGGGAGCTGCCATTTAGAGTGTTAGGGAGAAGCTTTCGGTATCTAGGCATCCAGGTGGCACGGCAATGGGAACGGCTACATAAGCTAAATTTGACCCAACTGGTGGACCAAATGAAGGAAAACGTCCGAAGGTGGGACATGCTCCCGCTATCACTGACAGGGAGGGTGCAGACAGTTCATATGACAGTCCTCCCAAGATTCCTCTTTGTGTTCCAGTGTCTCCCCATCTTTATTCCATGGGCCTTTTTTAAACGGGTAAACAAGGTGATCTCTGGCTTTGTATGGGCGGGCAAGACCCCGCGAGTAAAAAAGGGGATGCTGGAGCGTAGCGAGGGGGAGGGCGGGTTGGCGTTGCTGAACTTTAACAATTACTATTTGGCGGCAAATATGTCCATGATGAGGAAGTGGGTGGTGGGGGGGGGGGGGGGGGGGGGGGGGGGAGGCTGCATCATGTAAGGGCACGAGTTTGGGGGCATTGGTAATGGCACCTCTGCCGTTCCTGCCGGCATGTTACTCCAACAGCCCCGTGGAGGTAGCGTCCCTGAGAGTCTGGGGGCAATGGAGGAGACATGTGGAAGCCGAGGGAGTATCGGTTTGGTCTCCAATCTGCAATAATCATCGGTTTGCCCCAGGGAAGCTGGATGGAGGGTTCAAGAGATGACAGAGAGCAGGGATTGAGAGGATGGGAGATATGTTCATAGAGGCGAATTTTCCCAGCCTGAGGGAGTTGGAGAAGAAATTTGAATTGACGGGAGGGAATGAGTTTAGGTACCTGCAGGTGCGGGACTTCCTACGCAGGCAGGTCTCAATCCTGCTCCTGCCGCCAAGGGGGATACAGGACAGGGTAGTGCCCATAATGTGGGTGATTGAGGGGAGGGTTTCGGACATCTATAAAGAACTCATGGGGTCAGAGGAAATGCAGACACAGTGATGTCCCTTAACATGATCAGCATAGGAATTGGCAGAAAGTCCAAACAAAAATAATGACCAGCTCATTATACCAGAACATAATAATATAGATCACGTGAGGTAATGTAAAATACAACCGTAAATTTATTTGACTAAAGCCGTGTTCGCAAAAGAGATTCTCGTAGCGAACATGACATGTAACAAGATTGCCGTGAAGTTATCCTTCTTAGTGACAATGGTGAAACACAGTAAGAACTCTGACAACACCAGGTTAAAGTCCAACAGGTTTGTTTCAAACACTAGCTTTCAGAGCACTGCTCCTTCCTCAGGTGAATGAAGAGGTAGGTTCCAGAAACATATATATAGACAAAGTCAAAGACGCAAGATGATACTTTGAATGCGAGTATTTGCAGGTAATTAATGCTTTACAGATCCAGAGATAGAGGTAACCCCAGGTTAAAGAGGTGTGAATTGTCTGAAGCCAGGACAGTTGGTAGGATTTTGCAAGCCCAGGCCAGATGGTGCGGGGTGAATGTAATGCAACATGAACCCAAGGTCCCGGTTGAGGCCGTACTCATGTGTGCGGAACTTGGCTATAAATTTCTGCTCGGCGATTCTGCGTTGTCGCGCGTCCTGAAGGCTGCCTTGGCAAACACTTACCCGGAGATCAGAGGCTGAATGCCCTGGACTGCTGAAATGTTCCCTGATTGGAAGGGAACATTCCTGCCTGGCGATTGTCCTCATTCACCTGAGGAAGGAGCAGTGCTCCGAAAGCTAATGATTCGAAACAAACCTGTTGGACTTTAACCTGGTGTTGTAAGACTTCTTACTGTGCTCACCCCAGTCCAATGCCGGCATCTCCATATCATGGTGAAACAGTGTCCACTTAGACAAATGGGCTTGCTCCTGATTCACAGACAAGGCCATGTGTCTGCATTTCACTGGTTTCAGTATAGATGTTCCTCGAAAGATGATGTTTATTTATCAAACAGCACAACAGAATAAATTTACCATATCTCCCATAGTATTATACACTGGACTTGAACCGATAATCTACAGGTTCAGAGGTGAAAATTCTAAAGGCCGACATAATCTTTTGAAGTGCTTTATTACATTTGGCAGAATGTTCCCAGCAAGGCGCAGGCAGGTTCAGGAATGTGAGGGTTGGGAAAGTCCTGGAAATCGATTTTGGGCTGATATCCGAGCATGACCCTGCCATCTTCCGGTTTTCCTGGGATGAGATTGGTGGCAAGCGGGGAACTCCCTTGCATCGGTTGGGTAAGTAATTAAGAAGTTGATGTGGTCATTAAGAAGTCAATAATGAGCTGCTTTAATGCTGAATCCTGGATTTCCCATCATATTCCCAATATGTCAGCAATTCGCCTGGGTCACTGATGCAAATGCACAGCGACAGATCTCGTTCAGTGAAAGTGACAAGCTGGGAAGGCCTCGATCACTGAAGAGCTCCAGCCATGGCCATTGAGGGAAAAGAGACTGTCCTCACTGCATGATTAGCAACTTCTTGGAGGACATTCCCCCTGCCCAGCATTTCACTGCACTTACCTGCTGCCAGTCTTCACCGTGGCAACGGACCAATTGAGGGACAATCCTCCCAGGTCTCCTCTCCAAGCCGTTGATTGTTGTAGCTTCAAAAATGCAAGTGCTGATGAGCTCTTGAGAGCCAAGCCAGGATTCCATTAAAAATCCTCCCTTTCTCAGAATGGACACTTCACCACAACTGGTTGTCAAGCTCAGAAGCGGATTGGCAAGTGGTTTTCTCTGGACACAAACTGGAGAGCCAAGTTCCAATCCTGAAAATGATCTTGCCGTTCCACCGGAGACCACGGTGGAAAAGTTCTGCCCTTTGTTTTTTAAGTCCTAAAAGCGACAAGGAAATGGGCTTTTGAATTTCATGAAACGGGAAACTGTTCCTCCCTGATTCTTGTCAGTGAGCGCACAAGCTAGTGTAAATGGGATTAAATCTATGGCAATATTAATTCCACAGCACAAACATTTACCTTACACCATGAAATGAGCTGAATCTTTTCCTTCAGCAGGGCTTTGCACTGTACCCAGCAGCAGCTCTGTAAGAAATGTACAGTATAATCAAACTTTTGCCTGGTGACGGAATGCAATCAATGGGCTGAATGGCCTCCTTCTATGTTAGAAGTAACTCCATTCACGGTCAAATTACATATACATTTCTATAATATCTCCAATAATGGAACTCTGCAAAATTCTACCGAGATTGTAGAGTTGATTTAGGAAGATTATAAAGTCATAGGTCATTGCTGAACTCATCGTGTTCCTTTAGTTAAACCGTGGTTGATTTTGGTGCAGAGCCACCGCTGACATTTTGTAAGGCTTAATGTTGCACCCAAACTTAAAGTAAATATTCGAGACAAAGTGAGCATTTGTTGTAAAATCCGCCTCAATCCAATATAATCACAATTAGCTTCAAACTTTAGTCAACAGTAAAGAAATAAAATCAATAGCATTATAGCTGGGTGTGGAGGTGGAATGCTGTCATACCAGATTGTGTATGCTGTATGTTTTTAGTACTGGGGATAAGCTTCAGTGACACATTCGAAGTTGGTTCCATCACTTGAACATCGCCGTAATCCTCAATAAAAGTTCATTCCTTGGGTACAATTGTTCAGCTGTTGTTCCTCAGGAGGCTATTGACCATCCCAAATCCTGGATGTATCAGACGCTCCACAGGACTCTGTCTTACACCGGTTAGAGTTTGCAGTGTTGGGTGCAGCTGTAATTTGACAAAATCCAATCTCCCAGAGTGCAGTGTCAGGCTTGAGGGACTGATACTGGGGAAGTTTGATGTCCATTCCACATTAAACAGTGTCCATTGAAAGTAATGGATTCAGAATCACAAATTCCCAATATATGAGCAACACAATTCTCTAAATTCCCGTCTTACACAACCCCAAAACAGGTCTCGAGATAATAAAACCTTTGCTAAAAATATGGGGAGAAATTCCTCAGGGATCCTCCCGATCCCTGATTGTAACTTTGGTAGGAAGCCTGAAGGAATGGCAGGGAATTGAGGAACTCTACAAAAATCCCATCCTGTTAAATGGAGATAGTTTCTTGAATTAAATGTCAGATGTAGTGGGTGAGATAAATTACAATGGATTCTGTGTTAAAGTCAGATGGGAATTTATATTATAAAATTTGATGCATCCATCCACAATTAGCCATGGTCCGAGAGGGAATGTAGGTGTCTCTCAATGTTAGAGGGGGACAAGTGGTTACAGCTTGAGGGGCCCCATTTTACATCTAAGGCTACCCACGAATCCCTCCTGATCTTACCACCTACCATGGGTATTTTGGAAAGATTAGCAGGTCGATTACCAACCTGTTTGGCCGCCTCACAAACATTTTTCCCACAGGCCCTTGGCTGGGATTTTTACAGCCCCAATAATGGTGGGACCTGCGCCAGAGGATGTGGCCAGCCAGCTAAAAGTCCACTGACTTTTGGAAGGTCCAGCAGACCGGCAGACGGGGCAGGAAAATCCCAGCCCTTGAGTCGGACCTGAAGCCAGTATTTCTGGCTCAGAGGCAGGGCAGCGATCCACTGAACCACAGGCATATTTAAACATTCAGAATATCGGAAAATACAGGCAACGGCGGAATTTCTCTTAAAGCTCCTCCCGGATTCGTAAAAATAGTTTTCGGGCTATTTTAATGTGGTTGGTAGTAATTCCTCTACCCACCTCTGGTTTCGTCCTCTCAAAACCAAACCACATGCACAAACCGCGTGCAATGGCTCAGCACTACCATTATGGACATTAAAAATTGCAATAACAGTCCTACTTACCATTTAGGAACCTCAATTTACATATTCAAGAGTGAACCAGACAGAACACTAATGAAGACAATTATAAAATTGGCAGCGGCCAGATGATCTGTTTTAAAACCTTTTTACAACAAGTTAATCATTCATCCTAATACTTGTTCTCAGTATTTGAATTTATACAATTGTCAAACGTATACAATTTCAAATCAGTATTTGCTCATGTGGTGATTGTATATCTGTGTAGATGCAACACAACTGAGCAAGCACTAGAGGGAGCACGGGAGAGATATAAATACACACGAACAGGAAGTCAGGACACTTCACAGGAATGGGAGCTGGTAGCAAGACACAGACTAGCAGCACAGATGTAACATTAATTTAAGCACTGCAGAGAGAACAAACTCACAATAAAGCATCTACTTCAACTTTAAGACTACAAACTTTATTAAGACACAAGGAACAACACAGTTCAGGACCAACAACTCATTTGCCATTTCTTTACAATTGCAAGATGCAATACAACTGAGCAAGCACTAGAGGGAGCACGGGAGAGATATAAATACACACGAACAGGAAGTCAGGACACTTCACAGGAATGGAACTGGAACTTTTGTTGCTAAGACAACCCCATCTCTGATGAGATCATTCTTCAGTTGCCCAAACTCACACGATTCAGCTGAACAACTCAGCGGAGTCATGTCCTGGTCAAATTTTTGACCTTTCTTCTGGTGTTCTGAGTGGGATTTTTCCATCCCGTCCCACCGGCAGCATCTTCCGATCCCGCCGTGTTCGGACCCCCCCCCCCCCGGCCATGGGTTCCCCACCGACGAGACGGGTGAGCCATCCGGATTGCCATTAAGAACATAAGAACTAGGAGCAGGAGTAGGCCATCTGGCCCCTCGAGCCTGCTCCACCATTCAATGAGATCATGGCTGATCTTTTGTGGACTCAGCTCCACTTTCCATTGATTTCTGTGCAAACATAGGATCCTGCCGGCAGACAATGGGGAGCCACCTTTTCCATGGAGGGGGATTGTTTAAGGTGGGTCATCGAGACTTCCAAAATTTCACACATGTTGCTTTTCTGCTCCGAAGTGAGATCTAGGGTGCAAATAGAGCCAATAATGTTTCCTCCTCTTCACTGATAACAGAGTTGCTGCTCTTGTTGTTAGTTTTTTTAAAACTCTGTGGTAATCTCATTCATAACACTTGCATTGACTCTGGAAGGATTTTCAGTTCGTTCTTAAATCTCCTCCATCTCTAAAGGAGCTGGTAATGGAAAATTCGAAGACAAATTGACTCACCCATTGTCAATGTCCGGTACAAAGTTGAAAACTGAAGTTTTAATTCATCTCTGCTATTTTTTTGCTGGCTCCCTAACAGCTATCAAAATCCACTCAATCCCAGTTGAACACTTCTCACACCAAGTTTCGCAAGGTGTATAACATGGCTACAGCCCTCAAACCTTTATTTACATATCTTGACATGTCTGGGTAAGCCGCAGTGAACAAAGGTATTTATCTAAACACAGGACAAGGTAGCACACTGCAGCAGCATGCCCCCTGTTGGGGGACAGACACGGATGAATGTCCTCACCTCCACGGAGGAGACGGTGCCCACTATAGCTGGAGCAGCCTTTGAGGCTGAGACCAGAGAAGGTTTTCCGACAAAATTCGCCTTCTCATATCCCACTTCCCTCTCACCTCACAATCCCTTCTGATTTACAAGCTGCCTGGATAACGTCAGGAAGCAAATGCCACTTTGGTTCCCACCCCTGACAGTGCCCCACATTCCCCCATCAACGTACCCTTGTGCCTTTCTCATTTCTGATATCACCTGGTCAGGCAGTAGGACAGTAAATGGGAATTAAGCTGAAGAGAAGCAGGACCCTGACGGTGATTGACCGATGACTCCTGACTGGTGTACACCCCCATTGCCCAATTGACTGAGCCCCCAACTCCTCTGTACCAGCGTCAGCACGGGCGGCGCGGGTCCGCGCATGTGCATGGTTGCCTTCTCCGCGCCGGTCCCGACGCAACATGGTGGAGACCTAGAGGGGCCCGGCGCGGAGGAACATAGGGCCTCACCGGGATAAACCCGCCCGCCAATCGGTAGGCCCCGATCACGGGCCAGGCCACTGTGGATGCCCCCCCCCCCCCCCCAGAGTCCGAACCCCTCTCCCCCCACCAGCCGCCCCCCCCCTCCCACCGGCGGCATGAACACCGAGGTCCTGCCGGGTAGGACCACATGAGAACGGTGCTATGTCTTTTCGTCCGACGTCATTTCGTCCAATGACACTTCGTCCACGTCTTTTGGTCCAACGTCTTTTTGTCCGCCCGTCTTTTGGTCCAACGTCACTTCGTCCAATTATCCAATTACAAATAGTTTAATTTAGTTTTTCAATGTTACTGCTCAAGGATCCTCTCCACCTATTTCGCCTCTTGAGGTTGAGTTCTGCATTTGTGCTGCTTGATCTCCAGACATTATTAAGATAAGCTGCAGGATATTCACCCATGTATGCTCCAGCGTGATGAGAGCCATTATATCTGATGGAATATTTGATCATTTCAGACCTGTAATGTCAGAACCCACTGCCAACCAGAGGTTTTAACCACTCGACGAAAATCGAGTTTAAATCTGCTTCTTTCAGAACTGCACTCATTGTCTAAATCCAATTACACTCCCACTTATATCTGTGTCTGTCGGAATTGTAGAATATCAAATCATCTTGTCCTCTCCCCATTATTCTCTCTCGGGTACAGTTCTGGAAATCTAACTTTTAAGGAATTTCGGGAATTTACAATTTACATCAATTTTAAGTAATTTCGGGAATTTTAAGTAATTAGTAAACTTTTAGATTTTTTAACTGCATTTTTAGATTTTTTAACTTTTTAACTGCATTTTTCAACTTGCATTTTACTTGCATTTTATCAATTACTTGCATTTTAGCAATTAAATTCACTTGCTGAATTGTACTTGCATTTTGCTGTATTGTACTTGCATTTTATCAATTAAATGGTTTTATAGAACATAGAACATAGAACAGTACAGCACAGAACAGGCCCTTCGGCCCTCGATGTTGTGCCGAGCAATGATCACCCTACTTAAACCCACGTAACCCGTATACCCGTAACCCAACAATCCCCCCATTAGCCTTACACTACGGGCAATTTAGCATGGCCAATCCACCTAACCCGCACATCTTTGGACTGTGGGAGGAAACCGGAGCACCCGGAGGAAACCCACGCACACACGGGGAGGACGTGCAGACTCCACACAGACAGTGACCCAGCCGGGAATCGAACCTGGGAACCTGGAGCTGTGAAGCATTGATGCTAACCACCATGCTACCGTGAGGCCCCCTTTTATACGTTTTATACGGAGTTAATTTGTAATTGGATAATTGGACGAAGTGACGTTGGACCAAAAGACGGGCGGACAAAAAGACGTTGGACCAAAAGACGTGGACGAAGTGTCGTTGGACGAAGTGACGTCGGACGAAAAGACGCGACACGCATGAGAACGACGCCGGCGGCATTGGCCTAACTCGATGGCACTCGGCTCATCGTGCGGGGAGAATCGCCGGGGGGGGGGGGGGGGGGGCGCATTGAGCAGCCCCCAACCAGCGCCGCACCGACTGCACCAGCGCCAATGGCGCCGAGTCTCTGGTCATCGGAGAATTGGCGGACCGGCGTCGGAGTGGCGTCGCGTGATTCGCGCCCGCCCCGGCGATTCTCCAACCCGGCGCGGGGTCAGAGAATCCCGCCCATTATTCCTGATCATGTCAGATAGGTGTAAAGAGAATTGCAATACAACTGACAAATGCCACAATGATTATTTCTCTGTGTGTTTTTTAATACATTTCATTTTAATTCTAAATTCCAGGCCAAGGTCAATTGGACGATTTGCTCATTAACCCATGTAATGCGGTGTGGGCTGCTTGACTTTAGATAGAATTACAATGTCGGGGATATTGATTTCTGTCGCGACAGGCTTTGGACCATGATCTGTTTGATCTTCCTCTGGAGATGCGACTGGTGTAAAAATACATTTCATCAGAAATAATGGGATCAGATTCCTTGGTATTAGAGTCGAACATTGATCCGCAGTCAAATGTGTGACATTAAACATTCTGCTGTAAAGCTACAGACCACCACCTTGAACAATCAGTTGTACTTTTGCCCTGTCCCATTTCGTTCTCTATTGAACATCAAGACGTTCTGTTCGGCTAGCTTGGTTCTTCATCAAGAGTTCAGGCACGGTGGCACAGTAGTTAGCACTGCTGCCTCACAGCACCAGACACCCGGGATGATGCAGTCTTGATGGGCTGAATGGCCTCCTTCTGCACTGTGGGGATTCTATGGACGGGCGGAATCATTATTGTGAGATGACTGCAAGTCATAGAGATTCAAATATTTTCAGTGTATCATCAACTGTTAACAATCATGGCAAACGTAACACCTCAATATTTCAATCCAAACACAGGTTCCTAAGTAAAGCTTCTGAACTACAGGAATTTGAAACCACACAGTTGAAAAACATAGTTCTATGGATTAATTAATCCTTTCCAATATGTAATTCCCAAATTTAACATGCCGGAGTTCATCAAATCTCCGCACGCACTGTGAATTATTTGAGAACAATAAAGTCGTTTAAAAAATTAAAAATTAAAGTCCGTTGTTCAGATCTAATATTGCTCAAGTTTTTGGTTACGGGAAATATTCCAGAACTACCAGTAAATAATGCCAATATTCTGGTGGTTTGTCCAGGGTACTCGTTTCTATTTTGTTGAGTTCTTTCCATTTATTCCAAAGCTGTTCTTTATAGATGGGCACAGTAAGAAGTCTGATAACACCAGGTTAAAGTCCAACAGGTTTATTTGGAATCAACAGCTTTCGGAGCACTGCTCCTTCATCAGGTGAGTCAGGTGTTGTAAGACTCCTTACTGTGCCCACCCCAGTCCAATGCTGGCATCTCCACATCATTGGCTATAGATGGAATCTGATTATTGTTACCTGTACATGAAATATTGAGGGAATCTTTCTTCAAGGTGAACTGTTTGAAGGATGGCACCATTTGTACTCGGTTGATGGATCATCATTCATAGTATCATGGAACCAATTGGTTCATTGGTGCCCTTGCTACCTCTTTTGTTTAATTGCATAATTACTCCTTATACAGAAAAGGTAATTGTATTATTGGGCGTTCCATGGAATTTTCACAACACGGGAGAGTACCATGAGGAGAAACAAGATTGAGAACTCTTGCTTTCAAAGGGGAATGTGGAGGGAGGATCTGGAAGTTGTGATTTACTGGACATACAGGTACTGCAGCCAGGGCAGGGGCTAACGGTAGCATGGGTACCAGCTCCCCAGAGGGTGAGGCCGCACATCAGCTCTGCTGCAGACCGCTCAGATGAGGACTGATTTGGGATGGCATTCAGGAAAAGGCTGATGGACATTGATTGGGCTGCCAGGAAGCCTGCTGTCACTGTCACGGAGCATGGAGAGGTCGGCCTCTAACTCGACACAGGACTTACTGCAGAGCTTAGAGCCCAACTCCATCAGAACACCATTGCAAACCCAAAGATGCTGCATCGCCTGGACCAATGTCACAGCTTCTATTGCAGCACAAGCAAGCCACCCAGCATCTGAGAGCTTCAATGAAAACTCAGATGGAGATTATGTGGTCTGAGTGTGGGGGGGAGGCTCAGACTACTGGAATCAGAGCTGCAGATACAAGTATTTAAAAGGGCTTGGAGGGGCCTCACAGTTGTCCAGAAATCTGTACTCCAGCAGACTATGTGGATTATGTGTGTGGGGGGAGGGGAGGGCGCACCACTCAGCACTCCCCCCTCAATTGGAAAGAAGTCTATGGTTACCTGGGACTATGGCGGCTGTAGTGATATCATGGCTGTGTTATAATTCACCGACTGACCACTAGGAATCTCATTAGTATATGTGAATACAAAGAACAAATAATACAGCACAGGAACAGGCCCTTCAGCCCTCCAGGCCTGTACCGGCCATGATACCACCCTTGGCCAAATCCCTCAGCACTTCCTAATGCTGTATCCCTCTATACCCATCGCTATGAAGAAAGGTTGAGTAGATTAGGATTGTTTTCATTGGAAAGACGGAGGTTGAGGGGGTACCTGATTGAGGTATACAAAATTATGAGAGGTATGGACAGGGTGGATAGCAACAAGCTTTTTCCAAGAGTGGGGGTGTCAGTTACAAGGGGTCACGATTTCAAGGTGAGAGGGGGAAAGTTTAAGGGAGATGTGCGTGGAAAGTTTTTTACGCAGAGGGTGGTGGGTGCCTGGAACGCTTTACCAGCAGAGGTGGTAGAGGTGGGCACGATAGCATCATTTAAGAGGCATCTAGACAGGTATATGAACGGCCGGTAACAGAGGGAAGTAGACCTTGGAAAATAGGAGACAGGTTTAGATAAAGGATCTGGATCGGCGCAGGCTGGGAGGGCCGAAGGGCCTGTTCTTGTGCTGTAATGTTCTTTGTTCTTTGTTCTATCCATGTATTTGTCAAGATGCCTTTTGAACGCCGTTAATGTATCTGCTTCCACAACCTCCCCTGACAACGCGTTCCGGGCACTCACCACCCTCTGTGTAAACAATCTGCCTCACACATCTCCTCTAAACTTTGCCTCACGGGCCTTAAACCTATCCCCCCTGGTGACTGGCCCCTCCACCCTGGGAAAGAGTGCCTGCCCATCCACTCTATCCATGCCCCTCATAATCGTGTAGACCTCTATCAGGTCAGCCCTCAACCTTCTTCGTTCTCATGAAAACAGTCCGAGTGTATTCTCTGCATAGCTAACACAAATGTTAGAGTCAGGTGACCTGCGGCTGGCTAGAGAGCTTGGAGAGAGAGGTTGCTTCTGCATGATCATACTATTATTCATCTGTTGTTTTGTATTTATTTGACCACAGTTAATGTTAATAAATTGTTTATAGCTTTAGCTACAAGTGTCCTTGTAACATAAATCAGGCCATCCGACAAGAACATTACAGCAACTTTACTTCTACTTATTGTATGGAATATCAAGGACGAGATTCTCCGGTCGCCAATGGCGAAATTGCATTCGGCGATCGGCTGGAGAATCCCCGTTAACAACCGAATCGGAGCCGGCGTCGCTTTCGCAATGCTCCAATCCTCCAAAGTGGCATACTCTGCAGGTATGCCGTGCGCCATATCGACGGCCTCAGGACATTGCATGAGCCCCCCACCCCCCCGATGCTCCACCCCTGACCGGCCGAGTTCCCGCCGGTGTAGGTCGCGTGTGGTCTTATCCGTCGGGAACTCGGTACGATGGCCTGTATCAGGACAGCACTTGGGTGTGGGTCTGCACCGACCCTCTTAAAGAGCACCCTACCTGGGCCCAGTCCCCTGCCCTATCCCACCGAACCTGCACATCGTTGGACACTAAGTGGCAATTTAGCATGGCCCACCCACCTAACCTGCTCTTCTTTGGGTTGTGGGAGGAAACTGGAGCACCCGGAGGAAACCCACGCAGACACGGGGAGAACGTGCAAACTCCGCACAGTCACCCAAGGCTGGGTTTGAACCCGGGTCCCTGGCGCTGTGAGGCAGCAGTGCTAACCACTGTGCCGTCGTGTCGAGCAGAGTGTCCCGCTGCTAGTAACCGGTGCGCCACCTGCCGTCACCAAGAAACACGCAGCTGCGAGGCCGGGAATCCACCCTCGCCGTAACTTCCCGACTTTTGCACTTAGTACATAAACTAATGAAGCCCAAGGTTCCATGCGCCTTGCTCAGCATTCTCTAAGTTCTGTGCCCATGAATCTGTGCCTGCACTCTTTAGAACTGTGCCATTAAGTCGAAATTGCCTCTCCCTATCCTTTCTGCCAAAAAGCATCACCTCACACCTCTCAGTATTAAATTCCATCCACTCAGCAGATCTGGCAGCAGTTACTGGAAATGCTCGATCCGCCGAGCATTGCCACGGTTTGGTGTTTTTCTCATTTTTGTCTGTTCTGTCCACAGATGCTTCCCGACTTGCAGAGTGTCAGATTTCCAAAACCTGTAGCTTGTTGCTTGTAAAACAGTGCAGAGCTGGACTGTGTAACCGCACCAAAGGTCATGAATAATATTCTCACTCATACGCACCCGGGAAAATGCTGGGAATCTGAAATAAAAAGATAACACGCTGGAACTAGGTCAGCAGCATCTGGCGTGAATTTCACGTGTGACTCCATTCTGTTGAAATGAACATGTCTTTGGATTGTAGAAGCTGATTGGGTTGCTAACCTGGAGCCACTAATAAATTGCCTGATACTGATAAATCCAGATTACTGTATATTTCTGCTCAGAAAAGTTCATCCGAAACTTTAAACTCTTAAGGCAGCGAGATTAGTATAGAAAGTACAGGTAACGTTTGTACAAAAAGACACAGTGGCACAGTGGTTAGCACTGCTGCCTCGCAGCACCAGGCATCTGGGTTCAATTCTGGCCTCGGGTGACTTTGTGGAGTTTGCACTTTCTCCCCGTGTCTGGGTGGGCTTCCTCCCACATTTCAAAGATGTGCAGGTTAGGTGAATTGTCCATGCTGATTGCCCCTTAGTATCCAAAGGTTATTTGGGGTTGCAGGGTTATGGGGATAGGGTGGAAGTCTATTTCAGTGGATCAGTACAGACTTAATGGGATGAATGGCCTCCTTCTGCACTGTAGGTATTGTACGTTATTTTATTCCTATACCTCAGGCCACCTTTGGAATAGAAGCTACTTTATTTTAAAACAGTGGACTGAGATAATTGGACACTGGGAAACTCAATTCAAGCTGTTTTGAAATTAGCATTTGAGACAAACAAAAACCCACCAGATGCTCCACCTTTTTCAAGCGACTCAGACCCCTAAACCTACAGCATGAGGGCAGGTTTGAAGGTGGATCTGAAATGTCAAAGTTTGCAGTATATTTTACAATGGTGGCTTATCAATAATAATGCAGTGATTATAACTGACCATTGAGTTAGTGAAGCACAAAGGGCTGGATTTAACGTTCCTCTGTGGCTAGGTTTGAAGGCAGGGCTCAGGGCACTTTAAATCCAGAAGGTGACCTGCCCACCCACCCATGCCCCTACCACAATTATACCAGGGGTAATGGCGTTGGGTGGCTTGTCCGCCAGTGGGCCAATTGAGGCCTTTAGGTGGGCAGTTAATGCTCACTTAGGGGCCCCATCCCACCACCATTAACTGGCAGCTGGAGAGGCCCAGAGCAAGCCGCAACCTGGCAGCTTTCCCCTGTTCTGGATGGTGACAGGCAAGGAGGGAGGGCAAGGGGGGCCGACACCTCCTTAATGTGTCCCCTGAGTCTAATTAGTCACGCCAAGGTGTACCGCTGACAGATTTCCCTCACCCATCTGATTGTGTGGCCCCGACCTCCACCTGCTCCGAACCTCTTGTGCCCCCCCCCCCCCCCCCCAAATCCCTGCTGCCCCATCCTGCCGACACTTGCTTCTCTCTCCAGGGATCCAACAACAATCCCATTTGAAAGCCCCGGGGGTAATGCTGACAATAATCCTTGCAGCGGTCCTGCCAGTACCAGAGAGCGTCAGATTGGCCGGCAGCTCTCGAAGGTGGGACTTCCTGCTCCTGCAGGGTGGAAATCTGGCCTCCAGCCTATTAATGTCCAGTCAGGGACTTGGGCCCCTCATTAAATAAATCCAGCCCACAGAGTTGATATGAATTCAATTTTGTTAATTTAGTGATGGTTGTCCTTAATATTTCATGTAGCTGCAGGTTGGAAAACATATAAAACGGTAGAGTTCTTAATTGGCACCTCATCCACCACTTTACGCATTCGCTTCCACCACCGGCACATATTGACATCAGTGTGACCATTTACAAGGTATACTGCAGTGACGTACACTTTGTGAGCACTTTCCAAACCAGCCCCCTCTCCAACCTGGAAGGGCAAGGGCAGCAGATGCATGGGAACAATTACCCCTGAAAATCACACGCCATCCTGACTTGGAATGATACTACCGACCTTTCACTCTCGCTGGGTCAAAGTTCAGGAACTCACTTCCTAACAGCACTGTGAATATACCCACAGACGTCAGTGAGTCAAGAAGGTACGGCACAGTGGTTAGCACTGCTGTCTCACAGCAGCAGAGATCCAGGTTCGATTCCCACCTTGGTGACAGTCTGTGTGGGGTTTGTACATTCTTTCTCCCTGTGTCTGTGTGGGTTTCCTCCGGATTTCTCCTACAGTCCAAAGATGTGCAGGCTAGGTGGATTGGGCATGTTCAATTGCACCTTTAGGGTGAGGTTACAGGGTGGGGGAATAGGCCTAGGTAGGGTGGTGTTTCAAAGGGTTGGCGTAGATTCGATGGGCCACATGGCCTCTTTCTGTGCTGTAGGGATGCTATGAATATTGATGCCTTTGCCAACATCAGTAAAATCAAAATTCTGGTCATTATCAGATTTCTTTGGGGCGGGACGTTGGTTAGCACTGCTTCCTCACAGTACCAGGGACCTGGGTTCAATTCTGTCCTTGGCTAACTGTGTAGAGTCTGCACGTTCTCCCCGTGTCTGCGTGAGTTTCCTCCGGGTGCCCCAGTTTCCTCCCACAGTCCAAAGATGCGCACGCTAGATGAATTGGCCATGCTAAATTTCCCCTTAGTGTCCAAAAAGGTGAGGTGGGGTTACGGGATTGGGTGGGAGCTTGGGCCTAGGTAGAATGCTCTTTCAGAGAGTCGGTACTCAATGGGCCAAACGGCTTCTTTGGGGATTCTATGATTTTAAGGTGGCTCACCACCATCTTCTCAAGAGCAATTAGGGATGTGCACCAAATGCTGTGCTAGCTCGTGACACTTACCTCACATGAGTACGAAAAGAAAATCTATCCTTCAAGATCCAAACCAAAATATCAGGTCTGACTAACAGTCTAGCGCCCTGAAACATTAACTCTGCTGCTCTCTCCATAAATGCAGCCAGAATATTTTCAGAAGATTCTGTTCATATTTTAGATTTTCAGCAGTTTTCTTTTGCCAGGTTTGTCTTTTTTTGAACTGGTAGTTTTTATTTTTAAAGTTTTATTTGTGATTCAGAAGATTATCACGGGGAATACATTAATTTAACATATCTTTGGTCACTTGTAAATTTATTCTTTTACATTTACACATGAAGTATCTCCACATTTAGCTTTCCGGTTTTCTCAGGCAGCATTAATAAGAGCAGAGTTCAGGGAGATGTGTATCGACCAAAGAATAGAATGTTATTTGTTTTGTTGTGCCTGATGAAAAAGAGGAAGGGATGGTCGGCAGTGAAGCTCTCTGGTGGGGTGTAGGATAGAGTCATGCAGACCACCCCTGTAGCAGCTGCTGCTTCAGTTCCTTCCTCATTCACCTCCACAAAAGACTTGTGCACAACTTTGGACACGGATAGGTCACGAGCTCCAGACATTCCAGACAGATCGGCTCTCGAACAATCAAAAAGATCCCGCATGCCTAAACTGGACAGTGGTGAGTTGAGGTCATACTCTTCTTCCAGTTTAAATTTGGGAAGAAGAACTTCAACATGCGGCTTCCACATCCAGTTGGGAAGTGTCCACTCTTGTAGTTTCTCTAATGTAAGTGTCTGCTCCAGCTGATGGGGCAAAATAAAGAGATTTCAGTCAGAGTGCAAAACAAGACAAACTCAGTTATCAAGATCAGGACCACACGATCTGCTGGATTGGTTTTGATTCCATGAGGAGAGGTTAGACATTTTTGTTTATTTTCCTCCCAAAATTGGCCTGGGTGGTTATTTTAAAAGTTTTTATTCCAATTTCCAACATTTTACAATAACAAAAAACATATTAAACCCCCAACGCAAGAACCCCCCAGCAGTTGATGGTAAGCAGCTCTCCAAAATGTAAGATGAACAAACCCCAATTCTTGTGGAACCCATCATTCGCTCCCCTCAAGACAAATTTCACCTTCTCCAGCGACAAGAACTCCATTAGATCCTCCTGCCACGTGGAGGCACAGGGTGGAGAAGGTGACCTCCACCCCAACAGAGCCCGCCTGTGAGCAATCAGCAAGGCAAAGGCTAAAGTATCTGCCCCCGCCCCCATCCGCAACTCTGGCCGGTCCGACACCCCAAATATGGCCTCCAGGGGACCAGGCTCCACGTCGACATGTAAAACCGCTGACATGGTGCTGAAAAGTAACCTTCAAAACCTTCCCAGCTTCGGGCCCCTCCCACAACGCACGCAGATATCCTCTACCCCCTCAAACAGCCAGCACATCCTTGCCTTCGTCAGATGCGCCCTGTCACCAGCTTCAGCTGTATCAGCCCTGGCCTCGCACACGATGATGAGGCATTCACCCTCTGCAGCACCTCGCCCCATAATCCCTCCTCTAACACCGCCCCAATTCCTCTTCCCACTTGGCCGACTCTTCCCCCCCCCCCCCCACCACTAACAGCATCTCCTACAACAAGGAGGCAAGACACTATCGGAAAGGTCGGAAAGACCTTCGCAAAGTCCCACACCTGGATGTATCTAAAGCTCTGCTCCCACGCCAGTCCAAACTTCTCATTCAGCTCCTCCAAGCTGGCAAACTGCCTTCCCAGAAACAGATCCTTTATCTCCCTGACTCCTCTCTCCTCCCATCCCCGGAATCTCACATTCAACCTCCCCAGCTCAAATCCGTGATTCCCCCTGATTGGCATCACCCTTGACCCCACTCCCAACCGAAACCGCTGCCAGAATTGCCACCACATCTCCAGCGTGGCCACCACCACAGGACTTCCCGAATACTTCCCTGTAGCCAAAGGGAGCGGCACCGACACCAGCGCCCGCAACCCCGACCCCCTGCACCAGCCTGTTTCCATCCTTACCCACAAAAGGGTGTGATGGGAATTCTGGTGCCTTTATTGGACATTGTCTGCAATGAGCTCCCGCAGCATGGACAGTGTGCGGTCCGAGTGGTGTCTCTACCTCATGGGCAACCTGAGGATTGAACCATTCACTGTGGTAAACCTCAAAAACACAAATACTTTTACTCTTAAATACAAGGTTATATTTTGCAGATAGAATAAAATCGGGAGGGCCGTCGTGAACTCGGCCAAGTTTCACGACAGCCTCGGAGGCCGCTCCTCACCCCCTATTCTCCCCTCCTGGCGGGGCTAGGAGCGGCGCTCCATAAATCTCGGCCGCGGGGGGCATCGCGCCGAGAATGACGCGGCTGGCGCGCCTAATGACGTCAGCCGCGCATGCGCAGGTTGGCCAGCTCCAACCCACGCATGCGCGGCTGACGTCACGATGGCTGACAGCTCGAACCCACACATGCGCGGCTGACGTCACGATGGCTGACAGCTCGAACCCGCGCATGCGCGGTGGCCGTCTTTCCCCTCAGCCGCCCCGCAAGACGTGGCGGCTTGATCTTGCGGGGCGGTGGAGGGGAAATAGTGCGTCCGATTGAGACTCCGGCCCGACGATCGGTGGGCACCGATTGCGGGCCTGTCCCCTCCCGAGCACAGTCATGGTGCTCTTTCCCCTGTACTCCCCCCACATGTCCAAAACGGGCATATCTCACCCGTTTCACGACAGCAGCGACCAGGTGTGGTTGCCGCCGTCGTGAAACGGTCGCGAACGGCAGGCCGCTCGGGGTCGGAGAATCGCCGTTCGTCGTGAAAAACGGCGATTCTTCCGAATGGGGGGGGGGGGGGGGGGGGGGGGAAAGAGGGGAGAATCGTGGGGGCGTGAATTTTGTCAGGGGGTCCTCCCGCGATTCTCCCACGCCGCGTGGGGAGCGGAGAATCGCACCCGTGGAGTTTGAGAAAGCAGAGCATATCCGGCCCACCATTGTGCCAATAAATGGTGTGATGGATGAGCTGAAATTTTTTTCATTCATTCACACGATGCAGGCATCACTGGCTAGGCCAGCATTTATTACACTCGAGGAGGTGGTGGTGAGCTGCCTTCTTGAACCGTAGGTACACCCACAGTGCTGTTCGGGAGAGAATGTGACCGAACCATACTGAAGGACCAAGTCAGGATGGTGATTGGCTTGGAGGGGAACCTCCAGGAGGTGGTGTTTCAATGTGTGTGCTGACCTTATCCTTCTAGATGGTAGGGCTGTGGATTTGGAAGGTTCTGCCCAAGGAGCTTGGTGAGTTCCTGCAGTGCATCTTGTAGATGGTACACACGGCTGCTACTGTGCGTCGGTGGTGGAGGGAGCAAATGTTTGTGGAAACATAGAAAATAGGAGCAGGTGGAGGCCATTCGGCCCTTCGAGCCTGCTCCATCATTCATTATGATTATGGCTGATTGTCGAACTCAATAGACTGTTCTTGCCTTCCCCCCCCCATATCCTTTGATCCCTTTAGCCCCAAGAATTAGATCAGGTCAGCAGGCTTGGGGTGACAGGTCAGTGAATTCGGGGTCAACCAGTCAGTGAGTTTGGGGTCAACAGGTCAATGAGCTTGGGGTCGACAGGTCAGTGAGCTCGGGGCCGACAGGTTAGCGACATCGGGCGGACAGGTCAGCCAGCGCAGGCATGGGGCTGGGATTTGGTGTTTTAAATGATGCAGGGATCAGAATTTTTGATCACCTGAAGTTAGCGGGGACCATAAGATGTAGGAGCTGAAGTAGGCCATTCGGCCCATCATGTCTGCGCCACCATTCAATGAGATCATGGCTGATCTGATACAATCCTCAACTCCACTTTCCTACCGTATCCCCATAACCCTCGATTCCCTCAGATTGAAAACCTGTTTACTCAGCCTTGAACATACTTCACATGGGTATAATGTGGGTGTCCAGCAAAGAGTGTATTGCAATAGTCAAGTCCAGAGAAAGCAATGGCATAAATGAGGGTTTCAGTAGAAGATGAGGTTTGGTGGGGAGGCTGGGGCGATGTTTCAGAGGTGGGAAATAAGCAAATGTCACGGATATGTGGCTGGAAGGTCATCTTGTGATGCAAGAGCACAACAGGAATCTGGTTCATGCCAAGACTCTGGTTCATGCCAAGTGTCTGGTTCATGCCAAGTGTCTGGTTCATGCCAAGTGTCTGGTTCAGCCTGAGACAGTTACCAGAGAGAGGGATGGAGTCGGTAGCTGGGGTTTTCCAGGGGTTGCCTCCGGTGGGAAGGGCTGGAAGATCCCGGCCAGTATCTCGGGAATGCAGTTTGTGTTGGGCGGCTAAAGGCAATTTCCTAAACACCCTTCCAGCATCGAGCTGTGAAACACATCTCTTTAATCAGTGGTTAAATTATTCAGCTGCTCTATAAATACTTTGCATTGCTCAGAAAATCTTAGAACTGTTGTAAATTCAAGGGTATCCAAGCTTCATACAGCCCGCAGAGTAAGAGGTCCGACATCTGTGTGCGAGATCTCAGACTCCACGTAAAGCATGTCAACAGTTTAAATGATGAAAAGATACGGTACCTGCTTGAGACCGGTGGAATCATCCATGATGTCATCTGGTAGTAAGATAATCATGCTTAAGTCATTATCAACATAGGGAAGCTCAAGAATCTTGATTTTAAATTCAGGAACGTGACAAAAAATGAATTTGTTTGTTTGGTACATCATCTTCACTGGCTTGCTTTCATTCTGTGAACAGCAACATTTAAGGTGCTTTGTTATTTGGTTTATTTGAAAGAATGCATTGAAAGATTCAACTATAAACAAAATAATCACGAGATTAAAATAAATATAGGAACCAACACAGTTAAGGCAGTAAACTGCTGAAGAAGCACTTTGTTATAAATGTGTATTATACTCATTCTAAAGAAACTATCACAATTGTCTAGATTCAATGCTCAATCTAAGTAGCAACATTAGTAGTGTGGGTGGAACATACTAAGATTGTCTCTCTGGGCTGGATTTTTGTTACCGAGGAGGGTATTCCAAGTTGGGAAATTTCCCGACCTGGCAGACTCTATATAAAAGGCCCTGTTACACACAATTTTCACTCCAGTGACACGGTGTCATGATCAGGTCAGGCCTGTTATGACTGGAGTCAGTTTGGAAGCGGCAATGGAGGCGGGCGAGTGCCCTGGCAGGCTGGTTAGAAGGCCCACCTCAGCT
Source organism: Scyliorhinus canicula (assembly GCF_902713615.1). Taxonomy (NCBI): domain Eukaryota; kingdom Metazoa; phylum Chordata; class Chondrichthyes; order Carcharhiniformes; family Scyliorhinidae; genus Scyliorhinus; species Scyliorhinus canicula. Next base: position 19,497,369 of record NC_052150.1, on the reverse strand, counting down.
TTCCGAGACTTCGGCTTAGTTTTATAAAAGTTTGTTAGGCGCTGTAGCCTTGACCTTTCAACCTGCTTATTGCCTCCTTGGCCACCTCATACACCCCTTGCAGCCACCATAGCCATTCCACCGGTATCCATTCGGGGCAGACCTCAGGAGCCATGTGGAGATGGAAAATAAACTTCTGACACTCCAAGAGAGCTCTCATTTATGTAATCCATTCAAAGATTGTAAATCTCCTAAAGTGGTCAATTGCTATAAAGATAAACAAAAACAGCTAATCTTGTAATAACCTCTCAAAAACATCAACTACAATGTGAACAACCTACCTGCTGAAATCAGTGGTTTCAGAAATTTTGAAACACTGCCAAACATCTATAACGGGCTCAACTTTAAATGCAGTCCTTGGGAAATGACAACAATGAAGTCTATTAAAACTGCAGGAACAAATGGTAATGGTCTTTCTGAGCTACACCGTATGGTCTGTCAGTCAATGCACTCCATACTTGATGGCAGTTCTGGAGCGGTTTGGGATTGGACCAAGATTTGTGAACTGAGTAAAGCTACTATATAAGGAGCCGAGGGCGAGTGTCCGCACAAACATCAGCTCAAGATACTTTTCTCTCCACCGTGGGGCAAGCAGGGATGTCCTATGTCCCCCCGCCCCCCCCCCCCCCCCTTCCTGTTTGCACTCGCGATTGAGCTATTGGCCATCGCATTAAGAGGTTCGGGGGTATGGAAAGGAATAATCCGGGGGGGGGGAGGAGGGGGTATAGAGCATAGGGTGTCCTTATATGCCGATGACTTGCTGTTATACGTGTCAGAACCGAGTGGGTCGATAAGGGGAATATTGAAGCTGCTTCAAATGTTTGGGTCTCTCTTGGGGTAAACTAAATCTAGACAAGAGTGAGCATTTTGTGGTGTCTCGGCCGGGGGGGGGGGGGGTGCCATTCCGTAGGGCAGGGACCCACTTTAGATACCTAGGGTGCAGGTTGCCCGGGAGTGGGGGGGGGGGGGGGGTGGGTGGAGCCTCGCAGGTACAATATCACTAGTTTGGTGGGGAGAGTGAAAGCTGATCTGGCAAGGTGGGATGGTCTCCCTCTGTCACTGACGGGTCGGGTACAGGCGGTTAAAATTAATGTGTTGCCGCGATTTCTGTTTATTTTTCAATGCCTACCAATTTTCCTGCCAAAGGCTTTTTTCAGAGAGATTGAGGGAAGGATTATTTCGTTCATATGGGGAGGGAAGGTGGCCAGAGTTAGAAAGGTGCTGCTACAGAGGGGAAGGCAGGCAGGGGGTTTGGGTCTTCCAAACCTGATGTATTACTACTGGGCGGCGAATGTGGAGAAGGTGCGGAGCTGGGTCAGAGCGGTTGATTCCCAGTGGGTCAGAATGGAGGAGAGTTTGTGCAGGGGGTCGGGATTGAAAGCACTAGCAACAGCGCCGCTCCCGATAACTCCGGGGAAATACTCAGGGATTCCGGTAATAATAGCTTCATTGAGAATTTGGAGACAGTTTCGCCAACACTTCGGGTTGGGGGCAGGGTCAAGGGAAATGCCAATTTGGGGGAACCACAGATTTGAACCAGGAAAGTGGTAGGAAAATTTTCGGAAATGGGAGGAGAAGGGGATTAAGACACTAAAAGATTTGGTTCTTCGGGGCTGGTTTGCAGGATCGAAGGAGCTGGAAGCAAAGTATGGGCTGGAGCAGGGGGAAATGTTTAGATACATGCAGGTTCGAGATTTTGCCAGAAAGGAGATAGAGCTTCCCGGTGGAGCCCGCCTCCACATTACTGGAGGAGGTACTGACGACAAGGGGACTGGAGAAGGCCGGCGGTTTACGGAGCTATTTTGGAAGAGGAGAGGGCACCACTGGAAGGGATCAAAGCAAAGTGGGAGGAAGAGCTGGGAGAGGATATGGAAGAGGGGTTCTGGTGTGAGGTGTTCCGGAGAGTGAATGCCTCCACCTCGTGCGCAAGGTTGGGGCAGATACAGCTGAAGGTGGTATACAGAGCACACCTCACGAGGACGAGGATGAGCCGAATCTTTGAAGGAGTTGAAGATGTGTGAGAACATTGCCGGGGGGGGGGGGGGGGGCTAATCATGTTCATATGTTTTGGTCCTCTCCCAAGCTAGAGGATCACTGAAAGGTGGTTTTAGGGTAATTTCTAAAGTAGTGGAAGTGAAACTGGACCCGGGCCCCCGGGAGGCTCTATTCGGGGTGTTGGACCAGCCAGCATTGGAAGCGGGTGCGGAGGCAGATGTTGTAGCCTTCGCCTCGTTGATCGCCTGAAGACGGATCCTGATGGGATGGAGAGCAACCTCTCCACCCTGTGCCCTGGTGTGGCGGGGGGACATGTTGGAATTCTTGACTCTTGAGAAGGTTAAGTTTGAACTGAGGGGAAGGATGGAAGGGTTCTACAATTCATGGGCGTTATTCATTATGCACTTTCAAGAACTGGATAACATCGAACATTAGTTGGGGCATGTGGGTGGGAGGGTAGCTGTGTGTGTTAATGGCGACTATGGGTGATCCCTAATTCCTTTCTGTCATTTGTTTGTGTGAACATGCGGGCTAATGTTTGGGGGTTTGGTGGGAGGATGGGATCGTTGTTATTAATATGGGGATTGACATATTTGTTACTGATTATTGTTTATTGTTGGTGGGTGTAAATTTTGGAAAGAATGTGAAAAAGGAGAATAAAGAATATTTTTTTGAAAATCAATACACTCCTTCGGTTTGTGTGTTTTCTTTCCTCGAACTGACCGTGGCAGCCTCGTTCTTTTTCATTTTTAAAGCTTTGGGATTTGAATAACTCCAGATCATGACACTTCAGCAGACCTTATCCATCCTTCAACAGTGATTATGTTTCCTCCATAAATATGTGACTCCCACACAGGGAACAGTGAAACTGAGATCTCTTTTTAATCAACAGTATTTTCTAAACGGGGAGTCGAGCAGATTCACGTTTCGTACACCTTCCCCTTATCAGCAAAGATTGAAAAGTGCATCGGATGGGCCTCCCCACCTGGGTTCTTCCCACAACTTTTATAGCCTCCAGTGTTTTCCCAATGCCACTAAATTCCAATCCTCCAAAACCCACAGCCGTAAGAAAACAACTGATCCAGTGCTGGCCCTTTGTTTGGGATACCTTATTCAGTCTGAATGGCATCTCCTCTGTATATTTCACCTCAAACTTCTCAGCCCAGCTTCCTTTGAAATAGATGGCATTCACCAACACGAGTCTGGTATCACTGCCCAGTGAGCCTTGAGCCAGCAAATCTTGGATCTTACCTGAATGGAAATAGATTCAGCACATTGACCACATCAACAGCAAAAAGGATGGGGAAAGATTCAACATTCCTTCATTGATTTTTGTAAATTTAAAACATCAGAAGAGAGAGAGAGAGAGAAAAAAATATCAGAATTAAGTCCCCAAATATTTTAAGGTGGATCATTAAATAAAAAGATTTCTAAAACAGGAGGTTTTCCTACAGGGCATCAATTAAACACACATTTTTTTAAAAAATAATCTTTATTGCCACGAATAGGCTTACATTAACACTGTTACTGTGAAAAACCCCTAGTCGCCACATTCCGGCGCCTGTTCGGGTACACGGAGGGAGAATTCAGAATGTCCAAATTACCTAACAGCATGTCTTTCGGGACTTGTAGGAGGAAACCGGAGCACCCGGAGGAAACCCACGCAGACACAGGGAGAACGTGCAGACTCCGCACAGACAGTGACCCAAACCAGGAATCGAACCTGGGACCGTGGCAGTGTGAAGCAACAGCGCTAACCACTGTGCTACCGTGCCATCCTCCTTGAATGGCCTCATTCTGTGCATTAAATGTCTACAAATCTATGAATTTTTCAAATAGATTAATAACCAAGTTAAATTAGCCTACTAACTTACAAAGACATGCAGTACAGACACAGACCATTCACCCTAAATAGACTGTGCTGGAGTTTATAATCCACACGCTTCTCTCTTCCAATTTCATCCACGTTGAGCTGTATTTACAGGCACCTTCCGGGCATGTATCTAATGGAGATGGGGGGGGCACGTAAAATAGGGCAGATGGCAACCTCAACACCTCTCCACCCACCCCTGGGCTCACCTCCCATAATATGGGGGGGGGGGGGGGGGGGGGGGGGGCATGGCAGCTATTTTTAAATAGGTAATCAAATGCCAATTTGGCTTGTTTCCAGGCCAATTGACCCTGATAATTTGCTGCCCACACCATAAAATGTTTAGCGTAAACTGTCAGGTGGGATCGGGAAGCCTGATTTCTTAACTGCATTCCTCAAAGGGCAGGAAGGAAAAGGGAGGGGTGGTCAATCTTCAGGAGCTGCCGGTTGCAATTCGGGTCACTGCCCACCTAATATGGACCCTCCCTATCCTCCTAACCACCCGTTGCACTCCCAACAAAGCCTTAAACCCAGCCAGCCCCCCCCCCCCCCAATGCCATCGCTGACCCGCTGAAAATCTCCACGACAAGACCCCAGACCTGCTGCTTTCGGGGATCTATGGGTCTTCTTACTCCTCTTCATATGGGATCGGCAGCAGCCACAAACATGCTCTTGCCACTGATGGCGGGTCCTCCACCCCAGGTGAGGAGTGGAAGTCCCACTTGGCCTTTGTTAGGCCCATCCGCAGTGCGTTATGGCTGGGGGGGGGGGGGGGGGAATGGGTCTTTGTTTTTGAGGGAGGAGCGAGCCACCCTCCATCCACCCCCCCCCCCCTCCCCCGGCAACCAATATTATTCAGCTCCTTCACTTCACTCAGCCTTTCCGCAGTCTTTATATATTCCTTTTTCCCCCATTACTCTTCAAGCTTCATTTTTAAAGCATCTAAGCTATTTGTCGCCACCACTTCCGAGTTCCACATTCTACCCACTCTCGGAGAAAGTGAACTGTGTGACAGAGAAAGGGTCAACCTGTTTAACCTTTCCCGATAGCTCTGATCTCTCAGTTCAGGTCCCATCCTTCTCTTTGCACTTTCTCCCGTGCTCCTACATTGGTTCTAGAATATGGAGAACAGAACAGTGCAGCCTTGTGGGGCCTGACCAGGATCCTATGCATAACCTGACTTGTGAATTCTATATCACACAATTAATCCCAAGGAACTGTTGGCGTTTTGAATTGTTTTGTTCACCTGATTTAAGTGATGTGTTCACCTGTATCCCTCCATCTATTTGCTCTTTCCCTTCATTCATTCAGTTTCTTATTTCCATGGTCTAGGTGAATCTTCTATACTTGCTACCAAAAAGCATTACTTCACATTTATGTATATTCCAGGTCCCAACCCAACAGCTGCCTGGTTTCAACATTCCCAGGAAAGAGTTTGTGGTGATACAACCACTGTATATATGTGTGCTTGCAGTAGGGGGATGTATGGCCGTACCTGTAATACAGGTTTCTCCGGTAAGCCCCTGCCGGCTAGCTCCGCCCACAGGGAGCTTGTGTATAAATATGCGCTAGCTTCACCGAGATACTATTCTACAGCTGCCGCCGGAGGAATAGCATCTCACAGCAATAAAGCCTCTCTTGTACTTCACTCGAGTCTTTGTGTACAATTGTTAGCGCCACAGAGTGACCCACACTCAACAGGTTCAGGATCGGCCACGACCCCTGCTTGGCCAACCTCTACGGATGGGGCCTTAGTGCCGTCCCCGGATTTGCCTGTGGGACGGAACAAACTATGCACCACATCAGAGAAGAATGTGCGATCCACAGACTCAGCAGAGGCCTATCCACACTCAAGACAGGAGAACCAAAAGATAGTGCTTGGCTTCGGGACTTTGCATTCAATAAATTAATAAAATGTATATTAATCTTCATTCCCCAAAGCACAGTTTGAGAATAGTCTGTGTTACTAATTACTAACCAATTATCCTAACTATTTTTTTTAAAGAGTTATCTTACAAAACCTTCGCAATCCCCAGGTTACCAACAAGTACCAAATGACAGGACTAACCAGCTGGTCTGGAGGGGTCTTTTCCTGTGTTCCATACCCCTATAGTCCTTACAATACCATTTATTGCTGGTCTTTCAATAGTTACAAACAAATCCACTGAAGTGGAGAATGTTTACAAGCAGAGATAGCATTGACGGCGCAATTCTCCGGCCTTGCTGTGCTCTTCGCTCAAGCGAAACGAGTCCGGTGAATAGCGGGATAGGTCGGAAACAAGAACCGCTCCAGGCAAAATCAGGATCCCACCGTGGCATGGCGAGAAACCAATCACCACCACTCAAGTCCCATTTTCATACAATTAACGAGAGCGACCCCATATCCAATGGCCTTCCCAGAAAGTGATCACGCTGGCGCTGATCAGCTCTCCTTTTTAAAACCGTCAACCTGATGGATGGGCTTCTGCAAGGAGCCGAGGTGGTGAGTAGCCATCTTTGCCCACAGGCAAAGAGCCCAAGGGTGCTGGGCTTGCCACCCCAGTGCTCAGCCTCGGCTGGGGGGGGGGGGGGGGGGGGGGGGGGGAACACACCCTCTACAGGGTGGGCCATCATGCAAAGAGGGGGGGGGGGGGAAGCGCTGAGGGGGGCAACCGCACGCGGCACCGCCATGCCTACCCCTGGATGGTGTACATCTGTTCCCGGGACAATAAGCCGAAAAGTGCCGAGTGGATGATCCATCTCGGTCTCCTCCGGAGGCCCCAGCATCACATATGTCGGGCTGGATACTCCGTTCATCAGGCTAAGTGCCGACGCCAACGGAGGATCTGTGGTGTTTCACAACGGGATAATCGGCAAGAAACCCTCACCGATCCAGTGAGGGTTTAGCACCGGTGCCACGTGAAACACCTGTGGAACACAAAGAAAATGGTCGGAGAATCGCCCGGTCCCGTACTGCACCTGTGCAGGGCTGACAAGCTGCAACCGCGCACGCCTACAACCTCCACACACACTGGCCGTGCTGGTCCGCATACCCACCCACACCGACCCCACAGCCCACCTCCTGGTCACCTCTCACCAGTCCCCGGCCAGCAGCACGGATCTTGGCCGAGTGTGGCTGCGCTGGACACTGTCCGCATCCACCATGCTAGGCTCCCGACCGTGGGATCACACGTCTTACACCATCGGGAACTCAGCCCATCGGAGGCAAAGCATCACAGGTGCGGCAGCCAATATATTCCAACGGGGTTGCAACTGTGCACGGCGCGTAGCCCAATGCTGCCGATTTGGATGGGTGGAGCATTGCGAACCAGCATCAAACCAGCGCCTGCCCCGATTTCGGCGTCGGGAGCCATTCTCCATAGACCGAATGCCGTTCTTGATTTCGGAGTCGGGCTCCGGAGAATTCAGCCTGTCAGTCTTCAGCCAATACGATTCACTCCACGTGTTATCAAGAAATGGCTGAAGGCACTGGTACTGCAAAGGCTTTGGGTCCTGATAATATTCCGGCAGTAGTGCTGAAGACTTGTGCTCCAGAACTTGCCGCACCCCTAGCCAAGCTGTCCCAGTACAGCTACAACACTGGCATCTAGCCGGCAATGTGGAAAATTGCCCAGGTGTGTCCTGTACACAAGAAACAGGACAGAAATCCAGCCAATTACCGCCCTATCAGTCTACTCTCCATCATCAGCAAAGTGATGGAAGGTGTCATCAACAGTATATCAAGCGGCACTCACTCAGCAATAACCTGCTCACAGACACTCAGTTTGGGTTCCGCCAGGGTCCCTCAGCTCCTGACCTCATTACAGACTTGGTTCAAACATGGACAAAAGAGCTGAATGTCAGAGGTGAGGTGAGAGTGACTGCCCTTGACATCAAGGCAGCATTTGCCCGAGTGTGGCATCAAGGAGCCTCAGCTAAACTGGAATAAATAGGAATCATTCTCCGCTGGCTGGAGTCTTACCCGCCACAACGGAAGATGGTTGTGGTGGTTGGAGGTCAATTATCTCAGCTCCAGAACATGACTGCAGGAGTTCCTCAGGGTCGTGTCCGAGGTCAAACCATCTTCAGCTGCTTCATCAATGACCTCCCTTCCACCATAAGATCAGAAGTGGGGATGTTTGCGGATGACTGCACAATGTTCAGCACCATTCGCAACTCCTCAGATAATGAAGCAGTCCGTGTCCAAATGCAGCAAGACCTGGACAATATCCAGGCTTGGGTTGACATGTGGCAAGTTACCACACCACACAAGTGCCAGGCAATTTCCATCACCTACAAGAGAGAGGATCTAACCACCGTCCCTTAATATTCAATGGCATTACTATCACTCAATCCCCCACAATCAATGTCCTGGGGGTTACCATTGATCTGAAACTGAACTGGACTAGCCACATTAATACAGTGGCTACCAGGGCAGGTCAAAGGCTATGTGTCCTACGGCAGGTAACTCACTTCCTGACACACACACACACACACACACACCCCCCCCCCCCCCCCCCCCCAAAGGCTGTCCACCATCCACAAGCCACAAGTCAGGAGTGTAATGGAATACGCTCCACTTGCCTGGATGAGCGCAGCTCCAACACTCAAGAAGCTCAACACCATCCAGGACAAAGCAGCCCCATGGATTGCTCCGCCTTCTACAAACATTCAAAACCCTCCACCACCGATGAACAGCCATGTGTACCATCTACAAGTTGCACTGCAGGAACTCACAAAGGTTCCTTAGGCAGCACCTTCCAAACCCACAACCACTGCCATCTGGAAGGACAAAAGCAGCATATCCTGGGAACCCCACTACCTGGAGGTTCCCCTCCAAGCCGCTCACCACCCTGACTTGGAAATATATTGCCGTTCCTTCACTGTAACTGGGGCAACAACCTGGAACTGCCTGGTCTCATTGTTTAACTGAACAATGAACAAAGAAAAGTACAGCACAGGAACAGGCCCTTCTGCCCTCCAAGCCTGCGCCGACCATGCTGCCCATCTAAACTAAAATCTTCCACACTTCCTGGGTCAGTATCCCTCTATTCCCATCCTATTCATGTATTTGTCAAGATGCCCCTTAAATGTCACTATCATCCCTGCTTCCACCACCTCCTCCGGCAGCGAGTTCCAGGCACCCACTACCCTCTGTAAAAAAAAACTTGCCTCGTACGTCTCCTCTAAACCTTGCCCCTCGCACCTTAAACCAATGCCGCCTAGTAATTGGCCCCTCTACCCGGGGAAAAAAGTCTCTGACTATCCACTCTATCTGAGCCCCTCATAATTTTGTAGACCTCTATCAGGTCGCCCCTCAACCTCCACCGTTCCAGTGAGAACAAACCAAATTTATTCCACTGCTCCTCATAGCTAATGCCCTAATACCAGGCAATATCCTGGTAAATCTCTTCTGAACCCTCTCTAAAGCCTCCACATCCTTCTGGTAGTGTGGCGACCAGAATTGAACACTATACTCCAAGTGTGGCCTAACTAAGGTTCTATACAGCTGCAACATGACTTGCCAATTCTTATACTCAATTCCCCGTCCAATGAAGGCAAGCATTGCCATATGCCTTCTTGACTACCTTCTCCGCCTGTGTTGTCCCTTTCAGTGAACTGTGGACCTGTACAGCTAGATCTCTCTAGCTGTCAATGCTCTTGAGGGTTCTACCATTCACTGTATATTCCCTACCTGCATTAGACCTTCCAAAATGCATTACCTCACATTTGTCCGGATTAAACGCCATCTGCCATCTCTCCGCCCAAGTCTCCAAACGATCTAAATCATGCTGTATCCTCTGACAGTCCTCATCGCTATCCACAATTCCACCAACCTTTGTGTCGTCTGAAAACTTACTAATCAGACCAGTTACATTTTCCTCCAAATCATTTATATATACTACGAACAGCAAAGGTCCCAGCACCACCACTAGTCACAGCCCTCCAATCAGAAAAGCACCCTTCCATTGCTACTCTATGCCTTCAAGCGACCACTTTCCAGGAGACTCATCCGGAGTGAGACTCATACAGAGTGGAGGATTGAAACTTGGTAATTTGGTGCAGTGAGGTAATTCGGTGCAGAGTGTGAGGAGGTGCTTTTTAACCCTGGTAAGTGACTGGTAAGTAGTCTCTCTTTTTCTTTTCATTGTCTAATTTATTTATTTTTATTTTGAAATTCTAGTTGTTTAAGTTTACCAAGGGTTTAAGATATGGCAGGAGATCCCAGACCCGTGTCATGCTCCTCGTGTGCGATGTGGGAGCTCAGGGACACGTCCACTGTCCCTGGCTCCTTCACGTGCAAGAGGTGTGTTCAGTTGCAGCTCTTGTTAGACCGCTTGACGGCTCTGGAGCTGCGGATGGACTCACTTTGGAGCATCCGCGATGCTGAGGAGGTCGTGGATAGCACGTTTAGCGAGTTGGTCACACCGCAGGTGAAGGTTACTGAGGGAGATAGAAAATGGGTGACCAAAAGAAAGAGCAAGAGTAGGAAGGCAGTGCAGGTGTCCCCTGCGGTCATCTCCCTGCAAAACAGATATACCGCTTTGGATACTGTTGAGGAAGATGGCTCACCAGGGGAAGGCAGCAGCAGCCAGGTTCATGGCACCGTGGCTGGCTCTGCTGCACAGCAGGGCAGGAAGAAAAATGGCAGGGCTATAGTGATAGGGGACTCGATCGTAAGGGGAATAGACAGGCGGTTCTGTGGACGCAATCGAGACTCCAGGATGGTATGTTGCCTCCCTGGTGCAAGGGTCAAGGATGTCTCGGAGCGGCTGCAGGACATTCTGGGGGGGGAGGGTGAACAGCCAGCTGTCGTGGTGCACATAGGCACCAACGATATAGGTAAAAAACGGGATGAGGTCCTACAAGCGGAATTCAGGGAGTTAGGAGTTAAACTAAAAAGTAGGACCTCAAAAGGTAGTAATCTCAGGATTGCTACCAGTGCCACGAGCTAGTCAGAGTAGGAATGTCAGGATAGATAGGATGAATGCGTGGCTCGAGAGATGGTGCAAGAGGGAGGGATTCAAATTCCTGGGGCATTGGGACCGGTTCTGGGGGAGGTGGGACCAGTACAAACCGGACGGTCTGCACTTGGGCAGGACTGGAACCGATGTCCTAGGGGGGGGTGTTTTCTAGAGCTGTTGGGGAGGGTTTAAACTAATGTGGCAGGGGGATGGGAACCAATGCTGGAAGTTGGAAGGTAGTACAACAGGGACAGAAACAAAAGGAAGTAAGGGGAAAAGTGCAAGGCAGAGAAGACATAGTCAGAAATCCATAAGGGCGACAGTACAAGGTACAGTGACTGAGGGGAGCACAGTGAATAGGCCCAGTAATAACAAAAGGAATAAAACTGGAGATGTTAAGATTCAAAACAGAGGTAAAAAAACCAACATAAGTGTACTTTACCTGAATGCTCGTAGTATTCGGAATAAAGTAAATGAGTTGGTGGCACAAATCATCGTAAATGACTATGATTTAGTGGCCATTACTGAAACATGGTTAAAGGATGGTCACGACTGGGAGTTAAATATCCGAGGGTATCAAACTATTCGGAAGGACAGAGTGGATGCTAAGGGAGGTGGTGTTGCTCTGTTATTTAAGGATGACATCCGGGCTATAGTAAGGGATGACATCGGTGCTATGGAGGATAAGGTTGAATCCATTTGGGTGGAAATCAGGAATAGTAAGGCAAAAAAGTCACTGATAGGAGTAGTCTATCGGCCACCAAATAGTAACGAGATGGTGGGGCAGGCAATAAACAAAGAAATAAATGATGCATGTAGAAATGGTACAGCAGTTATCATGGGGGATTTTAATCTACATGTCGATTGGTTTAACCAGGTCGGTCAAGGCAACCGTGAGGAGGAGTTTATAGAATGTATCCGCGATAGTTTCCTAGAACAGTATGTAATGGAACCTACGAGGGAACAAGCGGTCCTAGATCTTGTCCTGTGTAATGAGACAGGATTGATTCATGATCTCATAGTTAGGGATCCTCTCGGAAGGAGCGATCACAATATGGTGGAATTTAAAATACAGATGGAGGGTGAGAAAGTAAAATCAAATACTAGTGTTTTGTGTTTAAACAAAGGAGATTACAAGGGGATGAGAGAAGAACTAGCTAAGGTAGACTGGGAGCTAAGACTTTATGGTGGAACAGTTGAGGAACAGTGGAGAACCTTCCAAGCTGATTTTTCACAGTGCTCAGCAAAGGTTTATACCAACAAAAAGGAAGGACGGAAGAAAGAGGGAAAATCGACCGTGGATATCTAAGGAAATAAGGGAGAGTATCAAATTGAAGGAAAAAGCATATAAAGTGGCAAAGATTGCTGGGAGATTAGAGGACTGGGAAATCTTTAGGGGGCAACAGAAAGCTACTAAAAAAGCTATAAAGAAGAGTAAGATAGAGTATGAGAGTAAACTTGCTCAGAATATAAAAACAGACAATAAAAGTTTTTACAAATATATAAGACAAAAAAGAGTGGCTAAGGTAAATATTGGTCCTTTAGAGGATGAGAAGGGAGTTTTAATAATGGGAAATGAGGAAATGGCTGAGGAACTGAACAGGTTTTTTGGGTCGGTCTTCACAGTGGAAGACACAAATAACATGCCAGCGACTGATAGAAATGAGGCTATGACAGGTGAGGACCTTGAGAGGATTGTTATCACTAAGGAGGGAGTGATGGGCAAGCTAATGGGGCTAAAGATAGACAAGTCTCCTGGCCCTGATGGAATGCATCCCAGAGTGCTAAAAGAGATGGCTAGGGAAATTGCAGATGCACTAGTGATAATTTACCGAAATTCACTAGACTCTGGGGTGGTCCCGGTGGATTGGAAATTAGCAAACGTGACGCCACTGTTTAAAAAAGGAGGTAGGCAGAAAGCAGGAAATTATAGGCCAGTGAGCTTAACTTCGGTAGTAGGGAAGATGCTGGAATCTATCATCAAGGAAGAAATTGCGAGGCATCTGGATAGAAATTGTCCCATTGGGCAGACGCAGCATGGTTCGTAAAAGGCAGGTCGTGCCTAACTAATTTAGTGGAATTTTTTGAGGACATTACCAGTGCAGTAGATAACGGGGAGCCGATGGATGTGGTATATCTGGATTTCCAGAAAGCCTTTGACAAGGTGCCACACAAAAGGTTGCTGCATAAGATAAAGATGCATGGCATTAAGGGTAAAGTAGTAGCATGGATAGAGGATTGGTTAATTAATAGAAAGCAAAGAGTTGGGATAAATGGGTGTTTCTCTGGTTGGCAATCAGTAGCTAGTGGTGTCCCTCAGGGATCCGTGTTGGGCCCACAATTGTTCACAATTTACATTGATGATTTGGAGTTGGGGACCAAGGGCAATGTGTCCAAGTTTGCAGATGACACTAAGATGAGTGGTAAAGCGAAAAGTGCAGAGGATACTGAAAGTCTGCAGAGGGATTTGGATAGGTTAAGTGAATGGGCTCGGGTCTGGCAGATGGAATACAATGTTGACAAATGTGAGGTTATCCATTTTGGTAGGAATAACAGCAAACGGGATTATTATTTAAACGATAAAATATTAAAGCATGCCGCTGTTCAGAGAGACTTGGGTGTGCTAGTGCATGAGTCACAGAAGGTTGGTTTACAAGTGCAACAGGTGATTAAGAAGGCAAATGGAATTTTGTCCTTCATTGCTAGAGGGATGGAGTTTAAGACTAGGGAGGTTCTGTTGCAATTGTATAAGGTGTTAGTGCGGCCACACCTGGAGTATTGTGTTCAGTTTTGGTCTCCTTACTTGAGAAAGGACGTACTGGCACTGGAGGGTGTGCAGAGGAGATTCACTAGGTTAATCCCAGAGCTGAAGAGGTTGGATTATGAGGAGAGGTTGAGTAGACTGGGACTGTACTCGTTGGAATTTAGAAGGATGAGGGGGGATCTTATAGAAACATTTAAAATTATGAAGGGAATAGATAGGATAGATGCGGGCAGGTTGTTTCCACTGGCGGGTGACAGCAGAACTAGGGAGCATAGCCTCAAAATAAGGGGAAGTAGATTTAGAACTGAGTTTAGGAGGAACTTCTTCACCCAAAGGGTTGTGAATCTATGGAATTCCTTGCCCAGTGAAGCAGTTGAGGCTCCTTCATTACATGTTTTTAAGGTAAAGATAGATAGTTTTTTGAAGAATAAAGGGATTAAGGGTTATGGTGTTCGGGCCGGAAAGTGGAGCTGAGTCCACAAAAGATCAGCCATGATCTAATTGAATGGCGGAGCAGGCTCGAGGGGCCAGATGGCCTACTCCTGCTCCTAGTTCTTATGTTCTATGACCGAGCCAGTTCTGTATCCATCTTGCCAGCTCACCCCTGATCCTGTGTGACTTCACCTTTTGTACCAGTCTGCCATGAGGGACCTTGTCAAAGGCCTGACTGAAGTCCATTTCTCATTGGGTAAGGTACAATAATACACTGAATAGGACACTGAAACACTGCTAATCTGATTCAAGTCTGAGACAGTTAACCTACTGTTGATAAGTTTTGAGAAAGTTTCATTCTATATAATACATTCAAATGTTCACGCTGCTGTGGCTGGGAGTAGTGAATTAATAAAACCTTCTTTATTAAATTTTTAAAAATATACCAATCAAATTACTGGCACAAAGATTTATATTTCCTTTGAATTTACCTTCCCCTCAGCTTGGAAATGATTAAATCTGGAGGACAACATACCCTCAGTCTGATCCTCCACCCATTTGTTGATCTCCTCTCTTGTTTTATCTGCAGCAGTTTGGAAATCAACTGGTAACATCGCTGCTCCATAGAATTTCATGGTGGATTTACAGAATTCCTGAACAGTGAACATAGGGAAAATTAGTTATACTGTCCAATTGGGAAACCTTTGAAGATCTGCTTTAAAAATGATTTGTGGATCACCAGAATTGGTGTATCGTCCAAACCAGCAATGTCCAAACATTGACAATAGGGTCAGGGGTCAGCTCTGTCCTTTGAGGGGATTAGTGGGAGGAGTCAAGAACAATATAATTGACATGCGTCTTCCAGCTTGGCTCCTGAGCCCTGGAAGAACCTGGGAACAGGTGACTCACCCACCACTTACTTCTAGGAAGTTGTAGCTCTTCTCCCCATATAGTCGATTAGCCACTTTCAGCAGATACGAGACACCAGCTCGATTAATCTCTAACTGCATTTTCTCAAATCCAGAATGGACATCTCCAACTTGATCAAAATGGAGAGCCTGTATTTAAAATAAATGCATAAAATAAACATCAAGCAGTGAACTGAAAAAGGAGCTAAAGTTATAATCACCTACGTTTTTCCCGTCATTTTGTTATCCGCTAGTTTTCTATGCCCCCTCTCCATTTCCTGCAGACATTTATTCTGTGCCTGGATATCATTCTGCACACGCTGGTCACCTTCCAGAATCGCACCAAAGGCACCTTAGGTCTAATCCTGGACGTTGAGTGTCAATAGGTTATTGAACCACTTGGGCACATCAGTTAATATCAACGCTGCTCTCGGCCAACATCCGCACACTCACAGTAGGGGGTCACTGAACAGGGATTACAGGGCAGGAACCCTGGTGGATTGTCACCTCCAGAACATTACTAATTTAATTTGGGTCACTTAGCTCACTGCAGACCGAGCACTGAACCGAGGATATTCTAATTGTGTGAAGTTTCGCTCCTCATTTCTGCCTTTAGCTACTCAACTTGGTGAAAGAAAGGACGCAAAAAAAAAAATGCATGGACAAAACACTTAAAAAAATATTTCAGCCACATAGAACATAGAACAGTACAGCACAGAACAGGCCCTTCGGCCCTCGATGTTGTGCCGAGCAATGATCACCCTACTCAAACCCACGCAACCCGTATACCCGTAATCCAACAATCCCCCCATTAACCTTACACCACGGGCAATTTAGCATGGCCAATCCACCTAACCCGCACATCTTTGGACTGTGGGAGGAAACCGGAGCACCCGGAGGAAACCCACGCACACACGGGGAGGACGTGCAGACTCCACACAGACAGTGACCCAGCCGGGAATCGAACCTGGGACCCTGGAGCTGTGAAGCATTGATGCTAACCACCATGCTACCGCGAGGTAGCATTTTATTCAGGGTAATTCTATGCATACCTTTGCCATTTCAGATGCAGTGTTATTTCCTGCACCAAGGTAAACCATGGCCAATGAGGTGGAGATACTGAATGGAGAAAAAAAGATGTTGCCGGCTTCATTTTCCTCAATCAGCTTTCTGAACAGGTCAAGAGTGAAACGGCAATTTGCTTTGCTCAGGTTCTCCATTGTTCCAAACTGCAAGAAAAATACAGATAACACACAGATGTCCAAAGGGATTTTAGTACTATACATTTCTCGAGAAAGTTAATGAATCGCCAGGATTTGCAACTGAAGATAAGAATGAGCCAATGATGAATCGCAAGTCGAGTGTTTGTAATGAAACATTTACAGTCTTGCAGTAAAACTGGACACAAGCTTTTATTCTTTATATTTCTAAGGTGAGACTGCTTGTTAACTGCTGAATATTTGAGGCAAAGACCTCTTGTCTTAAGGCATATTTAGCAAAACCAGCTTTTAAAATCAACATATAATTCCCCAGTCAGCCAAATTAAATTGCTTAACCATCAATAAAGCAGACAGTGTGTCACTAATTAGAAACAATTACAAAATAAAGAGGGAAGGGGAAGCCTGGTACAAATTCCTGAGACAGTTGTCATAAGTATTGCATTATACGCTGTTAAAAATTAACATTAAACCATGAAGTAGCAGGTCATCTAAATCACAAGCCATATATCTACCTCCCTCAACATTGCCTAATAACATATTTAAACTGCCTAATAACATATTTAAAACAGAAAACAAATAATATCCCAATGGATTTTTCTACAGCAGCTATCAATTCTAATCTGCAACCAGCCAAGAAATGGTGCAAGGTAAAACGCACTGGGCATTTTGTACATTTCGCTTTTCTTCCCCAGACCACACAGATGGGAGCATCCTAACTGGATCCATCCAGTCCGTGTAACAATGCACAAAGCTCACACAAGCAAGGTTCAAAGATTAATGCAGCCATTGTAACAGAAGTGACTATTCAGCTCTTTGGCCTATTTCATCATTCTGATTACGATGAGGTCATCAAACAGATTAGTCATACAGGACTCACTCAATCGTATCATAGTCCATCTCATTGTCTGAGATTATCAACGTTTCAGTCAATGGTCAGCTACCATTGTTCATGTCTGGCTCCCTGCCTGGTCTAAAATACCTGCTTGTACACCACTGAAACCGTCAAGACTTCTGCTTTTGTCCGTTGAGCTCATTGTGTGCTATCTTGAGGAAGGGGTTTGAAAGACTACGTGCAGAAGTACACGCTGCTATCCGGGGCTATGTAACCTATGTAATCCAGCCCAGAATGATTGCATCTACCATTAGACATTGGTTTCAGGAAGAAATTAGATGGAATACTTCAACATACAGACTCAATGGGCTGAAGGGCCTCTTTCTGAGCTGTCAAACTCTGTGACTCCATGGATAGTATGAATGAGTCTCCATCACCACCTATAGTTCTCCAAATGCACTATGGAAATGTTGCTGAAATGCAGCTTGGATTTTCATCTGTACTGCACTATCTGTAAATATATACACTAATCATTGCTCACTCTTCACAGTAATAGGAATTCACTGACATCAGTCCTAACGACACTTCTCTATATTTTGCACCTTTTAGGTGTTTTTGTCCAGTTCCCACATTCATTTTTTCCATAACATTTACTGGATTCCAGGCTTGGGTCACTGTCTGTGCGGAGTCTGCACGTTCTCCCAGTGTGTGCGTGGGTTTCCTCCGGGTACTCCGGTTTCCTCTCACAGTCCAAAGATGTGCAGGTCAGGCCGATTGGCCTAAATTGCCCTTTGTGTCCAAAATTGCCCTTCGTGCTGTGTGGGGTTACTGGGTTATGCAGGATAGGGTGGAGGTGTGGCCTTGGTTAGGGTGCTCTTTCAAAGAGCCGGTGCAGACTCGATGGGCTGAATGGCCTCCTTCTGCACTGTAAATTCTATGATTCTATGAGTTGTTAAACTGTGATCTAACTGGAGCAATTGCACTGTGACCACAACTTGTGATTTATAGTCAACCATTTTGACTACGTTGTTCAACATTCTCTTCGATTTGCTGACTGTTGCACTGCCTACATGTTTAATATTGAGTCTGCCAATAATCCAGCTCTTCCTATACCATTCATAAGGTATATGTGTTCTTTAATTTAACAGAGCATTTTACAGAAACAAGCCATTTGGCCCAACAGGTCTCTGTTGCACATGTTTCCCCCCATCTTAGCCCCTCCCACCCTATCAATATAACTTTCCCTTCTCTTCTTCCACATTTACTTGTCTATTTTTCCTGTCAATGCACCCGTGTTCTTTTTCGCAACAACCCCATGTGGTAGCAAGTTCCACATTCTCACAACTCTGAGTAATGAAGCTCTGCCTAAATTCCTTATTAATGATGATGTTGTATTTACATCTCTCCAGCTTTGGGCTCCCTTATAAGTGGAAACACCTTTTTTTATGTCGACCATATTGAACCGCCTCATAATATCACTCCTGGGACACCGCTATAGCTGCTCTTTTCTGGAGAGCAGAGACCCAGACCGTTCAGTCGTCCCTCATAGTGGCACACTGTTCTGGCAACATCCTTGCAAATCTTTTTTTTTTTAAACATTTCCTCTGGTGCTTCTATGTCCTTTTAAATATGGAGACCAGAACAAAACAGTATTTCAAGTGTGGTTGACCAAAGTTCTCTAAACATGTAACATACCTTCTCCATTTTTGAATGATTTTGCTTTCTACTCTTCAATTCACTTTATTCATTCATACGATTTACTCGGAATCCCTATCGTTTCGAATTAAACTTAAAAGTTCACACGAGGAATTTTGTCAAACGTCTCTTGGGAGTCGGGATGTATCATAATGAGTTGCACAGTAACCTTGAGCTGTTTCTTCCTCCAAGCAGGCCGGTGAGAAGTGATCGTCCCCTTCTTAGTCTGTTGTGTATTGTTCAATCACTTATTGAGCAGGATAAATGGTTCTCAAATTTACCTCTGCAGTGTGAATGGAGGTTTTAATACCTCTGTCTAGTTTATCCCCTTTTTTGAATAGGGGCTCCACACTGACCCATTTCTAACCTATTGGTCCATCTCCAGTGTCCACCAAGAGTGGGACAGTGAATCTGGGTAGAGTGCTCTTTCGGAAGGTCAGTGTAGACTCAATGGGCTGAATGGCCTCCTCTGCACTGTAGGGATTCTATGATCCGAGGAACACTTTACCAAAGGACAACTGGATCGACATTGAAAGGAATCATGCTGAAAGTGTGCACTACTTAGAGAAAATAGTGTCCCTGTGACGAATGTAGTAATTTTGTATGTATATTGTATCATATATCTGTGGCAGTAATGTTCTTGAAAGAACTTAGGCTAAGGTAGCCAGATTATATATCTGTTAAAGCTGTAGGTTTATCCAGATTATATATCTGTTAAAGCTGTAGGTTTATCCAGATTATATGTCTGTTAGAGCTGTGGGTTAACAGCTGGGCAGTCTGACATGTCAGTCATGGGAGAGCTGGGTCGGTTTTCCAGTTTTGTTTTCAACCCTGCCACGTGTCTGTTTTTAATTTCATTTTAAAGTCCTGCGGAAAGAAGTTGTTTCTCAACTGACTTCTGAAAGCCTCTCTCCAAGGACTTTGTGAATAAATCTGTAAGCCACTGAGTGTCAACTTTATTTTTTTTTCTTATATTTAGAGTACCCAATTCATTTTTTCCAATTAAGGGCCAATTTAGCGTGGCCAATCCACCAACCCTGCACATCTTTGGGTTGCGGGGTGAAACCCACGCAAACACGGGGAGAATGTGTAAACTCCACACGGACAGTGACCCAGAGCCGGGTTTGAACCTGGGACCTCGGCGCCGAGGGGCGCCCTTGCTAATCACTGCACCACGCGTGTCAACCTTATTAATAAGTGGCATTTGACTTGTATCTGGATTTTGCTCAATTGAAATTTTAGAAGTAGATGGGAAAGTGAACTCAAAGACTTTTTTAAAAAACTGTTTAACTGTTAATTAAAAGGCTGGGTTTTTTTGTTCTTGTATGTCAATGGGGTTAATTGTGTGTTAATAATAAAGTTTGTTTTAATATTAAAAAATGCCTATTCTATACAAAAACCCATCTGATTCACTAATGTCCTTCAGGGCAGGCAATCTGCTGTCTTTACTTGGCCTGGCTGCATGCGTCTCCAGACCCACAGCAATGTGGTTGACTCTTAACTGGCCCCTGAAATGGCCTAGCAAGCCATTCTGTTCTAGGGCAATTAGGGATGGTCATCAACTGCTGTGCCTGCCAGTGATGCCCATATCCAATGAAAGGATAGCGGTGGACAGTAACTCACAAATAACCTACCGAGACTCTTTCTGCATTCTGGGGGAAATACCATCGACTCATAGCGATTTGCTAATAGGGAGGACATGTCTGCGACGTCATCTTATTTGTATAAAAGTTCTGAGTTTTCTGTGCTTCACCAGATTTACAGAACACGTTTCTCAGAGCCTCCGTTAAGAACACTTGCAGCAAGTTAACACACGATATTGTCAATTCTCAGCCTTGCCTCTACTTACATATTTTATCTTTTGTACTTGTTCCCTGACTACCTTGTTACCGCCACAAAACTGAAAGAAGGTTTTACTATAACGTCCAAACCTCTGCTGCTGTCTTTAATGTGGGCTGCAAATGTTGGTCATCACCCCGCAGGTCTGAAGGCCAGATGCCCCCAGTCATTTATGCTGGGAGCAGCGTTATTTCTCTCAGGTTGAGGCTTCCAACCCTATCCGGAGAGGAGGCCCTCCTGCATTAGAGAGCAGCCAGTCAATTATTCTCTTTGCCCCTCCAAACCCTGTTGACTGGCTTCTAAATTTAACTATGGGCGAGAGTAACTTTTCTCTGCAATTTTATGCTGGGTCTGGGAAGGCCTGTCTGCCTTTTGAGGTCCATAAGTTATCAGCCCACATAACTGACCCTATTCAGACCTCGGGCAGGAAAATGGGGAGAGGGGTAGCAGGGAGCCTCCATCAGCAATCTGCATTTAACGAGTATGTCCTGTTCCCCCACCCCCTTGCCCTCACTCAACCGACACTGCAATATCCGCTCTGATCACTTCCCCAGGCCTCATCTCCCCTGCACTGGGACCGCCAAAACATACCTGGTCCTGGACTCTCAGGACATAGGCTTTCGGAACTGCTTGCAATCCCAGTCCTGTCCACTACCGCTTCTGGCACTGCAGGGACATTGGGAGCGACTGGCCAATCAGATTGGCCGGCAGGTTTCCGAGGCAGGACTTCCTCCTGAGCAAGAGGAGGATGTCCCATCTGAAGCCAATTAATGCTTGTTAGAATGTTAAAATCATTGCGGGCCAGACATATCAGTATATGTTTATTTTGCACTTCGTAGTTTTCTGTAAGTATTGCGCACTTTCAGCATTATTCCTTTCAATGTAATCCAGTTGTCCTTTGGTAAAGTGTTCATTTGAACAAAGAATCCCTACAGTGCAGAAGGCAGCCATTCAGCCCATCGAGTCTGCACGGACCCTCCGAAAAAGCACTCTACCCAGATTCACTGCCCCATCCTATCCCTGTAACCTAACCTGCACATCCCTGGACACTAAGGGACAATTTAGCATGGCCAATCCACCTAACCTGCGCATCTGGGGACTGTGGGAGGAATCCCACACAGACATAGGGTGAGCATGCAAACTCCACACAGAGACAGTCACCCAAGGCCAGGATTGAACCTGTGTCTCTGGCGCGGTAAGGCAGAAGTGCTAACCACTGTGCCACCCCTGTTGAACATACTTCAACAACCTGCAGGCATTAATTGTTCCCTCATTACTTTTATCTTCTGTAATCTCCTGGTTTGGGTATATCATACTTCCTGATGATGCAAATGTCATCAAACTACAGTTACTGGGCTGATTAGGGGCTGGTTTAGCACACTGGACTAAATAGCTGGCCACCCAAGGCAGACTAGCAGCACGGTTCAATTCCGTACCAGCCTCCCCGAACAGGCGCCGGAATGTGGCGACTAAAGGCTTTTCACAGTAACTTCATTGAAGCCTACTTGTGCCAATAAGCGATATTCATTTTTTAAATTTCATTTTCATTACTGCCCCCAGGAGGTGGTATAACTAGAATTTCTTGTACATTGATTAAATCCTTTACAAACACCAGTCAAGCACGGTTACCAATCCTGAATCAAAAGAACTTCTGTATTTCTATTATTCTTTGGATGCTTGAGGTCTCCTGTTAAAATAACCTCTTTCTTACACATGTTTCATATTTCTTAATACAGAAAGTTGTCTTGTGCTAGCTAGTACTTCATGCATTTGAGACGTTTACCCAGAATGGACCATTCTGTTGCTTTTCTTGAGCTTCTGCAAGAGAGCGGGCATTGTGTCTGTGAGTGTGGTGCAAGATATTTGGGTGACGTGGTTGCCATAGTGGAATAGCTGACTGTGTATGTAAACTATGGGATGTGGATGGGAGGGTGGCAGTGCTGAGGGACAGCTGCACTGTCTGAAGTGGCACTTTCAGATGAGATGGTAAGTGTAGTCTGTATTTGTCTTCTCAGGTGGATATAAAGGATCACTTGTATTGAAAGGAGAGAAGGGGATTCGCCCTACAGTCTTGGCTAATAGTTAATTCTCAATTAACATAATTGAAACAGGTCATCTAGTTATTTATTTCACTTCTGACTTTGGAATCTTGCTGTGCACAAATTGGCTGCTGCGTCCCTTCCGTTACAACAACAACTAAATTTTAAAAAGCATCTTTGATTGTAAAGTATTTTCGGACATCCTGTGATTGTGATAGGTGCTATATAAATGCAAGGTTTTTCTTTTCTCTCCGATGACATTCCCTGTTAAAGATGTCACCTGGGAATATCTTGGAACTTATTCAGCATCATAGTTCTTTCCCTCAGGATATCCTAAGGTGCCTTATCGCTATTACTTGTACAACAGGCTGTGGCATCATGTTATTGTCACTGGACTAGTAGACCAGAGACCCAGAGTAATGCTCTGGGGACCCCGGGTTCAAATCCCGCCACTGCAGGTGGTGAAATTTGAATTTAATAAAAATCTGGAATTTTAAAAAAGTCTAATGATGACCATGAAACCGTTATCAGTTGTTGTAAAAACCCCCATTTGGTTCACTAATGCCCACCTTGCATGAAAGAAAACAAAGACTTGCTTCTGGAGCATAATTCGGGATTTTTACCCACCCAGACCCATTGGCCTACTGGTCATTATCACATTGTTCCTTCATTACATTTATCTTTTGTAATCTCCTGGGATTTTTAGCCCCCAGGGTGCCTACAGCTCTCAGACCCACTGGTTATTATCACATTGCTGTTGTGGGATCTTGCTGTGCAAATTGGCTGCCATGGAAAGACCTGGAAAACCTGCCTTGTCCAAACTGGTCTCAGATACCTTAAAATGGAATTCCAGTATTACTGGTGATTTAGGGATTGTTCTTTTTACCAGGGTTTGAAACATTTTGAACTGGATTTTCCTCCTATATCACAATTCATTTCAATACTGACTGCAAAGTGCTTTGTGACCTCCTGGGGTCATGAGAGGCGCCAGATGAATGAAAGTCTGAAGTTGGTGTTGTGTTGAAAAGAGGCTTGTTTCTGGTTGAAGTCTTTTTCCTGAACATGGGCAACACCAACTGACCGGTTACCTACTGGTGTCCCCCTCCCCTCCCCTCCCCCCTTCACCCACTCCCTCACAACACAGTGAGAGCCTCATCACAACTACCCTCCCCGGACTATTGCAGCATTTGGGGGGAATAGCAAACTTTCCCAGTGATTTATTCATTGGCAACCTTTGCAGCTGGGGTAGGATTTGAGAAATGGTGACTTTTTGCTGTGTGCTTGCCTCTGTTTGCAGTGGACATGTTTGTCCAGATACAGCCACACTGCAGTCAGTAACCATTACCTCCCAATAACATGGCCACGCCTCAGTTTGACTGTTGCTGCCAGATTTGATGGTTTCACATCGCAAGTGGGCATCTGGGTGGGAATTGGTGAAACGGAAGCCGGTGGATGTGCCTGTGGCCGCTGCTGTTTACTGACAGTCCACTGGGAGAAAGGAGGCTTTGTCCATGAAGGAATGACGGGGCTGCTGTTTCTCGGAGTGGCTGAGAGGGGAATTGGTGAAGAAGTTAGAGGAGGTTTGCAGCGCTGGGCTGGGAGATAGTGTCAGGGAGAGCAGAAGCCCTGGGTGAGATAGAAATACACTTACCTTGTGCGCTGCTACCTTTCAACTGCAACACGTGGTATCACTGTGTCCACTTCCGTGTGTGTGTGTGTGTGCACCGTATCGGGGCGGGTTTTAACCCTGAATCACCGCCCCACCCGGGAAGGGGCGGGATGGTCAGATGAGAAGATCGGGAGGAGGAGGAGAAACACAGGGTGATGCAGGGAGGGAGAGAACCTACTTCAGAAGGGTGGGAGATAAACTGGGAAATTATAGACCTATTAATCTAAAGTGATGTCTGCCCAAGTTCCTATAATAAGAATATTCTTTATTATTGTCACAAGAGGTTTACATTAACACTGCAATGATGTTACTGTGAAAATCCCCTGACGCCACACTCAGGCGCCTGTTCGGGTCACAGAGGGAGAATTCAGAATGTCCAATTCACCTAACAAGCACATCTTTCTGGACTTGTGGGATGAAACCAGAGCACCCGGAGGAAACCCATGCAGACACGGGGAGAACGTGCAGACTCCGCACAGTGACCCAAACCGGGAATCGAACCTGGGACCCTGGCGCTGTGAATCAACAGTGTTAACCACTGTGCCAAGGTGCCTCCCAAACCTGTCATGGGGATGGAGTGACTGAGCACTGGGACAGATGGGGACTGATCAGAGAGCAGCAATATCGGGTTGTTCAGGAGAAATCCTGGCCGCAATTCTCCACTCGTTCCCATTCGGTTTTCCCGCCGGCCACGCAGCCCCACCAGTGGGTATCCTGGCAGAGTGGAGTGGTTGCAATGGGAAATCCCATTTCAATTGTGTAATGGAGCCAAGGTTGGACAATTTGAGCCCTAAGTCGACGGGGAGGTCGAGAATGGCCCGAGAGGTGGGAGGGTTTATGGAGAGGATGGGGATGGTGGATCATTGTGCAGTCATCTGTCAACATCCCCACTTCTGATCTTATGATGGAAGGGAGTGACCCTGGCGGAAACTAAGCTGAGCTTCCATGAGCAGGTTATTGGTGCTTGATAGCACTGTTGATGATTCCTTCCATCACATAACTGATGATGGAGAGGAGACTGATAAGGCGGCAATTGGCTGGGTTGGATTTGTCCTGTTTCTTGTGTACAGGACACACCTGGGCAATTTTCCATATTGCCAAGTAGAAGCTCGTGTTGTCACTGTACTGGAACAGCTTGGCTAGGGGTGCAGCAGGTTCTGGAGCACATGTCTTCAGTCCTTTCACCAGGATATAGTCAGCACCCACAGCATTTGCAGTATCTAGTCATTCAGCCATTTCATGATGTCACGTGGAGTGAATCGTATTGGCTGAAGACTGATATCTGCCTCAGCTCTGTCTTTTGCACAGATGTGCTGGGTTCCTCTGTCATTGAGGATGGGGATATTTGTGGAGCCTCCTCCTCCAGTGAGTTGTTTAATTGTCCACCACCATTCACGGTTGGATGTGACAGGACTACAGGGTTTAGATTTGATGCATCTGTTGTGGAATCGCTTAGCTGTCTGTTACTTGCAATTTATGCTGTTTGGCACACAAGTAGTCCTGTGTTGTAGCTTCTCCAGGTTGACACCTCATTTTTCGGTGTGCCTGATGTTGCCCCGGTTACCCTTTTAGTAGAGATGAGGAGAAATGTTTCCTCTGAGAGGGTTGCGCGAATTTGTAACGCTCTGCCTCAGAAGGCGGTGGAAACGGGATTGCTGAATATTTTTAAGGCAGATTAGATAGATTCTTGTTGGACAAGGAAATCAAGGGTTATCGGGGTGGGGGGCAGTTGGTGGGAATGTGGAACTCAACACAAACATATCAGCTATGAACTTAGTAAATGGAGCAGCAGGCCTGAGGGGCCGAATGGCATACTTCTGCTCCTATTTTGTATGTAACATGGAACTATCAACAAAAAACTTCTTCCCCAATGTAACCACTGAGCACGAGGTCTAAGGTGGCACTTCCGTGAAGAGCTGAGGGACTGCTACACCCTCTTTTGGATGAGTTGTTAAACCAAGGGCTCATCTGTCTTCATTGATGAATGAAAAAGAAGAGGAGCAGGGGATTCTCCCTGGCGTCCTGATCAATGATTATCCTCAACTATAATCACCAAAACAGATAATCTGATCATTTATTTCATTCCTGAGTTGGGAGATTGCTGTGCACAAATTCTAAGCTGCATCGCCTGTGTTACAATAATGACAACCGTTAAGAAGGTATCGTTGATTGTGAAGTGCTTTGGGACTCCCTGAGGTTGTGAAAGGTGATTGTTCACGGCCTTTTCACTGGGCCATTCAGCCCCTAATGCTCCAGGTGCCCAAATAATTGGGGGTCTCCCACCCCTCCTCAGTCCGGAGTCAGCCATTTCCACCAAGAGAGACTCCTCAAAAGATACGGAAATGGTACAGCAACCAGGCCCAACCAAGATGGCCACCAAATCAAATCAAAAGACTAAACAAAGAAACTCTGCAAGCACCGTCACCAAACTACCCCCCCCCCCCCCCCCCCCCCCCCCCTTCCCACCAGGCCATCGCCCTTGCCTCCTACCACACCTAAATGCACACACAAATAGAGGGAGGGCAAACCAACAACTAAAATCAACTTCTAACAAAACGAAACAAAACAAGAGCTCTAAGCTTATTTTCTAAAAAAAACTACGATAATGAGCCAATCCTTCAACCCGGCTTCCATTACTCACTTTAAGAGTTTAAATTCCGATATGGTGTTTGCAAAAGACTCAGTTGCGGGTCAGGGACCAAACAGAGATGCGGAAGGTGTGGGTGGGACAAGTCTTTCGTTCAGGCCGGTGGTACGGCAATATTAATGAATAAAAGAGTTCAGTTTTCTACCTCTGGGATCTTGGCCGACTCCATTGGCAGACATGTTATTGTCTGTGGCTCCCTGGTGGACACTCCAGGGGTTATGGTTAAAAGGTACATCCCGAATTGGGACGATACAAATTTTATTAATAATCTACTGGCTCCCTCCCCCATTTAGATTCGCATCAGATTATTTTGGGTGGGGGCCCTAAACTATATTCTGGACCCTCGTCTGGATTGGTCCAAGCCCAAATCTCTGACTCCATCAGGGGTGGCCAGTGCTTTGTCGTGTTTCATGGAGCAGATGGGGGAATAGATCATTGGTGCTTTATTCTCTCAGATGTTCATCAGGTATACTCGCGGATGGATTATTTTCTGGTGGATAGGTCTCTTCTCCCTTCAGTGGTGGGGGCTGCGTACTCAGGGATTGTGATTTCGGACCATGCCCCGCACTTTGTGGATTTGACGCAAGAGTCAGGTCCCTCCCAACCTCGGCCATGGAGGTTGGACACAACATTATGAGCGGACAAGAAACTTTGTGAACACATGTCCACTGCCATTGGGACTGTATAAAATTTATTGAAAGTGAGTCAATCTCACCTTCCATGCCAGCAGCGGCCCTAGGGTTGCTGGCGCCCCGGGCAAGCTGAACTTCGGCGCCCTTGTAGTGATCCTACATAACAGCCCTTACAAGTGCCAATTTTAAAGGCCTCCAGCGCTGCGCTCCATCACCTTTCCCCGCTGCGGAAAGCCTTTTCCTGCTCCCCTCGGCGGCCCTCCTCCCGCCGAGGACCCTCCGTGCAGCCACTGCCTCACACAGACACTGAGCAGCCGCCAGCGGCTGAACCAGACCGGCAGGCGGCCGAGGCCAATCAACATGGCGGCCGCACAGGGGGCGGGGCCGGGGCTGAAGGAGCACCCCACGTGACTCCGGGCTGCACGTGGGCAGCTACTGAGCATGCGTAGCTGCCGTCAAGCGGAGGCAACATGTTGCAAATGCGCAGATCGTCCTTAGAATCTTACAACCTCAGTACTGATGGCGCCCCCTAGCACATGGTGCCCCAGGAGACTGCCCGAGTTGCCGGCACCTTGAGCCGGCCCTGTTCCACGCTGTGGGAGGCCCTCAGGGTGGTCCTCAGGTGGGACATTATCTCCTATAAAGTGCATTTGATGAAGACAATGAAATGAAATGAAATGAATGGGGAGAAATGAGTGAGGGAGGAGCCGCAGAGGCTGGTGGAGTCCATTCTTGATGTGGATCACCAGTACCCACTTGCCCCTACCCTTGAGTTGTTGGCAAGTAGGAAAAAGCTGCAAACACAATGCGAACTATTATCGCCAGATAGAGCAGTGGGCCAGCTGCGACACTCGAGGGGCATGTTTTACGAATATGGGGAGAAGGTTGGTCACCTTTCGTCTCACCAGCTTTAGAGGCAGGTGACTTCCTGGGAAATCATACAGGTACGGAACGCTAGTGGTAGCCTGGTTACCGCCCCTCCTCAGGTTAATGCAGCTTTTGATTTGTTCTATCGGGATCTTTATAGATTGGCGTCTCCGACGGAGGGATTGGTCATGACTGACCTTTTGGACAGCTTATCCATCCCAGTGATGAAGGTAGAGAGGAGCAATGAGTCGGAATCCCACTGAACCCAGAGGAAATTATAAAATGCATTGGTGTGATGCAGACTGACAAAGCCCCTGGCCCGGATGGCTTTTCCGTTGAATTCTATAAGAGGTTCACGGAGCAGTTAGTGCCTTTAATTCTGGACATGTTTAATGACTCCTTATCCCAGGGTTTGTTGCCCTCTACCCTCGCCCAGGCCTCTATCTCCTTGAGAGTTTTTTGATAGTGTGCAAAATTCTGGAGAACCAAGACAATTCTGAGGTATGATTGATGATAATTTGTGTACTTTACTCTCACTCAGTAATGCAGCAAATTAATATCTTAAAACAAAACTATTTAAAATCAATCACTTCTCTGACAAACAAATTGACTTGGCCATGTTCAAAAGAAGAGCTGATCTTTTGCTGCTTTTTCCTCTTCAGATGCAGCTTTCAGCAGGAATCGACCTGAGCTGCTTAGTAAGCGGCAATGTTGCTGATGTAAACACTTTAACAATTACTCTGTGGATCTTCACATCAAAGTTAAAGAGAAATTACATGGAAAACACTTGGCTCGAACTTGGGAATTCTTCCACGATCAGTCATAGCCCCACAGCCATTAGGGTTATAATTTTCTCTTTCCCAGAATCTGGAGTTGTGCGAAATACAGAATCCTTCTCTTTGTTCCTTGTTAAAATATGAATGGCTGGAAGCATAAAGTACGTGCAGACATGACATGGTCTCACCCTGATTTTCGTTTTGATGAAGGTTTACCTGAAATATTGACCCTCGTTCTCTCTCCACAGATGCTGCCCAGCCTGTTGAGTGATTCTCACATTCTGAGTTTACAATTCCAGTTTTCAATTGTTCTCTGAAAACCGCACTCATTTCAATCAATTTATGTTCCCGGACACCTCCCTTGAAGCTGGGTTTTGATCCGTTCCATGAATCAGTCCTTACACAGCTACCATGACCAAACTGAACCAAATTACAGCCAAATACTTTGTTGGTTGATTTTGGGTTTATTGCCAAGTGGAATTTGATTTTTCAACATGAGCTGTCACGTTATGTCAGTAAGATTCGGGGGACTTGCGGTGGTGACATGTAGGTGGAGGTCACGTGTTGGGCAGCTCTGACTGGAGCTTTTATTTTGTGGCCCTTTTCACCCCGATTTGGGGGAGATTGTATCTGAACGGCCCTCAGTAACGTTATGTTCATTAGAGGTTGTTGAAAACCCAACGGAAGAATACAGGATGAAAAGGAACGAGCGCTAGTCCGCCTGAGACCTCGAGATCGGTGCGAGGTCCTGTGGGAGGACAGATGTTGGGAGCAAGCTCGCTGGGTGGGGCTACGCCCATTAGGGTGGACACACTGGCTGAGGTGATGGCGGTGGAGTTTGAGTGGCAGTTCAGTAAGAATTCTGAGCGGCACAGGAAGGAGATGCTGGGTAGGCTCAAATAGTCGGTGGACAATACGCTGACACTGATAAAGGAGGCTCTTGGAAAGACGTGGTCACGGTGGTGTGTGAACAGTGAACGGTGTTGAGGGAATGGAGGGGGGCATTGTCGCGGCACAGCGACCAGCTCGCGTGGATGGGGAGGAGCTGCAGAAGGTGGAGGAGAGCAATAAAGGACTGAGAGTCAAAGTGGAGCACCTGGAAAACAGGTCACGGTGGCAGAATCGTCGGACCGTGGGACTGCCTGAGGGGCTGGAGGGCCGGAGGTCGAAGGAGTGCTTTTCAGAGATGTTCGCCCAGTTGTTGGTAGAGGAGGAGAACACCTCCCTCTTTCAGCTGGATGGGGCTCATCGGTCGCTCCGGCTAATGCCAAAGGCGAGTGAGCGGCCCAGAGCTGTGATAGTCTGCTTTCACATCTCTCAAAGGAAGAAGGTGCTGAAATGGGCCAAGCAGAGTCGAGAGATGAGATGGGAAGGATTTGATATTGAAATATACCAAGACGTTACGGTGGAGCTGGCAAGACGGTGGGCAGCCTTTACTAGGGCCAAGGCAGCGCTTTACAAGAGTAATGTGCGCTTCTGGTTGTCTTCCCAGCGTAGTTGAGAGTTACACATAACTCCAAGGACTATGAGACAGTGGAGAAGACGGAGGTGTTCGTGAGGGTGGGAGGATTGGGACTGAACTGAGTTTGGATTTGTTTTTGTTTGTTGATGGTTTGGGGACGTTGGGATAATGTGTTGGGGTTTTTCCCCCTTTGATTTGGGTTTATCGGGCGCGATTCTCCCAAAACGGGAGAAATCGTAAGGCTGGCGTCAAATCCGGGCGGGTTTGACGCCAGCGCGCCCCTTCCCGACCGGGAACCGATTCTGGTCCCCGGTCGGGGCTAGCAGCCCGACGCCGTAAGCTCCAGCATCAAGGGCTTAACGAATTTCGTTAAGCCCGCTTGCCGGAGTTAGCGCCGGCTGACGCGTCATATGACGTCAGCCGCGCATGCGCGGATTGGAAGACTCCAACCCGCGCATGCGCGGATGACGTCATCGCGTATTTGCGCGAAACCCGTGCATGCGCGGGCCGGGATGCCCCTGAGCCGCCCTGCGAATGGATACTGCGGGGCGGCGGAAGGAGAAATAGTGCGCGGGCATCGGGCCCGCTGCCCGCGATCAGTGCCCACCGATCGCGGGACCAATGGCACCCTTGGCACGGCCGTGGTACTGCCGTGCCAATCGTGCCATGGTCATAAAAAGCGAGTTGTTCCCGCCGTTTTTACGAACGGCCAGACCAGGTGTATTTGCCGTTCGTAAAAACAGCGTAAAGGGCTGGGACTTCGGCCCATCTATCAGCTGTGAATCGCTGCCGGCCGTAAAAAAACAGTGGCAGCAATTCGTGTCGGGAGTTGGGCGGGGGGGGGGGGGGGGAGAATAGCGGGAGGGCGGGAAAAATGTCGGGAAGGCCCTCCCGCTATTCTCCGACCCGTCGTGGGGGGCGGAGAATCGCGCCCATCATGTTTGGTGGTTTAGACGGGCTGGGTGTGGTGGGGGGTTTCTGTTAGTTTTTGTACACGCTGTGTGGGGGGAGGGGTTTCCAGCAGGGGACACCTCGCTCACAAACCTAAGTTGGCTCAAGAACAGGAACGAGGTGGGCGATGGGCGGTGCTGGCCGGGCCTGTGTGGATAGGTTTCGATGGGCCTGGGAGGTGTGAATAGTGGGGGGGGGGGGGGGGGGGGGGGGGGGGGGGAATGCAGAGAGGAGGTTTTGAGATTTGCTACTGTTTACCGGTCTTTTTGCTGAAGGAATTTTTTATGGGGGCGGAACGGTTGATATTCCCATTTCCTTGGCTGGTAAGGTAGTGGGGATTCGGAAGACGGTGCTTCAGAGAGGGCGACAGTTGGGGGGGGCGTTGCTCTTCCAAATCTGTTGTATTAGTATTGGCTGGTTAAAGACAAGAAGGTGAGGGGCTGGGATAGGGAGCCAGAGGCAATGTGGATGAGGATGGAGGCAGGCTCGTGTAGGGAGACGGGCTAACGGGCGCTGACAACGGCACTGCTCCCGTTTGCCCCGAGGAAATATTCAGGTAGTCCGGTGGTGGTGGCCACGCTGAGGATCTGGAGGCAATTTCGGCAGCACTTTAAGTTGGGGGGGGTCGAAGTTGATGTCGGTCCGAGAGAATCGTGGGCGAGATTCTCCCAAAACGGGAGAAATCGTAAAGCTGCCGTAAAACCCGGGCGGGTTTTACGGCAGCGCGCCCCTTCCCGACCGGGGACCGATTCTGGTCCCCGGTCGGGGCTAGCAGCCCGACGCCGTAGGCTCCGGCAAGACGGGCTTAACGAAAATCGTTAAGCCCGCTTGCCGGAGTTAGCGCCGGCTGACGCGTCACATGACGTCAGCCGCGCATGCGCAGTTTGGAAGACTCCAACCCGCGCATGCGCGGGCCGGGTTGCCCCTCAGCCGCCCCGCGAATGGATACTGCGGGGCGGCGGAAGGACAAGTAGTGCGCGGGCACCGGGCCCGCTGCCCGCGATCGGTGCCCACCGATCGCAGGCCCATGGCACCCTTGGCACGGCCGTGCCAATCGGTGCCATGGTTATAAAAAGCGAGTTTGTGACGCCGTGTTTACGAACGGCAAGACCAGGTGTGTTTGCCGTTCGTAAAAACGGCGGAAAGGGCTGGGACTTCGGCCCATCTAACAGCTGAGAATCGCTGCCGGCCGTAAAAAAACGGCGGCAGCGATTCGGGTCGGGACTTCGGCGGGGGGGGGGGAGAATAGCGGGAGGGCGGCAAAAATGTCGGGAAGGCCCTCCCGCTCTTCTCCCACCCGTCGTGGGGGTTGGAGAATTTCGCCCCATGTGTTTGAGCCGACGAGGCTGGATGTTGGTTTCTGGGTTGGGAGGAACAGGGGTTGATGAAAATGAAGGATATTTTTGGATGTGCTATTTGCGAGTTTGGAGGAGTTAACGGAGAAGTTTGTGATTCTGTGGGAGGAGACCTTTAGCTATATGCAGATATGCGACATTGCAACAAAGGTTTTCCCCACGTTGCCGGTGACAGCAACCTCCTCATTGTTGTAAGGGTGTTGTCGTTGATTGGGTTGGACAGGAGGGACACCGTGCCGATTTATGGGAAGTTTTTGGAGGAGGATATGGTGTTGCTGGAGGGGTTGAGGCCAAGTGGGAGGAGGAGCTGGGAGTGGCGCTGGAGGAGGGGTTGTGGAGTGAGATGTTTCAGCGGTGAACCCCTCACCCTCATATGCAAGACTAGGGTTAATACAATTAAAGATGGTGCACAGGGCACACCTGACAAGATCAAGCATGAGCCGGTTGTTTGAGGGGGTGGACGACATATGCGAGCGGTGTGGTGTGGGAGAGGTCCGGGCAATCATGTACGTATGTTCTGGTCTTGCCGAAGTTGGAGAAATTTTGGGTGTTTTCAGCACCATATTAGCGATGCTGCATGTGGTTTTGGAGTCCAGTCCCCTGGGAGCCATATTTGGGGTGTTGAACTTGCTGGAGCTCCAGACGGGAGCGATGCATGGGTTTTAGTCTTCGCCTCGTTGATTGCTCACAGGCGGGACCTGTTGGGGTAGGGATCAGCTTCTCCGCCCTGTGCCTCAGTGTGGCTGGGGGCCCTGATGGAGTTCCTGAATTTTGAGAAGGTTAAGTTTGCTTTGAGGGGGTGATTGAGGGGTTCCACAAGAGATTTCTGCGGATCAATTAATCATTTCACTGTGTACATCCCAAATTTAACATGCCGGAGTTCACCAAATCTCCGCACGTATTGCGAATTATTTGAGATAATCAAGTCGCAAAAAATAGTTTAAAAATTAAAGTCCGTTATTAGAACATAGAAAAATACAGAACAGGCCCTTCACCCCACGATGTTGTGCCGAACCTTTGTCCTAGATTAAGAACAAATTCATCTACACCCCATCATTCTACCGTAATCCATGTACCGATCCAACAGCCGCTTGAAGGTCCCTAATGTGTCCAACTCAGCTACTTCCACAGGCAGTGCATTCTGTGCCCTCACTACTCTCTGGGTAAAGAACTTACCTCTGACATCCCCCCTATATCTTCCACCATTCACCTTACATTAATGTCCTCTTGTAGGGGAAATGTTCCAGAACAACAGTAAATAATGCCAATATCCTGGCGGTGTGTCCAGGGCATTCATTTCTACTTTGTTGAGATAACTGATGGTTTTTCTGTGTATTTAGTCCAAAGCCGTTTACCTCCTCTTTATAGATGGATTCTGGATATTGTTACCTGTCCATGAAATATTGAGGGAATCTTTCTTGAACTGTTCGAAGGATGGCACCATTTGTCCTGAGGTTGATGGATGACCATTTATAGAATCATAGAACATAGAACAGTACAGCACAGAACAGGCCTTCGGCCCTCGATGTTGTGCCGAGCAATGATCACCCTACTTAAACCCACGTAACCCGTATACCCGTAACCCAACAATCCCCCCATTAACCTTACACTACGGGCAATTTAGCATGGCCAATCCACCTAACCCGCACATCTTTGGACTGTGGGAGGAAACCGGAGCACCCGGAGGAAACCCACGCACACACGGGGAGGACGTGCAGACTCCACACAGACAGTGACCCAGCCGGGAATCGAACCTGGGACCACTGGAGCTGTGAAGCATTGATGCTAACCACCATGCTACCGTGAGGCCCCAATCATGGAACCAATTGGTTCATTCAGGCCCTTACGGTTTCTTTTATTTAATTAAATAATTAATCCTTACACAGGAAAGGTAATTGTGTTAAAGGGGGTTCTTGTGGAACAATCCAACCAGTCCCATTCCCTCATTCCCTTCCATAAACCTGTAAATTTAATTCCTGTAGATTTAATTCCTGCAGATTTAATTCCCTGTAGATTTATTCCATGTAGATTTATTTCCTGTAGATTTATTCCATGCAGATTTATTTCCTGTGGAATTATTCCATGTAGATTAATTCCCTGTAGATTTAGTTCCTGTAGATTTATTTCCTGTAGATTTAATTCCTGCAGATTTATTCCATGTAGATTTATTCCTGTAGATTTGTTTCCTGCAGATTAAATTCCCTGTAGATTTAATTCCTGCAGATTTATTCTATGTAGATTTAATTCTTGCAGATTTATTCTATGTAGATTTATTTCCTGCAGATATATTCCATGCAGATTTATATCCTGCAGATTTAATTCCCTGTAGATTTAATTCGTGCAGATTTAATTCCCTGTAGATTTATTCCCTGTAGATTTATTCCCTGTAGATTTAATTCCTGCAGATTTATTCCCTGCAGATTTATTTCCTGTAGATTTAATTCCTGCAGATTTATCTCCTGTAGATTTAATTCCTGCAGATTTATTTCCTGTAGATTTAATTCCTGCATTTATTTCCTGTAGATTTATTCCATGCAGATTTAATTCCTGCAGATTTATTTCCTGTAGATTTAATTCCTGCAGATTTAATTCCTGTAGATTTAATGCCCTGCAGATTTATTTCCTGCAGATTTATTTCCTGTAGATTTATTCCCTGTAGATTTATTTCCTGCAGATTTATTCCATGTAGATTTATTCCCTGTAGATTTATTTCCTGTGGATTTATTCCATGTAGATTTATTTCCTGTAGATTTATTCCATGCAGATTTATTTCCTGTGGATTTATTCCATGTAGATTAATTACCTGTAGATTTATTTCCTGTAGATTTATTTCCTGTGGATTTAGTCCATGTAGATTTATTCCCTGTAGATTTTTTCCCTGTAGATTTATTTCCTGTGGATTTATTCCATGTAGATTTAATTCCTGTGGATTTAATTCCCTGTAGATTTATTTCCTGCAGATTTATTCCATGTAGATTTAATTCCTGCAGATTTATTTCCTGTAGATTTAATTCCTGCAGATTTATTCCATGTAGATTTAATTCCTGCAGATTTATTTCCTGCAGATTTAATTCCCTGTAGATTTAATTAATGCAGATTTAATTCCTACAGATATTTCCTGCAGATTTAATTCCTGCATTTATTTCCTGTAGATTTAATTCCCTGTAGGTTTAATTCCTGCAGATTTAATTCCTGCAGATTTATTCCCTGTAGATTTAATTCCTGCAGATTTATTTCCTGCAGATTTAATTCCTGCATTTATTTCCTGTAGACTTATTCCCTGTAGATTTAATTCCTGCAGATTTATTCCCTGTAGATTTAATTCCTGCAGATTTAATTCCTGCAGATTTATTTCCTGCAGATTTAATTCCTGCATTTATTTCCTGTAGATTTATTCCCTGTAGATTTAATTCCTGTGGATTTATTCCATGTAGATTTATTCCCTGTAGATTTATTTCCTGTGGATTTATTCCCTGTAGATTTATTTCCTGTGGATTTATTCCATGTAGATTTATTCCCTGTAGATTTATTCCATGTAGATTTAATTCCTGCATTTATTTCCTGTGGATTTATTCCATGTAGATTTATTTCATGTAGATTTAATTCCTGTGGATTTATTCCATGTAGATTTATTCCATATAGATTTATTCCATGTAGATTTATTTCCTGTGGATTTATTCCATGTAGATTTATTCCATGTAGATTTATTTCCTGTAGATTTATTCCATGTAGATTTAATTCCTGTAGATTTATTCCATGTAGATTTAATTCCTGCAGATTTATTTCCTGTAGATTTATTTCCTGTAGATTTATTCCATGTAGATTTATTCCCTGTAGATTTATTCCCTGTAGATTTATTTCCTGCAGATTTATTTCTTGCAGATTTATTCCCTGTAGATTTATTCCCTGCAGATTTAATTCCCTGAGGATTTATTTCCTGTAGATTTATTCCCTCTAGATTTATTCCCTGTAGATTTATTCCCTGCAGATTTAATTCCCTGTGGATTTATTCCCTGTAGATTTATTCCCTGTAGATTTATTCCCTGTAGATTTATTCCCCGCAGATTTAATTCCCTGTGGATTTATTACCTGTAGATTTATTCCCTCTAGATTTATTCCCTGTAGATTTATTTCCTGCAGATTTATTCCATGCAGATTTATTCCCTGTAGATTTATTTCCTGTGGATTTATTCCATGTTGATTTATTTCCTGTAGATTTATTCCATGCAGATTTATTTCCTGTGGAATTATTCCATGTAGATTAATTCCCTGTAGATTTATTTCCTGTAGATTTATTTCGTGTAGATTTATTTCCTGTGGATTTATTCCATGTAGATTTATTCCCTGTAGATTTATTCCCTGTAGATTTAATTCCTGTGGATTTATTCCATGCAGATTTATTTCCTGCAGATTTAATTCCCTGTAGATTTATTTCCTGCAGATTTATTCCATGTAGATTTAATTCCTGCAGATTTATTTCCTGTGGATTTATTCCCTGCAGATTTATTTCCTGTAGATTTATTTCCTGCAGATTTATTTCCTGCAGATTTATTCCATGTAGATTTCATTCCTGCAGATTTAATTCCCTGTAGATTTATTTCCTGCAGATTTATTCTGTGTAGATTTAATTCCTGCAGATTTAATTCCCTGTAGATTTATTTCATGTAGATTTAATTCCTGCAGATTTATTTCCTGTAGATTTAATTCCTGCAGATTTATTCCATGTAGATTTAATTCCTGCAGATTTATTTCCTGCAGATTTAATTCCCTGTAGATTTAATTCCTGCAGATTTAATTCCTGCAGATTTATTCCCTGTAGATTTAATTGCTGCAGATTTATTTCCTGCAGATTTAATTGCTGCATTTATTTCCTGTAGATTTATTCCCTGTAGATTTAATTCCTGCAGATTTAATTCCTGCAGATTTATTTCCTGCAGATTTAATTCCTGCTGATTTATTCCCTGTAGATTTATTCCATGTAGATTTAATTCCTGCATTTATTTCCTGTGGATTTATTCCATGTAGATTTATTTCATGTAGATTTAATTCCTGTGGATTTATTCCATGTAGATTTATTCCATGTAGATTTATTCCATGTAGATTTATTTCCTGTGGATTTATTCCACGTAGATTTATTCCATGTAGATTTATTTCCTGTAGATTTATTCCATGTAGATTTAATTCCTGTAGATTTATTCCATGTAGATTTAATTCATGCAGATTTATTTCCTGTAGATTTATTTCCTGTAGATTTATTCCATGTAGATTTATTCCCTGTAGATTTATTCCCTGTAGATTTATTTCCTGCAGATTTATTTCTTGCAGATTTATTCCCTGTAGATTTATTCCCTGCAGATTTAATTCCCTGTGGATTTATTTCCTGTAGATTTATTCCCTCTAGATTTATTCCCTGTAGATTTATTCCCTGCAGATTTAATTCCCTGTGGATTTATTCCCTGTAGATTTATTCCCTGTAGATTTATTCCCTGTAGATTTATTCCCCGCAGATTTAATTCCCTGTGGATTTATTACCTGTAGATTTATTCCCTCTAGATTTATTCCCTGTAGATTTATTTCCTGCAGATTTATTCCATGTAGATTTATTCCCTGTAGATTTATTTCCTGTGGATTTATTCCATGTAGATTTATTTCCTGTAGATTTATTCCATGCAGATTTATTTCCTGTGGAATTATTCCATGTAGATTAATTCCCTGTAGATTTATTTCCTGTAGATTTATTTCCTGTAGATTTATTTCCTGTAGATTTATTCCATGTAGATTTATTCCCTGTAGATTTATTCCCTGTAGATTTAATTCCTGTGGATTTATTCCATGCAGATTTATTTCCTGCAGATTTAATTCCCTGTAGATTTATTTCCTGCAGATTTATTCCATGTAGATTTAATTCCTGCAGATTTAATTCCCTGTAGATTTATTTCCTGCAGATTTATTCTGTGTAGATTTAATTCCTGCAGATTTAATTCCCTGTATATTTATTTCATGTAGATTTAATTCCTGCAGATTTATTTCCTGTAGATTTAATTCCTGCAGATTTATTCCATGTAGATTTAATTCCTGCAGATTTATTTCCTGCAGATTTAATTCCCTGTAGATTTAATTCCTGCAGATTTAATTCCTGCAGATTTATTCCCTGTAGATTTAATTGCTGCAGATTTATTTCCTGCAGATTTAATTGCTGCATTTATTTCCTGTAGATTTATTCCCTGTAGATTTAATTCCTGCAGATTTAATTCCTGCAGATTTATTTCCTGCAGATTTAATTCCTGCAGATTTATTTCCTGTAGATTTAATTCCTGCATTTATTTCCTGTAGATTTATTCCTTGCAGATTTAATTCCTGTGGATTTATTCCATGTAGATTTATTCCCTGTAGATTTATTTCCTGTAGATTTCATTCCTGCATTTATTTCCTGTGGATTTATTCCATGTAGATTTATTTCACGTAGATTTAATTCCTGTGGATTTATTCCATGTAGATTTATTCCATGCAGATTTATTTCCTGTAGATTTATTCCATGTAGATTTAATTCCATGTAGATTTATTCCATGTAGATTTATTTCCTGTAGATTTATTCCATGTAGATTTATTTCCTGCAGATTTATTCCCTGTAGATTTATTCCCTGTAGATTTATTCCCTGCAGATTTAATTCCCTGTGGATTTATTTCCTGTAGATTTATTTCCTGCAAATCTAATTCCCGCATTTATTTCCTGCAGATTTATTTCCTGTAGATTTAATTCCTGCATTTATTTCCTGTAGATTTATTCCCTGTCGATTTAATTCCTGCATTTATTTCCTGCAGATTTATTCCATGTAGATTTATTCCCTGTAGATTTAATTCCTGCATTTATTCCCTGTAGATTTATTCCATGTAGATTTATTTCATGTAGATTTAATTCCTGTGGATTTATTCCATGTAGATTTATTCCCTGTAGATTTATTCCATGTAGATTTAATTCCTGCATTTATTTCCTGTGGATTTATTCCATGTAGATTTATTCCATGTAGATTTATTTCCTGTAGATTTATTCCATGTAGATTTAATTCCTGTAGATTTATTCCATGTAGATTTATTTCCTGTAGATTTATTCCATGTAGATTTATTTCCTGCAGATTTATTCCCTGTAGATTTATTCCCTGCAGATTTAATTCCCTGTGGGTTTATTTCCTGTAGATTTAATCCCTGTAGATTTATTCCCTGCAGATTTATTCCCTGTAGATTTAATTCCCTGGGGATTTATTTCCTGTGGATTTATCCCTGTAGATATAATTCCCTGTGGATTTATTCCCTGTAGATTTATTCCCTGCAGATTTATTCCCTGCAGATTTAATTCCCTGTGGATTTATTTCCTGTGGATTTATTCCATGTAGATTTACCCATGTGTCTGTGTGGGTATCACCCCCACAACCCAAAAATGTGCACGTGCGTGGATTGGCCATGCTAATTTGTTCCTTAATTGAAAAAAACGTTTTGAAAAGATTTATTTTCCTCAAGTTCCCATTCAATTTCATTTTGAAATCATTGATCATTTCCATTTGCATCTTTCCCCTAGCCAGTGAGTTCCAGGCCATTGCCACCCACTACGTAATAAAGTTCTTCCTCAAATCCCCCCAGAAATCTTGTCCGAAATGAGATTGCGTTAGATGCCGTGAGGCGTTGTGAGCCGGGTCGATCCGAGGAGCAGGCCTCCCGGTCTCTATGGGTCACGCTGGGGCGCGGCGAGCTGCCTTTCGGGCGTAGTGTGACCGTGAACTCACGCCCGTTCACTCTGCTGCTCTCCATAGATGCAGCCAGAGTATTTTCACAAGATTCTGTTCATATTTTAGATTTTCAGCAGTTTACTTTTGCTTTACTGAACCGTGTTTTGTACTTGCTGAACTGGTAGTTTTTAATTTTAAAGTTTTATTTGTGATTCAGAAGATTATCAAGGGGAATACATTCATTTAATCTATCTTTAATCACCTGGAAGATTATTCTTTTACATTTACACATGAAGTATCTCCACATTTAGCTTTCCGGTTTTCTCAGGCAGCATTAATAAGAGCAGAGTTCAGGGAGATGTGTATCGACCAAAGAACAGAATGTTATTTGTTTTGTTGTGCCTGATGAAAAAGAGGAAGGGATGGTCGGCAGTGAAGCTCTGAGGAAAGGTGAAGCTTTGAAGTTCGATGACCACCCCTGTAGCAGCTGCTGCTTCAGTTCCTTCCTCATTCACCTCCACAAAAGACTTGTGCACAACTTTGGACACGGATAGGTCACGAGCTCCAGACATTCCAGACAGATCGGCTCTCGAACGATCAAAAAGATCCCGCATGCCTAAACTGGACAGTGGTGAGTTGAGGTCATACTCTTCTTCCAGTTTAAATTTGGGAAGAAGGACATCAACTTTCGGCTCCCACATCCGGTTGGGAAGTGTCCACTCTTGTAGTTTCTCTAATGTAAGTGTCTGCTCCAGCTGATGGAGCAAAATAAAGAGATTTCAGTCAGAGTGCAAAACAAGACAAACTCAGTTATAAAGATCAGGATCACACGATCTGCTGGACTGGTTTTGATTCCATGTGGAGAGGTTAGACATTTCTTTGTTTTTCACCCCTCCCAAAATTAGCCTGGGTGTTTAATCTGGTTTATCGCCTCTTCCAGGAGTTCAGAGTATACATTGTGTGATACACAAGTTGTCTCTCACAGTTGTGAGAAACAGGCTGGATGGAGCAAAGGATCTCTTCCTGCCGGTCATTGTTCCTGCATGTGAATAATATTACCTTCTGGTCCCGCCACTGTCAATGGAATTACTGACTGAACCCAACCCCCCACCCCTGTCGCTGGGGAACCCATGGGGGGGGGGCATCGTCGGCGGGGCTGGAAGATCCCGCTGCTGAGAAGCACCGGACGTTCGCGCCCCCCCCCCCCCCCCCCCCCCCCCTACATTAACCTCCTTTGCCTCGTCTTAGAAATGCTGGAAAGGTTTTGACCCAAAATCTTGAGATAAGTGTTTCTCTGCTGAAGGGAGTGACTTTGTGCTGGGGAATGGTGCTTGCCCACTGGTCACATTGACGCCATTCACATGTGGGCCTGAGCTTCAAGTGCAGGCAAACTGAGTGGAAACCCAGATGTGTGACATGAGGAGGCTGTGACAGACAGCAATCACAGGGGCAATTCCTGCCTGATTTCCCTCACCCTGGCCAGAGTTGACACAGAGAGGCTTTTTAAAATGAC
This sequence comes from Scyliorhinus canicula, assembly GCF_902713615.1. Lineage (NCBI taxonomy): Eukaryota > Metazoa > Chordata > Chondrichthyes > Carcharhiniformes > Scyliorhinidae > Scyliorhinus > Scyliorhinus canicula. The sequence continues at coordinate 19,455,199 of NC_052150.1, read as the reverse complement.
TGCTGTGTTGGATGGAAAGGGTGTGTTGGGAATTCTGATGCCTTTATTGGACATTGTCTGCAATGAGCTCCCGCAGCATGGACAGTGTGCGGTTTGAGTGGTGTCACTACATCATGGGCAATCTGAGGATTGAACCATTCACTGTGGTGAACCTCAAAAACACAAATACTTTTACTCTAAATACAAGGGTATATTTTGCATATTCGAGAGCCTAAAATCAGTGTAAACTTTACACTGGAGTACAGAGAACTTACCTGTGAATTTCTACTCTATAAATAAAATCCTGTCTGAATATCAAATTATTTTGATCAATTCATGTTTCTTCTTTTCAGCGAGCACGGGCATGGGGCCAAGCGGTCAGGGAGCTCGGGGTCGAGAGGTCAGTGAGCTTGGGGTCGACAGGTCAGCAAGCATGGGGTCAACAGGTCAGTGACTCTGGGCTAACAGATCAGTGAGCTTGGTGTGACAGGTCAGTGAGCTCAGGGTCGAGAGGTCAGCGAGCTCGGGGTCAAGAGGTCAGCGAGCTCAGGGTCGAGAGGTCAGCGAGCTCGGGGGTCGAGAGGTCAGTGAGCTCGGGGTCGAGAGGTCAGGGTGCTCGGGTAGACAGGTCAGGGAGCTCGGGTAGAGAATTCAGGGAGCTTGGGTAGACAGGTCAGGGAGCTCGGGTAGACAGATCAGAGGGCTCGGGTAGACAGGTCAGGGAGCTCGGGTAGACAGGTCAGGGAGCTAAGAGTGAAAGTTCACAGGGATTTGGTGTGAGTTATAGAACATAGAACATAGAACGATACAGCGCAGTACAGGCCCTTCGGCCCTCGATGTTGCACCGACATGGAAAAAAACTAAAGGCTATCTAACCTACACTATGCCCTTATCATCCATATGCTTATCCAATAAACTTTTAAATGCCCTCAATGTTGGCGAGTTCACTACTTTTGCAGGTAGGGCATTCCACGGCCCCACCACTCTTTGCGTAAAAAACCCACCTCTGACCTCTGTCCTATATCTATTACCCCTCAATTTAAGGCTATGTCCCCTCGTGCTAGCCACCTCCATCCGCGGGAGAAGGCTCTCGCTGTCCACCCTATCTAACCCTCTGATCATTTTGTATGCCTCTATTAAGTCACCTCTTAACCTTCTTCTCTTTAACGAAAACAACCTCAAGTCCATCAGCCTTTCCTCATAAGATTTTCCCTCCATACCAGGCAACATCCTGGTAAATCTCCTCTGCACCCGTTCCAAAGCTTCCACGTCCTTCCTATAATGAGGCGACCAGAACTGTACGCAATACTCCAAATGCGGCCGTACTAGAGTTTTGTACAACTGCAACATGACCTCATGGCTCCGGAACTCAATCCCTCTACCAATAAAGGCCAACACACCATAGGCCTTCTTCACAACCCTATCAACCTGGGTGGCAACTTTCAGGGATCTATGTACATGGACACCGAGATCCCTCTGCTCATCCACACTACCAAGAATTTTACCATTAGCCAAATATTCCGCATTCCTGTTATTCTTTCCAAAGTGAATCACCTCACACTTCTCCACATTAAACTCCATTTGCCACCTCTCAGCCCAGCTCTGCAGCTTATCTATGTCCCTCTGTAACCTGCAACATCCTTCCGCACTGTCTACAACTCCACCGACTTTAGTGTCGTCTGCAAATTTACTCACCCATCCTTCTGCGCCCTCCTCTAGGTCATTTATAAAAATGACAAACAGCAACGGCCCCAGAACAGATCCTTGTGGTATGCCACTCGTAACTGAACTCCATTCTGAACATTTCCCATCAACTACCACTCTCTGTCTTCTTTCAACTAGCCAATTTCTGATCCACATCTCTAAATCACCCTCAATCCCCAGCCTCCGTATTTTCTGCAATAGCCGACCGTGGGGAACCTTATCAAACGCTTTACTGAAATCCATATACACCACATCAACTGCTCTACCCTCGTCTACCTGTTCAGTCACCTTCTCAAAGAACTCGATAAAGTTTGTGAGGCATGACCTACCCTTCACAAAACCATGCTGACTATCCCTAATCATATTATTCCTATCTAGATGATTATAAATTGTATCTTTTATAATCCTCTCCAAGACCTTACCCACCACAGACGTTAGGCTCACGGGCCTATAGTTACCAGGGTTATCTCTACTCCCCTTCTTGAACAAAGGGACCACATTTGCTATCCTCCAGTCCTCTGGCACTATTCCTGTAGCCAATGATTACCTAAAAATCAAAGCCAAAGACTCAGCAATCTCTTCCCTGGCTTCCCAGAGAATCCTAGGATAAATCCCATCAGGCCCCGGGGACTTTTCTATTTTCACCTTGTCCAGAATTGCCAACACTTCTTCCCTACGCACCTCAATGCCATCTATTCTAATAGCCTGGGTCTCAGCATTCTCCTCCACAATATTATCTTTTTCTTGAGTGAATACTGACGAAAAGTATTTATTTAGTATCTCGCTTATCTCCTCAGCCTCCACACACAACTTCCCACCACTGTCCTTGACTGGCCCTACTCTTACCCTAGTCATTCTTTTATTCCTGACATACCTATAGAAAGCTTTTGGGTTTTCCTTGATAATTTCCTTATGATGCAAAATTTTGATCACCTGAAGTTAGCGGGGACCACAAAATGTAGGAGTAGAAGAAGGCCATTCGGCCCATCCTATCTGCTCCGCCATTCAGTCTGAGACAGTTGCCAGAGAGAGGGATGGAGTCTGGGGTTTTCCAGCCCCTCAGGGGTTGCCTCCAGTGGGAAGGGCTGGAAGATCCTGGCCAGTATCTCGGGAATGCAGTTTGTGGTGGGAAGCTAAAGGCAATTTCCTAAACACCCTTCCAGCATCGAGCTGTGAAACACATCTCTTTAATCAGTGGGTCTTCAAGTTAAATTATTCAGCTGCTCTATAAATACTTTGCATTGCTCAGAAAATCCTAGAACTGTTGTAAATTCAAAGGGTATTGAAGCTTCATACAGCCCGCAGAGTAAGAGGTCCGACATCTGTGTGCGAGATCTCAGACTCCACGTAAAGCATGTCAACAGTTTAAATGATGAAAAGATACGGTACCTGCTTGAGACCGGTGGAATCATCCATGATGTCATCTGGTAATAAGATAATCATGCTTAAGTCATTATCAACATAGGGAAGCTCAAGAATCTTGATTTTAAATTCAGGAACGTGACAAAAAATGAATTTGTTTGTTTGGTACATCATCTTCACTGGCTTGCTTTCATTCTGTGAACAGCAACATTTAAGGTGCTTTGTTATTTGGTTTATTTGAAAGAATGCATTGAAGGATTCAACTATAAACAAAATAATCACAAGATTAAAATAAATATAGGAACCAACACAGTTAAGGCAGTAAACCGCTGAAGCACTTTGTTATAAATGTGTATTATACTCATTCTAAAGAAACTATCACAATTGTCTAGATTCAATGCTCAATCTAAGTAGCAACATTAGTAGTGTGGGTGGAACATACTAAGATTGTCTCTCTGGGCTGGATTTTTGTTACCGAGGAGGGTGTTCCAAGTTGGTAAATTTCCCGACCTGGCAGACTCTATATAAAAGGCCCTGTTACACACAATTTTCACTCCAGTGACACGGTGTCATGATCAGGTCAGGCCTGTTACGACTGGAAGCAGTTTGGAAGGGGCCATGGAGGCGGATGAGTGCCCTGGCGGGCTGGCCAGAAGGCCCACCTCAGCTTTCCGAGACTTCGGCTTAGTTTTATAAAAGTTTGTTAGGTCCTGTAGCTTTGACCTTTCAACATCCTTATTCTCTCCATGGACACCTCCAAATATCCCTTGCAACCTCCATAGCCATTCAACCCATATTGGTGGCAGATCTCAGGAGCCACATGGAGATGAAAGAAACCTTCTGAGAATCTAAGAGATCACTCATTTACGTAATCCATTCAATGATTATAATTCCCCTAAGTGATCAATCGTTATAAAGATAAACAAAAACACCTAGGGCACGATTCTCCGCAACTGCGGAGAACCGGGAAGGCTGCCGTGAAAGAGGCCGTCACTCACGGCAGCCTTCGCGCCCCCTCCCGGGACCCGATTCTCCACCCCCGGGTGGGGCAAGAATGACACGCGGCTGGCGCCTGTATGACGTCAGCCTCGCGCGCGCAGGTTGGACGGCTCCAACCCGCGCATGCGCGGGTGATGTCATCACACAGACGGCTCCGACCAGCGCATGCGCGGAGCCGTCTTTTCCCTCAGCCGCCCGCAAGACATGGCGGCTTGATTTTGCGAGGCGGCGGAAGGAAAATAGTGCATCCGTTTTGGACGCCGGCCCGACGATCGGTGGGCACCGATCGCGGGCCTGTCCCCTCCGGAGCACGGCCGTGGTGCTCCCATGCCAATCGGGTGCCTAGAAGCCTCAAACGGGCTTCTGCCGCCCGTTTCACGACGGTGTCGACCAGGTGTGGTTGCCGCCATCGTGAAAGGGTCGGAAACGGCCGGCCACTTGGACCATCGACCTCGGAGAATCGCCGTTCGCTGTGAAAAATGGCGAGTGCCGATTCGGCGTGCGGGGGGTGATAATAGAGGGAGGCGCCAGGGGGGCGTGAGAAATGGAGGGAGGCCCTCCCGCTATTCTCCCAGGCATCGTGGGGAGCGGAGAATTCTTCCGCTAATCTTTTAATAGCCTCTGAAAAATGTCAACTAAATCTACCCGATGACTTAAGTGGTTTTGGACATTTTGAAAGAAATCCAAACATCCTTAATGGGCTCAACTGTAATAGCAGTCCTTGGAAAATGACAACAATGAAGTCTATTAAAACTGCAGGACCAAATGGTCATGTTTTTTCTAAGATACACCAGATGGCCTGTCAATCAATGCCCTCCAGCAGTTTGTGTTTTTTTTACTTAAACTGACAAGGCAGCCTAGTCCTTTTTCATTGTTAATGCTTTGAAATTGGAATAAGGCTAGATCATGACACTTAGGCAGACATTATCCATCCTTCAAGAACGTTTACATTTCCTCCAGGAAATATGGGACTCCCAAGTGTTAAGGTGCAGGGAACAGTAAAAATGGGATCTAGTTTTATTCAGCATTATGTTCAAATGGTTGAGCAGATTCGTCATTCATGCCCCTTCCCTTATGAGTGAAAACTGCATCGGATGTAAATGAGGGGGCGTTGGACCTTCACGCCTGGGTTCCTCCCACCCATTTCAATCTCCGAGCCACCCCCCCCCCCCCCTTTAAGAGAACAAAGGATCCAGTGCTGGCCCTTTGTTTAGGATACCTTATTCAGTCTGAATGGCATCTCCTTTGTACATTTCACATCAAACTTCTCAGCCCAGCTTCCTTTGAAATAGATGGCATTCACCAACACGAGTCTGGTATCACTGTCCAGTGAGCCTTGAGCCAGCAAATCTTGGATCTTACCTGAATGGAAATAGATTCAGCACATTGACATAGTCCACATCAACAGCAAAAAGGATGGGGAAAGATTCAACATTCCTTCATTGATTTTTGTAAATTTAAAAACATCAGAAGGAGGGAGTGAGAGAAAAATATCAAAATTAACAGTCCCCAAATATTTTTAGATGTATCTTTCAATAAAAAGATTCCTGACACAGGAGGTTTTCCTACAGGGCATCAGTTCAGCACGCTCATTTAAATGGCCTCCTTATGTGTATTAAATGTCTACAAATATATGAATTATTCAATTAGATTAATAACCAAGTTAAATTAGCCGATTGACTTCCATACACCATTCACCCGTTTATTTATTTATATAAATTTAGTGTACCCAATTCTTTTTCCAATTAAGGGTAATTTAGCGTGGTCAATTGACCTATCCTGCACATCTTTTTGAGTTGACCCACGGGGAGAATGGGCAAATTCAGCACGGACTACGATCTGGAGCCAGGATCAAACTCGGGTCCTCGGCGCCGTGAGGCAGCAGCAGTAACCACTGTGTGATCGTGCTGGAGTTTATAATCCACACAATCCTCTTTTCCAATTTCATCCACTTTGAGCTGTACTTACAGGCGCCTTCTGGGCATGTAAATAATAATAATAATAATCTTTATTGCCACAAGTAGGCTTAAAGTAACAATGCAATGACGTGTAAAGCCCCTAGTCGCCACATTCCGGACCTGTTTGGGTACACAAAGGGAGAAGTCAGAATTCTCAGCTGGTACGGGGAATTGAAACCACACTGCTGGCCTTGTTCTGCATCACAAACCAGCTGTCCAGCCCACTGAGCTAAACCAGCCCCTATGGTGATGGGGAGGGGGCACGGAAAATAGGGAAGGTGGCACCCTCAACACCTCGCCACCCATCCCTGAGCTCACCCCCCATAAAATGAGGGATGGAGGGGGGAGGGGCATGTCAACTGTTGTTAAATAGATAATCAAATGCCAAATGGGCTTGTTTCCAGGCCAATTGACTCTGATAATTTGCTGCCCACACCATAAAATGTTTAGCATAAACTGCAAGGTCGAATATGAAGCCTGATTTCTTAACTACATTTCTCAAACAGCAGAATGAAAAAGGGAGTAGGGGGTCAAACTTCAGGAGCTGCCTGTTGGAGTCCACCTAATATGGACCATCCCTTCCCTCCTAACCACCTGCCGTACTCCCCACCAAAGCCTTAAACCCAGCCCCCACCCCCACTGCCATCGCTGACCGGCTGAAACTCTCCCCGACAAGACCCCAGACCTGCTGGTTTCAGGGATCTATGGGTTTCTTACTCCTCTTCTTCTGGGATTGGCAGCAGCCCAAAATATGCGCTTGGCACTGATGGAGCTGCAGGCCGATCCCATTGGCCAGCAGCTCCAGAGGGTGGGCCCTCCACCCCAGTGAGGAGCGGAAGTCCCACTTGGCCTTTGTTAAGCCCAACCACAGTGCGTTATGGCTGGGGGCGGGGGGGGAGAATGGGTCTTTGTTTTGGAGGGAGGAACAAGCCACCCCCCCCCCCCCCCCCCGCCAACCAATATTACTCAGCTCCTTCACTCAGCCTTTCTGCAGTCTTTATATTCTCCCCCATGTGTTCGTTGAGCTTTATTTTTGGATCATCTAAGCTATTTGTCTCCACCACTTCCGAGTTCCACATTCTACCCACTCTCGGAGAAAGCGAACTGCGTGACAGAGAAAGTGTCAACCTGTTTAACCTTTCCCGATAGCTCTGATCTCTCAGTTCAGGTCCCATCCTTGTAAGCCATCTCTTTGCACTTACCCCAGATCTGCCTTCTTGATAGGACTCGCACTGTGGGTGGGTTGAATAGATCAGCATGAAATGGAAGGTCAGAGGCATTGTGACCTTTTGCATCATTTGTGTGTTGTTGCGAGGTGTGTGTTGTTGCGAGGTGTGTGTGTTGTTGCGAGGTGTGTGTGTGTTGTTGCGAGGTGTGTGTGTGTTGTTGCGAGGTGTGTGTGTTGTTGCGAGGTGTGTGTGTTGTTGCGAGGTGTGTGTGTGTGTTGTTGCGAGGTGTGTGTGTGTGTGTTGTTGCGAGTGTGTGTGTGTTGTTGCGAGGTGTGTGTGTGTTGCGAGGTGTGTGTGTGTTGTTGCCAGGTGTGTGTTGTTGCGAGTGTGTGTGTGTGTTGTTGCGAGTGTGTGTGTGTTGTTGCGAGGTGTGTGTGTGTTGTTGCGAGGTGTGTGTGTGTTGTTGCGAGGTGTGTGTGTTGTTGCGAGGTGTGTGTGTTGTTGCGAGGTGTGTGTGTGTGTTGTTGCGAGGTGTGTGTGTGTGTGTTGTTGCGAGTGTGTGTGTGTTGTTGCGAGGTGTGTGTGTGTTGCGAGGTGTGTGTGTGTTGTTGCGAGGTGTGTGTTGTTGCGAGGTGTGTGTTGTTGCGAGGTGTGGGTGTTGTTGCGAGGTGTGTGTGTGTTGTTGCGAGGTGTGTGTGTGTTGTTGCGAGGTGTGTGTGTGTGTGTTGTTGCGAGTGTGTGTGTGTGTTGTTGCGAGGTGTGTGTGTTGTTGCGAGGTGTGTGTGTTGTTGTTGCGAGGTGTGTGTGTGTTGTTGCGAGGTGTGTGTGTTGTTGCGAGGTGTGTGTGTTGTTGCGAGTGTGTGTGTGTTGTTGCGAGGTGTGTGTGTGTTGCGAGGTGTGTGTGTTGTTGCGAGGTGTGTGTGTGTTGTTGCGAGGTGTGTGTGTTGTTGCGAGGTGTGTGTGTTGTGCGAGGTGTGGTGTTTGTTGCGAGGTGTGTGTGTGTTTGTTGCGAGGTGTGTGTGTTGTTTGCGAGTGTGTGTGTGTTGTTGCGAGGTGTGTGTGTGTTTGTTGTGAGGTGTGTGTGTGTGTTGTTGTGAGGTGTGTGTGTGTGTTGTTGCGAGTGTGTGTGTGTGTGTTGCGAGGTGTGTGTGTGTTGTTGCGAGGTGTGTGTGTGTTGTTGTGAGGTGTGTGTGTGTGTTGTTGCGAGTGTGTGGTGTGTGTGTTGCGAGGTGTGTGTGTGTTGTTGCGAGGTGTGTGTGTGTTTGTTGCGAGGTGTGTGTGTGTGTTGCGAGGTGTGGGTGGTGTTGTTGCGAGGTGGTGGTGTGTTGTTGCGAGGTGTGTGTGTTGTTGCGAGGTGTGTGTGTTGTTGCGAGGTGTGTGTGTTGTTGTTGCGAGGGTGTGTGTGTTGCGAGGTGTGTGTGTTGTGGCGAGGTGGCGTGTGTTGTTGCGAGGTGTGTGTGTTGTTGCGAGGTGTGTGTGTTGTTGCGAGGTGTGTGTGTTGTTGCGAGGTGTGTGTGTGTGTTGCGAGGTGTGTGTGTTGTTGCGAGGTGTGTGTGTGTGTTGTTGCGAGGTGTGTGTGTTGTTGCGAGGTGTGTGTGTTGTTGCGAGGTGTGTGTGTTGTTGCGAGTGTGTGTGTGTTGTTGCGAGGTGTGTGTGTTGTTGCGAGTGTGTGTGTGTTGTTGCGAGGTGTGTGTGTTGTTGCGAGGTGTGTGTGTTGTTGCGAGGTGTGTGTGTTGTGAGGTGTGTGTGTTGTTGTGAGGTGTGTGTTGTTGCGAGGTGTGTGTGTGTTGTTGCGAGTGTGTGTGTGTTGTTGCGAGGTGGTGTGTGTTGCGAGGTGTGTGTGTTGTTGCGAGGTGTGTGTTGTTGCGAGTGTGTGTGTGTTGTTGCGAGGTGTGTGTGTTGTTGCGAGGTGCGTGTGTGTTGTTGCGAGTGTGGTGTGTTGTTGCGAGGTGTGTGTGTGTTGTTGCGAGGTGTGTGTGTGTTTGTTGCGAGGTGTGTGTGTTGTTGCGAGGGTGTGTGTTGTTGCGAGGTGTTTGTGTGTTGCGAGGTGTGTGTTGTTGCGAGGTGTGTGTGTGTTGTTGCGAGGTGTGTGTTGTTGCGAGGTGTGTGTGTGTTGTTGCGAGGTGTGTGTTGTTGCGAGGTGTGTGTGTTGTTGCGAGGTGTGTGTGTGTTGTTGCGAGGTGTGTGTGTTGTTGCGAGGTGTGTGTGTGTTGTTGCGAGTGTGTGTTGTGGTTGTTGCGAGGTGTCGTGTGTGTGTTGCGAGTGTGTGTGGGGTGTGTTTGCGATGGTGTGTTTGTGTGCTTGCGAGGTTCGTGTGTGTGTTTGTTGCGAGGTGTGTGGTGTGTTGTTGCGAGGTGTTGTGGTGTTGGTGGCGAGGTGGTTGGTGTGTGTTGCGAGGCTGCGTGTGTGTTGTTGCTGAGGTGTGTGTTTGCCTTGCGAGGTGGTGTGTGTTGTCGAGGGGCTGTGTGTGTTGTTGCGAGGTGTGTGTGTGTTGTTGCTGAGGTGTGTGTGTTGTGCCGTAGGTGCTGTGTGTTTGTTCGCCCGGGTGTGGTGTGTTGTTGCAGTAGGTGTGTGCCCTGGTGTCTGTTTGCGAGGTGGTGTGTGTTTGTTGCGAGGTGTTGTGTTGTTGCCAGGTGTGTGTTGTGTGCGAGGGTGTGTGCTTGTTGCGACGGTGTGTGTGTGTTGTTGCGAGGTGTGTGTGTGTTGTGCGAGGTGTGTGTGTTGTTGCGAGGTGTGTGTGTGTTGCGAGGTGTGTGTTGTTGCGAGTGTGTGTGTTGTTGCGAGTGTGTGTGTGTTGTTGCGAGTGTGTATGTGTGTGTTATTGCGAGTGTGTGTGTGTTGTTGTGAGGTGTGTGTGTTGTTGCGAGGTGTGTGTGTGTTGTTGCGAGGTGCGTGTGTGTGTTGCTGCGAGGTGTGTGTGTGTTGTTGCGAGGTGTGTGTGTTGTTGCGAGGTGTGTGTGTTGTTGCGAGGTGCGTGTGTGTGTTGTTGCGAGGTGTGTGTGTTGTTGCGAGGTGCGTGTGTGTTGTTGCGAGGTGTGTGTGTGTGTTGTTCCGAGTGTGTGTGTTGTTGCGAGTGTGTGTGTGTTGTTGCGAGGTGTGTGTGTTGTTGCGAGTGTGTGTGTGTTGTTGCGAGGTGTGTGTGTGTGTTGCCAGGTGTGTGTGTGTTGTTGCGAGGTGCGTGTGTGTTGTTGCGAGGTGTGTGTGTTGTTGCGAGGTGTGTGTGTTGTTGCGAGGTGCGTGTGTGTGTTGTTGCGAGGTGTGTGTGTTGTTGCGAGGTGTGTGTGTTGTTGCGATGTGTGTGTGTGTTGTTGCGAGGTGCGCGTGTGTGTTGTTGCGAGTGTGTGTGTTGTTGCGAGTGTGTGTGTGTTGTTGCGAGTGTGTATGTGTGTGTTATTGCGAGTGTGTATGTGTGTGTTATTGCGAGTGTGCATGTGTGTGTTGTTGCGAGTGTGTGTGTGTTGTGAGTGTGTGTGTTGTTGCGAGTGTGTGTGTGTTGTTGCGAGTGTGTGTGTGTTGTTGCAAGTGTGTGTGTGTTGTTGCGAGTGTGTGTTGTTGCGAGTGTGTGTGTTGTTGCGAGTGTGCGCGTGCTTGTGTTGATCTTGACCAAACGGGGTGCAGTATTGTGCTACTGAGTATGAGAGTGCGAGTGCTGTGGTTTGGAGGGTGGTCGTAGCAGCTGGAGAAATGAATGGAAATCATTGGACAGGCCAAACAAGACCCTGGTCTCAAACCCAACCCAACAACACCTGCCTCATTTCAACCTTCCCAGGAAAGAGTGACCCCCACTTAACAGCCATGATGTGGAGATGCCGGCGATGGACTGGGGTGAGCACAGTAAGAAGTCTTACAACACAAGGTTATAGTCCAACAGGTTTGTTTCGAATCACTGGCTTTCAGTGCACTGCTCCTTCCTCAGGTGAATGAAGGAGTAGTGCTCTGAAAGCTAGTGATTCTAAACAAACCTGTTGGACTTTAACCTGGTGTTGTAAGACTTCTTACTGTGCACACTTAACAGGTTCAGGACCGACCATGATCCCTGCTTGGCCAACCTCTACAGATTGGGCCTTAGTGCCAGCCCCTGAGGTTCCTGTGGGAGGGAACAAACGATGCATCACATCAGAGAAGAATGTGCGATCCACAGACTCAGCAGAGGTCTATCTACACTCAAGACAATAGAACCAGGAGATACTGCTTGAATAAGAGACTTAATAAATCGATATATTCATCTTCATTTACCACAGCACAGTTAGGGGATAGAGTGTGTTACTCATCATTAATCAATTATTCTTAACTATTTTTGAAAGAGCTATCTTACAAAACCTTGGCAATCCCCAGGTTGCCAACACATACCAAGGACTGACCAGCTGGTCTGGAGGGGCCTTTTCCTGTGTTCCATACCCCTATAGTTCTTATAATATCATTTATTGCTGGTCTTTCAATAGTTACAAACAAACCCATTGAAGTGGAGAATGTTTACAAGCAGTGATAAATTAAATTTGGGTATAGTGTAAAATCTCTGCAAATCTTTTCACTGAAATTCAGCACTGCCCCATAGTTAGACTGTTGTCTCTGCACAAGTTTGGGGCAATTAAGCCAATGTGTGCAGAATTCTATTACATTCGCTTTCTGTAACAATGCGGGCATCGTGCACGAGGAGGACAGCATTTAGGTAGCACAGTATATACACACGTGTGATTTTGTACATGTACAATGTTCCAATGTTTGGGTAAAATCAGCGTGCACTCACTCAACTGTGTACTTGACCTGCACAATGGAGGTCTCATTGTTCAACTGAATTCAATTTCTCATTGGGTAAACTGCAATAATACACTGAATAGGAAATTGAAACACTGCTAATCTGACACAAGTCTGAGACAGTTAACCTACTGTTGATAGGTTTTGCGAAAGTTTCATTCTATATAATACATTCAAATGTTCACACTGCTGTGGCTGGGAGTAGTGAATTAATAAAACCTTCTCAACCCGCTTTATTAGATTTTTAAAAGTATACCGATCAAATTATTGGTACAAAGTTTTATACTTCCTTTGAAATTAAAAATAATGGGCGGGATTCTCTGATCCTGGGGCTAAGTGTTGAGGCCGTCACCAACACCGGACAGTTTTATGCCGGCGTCAACAGGCCCCTAGAATCAGCGATCCTGCACCACACAGGGGGCCAGGCTGTGGAGAGCCTGACGCTGATCCAGCTGCTCCATACGGGTATCAGAACAGGTGACGCGGGTCCGCGCATGCGGGCTACGGCCGGCGCGAGTTTGCTCATGGGTTGCCTTCTCCGCGCCAGCCCTGGCGCAACATGGCAGAGAGCTACAGGGGCCTGGCGCAGAGGAACATAGGCCCCCCATTAAGATAAGCACACCCACCAATCGGTTGGCCCCGATCGCGAGCCAGGCCACCGTGGAGCCCCCCCCCCCCCCCCCCCCAAGCTGGCAGAGGTCAGATATCCCCTCTCCTCCCAGGAGGCCGCCCCCCCCCCCCCCCGCAACATGAAAGCCGAGGTCCCGTCGGGTAGTACCACACATGGACGGCGCCGCCGGGACTCGGCCCATCGCGCACGGAGCATCGCCGACCGCGCCAATGGCACCGATTCTCCGGTGATGGAAAATTGGCGGATGGGCTTCAGGGCGGCATCGCGTGAATCGCGCCCCCCCCCCCCCCCCCCCCCCCCCCAAGGCGATTCTCCGACCCCACCCAATGATTCTTGCTTCCCCCTCAGCTTGGAAATGATTAAATCTGGAGGACAACATACCCTCAGTCTGATCCTCCACCCATTTGTTGATCTCCTCTCTTGTTTTATCTGCAGCAGTTTGGAAATCAACTGGTAACATCGCTGCTCCATAAAATTTCATGGTGGATTTACAGAATTCCTAAACAGTGGACATAGGGAAAATTAGTCATACTGTCCAGTTGGGAAACCTTTGAAGATCTGCTTTAAAAATGATTTGTGGATCACCAGAATTGGTGTATCGTCCAAACCAGCAATGTCCAAACATTGACAATAGGGTCAGGGGTCAGCTCTGTCCTTTGAGGGGATTAGTGGGAGGAGTCAAGAACAATATAATTGACATGCGTCTTCCAGCTTGGCTCCTGAGCCCTGGAAGAACCTGGGAACAGGTGACTCACCCACCACTTACTTCTAGGAAGTTGTAGCTCTTCTCCCCATATAGTCGATTAGCCACTTTCAGCAGATACGAGACACCAGCTCGATTAATCTCTAACTGCATTTTGTCAAATCCAGAATGGACATCTCCAACTTGATCAAAATGGAGAGCCTGTATTTAAAATAAATGCATAAAATAAACATCAAGCAGTGAATTGAAAAAGGAGCTAAAGTTATAATCACCTACTTTTTTCCGCCATTTTGTTTTCCGCTAGTTTTCTTTGCCCAACAGCACCACCCCCCCCCCCCCCCCCCCCCCACCCCGCATTTCCTGCAGGCATTTATTCTGTGCCCGGATATCATTCTGCACACGCTGGTCACCTTCCAGAATCGCACCAAAGGCGCCTTAGGTCTAATCCTGGACGTTGAGTGTCAATAGGTTATTGAACCACTCGGGCACATCAGTTAATATCAACGCTGCTCTCGGCCAACATCCGCACACTCACAGTAGGGGGTCACTGAACAGGGATTACAGGGCAGGAACCCTGGTGGATTGTCACCTCCAGAACATTACTAATTTCATTTGGGTCACTTAGCTCACGGCAGACCGAGCACTGAACCGAGGATATTCTAATTGTGTGAAGTTTTGCCCCTCATTTCTGCCTTTAGCTACTGTGGTGAATGTAACTTAGTAATTCACACTGTATTTACCAATACTATTGTAAGCGCAGTAGCGTTATCCGACCACTAGGGGGAGTAGCTCTGGGAATGCTCAGGACTGTGTACAGGGCTCCATCCTTGGCTCCGCTCACGATTCCTCCCCCTAGACTGCTGTATAAATAACCGTGTCCAGAGCCAGCCTGAGTTCATCGAGAGTTCAACGGGTAACAGGCTGGCTCTGAAGTAAGTAGATTAAAACCACTGCTCATATCTGAAAGCACGTGTCTCGTGAATTGATGGTTCCATCAATTTAATCTACTTAAGAACTGTCAGGATCGATCATGGAATCAACCCTCAAGCCTGGACGCCTGGAACTCGACCCACAGGATGCAGAGGCAAAAGAAATCTTCTCCCCCTGGCTGCGGTGCTTTAAGGCGCACCTGGCAGAAGTGAGCACAGCCGAAACAACAGAGGAACAGAAGTTAAGTCTACTGCACGCGAGGGTGAGCCTCAGAATCTCTACGCAACTAAACTCGGCCGGTTCATATACTGCAGTGCTAGCGATACTCGATAAGATGTATGTAAGGCGCATTATCAAAGTTTACGCATGCCATGTGTTCACGACTCGCCGCAAGCGGCCTACAGAATCACTCGCCGAATTTCTAAGAGAGCTCAATAATTTATCAAATGACTGTAACTATCAAGCGGTTACCACGGCTGAACATAGAGAACTTGCTGTACGCGATGGTTTTGTAGCGGGCCTCAGGTCTAATTATGTGCGCAAAAGACTGCTGTAAAAGGGGGCCCAAGACTTAGAAACAACTGCGGAAATTGCTACCACGATGGAGGTCTCTTTCCGCAGCCTCACCTCGTTCCCCGCGGACCCCGCGACCCAATCATGGGCCCCCGACCAGCGACTCCTCCAGGCCTGTGCCACGCGGCTGCCCAGCCACCATGCTGCCCCAGCCAGCCACTATGCTGCTCCAGCCAGCCACTATGCTCCCCAGCCCGCCACCAGGCTGCCCCAGCCACCACTATGCTGCTCCAGCCACCACTATGCTGCTCCAGCCAGCCACTATGCTGCTCCAGCCACCACTATGCTGCTCCAGCCAGCCACTATACTGCTCCAGCCAGCCACTATGCTGCTCCAGCCAGCCACCATGCTGCCCCAGCCAGCCACTATGCTGCTCCAGCCAACCATTATGCTGCTCCAGCCAGCCACGATGCTGCCCCAGCCCGCCACCAGGCTGCCCCAGCCACCACTATGCTGCTCCAGCCAGCCACTATGCTGCTCCAGCCAGCCACTATGCTGCTCCAGCCAGCCACTATGCTGCTCCAGCCAGCCACCATGCTGCCCCAGCCCGCCACCATGCTGCCCCAGCCAGCCACTATGCTGCTCCAGCCAGCCACTATGCTGCTCCAGCCAGCCACTATGCTGCTCCAGCCAGCCACCATGCTGCCCCAGCCAGCCACTATGCTGCTCCAGCCAGCCACCATGCTGCCCCAGCCCGCCACCATGCTGCCCCAGCCAGCCACTATGCTGCTCCAGCCAGCCACTATGCTGCTCCAGCCAGCCACTATGCTGCTCCAGCCAGCCACCATGCTGCTCCAGCCAGCCACCATGCTGCCCCAGCCAGCCACTATGCTGCCCCAGCCCGCCACCATGCTGCCCCAGCCAGCCACTATGCTGCCCCAGCCAGCCACTATGCTGCCCCAGCCAGCCACTATGCTGCTCCAGCCAGCCACTATGCTGCTCCAGCCAGCCACCATGCTGCTCCAGCCAGCCACTATGCTGCTCCAGCCAGCCACTATGCTGCTCCAGCCACCACTATGCTGCTCCAGCCAGCCACTATGCTGCCCCAGCCAGCCACTATGCTGCTCCAGCCAGCCACTATGCTGCCCCAGCCAGCCACCAGGCTGCCCCAGCCAGCCACGATGCTGCTCCAGCCAGCCACGATGCTGCCCCAGCCAGCCACTATGCTGCCCCAGCCAGCCACCAGGCTGCCCCAGCCAGCCCCCAGGCTGCCCCAGCCAGCCACTATGCTGCTCCAGCCAGCCACCTATGCTGCCCAGCCAGCCACTATGCTGCTCCAGCCAGCACTATACTGCCCAGCCCCACTATGCTGCCCCAGCCAGCCACTATGCTGCCCCAGCCACCATGCTGCCCCAGCCACTATGCTGCTCCAGCCAGCCACTATGATGCTCCAGCCAGCCACGATGCTGCCCCAGCCAGCCACTATGCTGCCCCAGCCCGCCACCAGGCTGCCCCAGCCACCACTATGCTGCTCCAGCCAGCCACTATGCTGCTCCAGCCTGCCATGTCTGCAGCAGCTGCGGGCGGAAAGGCCACTACGCGAGAGTGTGCCTTGCAAAAAGGGCCCCAGATTCCAACTCCCCAGCGGCACGAAGTAATCGCTCCCCACACCCGCAGGCCCGCGGGGCCCGAAACGCTGCGGCCTATGCCCCGACCCCGCCCCCTCCCGCCATGTGCGATCCATGGGGGCCGCCAAAACTTCCACCACGCAGCCGGCCACGTGCGACTCATGGGGGCCGCCATCTTGGACGCCATCTTCCTCGCCGCCCGCCACGTGCAATCCACGGACCCGACCAGCATCCCCACGCTCGGACAACTCATCGGAAGAGTACGACTACGAACTCAGAGGGCAGTCATCACGGGGCCACTCCAGCACAGCTGATCGAGCCGCCGACTACCCGCAACTCAGCGCAGTCACCCTGGACCAATCGCGCCCGAAGCATCTGCGAAACTCTATGGCAGAGGTCCAAATCAACGGGTACAACACGCCATGCCTTTTCGACTCCGGGAGTACGTAGAGCTTCATACACCCAGATCTGGTAAGACGCTGTTCGCTCCCCGTACGGCAAACTATCTCTCTCGCTTCAGGCTCCCACTCTGTCCAGGTCCAGGGGCGCACCGCCGCGACACTCACAATCCGAGGCGCTGGCTATGCAAAATTTCAACTCTACGTCTTGCCCGAACTCTGCGCGCCACTCTTATTAGGCCTAGATTTTCAATGTAATCTTAAGAGCCTCACCCTCAGCTTCGGCGGGCCCCTGCACCCATTCACTATCTGCAGCCTCACTACGCTGCGAATCTCCCCCCCTCCTCTTTTAGCCAATCTCACAAAGGACTGTAAACCCGTAGCCACTTATAGCAGGCGATACAGCCTGCAGGATAGGGTATTTATCAGATCAGAGGTCCGAAGGCTTCTCAGTGAGGGGATTATAGAGGCCAGCAATAGTCCCTGGAGAGCTCAGGTGGTGGTCGTTAAGACCGGGGAAAAATTCTGCATGGTTGTCGACTATAGTCAGACCATAAATAGATTTACGCTCCTCAACGCGTATCCCCTCCCCAGGGTTGCAGACATGGTAAATCAGATTGGCCAGTATCGGCTCTTTTCCACGGTGGATCTGAAGTCTGCATACCACCAACTCCCAATCCGCCCGGACGACCGCCACTACATGGCATTCGAGGCCGATGGCCGCCTCTTCCATTTCCTCCGGGTCCCCTTCGGCGTCACTAATGGAGTCTCGGTGTTCCAACGAGCAATGGACCGAATGGTGGACCAGTACGGGCTGCGGGCCACGTTTCCGTTCTTGGACAATGTCACCATCTGCGGCTATGACCAGCAGGACCACGACGCCAACCTCCACCGTTTTTTCCAGACGGCGCAGAAATGAAACATCACCTGCAACAAAGAGAAATGCGTTTTCCGCACAGACTGGCCATCCTCGGCTACGTAGTGGAAAAGGGAGTCCTGGGCCCAGACCCAGAACTCCCCCTCCCCCATTGCCCCAAGGCCCTCAAACGGTGCTTGGGCTTCTTCTCTTACTACGCCCAGTGGGTCCCTCAATATGCAGACAAAGCCCGCCCACTCTTTAAGGCCACACGATTTCCCCTGTCAGCTGAGGCACACCAGGCCTTCAACTACATCAAGGAGAACATCGCCAAAGCGGCCATGCGGGCGGTGGATGAATCAACTCCATTCCAGGTTGAGATCCACAACGACCTCTGCCACCCGGGGGTCACCCGGCTCGCCCACTACATCAGAACCCGAAACCTGCCTTTCTCCAACGAGGAGGTAAAAGCGGTCACCAGGGACTGCCCGATCTGTGCGGAGTGCAAACCGCACTTCTATAGACTAGACAGGGCCCACCTGGTCAAGGCTTCTAGGCCCTTTGAACGCCTCGCGATTGATTTCAAAGGGCCACTCCCCTCAACTAACAAGAACGTTTACTTTCTAAACGTCGTAGATGAGTTCTCCCGTTTCCCATTTACTATCCCGTGCCCCGACATGACCTCCCACACAGTCATTAGGGCCCTGCATAGTATCTTCATCCTGTTTGGTTTCCCCAGCTACGTCCACAGCGACCGGGGTTCGTCCTTCATGAGCGACGAGTTGCGTCAGTACCTGCTCGACAAGGGCATTGCCTCGAGCAGGACTACCAGCTACAACCCCAGGGGGAACGGGCAGGTGGAGAGGGAGAACGCGACAGTCTGGAAGGCCGTCCTACTGACCCTCCAGTCTAGAAAGCTCCAAGTCTCCCAGTGGCAGGAAGTCCTCCCAGACGCGCTCTACGCTATTAGGTCCCTCCTATGCACAGCGACCAATCAGACCCCCTCACGAGAGGCTCTTCATTTTTTCCAGGGGCACTACCACAGGGGTCTCACTTCCGGCATGGCTGAGGACACCGGGCCCGGTACTCCTGAGGAAACAAGTCAGGGCACACAAAACCGACCCCCTTGTTGAGAAGGTGCGCCTGCTCCACTCCAACCCCCAGTACGCCTTCGTCGAGTTCCCTGACGGCCGCCAGGACACAGTATCCCTCCGGGATCTGGCACCCGCCGGATCCAGCGCCCCCTCTACCCCCACAGAAGGACATCTCACCCTACACCCCATGCTGCCGGCCCCTCACGCTCCCGAGCCCACGAGCTCGCTCCACCAGTTCCGTGCACCCGCGCCGGCCAGCCCCCAGTGCCCCCAGTCCCCGGTCGAACCAGAAGAGTATGAAGCTCGGACCCAACCCTCCCTGGAGTCCGCCATTGTACCCCAGCACACAACACCCATCCAGCCACCGCAAGAGGCTGCAACCCCGGTGCTCCGCAAATCACAGCGGACAGTTCGACCACCGGACAGACTGACTTTGTAGACCACCACCCCCGCCAGACTTGATTTTTTTGCAGGGGGTGAATGTGGTGAATGTAACTTGGTAATTCACACTGTATTTACCAATACTATTGTAAGCGCAGTAGCGTTATCCAACCACTAGGGGGAGTAGCTCTGGGAATGCTCAGGAATTTGTACAGGGCTCCACCCACAACTCCTCCCCCTAGACTGCTGTATAAATAACCGTGTCCAGAGCCAGCCTGAGTTCCTCGAGAGTTCAACGGGTAACAGGCTGGCTCTGAAGTAAGTAGATTAAAACCACTGTTCATATCTGAAAGCACGTGTCTCGTGAATTGATGGTTCCATCAGCTACTCAACTTGGTGAAAGGAAGGACGGATAATAAAATGCACGGACAAAACACTTTAAGAAGATTTCAGCCACATCTCTTATTCAGGGTAATTATACGCATACCTTTGCCATTTCAGATGCAGTGTTATTTCCCTGCGCCAAGGTAAACCATGGCCAATGCGGTGGAGATACTGAATGGAGAAAAAAAGATGTTGCCGGCTTCATTTTCCTCAATCAGCTTTCTGAACAGGTCAAGAGTGAAACGGCAATTTGCTTTGCTCAGGTTCTCCATTGTTCCAAACTGCAAGAAAAATACAGATAACACACAGATGTCCAAAGGGATTTTAGTACTATACATTTCTCGAGAAAGTTAATGAATCGCCAGGATTGGTAACTGAAGATAAGAATTAGCTTATTCTTTACATGCCCAAGGTGAGGTTGCTGAAGTAACTTTGGTCAAATGCTGAATATCTGAGGCAAAGACTTCTTGTCTCAAAGCACATTTTGCAGGGGAGGCAGTGGCGTAGTGGTATTGTCAATGGACTAGCAATCCAGAGACCCAGGGTAATGCTTTGGGGATCTGGGCTCAAGTCCCATCAGTGCAGTTGGTGGAATTTTAATTCAATAAAAATCTGGAATTAAAATTTTGCGGTGACCATTGTCGTAAAAACCCATCTGGTTCACTAAACTGCCACCCTTACCTGGTCTGCCCGACATGTGACTCCAGACCCACAGCAATGTGGCTGACTCTTAAATGCCCTCAGCAATAAATGCTGCCCATCATCCCATGAACGAATAAAGGAAGAAAAAAAAACAGATTTTCAATCAGCATACAATTCTCAGTCAGCCAAATTAAATTGCTTAAACAATTCTGAAAGGTGAGGGGCCCCGGGTATAGATTCCTGAGACTGTCTCAGTCCTGTCCACTGCCACCTCTGGCACTGCAGGGACATTGTTGGAACGTTAAGGTCACTGCGGGCCAGACATGGCAGAATATGCTTGTTTAGTACTTCTGAGTTTTCTATAACTATTGTGCATTTTCAACATTATCCAATGCAGCTTTCCTTTGGTAAAGTGTTCATAGGATCATAGAATGCAGAACAAAGAACAGAGAAAATTACAGCACAGGAACAGGCCCTTCGGCCCTCCCAGCCTGCGTCGATCCAGATCCTTTATCTAAACCAGTCTCCTATTTTCCAAGGTCTACTTCCCTCTGTTACCGGCCGTTCATATACCTGTCTAGATGCCTCTTAAATGATGCTATCGTGCCCGCCTCTACCACCTCCGCTGGTAAAGCGTTCTAGGCACCCACCACCCTCTGCGTAAAAAAACTTTCCACGCACATCTCCCTTAAACTTTCCCCCTCTCACCTTGAAATCGTGACCCCTTGTAACTGACACCCCCACTCTTGGGAAAAGCTTGTTGCTATCCACCCTGTCCATACCTCTCATAATTTTGTAGACCTGAATCAGGTCCCCCCTCAACCTCCGTCTTTCCAACGAAAACAATCCTAACCTACTCAACCTTTCTTCATAGCTAGCACCCTCCATACCAGGCAACATCCTGGTGAACCTCCTCTGCAGACCATTCAGCCCATCGAGTCACCATCGACCCTCAGAAAGAGCACTCCACACAGATTCACTGCCCCACCCTATTCCCTGAACCAGCACATCCCTGGACACGAAGGGACAAGTTAGCAAGTTAGATGCGCATCTTTAGACTGTAGGAGGAATCCCACACAGACATGGGGAGAGCGTGCAAACTCCACACAGTCACCCAAGGCCAGAACTGAACCCGGGTCCCTGGCGTGGAAAGGCAGCCGTACTAACCACTGTGCTGCACCTGCAGACATTAATCCCTCATTACATTTATCTTCTGTAATCTCCTGGGATTTTTAGCCACCCAGAGTGCTTACAGCTCTCAGACCTGCTGGCCTACTGGTCATTATCACATGGAAACTCCTGGAAAACCTGGAAAACTGTCTTGTTCAAACTGGTCTCGGGCAACGTTAAATGGAATTCCAGTATTACTGGTGCCAGTTTTAGTGATTGTTCTTTTCACCGGGGTTTGAAACATTTTGAACTGGATTTTCCTCCTATATTACAATTCATTTCAATACCGACTGCAAAGTGCTTTGTGACCTCCTGGGGTCATGAGAGGCGCCAGAGGAATGAAAGTCTGAAGTTGTTGTTGTGTTGAAAAGAAGCTTGTTTCTGGTTCAAGTCTTTTTCCTGAACATGGGCAACACTCACTAACCAGTTACCTACTGGTGCTCCCCCCACCCCCCCTTCACCCACTCCCTCACAACACAGAGAGCATCATCACAACTACCCTCCCGGGACTATTGCAGCATTTGGGGGGGAATAGCAAACTTTCCCAGTGATTTATTCATTGGCAAACTTTGCAGCTGGGGTAGGATTTGAGAAATGGTGACTTTTTGCTGTGTGCTTGCCTCTCTTTGCAGTGGACATGTTTGTCCAGATGCAGCCACACTGCAGTCAGCAACCATTACCTCCCAATAACATGGCCACGCTGAGCTCAGTTTGACTGTTGCTGCCAGATTTGATGGTTTGACATCGCAAGTGAGCATCTGGGTGGGAATTGGTGAAGCGGAGGCCGGTGGATGTGCCTGTGGCCGCTGCTGGGAGAAAGGAGGCTTTGTCCATGAAGGAATGACGGGGCTGCTGTTTCTCGGAGTGGCTGAGAGGGGAATTGGTGAAGAAGTTAGCGAAGGTTTGCAGCGCTGGGCTGGGAGATAGTGTCAGGGAGAGCAGAAGCCCTGGGTGAGATAGAAATACACTTACCTTGTGCGCTGCTACCTTTCAGCTGCAACACTTGGTATCACTGTGTCCACTTCCGTGTGTGTGTGTGTGTGCACCGCATCAGGGGCGGATTTTAACCCTGAATCACCGCCCCACCCGGGAAGGGGCGGGATGGTCAGATGAGAAGATCGGGAGGAGGAGGAGAAACACAGGGTAATGCAGGGAGGGAGAGAACCTACTTCAGAAGGGTGGGAGATAAACTGGGAAATTATAGACCTATTAATCTAAAGTGATGTCTGCCCAAGTTCCTATAATAAGAATAATCTTAATTATTGTCACAAGAGGTTTACATTAACACTGCAATGATGTTACTGTGAAAATCCCCTGACGCCACACTCAGGCGCCTGTTCGGCTACACAGAGGGAGAATTCAGAATGTCCAATTCACCTAACAAGCACATCTTTCAGGACTTGTGGGATGAAACCAGAGCACCCGGAGGAAACCCACACAGACACGGGGAGAACGTGCAGACTCTGCACAGTGACCCAAACCGGGAATCGAACCTGGGACCCTGGCGCTGTGAATCAACAGTGTTAACCACTGTGCCAAGGTGCCTCCCAAACCTGTCATGGGGATGGAGTGACTGAGCACTGGGACAGATGGGGACTGATCAGAGAGCAGCAACATCAGGGTTGTTCAGGAGAAATCCTGGCCGCAATTCTCCGCTCGTTCCCATTCACTTTTGCCGCCGGCCACGCAGCCCCACCAGTGGGTATCCTGGCAGAGTGGAGTGGTTGCAATGGGAAATCCCATTTCAATTGTGTAATGGAGCCAAGGGTGGACAATTTGAGCCCTAAGTCGACGGGGAGGTTGAGAATGGGCCGAGAGGTGGGAGGGTTTATGGAGAGGATGGGGATGGTGGATCCCTTGGAGGTTCAGGCAGTCGGGAGAGATGACGTTACTGCAGTGCATCTTGCAGAAGGTACACATGGCTGCCACTGTTTATCGGTGGTCGCGAGTTTAGAGATTTGTGGGGGATTCAGCGATGGTAATGCCATTGAATGTCAAGGAGTGATGGTTAGATCCTCTCTTGTGGAAGATGGCCATTGCCGGGCACGTGTGTGGCTTGAATGTAACTTGCCACTTGACAGCCCAAGCTCGGATATTGTCCAGGTCTTGCTGCATTTGGACATGGACTGCTTCATTATTTGAGGAGTTGTGAATGGTGCTGAACATTGTGCAATCATCTGTGAACATCCCCACTTCTGATCTTATGATGGAAGGGAGGTCATTTACGAAGCAGGTGAAGATGGTTGAGCCTCGGACACTACCCTCAGGAACTCCTGCAGTGATGTCCTGGAGCTGAGATGACCTCAAATTGCCACAACCATCTTCTTTTATACCTGGTATGAATCCAACCAGAGGAGAGTTTCCCCCCTGATTCCCATTGACTCCAGTTTAATTAGTGCTTCTTGATGCCACACTCGGTCAAATGCTGCCTTGATGTCAACGGCAACCACTCTCACCTCACCTCGGGCATGCAACCCTTTTGTGCAGTTAAAGTGAAATTACAAGGAAACACTTGGCTCTGACTCAGAAATTGTTGCACAATCAGTCATAGCCCCACACCCATGCCAAACATCAGTTTTCGTGCCAATGTGTATCTGTGACACACCTGACATGTTCAATCAGCGCCAATGGTGTATTTACTTGAGAGGGTTTTAATTTTCTCTTTCCCAGAATCTGGAGTTGCCTACAATACAGAATCCTTCTCGTTGTTTCTTGTTGAAATATGAATAGCTGGAAGCACAAAGTACGTGCGCATTTGACCTGGTTCCCCGTGATTTTTGTTTTGATGAATATTTACCTGAAATATTAACCCTCTTTCTCTCTCCACAGGTGCTGCCCAGCCTGTTGAGTGGTTCTCACGTTTTAAGAACATAAGAACTAAGAGCAGGAGTAGGCCATCTGGCCCCTCGAGCCTGCTCCGCCATTCAATGAGATCACGGCTGATCTTTTGTGGACTCAGCTCCACTTTCCCGACCGATCACCATAACTCTTTTTTTCTATATTCTTCAAAAAACTATATCTTTATCTTGAAAACATTTAAAGGAGCCTCAACTGCTTCGCTGGGCAGGGAATTCCATAGATTCACAATGGGGCAGCAGGGTAGCATGGTGGCTAGCATAAATGCTTCACAGCTCCAGGGTCCCAGGTTCGATTCCCGGCTGGGTCACTGGCTGTGTGGATTCTGCACGTCCTCCCCCTGTGTGCGTGGGTTTCCTCCGGGTGCTCCGGTTTCCTCCCACAGTCCAAAGATGTGCGGGTTAGGTGGATTGGCCATGCTAAATTGCCCGTAGTATCCTAATAAAAGTAAGGTTAAGGGGGGGTTGTTGGGTTACGGGTATAGGGTGGATACGTGGGTTTGAGTAGGGTGATCATGGCTCGGCACAACATTGAGGGCCGAAGGGCCTGTTCTGTGCTGTACTGTTCTATGTTCTATGTTCTATGTTCTAACCCTTTGGGTGAAGAAGTTCCTCCTAAGCTCAGTCCTAAATCTACTTCCCTTGGTTTGAGGCTATGCCCCCTAGTTCTGCTTTCAGCTGCCAGTGGAAACAACCTCCACACATCTATCCTATCTATTCCCTTCATAATTTTATATGTTTCTATAAGATCCCCCCTCATCCTTCTAAATTCCAACGAGTACAGTCCCAGTCTACTCAACCTCTCCTCGTAATCCAACCCCCTCAACGTTCTTTGTTCAACTCTGGGATTAACCAAATGAAACTGCTCTGCACACCCTCCAGCGCCAGTACTTCCTTTTTCTCTTGAGTTTACAATTCGAGTTTTCAATTGTTCTCTGAAAACCACATTCATTTCGATCAATTTATGTTCCCTTGAAGATGGATTTTGAACCGTTCCATGAACCAGACCTTACACAGCTACCATGGCCAAACTGAACCAAATTACATCAAACATAGGACATTACAGCGCAGTACAGGCCCTTCGGCTCTCGATGTTACGCCGACCTGTGAAACCACTCTAAAGCCTATCTACACTTATCATTCATATGTCTATCCAATGACCATTTGAATGTCCTTAGTGTTGGCGAGTCCACTACTGTTGAAGGCAGGGCATTCCACGCCCTTATTACTCTCTGAGTAAAGAACCTACCTCTGACATATGTCCTATATCTATCTCCCCTCAATTTAAAGCTATGTCCCCTCGTGCTAGACATCACCATCCGAGGAAAAAGGCACTCACTGTCCACCCTATCTAATCCTCTGATCATCTTGTATGCCTCAATTAAGTCACCTCTTAACCTTCTTCACTCTAACGAAAACAGCCTCAAGTCCCTCAGCCTTCCCTCATAAGATCTTCCCTCCATACCAGGCAACATTCTGGTAAATCTCCTCTGCACCCTTTCCAATGCTTCAACATCCTTCCTATAATGCGGTGACCAGAACTGCACGCAATACTCCAAATACAGCCGCACCAGAGTTTTGTACAGCTGCAACATGACCTCATGGCTCCAAAACTCAATCCCTCTACCAATAAAAGCTAACACACCGTATGCCTTCTTAACAACCCTCTCAACCTGGGTGGCAACTTTCAGGGATCTATGTACATGGACACCGAGATCTCTCTGCTCATCCACACTACCAAGAATCTTACCACTTGCCCAGTACTCTATCTTCCTGTTATTCCTTCTAAAATGAATCACCTCACACTTTTCTGCATTAAACTCCATTTGCCACCTCTCCGTCCAGCTCTGCAGCTTATCTATGTCCCTCTGTAACATGTAACATCCTTCCGCACTGTCCACAACTCCACCGACTTTAGTGTCATCTGCAAATTTACTCACCCATCCTTCTACACCCTCCTCCATTTATAAAAATGACAAACAGCAGTGGCCCCAAAACAGATCCTTGTGGTACACCACTACTAACTGGACTCCAGTCTGAACATTTCCCATCAAACCATCACCCTTTGTCTTCTTCCAGCTAGCCAATTTCTGATCCAAACTGCTAAATCACTCTGAGTCCCATGCCTCTGTATTTTCTACAATAGCCTACCATGGGGAACCTTATCAAATGCTTTACTGAAATCCATATACACCACATCAACTGCTTTACCCTCATCCACCTGTTTGGTCACCTTCTCAAAGAACTGAATAAGGTTTGTGAGGCACGACCTACCCTTCACAAAACCGTGTTGACTATCTCTAATCAAATTATTCCTTTCCAGATGATCATACATCCTATCTCTTATAAACCTTTCCAAGACTTTGCCCACAACAGAGGTAAGGCTCACTGGTCTATAGTTACTGGGGTTGTCTCTACTCCCCTTCTTGAACAAGGGGACAACATTTGCTATCCTCCAGTCTCCTGGCACTATTCCTGTCGACAAAGATGACTTAAAGATCAAAGCCAAAGGCTCAGAAATCTCCTCCCTAGCTTCCCAGAGAATCCTAGGATAAATCGCATCCGGCCCAGGGGACTTATCTATTTTCACTCTTTCCAGAACACTCTTCCCACTAATGTCCTTGCTTCTCTTACCCGAGTCATTCTTTTATTCCTGACATACCTATAGAAAGCTTTAGGGTTATCCTTGATCCTACCTGCCAAAGACTTCTCATGTCCCCTCCTGGCTCTTCTTAGCTCTCTCTTTAGGTCCTTCCTAGCTAACATGAAACTCTCGAGCGCTCTAACTGAACCTTCACATTTCATCTTTACATAAGCCTCCTTCTTCCTCTTGACAAGTGTTTCAACTACTTTAGTAAACCACTGTTCCCTCGCTCGACCACTTCCTCCCTGCCTGACAGGTACATACTTATCAAGGACACGCAGTAGCTGTTCCTTGAACAAGCTCCACATTTCCATTGTGCCCATCCCCTGCAGTTTCCCTCCCCATCCGATGCATCCTAAGTCTTGCCTCATCGCATCATAATTGCGTTTCCCCCAGATATGACCCTTGCCTTGCGGTATATACCTATCCCTTTCCATCACTAAAGTAAACATAACCAAATTGTGGTCGCTATCACCAAAGTGCTCACCTACCTCCAAATCTAATACCTGTCCTGGTTCATTACCCAGTACCAAATCCAATATGGCCTCGCCTCTCGTTGGCCTATCTACATACTGTGTCGGGAAACCCTCCTGCACACATTGGACCAAAACAGACCCATCTAAAGTACTCGAACTATAGCGTTTCCAGTCAATATTTGGAAAGTTAAAGTCCCCCATAACAACTACCCTGTTACTTTCGCTCCTATCCAGAATCATCTTTGCAATCCTTTCCTCTACATCTCTGGAACTTTTCGGAGGCCTATAGAAAACTCCCAACAGGGTGACCTCTCCTTTCCTGTTTCTAACCTCAGCCCATACTGCCTCAGTAGATGAGTCCTCATCAAACGTCCTTTCTGCCACCGTAATATTGTCCTTGACTAACAATACCACCCCTCCCCCTCTTTTACCACCTTCCCTGAGCTTACTGAAATATCTAAACCCCGGCACCTGCAACAGCCATTCCTGTCCCTGCTCTATCCATGTCTCCGAAATGGCCACAACATCGAAGTCCCAGGCACTAAACCATGCCGCAAGTTCACCCACATTATTCCGGATGCTCCTGGCGTTGAAGTAGACACACTTTAAACCACCTTCCTTCCTGCCGGTACACTCCTGCAACTTTGAAACCTTACTCATGACCTCACTACTCTCAACCTCCTGTATACTGGAGCTACAATTCAGGTTCCCAATCCCCTGCTGAACTAGTTTAAACCCTCCCGAAGAGCATTAGCAAATTTCCCCCCCAGGATATCGGTACCCCTCTGGTCCAGGTGGAGACCATCCCGTTTGTAGAGGTCCCACCTACCCCAGAATGAGCCCCAATTATCCAGGAATCTGAAACCCTCCCTCTGGCACCATCCCTGTAGCCACGTGTTCAACTGCTCTCTCTCTCTATTCCTCATCTCGCTAGCACGTGGCATGGGTAACAACCCAGAGATAATAACTCTGTTTGTCCTAGATCAAAGTTTCCACCCTAGCTCCCTGAATTCCTGCCTTACACCCCTATCCCTTTTCCTACCTATGTCGTTGGTATCTATGTGGGCCACGACTTGGGGCTGCTCCCCCTCCCCCTTAAGGATCCCGAAAACACAATCCGAGACATCACGGACCCTGGCACCTGGGAGGCAACACACTACGTAGTTTCCAATGACTAATGTTCTTCTCCTCTCCCCCCTTCCCTTCTGAGCAACATGGACAGACTCTGTGCCAGAGACTTGTACCCCATGGCTGACCCCTGGTAAGTCCCCCCTGTAGCCACTGTAGCCACCTAAAATGGACACTGAACCAAACAAAATGGAGAATCGCTAAGACTATAGGGAAAAACAGTTTAGCCAAGGCAAACAGCCTGCACACACTCATTAGCATTTTGCAAGCAGCAAAACCAGTTTCTGGCCAGGTGGAAGATCTCCAACCAAAGGTGATAATGGCAGAACGTTCTACATACTAATGAGGCAGTCCAGATCTAGGCACACACAATGGCAACATTTGGGTTTGAATAAGATACTTTAAGTGGATGTCCAGACAGAGCGGCACCAGAAGTATCCACTATAGAAACCGCCCCCACCATCGAGAAAGACCCTTACATTGGAGGAATTCAAAAGATATCGATTGGAAGCTATCCAATCGATACCTAGAGGTAAAGCCCGCCCAAGAAGAGGGAAGGACATTGGGGACCCCTATAAATATAGACCCCCACACATGGTCCTGTCTGTTGTTTCGTGCTCCGGCCCTGACCAAGAACTTGAAGCTGTATCCTGACTCCAGCCGTTGAGCACCAGCCGCCGAACCGTAAGTGCCAGTACGACGCTCGCTACGCGAACTAAGCCCGCTAGACCCCCAGTGACCAGCACGCTTTCTGAAGGTTGCAGCCCAAGACCGGGACGAAGGCCTCGCTCCCTGACCTTGCCTGTTCCTGTGTAGTTAAGTATTCTGTTTGCTTAGTCTAGTCATAGCTTAGTCCCTTAGTGTGTGCATGCGTATTTATTATAATTGTATAATAAATATTGATCGTTTGGAACTTACTAATCGGTGTATCGTTTTATTACTTTGAACTTGACCTTGAGATATATGTGAGTTGTCTATATGGCAACTGGCGACTCCTGAGCTGAAAAATACATAAGACAGAGCCTAGTGGTGTTAAGCACACGGCCTTTAACACAGGCAAGTTAATACACCCCAATAAACGCATTTTACACCCATAGCAAAACGTGCAACATTTAGTGGCGACTCCCTGACGGGACACGGTTACAAGTGGTACCCCCACTCCGTCGAGGACCCTGAAATTTGAATTGGAAATCTGGTAAAGAAAACGGAAAGAAATCACAAATATTCAAGGTGTTCAAAGCAATAAGCGTAATTCGGAAGTGTGTTTAGTGCATGCGTACTAACAGGGTTGTAAGGAAAACCTGAAAGCATTTTTGTTGCGACAAACTTTCGGTAGTTTTGTGAACGGAACATAGCGTAAGCCTTACCCGTTTCGTGAGACATAACCTCAACACCCCCTGTTCCTAAATTTAAAGTGAGTCAGAGAAAATGGCCATGCAGGCAATGGAACGCCTCATGAACCCAGAACGGTTTGTGGTCGCAGCGACCAGCAGCAGTAGCAGGGTAGGTCAGTGTCCCATGTGGGAGCTGGAACTCCGCAAATATCTGCAAGGAAAGGGATGGCCCCTTTGGAAAGAGTTTTGTTTGAATGAGGAGACAGGTCCCGGAAGTATAGGACATACTTGGTGGGAGAACCTCTCTCAAATTCACAAGAAGAACATGAGTAAAGCACGTAAGCCGATGGCGATTGTGTCCTGTTTGGCACAATTGCGAGGCACAGAGGAGGTCGTTCAGACGCTCCGGGCAGAATTAGAGGAAAGGAATAGAATGAGTAAAGTGGATGTCAGGGACATCGAAAAGGAAAATATGGATCTAAGAGGGAAGTTGGCAGAGAAAGGTAGAGAGGTGGATGATGCCAAGAGGGCACATCAGTCTTGTCTAGCCCATCTCAGCAGTTCCCAGACCCAGTACGAAAAGGCCTATCAGGACGTGCAACGTGCCGTCCTGATAAGAGAAGAATCTGACAAGCAGGTAGAGGCTTTGCAGAGGCAATGCTCTGACCTTAAAGCAGCTTTGAGAGCACTCCATGCTGCAACCACAGAACAAAGGCAAAGTACAGTAGATCACGCGAAATGCAGGAAACAGATTGCAGAGCTGCAATCGCTGCTTTCGGTGCAAAATGGGTTTCAAAGCACCTTTGGAACCCAGTTAGATGAGGAGAATGCCCCAGACTGGAAAGAGTTAAGTGAGACAGCGCAGCGTTATGTTCAGGGAACATGTGCGCCAGCAGCGCATCAGAAAAGGCAAGCACCCCAACCCCCTACAGATCAGCTCCTTACCATTCCAATGAACCCAGTCACCACCCAGAGAAAAGCGACCACAGACGGCGCACCCGATATAACTTACACCACCCCCTTAACTGTAACCCAACTAAGGGACGCGTGTGAGAAGATCACTCCGTTTCTCCCCACCGCAGACCCCCACCAGTTTTTCGCAAAGGTAAAGCAACAGGCTACCATGTACGGCCTGGACGAGAGAGAGCAGGTCAAACTCACAGTTCTGAGTTTAGACCAATCGGTTGTAGCAGCCCTCCCCGACCCACAGAACGTTGGCGGAGGAACCCTAGAGGAAATGCACACCTCCATTTTAGATGCCATAGGGTATAATCGAGGTGACCCCGTAGAAGGACTTAATAAGTGCCGGCAGAAGAAATCCGAGCACCCCACAGCACTCGCCGGAAGGCTGTGGATCCATTTTAATGCAGTATTTGGCGATTTAAATAGAGCCCATTTGAACCGTGAAAACATGGTTAAATGGACGCGCACCATAATTTCACATGCAACAGAAGCAGGACAGAGCGCTTGCAACAGCTATGACCCCTCAGAGGAAGCCCATAATGAGAAGTGGGTCCTGAAAAGATTGTCCCGCGCTTGGGAGCAATCAGTTCAGGGCAAGAGTAGAGTTCAATCCCCAGAAGAAGCTCAGGCTGCAGCAGACATACAGGCAGTGAGAGAGCACCAAAAACCCGCATGGGTGAATGAGGGAAAGAGCAGCCCTCCACAGAAGTCGCAGGAATGCTACAACTGTGGACAGTTAGGGCATTGGGCAAAAGAATGTAATGGACCCCAGAGATCACAGAGAGGCCAGCAGACAGGCACTCTGAATCGGAATAAAACAAAACCGATCCATAGTATAGGGATACAGTCAGGACAGACCGATATGGAAGGAACGGACTGACGGTGTTCGGGCTCCCCCACTTGGGTCTGTGACACACTATGGGATCCATCAGGAAGACCGGTAGTCACGGCAAAGTTAAGAGGGAAGCCCATAGAGTTACTTTGAGACACAGGAGGCTCCCGCACCACAATTAACTCCACCACCACGGCACACACAGACACGTGGCCGACCACCTCCACCATCACACTTAGCGGGTTCACCGGACACTCGCAGCAGGGACATATCACAGCACCCGTAGCAATCCAGCTAGGGAACATTTCCACCAAACACCCCGACCTCCCGCTCCAACCCCCTCCCGACCTCCCGCTCCAACCCCCTCCCGACCTCCCGCTCCAACACCCACCGAACTCCAGCTCCAACCCCCCCGAACTCCCGCTCCAACCCCCCCGAACTCCCGCTCCAACCCCCCCCGAACCCCCGCTCCGACCCCCTCCCGACCTCCCGCTCCAACCCCCTCCCGACCTCCCGCTCCAACCCCCTCCCGACCTCCCGCTCCAAACCCCCCCGAACTCCCGCTCCAACCCCCCCCGGATCTCCCGCTCCAACCCCCCCTGAACTCCCGCTCCAACCCCCCCCCTGAACTCCGGCTCCAACCCCGCCCGAACTCCCGCTCCAACCCCCCCCGAACTCCCGCTCCGACCCCCTCCTGACCTCCCGCTCCAACCCCCTCCCGACCTCCCGCTCCAACCCCCTCCCGACCTCCCGCTCCAACACCCACCGAACTCCAGCTCCAACCCCCCCGAACTCCCGCTCCAACCCCCCCGAACTCCCACTCCAACCACCCCCCCGAACTCCCGCTCCAACCCCCTCCCTCGAACTCCCGCTCCAACCCCCTCCCTCGAACTCCCACTCCAACCCCCTCCCTCGAACTCCCGCTCCAACCCCCTGAACTCCCGCTCCAACCCCCCCGAACTCCCACTCCAACCACCCCCCTGAACTCCCGCTCCAACCACCCCCCTGAACTCCCGCTCCAACCCCCTCCCTCGAACTCCCGCTCCAACCCCCTCCCTCGAACTCCCACTCCAACCCCCTCCCTCGAACTCCCGCTCCAACCCCCTCCCTCGAACTCCCGCTCCAACCTCCCCTCCGAACCCCCGCTCCAATCCACCCTCTAACCCCCGCTCCAATCCACCCTCTAACCCCCGCTCCAACCCCCCCCCCGCCCTCCCGCTCCAACCACCCCCCGACCTCCCGCTCCAACCCCCCCGACCTCCCGCTCCAACCCCCCCCGAACTCGCGCTCCAACCCCCACCGAACTCCCGCTCCAACCCCCCCGACCTCCCGCTCCAACCCCCCCCGACCTCCCGCTCCAACCCCCCCCGAACTCCCGCTCCAACCCCCACCGAACGCCCGCTCCAACCCCCCCGAACTCCCTCTCCAACCCCCCCCGAACTCCCTCTCCAAACCCCCCCCCCCGCCCTCCCGTTCCAACCCCCCCCTGAACTCCCTCTCCAACCCCCCCCCCCCCACCCCAAGTCACAGATCAACCCCACCCCCCACTTTCTTATCTGGTCCCCCTGACTGCAACCCGCAGACCGACCCCCGCCACTCCACATTACCAGACCATTCCCCCCCCCCCCCAACTCCTGGACCTGTGCCAGGAGGCGGTGGTTGGGTTGGGCTCTGTGGGGAGCTCCGTGATGCGGGGGATTCTGCTTATATGCATTGGGGGTGGGGCAATGTGTGCCCCGAAACTGCTGTGGGGATGCGGTGGGTGTGGGAATAGCAGTGACCCTGATGTTTGCAGGGGGGGGGGGGGGGGGTGTCCTCCATGTCTGTCAGGGCTGAGTAATTGGGTAATATTGACGCAGATCAGGAAGCCCTTTATGAAGTGTTCCCTGATTAGTGTGGAGTTCGCGTTACCGTCTCTCTCAGGTCCTGCCATGCCAGACTGACAGAGTTTCTGTGCACAAACTACCTGGAAAACCCGGCTGTGCATGTGAAGAGGAACACGCTGGTTTCAGTCGGAGCCTGACACTGACAAGTTTTTGGCAAAATTCCGCCCTCTATGGGAGAAGATCCAGTCGGCATTCAGCAATGTTCTCCATTTCAGAATGGACCGTTGATCTGGTACCTGGGTACGAGGCCACTTAAAATCAATAAACTTGGGCCAGATCCTCCATTCCTGAGACTAAGAATCTCAGGAGCAGGATTTGTGGAGTTCTCCAATGGCAAAACTGGCAGAGACCCGCTACAGTGACACCCATACAGCAACTAGGGGCGCGTTGCTTCGTCCTCCTCAACATGCATTTCAGGTGCCTGGACCACCCTGGAGGGGCCCTCCAGTATAGCACTAGGAGAATCTCCCACATCGTGCTGGCCTGCTGCATCCTCCACAACATTGCGCAGCGCAGAGGGGCGATGTGCTAGAGGATGTGCTGGAGGAGAGGGATGAACGCCAGGCCTCGACCAATGGGCGGGAAGGGGAGGCTGGGCAGGATATTAGGGCCAGGCAGGGATGGGTAGCTGCATAACATGTGTGCCAGGGTCGACGCGCATGGGGCGCCCTAATCGCCCCTAGTTTCACCAACTAGGGGGATTGGCCAGCGGCACAGACAACCCACACTGTGCCCTATGCCAACTTAGCTGGTGTCTACCTTTCTGGCCTTACGGGCCCTAACGATACACCTAGGTGGATCACCAGGTGGTACATCAGGAGTGGAGGCGGCCGGCTGTGATTCCCGCCCTATGACCTCGGTCTCCTTCGGCAGCCATCTTCTGGGGCAACCGGGCCTGGATGAGCCCGGCTGCTGCTCAGGTGGCGTGGTGTCGCCCTGTTCTGCCTGCTGCCCACCTGTTGCGCCAGGGACACTGGGAGGGGGGGGGGGGGGGGGGAAAGAGTCCGAAGCATGGGCTCCATTCCGTCCTCCTCCCGGGTGCCCGATGGCCCCCGGGCTACTCCATGGGATAGGATAGGAATGCAGGTGGACTTACCACCTGAGGCTCCCTGCCGCCTGGTGCTGCCAGTCCGAGAGGCCCATGCCCACCTTGACCTGGGTCTCAATGCTCATGGCCATGGAGCTCACGGAGTGGACCGCCTCCCTCTGGGACTGCGCCACATCACGCTACAACTGTGCCACCACCTTCTGCGTCTGTGCCACATCAGCCAGTGACTGCGCCACCTCCCTCTGGGTCTGTGCCACGTCGGCCAGCACCCAGGCAATGCCGCTGACGTCATCAGCCATGACCGGCTGTGACGGGGCCATGCTCAAGCGCCCCGCTGCAATGTCCAAGTGGCCCTGGCACATGGCTGCCTGTGAGAGGGCAGCCCTGTCCTTGGCCTTGGCCACTGCCTGCACAGAATGCCCCAGGCCTTGGACATCTCTGTCCATGGCCAAAGCCTTCGCCCCCAATGCCCTCATCGTGGACACCACCCGTGCTGTATTGGCCTGGGTGGCTCGCACGGTCAATACCACCTCCTGCTCCTGACAGCAGCTCCAAGACATAAGGGAAGACGCATGATTGGACTGCGGGTTGGGCAGGCGGGCTGTGGTGGAGGGGACAGTGTGGGAAGTGGGTGTGGGGGTGGTGGAGGAGGGACAATGTGGGGGGGGGGGGAAAGAGGTGTGGGGTGGTGGGGATGTGGGTGTCCGGATGCTCGTAGGGGGACATCATCCCGTCGATCACGTCTTGTACCTGGAGCATCCCAGCGATGGTGGTGCCGCTTCCCCGGCATCCTGGTGGGCTCAGTCCACATTGAAGTTGATATATTGTGCTGACCGGGCATATAGGGCCTCAGTGACGGCACGAATGCATCTGTGCACGAAGGTCTGCAAGATGCCAGACAGGTCCCCACTCGGCACCTGGAAGGACTCCATTGCGTAAATGTTCAGGGTGACCGTCACCTTGACGGCCACCAGGAGCAGGTGACCTCCCCCATACCCCCACGGTGCCAGGTGCTCTATGATCTGGCAGATATGTCGCGCTGTCTCCCTGCTCAGCCGGTGTCTTCAACGGCTTGCCCTGTCTGGCAGGTCCTCAAATGACAGACACTGCCCGTACACACGGGGCTTGATGCAGCGCCTCCTTCCCACCACCTCCTCGATCTGTTGGGCGACCGGTTCCCCATCCTCAGTCAGCCTCCCTGAGCAGCTCCAGCTCACACAGCCTCAGTGCATCCCCCAGGGCTGCGGTGGGCAGGATGATGGCCACCATTCCTGGTCAGATTCCCAAGTCCATTGTCTGCCTGGGCTGAAAGGCAGATATGCCAGCATGGTGCCCAACCAGGTCCAATGGGCTACATAGTGGCCCTGGCCTGCACTGGAGCCCCTGCATGTCCCACCCTTCCCCCCCCCCCCCCCCCACCCCCCACCTCGAGCATCTCAGAGGCCCCGGAGAATACTGGGTCAGGCCCATTGATGATGTGCCAACAGCATTTTCTGTGCTTGCAGAGTAGAATACATTGACACCGCTATCTAGGCACTGGAGCATGGCATTCTGTCAGGCGCCTAGCGCCAGCCATGATTTTCTGCTCATGCACCATTCTCTGAAAAATTGCAATTTGGGCATCGCTAGATAGAGAATCCCGCCCATCATACCTAAATAAGAAAGTTGACTGTGGCGATATGCATGTGCAATCAATGTATATAGTGATCTGTCAATGTATATAGTTATCAGTATGACTTCTGACCAGCAGGCGGCGATATAGACCCACCATGTGACTGGAGCGATCTGGCAGTCGGTAGTGAATTATGCTAGAGGAGTCGAGGACAGTGTTAGATATAGCTCCAGGAGTTACTCTTTGTATTATAGTTCATTACTCATCTCTCCACGTGTTGATCTTGTTCAGGGGTGGGCAAACTACGGCCCGCGGGCCGCATGCGGCCCGCCAAAGGTCTTTATGCGGCCCACCAAGATCAAGTCATTAAAAAAATATATATTTTTTTTAAATTTAAGGTTAATGGGGGGGGGGGGGGGGGGGGGGGGGGGGGCTGTTGGGTTACTGGTATAGGGTGGATACGTTGACTTGAGTAGGGTGATCATTGCTTGGCACAACATGTGTTTCATGTGAAGTTTCTACTTTAAAATATTAATTAATGAAAATTAATTGCTTTTTTTTCTTTGAACTGAGTTACTTTGTTTTTCAAATAAATGTGTTTCATGTAAAGTTTCTACTTTAAAATATTAATTAATAAAAATTAATTGCTTTTTTTTCTTTGAACTGAGTTACTTTGTTTTTCAAATAAATGTGTTTCATGTAAAGTTTCTACTTTAAAATATTAATTAATAAAAATTAATTGCTTTTTTTTTCTTTAAAAACCTTTTATTTGGCTATTTTAAATATTAATTATTTTACTTAATATACTATGCGGCCCTTTAAAATTGTGAATTTCTGAATGTGGCCCTTGCACGGAAAAGTTTGCCCACCCCTGATCTTGTTAATAAATTATCTCAGTAGTCAAAGAACTAGATGGTCTGTGTGACCATCAGATTCCATCAGCCATGGTGGTTTGCTTTTGTTTATATAGATGGTCTGCATGCATCTGTACTATGGCCAGAACAGAACATAAAAACCTGTCTTGTTAAAAATGGTCAAGTGTTAAGGGTCACATTAATCAATCAAAATGTTTTTTTTTTTTTAAAGTGTCCAATTGTTTCCTCTCATCTCATTGATCCCACAAATTGAGTGATGAAGTAAACATGAGGCAAATTGAAAGCTTTTTATTTATTCTGGCATCAATTGCTAAAGTTCAATTATATTTATACAAATTTGCAGTCCTCAACATAATAGGCGAAGGTTGAGCAAAGGTAGAGCACACAGCAAAACAAATTACACCCATTGTGGTATTCATTTCACAATTTTTTCTCCAGAGGTTTGAACACTCCTTCCAGAAAGACCTCATTTCCCCACATACAATCCCTTCACCTCAAAAGATAATTCACAATGCAAAACGATCTTCACACATTTTAGAGTTTTTTTTATAAAAGTCCGGGTAGGAACAATCCACGGTCATCTTAGACATGCACAAGACAGTTAACAGAAAAATGTTAATCTAGAATGCTATTTCTATTTAAAATATAGTATATGGGGTCTCACCTGAACTGGTAATAATGGTAAATTTCAGAGATTATTCACAAATTGAGCAGTGGTTGAATTAAGCGTCAGATGCAGGAGTGAATTAACTCAAATTTATGCAAATGTTAAATGCTGTAATGGGGTTTGAGGGGATTGTATCGTCTGCCTGGATTAATTAAAATACTGGGCGGGATTCAGCGGCCGCATCGCGCCTGACTTGGTGTCGGGTCGAGGATGTGGAATCTCGCGAGAGGCCTGGATCGAGATTCCCGATGCTCAAAATCTCTCATGAGGTTCAATGGAATCTCAGGGCGCCGTGTGATCTCGATGGGCAAGATCCAGGTGTGCACACTGAATGATCCATTAGGCACTTTTAAATATGCGTTCGTCTAATTCACCCAGGGCCTGGGATTCACCGGCCTTGCCAAGGAGGCCTGAACCGGGAGCCATTTGGTACTGGTTCAGAAAGTCATGGTGGCACCTCATAGGGTCTCGCAGGGGCGATGAGGCTCCCGGGTGGCACTGGGCAGGGTGGCAATGCTCAGGTTGCCCGTGCTGTGGGAGCCGTGCCCATAAGAGGTGAGCCCCAAGGACATCAGAAGACACAAGTTGGGTGAAGTGAGGAAATGACGCGCGGCCGCAACGGGGAGTTGCGCTCGCGGCAAAAAAAAAACAAAAGGCAATATCGTTGCATAGCGGCTGCAGGCAACAAGAAACATCCGACTAAACACCGCCGCTCAGCGCAGTTCAACTCGAGTTCGCTGAATCGGGCCCACTTTTAGTTTTGGAAGAAGGCATCATTAAACCAGATAGGATGGCACAATTAAAATAAAGATCAGATGTCTTTGGTCCTCTTATTACATTGCATAAATGGAGATGCTTTCCCCCCCACCATTATAATATCTAGACAAGTGCTTTTTCAAACTTATGTATTCACTCACGATCATTGATCCTTTGCCTTACCGAACAATGTGAGAGATCCATTAGATTGTCAACCGTTCTACTGAGCTCACTTGGAAAACCACTTGTTTAGATATTGCCCAACTGACCAGAGCAGGCTTGGGGGGCAATAGCTGAAGCTCGGGCTTTGTGGGGGGGGGCAATAGCTGAAGCTTGGGTCATGTGAAGGGGCAATAGCTGATGCTCGGGGCATGGGGAAGGGGCAATAGCTGATGCTCGGGGCATGGGGAAGGGGCAATAGCTGATGCTCGGGCTTTGTGGGGGGGGGGTAATAGCTGATGCTCGGGGCATGGAGAAGGGGCAATAGCTGAAGCTCGGGGCATGGGGAAGGGGCAATAGCTGATGCTCGGGGCATGGGAAGGGGCAATAGCTGATGCTCGGGCTTTGTGGGGGGGGCAATAGCTGAAGCTCGGGGCATGGGGAAGGGGCAATAGCTGATGCTCGGGGAAGGGGCAATAGCTGATGCTCGGGGCATGGGGAAGGGGCAATAGCTGATGCTCGGGGCATGGGGAAGGGGCAATAGCTGATGCTCGGGGCATGGGGAAGGGGCAATAGCTGAAGCTCGGGGCATGGGGAAGGGGCAATAGCTGATGCTCGGGGCATGGGAAGGGGCAATAGCTGAAGCTCAGACTTTAGGGAAGGGGCAAGAGCTGAAGCTCGGGGCATGGGAAGGGGCAATAGCTGATGCTCGGGGCATGGGGAAGGGGCAATAGCTGAAGCTTGGAGCGCTGTGATTCAAGGCGAGGAGAACCTGCCAAAAAACAAAATGCTGCGCGTCTTGTTGTGCCTGATGAAGAACAGGAATGGATGATCAGCCACAAACTCTGGCGTGATCATTGCGCATCGCAACATGACGATAGCCGCGGTGGCGGCAGCAGCTTCAGTGCCTTCTTCATTAACTTCGACAAAGGCTTTATGAACAACCTTTGACAGAACCAGATCATTTTTCTCAGCCATCCCAGAGAAGTTAGCTTGTGATTGGCTGAAAGCGTCTGCCATCCCCATAAGGGTCAGGGTGGATTTCAGGTCGTATTTCTCCTCCAGCCTGAATTTGGGAAGAACAACTTTCACCTCCACGTTGTCCATTTTCTCCTGGTTGGTCCAGTCCATCAGGTTATCAAAGGTGAGCCGATTTTGAAGCTAAGAATAAAAATGAATCCAAAATGTTAAAAAAAGATCTGGAAGCCAATGTTCATGCAGAGCATTTAAAACAAACAGAACTTTCAAGGGGTCGTCTTTGCTGCCCGTCTGTTACCTTATCGGTTTTGTTGCAGTCGGTCCAGAACCTGCCACGAGCTTAAAAGGCCACAATTGGGTCAGCCCCTCGGCCTTGTTCCCCACACTTCCTACCCCCTGTTCCCTCACAACCTACTCTCCCTCACGAGCCCCCCCCAAATGACCCACTCTCTCTCACGCCCCCCCCAATGACCCACTCTCCCTCACGCCCCCCCCAATGACCCACTCTCCCTCACGCCCCCCCCAATGACCCACTCTCCCTCACGAGCCCCCCCCAATGAACCACTCTCCCTCATGCCCCCCCAAACGACCCACTCTCCCTCACGAGCCCCCTCCAATGACACACTCTCCCTCACGCCCCCCAATGACCCACTCTCCGTCACGACCCCCCCAATGACCCACTCTCCGTCACGACCCCCCCCAATGACCCACTCTCCGTCACGCCCCCCCAATGACCCACTCTCCGTCACGTCCCCTCCAATGACCCACTCTCCGTCACGCCCCCCCAATGACCCACTCTCCGTCACGACCCCCCCAATGACCCACTCTCCCTCACACCCCCCCCAATGACCCACTCTCCCTCACGAGCCCCCCCCAAACGACCCACTCTCCGTCACGACCCCCCCAATGACCCACTCCCCGTCACGCCCCCCCCAATGACACACTCTCCCTCACGCCCCCCCAATGACCCACTCTCCGTCACGACCCCCCCAATGACCCACTCTCCGTCACGCCCCCCCCAATGACCCACTCTCCGTCAAGACCCCCCCAATGACCCACTCTCCCTCACGACCCCTCCCCCAACGACCCACTCTCCCTCATGACCCCCCCCCCCCACGACCCTCTCTCCCTCACGGCACCCCCAACGACCCTCTCTCCCTCACGACTCCCCCAACGACCCACTCTCCCTCACGACCCCACCTCCAACGATCCATTCTCCCTCATGACACCCACCCCCACGACCCTCTCTCCCTCACGGCACCCCCCACGACCCACTCTCCCTCACACCTCTCCCCCAACGACCCACTCTCCCTCACGACCACCCCCCCCCGCCTACAACCCACTCTCCCTCATGACCACCCCCCCCCCCCCCCCCGCCTCAGGCCAAGAGAAAAAAAATGGACCCAGTCCTTCAATCCTTTTCCAATTTATGGTATATTTAAGCAGAAGTCCAAAGTGTGGTTTAACAGAGGTCGATACAGGTTTAGCATTACTTCCCTAGAAATAAAGGAGAGAGGTTGGTTTGTTTTTTCTCAGGGTCTTGCCAACTAAGTGACTGATGTACTTGTATTCTGGTTCCCCTTGTTCATCTGCCGACCTAGACTCGGACCTTCCATGTAACATGACCTCCCGATTACAATCGCACTTTTAATCGGGTGTTGAACTTAAATGAATGGGCAAATAATTGGAAAATGATTAATGTCCTTCTGCAATTGCTGCAGCCCTCCCTCAGTATTGACCGCCCCTCCCAATTTGGCGCCACCTGCAAAATTAAGAACAATTCATTGATATAAACTGCAGTGAACAGCAGTGATTCCAACACTCGATCCCGGTGGGACACACGTCCCACCTTCTGCGTCTCTGAATAACCGTCCTGATCTCACACTCTCTGCTTTCGGTCTTGAAGCCAACTGGTAATCCATTCTGCCACTGTGGACACTGTGAATGTGTCAACCTCCTAAACTAGGTGACGTCAGAGTAACTTTACCCTCAAAAAAGATGTTGACATGGACTCCGAACATGTATCCTGGGGGGTTTTCTGCACCTTTTTTAAACATTGGAGCACAGTCTCCATTTGTTAAGCAGAGGAGACATTTCATACGCGAACTGTGTCCAAAAACGTTCCTCCGACCACTTCCCTTTTCACAAAAATAAATTTGGTCAACCAGATTTTAGCCTGAGTCATTATCCATTTCAGTAGATTGTTTGTCCGAATTGTCCTCCCCATGTGATCACGAAATTGGAGTCCATTGTGTAGATTTATTTTTGGATGATGGGAACGGAATTAATAATTCCCCCCACCCCCCTCGACCGATTTGTTTTCCTCTGAAGAATGAGGTAACGTTTCATGTTTAAAAGTTTCCAACTTACATTTTGCAGCCCATCAGAGTTGTCGTCCATATCTGGCAGTAGGATGATCATACTCAGCTCACTCTGGACATAGGGGAGCTCAAGGACTTTGGCCTTGACTTCAGAAATGTAAGCCATATTGAACTTGGCTTTTTGGTGCATCATTTGCACCGGTTTAGTTTCATTCTGCAAGTGAACAGAGACTATTAGCAATGTTTAGAGAGCATCACACGCCCGAACGCCCTAATGTATTTCAGGGGAGGTGGTTACAGAGTAAGGCTTCCTTTCACTTTGTGCCACCCACCGATGATCTGCTCAGCCAGCTTGATCAGTTTATCATTTCTCAGCGTTAGCGGTGGTATATGGGTTTCCCAATCAACGCTTCCTCTAAAAGCTGCAGCATGCGCAACAATGGGGAATGTGCAGTTTGGGGAATAAATGGATCGAGCTCAAGCGACGTTCCCATAAAGATGTGCGGCCATGAGCCAATCTCAAGCCAGCCTCACCCGCTGAAGAGAAATGAGGGGGAACGTTGCCCCCAGAATTAGATCAAGTTTTCAAAAAATTCAATGGACCAAATTGCATGTGAATTATGTAGCCAACTAGACATATAAACATGCAATTGGAGTGTAGTTATGCGATTTGGAAACCGGTGTTATTTTTCAGGTTTCTTTCAATTCCACATCAGTACATCCCGAATCTGACCAGTCGGTCACCCATCACCAGCCTGGACTTATTTTCCGATCTTTACATGTCATTGGCTAAGGAGACAAGGCTGAGACTCATTCCTTCAGATTTTAATTGCTGGAGATGTCTTTCATTTCTCTTTCAGGTTTTGCTTTCTCTTGTTATGGGAGAGGCGTTTTCAGAACCCCAAAATGTATCACGGAGTT
Organism: Scyliorhinus canicula; assembly: GCF_902713615.1. NCBI lineage: Eukaryota > Metazoa > Chordata > Chondrichthyes > Carcharhiniformes > Scyliorhinidae > Scyliorhinus > Scyliorhinus canicula. Next base: position 19,412,488 of record NC_052150.1, on the reverse strand, counting down.
CAACCAACCTCTCCCTTTAATGTATTGTTGCTTTTGAAGCACACGGCTTGTTCCCCAGGTGTGGTATTACAATTATGGACACGTGGGTTTTTAAACACAAAACAATGTTTATTCCATGAATTCAACTTAACCTTTTAAATAAACATTGGATCACTTAACACCCCTTACTTCAAAGATAACCCCGAAAATAATACAACACTAAATAATCCTTCAAAATGTTCCTTCAAACCTCCAAAAGACTTAACACCTTGAACAACAGAAACACATCAGGTTAGAGACATTACAATTATGAGTTTAAATCACCCAAATGATTCAGAGATAGTCTTTCATGGCAGAGATCACAGCAGATCCAGCTCACTGCAAACACAGACACACCCAAGCTCTTTTCCTCCAAACTGGCTTTCTCCTTTGAAACAGCTCATAGCAAACCAGCCAGGCACTTTTCAGCTGCTCTCTCTCAAACCGAAACTAAAACTCCCAAAAAGCAGAAGTGAGCTCAACTCAGCTACCCCCACCCTCTGACATCACTTCAGTAATATGAGCTGCTCCGTTTCTTAAAAGGTACATTGCTTAAACATCCATTTCTTAAAAGGTACTCTCACATGACTCTCATTTTTGATGGTTTCGGTAACAGAGTTAATTTGGAATTCACCATTACGACACTCCCTGGCTCAGGCTCATCAACAATGGCTGGAATCTTCCAGTCACGCCAGCAACAGGGAGCATGGTGGGCAGGGAAACTTACTGACGCAAAATCAAAAATCAGCTTCCCAACACCAGGGCGAACTTCAAGCTTCCCGACGATTAAATTTAAACAATTCATTTGAAAAACCCTGACCGCGTGAACTAGTTTCTGGAGACCAATATCGTCTCCTTTGTTTCATGTGGAGGATGAGAATCGAGGACAAAATAAAAAGGTCAGGCTGGATGGGATTCAGTCCACACCCACTTAAGTTATTCTTCCACACACCACCCCCCCCCCCCCCCAGTTTATTCCAGGAACTATTAGCAATGCTGAGTATCGCTGCACTGGAGTCACAAAATCAAATGGGGTTGTGCAGGTTGCTAGACAGTTACAGGCCAGCACAGAGCCCTCCCAAGATTATAGCTCACTGCTTGGTTTAGCCATTGTTATGGCTTCTTTATCGTAACAAACCTGCACTATTTCAGGAAGGGGCTGCATAACTTGTATGTTGGTGTTGTCACAAGTAACTCTCGGCACATCTACGGGTCACTAAAATGCTCCATTTCGCTCAGAATCTTTTGGGGGTTGGGAAAGAGTAGGAATTTATAATCCTCTTTCACTAAAGCAAACTGGCACTTCACGATTTATTGAAACACTCACTAGATTCAGAATCTCAACAGTGCAGACGGAGACCAGTCAGCCCATCGGGTCTGTGCCAACCCTCTGAATGAGCACCCTACCAAGGTCCATTCCCCCGACTCATCCCCGTAACCCCACTTAACCTGCACATCTTTTGGACACTGGGGAGCAATTTCAGCATGGCCAATCCACCTAACCTGCACATCTTTGGGCTGCAGAGGAGAAAACTGGAGCACTTGGAGGAAACCTACACAGACATGGGGGGGAAAGTGCAAACTCCACACAGACCGTCGGGCTCGGGTGCCTGGAGCCACGAGGCAGCAGTGCTAACTACTATGGCGCCCCCTTGGGTAGGTGCCAAGAGGGTCTTTCCTCGTGTGGCAGCTTAAAAATAAAGAGTCGCCCCTTTGGGATGGAGATGGGGAAGAATTTCTTCTTACAGAAGGCCTTTTGAAATTCTCAGCAAGCAGAGGTTGGATCATTGAAACTACTCACATCACTTAGAGAGATTTTTGATGGATAAGGAAGAAGTCGAGGGTTCAGAGGTCAGCAGGAAAGTGGAGTGAAGGCCACAATCAGATCAGACATGATCTTCTTGAATGGCAGAACAGGCTCGAGGGCCGAATGGCTTTTACGGTTTCTTATAACCTTATTTTCTTTTTTTAATTAACATTTTATTGAGGTATTTTTGATATTACAACAACAAATAAACACTGTACATGAATCTATAAATATAGTGCAAAAGACATCTCCCTCCTTTATTAACCCCCTACTCTGAACTCTGAACTCCCCCCCCCCCCCCCCCCCCCCGCTGACGATACATTTTCTGCGAAGAAGGCGATGAACGGTTGCCACCTCCGGGTGAACCCTAACAGTGACCCTCTCAAGGCGAACTTGATTTTCTCCAAACAGAGATAGCTAGCCATGTCAGATAGCCAGGTCTCCGACTTCGGGGGCTTTGAGTCCCTCCAAGCTAATAGTATCCGTCTCCGGGCTACCAGGGAAGCAAAGGCCAGAACGTCTGCGTCTTTCTCCTTCTGGATTCCCGGGACATCCGACACCCCGAAAATCGCCACCTCTGGACTCAATGCCACCCTTGTTTTTAACACCATGGACATGACATCTGCAAACCCCTGCCAAAATCCCCTAAGCTTCGGACATGCCCAGAACATGTGGACATGGTTCGCTGGTCCTCCCGCACACTTTGCACACCTGTCTTCCACCCCAAAGAATCTGCTCATGCGGGCCGCTGTCATGTGAGCCCGATGAACGACCTTGAATTGTATCAGCTAAGCCTGGCACATGTTGGGGACGCGTTGACTCTACTCAACGCATCTACCCAGAGACCGTCCTCTATCTCTCCTGTCTACGTAGGAAGTCCCGCACCTGCAGATACCTGAATTTGTTTCCCCTCGCCAACCCAAACTTCTCCTCCAGCTCCCTCAGACTCGGAAAGCTCCCCTCTATAAACATATCCCCCATCCTCTCAATCCCTGCTCTCCGCAATCTCCGGAACACCCCCATCCATACTTTCCGGGGCAAACCGATGATTATTACAGATTGGGGACCAGACCGATGCTCCACCTGCTCCCACATGTCTCCTCCGTTGCCCCCAGACTCTCAAGGCCGCCACCACCACGGGGCTGGTGGAGTACCGTGCTGGCGGGAATTGCAGAGGCGCAGTTACCAACACCCCCAAACTGGTGCCCTTACATGAAGCCGCCTCCATACGCTCCCAGACCGACCCCTCCCCCACCACCCACTTCCTGATCATGGCTATATTCGCCGCCCAGTAATAGTTACTAAAATTTGGCAGCGCCAGCCCGCCCTCTCCCAGACTCTGCTCAAGCATTACCTTCCTTACTCGTGGGGTCTTGCCCGCCCAGACGAAGCCCGTGATCACTTTATTGACCCGCTTAAAAAATGACCGCGGAATAAAGATGGGGAGACACTGAAACACGAACAGAAATCTCAGGAAGTCATCTTCACCGTCTGGACCCTCCCAGCTAATGACAACGGAAGCGCGTCCCATCTCCAAAAATTGTCCTTCATTTGGTCTACTAGTTGGGCCAGATTTAATTTATGCAGCCGGTCCCATTCCCGCGCCAGTTGGATGCCTCGGTACCTAAAGTTTCCCCTACTATGAAAACCGGCCAAATTCCCCTAGGATCCTCATGATTTCTTTCATCCCCTCTGTGCTCCCCCCCCCCCCCCCCCCCCAAACGCGGACCAGACCCTTGAGGCGCTCAGAGCAATTGCCAAGGGCTCTATATCTGACGCAAACAACATTGGGGCGAGAGGGATCCTATCTCATCCCCCGGTGCAGTCTAAAATAGTCCGATGTTGTCCTATTCGTCCGTACGCTTGCCACAGGAGCCTGATACAGCAACCTGACCCAGTCAATAAAGTCCCGCCCAAAATCCAAACCGTCCCAGTACCTCCCACAGATATTCCCATTCTACCCGATCAAAAGCCTTTTCTGCGTCCATTGCGACCACTACCCCCACCTCCCTGCCTTCCGGGGGCACCATGATCACGTTCAACAACCTTCTTACATTGGCCACCAGCTGCCTACACTAACGAACCCCGTCTGATCCTCCCCAATAACATCCGGGGCACAATCCTCAATCCTGGAGGAAAACATTTTAGCTAGCAGTTTGGTATCCACATTCAACAAGTATATCAGCCTGTAGGACCCACACAGCTCTGGGTTCTTGTCCCGCTTCAGGATCAGCAAAATCGTGGCCTGTGACATCGTCGGGGGAGCACCCTTCTCTCCCTTGCCTCATTGAACATCCTCTTCAACACCGGCCCCAATATCCCAGAGAACGTTTTACAAAACTCCACTGGGTACCCGTCCGGCCCCAGGGCTTTACCCGACTGCATGGCCTTCAGACCCTCCATTATCTCTTCCAACCCGATCGGGGCCCCCAGCCCTTCTGCCAGATCCCCGTCCACCTTTGGGAAATTCAGCCCTCCGAAGAAATGCCTCATCCCCTCCGGCCCAGTTGGTGGTTCCGACCTGTACAGCCCACTGTAAAAATCCCTAAACACCTTATTCATCCCTGCTGAATCTCCAACCAGGTTCCCATCTCTGTCATTTACTTTCCCTATCTCCCTGGCTGCCTCCCTCTTTCTAAGCTGCTGTGCAAGCATTCTACTGGCCTTCTCTCCATACTCATAGATCGCCCCCTTCGCCTTTCTCAGCTGCTCCACTGCCCTCCCTGTGGTTAACAAGCCAAACTCCATCTGTAACCTCCGCCGTTCCCTTAAAAGCACTGCCTCTGGGGTTTCCGCATACCTCCTATCGATCTGTAGAATCTCCTTTACCAGTCGGTCCGTCTCTGCCCTGTCCACCTTCTCCCTATGGGCCCGTATCGAGATCAGCTCCCCTCTGACCACCGCCTTCAGTGCTTCCCAGACCACCGCTGCTGAAATTTCCCACGTGTCGTTGACCTGCAGGTAGTCCTGAATACATTTCCTCAGCCGCTTGCACACCCCTTCGTCAGCTAAAAGTCCCACATCTGGTTACTGTCTTTACTAACCTGCAGGTCAACCCAGTGCAGAGCATGGTCTGAGATTGTGATCGCCGAGTACCCAGTGTCCACCACCCCCGTCAGTAAAGCCCTGTCCAGGTCCGATATCTTCCCCAGCATCCTCTTTATGAACTCCAAACCATTCCAATTTGGCGCAAACACATTTACTAATACTACCTGCACCCCCTCCAGTTTCCCACTGACCATAATGTACCGACCTCCCACGTCCGAGACTATTCATGCTCCGCGCCTCCACCGGCCCGCCCCCAGGCAGCCTCCGCCCCTAACCTCCTCTCTGTCCCTTAGCACAAGTCCCTCCCTCGTGAGCAGAATATTCCCCCCCTTGCAACAACACAATGTAACCCAACTCGCTTAATAAACCTAACATATGCACACACCCCACTAAGCTTCCGTGAGCTAGCTTGCCCAGCTAGCTTGGTGACCCCCATCCCTGGCGCCGAAACGTCTCCCACCTATTGTTCCCTCACCATGCTGATACATACATACTCCAATAACAAACAATCCCAACACAATTGCCCGACAGAAAAACAGGAAGAGAAAAAAAAAACAGCAACAAAGATCAAGTAAGGAGATCCAAATTCTAAACAAGCACACCTCCATCCCCCAACAGTGCAAATGTAAACCTTAACTCACTCAGCCCTGCCACTGGTCCCAAATCAATACAGAAGGCATTACAGACAGCTTTCACAAAACGAGAAACTTTTTTTTCAAAACAAGAAAGTTGCAGCAAAGTTCAAAAGTTCTCAGTCCACCCCCAGTCCTTTCCTTCTCACGAAGTCCAGCACGTCCTCAGGCGATTCGAAATAAAATTGCTGTTCCTCGTACGTGACCCAGAGATGGGCCGGATACAACAGTCCGAACTTCACCTTTTTCTTAAAAAGGATCAACCTGATCTGGTCGAAGCCTGCTCTTCTCCTGGCCACCTCCACATTCAGGTCTTGGTAAACCCGCACGATACTGTTGTCCCATTTACAGCTCCGTGTCTGCTTGGCCCACTATAGAATGCGCTCCTTATCCAAGTACCTGTGGAATCTCACCACCATTGCCCTCGGGGGGGGGGGTCTCCCATTCGCGGCTTCCTGCAAGCGCTCTGTGAGTCCTGTCCACCTCCAAGGGCCGGCAGAATGCCCCATCCCCTAGCAGCTTCTCAAACATGCCCGCTGTGTATGCCCCAGCATCCGCCCCTTCTGACCCCTCCGGGAGTCCAACGATTCTCAAGTTCTGCTGGCGGGACCTATTTTCAAGGTCCTCCACCTTCTCCAGGAGCATCTTCTGCTGGTCTCTCAACATCCCTACCTCCAACTCCACCGCGGTTTGATGTTCTTCCTGCTCAGCCAGTGCCTTCTCTCCCTCTGGATTGCCCAATCTTGGGTGTCCAATCTAAGCTCATGCCGCTCAATTGACTCTTTTATCGGGTCCAAGCAGTCCCGTTTCTGCTTAGCAAAGCCTTCCTGAATAACTTGCTTCAGCTGCTCCATTGACCGCTGGGTCGACAAGCCAGAGGTCCGGCCCTCCGCCATGCTGTCTCCTGCTGCAGCTTCAGCCCAAGCCTTCTCTGTCTTTCTGTTTTCTGCCTTTACCAGCACTTCTAGTCCTTCTCTCCATGCACGATGTGGGAATTCAGTACACAATTTCCTCTGTCATCAGCTTTAAAATTCAAGTCCGGTAGAAAATCAGGGGAAAAGGTCCAAAAGTCTGACCCGAGCGAGAGCCACCAAAGGTGCCACCGGAGTCATAATCTTATTTTCTAACAATGCATTGGTCTCATTATCCCAATTATCAACCAAGCCAAGGAGGACAAATAAATTTATACCACGAAGGGCAGGAATTTAGTGAGGGGAACTCAGCAATATTCTACTGGAGTTCCAATTTGACTCTTTGTCGATCAAACAGTAGGTAGAACATGACTCAAAAGTTTCCCGCGTGTTACCTGGTTTATTCGGAATTCTCCTTCGTTAGTATTTCGTTCTTGGAATTTCCTCTCCCAATTTCCTTTAAAGTAAATGGCATTCACAAGGACCAGTTTGGTCAAGCCATCAACAGTTCCTTCAGCGAGCAAATTCTTGATCTTGCCTGGAGGATAATAAAAAGAGACCCACTTACATTAACGTGAACAGGTCAAAGACAAATTTAAAAAGAAAACACATAACCAATAAATCAATGACAAAGGCCACAATGCCATGAACTAAAGCAGTGCTTCTCAAAGTGTGGTACGCGTACCGGTGCCGGTACGCGAGCCATCGTCTGCCGGTACTTGGAGTGTTTCCAGAAAAGAAAGAGACAGTAATCCTGGATTGGCTTGTTTCGCTCACCGGTCCCTGGCACATTGAAAAAAAAACTGCCGGTCCGCCACATCAGATAGTTTGAGATGCACTGAACTAAAGTATTTATTAGAGCGAGTAAGGATGCGCTCACAGGCCAGTCAGTTTTTGGGGAAGCTTCTGGAAACAAACAATTATTCAGGAGAGAATTAGTAATGACTTGGAAAAATGTGGGTTGATTCGGACGAGCCAGCCCATGGATTTGTAAAGGGGAACTCGTGTTTAACTAACTTGGGAGGGTTTTGTTTTGGAGGAGGCCACAGAAAGTGTAAAGCAGATGTGGTGTACATGGACTTTCAGAAGACACTTGATACAGTGCCACACAACAGACTTGTGAATAATGTTATAGCTGCTGGAATAAAAGGGGGAAATAGCAAAGTGGATACAAAATATGGCTGGATAATAGGAATCAGAGAGTAATGGTCAATGGACATTTTTCATCAGGAGGGGGCTGGACATGGAGAAACTGTCCCTGCTTGTCAATGATCGAGAACGAGAGGGCACAAGTCGAAAAGGAGTTTGCAAAAGCAGCAAGTGTGATGCGAGCAAACGTCCACGCAGTGGGTGGTTTGGGTCTGGAAGTGTGGTGGAGGAAGGTTGAAATGAGACATTCTAGGAGGCCATTAGGATATTTACTTGAATAGAAACAATGTGCAAGGGGAAACGGCACCAAGTCACAATGTTTGTTTGGAGGGCTGGTGTGGAATGCGCCATTCTGTGATTAGGGGACAGCGGTGTAGGATCCTTCAGTTACGGAGAGGATATTTGTGACCCTGAAACCAAGTTACTGAACACATTTATAGATTGATGGCCACTGGAATGACATTGCAAATGGAACCATTTGGGAAACATTGACTGTTCTGATGGCATCTACAATGACTAGCATTTATATAGCACCTTTAACACATTTGCCCCAAAGCTCTTCACAGGAGCATTAGAAAATATGATAGTGTCAGTATGGATTAGCCAGAAGAATGAGCGATAGGATTCCAGTTTTGAATGACCTGAAGAAGTTTACAGATGGGAAACTAGCCAGGAGTGCGATGGAATACAGTCAGGTCAGGAGATAGCACCGACACAAATGAGAGTTTGAACAGATCAGACAAGATAGGGCCAAAAATATGGAGGTGAAAATAAGTGGCCTGAGCAATGGCTTGAAGAGGTACCCGGAAACTGATCTCAGGGTGTAAGGTTCACACAGTGGTTTAATCTCAGCCTGTCGACACAGAGAGATGGCAGTCAGTGGCGATGGAACAGAGCTTTAGAAGTAGGGACTGAAGACAATGCCTTCGGCCTTCCCAAAATTTAATTGGAGGAAATTTCTGCTGATCCAGTGCTGAATGCCGGATAAGCAGTCTAATCATTCGGCAACAGCGGAGGAGGGGAGACGCGGGGAAGAGGAGGGGAGACGCGGGGAAGAGGAGGGGAGACGCGGGGAAGAGGAGGGGAGACGCGGGGAAGAGGAGGGGAGACGCGGGGAAGAGGAGGGGAGACGCGGGGAAGAGGAGGGGAGACGCGGGGAAGAGGAGGGGAGACGCGGGGAAGAGGAGGGGAGACGCGGGGAAGAGGAGGGGAGACGCGGGCGGCGGAGGGGAGACGCTGGGAAGAGGAGGGGAGACGCGGGGAGAGGAGGGGAGACGTGGGGAGAGGAGGGGAAGAGGAGGGGAGACGCGGGCGGAGGAGGGGAGATGCTGGGAAGAGGAGGGGAGACGCGGGCGGAGGAGGGGAGACGCGGGGAAGAGGAGGGGAGACGTGGGGAGAGGAGGGGAGACGTGGGGAGAGGAGGGGAGACGTGGGGAGAGGAGGGGAGACGTGGGGAGAGGAGGGGAGACGTGGGGAGAGGAGGGGAGACGTGGGGAGAGGAGGGGAGACGTGGGGAGAGGAGGGGAGACGTGGGGAGAGGAGGGGAGACGCGGGCGGAGGAGGGGAGATGCTGGGAAGAGGAGGGGAGACGTGGGGAGAGGAGGGGAGACGTGGGGAGAGGAGGGGAAGAGGAGGGGAGACGCGGGCGGAGGAGGGGAGATGCTGGGAAGAGGAGGGGAGACGCGGGCGGAGGAGGGGAGACGCGGGGAAGAGGAGGGGAGACGCGGGCGGAGGAGGGGAGACGCGGGGAGAACAGAGTTGGAAGGGTTTCGGTTCAGACTTACCTTCAGTCTGTGCTTCAGTCCAGGAGTTGATCTGTTGTCGAGCTTCTTCTGACGCACTGACAAAATCAACAGCAGCTAACTCTGCCTGATAGTATTTCACAGTAGACACGATGAAATTCTGAAGGGTTACAGGCAGGTGTCAAAGATAATTCACTTTTCTCATTTCCACCATTTGAATATTAATTTCACACTGGAATGGACTGACCATATGGTATTGCTGAGAGGGGGTGGGACAGGGGGGAAAGAGGTGGGCTAATACATTTCCACCCTTTCTCCCAAGTTTATAATCCTGTGGATTTACACAGCCTTTTGTACAAGGCTAAAGTTTACGTTGACCATGACTTGCCCAGCTTCTCCAACTGTTCGCCAGCTCAAACACAAGATCAATGGAAAAGTAAAAGATTAGCCTCCGGAAACAGATTCTAGGTCAAATAGACATTTGCAAAGGGTGGAAAGCTAATCTTCTGCACAAAGTTTTCACTTCCCATCCATCAGTAAAAATAGCAACAGCATTTTAAAATGACCATATCATCCTAAAAAGGATTTGCAGCGTAATAAAGTGTTGAGACTCCTCGTTTTGTCACGAAATTGGATACTTACTTCAAAAATACACATTAGGATATACAGGTTGCGTGTTGGTTATGGCTATATTGGGCATTCAATCATTCTAACATTCTAGTAATTCCATGAAAGTTAAGCTTCAAACACCAATAGACCATTTATAGAATAGAATCACGGAGTGGTTACACCTCAGGAGGCCATTTGGTCCATCATGTCCACACTGGCTAACTACAGGAGCAACCCTTCCCAACCTTTCCCTGCTTCCCTCAAAATTCTCTTCAGGTTTTGCCCTTATCCAACTCATTTTTCAACCTGCCTCCACTACGTCCTCAGGCAGCGACTTGAAGATCACTGGACTAAAAAATTATCCTCATCTTTTGCCAATCACCTTAATTGCTCTCTGGTTCTCAACTCTTCTAGTTTATTTTTAAAAATTCAGCCTGTGGCTTGGCATCATTTTTATATTCATTCAGCTGTTAGTAATATACCCGGGGGTCAGGAGTGAACGTCTACAATCAGCTCACCTTTGACCTTGCTGCCACAATACTGCCCTCTTCAGTATCCCTAATGAAAATACTCCAAATACATTAGTTTACTACAATATATGTTCACCTTGCAGTAGTGGGTGTAGATTTGGTCTCCTTACCCAAGGAAAGATGAGCTCAAGGGGAAGGTTAACCAGACTAGCTCCTGGGGTGAGGGATGTTTTCCAAAGGAGTGAATGATTTAACTAGGCCTACATTCCCGGGAGTTGAGCAGAACGAGAGGTGATCTAATCTGAAGTTAGAAATTCAAGAGGCGAAGGCGGTACGATGGCGAAGTGGGTTAGCACTGCTGCCTCACGGCACCGAGGACCCGGGTTCAATCCCAGTCCCTGGGTCACTGCCCGTGTGAAGTTTGCACATTCTCCCCGTGTCCGCGTGGGTCTCACCCCCACAACCCATGTGCAGGGTTAGGTGGATTAGCCACAGTAAATTGACCCTTTAAAAAACAAAAGAGAGGAAATTCAAGGTGCTTTTCAGGGCGCAAGTTGAGAAAACGTTTCTCTGGCTGGGGAATCTGGAACACGGATGGGGGTCACAGCCTCCAGCTGTTCAGGATGGAGACGAGGAGAATTCTCTTCACTCAAAGGCTAACAAATCTTTGGAATTCGCTACTACAAGGGGACTGTGGCTGTTCCATCATTCAGGACATTCCAAAAAGATTTTTGGTTATGAACACATTTAAAATGATTACGGGATAGTAGAGAAAGATGGAGTTACAAGTGGATGATCTTGCTGCAGGACAAAATGGCCGACTCTGGCTACTAGTTCTCATGTATTTATGTACGGCGCTCCACCATTGCTTGTGTGTGGTGATCCACTGTGTAATTGTGTGTGTGCGCCTATATTAGGGGATGTACAGTAGTACCTGTACTACAGGTTCGCCGGTAGCCCCTGCCGGCTAGCTCCGCCCACAAGGAGCCGTATAAATATGCATGACTTCTCCTGAGCAGCCATTCTGCCAGCTGCAGTCGGAGGATAAACATCTAACTGTAATAAAGCCTCTATTGTACCCATGCGAGTCTTTAGTACGATTGATAGCGTATCATTGTGCTCATTCATCCAGACAGCATGGCAGACTAAGTGCCAAGTGGAAATCACAAGTCTATTCTCAGACACCTATGCTCCAAGTTGCAGCCAATTTCACCAAGTTAATAAGCAGGGTCAGGAACCTGATGGAAAGGATGGGGAATTGGGCCTAGTTGAGGTGCTCCTTCCGGTGCAGACCCTTTCTGCACTGGAGGGATTCTATGATCGAAAGCCAAGTGCTGCTCACAATATTTCCCTGATCACCCTATTTTAAAAAAACTATTAGCAAACTTGCGATTTTGCTAGTCTATGCAAATCAGCCCCATTAAACTTTTGACACACTAATAGGGTTCTACTCCAAACAGCTCCTACCTCACCTCAAGAAAGGTGTAGGTCTTTGCCCCATACAGGCGGTTGGCCAGCTTCAGCAGATAGTTAGCACTGGGCTGGTTGATCGTCGCTTGCAATTTCTGAAATTCAGAGTGAAGGTCTTGTACTTTATCAAAAGCAAGCACCTGAGAGAGAGAGGGGGGAGAGAAAAGTCGTCAATTAAAAAAGTTTTGATTCAAGCCGCTAACAAAGTGAAAAAAAACCACAAGATTCCACGTGTTTGGAACAAACAGAAATAAAAACTTTTACTATACAATTTCAGAAAGATAAAACAATTTACAACATTAACATTCAGGGCAAGGAGATACCTGTGAATTAAAGGTAAACGGTGGTAAACAGCACACTAACACAACAATTGACACATGCAACCAAACCCAATTCAGTGGATTTCTCAATGACCACCCCAGACGTTTGTCACATGATGATCCAACCAATCGGAATGAAGCGTTGTCTTTGTCTTTCTCACGAGTTTCCAATCCCCACAGTTGAAGATTTAGTCTTTTGAATTTTAAAAAAAATCACTCCCACTCGGACAGATTCAACAACGGACCACCTTGTACAGATTCCTGTCCCCTGGATCTCAGAATACACGCAGTTTCACCTCAAGCACAACTTCAAAATGGCTGCCATGCCAAGCATAACACCACTGCTCCAAAAGGGTACATTTGCCCCAGTGGTCCGCAGAACAAAGCCATCAACCATAATCTGCCTTGGATTTTCAGGAATTTTCTAGAGGAGTCCAATTTGCTTAAAAGTCTGCTCCAGTCAGTTCTTTCATTTGGGAGTCTATTTCTCTTCTTTTCTTTCAACAACTCAACAGGACCAATTTGTCCCTCGTCTTTGTCCCTTACCTGGGGCTTCAATTTGGAACCTCTCCCCATCCACCCTCCCTTGGACACTCACCTCAAAAATGGGGCTCCGCACCGGTCACCCGACCTGGGTAGTCATGCTGGAAGTGTGTGAGAAAGGTAGCACTGAACATCTGCGTCCAGTTATCAGCCAACGCATTTGTGACAGGTCCGAGGTGCTTTGGGAGTCAGGAGTTCCCGACCTCCTAATTTAGCAAATATAGGTTTCATCTCAGTGTAATTAGATTTTCCATTCTATAGTGTGGAACAACTATGGAGACGATTTAACTCCATTAGACAGCAGCAAAAATAGTTGTTGTATTAGGGAGTGTATAAAGGGATGTGGGTGTCCTTGTACACCAGTCAATGAAAATGGAGAGGAAGGTGCAGCAAGCAATTATGAAGGCAAATGGTGCGTTGTCCTTTATTGCAAGAGGATTTGAGTTCAGAAGTAGAGATGTCTTATGTAGTTATATACAGCCTTGGCAAGACCACACCTGGAGTATTGTGTGCAGTTTTGGACTCGCTACCTAAGAAAGGATATACTTGCCAAAGAGGGAGTGCAGCGGAGGTTCACTGGGCTGATGCTGAACTGTCCTATGAGGAGAGATTGGTTTGACTGGGCCTGTATTCACTAGAGTTCAGAAGTATGAGAGGTGATCTTCTCACAGGGCTGGACAGACTAGGTTGGGAAAACTAGAACTAGGAGATCTCAGGATACCGGGTAGACCATTTAAGACTGAGATGAGGAAACATTTTTTCACTCAATGGGTAGAGAATTCTCTATCACAAAGACTGTGGGGGATAAATGTAATCAAGAAAGAGAGATATATTATTTTATGGCATCAAGGGGTATGGGGTGAAAGCGGGAATATGGCATTGAAATAAAGGATAAGCCACGATCATATTGATTGGGGAGAGCAGACTCAAAAGAGCCAAATAGCCTATTCCGGCTCTAGTTTCTGGGCCCAATTCTCCAGAAAGATTTCCAAGTGCGGTAGTGAGCAGGAACTGGCGTTCGGCCCAGCGAGGCTGGCAACGCTATTCAACGTGAATTGGCCCACTTAACAAGGCCCCCCCCCGCCCACTTAACAAGGCCCACCCCCTCCCCCACCTGGGCCTCTCGCCGCAAATGAAGGCTCGCCAGCCGATTCGCCGGCACCGCGTTCACCAGCCTCCCGCTAACAAGGTCGAGCAGCACTTGCTCAGCCAACCCAGTCAGCTCGCACCAATGGCGCCGAGGAGACCAACCCCAAGATTTGGGGATGCAGACCTGGAAACACTCCTCGATGCAGTGGAGGCCAGGAGAGATGTCCTGTTCCCCGAGGGTCCCGGAGGGTCAGCCACAGGGCAGCCAGTGCTGCCTGGGACAAGGTGTAAGCTCCGGAGGTGTGACCATGAGGACTGGCCTCCAGTAACCCCACCACCACCACCACCAGTAACCCCACCACCACCACCACCAGTAACCCCACCGCCACCACCAAGAGACCTTTCCGCTCACAAGTGAGCATCCATCCACCAACTCTCCATGCGACTCCCAGCCCTCCCTACAAGCCCCTCCAACCCATCCTTCAGACTCCACCCCCCCACCACTGTATACCACGCACGTGGATAATGATGCCCTCTGTCCCCCCTCAGAAAAGCTCCCCCACAATCGTGGGGAGAGGGTCCAGACTGACTGGGGAGAAGGGGGGGGGGGGGGTTTGCCGGACTTAAGAATCCTCAGCTCCTTCGAGGAGCGTGCCCTGGGGGAGACTGGGGTGGCCCAGGACAGGGTGACTGGGGTGGCCCAGGACAGGGTGACTGGGGTGGCCCAGGACAGGGTGACTGGGGTGGCCCAGGACAGGGTGGTCACCCATGCAGAGGTTGGCGGATGCCGCAGAGGTGAGGAACCGCCAGGCTCCACCCGGAGGATGTGTCAAACAGGAGTTGCTATTGGCATACTGACTGACCCATCCTTTCCACTGACCACATGTCCAGTCTCCGGCCCATCCTCCAGCTGACGGAGCCTGCCCCTCCCGGGTGGCCTCCTCTCCAGCCTCCCAGGAGACCCTCGGAGGGGAGCTCCGAGTAAGACACGATCCAGTAAGACACACTCTCAGATGCGAATGGCCGAGGCGCTGCGGAGCTTGACCCAGTCGCAGGTGGGCATTGCCGAGATGCAATCACGGAGGTGAATCGCCGAGGGCGTTGACACGATGGCACAGGAGTGAGGGAGCCACCAGGGCTGGCACAGCCAGATGATGCAGGGGCAGCCGGGGCTTGAACCAGCTGCCCCCTCCGTCGCAAGGTGAATCCCAGGGCCCTACAGACACCGATCAAGAGGAGGGAGCACTGGCTGGCAACCCGGACCGTCCCATGGAGTGGCGATGGTGGCCACCAGATCCCCCAGGTTCCACCTCTCTGATGAGGCCGCGTACGTGCCGCCAAGTGCACTGGGGCCCGCCATCCCCAGAGCTCCCACAGGATGCCCGCCATGGGAGGCAGGCGGCTGGCTACCATCACCTCAGATGTGCATCCTGGGGACACAGCTCGACATAGGTAGAGCTAGGAAGGAAAAGCACATGGAGGCTCACTGAGGGCACCAGCCGAGGGTGGGGGGCATCATCGAGAGAGTGGGCAAGTGTAAAACACAATAATCATCCCAGACCACAATCTAATAGGACTCCGCTGTCACTTTCTTCTGTAATCCAGCCCAACCTCTGAACCCTTGGCCCATCTCTCCAGGCATCTCCCCCTCCCCATAGCACTCACCCACCCTCCGGCTGTGGACATGTCCTCGGAGCTGTGACCCATCTCCTGGGTGTTTGGATGTTGGCTGCTGCGTGTGTGGAGTTGCCTCCCGCAGTGTTCAGGCGCTGTGTCCAGGGCATCACGGTCAGATTGGAATGATAGGCAATGACATCCACATGCCACATGGTCCACCTACAGGAATCCACTTGGGTTGTGTGAAGTGCTCACTTAACCACAATTACCCATTTCCTATTAGCAATGGCCTTCTGCCACATGGCCAGAGGCTTCGGTGATCAGTGGGGCAGATAGGCAAGGGCTAGGGTTGCCCCCAGAACGGGTACACATGATCCAGGGGTTGGCATGCTGGTGTCAAACACGGTTGCCCCCCCCCCCCCCCTAGCGCCTGCCCCCTGCCTTATTCCCATGGTGGCCCACCCATCTGGAGAATGCACCCCCCCCCCCCCCACCCAGCAGAGGGTCCCCCAACCACATTGAGCACTGGGGTGGCAGGCCCAGCGCTCCCGGGTTCTTTGCCTGTGGGCAAAGATGGCTAATCACTTCCTCGACTCCCCGCAGAAGCCCTTCCGGCAGGTTCACGTTTTTCAAAAGAAGCACTAATTGGCACCAGCGTGAACACTTGCTGGGGAGGCTGATGAGCCACGGGAGGCCTGGGTCTGGGGTGGCTCCCGTTAATTGTATGGAAATGGGGCTTTATGTGGTGATAATTGGTTTCTCGCCACACTACGGCGAGATCCCGATTTCGCCTACAGGAGTGAGCCGGTTGAGCCGCAAACTGTTTGGCGCCTGGCACGGTTCTCGTTTCCGGCCTCTCCCACTATTCACTGGCCGTGTTTCGCTCGAGCGTGAGTGCAACGAGGCCGGAGAATCGTGCCCTTACGTTTAGAAGTTTACTTTTTATGTGAAAGAAAACAGCAAATCCAGGGCCTGAATTTTTAGGCCCTGATGGTGGTGGCGAGCATGGAGGCAGGCACAGAATGACCAACTATCCCATATTTTTGGTCCTACATCCTTTAACACCTTTTGTCTCTTTTATTCTCGGGCAGCCTGGGAGTCTCCTCTCGCCTTTGTATCTTTTTACCTTCGTATCTTTGTATCATGTGAACTCTGGCCATTGGCCACCAGAATTTCCCCCCCCCCCCCCCCATCTAATCAAAAGGCCCCTTATATTATTTTGGTTAGCCTACATAAACACTCCTTTTCCATCCCACCTCTTGTCAGAATATACACCTGTATATCATGGTGCAGACACATACTGATGGACATACACACTGGGACCAATCAACATGCACAAACACCGCAGCCAATCACCAGTTAGAATACACACACTATAAAAGGCAGAGGGCACCACGGTTCCCGCTCATTCTGGATGCTGCCTCTCAGTAGAACAAGAGCTCATCAAGTTTAGCACAGACTCACACCGCGTGCCGAGAGATTCAACTGGTTCGGACAAGGCTTAGGTCTCTAGTTCAACTAGCATCGTTTACACCCACAGTTCTCGTATGTCGATTAGTTCATAGTTAGTTAATAAAATAGAGTTGAACCTTCCTCAGTGTTGGTGGCATATGTTAACCTCGCAAGCCTACACTATCCAACACTTCACCCCTGTGCCATTTATCTGACAGGTAGGCAAGCTCAGTGGGCTGGACAGCTGATTCGGAGCAACACCAACAGCATTGGTTCAATTCTCGTACCAGCAGAGGTCATCTTTCTCGGCCTTGCCAGAGGTGTGTGTCATAATATACATCAGTATATCATGGTGCAGACACACACACTGAGGGCATCAGTTTTCCCACTCATTCGGGATGCAGCCTCTCAGAAGGACAGAGCTCACAGCTTACAGCACAGATCTTCACCATGTGCTGAGTGCATAGACTGGTTAGGATAGGCATAGGTCTTTAGTTTAATCTAACATTGTGTCGACCCACAGTGAAAGTATGTTCAACAGTTTCTAGCTTAATAAAATAGTGTTGTACTATTTCAACACTATTTCAACACTACTGGGGCTGGTTTAGCTCACTGAGTTAAATAGCTGGCTTTTAAAGCAGACCAAGCAGGCCAGCAGCACGGTTCAATTCCCGTACCAGCCTCCCCGGACAGGCGCCGGAATGTGGCGACTAGGGGCTTTTCACAGTAACTTCTCATTGAAGCCTACTCGTGACAATAAGCGATTTTCATTTCATTTCATTCATTTTTCATTTCATTTTTTCAAGTGTTGGTAGCCTGCATGTGTTACTGCTGAGGTAAACGCAGTCTCCACGGATCCAGAGTACCCAACACATCAGTGTGGTGACCCTCTGATAAATCACCACCAGTCAGCTCCCTCTCTCAAAAAAAGGGAAGAGCAGCCTATGGTCCTCCGGGATTACAGTGGCCTTATTCAGGCTCGTTAAGCCTTCTGGCCAGAGGCCAACTGGAAAATTCCAAGCTACTCCCAGTTGCTCGTCCCATTAGAAAGGTCAGTCTGCAATTAAAGATGGAGGGAGAAAATGATAATTTTATTTTATGCTGCTCCTCACAAGTTTAACCCTTTCCTCGTACATCTAGCCTTTGGCATGAAGGTGCATCTTTGGAATTTGATGCAATCTGCATCCACCTCACAAGTTGAGGGAGGTTAAGGAATGAATTGAACTCACGCCTGCTTGTATTAAACTCAAAAGGTTAAATTAATTAGATTTATTCAATTCAGCTCTTCGGAAAAATCTGGTGGTGGGGGGAGGGGGGGGGGGGGGGGCAAGAAATCTAGGCTATTGAATTAGGCTATTCTTTCATGGATTGGGGGTGCGAAGAGTGTGATAGGGATGGAAATGTTTTATGTCGCCGTTATGTTGTTATTATAAAAACTACAAATACACTAATAAAATGTTGTTTAAAAAAAAAAATTCAGCTCTTTGGTTGTGGCTGGCAACCTTAGTCTTCAGCTTTATGCTTGGCTTCTCCAAGGCTTCCAGCACATGCGCCGGCTGGGAAAGTCCATCCACACATGCTTTAGAATGGTGGTCAGTCCCACATGCTTCAGCAACAGGACTTGGAGTTGAACATAACGGTCCCATAGAACCTGCAGAAAGCAAAAACGGGCGCAAAAACCCTGGGCGAAGCAGTAATAAAAAAAAACACAGGAGAGAGGTGGCCAGGTTAAGTGGGGTCGGGTTTTTTGGGGTTACAGGAAAATATGGACCGGATGATCAAATGGACAAATAAGTGGCAGATGGAATTTAACCCTGAAAAGTGTGAGGTGATACATTTTGGAAGGAGTAATTTGAACAGTGCCTCTTCTGCACTGTGTATTTTCTGTGATTTCTCGTCATGTTCTGTAGACTGGCCGATATGAATGATGAACTACAGAACATCTAGTTTAAATAATTTATTATGAAACAACTGTGTGATAAAGATAACTAGGATAAATAAAATAACAAGCTACTAACACTAACTAACTGCGATAGAACTACTGCAAAATATATCCACCCTCCAACACGACTTACTCCCGACTCCCCAGACACAGGATCACATGGTAGGTTTACACTGCCACCTAGTGGTCGGACGTCATGTACAATATTATGTACAGAATTGCTTTATGCATATCATCACAATTCTGAAAAGTTAAAAGCAAAGCTCCCAGAAAGGAAACAATGCAGAGAAAGTAGTTTCACCTCAACTTTCTTTTATAGTACAGCGTATAGAGGGGTAGGATATATAAAAGGTTGGGAGCCACTGCCCTAAACCCCCTTACAGTAAATTAAGTATTCTTGAAGTGCAGTCACTATTGTAAATTGACTGCCTCTTTTCCAGAGTTACAAGCTCGCACAAACACAAGACTGTGTTTGTGTCATGGTACTAGGGCACTAGGGGGAAGCACCTACTCTACATGCGTAGATGCAGTCTCGAGCCTGCTGAAACCATCAAGATTATTCCAGAGTAGCAGCTGAAAAAGTGCGTTGATCAACTGACAAATGATTAATGCCGAAATACAGGGAGACTGTGAGGGATCTGGCAAAATCTGAAAAGTATTTGGAGCTGGAACAGAAGGCTCAGGGTGCAGGGGAAAAGCAGACATAGGAGGCCAACTCTAAACCCAAGGCTCTTTCAATCAAGGATAAGTCGACACAGACCAGGTTAAATAAAGTTCAAGGTATTTGTAAGTGCTTGTATCTGGTCCACTTAAGTGTTCCCTATAATAAGGAAATTTCAGACGAATCTCCACTTCTGATGTGGAGAATCGGTTGTAATATTTAGTTTAAGGACACGTTAAACAAAATAAAAAGTTTGACCAAAAATATTGGGGGGGGGGGGGGAGAAAATGTAGGGTTCAACCCTGGGTTACACAGAGTCCCATTATCCACTGATTCAACTGCAGAGCACACACACACACACACAACTAAAATCTGAGATTGCAAACCCATCACAGATTGGGAACGGAGATGAATTGTTGGGAATATTTTTTTTAAAAAACGTGCCACAGTTGCAATCGATACAAATTCTAAAAGGGATTTCTTAAAGCCTTTCTCTTTGAGTTAGCTTTCGACCGTCTGACCCAGTACCTCCTGACAGGGTTCCAGGTAATACTTGCTTCATAAGGCCTCCGTGAAACATGGGAGGCATTTCATTAAAAAGATGCGAGACAAAAGTTTGCAATATTGGCAATAGGAGCAGATTAAATATCTTTTGCAAAACAATACTGACCATTCAGCATTGCAAACCATCTGAAGTGCACCATTTTAAAACCACAGACTTGCTGATGCAAGTCACAATCTAATCACTCCTGTGCGATCATTGTATGATTGAGATAAACTAATGTTGGAGATTAGTTGCAACAATGGGGAAGCAGGAGGCAGCCTCGCCCTAGATTATGTGGAAGGCGGTCCATGTCGGATGTTACATTGGCTAGAACATCATACACCAAACAGGCAGGCCAGTCGCAAAATTGCATGTTAATAATAATCGTTTTCTTTCCACAAGTAGGCTTACATTAACACTGCAATGAAGTTACTGTGAAAATCCCCTCGTTGCACCTGTTCGGGTACACCGAGGGAGAATTCAGAATGCCCAATTCACCTAACAAGCACGTCTTTCAGGACTTGTGGGAGGAAACCAGAGCACCCGGAGGAAACCCACAAAGACACAGGAAGAATGTGCAGACGCCACACAATCAGTGACCCAAGCCGGGAATCGAACCTGGGACCCTGGCAATATGAAGCAAAAGTGCTAACCACTCTGCCACCAATGTGTTCATGTTCCTTTGTAATGTCAGGTGTGAAATAACAGTTAAAAGTTGATCAATAGTTAAACCAACAGCCACTAATTGCTGGACAAGGGTGGTGAGCCACAGTAGTAATTTTTCAGGTAATTGAAGGCATCACTGGAGAGCCAGGTTTGAAGGCAGTTGCTGGAGGTGTCATCACAAATTGCCCATGGTGGACTTCACGTGGTGGCATGTGGAGGGGGGGGGGGGGGGTTGCACTTTGAGAGGATCCTGCTCGAGGTTTGTTTGTTTTTTTGGAGTTTAATGCCCGGTCCCAGGGGCAATTATTTTGATAACAGAGTGTAGGAAGGCACACTTGCCTGTGTAGGTAGGGCAATTGCCTCCTCCACCAACACCTTCAGCCCCCCCATCATCTCCTTCCTCAACACCTCCATCTGCTTTGCGAACTGCTTCTCCAACTCCAAGGACGTCACCTTGGTCTTATCTGCCGTAGGCAGTGTGGCCCCACCCAGCGACCCAGCCTCCGCCATCTTGCCAGCTCCCGGGCTGACCCTTTCACTTGATGACGAACCCTCCCTCCCTCCCTTCTTCCTGCCGGCTTTCATCCGATTTTTAAACATCTTCCTCCTTCCTTGTGCCTTCCTACACTCGGTTATTCCTGACTTGGATTCGCATGAACTGATAGTGGCTGGGGACTGGAACTTGGCGCAGCCGCACTCGCTTTCCCAGTCCGGGGTGGGGGGGGGGGGGGGGGGGGGGAAAGGTGTTGACTGGAATTATGGAGGAAATGGGAGGAGTGGGTCTGTGGAGGCTTTTGAACCCGAGAGAGCAGGAGTATTCGTTTTTATCTCTTTGGTCCCCAAGGTTTACTCGAGGATAGATTTTGTTTTGTAGTGGGGGAAATCGCTGTTGGCCGGGGTCGGCGATAGCAATTTCGGATCACGTGGCGCATTGGGCGGACATGGCCTTGGAGAAGGGGGCAGTGCAGAGGCCGGGGTGGAGGTCGGCTGTGGAGTTGCTGGGAGACTGAGGTTTTTGTGAAAAGATCGGGAGGGTAATCGAGGAATACGTGGGGTTTAATTGCATGGGGGAAGATATCACAGGCGGTGGTCTGGGAGGCTCTGAAGGTGGGGATGAGAGGGGTGTTTATATCGTTTATATTTCAGTGTCTGCCAATCTTATTACTAAAGGCGTTTTTCAAGGAGGTGAAGAAGATCTCGTTTATTTTGTGGGGGGGGGGGGGGGTAGCTAGGATCAGGAAGTTACTGCAGAGAGAATGGCAGGCAGGGGGTTGGGCCTCGTGAATTTAGTGTATTATTACTGGGCGGCGAATGCTGAAAAGGTGGTGAGGAGTTGAGTTGGTGGTTTGGGGGTGAAAGAGTCCCAGTGGGTTGGAATGGAGGAGAATCTGTGCAGGGGGTCGGCGCTGAGGGCGTTGGCAACAACGTAGCTCCCGATGGCTCCGGGTAAATATTCTGGGGGGTCCGGTGGTGGTGGGGGCAACGCTGATGATTTGGAGGCAGCACTTTTAAGTTGTGGGCGGGGTCAAGAGAGATGCCGATTAGGGGGAAACCACCCATAGGTTTGAGCCTGGGAAGTGGGATGCGAGGTTTCGGAGATGAAGGGGGGGGGGGGGGGGGGGGGGGAGAGAGAGGAGGTAGGATATTAAAAGACAAGTCATTTTTGCAAGGCTGGAGGAGAAATCATGGGCTGGGGCAGGGGGAAGTATTTAGATATCTGCAGCTCTGGAATTTTGTTGCAAATCATCAGCGTTGCCCCACCACCACCGGACACCCAGAATATTTTCCCGGGGCCATCGGGAGTGGCGCTGTTGGCAATGCCCTCAGCCCCGACCCCCTGCAAAGACTGCACACCGCCAATTAAATTTTATATCAGGCAAAAGAAAAAAAAAATGTTCAAAAGAACAAATTTTTAAAAAATGACGACGACAAAAAAAAAACGCCTGCAATCTTCCATCCTTGTTCTCAGCAGAGGAGCTGGCTCCCGGAGTTGGCTGGGATTGGAATGAGAATGTGAGGAATTTGAAATTAATGCCTTTACACTTCTCCACTTGGCAGCCCTCTGCACGAAGACTATCCCATTAATGGGAGGGGGGGGGGGGGGGGGAGAGTTAAAAGAAACAACTCAAAGAGTAGCATCAGTTTTTATTTTAAAAATTTGGTACAGCGGTTACATTAAAGAGAAGGAAGTGGTTGGATCGTCCATTCACGGTGACAAATAGCGTGCTAACTCATTTTGGTCAAAGAGCAGAAACCTAATCTGGTGGAATCTAATTTGCTGCAACACTATCCACCCAGTAAATACTTCATCGGAACTTCTCAGTTCCTTAAAAACTGAATCTTGCAACTAAATCTTCTTCCCCAAAAAGGGAAGAAGCAGTAATGAAGAGCTGCAGTAACACTTGCCTGAACTGGCTTTGTTCACCTTAAATATGAAATGTCAGTATGACTAGTGAGTGAGAGTACCGCTGACTTTTAACTGGGATTCACTGCTTCCCCCCACTTTCTGAGGTGGCACAACAACTTCAGAGTCAAAGACTTTGTGGTAGACTTGCCAAGATCACAGTTTGTATATATCCCTGGTTGTCCAGCTTTTCTGCTCTCTGCCAGATTTTGCTACTTCACACAATCATTTGTTGCATACAGCTTTATGGGGAATAATAGAAATAATAGTCTTTATTAGTGTCACAAGTCGGCTTACATTAAAATTGCAATTAGTTACTGTGAAAATCCCCTGGTTGCCACATTCGGGCGCCTGTTCGGGTACACAGAGGGAGAATTCAGAATGTCCAATTCACCTAACAAGCACGTCCTTTGGGACTTGTGGGAGGAAACCGGAGCAGACACGGGGAGAACATGCAGACTCCACATGCGACAGTGACCCAAGCCAGGAATCGAACCCGGGTCCCTAGGGCTGTGAAGCAACAATGCTAACCACTGTGCTACCGTGCCGTCTGTACTGGCAATCTAGATCATCGAAACAAAGTGAGCATTCTCGAATCCTATTTTTTTTTCAAAAAAACTCCCACCCTTTTAAAATTCCACGGACATTATGAGAAAACAGATCTGTTTTGTTCCAATTCTGCAATCCTCGGTTTAATTTACATTCACTTAGTCACTCAAAGGCTGCATGTGAACAGTATTAGAAATCTAAACAATGGGCGGCATGGTGGCGCAGTGGTTAGCACTGCTGCCTCGCGGCACCGAGGACCCGGGTTCGATCCCGGCCCCGGGTCACTGTCCATGTGGAGTTTACACATTCTCCCCGTGTCCGTGTGGGTCTCACCCCCACAACCCAAAGATGCGCAGGTTACGTGGATTGGCCACGCTAAACTGCCCCTCAATTGGAAACGAAAAATAATTGGCTGCTCTCAAATTTATCTTTATAAAGAAATCTAAACAAGATCTGAAGCCATCCAATTGGAGAAACCTTCCTCCCTGCAACTTATGTCACTGTACACATAAATGGACGAAAATAAATTCTGGTAGAAAACATCAACCTGAAAAATTTAACACCTGTTTCTCTGTCCACAGATGCTGCCAGGCCTAAGCATTCTCTGTTGTAACTTTTAGAAATACCTCATTTCTCGGGACATTAGCTATACAAATGCAAACTCTTGCCGTCACATCAGATAACATTAAACAGTCTTAAAATTAAAAAAACAGAAAGAGGCGTGATTAAAAGCTTGCCTCATTTCTAATTTTTACACATACAAATCCCTCAAAACACGCACGGTTTTCCTAATACTTAAATTTCCAAGGGCTGCACCTCTTTTGTAAAAAAATATTTTTATTGGTATTTTCAATTTATACACAGTAACACTTGATATTTAATATTTACAGCATGTGTGGGTTCTTCTATACATATCGACAGTCTTTTTCTCCCCCCCCCCCCCCCCCCCCCCCGGTCCCTCCTTGGCATCCCCCTCTTTTGTTCAGGGTGTTCTGTCCGCAAGCTCCTATTCTCCCCTTTCTCCCCCTCCACCCCCCCCCCTTAGTTTTCTGCTGTTGGCCTGGTGCCCCCCCCACCCCCAACCCACCGCTCTGCTTCTCCCTGTAGTTTCCCCCTCCCCCGAGTTGTGCCCTTGTCTGTCTTCTTCCACCTCTCACATTTTCCCCAACTCGTTGTTGGCTTCGAACAGGCCAACGAATTGCACTCATGCTCGGAGGAAGTCTTCTTCTGACCCTCGGATGCTGGGTATTTGATCTTTTCCAAATGGAGAAATTCTGCCAGGTCTGCCAGCCAGCCTGCAGGTGTGGGTGACGCTGCCGATCGCCAGCCCAGCAGGATTCTCCGGCGTGCGATTAGGGAAGTGAAAGCGAGGGCATTGGCCTTCTTCCCCATGTGTAGCTCTGGCTGCTCCGAAGATACCCCAAAATATGTGCTGTGGTTGGCCGGGCCTCTCTGGCACCGTTCACATTTATCCTCCAGACTGCACCTCTTCAACTAGATACTATCTCTCTCCTTTCCACCTCAACAACAACCCCCCCCCCCCCCCGCCCCCCACCCCGCCCGATCTCCCTTCTCTGCTGACCATGCTAGAACCCATCCTTTGTCCATCTTGGAAACCTCCCCTCTCTTTCTATCCAAAATCAACCCACAATAAGCCCCAGCTACTTCTGCTTTGTTTCCAGTGTGAACATTTTGCATCTTGCTCTTAGTAATGCTCGATTTGGGCCCCTTTGTCCCCATGGTAACCAGGCCACCTGGCCTATCACCGTGCAGAAGGTTCGCATGATTGTGTTCAGTACCCCATTTTACCAAGGAGACAGCTTAAACATTCTGGCCGCGATTGCCCGAGAGGTAGCACCACGCAGTAGGTAGGTGCCAGGAGGCCCTTCTAATGCGATCTCATCAGATGTCATGATGTGAATCCAGCTTATAGTGGGTGGATGACGTTTTAGCAAATCTGCATATTAGAGCGAGACAGTTAGTCTCACTCAAAAATGCACTCTCACGTTCTAACCAAGGAGTCGGGATTTAACATCTTCGCCTTGGTGATCTTGGGTGAATGCCGTTCAATGTTCGTCTCCACAAACGGGGGCCAGACACAACGGCACGCGTGGGGATCTCCCAGGAGATTGGAGGCCCTCAGGTGCTTTCCTTCTGGGTAGGGAGGCACATCCCAAATCGAGCACCTGACCTCATTACAGTCTTGGTTCAAATATGGATAAACGAGCTGAAGTCCAGAAGTGAGGGGAGAGCGTCTGCCCGTTGACATCAAGGCAGCATTTGACCAAGTATGGCATCAAGGAGCCGGAGCCAATGGGAATCAGCAAAGGAAGACAGTTGCGGTTGTTGGAGGTCAATCATCTCAGTCCTGGGACATCACTTCAGGGAGTTCCTCAGGGGAGCGTCCTCAGTCCAACCATCTTCAGCTGCTTCACTGACTTTCCTTCCAACAGAAGATCTGATGTGGGAATGTTCGCTGATGATTGCACAATAGTCAGCATCATTCGTGACGGAAGCAGTCTACATACAAATGCAGTAAGGCCTGGACAATATCCAGGCTTGGGCTGACAAGTGGCATGTTGCATTCGCACCACATATGTACCGGGCAATGACCATCTCCAACAAGAGAGGATTTGACCATCACCTCTTGACATTTAAATGGCATTACCATCGCTGAATCCCCACAATCAACATCCTGGGAGTGACCATTAACCAGAAACTGAACTGGACTAGCCATAATAATACTGTGGCTGCAAGAGCAGATCAGAGGCGAGGAATCCTGCATTGTGTAACTCACCTCCTGACCACACACCGCCCCCAAACACCTGTCCACCATCTACAAGGGGCAAGTCAGGAACGTAATGGAATAATCTCCACTTGCGACATGCCAATTCGTGGGGTGCCATCCAGCCCCTTCCTCCGCCACCCAGCGCGCCCCCGATCACTTGATCACCCCGGCAGCCCGTGTCTCCGCCAGCGGAACCCTGACGACAGCCGCTTCTCCTAACCGGGGGGGGGGGGGGGGTGGAGAGAGCCCCCTCCCCGAGTGTGGCGGTGGCAGCTTCAATTGTGAGCCATTCAAAAGGAAATTGGACTTTCGCGGAAAAGGAATAGTTCATGGATAAGGTGGGTGGATTGCTCATCCAGAGAGCTGATTCAGGCACCATGGGCCGAATGGCCTCCAGCACTGTCACAATGGTGATTCTGTGATGTCATTCACCATTGTCTTGGCCAGAGAGAGAGAGAGAGAGAGAAAAGCTTCTTGTGCTTTTGGCAGCTTGACCGACCTTTCTGGACCTTTGGGTTTTGCAGTCGAGAATGGTTTTCCATTGTCCTGCTCCCGAATATGCACATACAAAAACAGATAACATTTTACAAAACAGATTTCACTGGGAGATTGGCAATCGCGAGACAATTCCTGAAGGCCACACATCATCTGCTGCTGATCAATCTTCAGATATAGTTTTAGCTCGAGGTTAAATGTCATTTAGCTGTTGTAATTCCATTTTTTTTCGTGCCGTCAATTCTATGGCGATGAGCGGGATGGCAATTGTTGTTCTTAGATTTACAAATCAGAATTTTTTCAATGCTTTTGTCATGTAAAGCAGGAATTCCGTCTGCCAGCTCCTAAACGACGAACAGCCCCATCTCCCCACGTAAAGGGTATCTGTGGTTTTTCCATTTTTACTGTCACCATTTTAAAAAATTCATTGTTACAAGTGGGCTTAGCTGGTTAGGCCAGTATTTGTTGTCCATCCCTTATCACCCCCGAGAAGGTGGTGGTGAGCTGCCTTCTTGAACCGCTGCAGTCCATGTGGTGTAGGTAAACCCACTGTGCGATTAGTGAGGGAGTTCCAGGATTTTGACCCAGCGACAAGTGAAGGAATGACGATATATTTCTAAGTCAGCGGGGTGAGTGACTTGGAGGGAAACTTCCAGGTGATGGGGTTCCCAGGTATCTGCTGCTCTTGTCCTTCTAGGTAGTGATCGTGGGTTTGGAAGGTGCGGTCGAAGGAGAAATGGTGAGTTTCTGCAGTGCATCTTGCAGATGGTACACACGGCTGCTGCCACTGTTTGTGGGCGGTGGAGGGAGTGAATGATTGTGGAAGGGGGAGCAATCAAGTGGGGCTGCTTTGTCCTGGATGGTGTCGAGCTTCTTGAGTGTTGCTGCAGCTCTAGTTGGTGTCCAGCTCGCAGCCAATGCCATCCATGATTGCAAAACGGTTGTGCCCAGACCCAACGGCATTGGTGATCCCGAGGACACACAGGTTTGCGCTGGAATCCTGCTTGGGATGAAATTTCACATTGACCCCAAGCCCCGCACCTTCCCCTGGGAGCGTAGCTCCATAACCCTAGCCGCCTCACGGAAATACCCTCCGAGCCCCTTCACACTGCACGGAGGGGTTTCCTGTATGGAATGTTGCTGCACACCATTCACTTCCTTCCCGTTGCCCAGACACTCCTTTTTGCTGTTCAGCGACAGAGCTCCCCACTGGAGGTCCCTCTGCAGCAAAGTCCTCCCCACAATGCTTGGGGACCTGGGTGGAGGGTGTTGCATGCAGCAGACCCACACAACCGTCAATTGCTCTGGTTCCTGGACTCCCCAGATGCCTGCCTCTTTTGCGGCTTTATGGAGTCCGTGGACCATGTTGACGTTAAATATTTTGGGCTGCCCGATTTTTAACAAACCTTTCATAGGTTTTGTTTGCACTTCAGGTCTATTCTCCTGATCTCCAGGCACCCGTGCGGAGAGGTGTGGGGAAAGAGGACGTCCTCGTGAACCAGTGCCTGGCAAAACCTGGGCAGGAGAGACAAAAGTCTGAGAACGCGCACGGACAGGTTCGAAAACAGCTTCTCCCCCACTCTTACCAGACTCAGGAATTCTTTTTCCCCCAATTAAGGAGCGCTTTAGCGTGGCCAGTCCACCTACCCTGCACATCTTTGGGTTGTGGGGATGAGACCCAGGCAGACACGGGGGGAATGCATCACCATGCCGCCCAATCCAAAGGAGAATCCAATCCAAGTTCCACAATCATGTCTATTTTTTACTGCTACCGGTGACACGGCCAATTTTGTCTGTTTTTAACTGTCCCTTTTATAGTACATAATCAGACGAAGATCAACATAACAAACAGCCAATTGACTGCACGCGTCAGCAATGACATTTCTTCATTTCTTTAATAACTTTGAACAAAAAAAAGAGGAAATAATTTAGCTGCAGTGTCCTCAAAAAAATCTCCAGTCTTGTCGTGTCTGCCCATCAGTCGATGAAAACAATGCACATTCCCTTTCCAGGGCCACCCTGGCAGGGACAAGTGAGAAGACAGGCAGCACAGTCCCTCGGCCTCCCTTCTCCTTCCACCGCCCCCCCTCCCCCCTCCTCAACTAGATCAGGCCCATCTGGGACCTCCATTTGGTCTCCTTTGCCAGGTCCAGGAGCAGATCCACAAGAAGGTTGTATGGCACATGCAGTATCATTTGGATAAGCGTGAGGGTATCCACTTTGGTAGGAAAAATAGGATAGTAGATTATTATCTGAATTGCTGTACATTAGGAGAGGGGAATGTGCCTGGGAACTTGGCATTCTGGACCACTTGTAGCAGAAAAAACGTCAAACATATTGAAAGGTGTCATCCTTTTTAGGTGTCCTAATTCTACTAGTTCTAAAATTGAATTGAATTTTTCTCTAGTCTACAATGGTTTTTCAAACTCTTTTTGCCCGGGTGGCAGAGAAGGGAAAGACGGAGATAAAGGGGCAAAAACAGTTCTGGATGGAAGAGTTGCTGACAGATTAGTCAAGGTCAGAGAGATTCCAGGGCCCAACCTCAGATGACAAGTCAAGGAGGTTGATGATTAGAAGACTGGAGACGTGGAGAAGAGTCATAGTTTGTGTCAGGTGGACATGGGAGTCATCTGGCAGCAGCCCCAAGTTGCACAAATGAAGAGGGGTGGACTGCAGAGAGGATATTTGGAAACGGACACTTTTGTCTCTGCTGCTAATCAGAAAAGGGATTAGCACGTAAGCAAGGAACGAGGGTGGGGGTGCGATGGAGGCGACAACCCCGCCACAATTTTAAAAAGGATAGGTTAAAGATGGAAATAGCCAGGTTGATTGCAAGTTTAAGAGCGGCATGAATATTCAGGATATCCAAAAGGACTCGCAACGTTACCACACACTTTCCCAGCACCAGGCTTAAGATCAGGTCTTTCATACGAGTGTGGCCTAGTGCAGGGTGTTTCAAAGTGTGGGCCATGACCCACGGGCAGGTGTCAGAAAGGTTGCAGAGCTACGGATCGTGTGTGATTGAAGGAGGGTGGAATTGAAGCATCGACGTCCTCCTGACAGAAACATTGGTTTCTTGTCTGCACAAAAATATGGCGCATCGAACAGCACAATACTCCCCCAGGTGACAATCAAACCATTTCTTGTTTTGATTTAACTAATGTCCTTCCAGTCCAGGGTGAGAAAGAGGCCAATGTTTTGGCCTTTGCTTCCCTGATAGACCGGCGACGAATACTATTGACATGGAGGGACTCAAAGCCCCCGAAGACTGAGTTGTGGCTTGCAGACATGTCGAGTTTCCTGGGTATGGAAAAAATTAAGTTCGCCCTGAGGGGATCTGTACAGGGGTTCGCCCGGAGGTGGCAACCATTTATTGACTTCTTTGCGGGAGAGTGAGCATTAGCAGGGGGAGGGATAGAGTAGAGTAGAGTAGGAGGGTTAAATTGGCGGGTAGTACCGGTGGGAGAGGAGCGGGCTTGTGCAGTATGTTACGACTGAAGTATTGAATGTACGTGGATGTTTGCACATTTTTGCCTTTTTTGCTTTCTTTCTGTTGATGTCTGTAACGGTTTACAAAGCCAAAAACTACCCCAATAAAATTGTTTATTAAAAAAAAAACTAATGTCCTTCCTTCAAAATGTTTCAACGCACCACTGCAAAGGAGCCTGCACCCATGGTCAAGACAAAGGAAAACAAATCACTTCCCTCAGAATATCACCGGCAAAATAGCTTGACTGGAAATCTTGCTTAAAAATACCATTGTGTTATATTTTTGTGGAAAACCTCTTGCATCTGCAGCAGCTAGCCTGGTAACAGTCATCAATGGCCGCACAAACTGTGAGATTTAAAAAAAACTTTCCTCAGAGATGGAGGATGCTAGCGATTAAAAGTTTCAAGCTTGCACACAAAGGCAGTGTGATCGCCCTATAGCTTTAGTAACCCGTCTCAGTTTTTCAGAAAGTGTGGAACGGAAATCTCCAGCAAGTGAAAAGTGACTATTTAATGGCCATCGTAAGTTAAGTTGAGAATTGGGTAGTGACTCCAAGATGTCTGTTCATGTCAGGTTTTGCAGTTATTCCACAACAATTGAGGAGAAGCAGGAGACTATTTTCTAACTCTCACAACAGCTCCCATTTTCGTGGAAGGAGCAAATCAATGACTACATTTGACATTCAATAGGCACCGACCTACCAATTCAACAGCTACAACAACTGACACGGAAAAAAGTGTTTGAAATTAATTGCTGCATTTACTCGGGGGGGGGGGGGGGGGGGGGGGGGGGAACACCTCTCGATTTGGTTTCTGGAAATTCGACAGACGGAGCAGGACACAAATAAAATATTAAACGTTAAATTGTAATTTTTATCCACGGAAATAGCGAGGTTGAGCGTACAATGTCATTACTTGGGAAAACTGAATAGAAATAGGGAGACTGCAGGGTAGTTGTAATGTTACCGGAGTAGCAGAGGGTTGTTGTAATGTTACCAGAGTAGCAGAGGGTAGTTGTAATGTTACTGGAGTAGCAGAGGGTTGTTGTAATGTTACCGGAGTAGCAGAGGGTTGTTGTAATGTTGCTGGAGTAGCAAAGGGTTGTTGTGATGTTACCGGAGTAGCAGAGGGTTGTTGTAATGTTGCTGGAGTAGCAGAGGGTAGTTGTAATGTTGCTGGAGTAGCAGAGGGTTGTTGTAATGTTGCTGGAGTAGCAGAGGGTTGTTGTAATGTTGCTGGAGTAGCAGAGGGCAGTTGTAATGTTGCTGGAGTAGCAAAGGGTTGTTGTAATGTTACCAGAGGGTTGTTGTAATGTTACCGGAGTAGCAGAGGGTAGTTGTAATGTTACTGGAGTAGCAGAGGGTTGTTCTAATGTTACCAGAGGGTTGTTGTAATGTTACCGGAGTAGCAGAGGGTTGTTGTAATGTTACTGGAGTAGCAGAGGGTTGTTGTAATGTTGCCGGAGTAGCAGAGGGTTGTTGTAATGTTACTGGAGTAGCAGAGGGTTGTTGTAATGTTGCCGGAGTAGCAGAGGGTTGTTGTAATGTTACCGGAGTAGCAGAGGGTTGTTATAATGTTACTTTAGTAGCAAATGTTAGTTGCGATGTTACTCTAGTAGCAAACGAGAAACATAGGCAAAGGCAATCGGTCCGGAGGGGTGGGGGACATGTTCAATGCCACCATGACAGCTGATTAAATTTAATTTTGTGCAGCACAGTGGTTAGCACTGCGGCCTCACAGCACCAGGGGCCCGTGTTCAAGTCCGGCTTCGGATGACTGTCTATGTGGAGTTTACACTTTCTCTCTGCACCTGTGTATCAGGGGCAGCAGGGTAGCATGGGGGGCAGCAGGGTAGCATGGGGGGCAGCAGGGTAGCATGGGGGGCAGCAGGGTAGCATGGTGGTTAGCATAAATGCTTCACAGCTCCAGGGTTCCAGGTTCGATTCCCGGCTGGGTCACTGTCTGTGTGGAGTCTGCACGTCCTCCCCCTGTGTGCGTGGGTTTCCTCCGGGTGCTCCGGTTTCCTCCCACAGTCCAAAGATGTGCGGGTTAGGTGGATTGGCCATGCTAAATTGCACGTAGTGTCCTAATAAAAAAAGTAAGGTTAAGGGGGGGGGTTTGTTGGGTTACGGGTATAGGGTGGATATGTGGGTTTGAGTAGGGTTATCATGGCTCGGCACAACATTGAGGGCCGAAGGGCCTGTTCTGTGCTGTACTGTTCTATGTTCTATGTTCTGTGTGCGTTTCCTCAGAGTGTTCCGGTTTCCTCCCACACTCCAAAAACATGCAGAGTTAGGTGGGTGAGCCATGATAAAATTGCCCCTTAATGCCTAAAGATTAGGTGGAGTATCCGAGAGAGGGCACTCTCTCAGAGGATCGGTGCAGACAAAATGGGCTGAATGGCCTCCTACTATCTAGGAAACTCTGGCATCTATAAATATGGCATCAAAAGTGCAACAAATAAACTTTCAAATTAGCGAAATAGGGGCTGATTTAGCTCACTGGGCTAAATCGCTGGCTTTTAAAGCAGACCAAGCAGGCCAGCAGCACGGTTCGATTCCCGTACCAGCCTCCCCGGACAGGCGCCGGAATGTGGCGACTAGGGGCTTTTCACAGTAACTTCATTGAAGCCTACTCGTGACAATAAGCCATTTTCATTCATTTCATTTTTTCAAATCAACTGTTTTTAAGAACAGAAGACTCGGCAATGAGTGTTGGTGTGACTAGCGGAGGGCACGGTGCAGGAGCTACATCCAGCAGATTTGTATCAGCGGCAGATATAATCCCGATTGGGAAGCGACGTTCCACCAATGATGTTGGGTCAAACTCCTGGGGCTCAATTCCATAAACAAGCTGGGTAAGCGAATGCGGCGTGGGTCCCAAAGATAAGCAAGTTGGCAAAAGTGGGTCCCGGGAAATAAAAAAGCTTTGAAAAACACTGGTTGAGGAAACTAGCCACATCCAAGACACAAAATCCATTTCCTTGTATTAGCAATAAAACAATTAGGCGCCAACACTGAACAGGTCACGCTGCAACTCTGCCGAGAAAGTTCATTTGTTTGTGTTTTCTTTTGCAAAGTAAAAACAATTACCAATGCAACAGAGCAGCACGGTAGCATAGTGGTTAGCACAAATGCTTCACAGCTCCAGGGTCCTAGGTTCGAATCCCGGCTTGGGTCACTGTCTGTGCGTTCTCCCCGTGTGTGCGTGGGTTTCCTCCCGGTGCTCCGGTTTCCTCCCACAGTCCAAAGATGTGCAGGTTACGTGAATTGGCCAGGCTAAATTGCCCTCAGGGTCCAAATTGCTCTTAGTGTTAGGTGGGGTTACTGGGTTATGGGGATAGGGTGGAGGTGTGGGCTTGGGTAGGGTGCTCTTTCCAAGAGCCGGTGCAGACTCGATGGGCCGAATGGCCTCCTTCTGCACTGTAAATTCTATGAAACAGAGGGTCACCCAGAATATATTTACAGGTTATTTAACTGACAGAAATGAGATGACCCAAATTGTAGTGTCACACAATATAATGGACTTATTGTGCTGAATACACATTTGGGTTGAGCTTTGATAACGCTGTTGTAAAATGATTGGAATTCAGAGCTGGCATTCAGGAAATGTATTCATTTGACGTGGCAAAACCATATGAGATCATGTGTTAAAAGCTGCTGTTATTCCAAATGATTGCAGCAGCTGATGTTACAGAAAGTCTTTGTTAACTCAGCCCAGTTAGGCAGTCCCACAAGTCAGAGAAATGGATATTCCAGAGATCAAGAAACCCCTCATTACAGTTTCAAAGCAGAAAATCATCAAAGTGCTGATTGCAAATCACCGTCACATTTGAGCACATCACAGAAAATAAAAAGTTATAGCGACCTTTTGTGACAATAGGACTCAAGCTGGATGATAGAGCAGAAATTATTTGAGCAGAAATTATTTTTTTTATAAAGAGCCATCCACACAATGGCGGTATTTAACAGAGAGCTTCACGTGATCTGACCAAATCTCACGAAACGTCGCAATCCGGATCCCGCCCACAATGGGCAGGACCCGGTCTCGCAAAGTTAAGAGAGTTCAAAAACCCACTTAACTCTGCCTACGCCAGGGCGGTGCAGCGGTTAGCACTGCTGCCTCACGGCACTGAGGACCTGGTTTGATCCCAGCCCCTGGGTCACTGTCCGTGTGGAGTTTGCATATTTTACCCGACTGCGTGGGTCTCACCCCCACAACCCAGAGATGAGCAGGGTAGGTGGATTGGCCACATTTAATTGGAATTTGTTTTTAAAAACTGTGCCTACACTGGATCGAACAGTGCCTTGGCGTCACCGAGGCGACCGCCCAGTCAGGTGCTGTGCATCACTGGTCCCCACATACAGGAAGCAGGCGGAACAAGACCAGGGGGTGGGGGTCTCCCATGCGATCAGAGCTTCCCCGGTGGTTAGCCTTTTGCCAGGGTGCCAAAGCTGGCATTTCTTCCAAGCCGGGGATTAGGCATGGGGGTGCCCTGCCAATGTGGTGAGGGGGTGAGGGGGTGAGGGGCACCCCCCTCCCTCCCCTGAGGACCCCCTTGTAGGCGAGTTGGGCATTGGAGAGGGGGGATTGTGTCAGGAGGCCTAGAAATCAGGGCGCCATTGCGGAGCTCCCTCAGTGAAGGGAATGACGCTAGGTGTGGCTTGGGGGGGGGGGGGGGGGGGGGGTCCGTTCCTTGCCACAGCACAAAACAGACTGCCTTAGATAACGCCGGAGAAAAGACCCGCTGATCTCTCGCGTTCATATGTTTTGGTCCTGTCCAAAGCTAGGGGTGTACTGGAAGGAGGTTTTTAGGGTAAGTTCCAAGGTGGTGCGTGTGAAACTAGTCCCTGGGGGGCCATATTCGGGATGTCGGACCAGCCAGGGTTGGAAACAGTTCCGGAGGCAGATATCGCAGCCTTCGCCTCTTTGATCGCCCGAAGGCGGATCCTGCTGGGATGGAGAGCAGCCTCTCCACCCTGTGCCCTGGTGTGGCGGGGGCGCGGGGACCTGTTGGAATACTTGACCCTTGAGAAGGTTAAGTTTGAACTGAGGGGAAGCTCGGAGGGGTTCTACAAGTCATGGGCACTATTTATTATGCACTTTCAAGAACTGGATAACATTGAACATTAGTTGGGGGGGTGGGGGGAGCTGTGTATATTACAGATGGCTATGGGTAATTCCTGATTCCTTTTTTGTCATTTGTTTATGTAAACATGCGGGCTGATGTTTGGGAGGTAGGCGGGAGGGTGGGATCGTTGTTATCGTTATGGGGTTTGACATATTTGTTGTTGATTATTGTTTATTGTTGGTGGATGTAAATCCGGGAGAAAATGTGAAAAAGGAGGAGAATAAAAATATTTTTTTTAAAAAGGACTTAACCAAGATTCTAAAAGAAGGTAACGTTTTAAGTTAAATAATCACCAACCCCCTTCCTTGTTTTTAGCCAATCATTTAGCATAACCCTGAACAAATGCTGACAGTTATGGTCAGACAGGGCAAACAGATTGGCTGGATCACCACTGACTCCAGAATTAGTTTACAAGCATTATTATATTTGTGAATTTTCCCATTATTTTCTATTTTGGTCCTAAAGTCTGCCTTAAATAATTTCTCACATTTGTCTTCTCACCATTTTGCTGTCACATCAAACTACACAATTGACCATCGCTTCAATTAATGAAATTAAAAGCAAAGTGCATAGGTGCACCATTAACTGAGTTAATGATTTGCTGCATAGAACCTCCCATAACCCAGGACTTTCAACGTCATTTCTTATTAAAAAAGGGGGAAGAGAAAAAAAACATATTTTTAAAAGAAAACACTGGTGAATTGTTAAAGAGGATTAGACATTACTTTTGAAATGAAAATAAAGAGGATTAGATATTAATTTTGAAATGAAAACAATTAAATTAAAATTAAATAATCTTTATTGTCGCAAGTCGGCTTACATTAACACTGCAATCAAGTTACTGTGAAAAGCTCCTAGTCGCCACATTCCGGCGCCTGTTCGGGGACGCAGAGGGAAAATTCAGAATACTCAGCTGGTAGGGGAATTGAACCCGCGCTGCTGGCCTTGTTTTGCATCACAAACCAGCTGTCTAGCCCACTGAGTTAAACCAGCCCTCTTACAGGGTATTGGGAACACACAGGGGAGTGGGACTTAATGGCTAGACCTTTTCAAAATAAGCACAGATATGATGGGCCGAGCAGTCTCCATTGGTGTGGTGTGATTCTGTGAGTGCTGCCAAACAACCAGGAGGCAGTGAGAACAGATTAGAGTGCAACAGCGTGATAAAGATAGAACATTTTCCATAGCAAACATCTCTTACTCATGAGCCTTCTATAGCTAAGCATTTTGCTCACATGGTTTAGAAGTCGACAAGAAAATGGAGGCGGGTCCAGGGAAGATTCACAAGGATGATAACAGAAACGAGAGAGAGTATACACATCAGGAAAGGATGAACAGGTTGGGTCACTGCGCTTTATAAAAAAAAGACAGAGGGCTGAGCGATTAGAGATTGCTCACATTATGAAAAGTTTCGAAAAGTGCAGACACTGAAATGTTATACCTTTGGGGAAGGGGGGTGGGGAGTATCCACATAATAATACTCTTTATTGTCACAAGTAGGCTTACACTGCAATGAAGTTACTGTGAAAAGCCCCTTGTCGCCACATTCCAGCGTCTGTTCGGGTACACAGAAGGAGGATTGAGAATGTCCAATTCAGCTAACAGCACGTGTTTCGAGATTTGTGGGAGGAAACCGGAGCACCCGGAGGAAACCCACGCAGACACAGGGAGAATGTGCAGACTCCGCACAGACAGCGACCCAAGCCAGGTATCGAACCTGGGACCCTGCTGCTGTGAAGCCACACAGTGCTAACCACTGTGCTACCGTGCCACCCTTTTATTAAAAGGTAAAATAGATTAAATGTTACTGCCATGGTTATGATGAATAATCACAGGCTGTCATTGTAGTTATATTGAAGGATGTCAACACAAATTTTTTTTAAAACAGTAGAGAATTCCCGTAACAGCCTCCCCAAACAGGCGGCGGAATGTGGCGACTAGGGGCTTTTCACAGTAACTTAATTGAAGCTTACTCGTGACAATAAGCGATTTTCATTTCATTTTCAATTGTGAGGAAACTTCAATACCCAAAGAGCACATACAGCTTGGCTGCAGGGAGAGATATAGATGCATTGAAGGGGAAGGGAATAGATGGTCCCAGCAACGGAGCAGAAGCATTGGCAGGGACTCATTGGCCTCAACAGGCCCGTTTCCTGGCCAAGTGTCCGAAGTAAAGACAAACATACCATTAATAACGGAATATTCATGATACACCTACCTGAGCCATCTGAGCTGCAGTGTTTCCTTTAGCTCCGAGATACACCATGGCTAGAGCAGCTGATATACTTAATGGAGATACAAAGATGTTGCCATTTTTATCATCTTTGCTCAACTGTTTGAAGAGATCAATAGCAAACTTCCCGTTTGAAGCACTCAGGAGATCCATTCCTAATCGGCCTAGAGCAGGTGAGAAGACAAAAATATTTGCATTGTAATTCATTTTGATTCTTCTCCCAGCCAATCCACACAAAAGTCATGTTGATGAGATTCCACAGTCATTTTGGGACCAGCCTGAGTTCGGGAAAGTTATTGAACTTTCTGAATAGACAGGCTGACAAAAGACAGGAGAACATGGGAGGATCAGCAGGGAGCAACAGCATGGCTTTGAACATTGGCCAGCTTTTCGAGAATATCATTCCAACTTTGCCTTATAACGGAACAAGGTTTCAGGATCGGGACTCACTGGAGTTAAGAATCAGAGGTGATCTTATGGAAGGGTACATTTCAAGAGGGTAGGAACACCTTAGCGCAGGAGTAGGACATCCAGCCAATCAAGCCTGCTCTGCCATTCAACATGATCATGGCTGACCATCCATCGCCTCTGCCTCCCTACCCCACAAAACCCCGCTCAGTGGGCTAGACAGCTGGTTTGTGATACAGGACAAGGCCAGCAGCACGGGTTCAACTCCCGTACCAGCTGAGAATTCTGAATTCTCCCTGTGTACCTGAACAGGCGCCGGAATGTGGTGACTAGGGGCTTTGCACAACTTCATTGCAGTGTTAATGTACAGTAAGAAGTCTTACAACACCAGGTTAAAGTCCAACAGGTTTGTTTCAAACACGAGCTTTCGGAGCACGGCTCCTTCTTCAGGTGAATGGAAAGGCTTGTTCCAGAAATGTTTATATAGACACAGTCAGAGATGCCCCGGAATGCGAGCACCTGCAGGCAATCAAATCATCAAAGATGCAGAGAGAGAGGTAACTCCAGGTTAAAGAGGTGTGAATTGTCCCAAGCCAGTTCAGTCGGTAGGCCTCTGCAAGTCCAGGCTTGTTGGTGGGGGCCGAATGTAATGCGACATGAATCCCAGATCCCGGTTGAGTCCGCATTCCGCGTCCACATCAGTGTTAATGTGAGCCAACTTATGACAATAAAATGATTATTATTATATCCCTTTACGTCATTGATATTTAGAAATCTGTCAATCTCTGCTTTCAACATACTCAATGACTGAGTTTCCACAGTCCTCTG
Source organism: Scyliorhinus canicula (assembly GCF_902713615.1). Taxonomy (NCBI): domain Eukaryota; kingdom Metazoa; phylum Chordata; class Chondrichthyes; order Carcharhiniformes; family Scyliorhinidae; genus Scyliorhinus; species Scyliorhinus canicula. The sequence continues at coordinate 19,373,473 of NC_052150.1, read as the reverse complement.
GTAGAGAATTCCAAAGATTCACAACCCTCTTGAGTAATGCTATCGCTCTCCATCTCAGTCCTTGCCCCTTATTTGTGAATTGTGTCCCCTGGTTCTCGACCCCCAGCCAGGGGAAACATCTTACCTGCTTGTCCCCCAAATATTTTGTAGGTTTGTCACCTCTCATTCTTCGAAACTTGGGAAATTCTTCATAGGACAGTCTTGTTATCCCGGAAACAAATCCAGTGAACACTTCACTGCACTTCTTCTATGGCAATAATATCCCTCAAGGTAAGGGGCCAAAGGGGCACTCGAATCACGGTTCTACACAACTGAAGCAAGACGTCACCTCCTTTACTTCAAATCCTCTTACAACAAAAGGTTAACACACCATCAGCCTTCCCAATTACTTGCTGCACCTGCATGTTAGCCTTCAATGGATGTTGGCCCGGACAACCAGGTCCCTTTCCACATCAACACGGCATCCAGCCAGCAAAGTTCCGGACGTAAATGGCAGCACGCGCTAAAAAATTCCCTGACCGTCTCAGATCTTTTCCCCACTGTCCGACAAGACGAAGCTCAACCACGTGCGCAGCCGACATCCCATTAACAGTTCCAAGGACGCCACTCCGGTGGCGGAGTGTGAAAGGAAATGGGCGAGGCGGGTCGCCGAGGAACCAGAGGTCTGCTTTTGCATGCTGAGCCTAAACGTCTGCACTGCCCATGCAGCCAAACCGGTGCATGATGGGTGATACGGTTCAGTTCGTATGTTGACAGACTCAGTTTTCCGAGTCGGCAAATTCCGAACTCGTAAAAGAGGTGCCGTTGTCTGACACCAACACCTCGGGAAGCCAGTGAACATCAAAAGGTTTGCCCGAGTTGTTCAGTGGTGGCTCTTGATGTCGTTGTGGTCATTCGGTGGACATCTATCCATTTTGAATGTGTGTCCACCATAATGAGATATTCTTGAAATGTATGTGGAGGCAGGACCATGGTCACCCCGGCCACTCCCACGGATGGAGTGGAGCTGCAGATTGGAGCTTCTGGTGTCCCTCGCACTGTGTACATTTGCTAAAGTGTCCATTCCGGGCCACCATACATAGCGGACACCTGGGAGTCTCCAAAATGAAAATGTTGGCCCGGAACTGCGGAGGTCTTGCAGGTAACCTCTGGTCATGTGCGAGGATGACCACCTGGGTGCCCCCTGGGTGCCCCACAGCAGGATGCCATCTACTACATGGAGTTCAGCCACCTTAGTGGTGAAGGTGCGCAGATCCTCCTGGAAAGCGCAATGCTGGGCCCCATACAGCACTATGTGATGGGTCCATCTGTGTCCATGCCTTCAACTGGGCCACTGCAACCGGCAAAGAGTCCATAAAATGTAGGGCCGTGTGACCTTGTTTGACGTGGCAGCGTTGGCGGGCTGGTGGGCAATAGGAGGCAGTTGAGAGCGTCAGTGTGCGGAATCACTGTTCCTACATATGCCATCAGGACCAGGGCCCAATGCCGTCAGCAGACGATACCGCTGTTTCATTTTGTCTAAAGCCATCTGTTGCGGCGGGTCCCAAAGCGGTAGCACAGTTGCTTCACAGCTCCAGGGTCCCAGGTTCAATTCCTGGCTGGGGCCACTGTCTGTGCGGAGTCTGCATGGGTTTCCCCCCCCCACAGTCCAAAGACAAGCAAGTTAGGTAGACTGGCCATGCTAAATTACCCTTGGTGTCCAAAAAGGTTATGTGGAGTTACTGGGTTGGAGGTGTGGGGTTAAATAGGGTGCTCTTTCCAAGGGGCGGTGCAGAATCGATGGGCTGAATGGCCTCCTTCTGCACTGTAGATTCTATGATACCATCGTTGACCCTTCTTTAATAACAGGTGCATTGCGGCCAATACCGTTGCCCATTTTGGGGCGAATTTTCCAGAAGGGTTTACGAGGCCCAAAAAAGTATGAAGTTCCTTAGGATCCTTGGGCACGGGGGCCTGCTGGATCGCTCGTACCTGGTCGTCTGCTGGGCTGTAAGCCATTCCGGTCCAGCTTGTAACCTTAATAGATCCACGCTTTCAGCAGGTAGGGTACTGGACAGACCTATAAATACCATAACCATATGGTTATAAATACCATAACTGGGCTTCAGAGTGCACCGAAATCTTGGCCGAATCTCCTCGGACGGTACCGACCCCCCAAAAAACACGCCAATACCGCGCCCAGCCTGTCGGGGTACATGCGGCACACTTGATGCCAGTCCAGCTGAAGACCTATCAGCCAATCCCGCCCCTGCAAACTGGGGCCCAAACCTTACCACCAGCGGTAGGTTGGCTGACTACGCCGCGTTCTCCATGGGAACTTCCGAGGTGTCCGTGATCTCCAAAGGTTCCCACATATTGCCAGCTGAGCGTTGGGTGTCCTGCGATGCCAAAACGCAAATTCCCGAGCAGATCCGGTCGTAACTGCGGCGGCTGATCACTGAGATCACGGCCCCGAGCTCCATCTGTATAGGGAAACCATTGATCCAGACCGTCACCGGACATACAGCAAAGGCAATCAGGCCCCGCTGCTTGGTTGTCCACGAAATGGGTCCTCCCCCTGGGATGGTCCGGGGAGTGTGGCAGTGGGCGGGCTTCCCCGCGGGCCCAGTTTCTCCGGTTGCCAGCCCGTCCATCCCCACGGGTCAGGAGTCTCCGTTGTGGGGAATGACGACGTCTGTCACTGGGAAAGTGTTGCCGCTGGTGCTGGTCAATAGGGGTGTATCCCTAATGGCGGCAGTCCTGAATACATGGGAAAGGGTACTCCACGTCCAGGTGGGTGCCCTTGGTGGAGTATAGCCATTCCTCGAAGCTCCTGGACTCTGCGCTCTCCCAGGGCAAAGCTATTTTAGTTGCTTTCTTCACGTCGAGATGTGCTTCCCCCAATAAGCGTTCTTGGGTCGTCGCATCGTGGATTCCGGAGACCAACCGGTCTCGAAGCATCTCGGATAATGTCGGGCCAAACTCGGCAAACTTCCATCAACGGGCCAGGAAGTCGGTCACAAACTCTCCCTGGTTTTGGGTGGCCATGTGGAAACGAAAACGGTGGACAATCAGCGGCGGTTTGGGATCAAAATGATCACTCACCAGAGAGACTAATTCCACAAACTGGCAGGTGTTGGTGTCTGCCCTGCAGACCGGCAGGAGGGTCATCGTTTGTCTGTTGTCCCCGACAATGCAGTTTAGGAACTAGCGCATTCGCTCGATATACTGGGTCAAATCGCCTGTCTCAGCATCGAATGCCTCTTTCTGATCAGTGGCAAACCCACACAGCCTGGATGTAGGCCTCCCGAGGTCGAATCCAGGTCGGCCTGGTCCGGAGGAAATGGCGCCTCCTGCAACTCCACTACACCCTCATCGCCAGTGTAAAGCCCCAAGCAAGCGACCACTCCCGAAGCAATGACTGTAAGTAACTCAAATGCTTATGAAAATGAAAATGAAATGAAATGAAATGAAAATGAAAAGCGCTTATTGTCACGAGTAGGCTTCAATGAAGTTACTGTGAATTGCCCCTAGTCGCCACATTCCGGCGCCTGTCCAGGGAGGCTGGTACGGGAATCGAACCGTGCTGCTGGCCTGCTTGGTCTGCTTTAAAAGCCAGCGATTTAGCCTGGTGAGCTAAACCAGCCCCTTATTATACCTATATTACACCTCCTACTCCCAGATGGGTCTCTTGTGCCCTGCTCCACATTTGGGCCGGGGTATTTATGTTCCAGAGTCCCTGGATTAAGGGGGTAGCTCTGACCTCCTAATCTAGGTAGATCGTACTCAGGTGAGGCCCTAGGGACTGAGGTTGCAGATCCCTTGGCCTCCTGTAGGGCTATAACAGGGAGGGAGCATGGATAGGTTTCCCTCCAGGTTCCTGCCCACCCCGATAGCGACTTCGGGGGGCGGGCAGGGTCTCTGACATGGAAGTCCACCCTTACCCCCAATTAAGGTCCTAAGTGGCCACTGCATGGCAGTTTCCCACACAGCCTCGGATCGCAGGCAAGGAGGTGAGGGGTGGATACCCTCCCCGAAATCCGGTGAACTTCAGACCTTCCTCTTCCCCCTTCCGTATCTTTAAAATTATCTACCAAAGCTGAAGCCTACATCTTTGACCTCGACCAGTCTTAATATCTTTGGGGATTGTTTGGTTACACGTCTGAGAATACTCTGGAACATTTCGCGACAGTAAAGAAATCCGACAGATGCAAGATATTGAGCTACTGCCCAAGAAAAAAAGAAGGACCTGCAAGGGCAAAGCGTTCACGTACTTGAATTTAAAAGGGAGTTGAGGAGAAACTACTTCTCCCAAAGGGTTGTGACTCCGTGGAATTCGCTACCCCATGTGAGTAAATCGAAGGAGGGGTTTGACAGATTTTGAATCGGTAATGGGTTGGAGGGTTATGGAGAACGGGCAGGGTGGTGGAGTTAAGGCCAGGAGAACAGACCCAATGGGCCAAATGGCCCAACTCTGCTCCTATACCTTAATTCATTGTGCCGCAGTCTAAAGGATGCACAGCACAATTAGTATTTCCAAATATTCACAAAGCATATACTTTTGACGAGTTTTTAACCCGGTCTTCAGTTTATACAGGGCAGCACAGTAGCACGGTGTTTAGCACTGTTGCTTCACAGCGCCAGGGTCCCAGGTTCAATTCCCGACTTGGGTCACTGTCTGCGCTGAGTCTGCACGTTCGCCATGTCTGCATAGGTTTCCTCCGGGTGCTCCGGTTTCCTCCCACAAGTCCCGAAAGACATGCTGTTCGGTGAATTGGACATTCTGAATTCTCCCTGTGTACCCCCAAACAGGCGCCGGAATGTGGCGACTAGGGGATTTTCATAGTAACTTCATTGCAGAGTTAATTCAAGCCTACTTGTGACAATAAAAATTATTACAGAGAGACACTGCAATCACAGCTTGGATATCAAATTATCATTTCATTGAGAAGGATTTAAACCAAATATCTGAAACGGAGTGTCTGCAATATTATTACAGCATTTAAAACAAAGAAACCCTTGCTTTGCCCCTGTGGCATATTCAAATCAGCTTACAGCATTGGTCACTAATGCAGGAATTATACTAGTCTATACTATGCTTCTCCAGGATTTTTTTCCATGTACCATTGTGATCTTTACTCCTCGAGTCTGAGTAACAATCACGTTTCACTTTTTATGATGTGGACGTGCTGGCATTGGACTGGGGTGGGAACAGTAAGAAGTCAGGTTAAACAGATTTATTTGGAATCACTAGCTTTCTGAACTTTTTATGGTTTGCTGTAGCACAGGAATACAATGACTGCCAGCAAAACCACTGTGTCTGTGTGTGTGTGTGGTATTTGTACATTTAGCACATAAAATTCCTGTAACCTTTCCCCAAAGCGCTGAAATGTTAGCACACTAGCCATCTCATTCTCAAATCGACCCAAAGTTCCAATTCATTTAAGACTACAACAGCTGAGAGCCAACAGGCCAAATCAGTGCCCCAGGGCAAAGGCAGCTTAACAGCAACAGGTGGTGGAACCTCACCTTTTGTTTACACTGAGTCACTCCCTTTCCACAAACGATCAGGGACTGCTTTTCAAATCAATCAACACGTGATGGCAAATGGTTAGATCCACTGCACAGAATTATAATGTGGAGATGCCGGCGTTGGGCTGGGGTGAGCACAGTAAGAAGTCTTACAGCACCAGGTTAAAGTCCAACAGGTTTGTTTCAAACACGAGCTTTCCGAGCGCAGCCTGAGGAAGGAGCTGCGCTCCGAAAGCTCGTGTTTGAAACAAACCTGTTGGACTTTAACCTGGTGTTCTAAGACTTCTTACAGAATTATAAAGCACTACTACAAAGATGATCAAAACTGGGGTTGACTTAGTGAAAAAAAAAGCATGCAGGAAATTGAAATAATGAGTCCCCAAGCCATTAACCCCACACTGCAAAGTGGTAATTTTGAAAATTGTTGGGAGGCATGACTCCTGTTAAGAATAATAATCTTTATTATTGTCCCAAGTAGGCTTACATGAACACTGCAATTAAGTTACTGTGAAAATCCCCGAAGCGCCACACTGCAGCGCCTGTTCGGGTACACAGAGGGAGAATTCAGAATGTCCAATTCACCTAACAAGCAGGACTTTCAGGACTTAACCGGAGCACCTGGAGGCAACCCACGCAGACACCGGAAGACACGAGGAGGAGACCGTGCAAGCTCCACACAGTGACCCAAGCCGGGAATGGAACCCAAAAGTCCTTGGCGCCAGTGGCAGACTGGGTCTAAAAATATTGGTTGCCAGGAAACAAAGGGGGCCCACCCACAACTACAATGCCGTCATTTAATTAGGGGGTATAGGGGGCCCACTTCACACTTCATCAGGGGCCCACTTGCCATCAGGCAAGCTGACACCCTGGCCAGTCCGCCACTGCTTGGCACTGTGAAGCAACAGTGCTACCCACTGTGCTGCTGTGCCACCCTGTACCACGGACTTCCTGAGATGCCACGGAATACAAATTCAGTATTTTTAAAAATTAAATTAGCAAGTCGTAAAACTGGAATTAGTAAAATTCCACTTGACTATCGTGGGCATCCAATGCATAAAATACTAGGAATAGCACCGACATCTCACATTTTCCTTCTGTTTTTCTTTTTAAAAAGTAAGTTAACAGCAGCTTAATTGCTTTTATAATCAAGTCACCCTCCACGTCCAACGCTTTCCCAAAACATAAACTTAACTAACATGGCGATGAGCTGAGATAATGAATGGAGCCGCCTTTGCAATGGCTAAGCTGCCCTCCCTGTGTATGGGAGCGCTCCGGGCAGGAGCTCACAGAGCGCTCCGGGCAGCGCCCTTGTTCGCTAGACGTTGCTGCGCTGACACCGAGCAAAGCGCACCAGCAGCACAGGTACATGCAGACGGCAGGCATACTCACTGCGGGGTGACTGACAGCAGCACGGCGAGCAGAGCATAGCCCGGCTTCCGCCTTTATGCAGTCCAATCAGCTGCTTGGGGAGGGGAGGGCGCTGCCTGCGTTGTGGGTGGGAGGGACTCTGACCGAAGTTCAGCTGTTTGTTTGTTTTCTGGATAAGGTTCTTCCTGCTTTAACCCCGCGCTGCCCACCAGGATGGTGCTCCAGCCCGCCGACCTCTGGCTGGAGGTTTCAGCACAGCCGCCTCTTTGCGCCCCGCCACCGTCACTCAGTCACACCGTCAGCTCAGAGGGCAACACCCATGGATGGGTGCGTCTGTGTCTTCATCCCCCTCCTCCCTCTTCATCCCCCCTCCTCCCTCCACAGCTGCGTCTGTGGGCCTGGAGGGGGGGGGGGGACAAGGAGGGGGAATCAATGAAATGAAAATCGCTTATTGTCACAAGTAGGCTTCAAATGAAATTACTGTGAAAAGCCCCTAGTCGCCACATTCCGGCGCCTGTTCAGGGGAGGCTGGTACCGGAATCAAACCGTGCTGCTGGCCTGCCTTGGTCTGCTTTAAAAGCCAGCGATTTAGCCTGGTGAGCTAAACCAGACCTGCCCCAGCCATGGACGAGAAGACAAGGAGGAGGGAGGGATGAGGAGGGAGGAGGGGGGGATGAGGAGGGAGGAGGGGGGGATGAGGAGGGAGGAGGGAGGGATGAGGAGGGAGGAGGGGGGGATGAGGAGGGAGGAGGGGGGGATGGGAGGGAGGGGGGGGAGGAGGGAGGAGGGGGGAGGGAGGAGGGGGGGGAGGAGGGGGAGGGGGGAGGGGGGGAGGGGAGGGGAGGGGGGGATGAGGAGGGAGGAGGGGGGGGATGAGGAGGGAGGAGGGGGGATGAGGAGGGGGAGGGGGGGGATGGGGAGGGAGGAGGGGGGGGGATGGAGGGAGGAGGGGGATGAGGAGGGAGGAGGGGGGGATGAGGAGGAGGAGGGGGGATGAGGGGGGAGGAGGGAGAGAGAGGGAGGGGGGGTGAAGAGGGAGGAGGGGGGTGAAGAGGGAGGAGGGGGTGAAGAGGGAGGAGGGGGGTGAAGAGGGAGGAGGGGGGTGAAGAGGGAGGAGGGGGATGAGGGGGAGGAGGGGGATGAGAGGGAGGAGGGGGGATGGGGAGGGAGGAGGGGGGGTGGGGAGGGAGGAGGGGGGATGGGGAGGGGGAGGGGGATGGGGAGGAGGAGGGGGGATGGGGGATGGGGAGGGAGGTGGGGGGATGGGGGGGAGGTGGGGGGATGGGGAGGGAGATGGGGGGATGGGGAGGGAGGAGGGGGGGATGGGGAGGGAGGAGGGGGGATGGGGAGGGAGGAGGGGGATGGGGAGGGGGGAGGGGGGAGGGGGGATGGGGAGGGAGGAGGGGGGATGGGAGGGATGAGGAGGGGGGAGAGGGGGGAGGGAGGGGGAGAAGAGGGGGAGGGAGGGGGGATGAAGAGGGTGGAGGGAGGGGGGATGAGGAGGGGGGAGGGGGGATGAGGAGGGAGGAGGGATGAGGAGGGTGGAGGGGGATGAGGAGGGTGGAGGGGGGATGAGGAGGGTGGCGGGGGGGATGAGGAGGAAGGAGGGGGGATGAGGAGGTGTGGGGGATGAGGAGGGGGTAAGGGGGATGAAGCGGGTAGGGGGGATGAGGAGGGGGTAGGGGATGAGGAGGGGGTAGGGGATGAGGAGGGGGATGAGGAGGGGGTAGGGGATGAGGAGGGGGATGAGAGGGGAGGTGGGATGAGGAGGGGTAGGGTGGGATGAGGAGGGGTAGGGGGGAATGAGGGGGGTAGGGGGGATGAGGGGGGGTAGGGGGGATGAGGAGGGGGTAGGGGGGATGAGGAGGGGGTAGGGGAGATGAGGAGGGGGTAGGGGCGGATGAGGAGGGGGTAGGGTGGATGAAGAGGAGGTAGGGGGGAACGAGGAGGGGGGAAGAGGGGACAAGGAGGGGGGGAGGAGATGAGGAGGGGACAATTGGGGGGAAGAGGAGACAAGGGGGGGGGTGGCATAACAGTGACCAAGGGCTTTTCTTTATCTCACCCTACAGTTGGGGCTGGCGACCATCTAGGATGGGGCTGGGACCCAGGGATTTGGGTCGGGCTATTGCACTATGGTGCCAATCATAGAATTCCTGCAGCGCTGAAGGAAGCCATTCGGCCCATCGAGCCTGCCCCGAACCTCTGAAAGAGTATTAAAATGGCTGACTCGAGGGGAGGGAGGGGGTGAGAGACCCCCCCCCCCCCAAACAGGGTTGATCACCTGGAACTTGCAGGACTTGGGTGGGGCTGTGAAGAGAACAAAGGGCTTGTCCTATTTAAAAGGGTGGGGGCCCAGGAGGTTTAGCAAGAAACCCACGTGCGGTTTACGGGACCAGATCAGGTTGCGGAAAGTCTGGGTAGGTCAGGTTTTCCACTCAGGGTTTGACAATGCCGGGGGGGGGGGCGATTTTGGTTAACAGGAGGAGGCCATATTCAGGCGGGCGTGATGGTGGCTGACCCAGGGGAATCCGGGATGTGATAGTCACAGGTACACTGGAGGAGCTCCCTGGAAGCTACGTGATCCATGGAGAAAATTTGAACATCACGCGTGATGGCCATTTTGAAATGTTCTTTTAGATATTTTATGAATAAAGCATATTTTTGCTAAAATAAACTATGATGCTACACTCTGGTTTATATAAAGTTGCCATAGTCCCAGGTCACCATCGGCTGCTTTCTGCTCTGTGTGGTTTGACCTGAGGATCACCACACCTCGGGCGAGAGGCAAGGTTGAGAAGGCAGAGCCTTCAGGAATAATCTGGTTCGGAAAGAGTGGCTGATAGCCCTCCTTTCTTATTCCTAATGTTCGGCCGTGCCCAGTTGCATCCGTCCCAGCAGTCCAAATTCCATGTGGAACTCTTAGCATTGCAGCTGGTTCATGCTGAAAATCAGCACTATGTATGTCTTCTGCCAATGACTTCCGAAACTCAGCAGCAGTTTCAACCTGGTTATTTGTGACTATGAAAGCCGCAGGACCACCTGTCCGCAATTCATCACGATCTGCGCGAAAATGGAAATTATGCTGAGCTGAACGAGCCACAAATGTGGTGCGGGATTGGAGGTTCAAGTGAAGGCAACACTGGGATTGGGCAAAAGGAACTTTGCTCCATTTATCTTCACTCTTTCAGGGTGAACAGCTGAGTGATCTGACTTGGCGTTTCAGTGTTTTGGGAATCTCCCCCAGTATGGGTAGGAAGGGCCGAGTGGCCTCCTGCTGTCATCTAGAAGTGGCAGAGAGCATTGCCGTGCCCCAAGTATGAACCCGCTGCTTCATCTGTGTGTGGGGCCTGATTATGGTTAATTTGCTCTACACCTGTTTTTCTCCACTGTCTAATCTGAGGATCGGGACCCTCCACTAAACCCTGTCCTTCTAATACGCCTCACCTTAATCAAGCTCCAATATTTACCGCATTGGAATCTGTTGTGATGAATGTATGTATTTGGCACACCAAGGGTTAAAAGCCTAGGTTCCTGATTTGCAAGACAGCTCGGTTTTTTTTTTGAGAGCCAAAGTGCAATTAAAGCATTGTAAAAGCTTGGGCGAATGGATATTTGTTTGGATTAAGGGATCTTTTGCGGTCTTTCGGCATCCCATTTCACTATGAGCTTTCAACCACATATCCAGTCCACCCTCACCGGCTGTCCCTCGATTTGAAGATAGCGTGAATTTCTACGTTGGGTCTTCATGTGACTGAACAGGCTGTTACTCAACCTGCAGGCATTTGGGTGCATGGGGCAGGGCATACATCGAGATAGTGCGATCCAGAATGCAGGATTTTCTTTCATTTCTTTCCTTCTCTGCCACTGCTCTCCCTCATCATTAAGGCATTTAGACTCAAAACGTGATGCAGTTTGATAGACAATTCAATCATTCTGAACGATTGGTAGCAAGCTCCTCCCAGCCATTAAGGTCAATGCGTTTGCACTTCAATGAGAATTTCAGAGCGTCTTGATACATTTTCTTTGCCTGATGCACGATCAATTGCACAAAGACTCAGATTGGTACAACTGTGGCTTTATTGCAGTCAGATACGTGGCCTCCTGCTGCAGCTGGCGAAATGGCAGATCAATGGAGGACATGCATATTTATACTCCTCCTACTGGGCGGAGCCAGCCTGCAGGGGCTACCGGCAAACCTGTAGTACAGGTCCTACCTTACATCCCCTAATACAGGTGTACAGTGGTTCACCACATTGCCCTCCCCTGGAACATGGGCCATTTGGGATTTTGAGTTTCTTGACAGCATCATTGATCGAGAGTGTTTTGCAAATCCTGTGGCGAGAGGACAACTACACTGTAGCCATCCACAAATTGTAGATCAAGCATATCAATGGTGGTCAGTTCAGTTTTGGCATGGAGGCGACTGGGGTTAAAGAGTTTTCCAGAAACACTGTGTCTCCTGCCAATGCAAGATGGTTGTGCAAGAAGGCCACTGATGCCCATCTGTGCATGCTGCACCGGGCAGGAAACGAATGATGTCCACTCCCCTGTGCCCAACCCCAGCCTGCCACCATCCCTCTGCCCATGTGCAGCGCTATCAGTATACCTTAGCGTCTTACGGCACTCCTCTGAGACACATTGAAACCACATTGTTCTACAAATACTGCACGTGCATTTCTGTCCTGCTGGGGGTTGAAAACCTGACGCTGTGATTTTAAATAATTGCTAGAATGCACATTCATACGGTTAAGTTTAGGTACTTTCTCCATCTAAAAGATTTGAAATTATTGTGTTCACTTCATGGAGCCTTTGAGGACAAGTTAAAGATGGATAAAAGGACACCTAAAACAGAGCTGTGATTATTTGAGCAGCGCCATCTTTGGTCCTGGCTGCTGACGACTCTGTTGCTTATAATGAAACAACACAGTTGAAATGCGTGTGTACAGATTTGGCAGCAAATGAAGCCTTGCAGAAAATCTACACAGTATTTAATACTGACACCAGAGGGCAGTTGATCTGAGTCACGGAGTAATAACTTTGCTCACCAGCTAGGTCTGAAACAGATAACGTTTATTTGCCACATACTATCTTACAGCTTGGTGGTTGCCAGTCAGTGCCCAGAATGGATCAGAGGCTTGTTAGGGTGAAACCCAAGCTGGTCCCTGGATTGTTTTTTTCTGGGTCATCAGTCCTTAAAGGGACCAGACACCACACCCCTCCCCTCTGTGGGTCTTTCAGTTTTAATAATAACCTTTATTATTGTCACAAGTAGGCTTACATTAACACTGCAATGAAGTTACTGTGAAAATCTAAACTACATAGTCCCCAGTACATTTAAAATTTAACCCATTCAACCAGCCCATCATCGATTTAGGGCATGATTCACCCAAGAAATTATTACAGGCGCGATTCAGTGGCCTCGTTGCGCTCAAACGTCAAGGTGACGAGGCTGGTGAATAGCGGGAGAGGCCAAAAACAAGATCCGCCCCGGGTGCCAAGCCGTTTGCGATGGAACCTGCCCGCTCCCACAGGTGAAATCGGGATCCCGCCATAGCGTGGTGAGAAACCATTAATCACCACTCAATCCCTATTTCCATACAATTAACGGGAGCCACCTCATATCCAACGGCTTCCCGTCTTTCAGCGGCCTCCCTAGCAAATAGTCACGCCGGCGCCGACTCGTACTCCTTTTGAAAAACGTGAACCTGATGGAAGGGCTGCTGTGGGGTTCATCCTCGAACCGAGTGGTCCGCCAGGGGGGTGTCCGAGCCTGGGGTGCGGGGGGGGGGGGGCTTTGCTTGGGGGGGGGGGGGCAACCATGTATAGCTCTGCCATGCCAACCTCTGGATCATGTGTAAGCATTCCGGTGGCAACCCTCATCCCTGCCCGTCTGTCCCACTGACCACCTATAATATCCCCACTGTCCGCAAGGCCTCTGGTGGCAGCAGTGACTTCGAAAGAGGCTCGAGGCAGTGGCCCACGTGCAGAACCCGCCCAGCCGCCCATCAGGCCAGGGTGAGACCCAGAGGGGGAGGCGCGCGATGGCCCGTGCTTTACAAGCATCACTCGTCTTTCGGGCAAATGACGGACAGCGCGTGCCGCAGGAGGCTCAGCCTCAACAAGCAGACAGTGCGGCATCTGTGCCATGTCCTTGCTGACTTGGCACCACATGGAGAAGAAGGACACCCACTCTCTATGACTGTCAAGGTCACCACAGCCCTGAACATTTCAGCCTCAGGATCATTCCAGGGTTCGAGCAGGGGCCTGTGTGGCAACTCTCAGGCCACAGCCACAGGCCCATCCGACAGGTCACGGATGCCCTGTTTGCCCGGGCAGAAAATTATATAAACTTTGACATGGACCAAGCCCAACAAGATGCCCGGGCAGCACGATGAGGGGGGGGCGGGGGGGGGGGGGGGGGTAGGGGGGATGAGGAGGGGGTAGGAGGGGGATGAGGAGGGGGTGGGGGGGTGAGGAAGGGGTGGGGGGGGATGAGGAGGCCCTCAACCTCGCTCGCTTCACATAAGACATGGCTGAAATGTGGGCGACAAGGTAGCACAATGGATAGCACTGTTGCTTCACAGCGCCAGGGTCCCAGGTTCGATTCCCAGCTTGGGTCACTGTCTGTGCAGAGGCTGCACGTTCTCCCTGTGCCTGTGTGGGCTTCCTCCGGATGCTCCGGTCTCCTCCCACAAGTCCCGAAAGACGTGCTTGTTCGGGGTATTGGACATTCTGAATTCTCCCTCCGTGTGCCCGAACAGGCGCCGGAATGTGGTGACTCGGGGCTTTTCACAGTAACTTCATTGCAGTGTTCATATAAGTCTACTTGTGACAATAATAAAGATTATTATTAATTTTTCTATAAATAGCAGAGGTAACCTTCCCTTAGTAATAATAATAATAATTTATGACTTGTGGGAGGAAACCGGAGCACCCGGAGGAAAACCACTGCAGGATGACTGAGGGCTTTGTATGATAGTCTGCCTTCACCAAATTCACTATCTCCACGAATTGACTAGAATTGGGCACATTCGAGGACGTAAGGCTGCGGATTAGACTACAGGCCTGGGTCCCACACGCACTCAAAAGGATTGCCTTCTTCTATCCCTCCTCCTTTATTTCATTGGCCATAAAATAATAATGTGGACATTCAATGTACTGTGTCCAATCCACAATGGAGGCATCAAAGGGGCTTAATCGACCGTATAGAGGAATTATTCCTGCAACACGCTTTTGTTTTGCAACCAGGCTTTAACCTCAATGAGGTCTGCACTCAAACTTGGGATTACTACTTTATCCTCATCGCCAATGTAATAACTTTGGCTCACCAGCTAGGTAGGAAACAACTGATATTTATTTATAACATGCTATCTTACAGAATCTTGCAACTTAGTAGCTGCCAGTCAGTGTCCAGAATCGATCTGAGGCAAAAGCCTGCGCTTGCCAGGATGAACCCCACCCTGATTGGGTTTTCTGGGTCATGTGACCATATCAGCTGATCATCCCTTAAAGGGCCAGACACCACACACTGTCGGGTAGATTGTAAATAATATGGGGGATATCATACAGTCTTGCTTGACACCGGCCTGGATTTTGAAGGTGCCCATTTCAAATCTGCCACTCAAGATGTTTGCAGTCACGTTATCATGAAGGAATTGCATGATTATGATGAAGCGTCTTGGATATCGAAGTCTTTGGAAAAGAGCCTCACTATTTACTAAACCGAAGTCTTTGGTCAAGTTGATGAACACAATGAAGAGGATGTAACAATTCCACCCTGCACCAAATTTGTCTACTTCCCCTCCATAACATTGCCCACCTCTGCCACTGTCTCAGCTGATCGGCTGCTGAACTCCTCCTCCATTAATTGTTCCCCCTAAACTGAACTAACTCCCTGGCCAGCCTCCCATCTTCCATAAACTTGAGCTCATCCAAAACTACACTGCTAGTAAACTATATCATACTAAGTCTCATTCACCCATTACCCCTATGCTTGCTGACACATTTTGGTTCCTGGTCTGGTAACATATCGATTAAAACATTTTCATCCCTGTTTTCAATCCCTCCATGTCTTTGCCCCTCCCAATCTTTGTAACTTCCTCCAGTTCTACCACCCTCTGAGAACTCTGTGCTCCTCCAGGTCTGGTCCCATGCAACCTCGGGTCCACCCTCAGTGACTCTGTCTTCAACTGTCCTAAACTCTGGGAGTTCCTCCCTGAGCCCTTCCTCCTCAAAACCTTTCCCTCTGCCTTTACAATGCACTTTAAAACTTATCTCTTTGCTCAAGGATTTGGCTACCTGCCCTAATCTCTCCTTGTGTGACTCAGCGGTGAACTCTAATCATTTTCCTGTGCCTAGCTCAGGGCGGTTTATTGCACTAAAAGTGAAGTAAAGGTACTCAATGTATAAATGCAAGTCGTTGTTGGTAGTGCCACCTTACATTGACAACCATCTCAAGGAGTCAAGCAGTTCTGGAAGGCTGTTGAGTTTGCCTCCTATCTGAGTGCCATTGGCTGGGTCAAGTTACACACTCCAGGCCGAAAATTTGGAGAATAGTGTCCAATCACATCTCTCATTTCCCGACTATGTCTGGACGCTGCAGACACAACATTGTCTAGAAATGCATCCTAAACAAACCACAAGGAATGGGGTGTATTCAATCGGGGTGGCAACATGATTTGATTTAGGGGCCTGGATTATCTGAGCCTCCGCACGGCAAACCCGTTCGGCGCGGGGGGCGGAGAATGGGTGTCAGACCCGCGATCGGGTCCGACGCCGCTCCCACGATTCTCCGGCGCGGTCGATGAGGCGCCAGTCGGGGGCCATTGAAAGAGGCCCCGGCGGCGATTCCCGACGACAAGTTCCCGCCTGTGTGGCTCACTCATTGTTCAACCAGGTGGGAGCTCGGAGTGGCGGCTGCCGACTCAGTCCGCGGCCGCCCTGGTGGGGTCGGGGGCTATCTGTCACTGAGGGGGGCTCCAGGACGGCCTGGCTCGTGATCAGGGGCCACCGATCGGCGGTCGCGCGGGCTCGGGGGTGGCCTATATTGTCGGGGCCAGCCCGCGGTGTGGGGCCGCAATGTTGTGCGGGGCCACCGTCGCAGGCGCGGACCCGCAGCCAGAAGTGCACGGCCCTGTATCGGCAGCCGGAGCTGTGAGAAACACTCCGGGGCCCTGTTAGCCCCCTGAAAAACAGAGAAACACCCTGGACTTTCTCCAGGAAAGCCCAGATTGATTCGCGCCTGGTTTCTCGCGGGCGTGGGGACATAGCCCCATTATCAGAGAATTCCGCCCGATTCCTGAATGATTTAATTTTCTTTTAGATGTATCTCTCTAAAAAGGTAAGCACATTTTGTGAATGACTTTGGAACAATCCAGTGTTTTCTATATTGTTTTGATTCAAAGGGGCTTCGAAATGACCTCACTACCTCCACCACCTAGAAGGACAAGGGCAGCATGGGTATGGGAACACCATCTCCTCTCAGACACAAACTAATACAAACATACAAAATGTGAGCAGAAGAGGCCATTCTGCCCCTCAAGCTTGCTCCACCATGCACTAAGATCATGGCCGATCTGTATGTGTTGATTTCTTTTTCAACGAGAATCTATTTACCTCCTCCTTAAAAACATTCAATGACTCCTGTCTTCACCGTTTTCTGATGCAGAGTTCCAAAATCGCACAACACCCAGAGGAGAAACATTTTCCTTATCTCCGCCCTATTAGGGCAACTCCTAATTTTAAAACAGTACCTCCTAGTTCTGTACTCACCCACAAGAGGAAACATAAATTCCTCATAAACCTTGTTGAAACCATTCAGGATATTAAAGGATTCAATCCAGTCACCCCTCACTCTTCCAAACTCCACTGTGCATCTGTCCAACCTCTCCTCATAAGACAACCCATTCATTCCAGGTATCGATTGAGCAAGGCTTCTCTGAATGCCTCCAACACATTTACATCCTTTCATAAATAGGGACCCAAAACGCAACCCAGTTTTTGAGATGTGGGGCTGGATTCTCCCATAATGAACCCAAGTGTTGACGCCGTCGTGAAAACCGTGGAGTTTCATGACAGCGTCATCGGGCCCCCAGGTGGAGCTATTCAATGGCCCACAAGGGGCTAGCACTTGCGCATTGTGCAACTCACGATGCACCTGCCGCCGAATCGCCGACCCGACGCCACGGCTGGGGTTAATTATTTCCCCCCCCCCCACACACAGTATCGCTGGCAAGATGGCGGCGCAGAGGGCAGCACTGCGATTTAGGGACGGGGAAGTAGAGACCCTCCTGGACACCGTGGAGGAGAGGAGGCTGGTGTTGTACCCCGGGCCGGGACGCGGGACAGCAGGCGCCATCGTTTGCAGTGCCTGGGCGGAGGTGGCAGCCGCCGTCAGCGCTGTCGGGGTGGTGGCCCAGACTGCAGACCAGTGCAGAACAAAGCTGCACAACACCTCCTCAGGGCAGCCAGGGTGAGTACCCAGCACTGTGCACTCACTGGCACCAACCCCCCCCCCCCCCGACACACATGTGGCCCGCCCCCCCAATCCCCCAGGGGGACGGTTCCACCCCCACCCTGACCCATCTGGCTGCACCCACCCATGCCAGCCGCAATGGCCGGGTGCCCAGTGCATTGGTGCCATCAGAGACCCAATCCCTGGGCTGCATGCGTCGGACCGTCTAACGCTGTTGCTGTCTGTGTTTGCCCCACCCCTACCCCCCAGGACAAGACCGCTCATAACCGCCGGGAGTGGGAGAAGACCGGAGGAGGACTGGAAGACCTGCGTCCCCTCACCCTGCCCGAGCAGAGGGCACTCGACATTGTCGGTGGGCCGGAGGAGAGGGAGGTCACCGACGCGGAGGTCGGAGGTGCACCACCAAATGAGGCCCCCTGCCTGATTACAGGTCCTGACGACACATGCGTGCACACCCCTCACCCCTCCCTCCCTCATTCCTCCACCCCTCACCCCATACCCCACACACCTCATCCCCTGACCCCATACCCCTCCCCCCTCACCCCTCCACCCCACACACCTCACCCCCTGACCCCACACCCCTCATCCGCTGCCCCCTCACCCCACACACCAACAGCCCTCACCACCTCATGCCTCACCTCCATCCGCCTGTCTAACCATACTGTGGCGATATGCATCACTGTAAATACACAAGGGGTTAATGTAAACACACGTAGACTAGCTAGACACTAGAGGGAGCACCAGAGCCATGACACACAGACAGTCAACCAATAGATCAGTTAGATAGGACACGACCAATGGGCATTCACGACACACACAGAGGTGACACTACCACAGGGGGGCATTACACCAACCCATATATAAAGAACACAGCACACATGATCTTCCTCTTTCCAGTGGAGACACTTAGTGTGTACAGACACAGGGTTGATTCAATATCACACCCACCACGTGGATTGTAGCAGACTGGTTTGTCAGTCTGAGTAGCTATGGAAGGATTAACAGTCAAGTCGAATCCAAGTAGGAGAATTGTTAACAGTTTAATAAATATGTTAAAGCTATCTCCAAGTCTGAACCTTCCTAGGTCAGAGTGCACATCAAGGAAGCAGCTTATGCTATGCCAAGAGCATAACAAGACACAAACATGCTGCCTCGTGTATTACAGGACAAGCCGGCGATGGGCCCGGCCCACCCTGGGCCCCCTGCCCCCAGCCAGTGCCAGAGCCTGTGCCCCCAGGACCCCAAGCACTGACGGGGACAGCAGCCGGAACACCAGCCCTCTGCCCAACAACAGCCAAGGCACCACGGCACAGGGGACAGACCCGCAGGGACAGACACACAGGAACAGACACACAGGGACAGACACACAGGGACAGACCCACAGGGACAGATACACAGGGACAGACCCACAGGAACAGACACACAGGGATAGACACACAGGGACAGACCCACAGGGACAGACCCACAGGAACAGACACACAGGGACAGACACACAGGGACAGACCCACAAGGACAGACCCACAGGGACAGACACACAGGGTACAGACATACAGGGACAGACCCACAAGAACAGACACACAGGGACAGACACACAGGGACAGACCCACAGGGACAGACACACAGGGACAGACCCACAGGGACAGACCCACAGGGACAGACACACAGGGACAGACCCACAGGGACAGACACACAGGGACAGACCCACAGGGACAGACCCACAAGAACAGACACACAGGGACAGACACACAGGGACAGACCCACAGGAACAGACACACAGGGACAGACACACAGGGACAGACACACAGGGACAGACCCACAGGAACAGACACACAGGGACAGACACACAGGGACAGACCCACAGGGTACAGACACACAGGGATAGACACACCGGGGACAGACCCACAGGGACAGACACACAGGGACAGACCCACAGGAACAGACACACAGGGACAGACCCACAGGAACAGACACACAGGGACAGACCCACAGGGACAGATACACCGGGGACAGACCCACAGGAACAGACACACAGGGACAGACACACAGGGACAGACCGACAGGGACAGACACACAGGGACAGACCAACAGGAACAGACACACAGGGACAGACACACAGGGACAGACCGACAGGGACAGACACACAGGGACAGACACACAGGGACAGACCCACAGGGGACAGACCCACAGGAACAGACACACAGGGACAGACCGACAGGGACAGACACACAGGGGGCAGACCCACAGGGACAGACACACAGGGACAGACTCACAGGGTACAGACACACAGGGACAGACACACAGGGACAGACCCACAGGGACAGACACACAGGGACAGACCCACAGGGACAGACACACAGGGACAGACACACAGGGGGCAGACCCACAGGGACAGACACACAGGGACAGACCCACAGGGTACAGACACACAGGGACAGACCCACAGGGACAGACACACAGGGACAGACACACAGGGACAGACACACAGGGACAGACCCACAGGAACAGACACACAGGGACAGACCCACAGGGACAGACCCACAGGGACAGACCCACAAGAACAGACACACAGGGACAGACACACAGGGACAGACCTGTCATAATATACACCAGTATATCATGGTGCAGACACACACTGATGGACACACACAGGGACCAATCAATATGTACAAACACCGCAGCCAATCACCACGGTTCCCGCTCATTCTGGGTGCTGCCTCTCAATGTAACAAGAACTCATCCAGCCCAGCACAGACTCACACCACGTGCTGAGAGAATCAACTGGTTCGGACAAGGCTAAGGTCTCTAGTTTAAATTAGCATCATTTAGACCCACAGTCATCGTGTATTAGTTAGTTAGAAGTAGTTAATAAAATTGAGTTGAACCTTCATCACTGTTGGAAGTGTCTGTTCATCTCTCAATTCTACACTAGCCAACACTTCAAGACCTACAGGGGACAGACACACAGGGGACAAGACACACAGGGGGCAGACACACAGGGACAGACACACAGGGACAGACACACAGGGGACAGACACACAGGGGACAGACACACAGGGACAGACACACAGGGCACAGAGACACAGGAACAAACACACAGGGGACAGACACACAGGAACAAACACACAGGGGACAGACACACAGGAACAAACACACAGGGACAGACACACAGGGGACAGACCCACAGGGGACAGACCCACAGGGGACAGACACACAGGGGATAGACACACAGGGACAGACACACAGGGACAGACCCACAGGGACAGACACACAGGGGACAGACACACAGGAACAAACACACAGGGACAGACACACATGGGACAGACACACAGGAACAAACACACAGGGACAGACACACAGGGGACATACACACAGGGGACAGACACAGGGGACAGACACACAGGGGACAGACACACAGGGGGCAGACACACAGGGGACAGACACACAGGGACAGTCACACAGGGACAGACACACAGGGACAGTCACACAGGAGACAGACACATAGGGACAGTCACACAGGGACAGACACACAGGGACAGACCCCAGGGACAGACACACAGTGGACAGACACACAGGGGACAGACACAGGGGAAAGACACACAGGGGACAGACACACAGGGGACAGACACACAGGGGACAGACACACAGGGGACAGACACACAGGGACAGACACACAGGGGACAGACACACAGGGACAGACACACAGGGGACAGACACACAGGGGACAGACACACAGGGACAGTCACACAGGAGACAGACACATAGGGACAGTCACACAGGGACAGACACACAGGGGACAGACCCACAGGGGACAGACACACAGGGGACAGACCCACAGGGGACAGACACACAGGGGACAGACACACAGGGGACAGACACACAGGGGACAGACACACAGGGACAGACACACAGGGGACAGATATACAGGGGACAGACACAGGGTACAGACACACAGGGTAGAGACATACAGGGACAGACCCACTGGGGACAGACCCACAGGGGACTGACACACAGGGGACAGACACACAGGGACAGACCCACAGGGGACAGACATACAGGGGACAGACACACAGGGTACAGACATACAGGGTACAGACATACAGGGTACAGACACAGGGGACCAAGACCCAGGAGACCCCGGACTCCGGGTCAGATGAGGATATTGACTTTCTGTCACTGCGTCTCCAACACTCTGCACCATCTCAGAGACTATCACCTCGGTGAGCAAATTAGTGATGTGGCCTTCGGGACTCTCACTGGTGAGCACCACACAGTCAGTCCGGTACAGCAGGTGGAGGTAGGAGCAGCCGAGGGGCCGGACAGTCAGAGGGCAGCCCAGCCCCAACAACCAGCTGCCACCCAGACGGGTCCCGGGCTCCTGGAAGATCCAGTCCCAGCCACAGTGCAGGGGCAGGCAGAGACCCAGGGGCCAGTGGAGGGGGTGACGGCCGGCTTCCAGCACCTGCAGACCCAGGGGGAGGAGTCCACCCACGTCCAGGAGCTGGGAGTGGTGCCGGTCATGCGTGCCACCCAGGCCGAAACCACACGGGTGGCGTCCGCGGTGGAGGCAATGGGGGCAACGGTGTCGGACATGGGAAAGCTAATGCAAGGCGGGGTCCATGGCCTCGGACAGGGCTGCCCACTCACAGGTAGCTATGTGCCAGAGCCAGCTGCAGATTGCAGCAGCTCTCCTCAGTGTGGCCTAGTCACTGCAGGCCATGGCTGAGAGCGTCGGCGCCATTGCCCAGGTGCTGGCCGGCATTGCACAGACCCCGAGGGAGGCGGCACAGTCCCAGATGGAGATGGCCACTCCCTGTGCTCCATGGCCAATAACATACAGACCCTGGTCGATACTAGAATGGGCATCCAGGACTGGCAGCGACAGGTGTCTGGGGGACTCGGGGGATGGCTCCGTTTGCACCCCCGTACCATGGGGAAGCCCAGGGCCACTGGGCACCCCGAGGGAGGAGGAGGTGCTGGGGCCTGTGCCAATGACTCCGTCAGGGGAGGTCACGGAACACCGCAGCACCTTGGACCCCCCCCCCCCCGCCCCCTCCTGCCCCCTCCTGTCCCTGGTGCATCTGGTGGGCAGCGGGCAGAGCAGGGCGGCACCACGCCACCCGGGACGTCCAAGGAGCAGTCGGCCCCATCTAGGCCAGGCAGCCCCAGGAGATGAGCGCCAACAGGGACCCTAGTCGCAGCCGGGACAGGGCTGCCTTCTCACAGGCAGCGAAATGCCAGGCCGACCTGGACATTGCAGCGACGCTCCTGAGCATAGCCCAGTCACAGCGGCCATGGCTGAGAGCATCGGCGGCATTGCCCAGGCGCTGGCCGATGTGGTATAGACACAGCGGGAGGTGTCCGAGTCCCAGAAGGACATGGCACAGTAACTGGCTGATGCGGCACAGACCCAGAAGGTGGTGGCACTGTCACAGTGTAATGTGGCACAGTCCCGGACGGAGGTGGTCCACTCCCTGTGCTCTACGGCCACCGCCCTGGTCAAGAAGGCAGCAGGCCTCCAGGGCTGGAAATGCCAGGCGGCAGGGGGAGCCTCACGGGTTAGCTCCGCTCGCACCCCCGTCCCATGGAGTAGCCCAGGTACCTGGACCTGGGAGATCCGAGCAAATGCCAGCCCCAGAAGATGGCCACCAAAGGGGACCCATGTCGCAGAGCGGGAATCACAGCAGGCCGCTTCCACTCCTGATGTACCATCTGGGGATCCACCTAGGCGGAACATTAGGGCTCATAAGGCCAGAAAATAAGACACCAGTTAAGTTGGCACAGTTTAGCGATAGGGACTCGGGCACAGATCTGTATATATGTTTTCACACTAAACACCTGTGCACAATGTTACAACCTGCCTCGGTGCTCCGTCAGAAGGGTGCGAGGGATGGGCTGTTCTTGGATGGCTCAGGGGCGGGAATGGTTGAACATTGGGTGTGGGCTGGCCCAGGGACCGCACTCACCACTCCAGTGCCCCACCCTTACCACCCCATCTACCAGCCCACCCACACACATCCCCCACCCCCACCCCAGGCGCATTTGGTGGAATTATGTGATGGAATAGCCAGCTCGCATGCAGCGATCACCCAGGTGGACGGTGGGAAGCGCTCCGTGGGCATGAGTCAGATGTTGTCAAACAATGTGGGGCACCAGAACTCATCGCAGGGCGGGTTGTCAACATCCTCCATCCCTTGGACCAGAGCCGCTGTGACTGCCAACACAGAGTCCCTACCAACCAAGTCGGTGAACCTGGAGGTGACCAGAGCTTCCCGTGCACTATGCCACTGGCGCACACGTTGCGCGGACTCTCGTGCCTGCGTGGGCCCCATGTCCTGCCCATCCTTGCCTTGCCCCCGCATCCTCCTTGTTGGACGAGGACTGATGTTCATCCTTCTCTAGCACAACGCCCCTCCACTGCGCGATGTTGTGGAGGACGAAGCAGGCCACCACAATGTAGGCGGCCCTCGCAACGCTATACTGGGGAGCCCACCCCCCCCCACCCCCCCCCCCACCCCCCACCCCCCCCCCCCCACCCCACCCCCCCACCCCCCCCCCCCAACCCCCCCACCCCCCCCACCCCCCCCCCCACCCCCACCCCCCCCCCACCCCCCCCACCCCCCACCCCCCCCCACCCCCCCCCCACCACCCCACCCACCCCACCCCCCCCCCCCCCCCACCCCCCCCCCACCCCCCCCCACCCCCCCCCCCACCCCCCACCCCACCCCCCCCACCCACCCCCCCACCCCCCCCACCCCCACCCCCCCCCACCCCCCCCCACCCCACCCCCCCCCCCCCACCCCCCCCCCCCCACCCCCCCACCCCCCCCCCCCCCCCCCCACCCCCCCCCCCCCCCCCACCCCCCCCCCCACCCCCACCCCCCCCCCCCCTGCCATCTGCTGGTATTCATAGGGCGACATGAATCCCATTGATCATCCCCTGCACCCGGGGCATCCCAGCGATGGTGGAGAATTGCACTGTCTGAGCATCCTGGTGGGCTTGGCCCACATTGAAATGGATGTATTGTGTCAACTGGGCATATAGGGCCTCCGTGTTGGCACGGGTGCACTTGTGCTCCGAGCTCTGTGAGATTCCGGACAGGTCCCCACTCAACCTCTGGGAGGACCTGGTGGAGTAGAGGTTTTGGGTGACCGTCACCTTGACGGCCGCTGGGAGCGGGTGGAGGGAGGGGAGCGGGCTGCAGTGCATGCTTGGTGGGGTGGCGGGTGGGGCTGATGGGGTGTGGGCACCCATATGGCCGGTGGCAGGCTGCAGAACCAGGGGGCGGTCCGTTCCTGGACACCACCCCAGCCCTGTAGGGGGCACCCCGGCCCCGTGGCCCGTCCCCCCCATCACCTCCCCCTCCTCCCTGGCAGAGAGTCAGTTGTGATGGGGGATAGTAATGAGGCTGGTGGGTCTGAATGAGTATTCTCATACGGATGAGGGGTGAATGGGGGGGGGGGGGGGGTGACTACTAACACATTTGAAAAGGGCGGGGGGGGGGGGGAAGGTCCATAATTCAACCAAAAATGTTTTGAAAACCCCAATTGCCCGAGACTGGAGTATTTAACTAAACTGAGCTGCGTTACCTCTGACCCAGCATGTTTGAGGTGGATTAGGCACTGCACCTTTCTGGTTGAAGCACAGTCTGGGGAACATAAAGCTGAGGAGGTTCGAGTTCCAGAACCCGCCCTCCTGAAACTCCCGCCCTCTCCAGCTTCACTCACAGCCTGAGAGGTTCAGGTGAGAGACTCAGGTGAGCCACTCCCCCCCCCCCCCCCCCCCTCCAATCCGAGCGAGGACAAAGAGGAATGGAAGTTGGTTTCTGTCACGGCTCCAGTGTGTTGCTGACTTAATCATTAACCTCCAAACGAAACTCTGCCCGGCAGCTTCTCCGTTCTGTGTGAGGTCGATTTAAAGTTTGTCTCATTTTTTTTGGTGGAAGGAGGGGGAGAATTTTATTTTCATTTTAATCCGAGGTTTTTCCTCTTTTGCGGTGTCTCCACCAGTTGTTTGGTGTAGTGGCGGCGAGAAGCTGGGGCAACCAGAATAACCAGTTCTGTTTGTTTAACCTGCCTGGTTTCGATTTACAAACTGCCGAAGAAAGGTGAGCACTTTATCTCGGTTTGAGCAGAGATTGGATCACCTTTTCTTTGCTTATTTGTCTTTTCCTCCTGTTATCTTCACTTTTATTTTATAAATATATCTATCCACACACACTCGTGTGTATTATACACAGAGATAAATATTTGAGATTTCATTCGGGGATCTGGCCTTGAGATTGTTTTGTGAATCTTCCCCCTCCCCTCAAAGAACAAAGAAAAGTACAGCACAGGAACAGGCCCTTTGGCCCTCCAAGCCCTCTAAACTTAAATCTTCTACACTTCCGGGGTCCGTATCTATTCCCATCCTATTCATGTATTTGTCAAGGTGCCCCTTAACTATCGTCCCTGCTTCCACCACCTCCTCTAGCACAGCGAGGACGGGCCGAATGGTTTCCTGCTGCGCTGCTATCTATCTTAAACCTGGAAGGGGCAGAGAGCACGGATGGGAGCACGGATCCAATGCCTCCAAACGTGAACCTGCTGCTTCTCCCGTGTGTTGGGCCCTCGAAAAGAAACGCCAGCCACAGACTGTGCATCTCCCGAGAGGGTTCCAAAACACGTTGATACTTTAGCCGCAACATTTACCTGAACTGAAATTAGCTTCTCCTGCCTCACATCTCTCTTACTTCCTGAAAATCAAGTATAATCTACCAGTCAGCACTGGCAACAACAAAAAATTAAATCTTGAGTATTTTGCAAAAGGATTTAATTGTTTATATATTGCTTGTTTTGTTTTGGCATGTTTCAACTTGTCCAGCAGCTGCTAAACTTGCAACTTGAAGTAAGGAACTATAAATAACAAGCTTAATTCCATTTGAAAGGTAGAGCACGTTCTGAATTCCATTATTTGCTGTGCTCACATTTTCCAAGAATCACTCAAATGCAATTATTCTGCATGAAGTCATGAAGATTGTCCTTTAAGACCATAAGACATTAAGACCATAGGAGCAGAATTAGGCCATTCGGCCCATCGAGTCTGCTCCGCCATTCTCCTGCCTTTGTCCCATAACCCCAATACCATTATTAATCAAGAACCTATCCATCTCTGTCTTAAAGACCCTTTGGCATTGTCCAGAATTTTGATCACACTTTCAACAGGAATTTTTAATATGGTATCAAAATTTATATTGGGATTTAAAGGGAATTATTGATTTAGCAGTATTTTTATACCACAGAAGGATTGTTTCTCCAGTCCCACAAGCTCTTTGTAGGTTCCAGTACTTGCATTATTTTGTCATTTCTGGACGTTGCTGGTTAGGCCAACACTTTTTGCCCATCCCTAATTGCCCTTGAGAAGGTGGCGGTGAGCTGCCGCCTTGAACCGCTGCAGTCCATGAGGTGTAGGTACATCCACAGTGCTGTCGGGGAGGGCGTTCCAGGATTTTGACCCAGAGACACTGAAGGGACGGCCGATATCGTCCCAGGTCAGGACGGTGAATGGCTTGGTGGGGGGAACTTCCAAGATGGTGTTGTTCCCATGTGCCTGCCATTGTCCTTGTTAAGAGGTAATGTTCATGGTTTTGAAAGGTGCTGTCGAAGGAGAATGCCCATGTTTTTTCTAAATTCCAACCATTTGGTAATGTGCTTCATTTTTTTGAAATTTAGAGTACCCAATTCATTTTTTCCATTTAAGGGGCAATTTAGCGTGGCCAATCCACCTACTCTGCACATCTTTGGGTTGTGGGGGCGAAACCCATGCAGACACGTGGAGAATGTGCAAACTCCACACGGACAGTGACCCAGAGCTGGGATCGAACCTGGGATCTCGGCGCCGTGAGGCAGCAATGCTAACCACTGCGCCACTGCTGCCCCGTGCTTCATTTGAATGATTTTAAAACTCCCATCCTTGTTTCCCCCGCACACCCCCATGACTTGTCCTTCCTTAGCACTGTAATCAGGGGCTGGTTTAGCAGACTGGGCTAAATAGCTGGCTTTTAAAGCAGACCAAGGCAGGCCTTCAGGATGGTTCAATTCCCGTACCAGCCTCCCCGAACAGGTGCCAGAATGTGGCGACGAGGGGCTTTTCACAGTAACTTCATTTGAAGCCTACTTGTGACAATAAGTGATTTTCATTTTCATTCAATCTTCCCCAGTCCCACAAGCTTCCTAGATATGTGTGTTCCTCTAATTCTGGCCTTTTGAGCACTGCTGATTTTGACCATCCTACCGTTGAAGACTCTGCCGTCAGTTACCTAGGCCCTAAGATCTGGATTACTTTCCTTACCTCTCTCTCCCTCTTTACCTCACCCTCCTTGAAACCCACCTCTTTGACTTATGCCTTGGCCATCTGACGGAATAACTCCTTATGAGGCTCGGTGTTATACTTTGTTTTATAAAGCCTCTCTGAAGCACCTTGGAATATTTTATTATGTTAATGGTGGTACACAAATGTTGTGATATGTTTATTCCATTGACTGAAACATTCTTTTCCCCCCCCCCCCCTCAAAGTTTAAAAAAAATAAAATAAATTTGGAACCCAATTGTTTTTTTTTCCCAATTAAGGGGCAATTTAGCGTGGCCAATCCACCTAGGCTGCACATCTTTTGGGTTGTGGGGGTGAGACCCATGCAGACATTGGGAGAATGTGCAAACTCCACACAAACTCTCCGGGTAAGCGTTCTCCAAGCCGGCCTCCAGGACGCACGACAACGCTGAATTGCCGAGCAGAAACTTATAGCCAAGTTCCGCACACATGAATACAGCCTCAACCGGGACCTGGGATTCATGTCACATGTGGTGAATGTGTAAGCACTATAATTCACACTGTACATTACTGTGTCACCTGAGGAAGGAGCAGTGCTCCAAAAGCTAGTGTTTGAAACAAACATATTGGGCTTTAACCTGGTGTTGTAAGGCCTCTTACTGTGCTCACCCCACTCCAACGCCGGCATCTCCACATCAAACTCCACACGGACAGTGACCCGGGGGCGGGATCGAACCCGGGTCCTCAGCGCCGTGAGGCAGCAGTGCTAACCACTGGACCAGTTTCCCCCTTCTGATCTAAATAGAAGTCCAGCTGTTGACTTTTTTTCCACAGCATTTAGAGTTCTGACATTTCGGAAGTGGCAGGAGAGTTGTTGAGCTGACAGAATGTGTTTCTGTTACAATTGTGGGATTAACATCCTTTCCCCATTCTCAGTATCGTTTCAGAGCCGTCAGCTACATCGCAGTTCAGCACCAGTCAGTTGCCATGTCATAAAACCTGTTCAAATTCCACCTGTATCTAACGTTATTTCAAGTTCTGTTCATTTAGGTAGTTCAACTGTTGAAAATGAAATGCTCTCTCTCTCTGCTTCATATTTTATTGTGTAGATTTGTGTATTTACTCATATTGCACAACTCCAGCTTTCATGGAACATTGCTTCTAATCCTTTATAATAGTTATCTGTTAAATGTTGACTACTCTTTGTGAATGGATTTATCCTTTAGATTACGATCTTGTGTACAGTTTGCGGTATTAAATTTGTCACCAGGTCAAATGACCTATTTCATGGAAAGCAAACATTTTTTGCTGGGATTCCCTGTTCCGGAGTTGAAGTGCTTCCTCCAGCAGAGAATCGCCACAAATTCGTACTACTGCTCGGAGCACTGGCGAGGGGCAGTTTGTGGTGTGGTAATGGGCCTGATGTGTTAGGTATGCTGTGTCTGCGAGGACTGTGTTTACCATAGCAGTGAGAGAGACAGGCTTCCAACACTTGTAGAAATGCAACTCTATTTTATTAAAGTATGAACTGTTAAACATACTTGAACTGTGGGTTGACACTATGCTGAGTTGACTGGAGACCTGAGGCTAACCTGACCAGACTATCTTACTACCACATGGTGGATGTTCGTGTTGCTGCTCACGGGCTCTGGCTGTCTCAGAGGCTGGATCCCGAGTGAGTGGGAAAACTAGTGCCCTCTGGCTTTATAGTGGTCGTGTCCTGTCTGGTGCTTGGCTGCTGTGTTCTGTGTGTTCACTGGTCATCCTGTGTGTCAATCACTCTCTGTCTGTGCACCATCATATACTTGTGTGTATATTATGACGGGCACACAGCCCACGTGCTTCCCGCCCGAGTCCCAAATTCACAGGCGTCTGATTTGCTGGGGTTGGAAAGCCCATTGAGAGGCTGAAAAGCTGGAGCAGCTTAAAAGCGCTCCACATAACCCCCACTCTCATTGCAGCCAACAGGAAGGCAGCTAAAAGACCCACTCCCAGGTTTCTGGTAGCCGAGATCAACATGATGCTGGACGGCGTCGAGGGGAGGGGAGGAGAGACACCCTCTTCCCCCAGTGTGGATGGCGACATCAGCCAGGTATAATGAACAAAGCCTGGGAGGAGGTGGCAGAGGCAGTCAGTGCTGGCTGCATCGCCATTAGGACCGGCATTCAATGCAGGAAAATGAGGAACGACCTCTTGGGTGAGTAACCACATGTGTGCCCCTGGCATCACTCCTGTCCTTGACCGGTCACATCTGTCTGCAATCCTCTATATGTCAGTAACACCCCAACTGTCCAGAATGTCCCTCAGAACCCATCCTCCAGGAAACCCCAAAACATGCCCTGCCCTCTTTGGCCAGGAGTCTTACCCACACATGCCACCAGCTAGAAACAGCCCCCCCCCCCCCCCCCCCCCCCCATAAAACTGGCATTCCAGCATCTCACTATGTCCTTTGTGTCCCCTAGCATAAAGCTGGCTGCAGTCATAGGGAGCATCAGGAAACAGGTGGGGCATCCGAGAGATTGGGGTCCACACCTTCTTTGAGGAAAGGGCCTTGAATCCATGGGGGGGCCAAGGAGAGCGACGCAGCTGACATGGAGATTGGAATGTGGGGGAAAATGTCAGTCCAATGCAACTCGGAGCTCCCTATTTCAAATGAGTCCAACCTCTCCCACGGCCTCGTCTTTCCCAAGATCTGGCGCCATTTCTTTTGTCTTCCAGGATCCCAATCAGACGAGGCCGGGCCATCCTGGGTCGCTGTCCCCCGTCCAGACCTTCAGAACACCCCGAGGCACCACTCTGGGGAAGAGACCAACGTCTCGGTGCTGCTGTCACCTGCACCATCCTCCACCGCAGAGCCTATCACCTCGGTGGGCAATGCTAGTGGTCAGGCTCCTGGGTCACCCTACAGTGAGCACCGCACACGCATGCTGCAGCACATCAGGGGGGGGCAGGGACTCCCCAGGGAGCGGACGGTCGGAGTACTGCCCGATCCCAGGGGACAACTGTCACCCAGACAGATGTTGTGCCTCTGGAAAAGATCAAACTAATGTTGCAGATGCAGATTCAGTGCCAGAATCTATAGGAGGGGGTATCAACAACATTCCATCACCTGGAGGAACAGCTGGAGGGGTGCAATCGCCTTCAGACACAGGAGACGTTGCCGACAATGCTTGGCACCCAGGCCAACACTGAAAGGGTGTTATCCGTGGTGGAAGGCCTAGGGTCAGAGGTCAGAGCCATGTGTCAGGGGATCCAAAGCTTGGGGCACACTGTGTTGTCCATGACTGAGGCGCAGGAGAGCAGAGCCCAGCTACAGGCGGACACACCCCGGGCGCAGATGGACGTTGCTGCGGCGCTCCAGAGCTTGACCCATTCACGAAGGGACATGGCTGAGGGCATTGAGAGCATTGGCCGGGCGCTGACTGACCTTAGCCAGTCACAGAGGGACATGTCGCAGTTACAGAGGGCTATGAACCATAGAATAGAATCATCGGAGCAGCAGGTTAGTTAGCAGTGTGTCCTCACGGTGCCGAGGACTTGGGTTCGAACCCGGTCCCAGGTCACTGTCCACGTGGAGTTTGTACATTCTCCCCGTTTTTGCGAGGGTCTGACCTCCACAACCCAAAGATGTGCAGGCTGGATGGACTGGCCATGATAAATTGCCCTTAATTAGAAAAAAATAATTGGGTACTCTTAAATTTATTAAAAAGAAGAATAGAATCATAGAATCCCTGCAGTGCAGAAGGAGTCTGTTCGGCCCATTGGGTCTGCACCAACCCTTCGAATGCGCACTCTGCCAATTTACGAATGTCCACCCTGCCCTATCCCTGTAATCCAATCACCTAACCTGAATATCCAGGGGCAATTTGGTGACTTAATTAAGGCATACAAAATGATCAGAGGATTAGATAATGTGGACAGTGAGAGCCTTTTTCCTCGGCTGGTGATGGCTAGCATGAGGGGACATAGCTTTAAATTGAGGGGAGATAGAGATCGGACAGATGTCAGAGGTAGGTTCTTTACTCAGAGAGTAGTAAGGGCGTGGAATGCCCTGCCTACAACAGTAGTGGACTCGCCAACACTAAACACATTGAAATGGTCATTGGATAGACATATGGATGATAAGGGAATAGTGCAGATGGGCTTTAGAGTGGGTTCACAGGTCGGCGCAACATCAAGGGCCGAAGGGCCTGTACTGCACTGTAATGTTCTATGTTGACACTGTCCGAGTGTGATGGAGATAGATTCACACAGCGAGTGGTTAGAAACACACTGTCTGAGAGTGTGGTGGAGACAGATTCACACAGTGAGTGGTTAGGATCTGGAACACCGTGTCTGAGAGTGTGTGGAGACAGATTCACACAGCGAGTGGTTAGGATGTGGAACATACTTAGGATCTGGAACGTACTATCTGAGAGTGTTGTGGAGACAGATTCACACAGTGAGTGGTTAGGATCTGGAACACCGTGTCTGAGAGTGTGTGGAGACAGATTCACACAGCGAGTGCTTAGGATGTGGAACATACTTAGGATCTGGAACGTACTATCTGAGAGTGTTGTGGAGACAGATTCACACAGCAAGTGGTTAGGATCTGGAACACCGTGTCTGAGAGTGTGTGGAGTCAGATTCACAGTTAATGGTTAGGATCTGGAACATCTGGAAAGGGTGCAGAGGAGATTTACCAGGATGTTGCCTGGTATGGAGGGAAGACCTTATGAGGAAAGGTTGAGGGACTTGAGGCTGTTTTTGTTCAGAGAGAAGAAAGTTAAGAGGTGACTTAATTAAGGCATACAAAATGATCAGAGGATTAGATAGTGTGGACAGTGAGAGCCTTTTTCCTCGGATGGTGATGGCTAGCATGAGGGGACATAGCTTTAAATTGAGGGGAGATAGATATCGGACAGATGTCAGAGGTAGGTTCTTTACTCAGAGTAGTAAGGACGTGGAATGTCCTGCCTGCAAAAGTAGTGGACTCGACCACATTAAGGGCATTTAAATGGTCATTGGATAGACATATGGATGATAAGGGAATAGTGCAGATGGGCTTTAGAGTTGTTTCACAGGTCGGCGCAACATCGAGGGCCGAAGGGCCTGTACTGCACTGTAATATTCTATGTTGACACTGCCTGAGAGCGTGGTGGAGACAGATTCACACAGCGAGTGGTTAGGATGCAGAACACACTGTCTGAGAGTGTGGTGGAGACAGATTCACACAGCGAGTGGTTAGGATCTGGAACGCACTGTCTGAGAGTGTGTGGAGACAGATTCACATAGCGAGCGGTTAGGATGTGGAACACACTGGCTGAGAGTGTGCTGGAGACAGATTCACACAGCGAGTGGTTAGGATCTGGAACGCACTGTCTGAGAGTGTGATGGAGACAGATTCACACAGCGAGTGGTTAGGATCTGGAACGTACTGCCCTCTGCCTTTATAGTATGTGTATTCTACCTGGTGATTGGCTGCGGTGTTTCTACATGTTGATTGGTCCCTGTGTATGTCCATCAGTGTGTGTCTGCACCATGATAAATTGGTATATATTATGACATCCCCCCCTTTTATTAAAAAAATGTTGATTTAGGCATGTGCTAATAAATAGTGTGGGTGTGTGGAGAATGTACCTAGCTACATGTGAGGTGCGAAGACATATGTACAAAGCCATATACAGGGAACAAGACTATTTACAGAGGAAGGTGCCTGGTGCAGATGACTACCATGAACTGGAACAACCAACGAATCTATTTACAAATCACTGGATAACGAATGCAACAACAAAGAATATGGGAAGAAGAACATTTCAAAAAATCCACATGTGTGCAGAGTTCATAAGTTCAGTCTCTGAGATGGGCGACGAACTCTGGTTGACCGCCTCAAGGGTGGGGCAATGGCTGGCGCTACAGGAGCAGGGGGGTCTGCAGCACCGTCAGGGGCAGACAGAGCGATCGGAAGCGCCACACAGTCCACGGCGGGATCAGTAGAAGAGCTGGTCGGAGGATCCCATGACGACCCTGGAACCAGGCGAAGAGCACGCCTGTTGCGGCGCCGAATGGATCTGAATCCATCCGGTAAGCGGACCAGGAAGGAGCGGGGGGCCACCTGCTTTAGAGCGACAGCAGACGCAGACCAGCCACCATCCGGGAGGTGGATGCGAACCTTGTCGCGTGGATGGATGTCGGGAAGGTCAGCAGCCCGTGAGTCGTAGGAAGTTTTCTGCTGCAGTTGAGACATGTGCATGCGGTGGAGCACGGGGACATAATCGAGGTTGGGAGCAAGAATTGATGGCACCGTCGTTCTGAGGGTGCGATTCATTAGCAGCTGAGCAGGTGACAGGCCGGTGGAGAGCGGGGCAGAGCGATATGCCAGCAGGGCAAGATGGAAATCTGAGCGGCGGCCTTGCTGAGGAGCCACTTTACGATGTGGACCCCCTTTCCGCTTTCCCATTGGATTGGGGGTATAGGGAACTGGACGTCACGTACTGGAAATTGTAGTGTCGGGCGAAACCGGCCCATTCCTGGCTCGCAAAACAGGGGCCATTGTCCGACATGACCGTCAGCGGAATGCCATGTCGGGCAAATGTCTCCTTACACGCTCTGATCACAGCCGAGGATGTGAGGTCGTGCAGCCTGATGACCTCCGGGTAACTGGAGAAGTAGTCGATGATGATGACGTAGTCCGTGCCCAATGCATGGAACAAGTCGATGCCCACTTTGGTCCAAGGCGATGTGACGAGCTCATGGGCATCAGGGTCTCCCGTGGTTGGGCGGGCTGAAAACGCTGGCAGGTAGAGCAGTTGAGCACCACATTGGCGATGTCATCATTGATGTCCGGCCAGTAGACGGCCTCTCTGGCCCTGCGGCGACACTTCTCCATCCCTTAGTGTCCTTCATGGAGCTGCTCCATCACCAGATGGCGCATGCTTGTGGGACGACGATGCGATCCAATTTCAGGAGCACCCCGTCAACAACCGCCAGATCATCGCGGACATTGTAAAATTGCGGGCATTGGCCCTTGAGCCACCCATCCGACATTAGGCGCATCACCCGCTGCAGAAGTGGATCAGCTGCTGTCTCACGGCGAATGTGCATCAGTCGTGCATCCGTAGCTGGCAAATGAGAGGCTGCAAACTGGACATGAGCATCTATTTGGCAGATGAAGACGTCATGATCACACGGAGTTGTGATCGACCTTGAGAGAGCATCGGCAATGGCAAGGTCTTTGCCAGGGGTATAGATCAGTTGAAAGTCGTACCTGCGCAGCTTGAGTAAGATACGCTGGAGGCCATATCATTCAGGTCGTTCTTGATAATATTTACAAGGGGACGGTGGTCTGTTTCAACCGTGAACTGCGGAAGCCCATAGACGTAGTCATGGAACTTCACGACTCTGGTGAGAAGGCCGAGACACTCTTTCTCGATTTGCGCATAGCGCTGCTCTGTTGGAGTCATCGCCCGCGACGCATACGCAACGGGGGCCCATGACGAGGCCTCGTCTTATTGCAGGAGCACGGCACCAATGCCCGACTGACTGGCATCTGTGGAGATTTTGGTCTCTTCTGTCGGGTTGAGAAAAGCCAACACTGGGGCCGTGGAAAGCTTGGCCTTCAGCTCCTGCCGTTTACGCTCGTGAACAGGGAGCCATTGGAAACCTGTGGTTTTGCGAATCAGGTCTCTGAGGGCTGTGGTGTGTGAAGCAAGATTTGGGGTGAACTTGAGGAAGTTCACCATCCCCAGGAACTGGAGAGCCGCTTTCTTGTCCTCCGGCATCTTCATGGACCTGATTGCTGCAATCTTGTCCTCGTCCGGATGCACCCCCGGTGGGAGATGTGATCCCCCAGAAACTTGATACTTGACTGGCCGAAGGAGCACTTGGCCCTATTGAGGCGGAGGCCGTGTTCGTGGATGCGCCTGAAGGCGGGCGATGTGTTCCTGCGGGGTGGATGACCAGACGATAATATCGTCGACACAGACCCGGACGCCGTCGATCCCCTCCATCACCTGCTTCACGATCTGGTGGAAGACTTCGGACGCAGAGATGATGCCAAACGGCATCCGGTTGTAGCAGAACCTGCCAAAGGGTGTGTTGAACGTACACAGCTTCCTGCTTGACTCATCTAGTTCGATCTGCCAGAAGCCCTTCGAGGCATCCAGTTTTGAGAATAGTTTGGCGTGGGCCATCTCGGACGTGAGCTCCTCCCGTTTCAGAATCGGGTAGTGCTCCCACATGATATTCTGATTTAAATCTTTAGGATTAATACAGATCCGCAGCTCGCCGGACGGCTTCTTGACACAGACCATGGAGCTTACCCAGTCTGTGGGTTCCGTGACACCTAGAGATGACTCCTTGGTCCTGGAGGTCCTACGCTGTTGCTTGGGGCGGTCCTTGAGGTGCGTGAATGACAGGCGTGGCGTTGGGCTTGAGTAAGATTTTGTACGTGTAAGGGAGCGTGCCCATGCCTTCGAGAACATCATGGTATTGTTGGATGATGGAGTCGAGCTGCACCCTGAAGTCTGTGTCAGAGGATGCAGGTGTATCACTTGAAGAGAGAGTGTACTCTCTGCACTAAGTGGAGCAGCTTGCATGCCTGCGCACTAAGCAAGGAGGCTTTTGAGGCAGCAACAATCTCGAACGGGAGAATGACTGTGTGAGCACGATGTGTCACCTCAAGGCGGCAGGAGCCGCTGGCGGCAATGGCATTGCCATTGTAGTCGACCAATTTACACGCGGATGGCAGGAAGCAGGCTGTACGCAGAGCTTGCGGAAATCAGATGACGCAATGAGATTGGCAGAAGCGCCAGTGTCCAGGCGGAACCTGACAGGGGACCGGTTGACCGTAAGGGTGGCACACCACTCATCATCCTGGCTGACGCTGTGGACGCGGACAGGTTCAGTGCCACGCTTGGGGGACATCCTGTTGGTAGTAATGACGCTGATTTGGAATGGGACCTGTGGGTCATTGCAGGCATAGTCGGAATCGAGGTGTCGAGTAGGTTCATTGATGGCAGGCTGGATAGCCCTGACGTCTCTGTGGGGCTGGGTGGACCTTCGAAAAGCAGCAGGCAGGGAAGATCTGCACATTGCAGCGTAGTGGCCTCGTTCGCCACACTGCAGGCAGCGTCGAGACTTTGCCGGACTGTGCCACTTTAAGTGGGTGGAGCCGCAGTTGCCGCACGCCGGAGCGTCGGGACGTTCATCGCGCCACCGCGCATGCGCGGGGCGATCCAGCGTAGCGCGCACTTGCGCGAAGCGTCCGTGACGTCAGCGCGCTCGCTGCATGTGGGCGTGGGAATCCGCAAAAAACGCGGGAAATGGCCGCCATCATTCAGGTCCAGAGCCTGAAGAGATTTTATCATCTGGACCCGTTCTGCCTCGTAAGGGGCTTGCCGCGCCGTTTCAGCAGCCTGGATGCATGAGTAGCTCGTGGAGGCATGTTTGTGAAGCACACAGGTCTCAATGGCCGTGGAGAGAGTGAGCTGCTTTACTTTTAGTAGCTGCTGGCACAGGGGCTCAGATTGAACACCAAAAACAATGGTGTATGGAGTCAGAGGTGGACCCATAGTTGCAGGACTGCGCAAGGACGCGGAGGTGGGTAATGAAGGACTGGAAAGGCTCGTCCTTACCCTGAGTTCGCTGCTGGAACATGTAGCTCTTGAAGCTCTCGTTGACCTCGACCGCGCAGTGGCTGTCGAACTTCAGAATTATGGTCTTGAGCTTCGATTTATCCTCCCCCCTTATAATGTGCAGAGCATGGTCACCAGCTGTGAAGAGGAAGAGAGCAATCTTACATGCGTCCGAGGCAGCTTCCAGGTCCCTGGCTTCGAGGTACAGCTGGAAGCGCTGTTTGAAAAGTTTCCAGTTGGAGCCCAGATTCCCTGCAATGCAGAGAGGCGGCGGCGGGCGAACGGAGTCCATTCTGTAGGATGGCTGGAGACTGGTGGAAGGCAGATCACTGAAGAGTAGGTCTCAGAAGTGCGAGCATTCCTCAACTCCTGGTATCATGATGTGTTGGCTTGTGTCGGCTGGAGAGATGAACAGACACTTCCAACACAGATGAAGGTTCAACTCAATTTAATTAACTACTTCTAATTAATTAACACACGATGACTGTGGGTCTAAATAATGCTAACTTGAACTAGAGACCTAAGCCTTGTCCGAACCAGTTGATTCTCTCAGCACGTGTTGTGAGTCCGTGCTGGGCTGAATACTGCTGTTGCAGAGAGCCAGTATTGAATAGATGGGCTAAATACCCTCCTGTGTTAAAACCATTCTACGATTCTCTTACACAAATGTATTTTTCATCTTCAGATTGGACGAGTAGATGTGGGAACAAATGAGGCTGAAGAATGCCTGATTCAAATAAAGTTCCAAGAAGTACTGACAGAAGTCGGCCCTCCAATAGACCTCATCGAGAACGAAGACACCCAGACCACCCCAGTGCTGAGAATAATCATTCGGGTCGACGTAGCAGAGAAGATCGGCGAGAACCCAGAGAGTCTCACCAAACCAAACCAAATCCTTCGAGGCAATCGTACCCTTCTAGTGAGAGGTATGTTGCATTTTATAGTTGTTTTCCATCCCATCATGTCATATGTCCTGTATTTTATTTAGGTTGTGTCTGCCTGTTGAAGTGGACATAAATAGAAAATTTCAATAAACTTTATTGTCACAAGTAGGCTTTCTAAAAATAAATTTAGAGTACCCTATTCATTTTTTCCAATTAAGGGGCAATTTAGCATGGCCAATTGATCTACGCTGCATATCTTTGGGTTGTGGGGGCAAAACCCAGACAAATAATCACAAGTAGGCTTACATTAACACTGCAATGAAGTTACTGTGAAAAGCCCCTAGTCGCCACATTCCGCCGCCTGTTCGGGTACACTGAGAGAGAATTCAGAATCTCCAAACTACCTAACAGCACATCTTTTGGGACTTTGGGGAGGAAACCGGAGCACCCGGAGGAAACCCACGCACACACTGGGAGAATGTCCAGACTCCGCACAGACCCAAGCCGGGAATCGAACCTGGGACCCTGGTGCTGTGAACAGTGCTAACCACTGTGCTACCATACAATGTTTGGTGACTCCCTGACGAGAGGGATCAATCTTACACGCCGCCAAATGCAGACTGTCTCATCATTTGCTATTTGTGGAACATGCTTTGCGCAAATTGATTGTCATTTTTGCTTCTATAAAAAAAATTCAAAAATGAACCACACTTTGTCAAGCCAACTAATTGTTCAGACGATGTGAAAGGTATTTTATGAATGCAAACTCTCTATTCTTGGAAGAGCACTTGAGTTACTGTTGGGACTAAAACTTAATTGAGGAAAGATCCTAATGCAGTAATTATTCACAATTTACATTGATGATTTGGAGTTGGGGACCAAGGGCAATGTGTCCAAGTTTGCAGACGACACTGAGGTGAGTGGTAAAGCAAAAAGTGCAGAGGATACCGGAAGTCTGCAGAGGGATTTGGATAGGTAAAGTGAATGGGCTAGGGTCTGGCAGCTGGAATACAATGTTGACAAATGTGAGGTTATCCATTTGGTAGGAATAACAGCAAAAGGGATTATTATTTAAATGATAAAATATTAAAACATGCTGCTGTGCAGAGAGACCTGGGTGTGCTAGTGCATGAGTCGCAAAAAGTTGGTTTACAGGTGATTAAGAAAGCGAATGGAATTTTGTCCTTCATTGCTAGAGGGATGGAGTTTAAGACTAGGGAGGTTATGCTGCAATTGTATAAGATGTTAGTGAGGCCACACCTGGAGTATTGTGTTCAGTTTTGGTCTCCTTACTTGAGAAAGGACGTACTGCCGCTGGAGGGTGTGCAGAGGAGATTCACTAGGTTAATCCCAGACCTGAAGGGGTTGGATTACGAGGAGAGGTTTAGTAGACTGGGACTGTACTCTTTGCAATTTAGAAGGATGAGGGGGGATCTTATAGAAACATATGAAATTATGAAGGGAATAGATAGGATAGATGCGGGCAGGTTGTTTCCACTGGCGGGTGAAAGCAGAACTAGGGGGCATAGCCTCAAAATAAGGGGAAGTAGATTTAGGACTGAGTTTAGGAGGAACTTCTTCACCCAAAGGGTTGTGAATCTATGGAATTCCTTGCCCAGTGAAGCAGTTAAGGCTCCTTCATTACATGTTTTTAAGGTAAAGATAGATAGTTTTTTGAAGAATAAAGGGATTAAGGGTTATGGTGTTCAGGCCGGAAAGTGGAGCTGAGTCCACAAAAGATCAGCCATGATCTAATTGAATGGCAGAGCAGATTCGAGGGGCCAGATGGCCTACTCCTGCTCGTAGCTCCTATGTTCTTATATCTGATCTCGATACCTTTCCCTTTCTGTCCAATAAGTCCCCCAAACTTTAGGGATGATTTTGCTAAAAGTGACGATTGTCTAGCTGTATGGAGAACGTGTTTGGAAATGAACCTTGGCAACTGAAGGTTTCAGCAGTCGTTCAAGCCTGGACGTTTTTGTACAATAATGTACATTGACTGTCTGTGCATTCAGCAAATTGGCTTTCCCCTCCTGCTTGGCTTCTTGGAAAGAATGCTGTCTGGTCAAAATTATTCTGGGGCAGTTTCAAAGATTGACGGCAATTTTTGTCTATTTGGGTTTTGACTATTTAAAAGTAAACTGTATATCAGGACCCATGCACATGCTCACTACAACACATGAGTATTAGAAAAGGCAGTGATCTAACCTGTGATGAACCAGGCACATCTTACCCACAAAAATAAACATTCAAGTGTCATTCAGAATTGAGATGGAATTAAAATATCCCGGGAAAGGGATTGGTCTACCGCAGCTGACGTTTGTTTTTAAAGAAAACGCAGGAGTGAATTTTTTAAAATGCAAATGAAAGATGAGATGGAAACAATTGTAAAGTATATATTGAAAGAGTTCATATAAAGTAACAACCCCACACACACAATACTGATGCACCGCAATATTGTATGGAATTATCCAGAAAGATGTGCCAAATTGGGCTGTTCAGTAATCGGACTCTTCCACAGGTGCAGGCACAGTAGGTGACCTACGTCCATGTAATAACCCTCACGAGAGGGTGACCCAATTGATCTCCCCATGGGGCCCATAGAATATGAGCTTCCCCACGGAGGAGTGGAGGCCTAGCAGCTGGAGCTCGTGAACCAGGTAGTTAAAAGCTGGCCCGGGCTGGGCGTGATAGGTAGGCCCGGCTGGGACCTATCTGCTGTATGCCGGGTTGCGGCCTTTACTTTTATTTGCCAAATTAAAACCTTCATTGTTTAACCCTCTTGGGAATCCTGAAGATATTGTAGTCCAGTTGTCAGTGTTGAATTTGTTATGAACCTTTGAAAACCGTTGAACGTTTGCTTGAGTTTAAAATGTCCTGTTACTGTAGGTATGATCCACAAGGAGAATCTTACTCCACACCACCAAGTTTGCGATTGCCACTATCACAGCCAAACAGCCGGCCACCTTCTTCATCACCACCTTATTACACCTCGGCATCACCAACTAGCACTCCTCCAAAAGAATCCTTTGGGAAAAAGTGCTCGTATTTGTGCTCCAGAAGAGGTATGCATAATGTAACTGATCTTGAATTAAATATTGCAGTGTGATTTTTTTTAAAAATTGATAAGCAAAACTCTTTTATCTTGGGATTAGAGAGAAGCGTGATGTAGCACAGTTTGTCAATGCCCGTTTTTCTGTGACACTGGCTTGCTGAAAATAGTACTTCCTGTTGATTAAATATTCATATGTTGGATGTTTGTAACACAGCAGTAATATTGGGTTTCATATTCTTAGCCGCATATTCTGACAATATAAAAGGATCACTCTCGATATTTCCATATTGCATAGGCCGGAATTCTCCGGCTCTTGGGATTCTCTATTCCCACCGGCAGCGTACCCCGGCTCTCAGGTTTCCAGCATTGTGAGGTGGCTTCGATGGGAAATCCCATTGACAAGCGGCAGGAGTAGAGGATTCTGAGGCAACTGCTCGGTCCAAGATCGCAAGAAACTACAGAGTGTGGTGAACTCGGCCCAGCGCATCACACAAGCTTGCCACCCTCCCATTTATTCTGTATACACCTCCCGCTGCCTCAGGAAGGCAGTCAGCATTGCCAGAGACCCCTCACACCCAAGCTTTGCCCTCTTCCAGACTCTTCCATCAGGCAGAAGATACAGAAGCCTGAAGACCCGCACATCCAGACATAGGAACAGCATCTTCCCCACGGCTACTTCCTCAACGACTCCCCCCTCGGACTGATCTGTTCCCTGTAAGAACACTATTCACAATGCCCTATGCTGCTCTTGCCCATGTATTTGCTTTGTTTGGCCCCTTGTTCTGCATTGTAATCAATCACTGTTTGTCGATGTACCATTTGTCAATGTTCTCTGTTGATTATTCTTTTGGCTATTCTGTATGTACTGTGTACGTTCCCTCGGCTGCAGAAAAATACTTTTTTTAAAACACATTTTATTCAAACTTGTATCAAAGTAGGTTACAGCAAATAAACACCCCGGGAAACATTCTTCCCAACAATCAACTATACAGTTTACACAGATTTTTCTCCTTTTTCACCCCGCTCCCCGTCACCCACCCCCCCCCTGCGATGAACAGCTCCTCAAACAAGGTCACAAACATCCCCCACCTTTTCTCAAACTCCCCTGCTGAGCCCCTTAACTCATACTTTATCTTCTCTAACCGCAGGAAGTCGTACAGGTCACCCAACCAAGCTGCTACCCCCGGTGGTGATGCCGACTGCCACTCCAGCAAAACTCGTCGCCGTGCAATCAGAGAGGAAGGGGAGGTCTTCCTCCCCTCCATGAGCTCCGGCTTCTCTGAAACCCCAACTATCGCCACCAAAGGTCCACTCCCTCCTCCACTATACTGGCTAAAACCGTGAACACACCCGCCCAGTATCTTCCCAATT
Source organism: Scyliorhinus canicula (assembly GCF_902713615.1). NCBI lineage: Eukaryota > Metazoa > Chordata > Chondrichthyes > Carcharhiniformes > Scyliorhinidae > Scyliorhinus > Scyliorhinus canicula. Next base: position 19,330,891 of record NC_052150.1, on the reverse strand, counting down.
TTTCACAACGCCAAAACATGTGCACATAATTCGCTGGCCCCCGCCCACACCTCTCTCACTCATCTGCTACCCCCTGAAAGAACCCACTCATTCTCGCCCGAGTCGTACGCACACTGTGCACCACCTTAAACTGTATCAGGCTCATCCTTGCACAAGAGAAGATCCCGTTTACCCTTCGCAGTGCCTCACTCTATACTCCCCAATTGATCTCCATTCCCAACTCCGCTTCCCATTTCTCCTTGATCTTCACCACCCGCTCAGAAAAATACTTTTCACTGTACTTCGTTACATGTGACAATAAATCAAATCAAATCAAATCTCGCCGCCAGCGAGCGACACGCTCCCGAGAAACAGGCGGCTGGCAGACCGGAGAATCCAGACCAATGTTTTGATCAGTATTACAGCTAAAACTCAATATTCCAATTCAAGGTAGTGTTACACCTGGGTTATCGCATGGCCTGTTCTTCAAAAGTGTATGATTTCTCGTTGCTTACTGAAATCTCCTTAAGCTCTGACTCCATTGCTGCCCTTGTCACTACCCTCTCGGCCTCTAACTGCGCCAACTGTGACTAAATGTATTCTTCGAGGTTCGATCATGTGACTTGCCCCCCATGCTCCAGCCGATCGTCGGCCAACACGTCCACCCTTGTGACGCACAGCATTCCTCCACCAACTGGAAAGCAAAAGGACGCATTGTCCAGTTGGATGATACTTGACTACTTTGACTTTATAGAATGTAGGGTTTCTCATCTGCAATAACCCGGTGTTGTCTGAGATGCTGCAACATTTGCCTTGCCATTCAGTGACGGCTATAAAAGGAAGTGGGAGAATTGGCATATTTCAGATTGAATGAACATCAACACTCCGATTTGCTGATTTGCCGGTGCAGTGATTTGACAAATCGTAAGACAGAAATTTGCATACAGTGTGTGACCTTGCGATGGAAGTGCCACCAGGAAGATCTGCCGCGCTTTTCACAGAACATTCACACGAAGGGAAGACGTCTCCTGCCCACACACACTGAAAACCAACCCACTTCTACCCACGCACACTGAAAACCAACCCACTTCTACCCACACGCACTGAAAACCAATCCACTTCTGCCCACACACACTGAAAACCAACCCACTTCTGCCCACACACACTGAAAACCAACCCACTTCTACCCACACACACTGAAAACCAACCCACTTCTGCCCACACGCACTGAAAACCAACCCACTTCTACCCACACACACTGAAAACCAACCCACTTCTGCCCACACACACTGAAAACCAACCCACTCCTGCCCACACACACTGAAAACCAACCCACTTCTACCCACACACACTGAAAACCAACCCACTTCTACCCACACACACTGAAAACCAACCCACTTCTACCCACACACACTGAAAACCAACCCACTTCTGCCCACACGCACTGAAAACCAACCCACTTCTACCCACACACACTGAAAACCAACCCACTTCTACCCACACACACTGAAAACTAACCCACTTCTACCCACACGCACTGAAAACCAACCCACTTCTACCCACACGCACTGAAAACCAACCCACTTCTACCCACACACACTGAAAACCAACCCACTTCTGCCCACACACACTGAAAACTAACCCACTTCTACCCACACACACTGAAAACTAACCCACTTCTACCCACACACACTGAAAACCAACCCACTTCTACCCACACGCACTGAAAACTAACCCACTTCTACCCACACGCACTGAAAACCAACCCACTTCTACCCACACGCACTGAAAACTAACCCACTTCTACCCACACACACTGAAAACTAACCCACTTCTACCCACACGCACTGAAAACCAACCCACTTCTACCCACATGCACTGAAAACCAACCCACTTCTACCCACACACACCGAAAACCAACCCACTTCTACCCACACACACTGAAAATCAACCCACTTCTACCCACACACACTGAAAACCAACCCACTTCTACCCACACACACTGAAAACCAACCCACTTCTGCCCACACGCACTGAAAACTAACCCACTTCTGCCCACACACACTGAAAACCAACCCACTTCTGCCCACACGCACTGAAAACCAACCCACTTCTACCCACACGCACTGAAAACCAACCCACTTCTACCCACACGCACTGAAAACCAACCCACTTCTACCCACACACACTGAAAACCAACCCACTTCTACCCACACACACTGAAAACCAACCCACTTCTACCCACACACACCGAAAACCAACCCACTTCTACCCACACGCACCGAAAACCAACCCACTTCTACCCACACGCACTGAAAACTAACCCACTTCTACCCACACACACTGAAAACTAACCCACTTCTACCCACACACACTGAAAACTAACCCACTTCTACCCACACGCACTGAAAACCAACCCACTTCTGCCCACACGCACTGAAAACTAACCCACTTCTACCCACACACACTGAAAACTAACCCACTTCTACCCACACGCACTGAAAACTAACCCACTTCTACCCACACGCACTGAAAACTAACCCACTTCTACCCACACGCACTGAAAACCAACCCACTTCTGCCCACACGCACTGAAAACCAACCCACTTCTGCCCACACGCACTGAAAACCAACCCACTTCTACCCACACACACCGAAAACCAACCCACTTCTACCCACACACACTGAAAACCAACCCACCTACATTTAGAAACTAATAGGAGTTAGCTTTAGGAAAATTGTGTGTGTGGGGTGGGGGGGATTTGTTGTTGACATGCATGATGTGGGTTGTCCTGGTCCGACACGCTATCCAGAAGTACACATGGATGTAGTGTTGCCAGAATCTGTTACCGGAGCAGAACAGTGTTATAGCTTCATCGAGGTCGACAGCATAGAAAAGGTCCTTCAGGGGCAGCACGGTGGCCTAGTGGTTAGCACAACCGCCTCACGGCGCTGAGGTCCCAGGTTCGATCCCAGCTCTGGGTCACTGTCCGTGTGGAGTTTGCACATTCTCCCCGTGTCTGCGTGGGTTTCGCCCCCACAACCCAAAAATGTGCAGAGTAGGTGGATTGGCCACGCTAAATTGCCCCTTAATTGGAAAAAATAATTGGGTAATCTAAATTTAAAAAAAAAGAAAAGGTCCTTCAGCCCATCGTGTCTGTGCTGCTCCAAAACTACCATCTCATTATCCTAATCCCTTTTTTCCAGCACTTGGCCCATAGCCTGATATGCCTTGGCATGACAAGTGCACATCTAAGTACTTCTTAAATGTCGAGGGTCTGTGCCTCCACCACCCTTTCAGTTCAGACAGTGAGTTCCAAATCCCACCACCCTCTGGGTGAAAAAAGATTTTCCTCACATCCCCCTCTAAACCTCCTGCCCCTCACCTTAAGTCTATGCCCCCTGGTCATTGATCCCACCCCACCCCCTACCATGGGGAAAAGTCTCTCCCTATCTACACCACTCATTATTTTATACATCTCAACATGTCCCCCCCCCCCTCAGTCTCCCCTGCTCCAAGGAAAACAACCCCAGTCTGTCCAATCTCTCTTCACAGCTAAACCCCTCCTGCCCCAGGCAACATCCTGGTAAATCTCCTCTGCTCCCTTCCCAGTGCTATCACATCCCTCCTATAATGTGGATTCCAGTGTTGAACTGAAGCACGGGTCGATCCCCAGTCAGAGGTTCACGGGGGATGTGCCTCAGCAAGGCATTCACTGGGCAGGCTGAGAAAAGTCAGAAGCGTAAGGAATCGAAGTTGTGAGGAGAAGCAGAGAGACGACCACAACCCCTGAAACTGTCCCGTGTTTTTAAGAGTCTGACGAGGACAGGATTGGAGATACAGGGGAGAAGATGATGCCAATGTTAATGAGCATGTGGTGATGCAGGGAGGCACAAAGGAGAAAAATAGGTAACCAGTAGAGATATAGTTATTAGAGAAATGGGAGACCATTTTTTTTTTTTGAGCCATGGTCACAGATTCTCAAAGGATTTACTGATGCCCTGCTTCGCGGAAGGTAGAATCATGGGGTGGGCTTTTTGCCCCTCCAGGGGTATTTTGCAGCAGCAGAGGTGGTCTCGCCACTGTCAATGGAGTTTCCCATTGTTGACACCCTCCGTTGCCGGGGAACCCATGGGTGCTCACTGTCAGCGGGACATCCCGACCATTTAATCGTACAGCCCAGAAGGAGGTTATTTAATAGTCTATTGTGGCTCTCATGGCTCTTTTGAAAGTGTGGGCAGCACAGTGTCACAGCGGTTAGCACTGCTGCCTCACAGTGCCAGGGACCCCGGTTCGATTCCGACCTCGGGTCACTGTCTGTGTGGAGTTTGCATGTTCTCCCCGTGCCGGCGTGGGGTTCCACTGGGCGCTCCAGTTTATTCCACAGTCCAAAGATGTGCAGGTGAGGCCGTGATATATTGCCCCTAGATTGGGGTTACGGGGATAGGGTGGGGGATTGGGCCCAGGTAGGCCTGCTCTTTGAGAGGGCCGGTGAAGACCTGATGGGCTGAATGCATTTTGAGATTGCAGAGACATTTTAACACTCTTGTAAGTCACCCCACTGCACACTTAGAAACTATTGTTATCCCTGTATTGCTCTGATATGTAAAATATACAACACACGACATTTGCACAGAGTACCGCATTTACGTTAAAGGAAAGAAAGACTTGTACAGATAACACATTTCACAAGCATTGGATGTTTTCAAGCACTTTACAGCAATGAGGTATGAAGTGTAGTCGCTGCGGTAATGTAGGGAATTTGGCAGCCAATTTGTGCGCAGCAAGTTTCCACAATGTGATCATGACCAGCTAACCTGGCTTTCTGCTGTTGGTTTGAAGGATAAATATTGGGCCAGAGATAACGTTCCTTATTATTCTTTGGAATAATGCCATGGGAATCTTCTACCTTCGCCTAAGCAGGCAGGTTCTTGGTTTTAATGTCTTATCTGAAAGATGGCACCTCCAACGATGCAGCACTTCCTCAGTCTTGCCCTCCAACCCGGAACCTTGTCATTCGGAGACAAACATGCTATTAACCTAGTCTCGGATCACACAGCTTAACTTAGTAAGGTTGGCAGCCCTGTTAGTTGCATGTCTTTGCTCGTGATTTCTTCCTTAAACCAATAAATGCAGCCATGTCGAGAAAATGGATTGAAGAACAGAAAATGCTGCAGAGTTGACGCAGTGGGGAGCGATTAGGTACCTGCAGGTTCGGGATTTCGCAAGAAAGGTTTCCCCGACCTTCCTGACAGCGCTGGCCTCTTCGTTGCTGGGGGCGGTGCTGTCAGCGGGAGGGCTGAGTAGGAGGAGGTGGGACGGGGGGGGTTGTGTCGGCGATTCATGGGAGGATTCAGGAGGAGGACAGGGTGTCTATGGAGGGGATTAAGGGAAAGGAGGAGCTGGGGGCGATGGTGGAAGAGGGAGTGTGGTGCGAAGGGGCGGCGGAGGGTGAATGCCTCGACCTCGTGTGTGAGGCTGGGGCTGATACAGCTGAAAATCGTACATAGGGTGCACCACACAAAATCTAATATGAGCCGGCTATTTGGGGGGGGAGTGGATGATGTCTGTGGGAGGGGTCCCGCACAAAGCACGTTCATATGTTTTGCCCCTGCCCGAAGCTGGAAATGTTTTGGAGGTTCAGTACCATATCCGGGGGGGGGGGAGAGGTCTTGCACAGGATGTGGAGCCCGGTCCCCTAGAAGCCATTTTCGGGGTGTCGGACCAGCCCGATTTGCAGGCGGAAGCGGGGACGGATATTTTAGTCTTCGCGTCACTGATTGCTCGTAGGTGGGTCCTTTTGGGGTAGAGGTCAGTCTCTCCATGCCTTGCCTCAGTGTGGCAGAGGGAGCTGCTGGAGCTTTTGACCCTGGAGAAGGTGAAGTTTGAGCTGAGGGGTGGAACGGAGGAGAGGTTCTACAATTCTTGGGAGTTTGTTTATTATGCACTCCCGGGAGTTGGTTACTGTTGACTGTTGAAAGGGTTGGGTTTGGGGGAGGTTGTTTCCTTTTTTTATATTGTTGGGGTTGTTTTTGTTTCTTCTTTGTATTGGGAAAATTATGAAAATATGGCGAATAAAAATATTTTTTGAAAAAGCAAATGGTGCAGACGGTCAGCGAGTATGTGTGACAGGAGAAAGGGAGTGAATGGCTGGGACTTTACAGCCCTGCTGTGTTGGGACCCCCTGTGTGTGTGTGTGTGTGTGTGTGCGGGTGGGGGTGGGGGGAGAATGTGGTGGGCTAGCCAAAAGTCCATTCGCCTTCATCGGGAGCACACGATCCCAACGATGGGCGGAGCACGAACATCCCGACTAATATTTGGGGGCTATGGCTTTTTTTAAAACTGGAAATGTTGGAGATGTAATCAGATGCAGAGGAGGGGAAAGTGATAGGGTGGAAGGCAGGAGAGACTAAGTAATAAATGGGATAATGGTACAATGCAAAATGGTACAATTACAATTGTAATGGAATGAGGAACAAAAGATGGATCTTGGGGGATTGTAAACGGCAACAGCAGAGCATTTAACAGCTGCTGTCTGAAGAATTGGAGGCCCAGATTATGACCTGTAATTTATGAACTCCTTGTCGAGGACAGAAAAATGTGTGTTGCCCAGGAGCGAGACGTGTGGAAAATCCCGCCCGTGGACTTCGAAGAAATTAAAAATGTATTTGGGGCAGCGCGGTGGCACAGTGGTTAGCACTGTTGCCTCTCAGCTCCAGGGAAACCAGGTTCAATTCTGCCCTTGGGTGGCTATCTGTGTGGAGTCGGCACTTCCTCCCTGTGTCTGCGTGGGTTTCCTCCAGGTGCTCCGGTTTCCTCCCACAGTCCAAAGACGTGCAGGTTTGTTGGATTGGCCATGCTAAATTGCCCCTTAGTGTCCAAACGTTAGGTGGGGTTACGGGATAAGATGAGGTCACGGGATAGGGTGGGAACGTGGGTCGAAGTAGGGTGCTCTTTCAGAGGGTCGTGTAGACTTGATGGGCCGAATGGCTTTCTTCCGCACTAGAGATTAACTAAAAGTAAAATGGTACAAGCAGCGAAAGGATACAGTTCATGTTTTGTTGTGTTGCACAGAAATTGACTTTGAAGTTTCTATTGGACTGTGTCCATATCTGCCCTTCAGAAACTGCAACAACCAAACCAGTTTTAACCAGCAGTTTCAGGAAAGAGCCACACCCTTTAAAGCATTTTTTTTGCAAGATGCATAGCAGGTATGAGTTGTCACTGTACTGAAACCAGTGTTGTAAGTTTCGACCATAGAACCCAGGGCTAGGCAACAGCTATTACGTTGTTGCATACGCATGTGATGTTGTTTCTCTGTCCATGCTCCTTAACAACAAATCATAGATGTCTGCTGACTTGAACTTCTTCCCCCCCCCCCCCCCCCCCCCCCCACCACCACCACCAGGCAAAGCAAACTTTATCTGAGAGAATACAGGAGATTTATTCTTAATCTTTTTGGGAAAATTATGAATTGTGAAAGAATTGCAAATTCTCATATGGGGAGTGGTGTGCAGAGGACATTTCTCCCACCTGATCCCACAGGAATTGTGTCAGATGTGCTTGCTGAAAGGCCCATGATGGGACGTTTGAGTTAGGTACCCAAAGTCAAGGCTTCCTTACTATTTCCCGTACGGTATTGGACGTCTAGCTTTCTGGAATTTGGCGATTTCTGTTCAGACAAGATTAACCAGGGACTAAATGATCTGTTTGTTATGGAACGAGGTGCTCTGCAACTCGACAGATTATCCGTTGTGTGATCCGAACTGCATTCCAGACTATTTATGGGGATATGTTTTTGTTGCTCAACATTGTGCTGGCAGCTTCCACAATAGCAGAGAAAGCTCAAAGTACCAACCCGCTATCTATTTCACCAGCGCATGAAATCTGCTACACGTGCACAGAGCTCGAGAACAGGTGGTCAACCATACCGCAGCAACTTTTAAATAACTTGAAAGAAAAAACAACAGACTACTTTGTAACTTTTAACCAGCACTGTGCGTTACTGGAGTATCACTATTTAATCTTCGTGCAAGAGATCTTATAATTAGCCACCCACCTCCTAAATCCATTTGAGGTTTGAGTGCAGGCGAATAAGCTTATTAAGACTCACTGCATTTCAGTCTTTCAAATCTCTGCAGCTTGCAAGTCAGAGAAAATGCGACTCCGTGGTGCTGCTTGCTGAAGCCTGAATTTCTTTTCCATTTGCTTTGCAGGATTCAACGACGTTATAAATTGTTTATTGTATTTGTACATGCCGTAGCTTTGTTTCCTGGTGGATTAGCTGTCATCGTGTGGTGCTACGTGAGGTGTTTTTGCTTTGTTCAGATTGCACCCATGACATTTTCAGCCTCTGCTTTCACGTTGTCTGACCTCGTACAGCGTCTGCCTTTGCTGAAGTGCTGGAGGAGAATTGGCTCACCTACAGTGTTGCTTTTTCTTCCCCCAATCTGAATACTTAATTCCCACTCAAAAATAGGCGATAAATCGTGAAATTACAAGAGCTGCAGCAGGTATTAACTTAAAAAGTTCAGACATGCACTGCTACCTCACGGCACAAAGGTCCCAGGATCGATCCCGGCTCTGGGTCACTGTCCATGCAGATTTTGCAGATTCTCCCCGTGTTTGAGTGGGTTTTGCCCCCACAACCCAAACAATGTGCAGGGTAGGTGGATTGGCCACGCTAAAATTACCCCTTGATTGGAAAAAATTAATTGGGTACTCTAAATTTATATTACAAAAAGTTCAGACGTCAGGTTGCTTCATGACACATGGTGAGAATGGGACAGAACCTCCTGTGCTCTCATTCTTACAGACCCCTGCTGATTATTGCTCTTAACTGCTGTATGGTTGTTAAAACCTGAACCAGAGCCATGGGGTTGGAGCAATCCGCCTCCCCGTGAGTCTCGATGAATACAAGCACCTCCCTCCACTCCCCGGCCAGGTATGGAACCGAAAAAGCAGACCCGGCTGCGATCTGATGTACATTGTGATGTGTTGGGCAGGCTGGTCGATGTGGACTGCACTTGATGCAGTGTAGTGAGAGACAGACTTCCTACACTTGATAAGATGCAACACGATTTTATTTAACATCTAAACTATTATACATGTTCAACTGTGGGTTGACACTATGCTGACTTGACTGGAGACCTGCTACTAGCCTGACCAGACTTTCTAGCTACCACATGGTGTCTGCACTGGCTAGCTCATGGACTCTGACTGTCTCAGTGGCTGGGTCCAGAGAGAGCAGGAAACCTGGTGCCCTCTGGCTTTATAGTGGTCGTGTCCTGTCTGGTGATTGGCAGCTCTGTGCTGTGGGCTTACTGGTCATCCTGTGTGTCAATCACTGCCTGTCTGCACTCCATTATATACATGGATGTATATTATGACACATTGTAAATATAATTGCTCTGCAATAAACCAAGTTTTACTAACTCGGTCTGGACCCGTTTGTTGCCGACAAAAGTGGTCACATATAATTGGCACCTTAAGTCATTGATTGTGAAGAATTGGTCTTGCTTAACTTATTTGAGTGCAATGTGAGAAAGCAGACAGGCACAACCCAATTGCACAGAACATGACCAATTTTTAACGTTGTGTTGCCTGTAAGGCAAATGAAAAGTTCCCCTGCTGAATAAGTCATAACTGCCCACTCGACGTAGGTTTTTCACACTGGTTTAGGTTTTCGAAGATTTTTAATGGTGCTTACTGGTTTTCCCAAACTAGATGTCAGGGTACACTAATGAAGAGACATCAAAGTTTGAGATTGTTTGCCTCAGTGTTGGTTAGTCCATCTTGCTGTCAAACAAAAAGAATGAGACCCGAATAATGTGGCTGGGACCTCAATTACAGCAAAAGTTGCTGGTTCTGTGCGCACTGTCTGAGCATTTGTGTGTTCATGAGGAGCTGGGAGTTATTAATAATAATAATAACAAGCTTTTATTGTCACAAGCAAGCTTACATTAACACTGCAATGAAGTTACTGTGAAAATCCCCTAGTCGCCACATTCCGGCGCCTGTTCGGGTACACAGGGAGAATTCAGAATTCTCAGCTGGTACGGGATTTGAATCCACATTGCTGGCCTTGTTCTGCATCACAAACCAGCTGTCTAGCCCACTGAGCTAAACCAGCCTGTGCATTGTTTTCCTGGGAGAAGAGAAGATTTTTTTTTCTCTTTTAAATTTTAGAGTATCCAATTCATTTTTTTCCAATTAAGGGGCAATTTTAGCGCGGCCAATCCACCTACCCTGCACATCTTTTGTGTTGTGGGAGGCGAAACCCACGCAAACGCGGGGAGAATGTGCAACCTCCACACGGACAGTGACCCAGAGCCGGGATCGAACCTGGGACCTCGACGCCGTGAGGCAACCGTGCTAACCACTGCACCACCGTGCGCCCCTGGAGAAGAGAAAATTAAGAGATTTGACAGAGGAACCTGGACAGACGAGATAGAGAGGAAGTGTTTCTGCTGCCGGAAGGATTGGGAGTGAGAGGATACTCAACCTGTTGGCCATGTTGTGAATGCACTGCTGCCTCACGGCACCAAGGATCTGGGTTCGATTCCGGCCCTGGGTCACCGTCCGTGCGGATTTTGAACATTCTCCCTGTGTCTGCGTGGATCTCACCCCCGCAACCCAAAGATGTGCAGGGTAGGTAGATTGGCCATTCTAAATTGCCCCTTAATTGGATACGTTCTTTTTATTTAAAAAAGTGACTGCACGTCACTTGCCCATTTAGCCTTGGGGTGGGACTTGAACCTGGATCTTCTGGTTCAGAGACCGGGATGCTGCCCGTTGTGCCTGAGAGTGCACTGGTGGTAAATTCAACCCGTGGCCTTGAAAAGGAAATTAGATAATTACCTGAAAAGGAAAAATTTGCAGGGCCCTGGGGGGAAAAAGCAGGAGTTTGGGGCAACCGGGTGACTGGCTCCTATGTTGTGTGGAAGCCCTCTTCGGACCCACGGATGGCGAATTTGATTTTCTCCATTCTGCAGCGCTGCTGACCGCCAGCCGAGCAGGATGCTTCGGCGGGTGATCAGGGAGGTAAAGGTGAGGGCATTGACCCCCCCTCCCCAGGAAGAGATCTGGGTAAATTCTGATTCTGGTTGGGCTGATGACTTGTTTCTGTGCGGTAGCTTCAGTGGAATTCCTGGCTTCCTCTCCCAAGTTGTTTCAAGGCCTGGAGGAGATACTGGATAGGCACCTATGACCATCGTACCCCAAAGTCCTTGAAAACACTGGCTCATTAATCACACACATGCAATGTAAAGAACCAACACCTCAGGAGTGACTCAACAGCAGAAGTTCTTGACTTTGACCCCTTGAAGATAGTTGACAGCCTTCAGCCGAATCCGTACTGGACATGGATGACATGGTCACCTGCTCCACAAGTGGAAGGTGAGGGATGACCCAAAGTGTGATCGTGGCCATAAGTCCCAGACCAGGGAATACATCCCATCAACGAGCCTGCTCAGATCTATTGTGGGAGGCACCTCGTTCCTCCAACGAATGGATATTCAAACGAGACATCGCCTGTAAGGAAAGTGGTAATTGTATTAATCATAGTGGAGAAGGACACGCGATAAGGAAGATGATGATGGGCTACATTCTGTACATTTCTTGCATGAAAGCCTACCAGTCTTGGTAAAAACGATAAACATCAACAAAAGTAGATTTATACCTGTCTATCGGGTCCTCTCACGGAAAGAGTTGACTTGGTAGGCATTTTGTGTCAATTGTGGATTGTACTGATTTCACAGGAAAAGCCACATTGATAATAGCCATCACGCTCTGGACTCTCTTTAAGCACTGGTGGTGAGAGGGCTGTTAGTATCTGTTTGCAATGTGATGGGAGTTGAAGGGACAGGTCAGATTAGAAGCTACCATGGGCCTTCACAATGATGGCAAAGCAACCAAGATGTCTTAAGAATTGCAACTGCAATTCCACAAGGACAATGCTGAGCATTCTTTGAGTGTAACCTGAACTAGGCTCATGAACTGGATTACTGGACTATAACCAACGTTTAACAGTTGTTACAAACCTGGGCTTGCTCGGCAGGTAAGGCAGCATGTGGAAGATAAGTTAATGTTGTCAACATGGACTGTTTGTCAGGACTGTTTTTGTGAAGGTTGGTGCCTAAAATGTTAAACTTGTTTGTTCGTCCGCTCTCACCATGGATTCTTCCTGACCCTCTTGAGTATTTTCAGCATTTTTTAATTAATTGTTTTGGATTTCCAACATAATTCTTTTTCAAATTTTTAGCATTTTAACAGATTACAAAACAAGACAAAAACATCACATCCCCAAATACAATAAACCCTGCACCAACCCTGCCCCCCAACCCTCTCCACAGCTGACAGCAACTAGCTCTCCTAAATGCAAAATAAACAACCACTATCTCTTGTGGGACCCCTCATCTGCCCCCTTAGGGCAAATTTCACCTTCTCAAGATGTAAGAACTCCATTAGATTCCCCAAGCCACTCCAAGGTACAGGGTGGAGAAGCTGACCTCCACCCCAACAGAACCTGCCTGCGAGCAGTCAACGCGGCGAAGACTAAAACATCTGCCCCCACTCCAGAGTGCAGCTCCGGCAAATCCGACACCCTGAATATGGCTCCAAATCCACGTGCAGGATCGCCGACATGGTGCTGAAAAACACCGCCCAAAATTTCTCCCAACTTTGGGCAGGACCAGAACATGCGCACGTGATTAGCCCCTCCCACACCATTCGCAGGTATCCTCTACCCCCTCAAACAGTCGGCTCATCCTTCACTTTGTCAAATGTACCCCGTGCACCATCTTCAACTGTATCAATCTCAACCCCAGCATCTCACACCACAGTCCCTCCTCCAGCATCATCCCCAACTCCTCCTCCAAGTTGGCATTAAGCAACTCATTAGCCACCTTATCCTCCCCCAAAATCCTCCCATAAATCCCCAAAACGACCCACCCTCCAACCCATTACCGACAGCCCCATCTCCAACAACGAGGAGGCATGCGCGATCGGAAAGGTCGGAAAAACCTTTCCAGCAAAGTCCCGCACCTGCATATACCGAAAACCACCCTCACGCAGAAACACAAACCTCCCCCTCAACTCCTCCAAGCTTGCGAACCGCCCCTCCAAAAATAAATCCTTCATCCCTTTCACCTCCCTCTCTTCCCATCCCCGAAACCTCCCATCCATTCTCCCCAGCTCAAATCCATGATTTCCTCGGATTGGTGGATTTCTAACACCTGAAGTTTTTTTTTATTGCGTGTCCCAGTCTCGAGCGAAATTGTTCCATTAAAAACAAAATGAATCTGTAGGTCGGGTAACCAATATACGTGATAAAAGCGATCAAAATATCTGGATCCTTTAGTTATCGTCTTAGAATATCAAAAATACAAAACACGTAGAAGAAAATCATGCATTTTAAATGTGTGACATTTACACCATGATATTGTTGCCTGAACGATGAGCGTACCTTTTTAAAATCATATTGAGGATCTAATCTTTTTTGTAATTTCAAGTCGCTGTGTGGTGTAGCATGTATAATTAAGTATTTTAACTGTGTATAATGCAGCCTAGTTGTGCACACAGTAGTCCTCCATTATATCCTCTATCGGTCTGCTGTGTTGAGGTTTTGGACTGAGTGTGCTGCGCTTTGCCATTAACAAACTTCCTCAATCTGCTTGTTGCAGGATTGTTGCAGATGGTTGAAATCATTCTGAACCTGGTGGTGCTGATCTGTGCTGCCGCAACCCAAAGTGCCTCGGCTGGCTTTGATAGTATTGGAGGCTTCGGGAGTGCCTATTATTACAACATGGGCTATGCCAACAGTGGATTTTTAAATCACGAAATACAGCAGATTGGTGAACTAGACGTCCTGTACAACAAGATGAAATCGGCCACTGTGTACTGTGCAGTGGGGCTGAGCGTTATTCTGTTTGCTTTTGCCGTGGCCTTTCTTGTTGGTGGATGGGTAACGCAGCACAACAGATCCTCCATGCAGCCCGGCACGCTCTCCAGCTTCCTGATTGTGGAATGTGTAGCCAAGGCGCTTTCAGCTGTGGCTTACATCATAGGAGTGGCGTTGTACCTTCACTTCATTCATAAAATTAATGCCACCGACATGTGCAAACGGAGGGAGTCGCTCTACAATCGGCACGGCTACAGCTCGGTGAAATGCGCCATACTAGGCACAGAGGTCGCAGTTTCCATCTTTGCGGTGCTGCTGATCGTCGTTTACATTGCCGGGGTGGTGTTTGCCACCCTGGCTTACCGACAGATGCGGGCTACGCAAACAGAATATACTAAATCTCCAGGGGCCTCTACTGTGCACAGGCATGCCACGACTCCCGAGATGGTGCCAATGAAACCTGACCTTTCATATATATAACCATGAATCTGGGGCGAGGATGATATTTCAAGAATACAAATCGCAAAGTATTTACCTGATTTTACCACCAGGGTCTTTAGCAACCTATAGTCAGCTTAAGAAACAAAATAATTGTCCATTCTGTCAGTCTTTGGGTTAGAGAATACTGTAACTCAATGACGCTAATTTTGTGGCATAATATTTGGCGTATGAATGTAGAAAAGCATCATGTCTGTGCATTCTGAAACTGTAAATCAGTTAAATCCCTACCTGGAATATTGCAGGTGCTACCCGAGGCATAAATAATGGATTCACTTGAACTTCATCCACAGGCTTAATTTTGACTTTGGAGATCTGTTAATTCTGTACTGACAGTCTCATCGTAGCACAGAACTTGAATACTTACTGAGAGGAGAGACGGGTTGCTGAAGCGTCTCCTTTTGCACTCTTCAGGATTAATGCAAGACGACCAAATTTCAGACCAACCCAACAATTTGTACGACAGAGGAAAAGGGTGTTGATTGGTTGGCAAGTGGTTAGTCGAGGTGTTGCCATGGAGAAAGCAATGGGGAACACCATCTGGGAGCTTCAGGAGCTGTAGATCCCCATTGCTTTCCTCCTGTAGTATAAATTGTTGTGATCGTTTTGAAATTTGGTATTCTTGCATTTGTCTCTTTCACCAATACCCATGAACCATTGAAGCATATGAAATGCAAGGACCGCTAAGACATGTACATGGGCAGGAGCAAGTTGGATATGTTTGGCTAATGCGAGAGAAGGGAAAGAAATCCACCACATCCATAATAGTTTGTCCTACAGTTTCATGAAAACTGGTAGCAGACTAATTAAAGACCATTCGCTGTCAATTGTCTTTAATTGGTAGCCTCTTCCTGAAATTAGATAGTGGGTCAGGTCTGATTTCCTGGCACTGTCACAGCCGGCAGGAATTGAAAATTAATGTACATTTTTTTATTTTTTGAAAAGTGAGTTCAATTTATACCAATTCCTGAGTACGCGATCCTAATTTGCCCGCTCATTAAGTCAACTGGTGACAGTCTGGCATCCATGTTGTGTGAAGTATGTGAAGAAGGGTCTGGCGCCTGTTTGAGGATTCTCCAGCAGGATGCATGGCCGATTCCGGTGGAGCATGCGCTGTACACGTTCCACCCAGATTTCCACAGACGTCTTCAAAATGGCCACAGGATAAATGGGGTTGTAATAATTCCAGGTGCAGAGGGGAATATTCCCCTCAGACCTACTGCAGACCACTGCCAGTCTACAATCAGCCCAGTTCTATCTCCTCCAAATGTTGTACCTTGTGGTGTGTAATCAGGGCGTGAAGCTTCCAGAGGGGCAAGGGGAATGAATCCTCAGTCACCCTTTGTTCCTCTAGTGATAATAGTTGTCCATTACTTACCCAGAGCCAAGTTTCATTCACCAGCTGCCTGGCTGCTCCTCCCTCGGCACTTCTCCTCACCTTGCTCTGCTCCTGGCTCTGCAGAGAATTCTGGATTCCATGCCTACCCCGTTCTCCAGTCTTCTCTTTCCCCTATCCCCAATCTCCCTTACTCCTAGTCTCTTCTTTGTCCTCTCTTCCTTTGCCAAAACCCCAAGCTGCTGACGGCCATTCCCTGGTCTCCTTCTTCTCTTTCCCTCAAGTCCCTGGATCCAACCCCCAGTTTCTGTCACACTCCTCTGACCACCATCCATTCTATTATCTTTCCGAGTCCCAATTTCCTGACCCCCTTCTCTCCCTCTTAGGAGCTGGAAGCTTTGCAAAGGGAGACTTGCTACAACACTCTGTGAGTCGAATGTTTGACACCCTGGTCTAAATAGTTGACGACCTCTGTGATAACCCTCACGAGGACCACAGGGGATCGCTGATTAATCTCACCGTGAGCTTCGTAGAATACGAGTTCCCATGGTGAGCGGGCGGAGGCGCGTCCAGTTGGAGCTCGTTAGCGGGACCTTTAAATGTAGCTCAGACCTGGACCAGCAGTTTCCGATAGTCTTGGGTTGGGACCTTTTGTTTGTGTGCCGGGGTAGTGATTTTAAACGAGTTTGGCTTTTCACCCTGCGCCTCCTGGAAATATCACAACCTCATTATCCTGATTGTCCACAATTGCAGTGATTCACTGTTGGGTGCTTTAGGTAAATAATTTGTCGGCCATGGCTCTCAGTTGGTTGCACGCTCCACTGTGAGTCAGAAAGTTCAAGTTCCACGTCAAGACTTAAGCACAAAAACCATGGCTGAACTGCTGTGCAGTACTGAGGTGGTGGAGGTGCCATTTTCCAGATGAGATATATTAAGCCAAGACCCTGTATGCCCCTTCATGGCGGGTGTAAAAGATCTCATGCCACCATTAGAAGAAGAAGATGTGAGTTCTCTGGTGTTCTAACCAATACTTTCCCCTCAATCACCATATTGTTACATTGCTGTTTGTGGGAAGTTGCAGTGTGCAGATCGGCGGCCATTTTTCCGACTGTGATTACACGTCAGAAATACTTAATGGCTGAAAAATGCTTTAAGGTGTCAAGGCGCCCTCTAAATGCAAATTATTTTGTGTGTTTTACATGGAACTGCAGCTCCATCATAATATAGTACGCCCTTTCAGACACTTTGTAAATAGAAGTTGAGGTTGACCATGATGTGCTTCAAAGGTTCTGCTCTTGAGACAGTGAGGCAGGTGAAATGGTTTCAGAACACATTTATCCAAGGGGAGGCGATGGGGTAGTGGTATTGTCACTGAATTAGTAATCCTGAGACCTGGGGGTAATGCTCTGGGGACCCAAGTTCGAATCCCACCATGGCAGATGGGGAAATTTGAATTTAATAATAATTTGGAATTAAAAATCTAATGATGACCATGAAACCATTGCTGATTGTCTGGTATACTGATGTATAATATGCTGTGTCTCCAGATCCACTCTTAACTCCCCCCCCCCCCCCCCCCCCCCCACTGAAATGCCACTCAGTTGAAGGGCAACAAATGTTCGCCAGTGACATCCACATCCCAAGATGGAATTTTAAAAAAAGATTACCCCACAGATGCTACATAAAGAGTAGTGATACAGACTGACACTTCACAATACTGAATTATAATCAGGTAACCAAACACAAAATGGTCAATTTGAATCCATCACTTGGGTTAAATAAAATTAGACGTATTGTGTTGATTCAAATCTCAATGTTTACATATGTACCGGGTGAAGCCTCTTGTATTGCTGCAAATTTTTTGATGTGGAAATGATTGAGATAACTCAATAACTAATTGATAGTTATTGAAGGGATGGTGTATATATATAGTTTTATGCATTTTGTAAAAGATGCTTTTCTGCTAAATAATTGAAGTTGGGATTTGTGAAGGAGCTAAGTTACAATTTGGATAGATTAGATACCGAACACTGATGCAGTCTTTGTATAGTTTTGCCTGAGTTTATGAGATTGTATTCCAGTGAAATTCCTATTTCTGACTGCAGACTTCTAAAACGAGCCCCTATGTGTAAAGATCATTAACCCACCGAAGGGGCACATGAACCTGACCACATGGGACAACACGGTGGCGCAGTTGTTAGCACTGCTGCCTCACGACGCTGAGGACCCGGGTCCGATACCGGCCCTGGGTCACTGTCCATGTGGAGCTTGCACATTCTCCCTGTGTCTGCGTGGGTTTCACCCCCACAACCCAAAGATGTGCAGGCTAGGCGGATTGGCCACACTAAATTGCCCCTTAATTGGGGAAAAAAAAAGAATTGGGTACTCTAAATTTAAAACAATTAAAAATAAAAATTCTCAAACATACATGGAGATTTGTTTTGACTCCCAGCCCATTGTTTAAAGTGGTGGAATATTCAATATGTGAAGCAACCTCTTAATAATTTCCGATGGCATTGTATAGTGTATCCTTTATTGCCATCATGTCTTTATGATTTCTGATATTTTACTTTATATCCTAAGCAGTTCCAAATTGTTTTGTGACACTGGGAGATTTAGTGCAGCAGCTGCCACACAGTGTCAGGGACCCGGGCTCAATTCTGGGCTTGGGTTACTGTCTGTGTGGAGTTTGCATGTTCTCTCTCCGGTGCTCCGGTTCCCTTCCACAGTAAAAAGATGTGCTGATTAGGTGGATTGGTCATGCGGATTGGTCCCTTAAGTGTCCAAAGATGTGTTGGATAGGTGGGGTTGTGGGGATTGGGCTCTTTCAGAGGATCGGGGCAGACTTGATGGGCTGAATGGCCTCCTACGGAATTGCAAGAGCCTTGATAATGATGTTTAAATAAAACACAAGAACACATTATGATAAATTGAAAATAAAAAGGACAAATTAAGTTAATTTGGGCATCAACCTTTTGAGGCAAGGTTAAACAAGCTTATTTTAACAGGCTTACTCAAAGGGCAGGAGGGGTGGAGATGATGGTGTAGTGGTAATGTAACTATGCTAGTAATCTGAAAGCTCTAAGGGACATGGGTTCAAACCTCAGTAAGGCAACCAGTGGAATTTAAATTCAATTTATAAAATCTGGAATTATAAAGTCAGTCTCCGTAATGGTGACCATAAAACAATCATTAAACCCGTCAGCGAAGGAAATCTGCTGTCCTTACCTGGTCTGGCCTACATGTGACTCTAGACCCACACAGCGATGAGGTTCTCTTAACTTCCCCCCACTGAAATGGCCGAGCAAACCACTCGGTTCAAGGGCAATTAGGGATGTGCAACAAATGCTGGCCCAGCCAACGACACCCACGTCCCAAGAACAAATTAACAAAAAAAATAACACCCCATAGATACTACCTACTACTTAATGAGTAGTGATATAATAGACAGATTCTTCACAATGCTGAATTATAATCAGACGACAAAATACAAAATGGTCAATTGGACATATTCTGTTGATTCAATAGGTTTGTGCATATTAATCACTTGCCTCTGTTTCAAATCTTAATGTTTACATATATACCAGTAGCCTCTCGTATTGCTGCAATTTTTTTGATGTGGAAATGATTGAACAAATTCCTATATAAGCTATTAGTAATTGAAGGGAACTAAAGTGCGATCAATTAGTTATTGAAGGGATGGTGTATATATAATCCCTCATTTTGTAAAATATGCTTTTCTGCTAAATAATTGAAGTTGGGATTTGTGAAGGAGCTAAGTTACAATTTGGATAGATTAGATACCGAACCCTGATGCAGTCTTTGTATAATTTTGCCTGAGTTCATGTGTAAAGGTCATTAACCCACTGAAGGGGCACATTTAACCTGACCACATGGGGCGGTACGGTGGGGCAGTGGTTATCACTGCTGCCTCACGGCGCTGAGGACCCGGGTTCGATCCCGGCCCTGGGTCACTGTCCGTGTGGAGTTTGCACATTCTCCCCGTGTGTGTGTGGGTCTCACCCCCACAACCCAAAGATGTGCAGGGTATGTGGATTGGCCACGCTAAATTGCCCCTTAATTGGAAAAATAAAGAATTGGTGATCATATAACAATCATTAAACCCATCTGGTTCACCTAATTATCTTTAGGGAAGGAAATCTGCCACCTTTACCCCAATCTGGTCCTCATGGGACTCCATATCCACAGCAATGTGTTGACTCTTAATTGCCCTCTGAAATGGCAGAACAAGTCACTCCGTTTAATTAGGGATGGGCACCGATGCCGATGATGCACGCGTAATTTAAAAAAAATGATTGATGACATTTTGAACGTGTATGTTTAGCAATGAACTAAGGAGATATTTCAGGCGTGCATTTATTTGGGTTAACCACGGGAACAAACTCAGTTAACAATATTGTCAAAGTCTTAAGATATGTTACTACCTTAAAGTCGATGTAGCTATTCTGTTTACATTCTTTAGCTTCATTTTTGCGTAGGTGAGATAATAATGATTTGGTGGCAAAAGGTATAAGGAAATGATGTATTTGTGATTGCTCTTTTGTTCTCAAGTATATTATTGTCTGTTCATGCAGGATTTTTCTGTACATTTAAACAAAGAGAAGTGTTTTGGAAAATTTACTGTTTCTCTAATGAAAATATTTGGCTTCCTCATTTGTAGCTTGCGTGTTTTGTACAATTGTAACACAATGTGAATTTACCTATGTAAGTTGAATTTGTGTACCGAAGGATACAAAAATGTTACTAGCTGTGCAGGCTATAAATGCTGAGGTGACCCTGAATAGATAACATAAATATCAGCCATTATTTCTACATGAAAATCTTGGGCAATCTAAAACAGAACATTCCCAAGGATGAAGATAATGGGCGGGATTCTCCAGCCCCTCAGCCGTGCTGTCCCTCGGCAGCGCGCCATTCGCTAGCAGCGAGATTCTCTCTTCCCGCCGCTTGTCAATGGGATTTCTTATTGAAGCCACCCTCCGCTGCCGGAAAACCCACGAGCAGGGGGTGCGCTGCCAGTTGGAAAAGAGACTCCCAATAGCCGGAGAATTTTTGAGTGGGGAGAGCTGACTGGCGGTGATTTAACCTGAGGGTCACCACACCTCAGGCGAGGGGTGAGGTTGAGAAGGTGGGGCCTTCATGAATATCCTCAGCTGGTACAGGAATTAAACCCAACTGTTTCCAACTGTTAGCTTCGCTCTGCATCATGAACCAGCTGACTAGCCAACTGAGCTAAAGCACCTCGTATGTAATGAGAGGTTACAGGTTTTCAACCTCAATTCCATAAGGAATAAGATGTCCATATTTGTGGTAGCTCTTACTTCTCATACCTGCCCAGCCTATCAAACCCAGTGGGCACTTGGCTTCTCATTTAGATCATTGAGGACTGTCGACGGTCTTGGGATATTTTGAGATTGATGTCTAGTTCTGTAAAGCTGCTGGGGAGGGGAAAGGATGAGTGGGTATCCATTACTGAATGTAACACATTCATGAAACACTTTCTGAGGCAACAGGGCTAACCCACTGCGCCACCGTGCTGCCCTAAACACTTAAATATACCAAGCACCATCAAGCCCTTGGAGGGCTTGATGGTGCTTGGTATATTTAAGTGTTTAGGGCAGCACGGTGGCGCAGTGGGTTAGCCCTGTTGCCTCACGGCGCCGAGGTCCCAGGTTCGATCCCGGCTCTGAGTCACTGTCCGTGTGGAGTTTGCACATTCTCCCCGTGTTTGCGTGGGTTTCGCCCCCCACAACCCAAAAGATGTGCAGGCTAGGTGGATTGGCCATGCTAAATTGCCCCTTAATTGGTAAAAATGAATTGGGTACTCAAATATTTTATTTTTAAGAAATTTAAAGTGTTTGAACTTCACTGTAGGTTAGAATTACATTCATTATGCTCCGGTTTACATTGAAAAACATTACATTATCCCGCTCTATGAGGATTTGAGGATTACTGCTATTCCACAATGATTTGGAACTTTCTCATCAGGAAGGCTATTACTGCCTGCGGTGGTACCACCAGCTTGAGGACTATTGGAGATGGGCAACCACTTGCCAGTGATGCCTCATTCCACAAAAGAGAAAATTAAAAACCAGGGCGCGTTGGACTGTTTACAATTTATTTTTGTCCAAGAAGGAAAAGAGGGCATTTCAAAAGGACGAAAATCGTTTCATTCAAATAGAAATTAATCAACAAAAAATCATCCAGTATTGCAGCACTATGCATATTTGAAACTATTGGAAAATTGGTTTACTTAATCAATTAAAAGTACGATTTCAAATTACCAGTAGAAAACTCAATACATTCTATTTTGTACTGCATAGGAGTGGAATTTGAAGGTTTTAATCTCATTTTTGCATTACTTTATAAATTGTGATTAACAGCAGGTTAGGTGGATTGGCCATGCTAAATTGCCCCTTAATTGGAGAAATGATAATTGGGTACTCCAAATTTATTTTAAAAATAAATAAATAAATTACTGTTTACTTCTTTTGATTCCACACGCAGGTTGCCACTTTGGTCTCTAGAGGGCTCTACTCTTTCCTTAGTTACCTTCCTGCCCTTAATCATAGAATTTACAGTGCATTCGGCCCATCGAGTCTGCACTGACCCTTAGAAAGAGCACGCTACCTAAGCCCATACCTCCACCCTATCCACATTTCCACCCTATCCCCGCAACCCCACGTAACCTTTTTTTTAGACACAAAGGGCAATTTAGTGTAGCCAATCCACCTAACCTGCACATCTTTGGATTGTGGGAGGAAACTGGAGCACCCGGAGGAAACCCACGCAAACAGGGGGAGAATGTGCAGACTCCCCACAGACAGTGACCCAAGCCGGGAATTGAACCTGGGGCACTGGAGTTGTGAAGCAACTGTGCTAACCACAATTCTACCCTGCTGCCCATGTTAATATATTCATAAAACATCTTGGAATTTTCGTTTATTTTGCCCGGCAATGATTTTTCATGTCCCGTCTTCATTATCCTGCTTTCTTTTTTTAAGTACTGTCCTGCATTTTCTATACTCCTGTCGGAATTCCACTGTATTCAGCCCCCTGTCTCTGCCATAAACCTTCCATTTATTCCTTATCCAATCCTGTATTTCCCTTTACATCCAGACTTCTATGAAGATTTTGGTCCCCCCACTTCCCTCCCTTTACATTGACGGGGACATGTTGGCCCTGTGCTCTCTGTTTTCTTTTTGAATGACTCCCACTGCTCTGATATGGACTTTCCTACAAGTAGCCGCTCCGAGTCCACTTTGGCCAGATCCTATCTTCTCCTAATTCAGAACCTTTATTTCTGGTTCATCTTTGTCCTTTTTCACAACTACCTTCAAACTCACTGAGTTTGGGCTGCACGGTGTTGCAGTGGGTAGCACTGTAGCCTCACGGTGCTGGGGACCTGGGTTTGATCCCGGCCCCGAGTCACTATCCGTGTGGAGTTTGAACATTCTCCCGTGTATGCGTGGGCATCACTCCCACAACTCAAAGATGTGCAGGGTAGGTAGGTTATCCACATTAATTTGCCCCTTAATTGGAAAAAAAATTAAAATCTTACTTAATAATCTTTAATATTGTCACAAGTAGGCTTACGTTAACACTGCAATGAAGTTACTGTGAAAATGCCCTAGTCGCCACATTCCGGCGCCTGTTCGGGTACACAGAGGGCGAATTCAGAATGTCTGATTCACCTAACAGCACGTCTTTCAGGACTTGTGGGAGGAAACCGGAACACCAGGGGAAACGCACGCAGACACAGGGAGAATGTGCAGACTCCGCACAGACAGTGACCAAAGCCAGGAATCGAAGCTGGGACCCTGGCGCTGTGAAGCCACAGTGCTAACCACTGTGTTACCGTGCCACCCTTACACTATCACCAAAATGACACTTCTACCATCTGCCCTGCTTCATTCCCTAAAATTAGGTCAAGTACTGCCCCCTCTCTTGTAGAGTGGATAGCAAGCTGGTTACAAACCAGAAAACAGAATAGGGATTAAGGTAGTTACTCCAGACTGGTAATGGGTGGAAAGTGGAAGAAGAATAAGTGATTGATGTTCGCCATTTTCATAAACAATTTGGGAATTGGAAGTGCAATTTCAAAATTTGCGGAGGACAAATTTGGGGCTGTGATTAATGGAGAAGAGAATGATGATAAAATATGGGAATATATTACATTGCTTGCAGAATTGCATGTAATTGGAAAATTAACTTGATAGGTAATCGTGAGGTGGATGCATTTTGTAAGAAAGAGTAAGGTGGCTGGTTTAGCTCACTCGGCTAAATCGCTGGCTTTTACAGCAGACCAAGCAGGCTAGCAGCACGGTTCGATTCCCGTACCAGCCTCCCCGGACAGGCGCCGGAATGTGGCGACTAGGGGCTTTTCACAGTAACTTCATTGAAGCCTACTCGTGACAATAAGAGATTTTCATTTTTCATTTTCATGTGTTATTTGTATTGTTAGATTGGGTATTGATGATTAAGTATCTTGAGCACATGAAAAAGGACTCCTGGGGTGTTGGTAGGTAGAAGGCAGAAATGTGTAGTGAATCAACTTGCTAGCAAGAAAAAATCTGTCTAGTTCCATACATCTCCATCCAGCTTGGAATCCATTTAACAATGTATTGCGGGCAGCATGGTGGCGCAGTGGGTTAGCCCTGCAGCCTCATGGCGCCGAGGTCCCAGGTTCGATCCCGGCTCTGGGTCACTGTCCATGTGGAGTTTGCACATTCTC
The DNA here is from genome assembly GCF_902713615.1 of Scyliorhinus canicula. NCBI lineage: Eukaryota > Metazoa > Chordata > Chondrichthyes > Carcharhiniformes > Scyliorhinidae > Scyliorhinus > Scyliorhinus canicula. The sequence continues at coordinate 19,306,422 of NC_052150.1, read as the reverse complement.
CCTGTGTTTGCGTGAGTTTCGCCCCCACAACCCAAAGATGTGCAGGGTAGGTGGATTGGCCACACTAAATTGCCCCTTAATTGGAAAAAATGAATTGGGTACACCAAATTTATATTTTAAAAAAACAATGTATTGCATGGATGATAAGTGTTTGAATGAAGCAGAGAAACAGGGATTTGGGAGTACAGATATGCCAATCACTCAAAAGCAACACAGATTGTTAAGGCAATTAAAAAGTGGAGACATTGTGTTAACCTATGTAAAATCTTGGCCCGGCCATACTTTGTGTACTCCAAACAATTCTGGTCTCCAAATTATAAAAAAGATACGGAGCAAAACCCACTAGATTGGCATGCCATCCACCACCTTAAAATTTACTCCCTCCAGCACCGACTACAAGATAGACTGCAACAACTCCCCATGACTGTTTTGACATCACCTTCCAAACCCACGGCCTCGACCACGTAGAAGCATGGGAACACCAGCATCTGCAGGTTCCTCTCCAAACCACACACCTTCCTGATTTGGAACTATGTCTCTATTGCTTCACTGTCGCTGGGTCAAAACCCTGGAATCTCCCTAACGGCACTGTAGGTGTATCCGCACCACATGGACTGCAGAGGTTCCAGAAGGCAGCTGACCGCCGTCTTCTTTAGGGCAATTGGGGAATTGGCAATACATGCTGGTCTAGCCAGTGATGCCCACATCGAGTAGTCAAATAAAAGAAAATTGTCTGGAGTGAGAGGAGCTGACAGATTATACTTTCCACAAAACAATGGACAGGCAGGGACTTGTTTCTCTAGAAAATAAAGGAACAGGCGTTGACCCATTAAGGGGTCCTTCGGGCTTATGGGAAGGTTAGGGATAAATGTAGTGAGGATGGTGGCCACTTGTGCATGAGAGCCGAACTAGGACTCATAAAAATAAGATGGTCACTAGTAAATCCAATAGAGAATTTAGGATAAACAACTTTGCCCCAGAGGTGGTTAGAATGTGGAAGCCTCCACCACAATGAGAGAAGGAGAGCAACGATGCCTTTAAGGAGAACCAGGATAATCGAATGAAGGAGTGAGTGATAGTTAGGAAATGCTAGTGGAGGAAGGTGAAGAAGGAGGTTTATGTAAACACGGGTCTGGAGCCATTGGACCTGTTTCTAGGCTTTACACCATATATGTAAAATAATACAATTAAATCATATGTATAATTTCATAACTAGCAATGTAGTCATTTTGTACCCAAACTGAATTTTAGTAGTAATCTCAAAAATCCCCATTCCCATCACAAAATCAGCCTCTGGAGGTTTTAGTTTTATTTTGGTTCTGAACTGTTTGAAGATAAACCACTTGGCTATCTAGCCAATTAATAAATTTCAGATAACTTTGGTTCCCAAAGTCCAGCGTAGCCGGTGTAATTTTAGCCAGCTCATTACATCTTCCGAGCCCCACCGCGGTGGATGCAGTGAACTACGGAAATGTTCGTTGACTTTGACGGGGTTCAATCCCACCGACGGAAAGAGCTGGAAAATTACGGCTACTGTGTTTTTTTACCACTTTCCCCGTTTCCAGATTGACCGTCAACAATAGAATTCAGATAAACAAACGTGCTTCATTTTAAAAGAGTACTTAAGAAAAACTCAGAATCGATCAAAGATGGAGATAGTTTTTTTTATTATAGTGGGGCTGACTGGGTAGATTTGTGAACTACAACCTTCCTTCCAGAGTCCACAGATCACAGGGCTTGAGTGTAGGGCCGGTTTAGCTCAGTGAGCTAGATAGCTGGTTTGTAATGCCAAACAAGCCGGTAGCGTGGGTTCAATTCCTGTACCGGCTTACCCGAACAGGCGCCAGAATGTGGCGACTAGGGGCTTTGCACAGTAACTTCATACTTGTGACAATAAAAGATTATTATTATTGGCAGCCACCATACGCACCCTTCCCCTTCAGTTATGTAGCAATGGAAGGGAGGCAGGCCTTCAGGGTGACTGGTCGTTCTCCACTGCACTTGATGGCCAGAGACCAGGAGCGTGGAACTGAAGCGTGGCTAAAAACTGAGGAGCAGTCCCATCATGTAGTGGAAGAGAGGCTGCAACCTCTGTACTCCACACTCTGTATGAAAAGTTAATGTCCCAGGCCACGACACATGGAGGCGAGCACCTGTTTCTCATTTTACAATTCGAAGCCACTCCAGTGACACTCATCTTCATTATTTCATATCTGAATCAAGAGGTTTCTTTACTACGTACTCATTTAGCAGCAAACAGACAGGTGAATGCGCTGGGCTTAAGTGTTTCGACATATTTATACTCCAAACACAGCTCAATGTTTTCTAAAGCCAAACTGTTGTGTGCAATTGTAACAATTGGATTAGGTTACAGTATGGTTTTGAAATATTTTTGGGTATGTAGATTATGGGCGGGCGAGGGAACATAATTTGGCGGAGGCCAAAAATCAGTTTCCCAACAGCGGGATGAACCTCGGCAATTATGTTCTTGGGATTTTAAAGGCGGGTCGAGCTTCCCGATGAACAATGTCGGGAAGCCCTTTTGCATGCATTATCAAGCCATGCAAACTCATTAAAAGGCCAGCTCACCAGAATTTAAGTTCATGTTGTGGTTGGCTTCTGCCATGATTAACCATAGGTTGCTGCTGCATTGTTCTCTTTGGGGTGTGTCTGTAAATGGCAGTCTCTGTTTGGGACTGGGTGCGGGCTGTGCAAGTTGCCTGGAGGATGACCAAGGAAGGGTAAATGGGAAAGGCTGGAGCAGTGGCTGGGCAACGGTGGAAGGGTTTGGGTGCCCTTTAAATATGGCGTCCGAAACCTTCCATCCTGTGAGGTAATGGCGGGGTGGCGACTTCCTTCCTGCCCCCGTCGCGAGCATTGGTGAGCTCCTCCTATGTAATGAGCTGAACAGTGCAGGATCGCGTGTGGTCAGCTGTCCCATCCCCCAACTCCAATCACTCCCACTTGTGCGCCCTCCACCGAACCAAGACTCCAGAATGGAAGAATCTGGCCTATTAGTCTGTATAGTTATCGAATATTGATATATTTTTTTCAGATTTTGCAGTTTTATATCTGGCCACAGGAAGACAACATGGCATCTAGGTTGTTTCTCGTTTGGCATTTTGGTTCCCAAAATGCTCGGTTTAACTCCTCAACCTTTCCCTCCTAACTCCAAACCTATTTTCAAATGTTTTGGTTAACGTTTCATAACATTTGTACCGATTTCCAAATGGAACAATGCAGACTGCTATGAAATGTGTCAGTACAAAATAAAATGTTAGAAGAGTTTATAGAATGCAGCGAAGAAGTATGGCTTGCACTTTTCAAATAGAATTACAAATCCAACGTTTAATGTAAACTGTAAAATATGATATGAAAATGGATTTGGCGTCAAAGGTGCAATTTTTTGCAATAACGGGTTGATTGTGACAATGGGGATATACTTGTTTCAAGGTTCATGTTAATTGTCAGATAAATCATAAATAATTGAATATTTGGGGGTGATATTTTGTATTTTAACTTTGTACTGTAGTTAATTTAGAAGAAAATAAATTGTTTATTTTCCCTTTTTATGAGCATCCTTTATTACATCTATTATGAAAAACGTGCTGAAGAATTCACACTGTTGCCTTCTTAAAAGTTTTGACAGTATTGCAAGGGCTGAGAAGAGTGAAAATGGTTGTATTCTCCCTGCTTGGTAGTGAATTCTCCAAATATTTTGTTGCCAACACAACAAAACTGTATTGAAAGTAGAGAGATAAAATTCCAGAATTCTAAAAATGTGATTGAAATGCGTTTTTATCAATAATGTGAAATGGAAAAAATTCTAGTTTTGTTTCCCTGGAATTGTTTACATTTACTGGAAAAGTCAAAGGCAGAGGAAAAGTGTGAATGGTGGTGGGTGACAGTTCACTCAGGAAGTCTTGCACATGCATGTTGTGTCCTGGAACTATTGATAGCGATGGCAGAAAATTCAACGTTCTTTCCATCACATGGCGGCCCAGGAATCTCTCTCGCTCTTTACCGCCTGCTAGTGCCGTGTGTTGGAAACGTTTGCAGGTTGATACTCTACGTGTAGGCCATACACTCTTTGACCATCATGTTATGGGGTGGGATGTGGACCCAGAACCTCTGGCTCAGAAGCTCAGGGAGGCCATCCACTGTCCAATAAGGCTTCCCAATAGTGTTGAGCAGTGGGAAATAAATAACAGGCTATTTTCCATCTCTAAAGAGCCAGGTTGAATTTATCAGCTCTACAATCTGCAGATTGCTGTTACTTGCAAATCTGCAGATCATGAGTTGGGTTAGTGGGTAATAGCCGCAGAAAATGCTGGAAATGCTCACGGGTAGGCCGCACGTATGGAAAGCGAAAGATTATCCTTTCAGGTTGATGATCTAATCCAGCATCCAGGGTAATTTGCTCCAGCATCAGTGGGTAATGGGATTTGTTTCAAATCTGTCGCTCTTGTGTTTGCCCTATGCTGGCCTTGCATGAGTGGCAGGTCACAACAAAATTAATAACATGGGTCTCTTTTTGTCGCCAGACATTCAACTTAGTGCCGCTTATTAAACCTATCTTTTTTTTCACATGTACAATTTACAGAAAAGTTGACAAACTTTGGGACTGTATCTATTTATTGTCATCAAATACCTTTTATCAAACTAAATTTGCGAATCTGTTAAACCAATGGCTTGAAGGATCTGCCAAACCATGTAAACACATTGCCAATCATCTAATCAACTAGTTTGGAGACTTCGCTGGAAAATATTAACCAACTCCATGAGCTGGATGTCTATACAATCATATAAAAACAGCATTGGGTGTCGTTTTGTTTGCATTCATCAAATTGTTTAAGAGATCTTGGGAAATGCAAAAGTAATGAGCTATATGTATTATGGATCATGTGTTGTGAAAGTGTTGTAAAAAAAATGTAGACTCCCCCCGCAGGCTTGAATACAAAGCTAAATATTTTGTACTTCCATCTCTGGATCTTGTTTCCTGTTTTGATTTTCCTTGTCTGTGTCCTTTCTTTCATATTTATTGTGTTCCTCGAGGGCCAGATTTTCTGTTTTGGAGAACTGAGGACTTCTTATAACCAGCGTCAGTAAAATGTACTGTCAGCTCAAGATTATTTATACAAGATTTTTTTGATCCTCCTGAAATGTGAAGCATCCCTCATCTGTTACAGTCATTATCTAAATATGGAATATGTTATTTCTGAATAAAAACTTTAAATGACTGTGTAAAGCTTCAGGTGAAAGCTAGTCCAAATTCAAGTCTCGCCCAATACAACTTGGAGCTGCTGACTCTGATACCAGTAACCCCAGAGTCATTCATGGGTCATTCTTGTTTTTGTCCCAGTGGGTTGGTAACCTGATCAAGTTGGGATGTTTGGGATGAAAGTTTCCTGTCTCCTCCATCAGTGAGAAAACAGGATTCAGACCCTGACCCCCCCCTGTATTGTAGCCACAATGGGCACAAATCCTAACGCTAACTGTCAAGCTGAGCACAAACTCCAAACTACACTACAATTTCAACGCGAAAGCAGCCGTGGATTCACCATAGTTGCTCCTCCCGACACCCAGTCGATTGTGAGGAAATGATTTAACCGTAACAAATTGCAAAGTTCTTGTGTGATTACATGGTTTTAAAATCTTTTGTGTTTTGTTCACAGGTATCTTGCAGTTCACTGAGATTATAACCAATCTCATGGTTCTGATCTGCGTGGCAGCAGCGCAAGCAGCAATATCTGGCTACACGTCCATGGGAGGACTTGGGGCAGGTGCTTTCAGCATTGACTCGGCCTACAGCCCTTTCCAAGGCACGGAGCTGCAGCAGGTCCGGGATCTTGACATGCAATTTAGCCAAATGAGAACCCCCGGAGTATACGGAGGGGTGGTTTTTAGCATTGTGGCAGGTTCTCTCACTCTTCTCTTTTTAGTAGCCAGTGCCAAACCTCTTCACCGCCTTTCCCCCAAACTTCTCATGGCTGAATTTGTGTTCAATATTCTTGCCTGTATTGGGTATATAGTGGGCGTTGGGCTGTACCTGCACCTTATAATTACTGTAAATAAGACAGAGGTCTGTAGATTAAGAAACCGTTTATATGCCCGCCAAGGTTACACCTTTATGAATTGTGATGTTCAAGGCGGAGATGCTGCTGTTGCTTTATTTGGTTTAATTTCTGCTTGCTTGTATTGCGCAAGTGCCGTATTCAGTTTTCTGAAACTCAGAACTCTGAAGAAAGTTCTCAAAGATATGTATTCGGGCAATGCAGTTCACCACGACTTTGAGGAAGTTGAATGTACAGAGCGTACAAACCATCAGGAGGATAAGGGTAGACAGCAGCTCGCAACTCTTATGTAAAATAGCTATCGTAAAAATATTCTGTTTACCCCAGTGTCTCCGGGTTTAGCTAGTGAGTAATTGATCCACGTGGATCTGGAAGGTGCCAAACTCAATCACTGATCGGCGTTGTGTTACCTGACATCATATGTGGTAGTGAACATCAGATGTAGGAGCAGAAGGGTGGTCATTTGGCCCCTCAAGCCTGCATCACCATTCAATAAACCATGGCTGATATCTTTGTGGTCTTAGTTCCATTTTCCTGCCTTCCCCCAATAATCCTTGCCTCTCTTGTCTCTAAAAATTCTGCCCTGCGCTGACTCGAATAAATTCAACGACCCAGCCTCCATTGATCTCCGAAGAAGAAAGTTCCATACTATCCATCCTGAGAGAAAGAAACTCTCATCTCTGACTCAAAGGAGAAACTTTTTATTCTTCAACTCTGCCCCCTCCCCCCCATTCTAGTCTTCCCCCACAGGTGGAAACGTCCTCCCAGTATCTACCCTATCAAATCCTTTCAGGATCTTGTATGTTTCGATAAGATCACCTCTCATTTTTCTGAACTCCAATGGGTATCGGCCCAACCTGGTCAACCTTTCTCCATCAGATAAGCCCTTCATCCCAGGAATTGATTCGGGGGAAAGAAAACTAAAACAACTGGCCAGCATTTCCAAGGTTCGGAAAAATCCATTGGAGTTTCCACTGCCGGAGGTAGCTCTCCAGTAACACCCACAGAGTTGTGCGCCTATGGACGTTAAGCGAGAACTCAACCAGGCTCAGTGGACTGCCAGCACAAGTCGAAGTTCATGTGTGAATAACGACCTGGCTGAGATGCTGGAAGGTAACTAGGGGAACTACATGCTACCACGCTGAAACAAAAAACATTTTTAATTAGTTCCATTTAACATGTTGAAAAAAAATTTCATTTTTAAAAACTAAATTGTACAATTCTGGTGAAGGTTTATAATCTTGATAAATATTCTTTTAAAACAGTTGGTTTATTAACATGACATGACAATGATGGCAAATGTGTTTATTATCCAATTAAATTAATTGGTAGATAATAGTTTTGCAACTGAAAATGTTGAAAATCTTACATGCTATAGATGGTATGATGTTCCTTTACACAAATCGATAAAACTAAAGTTGAATGTTGCAAAGTTCAGTTAATCCTCTGTCCATTATTGTTTGCTGACAATGGGACGGTAGGAAGTCTTTTGTTCATTTATATATATTAATACATAGTGAATTTGTGTTGAGTTGAATAGCTCAAGTTTCACTCTTACTTTTGACCAATGTTCTCATCATCTTTCAGTCACTTCCCACCTTCATCATTGCAGATATATTTTAAAAATACATTAAGCATATAATGTTGCAAGAGCTTTAAAAATTCTGCAAAAATTACAATAATCTAAATCTGACATTTTCTGAAGGTGTGTTGTGTATTTGCTACTAGAAAGAACGATCCTACTGTTTCCAGGTGCGGCAAGTTTACGGCCTGAGTTAAATGGAAAATGTTTTGTGAAGAACTCTGGATGTAAATGAGATGGAGCCTAATGTGTCATGTGTACAGTAAAATACTTTGTTTTGTGTCAAATCTTTACTTGCAGGAAACTTCGATTTATTAAGGCAGTCTTGAGAATATTTTGAAATAAACTGAATTTCTGAAGCATGCATTTCATTTGTGTTCTTGCCAATTGAGTGGAGCAAACTTAGAATTCGATGAGAGAAAGAACATTGTTGCTCTTTCCCATTTGTTCAACCTTTTGTGTGCAAATCATCCCAAAAGAATGCTAAAGCCTGATTATGTGGTATTGATTACTTGCAGTTGATCAATTATGTTGGGAGTCTACATGCTGAATTGAGGATTTGAGTGGAAAAAGAACAATCAATCAAAAATAATATTATCAATTCAACAAATTTACATTTTATTAGTGGTAGGGCATGTAGTTTAGATTGGAATGTAATTGAGGAATGACAATTATCTGGGCAAAGACCAATAAAGCATGACCTTACTATAAAAATATAATCTTTTATATTTTACATGTGCCACAAGTAGACTTACATTAACACTGCAATGAAGTTACTGTGAAAAGCCCCTAGTCGCCTGTTCAGGTACACTGAGAATTCAGAATGTCCAATTCCCCTAACAAGCAAGTATTTTGGGACTTGTGGGAGGAAACCCACTCAGACACAGGGAGAACGTGCAGTCTCCGCACAGACAGTGACCCAAGCCGGAATCAAACCTGGGACCCTGGTGCTGTGAAGCAACAGTGCTAACCACGATGCCTGCGTAAACCCATCTTGGAGTGAGTGGGCTCTTTTATCCATGTGTTTAAGATACCGAAATGGGGTCGAAATGTAAAATCGTACCTCTACTTACAGCCAAACCTGGGCAACAATAAGTAGGGTAGAGATTCAGGAATTTGAGAATGGATGCCAACGTATTTCTTTTCAAGAGGAGTGGGTATGTTGCTGGGGTTTGAGACAAGGTCCATGTGTTCATCTAAGTACTAGCCCGGTCGTGCGATGGAAGGGAGATGGGAATATTCTGGAAGCCTGATTGCAGATGCACTGGAAGCTGAAGAAGCCAACACAAGTAAAAAGTTGAGTTACTTGGGGGGGGGGGGGGGGGGGGCGCTAAGCTGTGGAACTAGATCGACAAAGAAGCGGAAAAAAGCTGCAGCAATATGAGTGAAAATTTGTTTTTCAGAACAGGTAAGCACTGTAGGCATAAACAAACCCCTAGTCAACTCTTGAGAGGGTGATGCCTCAAAACCTGCATACTTGTGAAGAGATGGAGCTGATTATAGAAGCAGACTGCGGGACTACTTTCTCCCCTGATTTTAACCCTGTTCCAAACAAGTGCCTCCATCTCTCGTCCTCTTCACCCCCCCGCCCCCAGCCCGGGGTTTGACGTGGAGCTGCTGGGTGGGGAAACGAAGGTGAGGCGGTCGACTGAGCGAGAGAAACGCAGCCCTAATTCAGGAGAAGATGGAACTGGAAGATGGAGAGATTGCAAACCTTAAACATGGGTAATAATTATTCTGAAACAAAAACAATTCGACCCCAATGAATCCCAGGTGGGAAGAGAGGAAGTCCCAAACTTCGGTCCGAAAAAGTATCTTTAAATCGAAGTTGTGTCTCTCATGTTGGGGGTGGACGGGGTGATGGTAATTGGGCAGCAATCATTTTTTCGGGGGGCGGCAGAACTGGGTCGATTGCTCATGGCATTTCCTGAAGGAAAAAAAGTGACGACGGTAAGATCTTCAGCAGTGCCTAAAGACTGCAAATTCTCCAAAACGATGCACTAGAAACAATGTCTGTGAGATTTATCTAGGATGCTTAACTGACAGTTACAAAAGCTGTTTCTTTCTGTGAGAAACTTAAGGATTTGTTTTTGTTGAACGTTCTTCACGTAGAAAGAGGGAGAGTAAACGATTTTGCACTGAAATATGGCCTGAAGCTGTTAATATGTGACATGTTATGTCTCTATCTTTTTTCTAATTTAGAGTACCCAATTATTTTATTCCAATTTTTAAAAATAAATTTAGATTACCCAATTACTTTTTCCAATTAAGGGGCAATTTAACGTGGCTTATCCACCTACTCTGCACATTTTTGGGTTGTGGGGGTGAAACCCACGCAGACACAGGGAGAATGTGCAAATTCTACATGGACAGTGACCCAGAGCCGGGATCGAACCTGGGACCTCAGTGCTGTGAGGCTGCAGTGCTAACCACTGTGCCGCCTTTTATGGCTCTATCTTCAGACATGAAGTGAGAATTATTGTCTTTACCTCATGTCAGGCAATAAGCAAATAATTAGCTCGGTTTGGGAATCGTTTGTGGAGAAATAGTGGTTTTGGGGGATGGAGAGAGAGAGACGAAATGCCATAAGCCATGGGAAGGTCCTGAGCCTAAGGTTTTATCCTCGACGCTTGAGTCATTGGTATAGTGTTTTTAAAAAATAAATGTAGAGTACTTAATTTTTTTTTTCAATTAAGGGGCAATTTAGCTACCCTGCACATCTTTGTGTTGTGGGGGTGAGACACACACAGACATGGGAAGAATATGCAAACTCCACACGGACAGTGACCCAAGATCGAACCCGGATATTCGGCGCCGTGAGACAGCAGTGCAAACCACTGCGCCACCATGCCTCCCCTAGTATAGTGTTAAAAAGGAAAACATGGAAAAAGTATTTTTGGCATCAAATAATGAAGGCGGTCTCCGAATTTGGAGTGAAAGTTGACATGAAAAAATTCAGATGCACATGATGTTGTGAACACAAACAATTGGATAAATTGCGCTGTCATTTCCTGTTCTCTGCCCCCCAAGAGCAGTTCTAGTAGATTTTCACATGTTCCTATTGCAAGAAAACCAGCCTTGACGAAGTCTACATTCTTACAGCATGTCAATTCTTTTACTAGAAATATCGACTTCAATCCCAGTTCTCTACCCTTACCCAGTGTGTGTATTGCTTTACAAAGACCTATCCCAGTTCCATTTTAAATGATGTTACACTCTACTGTCTGGGTAAAGAACAATGTAGGATGACCTGACTAAATCCATCTTGGAGTGAGTGGGCTCTTTATCCATGTGCTTAAGATACTGAAATAGGATCGAAATGTAGATTTGTACATGGATGCCAAAGTATTTAAAAAGTGTAGATAGCAACTATTGCTAAACCAATTCACATTTTTTCTGGGCGCAAAAGATATCTTCTAATTTTGTTGCTGCGCTTTTGTGGTGATGCACTATTTATCGCCAATTTCTCAACCACTGGGAACCCTTTTCACATTTTGGTCCATGAAACATTTAATCAGATTGAGTTTTTCAGCTTTCTCTGATCCAATTCTGAAGCTTGCCTTTTAACCTCAATTTTAACCTCTCATTTCCCAGTCGTTAACCTTTGTCAGACCATTCCATTGTGAGATATTCATATATTCTGGGTGCTCAGCTGCTGCTTACGTATCACGTGGTTTAACCAAAAACGTACTTAAACTCAATGTGGCTCTTTTTATCGCTTTTGTTTGATCTACACTCTTAACTTTTGAAGATTTATGCATTTACACCCTAATTTGACCCAGCTGTTAAGAAATTTATAAAAGAATATTGCTGAAAAGAGGCATGTTGCCAAAACTTTTCATCTTGCACTTATGGAGGACAAGTGGAAAAATGCCAAATTTCAAAAGGACACAACAATTTATACTACGGGATAAAAGGTGCTGATTGGTTGGCAAGTTGACTCTGATTGACCAAGGCATTGCTACAGAGGAAGCAGCAAGGAATGATAGGTTCCCCAAGTTCCCAGAGTGATTCACAAAAGACACAAGGATTGAGCTTATTCCTTTATTTTACAGAGAATGGGTCCTTGTGTACAGCAAGCATAAATGAGCCACAATATGAGCTTGACTAATTGATTATTAGTGTAGCTATTTACCCACTTGGGGTTATTCAGAAAGTGTTGTCCAGTTGTGTATTTGCATCTGACATAGACATAATTTAGTTTACATACGGTATACACTCTACTTACCGGCACTGAGGTTATACACAAAGTTGCATAATTCTGTGATAGGCAGAATACCTTTTTGGATTGATGGCAGCAACCTGTTGGTGGAACATACCACTTGTGTCATCACTGCATAGTTGCAGCTTAACCTCCTGTTCAGATTTTTTGACATACTTTGTTTTTCCAGGGGAATTTCCATGAGCACTTTAAAGGTTTAACAGTAGATGGCAAGTTTATGTGATACACAGCAAACAGAAACCTGATCAGAATAGCCATTGTCCTGCAGGATAACTTTGATGCGCTCTTAGATTGCAGGATGAACAAATCATTCGAGCTCTGCCATCAGCATGTCTCTCTTTTCAGCAATATTCAAGCTCTGTACTACCAAGCGACTGTAAGTATATTTTGTGTTCCCAGTGTCTCAAAGTTTAGTTTGGGAGTAGCTGAGCCATGCAAATCAGGAAGGTGCCACACTCAATCGCTGATCTGTGCTGTGTTAGCTGATATCAGCAGGGGGAGTTGTGAAAGCAGACTAACATTCCCAGGGTTGGGAAAAGGGAAAATCACTTGTGGGGTTTCCACTCCTAATAGTCGTCCATAATTCCCCTGCTTTCTCCATGGCAACGCCTCGGCAAATCAGAGTTGAATTGCCAACCAATCAGCATCCATTTCTCCTGAAATCTTTTGAAATTTGGTATTCTTGCGTTTATCCTGAAATAAAGAATGGCTTTGGTAACCTGTCTCTTTTGAACAAGATTCATGTTCTGTATAACCAAGTGAAAATAAATTAAAGGATCTTGAACTTCCATAGTCTTTCTCATGATCCCAGAACAGTGCTATTGTACTGTAAATTGTCCCATGTTTACAGCTTCCATCGATATTTTAGCAGAAAATCAAATTTCAAATTTCAGCCTCGCTTACTTGAAGAACACTTTATTTCTTTAACGAAAAATCCTTCTGTCTCCACAAAAACAAATCTATTGTCCAAAATGTATAGCTTTCAATTGGCTAGTGTCTTTAATGTAGAAAGATGCCCCAAAGTGTTTTACAAAAGTATAATTGGATAAAGATTGGCGCTTAATCAAAGAACAGACTATTAGGAGGGATGACCAAAAGTTGAAAACATTTTAAGATGGGAGACCATGAAGGGATTTAAATGTGCGATTTAAATTGGGAGTATTGGTAAACTGGGAGTTGGTGTGAGTCAGCAAGGACTGAAATGATGGATATAAGGTACTTGATGGGGGGATAGATTGCAGGCAGCAGAGTTCTAGGTGAGCTGAACCTTGGAGATGATAGGGAGGCTGGCCAGGTAAGCATTTGGTGTAGTTAACCCTAGAGATAACAATGACCTGGATTAACTTTTCAGCATCAGATGGACCATGAAGAGGGAGGAGAGGTAGGTGGTATTAAGGAGGCGGACGACTGGAGTTCTTTGTTATGAAGAGAATAAGGGTTTGGAAACTGAGCTCAGGATCAAATTTGAAACTAAGATAGCAAACTGCCTGTTTCAACCTGAAACAATGGCCAGAGATAAATTGGAATCAATGGCACAAGACGATGGTTTCAGGCTTACCATGCTCAGTGTCCAGGAAATTGTAATCCATCAAACATTTGATGTTGAACAAACAACCTGGCTGAAGAGAGGCAGTGGACCTCAGGGAGTGCGAACTCACCTGTGAGAGCAAAGAAGCATTTATATAACATCTTTGATGATGGTCCAAACCGAGGAAGTACTTTAGAAGCGTAGTCACTGCTGTAAATATAGGAAACATGCATAGAAAACTCCCACAAACAGGAACGTAATAATGACTGCTGATAATAATAATAACCTTTTATTGCTACAAGTGTGAAGTTACTGTGAAAAGCCCCTAGTCACTACATTCCAGCGCCTGTTCGGGTGAGCTGGTATGGGAATTGAACCCGCGCTGCTGCCTTCTTCTGCAACTCAAACCAGCTATCTAGCCCACTGAGCTAAACCAGCCCTTTGATTACAGTATGTGAACAAAGTCTAATTCAAACAGTCTCCCTGCCATTTCTCTTTGAGCCTCTAATTCAAATAATAATAATCTTTATTCGTGTCACAAGTAGACTTACATTAACTCTGCAATGAAGTTACTGTGAAAAGCCCCTCGTCTCCACATTCTGGCGCCTGTTCGGGTACACAGAGGGAGAATTCAGAATATCCAATTCATCTAACATGAACGTCTTTCAGGACTTGTGGGAGAAAACCGGAGCACCCGGAGGAAACACACGCAGACACAGGGAGAACATGCAGACTCCGCACAGGCAGTGACCCTAGCCGGGAATCGAACCCGGGTCCCTGACACGGTGAAGCAACAGTGCTAACCACTATGCTACCGTGCCGCCCGCTTTTCTCTATCCCTTTGCAATTCAAACTGTTTCATCTGGATTTACATTCTAACTATCTCAGGCTGTATTTTATCTCGTTTATCCTCTTCCAAATTGAAATGTTGCATTAAAATAACCACTATTTCTGCCATTTTAGTGTCTCCTTTTAACTCCAAATTAATCGGTGATTTGAACAGGTTTAGCATACCTTCACTTCTTTTATACTCTATGCCTCTATAACAATCTTATTAACTTGTTCTGCCACCTTCAAAGATTTATGTATATGAATCCCCAGATCCATATATCATATTCCTGCATCCCCTTTAAAATTGTACCATTTGGTTCATATAATCTTTCATTTCTCCTTCCAAAATATGTCCTGTCACATTTCTCTGCATTGATTTTCAATTGTCATGTGTCTTCCCATTTTATCAGTCTTTCTTCGACCTCCTGAAGTTTGCTGCTATCCTCCTCATTGCTTACAACATTTCCAAGCTTTCTGTCACTAGCAGTCAATTTGCACACAGCAAACTCCCCAAACAACAATGGCAGAAATGATCTATCTCTTCATCTATTTTAAGGAAAGAAAGAATTGTGTTTATTTAGTGCACTTTTTCACCATCAGGACTTCCCAAAGTGCTTCAGGGCCAATTAAGAATCTCGGAATGTAGTCACTGTTGTAATATAGAAAACATAGCAGCTAATTAGTGCACAACAAGCTTCCACAAGCCACATTCGTAGAATCCCTACAGTGCAGAAGGAAGGTCTGCACAGGCCCTCCGAAAGAGCACCCCACCTAGGCCCATTCCCCCCGCCCCATCCCTGTAACATAGGTACATAGAAGATAGGAGCAGGAGGAGGCCTTTTGGCCCTTTGAGCCTGCTCCGCCATTTATTACGATCATGGCTGATCAACTCAATAGCCTAATCCTGCCTTCTCTCCATAGCCTTTGATCCCATTCGCCCCAAGTGCTTTATCTAGCCACCTCCTGAATATATTCAATGGTTTAGCATCAACTACTTCCTGTGGTAACGAATTCCACAGGCTCACCACTTTTTCGGTGAAGATATGTCTTCTCATCTCTGTCCAAAATGGTTTACCCTGAACCCTCAGACTGTGACCCCTGGTTCTGGACACACCCACCATCGGGAACATCATCCCTGCATCTACCCTGTCTAGACCTGTTCAAATTTTATAAGTCTCTATTAGATCATCCCTCTTTCTTCTGATCTCCAGCAAGAACAATCCTAATCTAGTCAATCTCTCTGTGTGTGACAGTCCTGCCATCCCTGGAATCAGTCCTTTGCTGCACTCCCTTGAGAGCAAGAACATTGTTCCTCAGAAAAGGAGACCAAATCTGCATACACTATTCTGGGTGTGGCCTCACCAAGGCCCTGTTTAATTGCAACACATCCCTGCTCCTGTACTTGAAACCTCTCACAATGAAGGCCAACATACCATTAGCCTTCTTTACCACCTGCTGCACCTGCATGCTTACCTTCAGCAACTGGTGCACAAGGACACCCAAGTCCTGCTGCACACACCCAATTTACAACCATTCAGGTAGTAATCTGCCTTCCTGTTTTTGCTTCCAAAGTGAATAACCTCACACTTATCCAAATTATACTGAATCTGCAATTGATTTGCCCACTCACCCAACCTGTCTAGATCATGCTGTAGGATCTCTGTATCCTCATTACAATTCACCCTCCCACCCAACTTGGTATCATCTGCAAGCTTTGAGATGTTACATTTTGTTCCCTCATCCAAATCATTAATATATATTGTGAATAGCTGGGGTCCCAGCAACGGTCCCTGTGACACCCCACCAGTTACTGCCTGCCAATTTGAAAAGGACCCATTAATTCCTACTCTTTGTTTCCTCTCTGCCAACCAGTTTTCTATCCACCTCAATACACTTCACCCAATCCCATGCGCTTTAATCTTGCACAATAATCTCTTATGCGGGACTTTGTTAAACGCCTCTGAAAGACCAAATACATCACATCGACTGACTCGCCCTTGTCAACTGTATTAGGTTATCCTGTAACCTCACCTAACCGTTGGACACTAAGGGGCAATTTAGCATGCCCAATCCACCCAACCTGAGGGAGGAAACCAGAGCACCCAGAGGAAACCCACGCAGATACAGGGAGAACGTGCAAAATCCACAGTCACTCAAGGTTGGAATTGAACCCGGGTCCCTGGTGCTATGAGGCAGCAGTTCTAACAACAGCATTGCATTGAAACAATGAAGAGATCATTTGCTTTTAACAATGTTGGTTGAGGAATAACTATTGGCCAGAACAACTCCCTAACTCTTCTTTGATTAGTTCTATGAGATCCTTGATGACCACCTGATGATGCAGACGGGGGCCTCTTTTTAATTTTTAATTGGTTAGACTATCCGAATGCCGGCACTATCTCAGTTCTGCACCAAAAGGCCAGCCTAAATTAGGTGCTCTAGTTTCTTGAACCCACCACCTACTGACTCAAAGGTAAGGATGTTATCACCAAGTCAAGGCAAATATCCTTAACCATCTTAAGGTGCATCATAGGAGCCTATTTGACAAAAATTGATATCAAGCCAATTAAGATATTAGGATAGCTGACTAAGGGTGTGGTAGTCAAGACAGGTTCTAAAGAGGGTCTTAGAGGGGAAGAGAGGGGTGGGGAAGCATAAACATTAGGTAGGAAGCTCAGAAATTAGGGTCTATATGATCGATGCCGTTGCCACTAATGATGGCGGGAATGGAATAAGAAGCCAGAATTGGAGGAACATGGAATGTCATAGGCTGGACAAAGCTATTGAGATAAGAGAGAGTAAAAACATGGGGAGATTTAAAATTTGAGGCAGCAATAATAGACAGTCATCCCCAAGAAACAAAAAAAAAGCCATATTGACGATCTTGACTATTTTTACATTGTAATAGGTACAAGCTGCACCTTGATACAACGGATACTCAAAAATTGCGAACTATGGACAGCCCTCAGTGCACCAAGTCTGATTGCAGTTTAAATCATGGGACACTCGGGTAAGCATGAGACAGCAAAATGTGAAATACATGACTATTGTAGAATAGGGAATTTCTTCATCCAGCATCGATAGTGGCAGCGAAGCTTAATGATGTTTTAGCATTTCTCATATTAAGTAACTATTGGCAATTCCCGATAAATATTGTATAAATTTTTGCTAAACTGGGATTTTGTTCCCAGCAGATCAACATCCTGGGGGCTACCCATTGATCAGAAAGTGAACTGGACTAGCCATATTAATATTGTGGATCACAGGGCAGGTCAAAGGTTAGGAATCCTAGAACCATAGAATTTACAGTGCAGAATCCTACGGCGAGAAACTCACCTCCTAACCCCCCCCCCCCCCCAAAGCCTGTCCACCATCTACAAGTCAGGAGTGTGATGGAATACTCTCCACTTGCCTAGAGGTGTGTAGCTCCAAAGACACTCAAGAAACTCGACACCATCCAGGACAAAGCAGCCTGCTTGATTGCTCCCCCTTCCACAAACCTTCAAACCCTCCACACCAACGAACAGTGGCAGCCATGTGAACCATCTACAAGATGCACTGCAGTAACTCACCAAGTTTCCTTAGCATCTTCCAAACTGAAAATGTCATTTTCATTTCATCTACAACCACTACCATCTAGAAGGACAAGAGCAGCAGATACCTTGGAACCCCACCACCTGGAGGTTCCCCTCCAAGTCACCATCCTTTTTTAATATAAAATTAGAGTACCCAATTCATTTTTTCCAATTAAGGGGCAATTTAGTGTGGCCAATCCACCTAGCCTGCACATCTTTGGGTTGTGGGGGCGAAACCCACGCAAACACGGGGAGAACTAGGGCCTGGTTTAGCACACTGGGCTAAACAGCTGGCTTTTAAAGTAGGACAAGGCAGGCCAGCAGCACGGTTCAACTCCTGTACCAGCCTCCCCGAACAGGTGCCAGAATGTGGCGACTAGGGGCTTTTCACAGTAACTTAATTGAAGCCTACTTGTGACAATAAGCGATTTTCATTTCATTTTTCATGTGCAAACTTCACACGGACAGTGACCCAGAGCTGGGATTCGAACCTGGGACCTCGGCACCGTGAGGCAACAGGGCTAACCCACTGTGCCACCGTGCTGTCTTCACTCACCATCCTGACATGGAAATATATCGCTGTTCTTTGGGGGAAAATCCTGGAACTCTCTCCCTAACAGCACAGTGGGTGTGTCTACACCTCAGGGACTGCAGAGGTTCAAGAAGGCAACTCACCACCTTTTGAACGGCAATTAGGGATGGGCAATAAATGTTGGCCTAACCAGCAACGCCTACATCCCGTAAATGAATACATTAAAAAAAAAGACTTCCATGGCTTTAAATAGGGTTGACATTCTCCAAACTCCTTTTATGTAGGGTTTTGCTTCATAGAGCAAGTGGAGTTTTATTCAATCCATCTTTGAATCCAGTGTCCAGAAGCAAATGAACATTAGGTCACCCACTGCTTGGCCCAGTTTCATTCTGCAATTTATACTCCATATTTTACTTGTGATCACACAAAACTCTTAACTGTATGGATAGTGTAATGAATTTCCATCAAATTAACCAAATTAAATGTAAGTTATAAGAAATGTAACTGTATTTGTTCAAGTAATGAAATTCTGTTCTGGATAGGGTTAATTAATTCTAAATGGCTGGCTAACATAACAACCATAACTGTTTATATATTTTTTAATTGCAGTCCGCCTGATTCTATTCAAGATTTACAAAAGGTGCAAGGTGAAATGGAGGCAGAACTGATTAGTGCAAAATCTGGGGAAGTAGTTATGAGTGGCGCATCCATTGAGACAACTGTTACTTCAAAATCTGTGCCGAGTCACAAAACTGCAGTGATGGACCTCCGCAAGAAAGAGGAACGTCAAAGGAAGAGCAGGGACTTGAGCACCATCAGAAAACCAATGTCCTCAATCACAAGTCATACTAAGGTTGTACAGAGCTCTGATGGAGTCAAGCACCATAGATCAGTCAGTCAAAGCCCTGCAGGATCAAATCATGTGGATTTGCAACCTTCAATATTGGGAAAATCTCTTCAGACAATGGGGAGCTTATCTTCAATCACTATACCCATGCGTTTGGATGCTCTTGCCTATTTGCTAAATCATGCTGTTATGAACCCTTACAATGTGATGCCCCAAGGACCATGCCTTGCAAACCAATGTAGTATAGCCTCATATAGAAACACTGTCCCTCTGACATACTGTCCCTGTCATGGGGGAACTCCTGTCGTTGACTGCCATTCAGTACCCACACACTTCACCCAGCAACAGTATTCTACAAATGCATTTTATCCGAACCAACCAAGCATCAACACAGGATACCAGCCTGGACCAATAAACTCATTGCCAAGTCAGAATTATAGCTATGCTGATCAGCATACGGCTAACAGAGAAATGGCTGTTCATTCAGATAGAAAATGGGAACAAATTAACTCTTCACTGTCTGCGACAAGCATAAAGAAATGGGATGATACTTCCAGACCAATGCAAACCTTAGATGAAGCTTCATATGGTGAAAGATGCAAAAGTGGTTTTAATCAGACAAGGACTGCTTCCAATGGAAATTATTTCAGAAGTAATTCACTTCAAGCAACCTCTGGGAACTGGAAGAGTAGTCAGAATGACGATCGTGAATGGCAAGACAGGAGTTTTGGTAGATCTGCAAGAAAGTTTAATGATGATTCAAGCAGCAATTATAAGAGGGGAGATGCAGGAGATTGTTACAAAAGGGGCGGTTTTAGCAGGGAAAGAACATTTGGGTCAGACTTCAGAACCCGGAAGAGAAATGAAGAAGAAAACTCTTGGTCTTCTAGTCAGGATTCATTTTCAACACCCAAACAAATGCGCTGGTCAGGAATTGAAGGCAGCTGGCAGCAAAGAAGAGGACAAACTGGCACTGCAAAGCAAGAAGCAAATGAACATTTTGGAGAGAATTATAGATCCAAAATAATTGCGTCTACAGATAAAGAGAAGACACCAATCTTTTCTGGAAAAAGAATGACCACTGTAGAAGACTGGGATGCAGAATATGACACAGAACAATCAAAATCAGGTGCCCTTAAAGAAAAATCATCTGTACATGCTAAAAATGAGAACACATCAATACGTGAAGACTGGGAGACTGAATATGCTGAGGAAAAGAATTCTACCCAAGAGGGCTCATCGCAGCTTCAGCAGACTGAAGAGGAAAATATAGATGTTGGAACAGAGCAGATTGGTGACCGTGGCAAGAAATGTCAATCTTTGCAAGACCTCACTGCTTCTCTCCATAGCAGCACATCATCTGAAGTAGAAAACATATTTAAGATTATGGAGAAAGATACTGCATGCGTCAACATAGTGGGTGTGGACGAAGAGAAAGCATGCACTGTAGAATTACACGCTATCTCTGGAGGGGTTGACTCAAACATCTGTGAGCATACTGATCCCCTTACTGAAACAATTGAAAGGGAAAACTACAGACCATCTGTAGAGATTTTTGAGAAGTCTGTAAATGATGCAATGAAGACTGTTAAGGAATATGAGGATGCAATCAAAAGACAGGACGAAGAGAGCCCAGTAATGCAGAATGTTAATGGCCCTATAACTTTGATCATGCCTTCTGAAAAATGTGGACCTTTTTTCTTGGAGGTGGTGGGATCTAATGTGTCAATAGTAGGTGAAAATATGGTTGAATCCATCAGTGTGGCAGAGAATAAAAATCTGGTAGGCGTATTGGATTGATGATGCAATATTTAAAAAAACATGAGAATGAACAATGCCTGGACTAAACATGCACAGGAAAAATATTTTTATTTTATTTAACTTCTGTGGAATCATAAATCTTCCATTTTATTTTCAACAGAATTTGTTTAAGAAATGGGGAATTTTCACTTTAATGCATGATGAGAAAATATAAAATAATGAAACTCGGTGTTTGCTCATGCTGCAAGACATAATGTTGGTGGAACTGTAGCAGAAATCCCTTTACTGAAAGTACATGGGTTCCACTCACCTGTTGACAAAACTACGGTGCAGGAACGCGAGTAGATATTAGGAAGTGCCTAACCAAAGTATGAGATAATGCCTGATCCTTGTGTTGGCTGCTGTCACAATTATCAGTGTATTGGTTTCCAGAACTATTAACAGGAAAGACCGCAATGTGGAGATGGTGGCGTTGGACTGGGGTGAGCACAGTAAGATGTCTTACAACACCAGGTTAAAGTCCAACAGGTTTGTTTCAAACACTAGTTTTCGGAGCACTGCTCCTTCCTCAGGTGAGGAAGGAGCAGTGCTCCGAAAGCTAGTGTTTGAAACAAACATGTTGGAGTTTAACCAGGAAAGACCACAGTCACTACAAGTTTGGTAGTAACAGAACTGTTTAGTTTGCCACCGATTCTATCGATGTTGTGCACAGTTACATGTTTTCAGAATGGAAATTCTATTTTATGGTGCTCCAACCATTATTTTTGACCAAATTAATAATATTTATTTTACATGCAGCGCGTTATTTTTGAAAAGGGATAATATTTCGATGATTTAAGTCTGCCTTTTTACACAGCAGTTTGCCTGTACTTTGGTTAGATGGATTGTACTGCTAAACCTGACTGGAGTCTTACATATTAATGACATTTTGATTGCTGTATGAAAGAGCTGTCTTTGTCCTTGACACCCCTGCTAAGCGGCGGGAGACATAATTGACATCCTTTAGCCTATTTGCTAGTTTATTTAGCCGAGTTTTTTTGTTCAAATGTTAAATACTGATGGCCTAATCAGGGGATCACGCTGTATATTAAAAAAAGTGTCTGAAAGTGAGAGAAAATCTGACCAAGCAACTTAGGTGCAGTCATTAACCTGTGCACATGGCAAATTAGTCACTTGGTTTCACAAAGTTTTTGCCGACCTGTTAGCCTGTTTGTTTTAGAATATCATTTGTACTATTTGAACAGTAATTTAAATGAAAGGATGGGAACTATTTGTGATCTATATTTCCCAAAGAGCTAACGCTAACAGCTTTTTAAGCAAACCAAAGCGAGTGAGAAGATAATTATTTTCTTTTTTATCTACTTATTTTGAGATTTCAGAGTTTTCTTCATACTCAAACAGCCGTGTGGGCAACTCAAAGTCTAGTTGTGCCAAGGCAGAAGTAGATTTCTTTAAATTACATTGATGGGACTTTGCTTTTGTATTCGTTAATACCAACAAATTTTCAGCCAGTGCCACTTGCATTATTTTTTGAAATAAGTTGTTAGAGAAAATATTGCTTGTCAAAGTCAGCTTTTTGATATATCATGGTAGTAGTTATTAATGGGATTAATCACAATTGCAGTACCAAGTCCGTTGTCAGCTACATTTTGCTAGCGTAAATTTGAGGTAAAAACTTTTGTCTTGTTTCTCAGCGTTTCTTAGCCAGCCGCAGTCGCAACCTTAGAAAGGATACATGTACTGTGTAGAATTTATAAGCTCTGGTTTGAGTGAAAGCTAAATTTTACTCTCCTAAATTGTATTTTTTGGGAGATGTTGTTTCTGCTGTGATCTGTTCTGGAGTATATGATTGCCACTTTGTGTTGGCTTAATGATTGTGCGAATTGGAATTGTTATCAGTGTTGTGGAAAGTTTTACTGATCTGGAGGTTCTAGTCTCAGATAAGTTTTTTGCTTTTATTTTCAGAAATGCAGCAATTATAGTTTGACTTAATCTTGCTGATACTGTTTTGAAATTTGAAATCAACTGAGACAACATGCCACATATTGAAAAGAAAACTAAAGAACAGGAGGCAATTAGCCCATTACACCTCTTTTTTTCCAGAAGTGCTATATTTAGCACAAAAATAAGAATTAGAAGAGAAAGCAAGGGGGTGATATAATACCTTCATATATTGAAATGCATTATGTTTTCGTCGCTTTTATTTTTATTCTAGGTGAAGTTTACTGAATTTTGCTTATGTTAGGTGTAGAACTTTACAAACAACAAAAAAAAAGCAGTGATAATCTGCTGTTTTATTTTATGATATAATTTGATTCAGATTGTATATATTTCACCTTTTTCCTATTAAAAGTGTACCGTTGCAAATTACCCCATGACTTCCTGAAAGGTGTGTGTGATGCATAGTCCCTTTACATAAACTGAGTAACACTTTCTGCAGGAACATTTATAATTGAAACACATGGAATGGGATTTCTGATGAACCATTTTGCTTGTCAGTTGCTATTTAGCAATGTTGCGATATTTATTCCACTCACTTGACTTCTGTTGAAAAGGAAAACTTATGTCGTAGTGTTTTGCACAATCACGAATGTCTCAAAGTGCCTAAGCACCAAAATATGTTTGAAGCGTAGTCACTATCGTAAAGTAGGAAATACAGCAACCAATGTGCACATAGAAGCTCCCATAAATGGCAATGTGATAACGACCAGATTATCTGTTTTCCTGATGTTGATTGAAGGTAAATATTGGCCAGGATTCTGGGAAGAAAAAAATCCCTGTTCTTCTTTCAGTGTCATGGGATCTCAGTGGTTAGCACTGCTGCCTCACAGCACCAGGAACCTGGGTGACTGTATGGAGTCTCCCCGTGTTCGCGTGGGTTTCCTCTTGGTGCTCAGGGTTCCTCCCACAGTCCAAAGATGTGCAGGTTAGGTGGGTTACAGGGATAGAATGAAGAGTGGGCCTATGGAGGGTGCTCTTTCAGAGGGTTGGTGCAGACTCAATGGGTCAGATTGCCTCCTGCACTGTAGAGTTTCCATGGATCACTTCTAATGGTTTATATAATTTTGAATAATACCCAAGAAACATTCTATCAGTCTTGCAAGCAAAACTAATCAAGCAAAAGTGCACTGTAGGGATTCTATGATTCACCTGATGGGGCAGACAGATGGGGCCTTGTTTAATGTCTCATCCAAGACAGTACATCCCATACTAGCACTCTCTCAGTACTCCAGTGTGTCAGCCTTGTATTTTAGGTTCAAGTCCCACTGATGGGTTTGAGCCCAGAACCTTGTGACTCAGGTACAAGAGTGCTACCAATAAGCTACAGCTGGATAAGAGTTGGTGTAAGATTAAACTGCAGAAATAGTTAATGTGTGAACCTCTTCCTTGACTTTGTTTTTAATTAAAATATTTGGCAGTTAGGGTGGCACAGTGATGCAATGGTTAGCACGGCGCCGAGGACCCGGGTTCGATCCCAGCCCCGGGTCACTGTCCATGTGGAGTTTGCACATTCTCTCTGTGTCTGCATGGATCTCACCTCCACAACCCAAAGATGTGCAGGGTAGGTGGATTGGTCACGCTAAATTGCCCCTTAATTGGAAAAAAAATAATTGGGTACTCTGACATTTATTTATTTTTAATTTGGCAGTCACTGGTAAGCTGGATCTATGTTCCTCAGCACGTAGCTCTGGACTTTGGAAGTGTACCAGTCTGCAATACAGCGTGCATCTGGTTGCGGAGAGCTGGATTGGATTGGATTTGTTTATTGTCACGTGTACCGAGGTACAGTGAAAAGTATTTTTCTGCAAGCAGCTCAACAGATCATTCAGTACATGGGGAGAAAAGGGAATTAAACAGAATTCAAGAAAATACATGAGAATACATAATAGGGCAACACAATATATACAATGTAACTACATAAGCATTGGCATCGGATGAAGCATACATGGGTGTAGTGTTAATGAGGTCAGTCCATAAAAGGGTCATTTAGGAGTCTGGTGACAGTGGGGAAGAACCTGTTTTTGAGTCTGTTCGGCGTGTTCTCAGACTTCTGAATCTCCTGCCCGATGGAAGAAGTTGGAAAAGTGAGTAAGCCGGGTGGGAGGGATCCTTGATTATGCTGCCTGCTTTCCCCCAGCAGCGGGAGGTGTAGATGGAATCAATGGATGGGAGGCAGGTTTGTGTGATGGACTGAGCGGTATTCACGACTCTCTGAAGTTCCTTGCGGTCCTGGGCCGAGCAGTTGCCATACCAGGCTGTGATGCAGCCCGATAGGATGCTCTCTATAGTGCATCTGTAAAAGTTGGTAAGGGTTAATGTGGACATGCTGAATTTCCTTAGTTTCCTGAGGAAGTATAGGCGCTGTTGTGCTTTCTTGGTGATAGCGTCGACGTGAGTGGACCAGGATAGATTTTTGGTGATGTGCACCCCTAGGAACGTGCACCCCTAGGAGCTCTTTGCACTGAAGGTTTTGGAGAGACCATGGAGTGTCTTCACCAAGTTGATGGTCCTCCAGCAGCAGTCGATGAGCCCAGTCCTGCGTTATTGAGCTTCTGGGGGTGAATCCTGACTAAATTCTCTGCATCTCTTTCCAGCCTTACTTTGCAAATCAACATTCCAGGAGATGGGAAACTCCCTTCCCTACCGAGGGCAGCGTGCATCTGGGGAAGACCCAGGTGTACAGAAAAATCTCAAGGGAGCACCCTTCTCATCAACATACTCATTGCACATTTTTCTTCTAAAAATATACTTCATTCATAAAATTTTTAAATGAAATGAAATGAAAATCGCTTATTGTCACGAGTAGGCTTCAATGAAGTTACTGTGAAAAGCCCCTAGTCGCCACATTCCGGCGCCTGTCCGGGGAGGCTGGTACGGGAATCGAACCGTGCTGCTGGCCTGCTTGGTCTGCTTTAAAAGCCAGCGATTTAGCCGAGTGAGCTAAACCAGCACATTATAATGCACATTATACAACCGTTCAAAGTTGATTGCATGAAGTGCAAAACAGAGTGGGCAGGTTTCTCCGTCCCGCCGCGCCAGATTTCTGGTTCAGCACACCATCGGGATTCTCCGTTTCGCCGGCTGGTCAATGGGGTTTTGCATTGTGGGGCAGCCCCACGCCTTTGGGAAATCCCGGGCTGCCGGCAAAACAGAGCAGCCTGTCAGCGGAGAATTCAACCCAGTATCTTTTAATACCATACATTACACACTTGAGGTGCATCATTACACTTACAATGTGATGGGGATGACTCTTCTCACCACCAGCCAAGCTACATATTTGTCCTTAAATTCCGGGTTCCTCAGCGTCGCATTAAGGGGGTATCTGTATGATGCGCTGGGAATCCCTCTCGGAAGTTCCCATCTTGGGGTTAACCCGGCAATTGCCCAGAAGTGCTGACTTCCTCTGGACAAGGGCTTGGAATCATCTGTCAGAAGCAATTTAAATCGCTAACTTCAGATAGTTCTGCGAGTTTTACCGATTCTTACTCTGAAAGAATAAGGGGAAAAAAATCATTAATTCGAAAGTAACTATTTAAACACCCAGATCCAGCATTGCATAGGACACCCTGCACAAATACGACAGCCCAGGGGACACAACAGACCACCCCCACCCACACACCCCAACCATTGGGGTCCGATAAACCCCCCCCCCCATTCCCTAAACATTTATAACTTAACCTGCCCCCTATAAATTATACCATTCGCCTCCCCTTTATGGCATCTACTGCTGCAAAAAGGGGAGTGACTTACCTCTCTGCACACCAGTTACTCTACGACAATCCTGCTTCACTGCTGCTATCTCACCCAGCCTAAGTATGGAAGGTTGGGCAAGACCGGGGCTTCAGAATCCCAGTGAAGATAAATCTGGCGCGAGTGACAATCCGCCAGAGATTGCAACTCCGCAGAAGTTACAGGCCATTATGTTTGCAAGTTTTAATAATCAGGCAATCTGCCAAATGAATTTGACAGTCCGCTCAAGGAACCATTCACCACCGCCCTCTTGCAGGACCTCGGGAACATAGCATGCGGACTACTGCCTGATGGACTAGCACCTGGTCAAAGAGGTTTCTCTGCTTAGACTTTTCCATGAGAGAAATGTGGTGCAGCACAGCCCAACTGACATGCCTTGGCAACGTGGCTAGACCAATCTTTTCGAAACGTGGGGGCAGACAGAATCTTAGCAAGCAGTGGGGGGGGGGGGGGGGGGGGGGGATATTCTGGAAGAGGGTGATGGGGGTGTTCTGGGTGAGGGGGCATTTTGGGGCGGGAGGATTCTTTGGGAGGAGATTCTGGTGGGAGGGGATTGGAATTCTAGGGGAGTAGGTTGGTGAGATTCTGGGTGGAGGGGGTTGGGGAGATTCTGGGTGGAGGGGGTTGGGGAGATTCTGGGTGGAGGGGGTTGGGGTGATTCTGGGTGGAGGGGGTTGGGGTGATTCTGGGGGAGAATTCGAGAGGGATCTGTGGTGGTGGGGAATTCAGGGATTAGGGTGATTCTGGGTGGAGGGTGCTGGGATTCTGGGGGAGGGGAGAATTCGAGGGAGTGGTGAGGAATTCGGATTGGGGTGATTCTGGGGAGGAGGTAGTGGGGAATTTGGGTGATTCTGGAGTAGGTATGGTGGTTGGGGTGATTCGGGGAGCAGGTTTGGGGGGTGGGAGTGATTCTGGGAGCAGGTTTGGGGGGTGGGAGAGATTCTGGGAGCAGGTTTGGGAGGGGTGGGGGTGATTCTGGGAGCAGGTTTGGGGGGTGGGAGTGATTCTGGGAGCAGGTTTGGGGGGGTGGGGGTGATTCTGGGAGCAGGTTTGGGGGGTGGGAGTGATTCTGGGAGCAGGTTTGGGGGGTGGGAGAGATTCTGGGAGCAGGTTTGGGAGGGGTGGGGGTGATTCTGGGAGCAGGTTTGGGGGGTGGGAGTGATTCTGGGAGCAGGTTTGGGGGGGTGGGGGTGATTCTGGGAGCAGGTTTGGCGGGGTGGGGGTGATTCTGGGAGCAAGATTGGGGGGGGGGGGGGTGATTCCAGGAGCAGACCTGGTGGGGGTGATTCTGGGAGCAGGTTTGGTGGGGGTGATTCTGGGAGCAGGTTTGGGGGGGGGGTGATTCTGGGAGCAGGTTTGGGGGGGGGGGGTGATTCTGGGAGCAGGTTTGGGGGGGGGGGGGGGTTGATTCCAGGAGCAGACTTGGTGGGGGTGATTCTGGGAGCAGTTTTGGTGGGGGTGATTCTGGGAGCCAGTTTGGGGAGGGGTTGGGGTGATTGTGGGAGCAGGTTTGGGGGGTTGATTGTAGGAGCAGGTTTGGGGCTGATTCTGGGTGCCGGTATTGGGGGGGGGGGGGGGTTGGGGTGATTGTGGGAGCAGGTTTTGGGTGGGGTGGGGGTGAATCTGGGAGCCGGTTTGGGGGGGGGGGAGGGGTTTGGGGGGGGGAGGGGTTTGGGGGGTAGTGGGGATGGGTTTGGGGGTGGGGAGGGGGGGTTTGGGGGTGGGGAGGGGGGGTTTGGGGTCTGGGGGAGGGAGGGTTTGGGGTCTGAGGGAGGGTTTGGGGTCTGGGGGAGGGAGGGTTTGGGGTCTGGGGGAGGGAGGGTTTGGGGTCTGGGGGAGGGAGGGTTTGGAGGGGGGGAGGGAGGGTTTGGAGGGGGGGAGGGTTTGGAGGGAGGGAGGGTTGGGAGGAGGGAGGGGGGGTTGGGAGGGGGGAGGGGGGGTTGGGAGGGAGGAGGGGGGGGTTGGCTGGGGGGGTGGGGTCTGGGGGAGGGAGGATTTGGGGGAGGGAGGTGATTCTCCCCGGGTCCCGCGCTGACGATTTGAATGTTAACGGCCCGCGCGCCGGGCGTCAGTTCCGGCGGCGGTGATGTCAGTTCCGGGCGGAAGGAGCTGGCGGTTTGCAGGTGGAGGCAGCAATGGAGGCTGAGGGAGAGTGTGTGTGAGTGAGGCAGACTGGCCCTGCTCCCACTCCCAGGGCCAGAATCTCGACACGTTTAGCGTTCGACTCCGTCATTTTTAGTTAGAAATTCAGATATGTTGCTGTCCCTGTAGTTTTGAACGGTTCCCAATATGTTTGGGTTGAAGACGGCTTCCTTCACCACCCTGATTGTGGGGGTATTTATTGCCTATGTCTTACACACTTGCTGGGTGATGTACGGGATAGTTTACACCAAGCCCTGTACTAACCCCAAGGGCAAGAACTGCATCAAGCCGTACCTAGCTCTTAACCCTAAACTTCAGGTCAGTGCTGATGGTTTTTACACACTGCAGTTGATTCTTCAATATTCAATGCATCAGCTGTTAGCTGAATAGATGCCTTTCCTCTAAATTGTATATTTAGTTCTGGGTGTCAACATGACGTGGTTTGACAGTTTTTTGCCTGTGGTTTAGAAGTCTCATTGAATGTGTCACATTGTGACAATGCATCAACTTTCGCAGTGGACAGTTTCCCCATGTTATCCTGAGTCTTCGGCAGTCCCTCTCCAGATTGAGGGTGGTTTGCTTCCACTCCGGTTTGATGGGTTCTGAGACGGCTCTGCCACTTGCAGATTTGAGAGGGTCGGGTTGGTGAGGAGGTTTGTGTCCTCTCTGTTTGTTCCTGACAAAGTGTTGCAACTTTGTTCGGTGTCTTTCTAAGTGAACCGTCTCCATGCTGGCCAGTCACAATCCAAGGTCTGCCAGGGTCGGTGGGGATGTTTGACCTCTTCATGGATGCTTTGAGGGCATCCTTAAATCCCTTGTACCGAGGAATGTTACACTGTACATGCATTCACAGTCACTCCTTTTGCTGTAGAAACGACTCCATTTATGTTGTGGAGGAGTAGCCAGTGTCATTGTAAAACAGCTCGGAATGTGTGCAGTTTGAAACCACAGTGACAATTTTGCTGCAGTTGGTTGCATCCTCGAAAGGGCAGGCAAAATCTGAACCATGCCATGATTGACAAAATGGTTTGTCGAGAGAGTTAGAACATGGGCTGACGCGAGCAGTCATTTATTTTTTTGCACATGTGCCTCAGATGAAGCTGAATGTCACCTTTTTGAACCTGTCGACTGCAGCTGGTGACAGGGTTACCATCCTCCTGACTTTGACAATTTGTCAATGGAGGCCGTCTTGTTGCTGGCATATTACTGAAGTAACCATATGGCATCAAGTTGACATTTACCAGCGAATCCCTGAAGTCACCAGATTTCTCCGGCATTACATTTCTGCATATATTATTTTTATTGACTTACTGATAAGTTGCTGTGAGATGGTAAAAGGCCTGTGATGCTTGCCCTCTTTTCCTTTGGGTAACTGGCATTCCAGGAAACTAGAACCAATATAGCCAGGAATAGGTTTGGTGGGCAGGGCTGGGCTGAGGGTGCGGTCACAAAAGGGCAAGTATTTGAAGGGGTGAATACCTTGTACAAAAACATGCCGTGACAATTATCTTGTGCATAAAAGCAAAAATAAATGCAACCTGCTGGAAGTGCTCCATGTATCTGGTAACATCAGAGAGAAACAGGTAACATTTTGAGTCTGTAAGATTTCTGAGCTGAGGAGAGGTGGAAATGTGATAGATTTAAAAAAATATATGTTTTTATTAAAGGCATTTAGGTATGAACAATAAGTACAAATCAACACAAAGTGAGAAACCGGAAACTCTTTAACAAATAAACACTCAAAGCCCCAACCCCCCTGCTGTTCCCCTCCTCCTGTCCTGCCTTTCCCATTTTAACCCCTTTTCTGACACCTAAATTTTCCTTGAAGAAGTCGATGAACGGCTTCCATCTCCGGGCAAATCCATCAGCTACCCCTCTTAAGGCAAACTCGATTTTCTCCAGGAACTCTTGCCAGATCACCTACCTACACCCCTGGTTTTGGTGGCTCTGAATCCCTCCACTCCAGCAATATCCATCTCCGGTCACCAGTGGGGCAAACAAATGGGATAGATTTTATGCTGTTGAAGAGGGGGTGGAACAATGATCAGAGATAGCTGAGCGTTCAAAGGTGGCATGGTGGAGTAGTGGTTAGCACTGCTACCTCACAGCACCGAGGACCCAGGTTCGATCCCTACCCCAGGTCACTGCCTGTGTGGAGTTTGTGCATTCTCCCCGTGTCTGCGTGGGTCTCACCCCCACAACCCAAAATGTGCAGGGTAGGTGGATTGGCTCCCTAAGTTGCCCTGTATTTGGCGGGAGGGGGAATGAATTGGGTACTAAAAAAAGGGATAGGTGGGAGTTCAGGAGAGATTTGACAAAGATGTCATGGACACGGCAAAAGGAGTGTAAAGATAGCGTTAACAAGTAAACCAATAGTGATAAAAAAAGTCAGATATAATTGAATAACCGAACAAGGGTCAGTACTCTGAAAGCAAAATATAACAAGTACCTTCATGTGGAATTTGTTTTCGTGATGCGGTAGGAGGGAGATTTCACCAGAAACTACGGCATGGTTTTTGCATTTGTCATGGTCATTGAAGATGTGGTCAAATGCCACTACCCAGTGATATTAAAACAGCTCTACATGCATGGTTATGTATGCACAGTTGTTTCAATTCTCTAATTGTTGACGTGGTCATTAGCACGGTGGATAGAGGAGTGCCTATGGTTGGTTTGTGTGAGCCTTCAGAAGGCTTATTAAAAGTTCTGGACAAGAGATTTTTTTTTAGCAAAAATGAAAGCACATACAATTGGAGAGGAGTAACTTGTAACATGGTTACTAATTATTTAGGTAGTACAAAACAGAGTAACTGTAAAGGGAGCTTGAGTGGAATGTGACTGATCATATCCTAGAGGATTTGTATGAGAGACTCAGCTTTTAACCGTATATTCTGATAACTTGGGTGAAGGAATAGAGTTTTTATACAAATTTCCAGATGAGGTTATGTACAGATGGGAGCAAGAGGTTGCAGAGGGGCATATTCATGAGTGGCCAAAACTGAAGCAGATGATGTTCAATGTGAAGTAATTACTCCACATCTGAGGTAAATCAGCATAGTTCTTCACTGGTGTGAGACTACGAACTGTGGAGGAACAGAGATAAAGAAAAGTATTCAAAAAGGTTAATGGAATATTTGCTTTTATCCCAAGGAAGTTGAAATACGAAAGCGAGGAAGTTATACAGTTGTATAATGCCTTGGTCAAACCACAACCAGAGTACTGTCAAAAAAGATAGTGTGTGAGAGCAGACCGTGTAGATTCACTAGACGTATGGGTTAAATTATGAAGACATGTTGCACAAACCTGGGTTATTAATCCCTCATGTTTAGAATGTTGAGGGTTGATTTAATTGAGATGCTTATAATAATAAAGGGATTCAATTGGTTAGATTCCGAAAAACTATTTCCTTTGCTGGAACCCAGAAACTCAATAATGTGATTTTAAAACTGGATCCAGGTAATAGACGAGTGAAATCCTGGTACAGTTTTTCACAAAAACTGCAATGGAAATCCGGAACATATGCTGTAGATGTTGGTTCAACTGAAATTTTCAAGACTTGGCTAAAGTTTTATTTGGTAAGGGTATTAAATATGAAGTAAAGGTGAGTAACTAAGGTTGAAGAATTCAGTCATGAACTAAATTAAGTGGCTGAACAGGCTTGAGGAGCTGAAGATTCCACTCCTCTCCGATGATCTTAAAAGTATAGTAGATCTGCAAGCTTTAGAACCACTCTTCAAACCACAACTTGACTTGGAACTATATTGCATTCCTTCATTGCCACTGGAATTCCTTGCGTAACAACACTGTGAGTGTACTGCCACTGTGAGTATACTGCCACCACAGTGCAGCAGCTCCATAGAATCCCTACAGTACAGAAGGAGCATCAAGTCTGCACTGACCCTCTGTAAGAGCACCTGTAAGGCCCACTCCCCCACCCTGTCCCCTAACCCACCTGACTTTTTGCCACTATGGGGCAGTGTTTAGCATGGCCAATCCACCTAACCTGCGCATCTTTGGACTGAGGGGAAACCGGAGCACCTGGAGGAAACTCACGCAGACAGGGGGAGAGCATGCAAACTCCATGCAGTCACCCAAGGCCGGAATTGAACCCTGGCACTGAGGCAGCAGTTATAGAGGCAGCTCACCACCACCTTCTCGAGGGCAATTAAGGATGGGTAATAAATGCTGGCCTAGCCAGCAATGCAAACATTCTGTCAACTAATAAAAATAAATTGTGGAATAATTTCTTTGACAATAGTGGCAGCTGATATAAATTTATCATTACTCCATACATGCCTTGCTTTTAAAGGCCGAAATACATTTAACTATAATATGACATTTCTTATAGAACGATGTATTTGAATGATTGAATAATATTTGATGTGTTGATGCTACCATTTTAGTTTGAGGACTTGGGCATTAATTCCCCCAGTTTCTTTGCATCCAGTGAGAAGAGCAGGTTTGGACATTTATGCAGTAGAGCTAACCTACATACAGCCTTCTACTAATCCTGTGCTGATGTAATGTGAGCAGAAATGGTCAAATTAATTTTGCTTCCTAGATTTACATGGTAAGAAGTCTTACAACACCAGGTTAAAGTCCAACAGGTTTGTTTCAAACACGAGCTTTCGGAGCACGGCTCCTTCTTCAGGTGAATGGAAAGGCTTGTTCCAGAAATGTTTATATAGACACAGTCAGAGATGCCCCGGAATGCGAGCACCTGCAGGCAATCAAATCATCAAAGATGCAGAGAGAGAGTCCTTTCGGGATCTTGTCTGCTTTTTTGCATCTTTGTAGAAACTGAATGTCAGTGTCTATATGCGCGATCTTCCTGGAGATCCTCTCCACTTTGAGCCGGCAGTTTGCGGTGTCAATGGTAGCCATGATGTGGAGATGCCGGCGTTGGACTGGGGTGAGCACAGTAAGAAGTCTTACAACACCAGGTTAAAGTCCAACAGGTTTGTTTCAAACACGAGCTTTCGGAGCACGGCTCCTTCTTCAGGTGAATGGAAAGGCTTGTTCCAGAAATGTTTATATAGACACAGTCAGAGATGCCCCGGAATGTGAGCACCTGCAGGCAATCAAATCATCATTCATCATTCATTTACTGTGCTCACCCCAGTCCAACGCCGGCATCTCCACATCATAGATTTACATGGTGTGAGGATAACACATTGAGACCAAGAAAGAAAGAAGACTTGCATTTAAATGTCACTTTCCAAACCTTAGGGTGTCCCAAAGCAGTTCAAAGCCAATTTTGAACTGGAGTCACTGCAGGAAATGCAGCAGCCGATCAGCACACAGCAATCTCCTACAAGGAAATGAAAATGAAAATCGCTTATTGTCACGAGTAGGCTTCAATGAAGTTACTGTGAAAAGCCCCTAGTCGCCACATTCCGGCGCCTGTCCGGGGAGGCTGGTACGGGAATCGAACCGTGCTGCTGGCCTGCTTGGTCTGCTTTAAAAGCCAGCGATTTAGCCTGGTGAGCTAAACCAGCCCCTATGTAGCCCAACTTTCTCTAGCATTTGTGAATTCTGCAGCCACTGCAGTGGTTTATTTTCCAGTGGATCATCTACCATCCAGATTTTCATTAGGTTATTGACACTGACAAAGGCCTTCAGAAAGTGTAGTTTTAATTTAACTGGGTTAAAATTGGCTGATCCCATGTATCAGCAGACTTTCTATGACAGAAAAGTGCTGTATCTGACCTTGAAATAATTTTAATACGCGATGTCATACAGTTGATTTTTAAATTTACAGGATGTGGGCATCGCTGATTGGGCCAGTATTTATTGTCCATCCCTAGCTGCCCTTCAGAAGGTGGTGGTGAGCTGCCTTCTTGAACTGCTGCAGTCACTGAGGTTGTTAGGGAGGGAATTGCAGGATTTTTACCGACAACAGCGAAGGAATGACGATATATTTCCAAGTCAGAATGGTGACCGACTTAGGAGGAGAGAATCCAGGTCATGGTGTTACCAGGTATCTGCAGCTCTTGTCCTTCTTGCTAGTAGTAGTCATGGGTTTGGAACCCAAGGAACCTTGGTGAGTTCCTGCAGTGCATCTTGTGGATGGTACACGCGGCTGCTACTGTGCGTCGGTGGTGGACGAGTTGAATGTTTGTGGAAGGGATAGCAATCCAGCAGGCTGCTTTGTCCTGAATTGCTGCGCCTTGTAGATGGCGGACTGGCTAGAGGAGGGAGGGGGGTTGTCAGGAGGTGAGTTACTTGCTGCAAGGTTCCGAGCCTTTGAAGAAAAGGCCAAACTCTTTTAATTGTTTGGCATAATATGTGCTTTTTTAACGAGTGCTTGAGCAGTTCCTGTGGTTTTTGTGTACACATTAGCTCAAACAATGCGTGAATGGCACAGCTTTATTTTTCACTGCCTCGTTATAGATCAGTTTCATAGTGTGGTGTGTCAGATAATGTTGAGATCAGCTATAGCATGGCTCGGGGAAATCATACCCAGTTTCACTAGAGCAGGAATGGGCCCAGCAACAGCGCTGTAAACTGTTTTTTCCAAGCAGTAATGCTTTTTAAAAAAAGTCCACTTAGCACGCCAAAATTCAATTATCACAATCCAGCAGGTAAGAAATATAATTGCAGATAGGATCAAGTTACCTGGACTGGAAAGGTGGGATTGCCAGGATTCAGGGATGGGTTGGAAAACCCTGACATGACATTTATTCCTAAAGTGTTTTCAGAACAGCTGGTGTGACAGCGAGCCTATCACGGCGCCATGTGCTCCTGTGACATGGCCCTCCTATGGACTGAACTGATCTCTCTACACATCTTCTCTCCTGTTGTGGTTCTACATTCAGTATACTTCACCAATGTCTATGTCCATGTATTTAGGATCATAGAATTTACAGTGCAGAAGGAGGCCATTCAGCCCATCGAGTCTGCACCGGCTCTTGGAAAGAGCATTCTACCCAAGGTTAAAACCTACACCCTATCCCCATAACCCAGCAACCCCACCCAAAACTAATGCCAATTTTGGACACTAAGGGCAATTTATCATGGCCAATCCACCTAACCTGCACATCTTTGGACTGTGGGAGGAAACCGGAGCACCCGGAGGAAACCCACACACACACTGGGAGGATGTGCAGACTCCGCACAGACAGTGACCCAAACCGGAATCGAACCTGGGACCCTGGAGCTGTGAAGCCATTGTGCTATCCACAATGCTACTGTGCTACATTGTGTATTTACCATATGTCCTATGTTTTTCATGTATGGAACAATTTGCCTGGACTGTACGCAGAAAATACTTTTCACTGTACTTTTAAAAATAATAATAATTGTAATTGTCACAAGTAGGCTTACATTAACACTGCAATGAAGTTACTGTGAAAGTCCTCTAGTTGCCACACTCCAGCGCCTGTTTGGGTACACTGCGGGAGAATTCGGAATGTCCAATTCACTCAACAAGCACGTCTTTCGGGACTTGTGGGAGGAAAACGGGAGCACCCGGAGTAAACCCACGCAGACACACTGAGAATGTGCAGACTCTGCACAGACAGTGACTCAAGCCGGGAATCAAACCCGGGTCCTTGTCGCTGTGAAGCAGCGGTGCTAACCACTGTAATCTAAATCTAAACACATGTCAAGGCTGTCGCTTGGCGAAGATGTGCGGCTGCAACCTGATCAAATCATCTATGGGATGTGCACTTTTTATTCAGAGTCTAGCCTCCTTTTAAGGTTTCCTTGCAAATGATGGGTGTGGCTTTCTCTCCCTCCCTGTCTGTTCATCTACAGAGCCAGTTTCTGGGAGGTGCTAGATGATGCCCTATGTTATTCCCTCCTAGCACGGACATACCCAAGTTTCCAATCCATGCATCAGGAGGTTGGTGGCATATGTGTTTCAAATTGTGAGCACGAGCTCTGCAAGTATTGTTTGAACCATTGTAACCTAAAATATTAAATAACCAGCTGAGTTTTTCCAGCATCCTCTGTTGACGTTTCAAATAACCATACTTGTGCCGTATGTTGGTTTTCAGCAAGATGCATTGCCAAATGGGAGAAGCAATGAGACATCCTGATTTTTAATTCTCAGATGTGAGAGGCAGGATTAAAGTGTCATTGATTTTGCTGACAACCATCGGTGTTCTTTCAAACCGTTATTTTCAGTTTTCTGCCACTTAGTGTCGTGGTGTTCGTTGTTCACACTCCCAGATGTTACTTGATGAATCTTTGTTGCTTATATGGATGACATAAACATTGACTTTTATTAAATGCTGCTTTCAAGGATGCAACCTTGTAAGAATTACAGAATAAATGATTTTTATTTTGAATTTGTATTTTAGCTGAGCATTTATACTTCAACAAAAAGCAGTGGTACTGACGGAACCAATTTAAACCTTATGTTGAAGATAGAACACTTTGATGTGAACTCTAAATTTGAGAGGTAATTACTTTTGAGTTTTATAAATTTTAGTGTGTTTATTTATCATGTGGGCAATCTGAGTCATAATGTGAATTACAGTGCGTCTTCCACACTAACCTGTGGGTAGAAGAGTATATTCATTGTCTAAAAGACGCTGATCTCTATTTCAGTCCTTCCAGAAAATAGAAGCGAAAGGGAAAATTAATTAATCTCACTTTAAATGACAATGAATTCCTAGATTTGAAATACTACTTCATGCAGATGTGCCAAAAAGACACACGTACAATACTTTCCTACAAAATATTACCATTGAGTTTGGAGGGTGCCAGGATAGTAATGGGGAAAGGGGGTAGCGGAATCAGAAGGAAGGATAAATAATAGGGCGGTATGGTAGCACAGTGGTTAGCACCGCTGCTTCACAGTTTGATCCCGGCCCCGGGTCACTGTCCGTGTGGAGTTTGCACATTCTTCCCATGTCTGCGTGGGTCTCACCCCCACAACCCAAAGATGTGCAGGGTATGTGGATTGGCCACACTAAATTGGCCCTTAATTGGAATTATTTTTTTAAAGAAAAGGAAGGATAAATAATCCCTGAAGCATTTAGCACCAGGATTCATATTCTGTGAATGCTGAGCGCAAGCTCTTGTGGCACTTTATAAATATTGTTTGAACCATTGGAACCTAAAATGTTAAATAACCAGCTGAGTTTTTTCCAGAATCCTCTGTTCTTGTTTCCAATAACTAGCTATATTTGCTTAAAGATATAATCTACTCTTAATTGAAAGTTGCTTAATTCAAGTTGGATGTTTTGTGTACAGCAGAATGCTTCTTCTGCTTTACTTGTTTAACTTGGGTTTCTGGATCATTCTCGTTTTTCATGTAAAAATGACTTTGAATGACCAGGGTAGGCTAGTTGCTCACTCATTAATACAGACATTTTAATATGGAATAATTGACAGTAGGCTCATAAAATTATTATTCCCAGCTAGACTTCCTAACTAGGTTTTCTCTTGTAGAACATTTTTCTAAAGTTGAACGTTATACATGCAAGCCGCCCTCTTCCAAGGGAGGGCAAGGACTGCCCATGCTGTGAGCAACTTATAGATCCCAAAATCAAAGCCTCCACATAGTTGTCTCTTCTATGGTTCCCAGTTTTCTAACCTCACTCCCATGTTCTGTATCTCCTTCTGAATTCCCACTACAATACTCATCAGATTTATTTTCTCCCAAGATGCCCATATTTTGATTTTCAACCAGCTCCTCTTTCGCAGCATCATACTTACTGACATGGTCAGCCTTGCTTATTCTTCCAGCACTGTTTCCATATATTTTGAAACTTTTCTTTCTAGCCCTTTGTAACATTTCTATTCTCACTTGTTAAAGTTCTATCCCTGAACTCTCTGTCCAACCTCCTTGAACACGTGCCCAAGTGCTTACTACTCATTGTGTCTCAAGGTCTAGATTCTGACCAGGAAGAGGATCTCTGGTCAAAGTCACCAGCTGTGTACTCTGTGACTGCGACCACAGCTTGCTGTGCTTCATTTTCCTTCTCGGGTATCTTGATACTTGACTAATCCATTTTCCTTCACTGTTTCTCCTCCACACCTTGTGACTATGGCCCTACAATTTTTAAAATTCTAATCCTATGTGTGCCAACACAGTGGGTGAATCTGGCATAACAGTTTATTGCCCCATACCCAAACAGCCCCCTCTGTTGTGCCCACTGGCGTGGCTTTTTGGTCTCTCTTTATAAATAATTGCGCATGGTTATCCAAGTACAGTTATTCACGTACCAGCCTCCCCGAACAGGGGCCGGAATGTGGCGACAGGGGCTTTTCACAGTATCTTCATTTGAAGCCTACTTGCGACAATAAGCAACTTTCATTTCAAGTTGTAGTCCGAGTTGGAAGTGAGGATCTCAAAATTGATTCACTGTTATTTTGGGGACCAGTGGAAAATGGGTTGGTGTGCGCCAACTTTGTCCATACAATTTGTACCTTGGGGTTCTGCATTAATTGGAAAGGTTTGGGAGGCCAGAATGGACAGGGCTTCAGCAATTTATCCTCAAGGATAATGCACAGAGCTGCATCTTGAGAGCAGATAGTGAATTGAGAACTGAAGCAGCTTATTTACATTGGCGCGAAGAGATCATGGTGATAGAGAGAACATTGGGTTAATGGACTAGATGTGGGACTGAAACCACAACTTAGTCAATCAGAACATTAATGTTAAATTGTGAACAGGGTCATTACAAATATATATTTATATTAACTTGTTCCAAAGAGGATCGTAATCTCTTGGTTTCAAGTGTGCATTGCATAGACTGTGCCATTTACTTAGTGTTTTGTGTTTAATTTGGGGTAGTATGGTTAAGGCATTTCACTTCACAATCCATTCAGTGGTTTCTTGTTTTAATAGATTAAGCTGCAGCACCTTATGAAAGAGCTGCTCAGTAGTGGAACTTCACCAGCTGAGTGAAATCAATGAGTCAGGGAATTTGTAAATTAATTACTTCAGCGAGTATAAGCACAAGGAGCAGGCGTAGGTAATGTAGCCCCTCGAGCCCGCTCCATCATTCAATATGATCATGGCTGATCTCCTCCCGGCCTCAATTCCACTTTCCTGTCCGTTCTCCATAACCCTTCAACCCATTACTAATTAAAAATCTGTCTGTCTCAACGTTTTATTTAAAAATTCAATTGAAAGTTGATCAATTGAATTTGGATGTTTTGAGTACAGAATGCTTCTTTTGTTTTACTTGATTAATTTGAGTTTTTGGGTAAGTCTCATTTTGACATATTTTCATCAATCCGACAGCATTGGACAGGGTGGTGCAGTCTTTCATCTCTGAACCCTAGGTTCCCATCCATCCAAGATAATATAATATTTATTGCCACAAGTAGGCTTACATTAACACTGCAATGAAGTTACTGTGAAAAACCCCTAGTCGCCACATTCCGGCAGCTGTTCGTGTACACACAGGGAGAATTCAGAATGTCCAAATTACCTAACAACACTTCTTTCGGGACTTGTGGGAGGAAACCGGAGCACCCGGAGGAAACCCACGCAGAGACGGGCAGAACGTGCAGGCTCCGCACAGACAGTGACCCAAGCCGGGAATTGAACCTGGAGCTCTGAAGCAACAGTGCTGCCCACTGTGGTACTGTGCTGCCCACAATTGAAAGTCTCTCTGCCTTAATTGTAATGATAAGTGAAATGCAGCGAGGGATCGTCTCTGTTGTGACTTGAGTCTATAGTACAAAACTATCCTTAAATCAGAACGCAAAAATCATTAATACTGTGTGAGAAACAGACACTCATGTTTGACTCCTGGAGAAGATAAATAGCAACACGGACCACTTGCGTCAATTGGCAAGTTTGTGTAATTTCTATATAAATGCAACCTTTTTCAAACTAGTCTTCATTGCATAATCCCATTCACATGAAAGTATTGGATGCTGTGTGGGGGAAAAGGCATGTTACACAAGAACTGTGAAATCTGCATTGTGTTGTTTACAACTCTTAAAATGGAGAATTCTGGTAAAATGAATTAAATAATTTCCTGGCAACATTTGTGGTCCAAATGAATTACCCTTTTTAAAGTGGGGGAAAAAAAGAGAAACAGGGATCTGCAATTAAATGCCAACAAAAATTCAATAATTTCAAAATAACTGTCAAATATCATTCGAGATAATTTGGTAGAATGCATTTTCATTTGGATTTAGTGTCACTTTAATAATCGCCTGAATTTATTTTGAATTCTACATTTTTCTCTAACATTCAAATGTGGTTTGCCATGAATGTTATCATTTAAACTAATGTGTTGCACCATGCTTGAGTACTCTATATGTATTTTATAACCATTGCTTCTATGGATCATTCTATCTAATATACCTTTTATTTATCTTTTTAAAGGGTCGTCAATGTTTCATTACCAAAGAAAACCCGTAGCAATGGGACACTGTACGCTCATTTATTTCTCCACCATGTTGGCATGTTACCTTGGCATGATGGTAATCACATATATGCCAGTGGACACCTTACAACATACATAATTCCTAAACCTGAGGAAATCAACCTAATTACAGGAGAGACCGAGGCCCAAGTAAGTGTTCTGAGAATGATGTACGGAGTTATCATTAAAAGTAAAGTTTTTTTAAAAAGTGGCCGAACAGAACGTGCAGCGGGCAGGGAGGCACTCTAAGCTGGTGGCAGCTCAACCCAGACCCCTGGACAGACACGGGCTCCTGGCATCACCTGAGCTTGAAGGAAGCCACAAGAAGTTTCCATTTTATTTGGAATATTATTAATTTTAACAGATTGAAAATATGGGGCTACTTTTGGTGATTTGTTCCAACATTAGAAAACTGACATTGTATTTGGAAATGTGAGAAAAGGTAGTTTCTGCAAAAGTAGTCATTTTTCCTTCAATTGTTAATGAGTTCAGCAGCAAAAGTGCTCTTACTTCCACTGTACTAATGGTTTTGATTACTACTCTTCAATCATTGGTGATGTTAGTAGCCCAGCCACTCGTACACAGTTGCTGTTTCTTTCTTTGTAGTAGATTGTGTTGTTTTGCAGTATAACTTTGCACTTCCCGATCACCGTATCGTAGAACCTAATTGGTGCTGAGTTTTCAGAAGACTAATGTTTAAGGGTGATGCAGTTAAGGGACATGGTGCATTTTAAAATAACATCTCATTATATGTTGCCTTTCAGGCAATGCCATTCTTTTTAGCTTTATAAACTGATCGCTTTAACTGCCCGGAAGTCATATGGTGCCTTATTAAGCAGGTGGTCACATGTATTTTCTTCATGTAGTGAGTGATTCTTGTTTCCCTCAATGGCATCAAGACCCAAAACTACCCTGTTCACCAATACTCCGCCCCCCGCCAGTCCCCAAAATAATTCCGGATCGGTATCTTGTTCAACTTTGAACTGCTTTGAGACCTTTTTCCAGTCCATCAACCAGTGCTACCTACTTCCAACTTTGAAGCTTCGCTTGACTTTCCCTAATTTAGCCCCACTGTCGCTGCAACTCTCAGTCCGTGCCTGGTTATGTGCTCTCCACTTCTCAACCTCTGCTTTACACAAACTATTACTGTTCCGAAATTCCTTTCCTACCCTGCACAGACTCCTCTTTCTCAATCACCAGCTTCTTGCTCTCTATTGGCACCCAGTTCTCAACATCTCTAAACTTCTCTCCCTTGTCATTAAGTGTTTCTATAACCTGTTTTCTTGTATAACATCTAAGGTCTCAACCTCTGCTGTCCTCTCCTTCTGGTCTACTGGACTCTTCCCTGCTCCTCTCTTGCAGAACCTTCAAATCTTTGGCTGCACTTTTAGTCACTGCCTCCTCTTGCTTGGATATAGGACTCGCCTCAAGAGGTTTTGCTTTGCCAAAGGCGCTATATAAATAAAGTTACTCCAGCAGTGTGAAGAACGCAGGATTTTAGAAATACTGGATTATAAACATTTTGCAACTTAAGCGTTAAAAGCCCTGGTTAGAGTTTGTTTTTAAAATAATGTTCTTTTGAAAGACCATAAAGCTTTTAGGAGCCAGGGGTGAAATTGACCAGAGTAAAAAGCCTGGGCTAATGCATTGTTGTTTAACTGGGGGGGAGTCCCTGGGGAGTTAATGTGTTTTCAGCTTGGAGAGATAATGCCATTACTGGGTCAAGCTAAGGCATTCAGACATTTTGAGTGAACTTTAAAGTTGAGTTAAGATCTGGCTACCCTTCAGACCGCAAGTAACGTCTTTTGCTCCCAGAGTAAAATAGTTTTTAAAAAAAAGATGAATAGTATTTAAAGCAGTGCAGAGCTGACTGAGGACAAGGAAGAAGCTGAAACAAACCAGTTAAAACAGCTTTTTGAAGACATCCAGCCAGAGTCTGCAGGGGTTCTAACAGGAGTCAAATCTGTTCTGGAAAGCAAGTATTGCACTGTGCCTTTGGGATGTAGGATGGAGTGAGAGCTGTATGTTTTTCCTTGTTGTTTGATTGGGAATAGAGATAATAATTAAGTATTTACTCT
The DNA here is from genome assembly GCF_902713615.1 of Scyliorhinus canicula. Classification (NCBI taxonomy): domain Eukaryota; kingdom Metazoa; phylum Chordata; class Chondrichthyes; order Carcharhiniformes; family Scyliorhinidae; genus Scyliorhinus; species Scyliorhinus canicula. Next base: position 19,263,158 of record NC_052150.1, on the reverse strand, counting down.
GTTGGATAGTATTGTTTAAGGGGTAATTGTAAACTATTTTCTGGTGTGATGTTAAAGAGTTTAATATTGTGTTAATAATAAAGTTTTGTTTTAATATACCAAATCCCTATTTCTTCATGCAATCACTCCTGGAATGAAGTATTCTTTCTGCACAGTCTTAGAAAATAAAGTAAAATATTGGGGGTTTGGTCCAGTATCCTAGCCACTGTTGGGGTATTGGTTCAATGGGTGGTGTTCCATAATCAGATTTTGCACATGAAAGATTGAATTCTAGGTTACAACATGACTTGGGAGGATTCCATATTCCTGAAGAGTATATGGCTTTTGCTCCCAGAGTGAGATAGTTTAAAGAAAGGTTAATAGTATTTAAGGCAGTGCAGACCTGTCTGAGGACAAGATACAACATTAAGATTCCAATTTATAAAAAAAACGCGGTGATCTGGAGATCCAGTTTTGTTATTTGGGTAATTTTTTTCAGCGAGTTGATAAACTCGCTATACCTTTAGAATCTTGTCAAGGGTCATGAGTAAACAATATTCTGTTACAAAGACAGTAAAATTCAACAGATTGAAAGTAAAATAATTGCATGCTAGTTAATCCACAAGAATGATCTGCAAGGTATTGGATCTGCTATACTGTTCATGTATTACCATCCAGTTACCTGGATACGTATTTCAATAGCAGATGGATGTTATGTATTAATCAAATCCCAGTGCTCACACCAGTTTATTCTATGCATTTTACTTTGTTTTTTGTTGCAATTTCTGATTGCTCCTGAGCTTCTCAATGAACGAGGTTAACTACTTTTTCCTTTGCAGAGTCAATTTAACTTTTATTTTCCTCCCCACAAAACCAGGGAACAGCAGCTAGCGTTAAAACTAAAGTTGTAGATCAGCCTACTGCACACTGGCGTTCAAAACTCACCATCAATATCATGTCTGACAACTTCACTTTCGATGGATCTGCACTCCCTGCTGATGTACACAGATATCTGAAACTGTAAGTTTATAACTAGCTGCAGATATTTTAAGCAGATCTTGGTATTGCTGAGAACTTTGTATTCATCAACTTGTGTAAAATTTAACAAAAACCGTTAGAATTACTGCATGTTGTAACATTTTTTTTTGGAAATGTTTTTTATTGAGTTTTCATATTTTATACCCAACAAATTACAAATTATTAGATAAAAAGAAAAAAAAAACATGCAAAAATTAACATGTATATTTACAGGTAAGCATCGTCATAATAACAACTGTGGCCGCCCCCTTTAGCCGGCATACATATTTTACATTCCCCAATATGGCCAAGGCACATGTTTGTAGGCAATTATTTACAGTTTGGTTTTGGGCCTTAGCTAGCCATCAAACCCCCATAACGAACCTGTAGCCCCCCCAGCTACCTTCCCCCGATTCCCGTCCATTTTCCCCTGATTCTTGGCCACCCGACTATTCTTCCTCTTGTTCGTTGGCCACAAACAGGTCCCGGAACAATTGCATGAATGGCTCCCACGTTCTGTGGAAGCCGTCGTCTGACCCTCGGATGGCGAATTTGGTTTTCTCCATTTGGAGAGATTCCGAGAGGTCGGACAGCCAGTCTGCAGCTCTGGGCGGTGCTGCTGACTGCCAGCCAAACGGGATTCTACGGCGGGCGATCAGGGAGGCAAAGGCAAGGGCGTCCGCCCTCCTCTCCAGGAATAGATCTGGCTGGTCTGAAACCCTGAAGACCGCCACTATCGGGCATGGCTCCACCCTCACCCCCACCACTTTGAACATAGCCTCGAAGAAGGCTGTCCAGTACTCCACCAGTCTGGGGCAAGACCAGAACATGTGGGCGTGGTTGGCCGGGCCTCTTTGGCATCGTTCACATCTGTCCTCCACCGCCGGGAAGAACCTACTCATACGGTTTCTTGTTAAGTGGGTTCTATGTACCACTTTTAGTTGCGTCAGGCTGAGCCTTGCGCACGTGGAGGTGGAGTTGACCCTATGCAGTGCTTCGCTCCAGAGTCCCCACCCTATCTCAATCCCCAGGTCGTCCTCCCATTTCATTCTTGTTGCGTCCAGTACGGTGTCGTCCCTTTCTACCAGTCGGTCATGCATGTCGCTACAGTTCCCTTTCTCTAGGATACTTGCGTCCAGTAGGTCTTCCAGTAGTGTCTGTCGTGGCGGTTGTGGGTACGTCCTTGTCTCCTATCGTAGGAAGTTTTTGAGCTGCAGGTACCGTAGCTCGTTCCCCCCGGCTAGCCGAAAGTTCTCTGTCAGTTCGTCCAGTGTTGCGATCCTGTCGTCCGTGTATAGGTCCTTGACTGTCGGTGTCCCCCCGTCCTGCCTCCACCTTTTGAAGGTGGCGTCAGTCAGTGCTGGTGTGAACCTATGGTTGTTGCAGATGGGAGCCTTGTCCGACATTTTGGTCAGGCCAAATTGCTGCCGCAGTTGGTTCCAGGATTGGAGGGTGGCTGTCACCACTGGGCTGCTGGAGTGTTTTTTGGGTGGGGATGGGAATGCTGCCGTGGCGAGGGCCCGGAGGGAGGTCCCCATGCAGGAGTCCTCCTCCGCACGCACCCACTCGGCTTCTGGCTCCTGGGTTCATCCCCTTACTGGCTCGGCTGTTGCCGCCCAGTGGTAGAATTGTAGATTCGGGAGGGCTAGCCCCCCTGGATTTTGTTTTTTGTAGGATCTTCTTTGGGATCCTAGCATCCCCCCCCCCCCCCCCCGTCCATGCTGCTTTGTGGGTCCGAGATGTAGAGGAGCAGATCATCTGCATAGAGTGAGACTCTGTGCTCTCTGCCTCCCCTTTGGATCCCCCTCCAATTTTTTGCTGCCCTGAGCGCGATTGCTAGCGGTTCGATTGCTAGTGCGAACAGCAGCGGGGACAGTGGGCATCCTTGTGTGGTGCCCCTGTGCAGCTGGAAGTATTGGGGGTGCATGTTGTAACATTTGGATTTTTTCTATTAGAGAGTTTCTTTTCAGGGTGCGTATGGTAGGTGAGAATACAAGGGAGAGTCAGGTTGAATATAAAAAGTACAAAGTGCAGAAATAAAATAACAGCACTTGCCATTGGTGTTTATCAAGAAAAAAAAAGATTTTCCCAAAGTTACGATTCATGAACTGGTTTCTGAGATGCTGGATGAGAGAGAAAATACACAAAGAGGAGGTACTAGTATGGCTGGCAGAACCAGATGAGACACCTAGTCCAGATGGGATGCATCCTAGATTGCTGAGAGAAGTCACAATAGAAATTGCAAAAGCTGTCACGATCTACTTTCCCTCCTTAGATACAAAGTGGTGTCAAAGGATTGGAGGATTGCACACTAGTAGCAAGAATGATAAATCTGGCAACTCCACGCTAGTCAGTTTGATGTTCGTGTTGGGAAAGTTTAGAAACAATAAAATAGTAGAAAATGACTTGCAACTAGGACAAACGTGGATTGGTAACGGAAAGTTAGCACATATATATATATATATATATATATATATATATATATTTGAAAATATTTGTTTCGGTCTTTCACATTTTATACATGAAACAAATGCAAAACAGCAAGATCAACAGAAACACCTCCCTCACTCTACCAACCCGTACCCCAATTACTCAAAAGATAGCCCCCCCCCCCCCCCCCCCCCCAAAGCAGCTGACGGTAACCAGCTCTTTAAGTGTAGAATAAACAGGCCCCATCTCTTATGGACGTCCTCCATTGCCCCCCCCCCCCCCCCCCCCCCCCAATCAAGGTAAACTCCATTGCCCCCCCCCCCCCAATCAAGGTAAACTCCATTGCCCCCCCCAATCAAGGTAAACTTAACCTCCAAATACTGGAACTCCATCAGGTCCCCAAGCCACACTGAGGCACTGGGCAGAGATACTGACCTCCACCCCAACAGGACCCGACCCGCCTCGAGCAATCAGCGAGGCGAAGGCTAAAACATCTGTCCCCGCTCCCGTCTGCAGCTCTGGCAAGTCCAACACAATCCAAGTGCAAGATCGGCAACATGGTACTGAAAAAAAAATTCTCCCAACTTCGGGCAGGACCAGAAAAAATGTACGTGGTTGGCCGTACCTCTCCCACACCGCTTGCAAGTGCCCTACATCCATTTAAGCAGCCAGCTCATCCTCAACCTCATCAGGTCCGCCCTTTGCACCGCCTTTGACTGTATCAGCCCCAGCCTCGCACACAAGGTTGAGTAGTTTGCACAGGTATATTGAGGACAAACTAACTTGTTCGAGTTTTTTTGGTGAGGTAACAGTGTAGTTGATGATCTTTCACAAGGTCTTTGATCAAATATTAAGCTTGTTGGAAAAATAAAAGGGACAGCAACACCATGGATGCAAACTTGTCTAAGGGATAGAAAACAGCTGTGGTGAAAGGTAGCTTTCTGGACTGGAAGGAGGTGTAAGATAGAGTTTCCCAAGTTTCAGAGCAAGGACCATTATTGTGGTATGCATATGGAATGGGGGGTAATCTCATAGAAACCTATAAAATTCTAGCAGGATGAGACGGGGTAGATGCAAGAAGGATGTTTCCGTTGGTGGATGGTGAAAGCTGTTTTGAGAGTACAGAAGAGTTTTGAAACAAAGTTTCCAGGGATGAAAGATGACAGATGTGTGGATAGACGAGAGAAGCTGGGGCTGTTCTCCTTGGAGCGCAGGAGGCCACAGGATCTGAGTGAGGTGTCTAAAATCATGAGGCATTTAGCGGAGTAAAAACTTGATGCTTATGTGTGCTCCAGTACTGCAGAAATCGTTTCTCCCATTGAAATGTTCTTCTAACCAAATCTGAATTACTTATAAGCACAAGAATCCGCTTCAAATGAGAAGAATCATTCTGGTCTTTTAAAAGGGTTTTCAAAACATTTTTGTGATGTTTGGTATTTTAGGCTGCATCATGGAAAGACTGTGCAGTATCTTCCTATATTGTTCGTTGATGAGCTAAGCAACCGAGTGAGAGATTTGACGGTGAGTTCCTTTTATTCTGCTTCCCCTTATCTAACTTGAGAAACCCTTGTTACTACACTAAAATGTTTGCATGTACTTCATTCCATGTTCAGTCACTGCCAAATTGTATGGCAAACATTGGAATTAAAAAAAATATATATATATATGCTCTTCCACTATCCCCTTCCTTCCTGACCATTGCCAGGCAGCCTGCTCACTGCTCCCGAACTACCAACTGGGAAATACCAACGATTTCCTTGGGCTCTCCTACCCAATGCCAATATCTGGCATTCCCATGCTGATAACGTTTGAAAGCAGGCACATTAGCAACATTTAAGAGGCATCTGGATGGGAACGTGAATAGGAGCAAATAGAGGGATATGGACCGAGTACGGGCAGAAGGTTTTGGTTTTGGTTCGGGCAACATGATCGGCACAGGCTTGGAGGGCCGAAGGACCTGTTCCTGTGCTGTATTTTTCTTTGAAATCTGTAATTCTTCATGTGGGAGACCACAGCTGTAAATTCTCAGTTTACCAATCTGTGGTATAAAGCACCATTGTTACAAACTGTCGCCTAAGATATTTCCAAGAAATAATGTATTTTGACCTGGATGGTAATCTCTACACTTAGTACATAGGTGAATGGCAAACAGCAAAATAAAGGAGTATACCTCACCAGTGGTAGCTTACCCAGTAATTTGCTAATTAACAGAGGGAAGAAATTATATATTTGATGTTGAAGTGTTCCAATGTGTTTTGTGCAGTTCTGCAATCAAGATAATTGGATATTTTAGAGGAACACCACATTTGAACTTTCCTTGAATTAAACTTTCTCAATGCTCCAACTCCTTTTCACCTTTTCAGAACAACATGCATTCCGTTGTCTAATATTTGGAAACTTTACATTGCAGATTATAAATGCCACATCGATTAGATTACCGCTTACGATCTCTTATGATGCTATATCACTTGGGAAGTTAAGATTTTGGACCCACATGCAAGAGGCTGTCTATTCATTACAACGCTTTGGTATGCTCTGTGCCCTTGAAAATGGGCAGTTACTTTTTTTTTAAGTGTTCTTTTTGTTATCAAATTGGGTAAAGTCAGTATTAAGGAAAGGGAGTCTCTTCCATTTTGTGCACCCATGTAAATATTCATTAAACTTGCATAGCATCTCGTTCAGCCAAAGTTCTTCACCCCTGGTATTAAGACATGTGTTGCAGCAACCTCAAAAGAGCATTGTTTACTGTACCAGTTCTGCATTTCCATTTCTCATCTCAACAGTCTTGTGCCACATCCTTTCCACTTGCTGATTTTGTACTGTATTATGGGCAGCGTTGCATTGTATGCCACACCACTGGGTCCCTGGGTTAGAGTTACCCGATATTTCAGTCTTGGAGAATTTTATAACTGAACTGTTCAGTAGTGTGTTATGAACACTTAACAGTAATTTGGTAGTTTTTTGCAGAATGTTGTTTTGTGGGCCAGTGGAATTCATATGAACTGTTCCAATTATACCTGTAATGAACATATTACTGTTTTGTTTGGCAAACCATGCAAACTGGAATACTGTTGTTAGCACCGTCCATTTGATTGCTGCTATATTAATCGCCTCTCTTGTCCCTCAATTCACAGTGGATTCAGGAAATAAATTAGGGTTGAATAAGAAAGGGTTTAGTCTCGAAAGCTCATCCTTTTTGGTGCATCAGCTCTGGTTGTAGCAACTAATCATCTTTCAAATAAGTCCAATAAGAGACTAACACTCTTTGCTTCACCAAAATGCTTGCCGTTTTGAGCAAAGACCTTCTTCAGAGACGTTTAATGTATTTTTCGCTAATAGGAAGTTGACTTGATGATGTGATTAATTATTTTGTGAATGACATTGAAGTCTGCACTCTGAAAGTTGAAAATTACACCATTCCCTTGTGACTTTTGTTGTTTTGGATGTAGTGATTCCAATTATAATTCCTGTTGGAGGCAATTCCTCCTTCAGTTTAGGAAATCCCTGTTCTCAGATGCGCCATCTCATCTACAGAAGACCCAGCTGTTGAACTATTTTGCATGAGTTATAATGGTACCAATTATTTTGAAATTTTGTCTAGTTGCCAGGATTATTTTCACTCCTCAACCCCAGAGGTTGCATTATAAGAACGAATGTTGTTTACTTTAGCCAAAAAAAAGCTGATTTTTTTTTCTCCCTTCTTTTCACGAATCACATCATAGGTTTCACTGAAAAAGATGTTGATGAAGTAAAAGGGATCTTTGTAGATACCAACCTCTACTTCTTAGCTTTAACATTCTTTGTCGCGGCATTCCATGTAAGTTACAACCAAATCAAAAGCTTTGTTCTCTTCGGGGCCATTCCAACCGTTGTTTAACAAACTTAAGACTTGGGGACACTCCCCAGTGAGAGAGAGCCAAATACATAGCTAAAGATTGTTTTATTGGGGTGTTTGGTGGAAGGTAGTGTTCCTTGTCTAATTCAAGAAACCAGTTCACGTAGGAGAACTGTTTTGTAGGGGAGATAAATTGTTTTAATGATGCTCTTCAATAATTCTGACGGTCAGATTTAGAAAACGATCAGCCGCTAATGATCTACGCACTTTTTGCTTGCTTTGTTTTGCTTGCAAGATCATGGAATGTTCCTTTGGTAGTATTCAAAATTATATAAACCATTAGAAGTGATCCATAGAAACCCTACAGTGCAGATGGAGGCCATTTGGCCCATCAAGTCTGCACCGACCCTCTGAAAGAGCATCCTCCCTCGGCCTACTCCCCATCCTATCTCCGTGCGCATCTTTGGACATTAAGGTACAATTTAGTATGGGCCAATCCACCTAACCTGCATATCTTTGGACTGTGGGAGGATACCGGAGGAAACCCACCCAGACACAGGGAGAAAGTGCAAACTCCACACAGTCACCCAAGGCGCTATGAGGCAACAGTGTTAACCACTGTCCAACTATGCCTCCCAATTTAATATTTAAACAGTTTAATATTTTCAAAGCAAAATTTATCTGAGCAGCAATTCATGTGTACTTAATTGGTGGGTACGTGGGAACAAATGAGCACTTAACCTTTTTAAAAGTAGGGTACGTGGGAACAAATGAGCACTTAACCTTTTAAAAGTATTCTCTGTGCCACAGGTACTATGTCCATTCCCAGTTTAAGGACAGGCATGCATCCTTTCAGCAGGCCCTTGCTGTTGTTTATCAAGCTGCTAGAAGATGGGCCACTGTGCCTTGCTAGCTGATTTTTTTACCGCCTTTTCTGTGAAAAGTACTTCAGTGAAAGGGTGTCATTCAGAATTCTTTTTAAAAAAAATGTATTTTATTACAAAATTATGTATCAAAACAGGTTACAGCAAATAAATACCCCGGGAAACATACTTCCCAACAATCAACTATACAGTCTGTCCAGATTTTATCCCCTTTTTCACCCTCACCATCCACCCCCACCCTCCTGTGACGAACAGCTCCTCAAACACGGTCACAAACATCCCTGACCTTTTCTCAAACTCCCCTGCTGAGTCCCTTAACTCATACTTTATCTTCTCTAACCACAGGTACTCGTACAGGTCACCCAACCAAGTCGCTACCCCCGGTGGCGATGCCGACCACTACTCCAGCAAACTTTGCCGCAATGCATTCAGAGAGGCAAAGGCTGCGACATCGGCCTTCCTCCTCTCCATGAGCTCCGACTTCTCTGTAACCCCAAATATCGCCACCAAAGGGTCCGGGTCCACCTCCTCCTTCACTACCCTGGCTAAGACCGCGAACACTCCTGCCCAGAATCTTCCCAATTTTTCGCAACCCCAAATGTCGTTCAGATTTCTAACCATTGCATGTCGCGAGCATACTTCTGTATGTGAAGCTCATGTTCACTGCATTCAGCAACGTGCTAAAATTAATTTTGGGGCATTGCAGTGACATGGATACCCAACACTTAATATGACAGAGAAAAAAACAAAGATTCCACAAACATGGATTATTTTATTTTGCTTTGAAGTATCCCATCAACTATACCTTCACTTAACCACCCTAGACTTCCCCCAAGGTTTCTGTACTGTTTTGTTTCTGTCAGCAATTTTGGACGTTTTTATACATTAAAAGTGTTGTTTGAATGGAAATTGTTGCTGCAGTCCTGCATTAAATATTTATTTGTCTTTTTTGTGTAGCTCCTGTTTGATTTCTTAGCTTTTAAGAATGATATTACATTTTGGAGGCGAAAGAAAAGCATGGTTGGCATGTCCACAAAAGCAGGTAAGAGTTCAATGCAGTTATGTGTATTTGTATGGGCAAGGAAAACCGCTGTGCTGACATCCCAGAAACATTGCAACCTCAGCAATGCCTATCAGCTTGCTTTGTACATACCCATTTGTTTCACTTTATTGCCCTTCGACATCCCATTGTGGCTTGCGTTGTTGATGGAAGAGTTAGTTTCTATGACAGGCTGGTTTACTGATAATCTTGAGGCTCCTGAAGTCCATCTTGACCAGCTACAGAAGCAAAACCAATTGAGGTTCCTTTAATAAGCAAGTTGTCAGGGTGCTCTCAGGGACGTGGGTCGGTGAAGGGAGAATTTTGGCAATCTACCAAGTGATGCAGGAGGGGGAGGAGGCCTCGGTGGAGGAGCTGAAAGAGAAGTGGGAGGAGGAGCTGGGAGAGGAGATCGATGAGAGGACATGGGCGGATGCCCTGGGGAGGGTGAATTCCTCCTCCTCCTGCGCGAGGCTTAGTTTAATTCAACTAAAGGTGCTGCATAGGGCGCACATGACTGGGACTAGGCTGAGCCGGTTCTTTGGGAGTGAGGACAGGTGCGTCAGGTGTTCTGGGAGCCCAGCGAACCACACCCACATGTTTTGGGCGTGCCCGGCGCTGGAGGGCTTTTGGAGGGGCGTTGCGGAGACGTTGTCAAGGGTGGTTGGGTCCAGGGTTGAACCGGATTGGGGGCTCGCAATATTTGGGGTTGCAGCAGAGCCGGGAGTGCAGGAGGCGAAAGAGTCCGGTATTCTGGCCTTTGCGTCCCTGGTAGCCCGGCGCAGGATCCTTTTGCAGTGGAAGGATGCGAGGCCCCCGGGCGTGGAATCCTGGATCAATTATATGGCTGGGTTTATCAAGCTGGAGAGGGTCAAGTTTGCCCTAAGGGGGTCGGTGCAAGGATTCTTCCGGCGGTGGCAACCGTTTCTAGACTTTCTGGCGGAGCAGTAGAGGGTGGTCAATTTCAGCAGCAACCCGGGGGAGGAGGGAATTACCCCACTCTTTATAAATGTGCTGTTTGGATGCCCAGTTTCAAATTTATTAAAAGTGAATATGCTGCACGCTAATAGGTGCACAGGTTATTTTTACTTAGCCATTGTTGAAGTGCAGTCCCATTTAGAAGGTCCACATTTAAAACTGGCAGTCTCTTGTATCAGCCAAAAAGCGGTAGCTAATTCTATTTACATCACTGTCAGTGTCAAAGTTGGTGGTCACAGGGTCGTGAATGCTCTGCCTCTGGCAGAAAGAGCTTTGTGGACTCACTTGTTCACAGCCTTCACTTCCTTTGGACTTCCGTTTCTTCTACAGTTTACAATGCAGATTAAATATCACTGAGAATTGTTGCACAGCCTCAGTCCACAACAGAGGTTGAAGGCGGGTGGAGAAAGTCAATGCCGACGACCAGGGTGGTAGTATTGTAAACTTAGACGAAACTTTGGCCGTTTGTTAGTACGGGTCACTGCCGTTAACACAGTGCTGTTCAACCAATACTGTATGATATCACATATGAAATTTCTCTTAAATTTCTGTTGGTTTTTATTTACCAGGAACACTGAGCAACGATGCACCTTCACTGAGGATATGACACACATTTGGTCAATGGTGTAAAATACTGTCGGAATTGGTGGGATGTATATGCTTCCATGTACAAATTAAAATACATCTTCCTTCAAATAAAAGTTTTGCTCAGTAGCCACTGAAGATCAACTAACTAGAGTGATTTTAAATTTTCTTAGCTCTACCACGTCATGTCAACCATTATGTACAGCGGACAAATCACATTCCACGTGATTTCTTTGTTGAAAGCAGTGGGGACTATCAATATTGATAGAATATTTGTTCTGCGTACTGTATGAGATTCAGTTCCTGATCTCTATTGAGTTATTGAATCCCAGATGGAATAGCGTCAAGTATTGGCTTTTATGGTCCCCAGCTGTAGGATGGGTGGGGCAAATGGCTTAAGTTCCTGTTTTGATGGATGTGCATATGTGAATGAGGACTTGTATATAATGGCTGTAAGAGTCCACATTCTGAGAGATACGGTGAGGTAGCGGCAATGTCGCTGAATTGGTAAACTGGGTTCAAATCCCACTACAGCAGCTGGTGGAATTTAAACTCAATCAATAAAATCTGGAATTGAGAGAGAGCTGTTTTCGGTACCCAAACTATCATCAATTGTTGGTAAAAACCCATCTAGTTCACTGGTGTCTAAAGGGCACAATTATACTGTAGGGAAGGAACTCTGCCAGCCGTACCTGTTCTGGCCGACATGTGACTGCAGAACCACAGCAATGTGGTTGACTTTTAACTCCCCTCTGAAATAACCTAGCACGTCGAGGGCAATTAGGGACGGGCAACAAACACTGGCCTTGTCAGTGATGCCCAAATCCCTTCAAAGAATAAAGAAAAAAGCGTCCAATCACTTTTTAGATTGCCAACTGCTTAAATTCTGAACCATAAGACCGTTTAAGAAGAGGAAAACTGAAGGAGCAAGAGTCCTTACCTGTGTACTCGTTTATGTTTTTAACAGAGCCATACATCTGTGTAAAATATTTGACCTTTTGATGATAGCCAATAATATAAAATATATAGGAAAATGATGGGTAGAATATAACTTTTTTTCTCTCCCTCTGGTTCTTTCCTGCAGTGCTTTGGCGATGCTTTAGTACTATTGTGGTTTTTCTTTTCCTTTTGGATGAGCAGACCAGTTTATTAGTCCTTATTCCAGCTGGCGTTGGCGCAATCATAGAGGTAAAGTAAAACTCTGAAATTACGCACAAGATCAATATCTACTAACCTTTAAAATCACTTCCAATATTTGAGTTCCTTTTTAACTTTGAAACTATTTTCAGTATTTGTTTTCCGATTGTGCAAATAGAGAATAACTTGTATGCTCCTTTGCACTGTAGGTCTGGAAAGTGAAGAAAGCCTTTAAGATGACCATTAAATGGCATGGCTTAAGACCAATATTTCAGGTGAAGTATGGAAAAAGCTGGGATTTGTTTTCCCACATGTGCACGGAGAGGATTTTAAATTCACCCGCAATTTGCTTGAGCTAGTTTTTAAGTTGTGAGGTCAGCCAAGTCCTGCAAGCACCAGAAAGTTGGAGGCTTAACCTGAATGATTGTATGCAGGAGGTCATTGGTTGTGTTAATGTATTATTCCATGTGATGTTTATTTTAAAGCCAACGCTACAGCTTGCTGGCGTAGTATCTTAACCACCAGTGTACGGTAGATTAGTTAGAAACCCAAAAGCAATGGGTTCCTAGCTCATCTGTGCATGGAAAGTTGTGAAATAAACCTAAAAATTTGCAAATTATCATCCTTGTCTACTACAGAGTCCCGGATGAATGTCCACAATAGAATTGGTAGATGTGGCCATCACCCCATCATTGTTAAAAGAAAATACCATCACCACAAAGTCATCCCCCACTGTCTGGTGTGCACTAATATTTGGTAACTGAGACAGAATAAGAACATTTGAACATTTCTGAAGTATCCCTCAACCATCCCCTCTACTTATTTATTTGTGGTTCTGTGCCAATTGGCAGCTGCATTTCCCTACATTAGAACAGTGATTACACTTTGAAAGTACCTCATTGGGTGTGGAGCACTTTGGATTATCCATGAAATGCCTTATGAAAATAATTTTTAATGCAGAAAAGGTGCCCCATGGCCCTTCATAGAGGCACAATTAGATAACGATATGCCCCAAATCAAAGGATCTAATAGATAAGGTGACATAAAACTTGGTTGAAGGGAAGGCTTTTAGGGGAAGTCATTCAAGGTAAATTGTAGGAAGTGAGGCAGAGGTTTGAGCAGGAGATAGTTCTAGAGCTGGGGTCTAGGTGGCTACGGCATGGCTATCAAGAAGGGATGCGGGAAGAGGGATTGAGCAAGATTAATGGGAATGTCGTCAAGGCAGGAGGCGTTGGCGTTTTGGGGAGAAACTAGAGAGATATTGGATTAGAGCCAGGTTATTTGGGGACGGGGGGGTGGGGGGTGATGGGATTAGCTGAGAAGAATTTGGCTGAAGCCAAGTCTTTCGTCATCAGTTCTCCACAAGGACTTTGGCTGAGGCCTACTGGATAGGGGGTATCTGACATTTCTCCTCCCAAGCCCTGGGAAGCTGTAGCCGAATTTTATCAGACACCGCCTGCTTAACTGAAGTAAGATGAGTGTCAATGCCGGGGCATTCTATTCATTGTGCACCTACAATTTAACCTGTGACAAATCTAAATTTAGATGAGCAGCAAAATAGATTACTGTCGGTATTTTTTTTGCAGTTCGGAACATTTGATGAATCTGAAAAAAAAACTGAAGAATATGATACTCAGGTATTTGTCTTGTTTGTGCTATTCTACTTGGTCTTAGTATGATTTTTTAAAAGAAAATAATTATAATATCCGTTGAAATGTTATGGGCTTTGGAGTTTGTGTGTCTCATTCTTTGAGTAAATCTAATATGCGTTATCCCAATTTGAGCTTATGTTAACTCCTATAAGGAAGAATCCTAACTGAATCTAAATAAAACAGTGTGATATTTAAGAGTTCGATGCAGTTTTTAAGACGTGTGTTCATTTTCATAGTTTGTAGTGGGTATGATTATCTCAGTCCATTTTAAACATGTCCTGATGATTGTGGATTTTCTTCCCTCTCTGTTTAGGCAATGAAATACTTGTCCTATGTACTTTATCCACTCTGTTTTGGTGGAGCAGTGTATTCCTTATTAAATATAAAGTACAAAAGGTAACTATTAATGGCCCTTGAGTTAAACTTAACCTTTTCCACAAAGATTCAAAAAGTAAATTATCTAATGCATTGGATTTACAATATTTCATATCTTTTCAGTTGGTACTCATGGTTGATAAATAGTTTAGTTAACGGTAAGTGTCTCTCGTACATTGCTTTTTTAACATCTTGAGTAGTTTTTCTCGATACGGTCATTTAGATGTTTGCTGTATGTTTGTTTTTTTGCTCCCGCCTGGCCATTAAAATGTCGGTATGGTTGTTGCAGGTGTTTATGCTTTTGGATTCCTGTTTATGCTGCCTCAACTGTTCGTTAATTATAAGGTTGGTGATCAGACAGTTTATCCAGATTTTGTTATAGCTATTTTAGGAGAAATCAGAGCACCTTTCTTGGAAATGGAATGATCCAGGTGCCATTTTGTAGTATTGAAAACTTTCTGTCTTTGTCCCCACCCTGCCACGTTAACTGTGTGTTATATTCTCCTCGACTCTTTTGATGGTTTCGGATGTGTGTTGTTTCTTTCCGAGCAGGCAGGTTGGTTACGAGAAGTGTGGGACAGTGGCCTGGGGTGCCTTGAATTACTATTGTTGCCTTTCTCCTCCCTTTCTCTTGCCAGTTTTGTTTTCCATTCCGTGAGAAAGCTATAGGTGAGCTCTAAACTTGGAGCATCCAATGACGTCTCCCTGAAGACTGAATTGGTAAATGTACCAGTTTGATAGGGCAATGGGGACAAAATACATGGTTGGGTGGGGAGGGGATTGATCGAGCTGAGCTGATTCTCGATGCTCAGAAAGTCTGTCTGACTTAAGTATAGCTCCTGACTACAGGTCACAGTTTAGGTCTATTGGGAATTATCAGGACAAGTACTGTACGGGCGACCGGCATTACTGTGGATTAATAAGAGTCTAAAAAGCAATTATATGAAATTTTCAGCACATCCAATATATAAAGAGACAGTTCCCTTTACATCAGAACTTCAGAAGTGTACATTGATTACAAATTTGATGCTGGGCCATTGCTACATTAGCCCACAAATTTATTAGTGAAATTGGAAAATAAATATTGAGCATGTTCTGAGGTGCAAAAATTGGGACAACTTAATATAATAAAAGTAAATAGTCCATGTGTTCGACTTGGAACTGCAGAATATTTTGTAAGGTGTCACAATCCCATGTAGTAACCATTGTACACAATGTTGCTAAATCAGAGCCATTCAGCATTCTAATGGGCAGTGTTTAAGCTCATTCTTTTTGTTTTTGCAAGGTATCATTACTGTTTTGACACATTTACCCCTTAAAGATGAGGAATACTATTCTGAGGGAAAAGAAATAAGAGGGAGGATTTGTAGCCCGGGTTGTTGTCAGAAGAGACCAGAGACTCGAGCATAATTTCCACAAGTAAAGTGAGATTCTTGCCGGCAAGGTCACGTTTTCTCATTTTCCATGCCCCACGCCCATGGCGTAACGAGGAGCACACCCATAAAGGGCAGGAAACTCAATTGAATACATCTTAATATATTTATTGAGCCCCCCCTGCTTCCAACGCCACATGAGCTCCACAAGTAGGCTTCAATGAAGTTGCTGTGAAACGAATAGTCATACCTGGTGAGGTTTACAAGTTCCACCCCTGCTCAGACTCTGCAGTTTAATCTCTGAATGCCAGGTTTTCTGGGTTATATAATGGGTCACGGTTGGTACTGTCGGGCAGCGTGGTGGTGCAGTGGTTAGCACTGCTGCCTCACGGCGCCGAGGGCCCAGGTTCGATCCCGGCTCTGGGTCACTGTCCGTGTGGAGTTTGCACATTCTCCCCGTGTTTGCGTGGGTTTCGCCCCCACAACCCAAAGATGTGCAGGGTAGGTGAATTGGCCACGCTAAATTGCCCCTTAATTGGAAAAAATGAATTAATTGTGTACTCTAAATTTTTAAAAAAAAGGTTGGTATTGTAACCAGTCAATACTCTTAATGAAGGTTACTTGTATGGATCCCCATCACAAGACAAGTTATAGATTTGCAGAATGATGCCTCATTGTTATTTTTTGTCTTGTTACTTTACTGGGTTATAGTTCTGTAATCACAGATGGCCTTTTAGTATCTCACTCAAGTGACCATTCTTCCTATGTAACCTTGGACAATTAGTGTTGACATGGGCACTCTTGTAGCTTTTTAAAAAATATTCATTTCTGGCTGTCACTGGAGAGGCAGCATTTAATGTCCATCCCTAGTTGCCCTTCAGAAAGTAGTAAAGAGCTGCCTTCCTGAACTGCTGCAGTCCCTGTGGTGTAGGTACGCTCAGTGATGTTAGAGAGGGAGTTCCCAGATTTTGGCCCAGTGACAGTGAAGGAACGGCGATATATTTCCAAGTCAGAGTGCTGAGTGACTTGGGGAACTTCCAAGTGGTGGGGTTTCATTGTGTTTGCTGCCGTTGTCCTTCTCGGTGGTAGCTGTCATGGGTTTGGAAGATGCTGTTTAAGGAACCTTGGTGAGATCCTGCTGTGCATCATGAAGATGATACACAGCGACCACCACTGTTCGTCGGTGGTGGAGGAATTGAATGTTTGCGGATGGGGTGCCAGTCAAGTGGGCTGCTTTAACCTGGATTATATCGAGCTTCTTGAGTGTTGTTGATACTGCACTGGTCCAGGCAAGTAGAGAGAATTCCATCACACTCCTGACTTGTGTTTGTTTTGGATAGCGGCCAGGCTTTGAGGATTCATGGGGTAATTTACTCACTGCAGGATTTCAAGCCTCTGACCTGTATTTATATGGCGAGTCTATTTCAGTTTCTGGTCAATGGTAACCCTCAGGATGTTAATAGTGGGGGGATTCAGTGCTGGTGATGTCATTGAATGTCAAGGGGGGTTGGTTAGGTTCTCTCTTGTTGGAGATAGTCATTGCCTGCAACTTGTGTGACGCGAATGTTACATTCTTTTTGCAATGGAAATCCATAAGCTACACTTCAACATGGGATCCTGGCTATCTTTTCCATTCTCTTCCCCCCCCCTCACCCCTTCCTCAACCCTACTTACTGCAATGAATAGCCGATCGCAGATTTCCAACTGAGGTACTGGGGCTTCCTTATCTCTGTGACTTCATACTGTACTAGATGACAACTTTAACCACTAGTCCTTTAAGGAGCCAATACCTATCATAATGGGAGTGGGGCTTGTTTGTTGCAAAATGTTTTTTTCTTTGAGGGGAGGGGGGAACCTCAAGAAATCTGCCAATTAATATTTTCTGTTTACTTGCAGCTGAAATCTGTGGCACATTTACCATGGAAGGCTTTTATGTATAAAGTAAGCCATTAATTTTATTTGCATTCACAAACTTACTCAAATGTTACATCATGCAAAAATCAATTAGAGCTAACCAGGTTCCTTGCGTGTGGTGTCTGCGATCTGTTGCCTGTTACATGGGGAATTTCGCATTTTTGGCAGTGCCTTTTCGCTCTCGGCCATCTTGTAAAGCACATTGAGAAAGATAATTTTGTATAGCTGTAATTCTGGACATCCAACTCTGCCTGCAGCTTAGAACTGCACCAGTGTGTGCTTGTGAATACTGTAGCTGGTTGGCTGTTTCCTCAGATTTGAGTTGTGTTCTGAGCGTTCAGAGAATGTCCTATCCTCAAATCAAGTGTATATAATTTAGTCATAAAGATTTTACAACATTAACTTGGCTAGTTTGATTTTTAAGCATTGTAGTTAACTGTGCATCATTCCTGGGGCGGCACAGTGGCGCAATGGTTAGCACTGATGCCTCACAGCGCTGAGGACTCTGGTTCAGTCCCAGCCCCGGGTCACTTTCCGTGAGAAGTTTGCACAATCTCCCCGTGTTTGCCTGGGTCTCAACCCCACAACCCAAAGATGTGCAGGGAGGTGAATTGACCACACTAAATTGCCCCTTAATTGTAAAAAGAAAGAATTGGGTACTTTCATAAAACAAGATGCTGTGCACCATTCCCTGGTTCAGAGGACTGCTATCCCAGGCATTTGCACTCTTGTATCGAAATGCCATGAATAGTGAGGTTATTCATGAAGACTAGCCTTCTCAACCTTGCCCCTCACCTGAGGTGTGGTGATCTTCAGGTTAAATCACCACCAGTCAGCTCTCCCACTCAAAGGGGAAAGCAGCCTACGGTCCTCTGGGACTATGGCAACTTAACCTTTTATCAAAATGTGCTATGGTGCCACTTATCATTGAAAATATAGCTGAGTTGGAGCTTGCTGGTGGTGTAATCATGGGTGTGGACTCCATATCCTACCATTTTCCAACACCATAGCTTATATTAACCTCCAATTGTGATCAAATCTTGGCTTTATCCATTTACAAATAGATTTTGGAGATTAAAATAGGGGGTGAAAAGTTGCTGCCTTTCAGTTGATAGGCTGAAACAAATGTGTGTTGGAGACTATGGTGGCATGGGTATATTTTTAGCAGAAAATTTTCAGTAGCACTGTCAAGTATTCATTGCTTGTTGCATGTTTCCAGTCTTTCCCGAGATAGTCTCTTGGGTTCGACAGTGATATTTTGCGCAGTGAGTTTGTATGGTTTAGAATGCACTTCCTCAAAGATTGATGGAAGCACATTCAATTGCAACCTTCAAAAATGAATTAGATAGATACTTGAAGAGGAGAAAATGTTACGGGATATGGGAATGAGTAGGGGAATGCGACTAATTCGATAGCTTTTTGAAAGAGTTGGCAACGGTACAGTGGGATAAATAGCCACCCCGTTATAAAATTCTAAAAAAGTATGCTGTGTTTCTTGCTGTTTAACTATAAGGTAGTGTAATTGGGTGTGGCAATAGTGCGCCTTTGTTACCTGAAGTGGATATTCAGATTTTTCCTACATTTGCCTCTAATCTTCTCAATGATGCACCAAGAGATGGTAAGATGAGGACATACACGGATTGTTAAACTGCTTCATTTCCAAGCAAATGGAAAAAAGGGATGCCATTCTGATCCGAGTTAAATCAGCACAAGCTATTGGTAAATTAAATTAGCTGGTTCTCTAACTTGATTACAACAAAATAGCTCCAACAATCCCTTCTGCATTCATCCTCGGAGCCTGGTCAGAGCTCGGCATTTTTGTTTACGATTGGCTGTCTGCGTGTGTTTTTTATGTTCGATTTTTAAAAATCATTCCTTGTTCAAAGGGTGAAGTCAGCGTGGCTTTGCCAGTGGCTTCTCTGTATAATGGGTGCTGAGATGTTTGCCAGTCTGGGAAGGACTAATAAATTATTTTCCATGTACTGTCTTCGGAGATGCAACATGAAAGTTCGGCTCATTAGCCATCCTTTGTTTCCTGGGGGAATACACTTAACATTAAAAGCCAGTGTTTAAACGGAGCTGACATTACCTCCCCAAAAAATGTTTCTATTGAAAATTGTTCAAAAACTCTGCACAGTGACACTGGCAAAGGTATTTCCGGCGCTATTATTACTTTTAGTTTCACTTTGTTTTCTCAGCCCAGTGGTTGGCTCCATTTTGTCCATTTATATTAATGTGTATTCATGAGCCACCAAGCGCAAACTTCTATTCTTGCTGTTTTATAGTTTACACTTCCATTGAGTGTGTCCGAGTCTGGTATTATCAAGAAAGTCAGTCCAAATGCCTCAATCTGCAGCAGATTGTGAGCTAATCCTGGGTCAATTGTAAAGAAAAAGGTACATTAATATAATAGAGAAGTATAATGTGAAAATGTTTTAAATGTAGCATTTTTTGACAAACAAGAGCAAGCAAGTGTTTTGCTTTGTAACCAATTTTATGTACGAGGGACAGAATAACAAGTTCCTTTATCGTCAACAACTCCCATCTCCAATGTAAACACAACACAAATCTGACGTCCAGTATTCACTTCCTTGTGATGGCATAATTATGGTCAATTGAAAGTATAGACTTGTATTCTGAAAGCACAGGCTTGTAATATATTGTGTTAACTCTGTTCGCGTAGCAATTTAATATGCATTGTCTCATATTTTCCACCTTCTGACTCGAAAAAATGTACCTCTCTAATTGTCACGACCTGTCTTTCATTGCAGGCATTTAACACCTTTATTGATGATGTCTTTGCTTTCATCATCACCATGCCAACATCACACAGACTAGCTTGCTTCAGAGATGACGTAGTGTTTCTTGTTTACCTCTACCAGAGATGGTAAGGCTTTCTAGTGGACATCGTTACAATATAGCAATTTGAGAAAATAAAACTTTTAAACTGCTGTATTTTTCATTTTACATTTTGTGCAAAAGTTCAATTAGAACAGTAAGGAAATGAGTGAAGTGCTTTAATTTGCTGAATTCGAATTGAGCATAAACTAACACAGTTTCTGGGATCAAGATTCTTGACTAAAATGGATTTAAGTTTTCTCAGTTCCTTCCCTGTATGTTGGCACTAAATTGGCCGTTTCCCTCAGAACACAACAACAGCTGCTGTAAGAGATGGAAAGGCCAGTTTGCTCTCCAGGCATCTGATTAGACAGCCTGTACATGGCCTGGTAGTACTGACACTGCAAACAAAAAGCGGAAGAACCTTTCAGCCTTTAATGTACGTGGTCTAACCAGTGACAACCACATCCCAAGAACGGGTTTTTAAAAGAACCACAGTTCACCGCGATGAGCACAAACCCCCCCCCCTCCCCACACACACACACAAAGGCAGAACGTTGCCTCAGAATTTAGAACATTGAACAGTACAGCACAGAACTGGCCCTTCGGCCCTCGATGTTGTGCCGAGCAATGATCACCCTACTCAAACCCACGTATCCACCCTATACCCGTAACCCAACAATCCCCCCATTAACCTTACACTACGGGCAATTTAGCATGGCCAATCCACCTGACCCGCACATCTTTGGACTGTGGGAGGAAACCGGAGCACCCGGAGGAAACCCACGCACACACGGGGAGGACGTGCAGACTCCACACAGACAGTGACCCAAGCCGGAATCGAACCTGGGACCCTGGAGCTGTGAAGCATTTATGCTAACCACCATGCTACCGTGCTTCCCACTGCTACCGTGCTTCCCACTGTTGTGAATTTCTTTTGTGAATTGCCTTTAAATGGGAAAATCCAAATAACTGGATGGATTTTTGTCACACCCCTCCATAGCTCTGAAATTGTGTTATTTTTCATTGCAGGCTTTACCCAGTGGACAAAAGCAGAATTAATGAATATGGTGAATCATACGATGAGAAAGAGACTGCAAAGAAGCTGCATAAAGAGTGATTTTAGACGGGGCTTCCTCTGCAACCAGCTGCTAGCCATCTTTCAAAGCTCTGCTACCTGCAGCACAACCACTTCACCATTGATTTGTTTTCCCCCTGCTTCCGACTCCAGAATGAATATATTTCCAGCAGTGCCAACCTTTCTGGATTTAGAACTCTGGGTCATAGCTCATGAGAGTTAAACAGTATTACTCTAATAAAGAAGATAAAGTGTAAACTATAATGTTGTTTGACAGCAGCAGTTCAGATTTGTAATTTTATGTCATTTGTTTCGAGGGTCCCAGCCGTTGCGGTGTTAACTGATCAGAATGGTAGATAAAGTTGGCCACGGACAACATACAGCTTCACCTAATGACCAGAGTATTTAAGCATTCTCCCTCACTATCCTTACTGGCTTGCTTCAAACCCTTTACTTTGCTGGTTACTTTGCAATTTTCTTTTTGAGTGGGGACACCATTTACAATCTGACTTAACTGATGGTGACTTGATGTCGTTGTTTCTGTGTGACTAGAGCTATTGCTGGAGCTGTAGTTCTACATTCCATTTATTATATTAGCAAACCACGATTCGCCCAAACGAATGATTGAAGCATTTGAAACTAATCCAGGTTAGTACAGAGTGGACAATTTAAAAAAAAAAATAAATACATTTTCAATTCGGACATCATTGATTTGTAGAAAGTGACAATAAATATTTTTAAAGTTAAATATTTAAAAGGTAAAAGGACAATAACATGCTTTAATTTGTTGGACTGGATTCTCAAACATTGAAATCAAACGTATATGCCACTTTTAATTTATTCAGCAGTATCACTTTGATTCAATTTTTAAAAAAATCAGGGAAGAGAATAGTCAAAATGATCTTGTGCTAATCTGTGGCAACATTTAACAAGATTTTAAATTGGCTGTTCAGAACTTCCTGTGTATATTTGACTGGGGGTTTGCCACTTCCGGCTGGTGAAAGTAAACGTTGGCTCCAAGTTGAAAATGGCTCTAGTCTCCATTGCTTTAATAATTGACATTGTTTACTAATCTGCTCAGTAGTGCTCTGTCTAGGTTTTTCTACCTATTGGTAAAATTTGCTTCGATTTGCTGAACAGATGTAACAATCTCTCAATTGAATATGCATTTCTTTTTTTGTGATCTGGTTATAAAGTTATTTTTTAATAATACTCACCAGAGGTGTTTTCTGCAGTTTTTATGTGGCCGTGGTGAGGGTGAATGCAACTTTTTCCAAATTCAGAACTCATCGGTACTAAACATTAAAATCTTTGCAGTGATGTCTGATCGTTCGTAAGGAGCAAGTCCCCAAGCCTAAGTACTGAATGCTGTTGGATATCTTTTAACTTATTTTTTAGTGATAGTACATTGACTCTTCGGCTCCGGATGTTTTCTTTTTAGTGATAAAATTGCACTAGCCAAGCTGGTGTTGCCCCTGGACTAGCTGGAGTGACAGATCTGCTCACTCATGGCTTCAAACTTTGGCTGAGCCTATGTGTTTTCGATAATGGATAATGCTAAAACCAGCTAAACTGTCACTCCTTTCACAGAGATTGGTTTCAAACTGGTAAAGGCAGTATAGTGCAGGGTGAATTACATAGAAAGAGGTGAATCCAGGATGTGGTGTAAATGGTGAATGAATGCATGAG
The DNA here is from genome assembly GCF_902713615.1 of Scyliorhinus canicula. Classification (NCBI taxonomy): domain Eukaryota; kingdom Metazoa; phylum Chordata; class Chondrichthyes; order Carcharhiniformes; family Scyliorhinidae; genus Scyliorhinus; species Scyliorhinus canicula. Next base: position 19,240,355 of record NC_052150.1, on the reverse strand, counting down.
ATTTCCAAATTAGTCCACATCAAGAAATGTTGATCCAATACAGAACTGTGAGCAACAGGCAACTGTAAGCATGAAAACAAAAATTGCACTCCAGACGTGTGAAATAAATTACTGTATATTATCTGACTTAACTTTCTATAAAAGTACATTTAGAAATACATGCAAATATGCACATACATATTGTGACACGACACACCTATTTAAAGTCAGATGGGCTTCTTTCTCATCTCCAAAATTGTTAGGTTACAGACCTCAGCTGTAACCATTAAAAATCCAGGCTGGGATTGAATCAACGACAAATCCCAATTTGAGCTGTCTGCTTTCCCCGCACAGACTCCAGTCATGCTAATCATTCACGCTCACCGACTCTACGATTACAATCCCTGGGTATGTCCTGTCCCCAACAGCGGTAGGGGCTCAGCAGTCTACAATTGGGGTTTGGTGCGGGGCACGGGGAGTCCTCACCAGTGACACTCTGGACCCCTGAGAAGGCTCAGTTGGGGGAAACTTGGAGTCCTCACCATTGACTCTGGACCCCCATGAAGGCTCATGGCTTCAAGTCGAAACATGCGCAGGGAAACCTGTTCATTGCCATCTACTGATCTCTCAGTTGATGAATCAGTAATCTATGTTAAACGTAACAGTAGTAAGGACACAGAATGTACTCTGGATGGGGGACTTAAACTCCAGACCGTGGCTCAACTAAAAGTACAAAACTAACCATCCATTAGGTGCAGTGGATCAGCAGTTGCAATAGAATTATGCAATCGCAAATCACTTGGCTTGATATATTCTTCACCTCTCCAGCCCCACCAAGCCAGCCAATTTTAGTTCAATACAAAATGCGGGAGGGCAGACTGGAAGTAACACACGGCGTACCTGAAAATGGAAGTGCCAACCTGGTGAAGCTATGGAATGACTGCGTGAATATGAAACAGAATGCTACAGACAGAGCACACAATCCTGTATGCGATCAAACCTTACTGCCACCCGGTGTAAATGGTGGAGGGCAAAAATGCAACTGACACTGTCAGTATGAAAATCCCACTCTCAACCCTGGTGGAGTCCAATGCAAATGCAAAAAACAGGGTAATAGTGTTTGCAATAGTCATCAGCTGGAGTTGATTAGCAGTGATCATTCTGGGTCTTCTGCCCTCCTCCACATCACAGTTGCCAGTCTTCAGCCAATACAATTCATTCCTCATGATACCAAACAGCTTGGATCTGGCTTGAACATTCCGAGGATGTTGTTTACAGGACACAGGAAGTATGCTCACCATGAATATCAGTGATGCTGACCTCATTAGCAATGCATGTTATGGGTTGAAGAATATTCATAATCAGAAATCTATAGCTCCAATGGCTGAGTAAAATGGGCACAGACCCTAATAACATTCCAGAACCAATCTAGCCATACAGCTGCTGTACTAGCATCTACCTGATGCGAGAAAATGTTCAGGTATGTTTTGTCCATAAAAGGCAGAACAAATCTAATCTGTTTAATGTTGCATTCCTGGAGAATCCTTATCTCTACACTGACTTGAGTTAGAGAGATGGTTAGTTAAGGGATGTATTACCATCCGTTACATGCAATTCACATAGAGATGCCAGATGTGATTAATGTTTTCTGAAGGTTTAATCACATGACTTGCCCCCATGCTCCGGCCATTAGTCGGCCAAGACATCCAGCCCTGTGACATACTACCTTCCTACACCAATTGGAAAGCAAAAAGACTCGGCCAATTGGATGATGCTTGATTGTCAGCCAAATACTCTTTTTATTTCCCCATTTTCAATATTTTTGTATCTGTAGAAATGAAAAAAAAAACAATCCTCGATGTCCCAATGGTTTTCCTGCAGGGTTGCACAAAGTAGTGCCCTTGATCTCCAATTCCTGGAGAGGCCAGAGATCCATCCTGGAGGGCCAGCAACCCTAAGTGTGCAGGGTATCAGTAACACTGATACCCACGATCGTCAGACTCATCAAGTCCTATAATTGTCATTTTGACTGTTCACACTGGCCTATGCAAGCCCACGTAAAGTTCCTAAATTGCAGAACACCCTTTGTAAGTGAGATGATTATTTAAGCACCTTCTGACTGCGGTTAATGTGAATGTCATCCCGTTACCTGATGTCACTATTCCACCGCCCCCAACCCCACACTTGTACTTGAACTACTTTATCCTTCTTATTCATCAGCAACCAGAATCTATTTCTGATGACTTCAAATACTTATCGTCTTGGGTCCTCATTAGAGATCCATTATTCAAACTCGCCTTCCTGGGATATTTATCTAATTTCTACAGCAAATGATTTTGCATACTCAAATAAAATGCCTGATTCTCCTCCAGTCTAAAGGTTTCCAGTTTCTATCACCTGCCCTGATAACTCTAACTCGGGTTATTAGTTTAGAAAGGAACAGCCTATTTATACATCATCATTGCTGAATTGCACCTTGATTTCATTTACCTGCCTTTCCCTATATCTCATGATACCCCAGGCCAAAAAATCCATCCATGTTATGCTCAAAAGTTTAAATTAACGCAGCATTCCCGATCTTTTGGGCAAGAGAGAGTTCTCCAGATTTTCACTATGCTTTGTGTGGAAAAGGTTGTTCCTGAGTTTGCTCCTAAATGGCTTAGTCCAAATTTTGAGATGAATTAGCTGCCCTCTACTGAACCATCTTCAATACTTGAAAGTCTTGTAATATAATAACCAGAATAACACGGTATTTCTCCACTGTTTTTACTGCTATTTGGCAGAAATGCTTAAAGATTATTTTAGAATAATACCACAGCAAAGTCTGATTGAATGTTTTTTATGGGATTGAGTTATTTTGACGTGGAAATGCTGCATTGATCATATTGAATGGAGGAGCAGGTCCGAAGGATCAAGTGGCCTAATCCTGCTCCACATTTGTCTGTTCGTATTAACACCTTCATTGTATCTTACATTTGGCAATGTTCCTTCCCTTACTCCTTATTCTGACTGTAAAACCTGATCAACTGACAATCCTCAGTATTTAGTGGAAAAAGGCCCTTTGTGACTCCCCCGTGAAGTAACATTCAGATCAATGTATACACCATCAGCTTTTTTTTAAACCAATCAAGAGTACTTTAAAAATTAGAGAAGAATGTTCAGAAATGGGTGTGTCTTTTCATCTGCAACTACTAGGTAACTAGTATTCTCTATTTTGACAGTGCTTACTATAGGAAGTTGGCAATCATTAATTAGTATATAACAGTTTAGAACAGGAGGGGAGAAGAGTCCTATACTGAATCAAAGTGAGCATTGATACAGTTCAGTGTTATTGAAATAGCATTCCCAAACCCACAATATTGTTATTGACACTCCGTGACGTTGTGTTAGGATTAATGGTTTGGATTAAATAAAATCTGCTACTGACACCGGCCATTAATCTAAACCATTAATCCTAACCCCAGGCAGTTCATACCCCCAGGCTGCTGATCTGACACCGGAATTTATTTCTGGATAGAATGGAAAAGCAGGGAATTTATGTTAAATTTATACAAAGTTTTGGTTGAACTGCACTTTGAAGCAGTTCTTGCCTGTGTTATAGAAAAGGTATAGAGGCATAGAGAGGACAGACAGATGAAATCCAAGAAGGACACCAGAATTTAGAGGATATTTAAGGTTGAACTTCTTGGGGCTCTTTTCTATAGAAAAGAGAAGGCTGAGGGGAGATATAGCTCGTTAAAATTAGGATAGGGGAGACTTGGAGATGTTTCCCCTTGTGAGGGAAACAAGACTAGAGGTCACAAATATAATCATGAATAAACTCAGTGAATTCAGGAGACGCTTCACCCAGAAAGAAAACAAGGACTTACATTTATCTGGTGTTTTCCACAAGCATTTTTTAAAGCACTTCAAAGCCAATTTAGGTATTTTTGAAGTCCAGTCACTGATGTAATGTAGTAGGGAATACAGCAGTCAATTTGCACTGCCACAAACAGCGATGACCAGGTCATCTGTTTTTGTGATGTTAACTGAGGAATGGCCCTTGAACAGGAGGGGGGGGGGGGGGGGGGGCTGTCCAGCCCAGCCTAGCCCAACCCAGCCTATCTTTAATATAGCACTATGGGATCATTTAGACATTCACCCGAGCAGACAGATGTGGATTTGCATCACACCTGGAAGTTGGCACCTCTGACAGTGCGGCACTCCCTCAGTACTGCGCTGGAGTGTCAGCCTTGATTTTTGATTTGTGCTTCAGCTATCGTTTGAACCCAGAACCAGGAGTGCCAGGAATGAACCCTAGCTGTTGGTAGAGAGTTATTAGGGAATCCATTAGGGATGGGGGTCGCCAACCCTCCAGGATTGGGCTGGAGTCTCCAGTATCCTGCTGTGTGCAACCCTGTGGGAAATGGGGAAGTAAATTGGGAAAAAACAAGGCTATCTGGCTGACTGTCAAGCATCATCCAATTGGACAATGTGCCTTTTTGCTTACTAATTGGTATAGGACGGCAGTACTTCACAAGGATAGATGTTTTGGCTGATCAATGGCTGGAGTATGGGGCAAGTCATCTAATTAAACGTCCAGCTCCAGGGACCTGGGTTCAGTTCCGGCCTCAGGTGACCATCTGTGTGGAGTTTGCACTTGCTCCCGTGTCTGCACGGGTTTTCCCCGGTTTCCTCCCACGGTCCAAAGATGTGCAGGTTAGGTGGATTGACCATGCTAAATTGCCCCTTAGTGTCCAAAAGGGTTGGGTGGAGTTACGGGGATAGGGTGGAGTTGTGGGCTCAGGTAGGGCACACTTTCCAAGGGCCGATGCAGACTCGATGGGCCGAATGGCGGCCTCCTGCACTGTAGGGATTCTATGGTTAAAATGTGCAATGAAAACAGAGAATGGTCAGCAGCTGAGGCATCACCCGGGACATTAAGAGAAAAGCAAATTACTGTGGATGCTGGAATCTGAAACAAAAACAAAATGCTGGTCTGGAGTAGCTGTGGAGAGAGAAGGGAGCTAATGTTTCAAGTCTGGATGACTCTGTCAAAGCTGACAAAGCTCCGTTCTCTCCCCACAGATACTGTCAGACCTGCCGAGATTGTCCAGCATTTTCTGTTTTTGTGACTGAGACATTAACCCTGTTTCTCTTCACAGACTGAGACAGCTGAGCATTTCTTTTTATTTCGGACTTCCAGTACTCTGTATTTTGCGTTTTTAGAAAAATCCTTTCATGGGATGGAAGCTGTGGTGATATGCCTATGGGCTATATCATAGTTGGAAGGTGTGCGACCTCCAACCAGCAGGTGGCAGGCGGTACAGACATACCATGCGGTATCTTGACCACGGTCATGTGACTCTGATATAAGGGGAGACACATCTGGCCATTCTCTGAAGAAGATTGAGAGGGTAATAAGACACGGTAGTTGCAAGAACTGTGGTTTTAATCAGCTAGAATGCGCCCACCAGTAGCTCCTCCCACACTGAGAGGCTGTCCCAGATTGATGGGATATATACCTTCTCAGAGGGGCGGAGCCAACAACAACATCAACACAACAGTAACAGTGAGTAAATACAATAATATATCCAACAGCCGTCAGTAAATACAATAATATATCCAACAGCCATGAGTAAATACAATAATATATACAACAGCCGTCAGTAAATACAATAATATATACAACAGCCATACGTGGCTCACCACATTCACCCCCTGTTTAAAAAAAAGTCCGGCGGGGGTGATGTGGACTCACAGGTTCAGTCTCACAGGAGGGTGTATTGTCCGCTATGAATGTCGCAGTGTAGGTACTGGCGTTGAGACCTTCAACTCCGGGAGCACATTGTCCTCACAACAGGGTCCTGGACAGGGTGACCATAAGACCATAAGACATAGGAGTGGAAGTAAGGCCATTCGGCCCATCGAGTCCACTCCACCATTCAATCATGGTTGATTTCAACTCCATTTACCCGCTCTCTCCCCATAGCCCTTAATTCCTCGAGAAATCAAGAATTTATCAATTTCTGTCTTAAAGACACTCAATGTCCCGGCCTCCACCGCCCTCTTTGTGGCAATGAATTCCACAGACCTACCACTCTCTGGCTGAAGAAATTTCTCCTCATCTCTGTTCTAAAGTGACTCCCTTTTATTCTAAGGCTGTGCCCCCGCGTCCTAGTCTCCCCTGCTAATGGAAACAACTTCCCTACGTCCATCCTATCCAAGCCATTCATTATCTTGTACGTTTCTATTAGATCTCCCCTCAACCTCCTAAACTCCAATGAATATAATCCCACGTTCCTCAGACGTTCATCGTATGTTAGGCCTACCATTCCTGGGATCATCCGTGTGAATCTCCGCTGGACCCGCTCCAGTGCCAGTATGTCCTTCCTGAGGTATGGGGCCCAAAATTGCTCACAGTATTCTAAATGGGGCCTAACTAGTGCTTTATAAAGCCTCAGAAGTACATTCCTGCTTTTATATTCCAAGCCTCTTGAGATAAATGACAACATTACATTTGCTTTCTTAATTACGGACTCAACCTGCAAGTTTACCTTTAGAGAATCCTGGACTAGGACTCCCAAGTCCCTTTGCACTTTAGCATTATGAATTTTGTCACCGTTTAGAAAATAGTCCATGCCTCTATTCTTTTTTCCAAAGTGCAAGACCTCGCACTTGCCCACGTTGAATTTCATCAGCCACTTCTTGGACAATTCTCCTAAACTGTCTAAATCTTTCTGCAGCCTCCCCACCTCCTCAATACTACCTGCCCCTCCACCTATCTTTGTATCATCATTTCATAGACATAGAACAGTACAGCACAGAACATGTTGTGTTGTGCCGAGCAATGATCACCCTACTCAAGCCAACGTATCCACCCTATACCAGTAACCCCCCCCCCCCCCCCCATTAACCTTATTTTTTAGGACACTAAGGGCAATTAGCATGGCCGCACAGGGGTGGTGCTAATGGACCCCGGATGAGTTGATGGGGTAGATGGGGAGGTAGAAGGAAGCGGTGAGGTGATGGTGGGCGCAGAGGTACCTGCGGGGGCCAGGTCCCTGAGGGAGACTGTGTCCTGCCGCCCGTCACGGTGTGTCACGTATGCGTACTGAGGGTTCGCATGGAGGAGGTAAACCCTCTCGACCAAGGGGTCGGCCTTATGGCTCCTCACGTGCTTCCGGAGGAGTACCGACCCAGGAGTCATAGAACATAGAACAGTACAGCACAGAACAGGCCCTTCGGCCCTCGATGCCGCGCCGAGCAATGATCACACCGAGCAATGAGTCGTGAGCCAGGTAGGAAGCGAGACCCCGGAGATCGACGTCCTGGGAAAAACAAAGAGACAGTCGTGAGGGGTCTCGTTAGTGGCCGTACACAACAGTGACCGGATGGAGTGGAGCGTGTCAGGGAGGACCTCCTGCCAGCGGGCGACTGGGAGACTTCTAGACCGTAGGGCCAGAAGGACGGCCTTCCAGACCGTAGCATTCTCCCTCTATACCTGCCCGTTTCCCCTGGGGTTGTTGCTGGTAGTCCTGCTCGAGGCGATGCCCTTACTGAGCAGGTACTGATGCAGCTCATTGCTCATGAATGAGGATCCCCGATCGCTGTGAATATAAGTGGGTGGGGGCAAGGGAAAGAGTGGGTGGGGGCAAGGGAAAGAGTGGGTGGGGGCAAGGGAAAGAGTGGGTGGGGCAAGGGAAAGAGTGGGTGGGGGCAGGGGGCAAGGGAAAGAGTGGGTGGGGGCAAGGGGAAGAGTGGGTGGGGCAAGGGGAAGAGTGGGTGGGGGCAAGGGGAAGAGTGTGGGGGAGGAGCTCTGTGCAGTGTGGCGAGGGGGGGTTAGAGATTCTGTGCAGGGGGGGGGGTGGAGATTCTGTGCAGGGGGTGGGGGGGTGGAGATTCCGTGCAGGGGTGTGGAGATTCTGTGCAGGGGGGTGGGGGGGGGGTGGAGATTCTGTGCAGGGGGGTGGGGGGGGTGGAGATTCTGTGCGGTGGAGCTGGCCAGGAGTATGTGATTGATGGGGGGGGGGGGGGGGGCAGTGCTGATGTTCCAGCTTCCTGGGTGTGTGAGGGTCAGTGAGAGGGAGAGAGCCTGCTGCCTGGGGCCACAATGGGTGACAGCAGCAGGCTGGCTGCGCTGTTGGCCTCGGTCTATCCCAGAGTGAGCTCCGTCCAGCGGTTCATTGCGGAGACGGGCGCTGCCGCCCCGCCAGCCCTGCTCCGAGCCGGCGACCCAGACACCTACCAGCGCTTCATCTGCCACCTCATTGTGTGTGTCCCCGGGGAAGCCAGGGCTGTGGGCCATCCGCTCACCTTCCAGCAGGTACTGAGGGTGGGGAGAGTGTGTGTGGGGGGGGGGGGGGGGGGGGCAGACTTTGTCCACAACCTCCCAAAACAACACCTCCAGGAAATGCAAATTAAACCCCCCATGATTGGTGTCCCGCCTTCCCCAGGTCCAGGCATGGCTTCCTGTGACGCGGGAAAGTTCAAAAACAAAAACTTCAAAACTGCTGCGGGGCAGCTTGTGAAGGAATAAGCAGACTTCCCCCAGTGTTAACATTGGCTTTCTCTGAATCCAGGCACAGCCATTCTCTGAATGGTGCCTTCCTGAATTTTTTTTTTGCACAGCATGTAGGCTGTGCAGGAATTCCAGGGTTCCTTTTCCTTAAATTTCTGAAGTTCCTTTCCCTAAAATTTCTGAAGTCCCGGCCCCATTGCCAGTTAATAGGAAAAAGGGCGCTCCCAGTTCTGAAGAATGAATTACCTTTGGCATGACCCTCTCCCTGTGAGTTCCATTTTGGCCTGTTTCTCAAATCAATGTTCTCCCCCTTGCCCCCAGCACCACAGTCCAAAAACAATGTTCTCTCTCTCTCTCTCTCCCCCCCCCCCCCCCCCCCCCCCCATGGTCCAAAAACAATGTTCTACCCTCCTCCTCCAAGCACCATGGTCCAGAAACAATGTCAGCTTCCACATGTATGTTGACCACACCCAACGTGACCCCTCCACCGCCTCTCGCCACGCCTCCGATGTTTCCAAGTTGTCGGGTTGCTTACCCGCCATCCAGTATTGGACGAGCAAATATTTCCCCTGATTAAATATTGGGCAAATGGAAGCCGCTGCCTTCAATCCCCAGCTACCGTCCCTCTCTGGCAACTGTCTTGAGGCTGAAGCAGACTGTTTTCACCCTTGGTCTTGTACCTGCCCCAGGCTCGCGCTTTCTACCCCATACCCAGGCCATCACTAAGATCGCCTCGGGGCTGGTTTAGCACAGTGGGCTAAACAACTGGCTTGTAATGCAGAACAAGGCAGCAGCACGGGTTTAATTCCCGTACCAGCCTCCCTGAACGGGCGCCGGAATGTGGCTACTAGGGGCTTTCTACAGTAACTTCATTGAAGCTTACTTGTGACAATAAGCGATTATTATTATTATTCCCACTTTAAGGGCCTCACGGTAGCATGGTGGTTAGCATCAATGCTTCACAGCTCCAGGGTCCCAGGTTCGATTCCCGGCTGGGTCACTGTTTGTGTGGAGTCTGCACGTCCTCCCCGTGTGTGCGTGGGTTTCCTCCGGGTGCTCCGGTTTCCTCCCACAGTCCAAAGATGTGCGGGTTAGGTGGATTGGCCATGCTAAATTGCCCGCAGTGTAAGGTTAATGGGGGGATTGTTGGGTTACGGGTATACGGGTTACGTGGGTTTGAGTAGGGTGATCATTGCTCGGCACAACATCGAGAGCCGAAGGGCCTGTTCTGTGCTGTACTGTTCTATGAACTGTCTCTGCCTCAGCTCCTCGCCTGCTGAAACCCTCACCCTCTGCCTTTGTTCAGAATTGACTATTCTACCCGATGCCTGGCTGGTCTCCCACATTCTACGTGTAAACGTAAGGTCGTCCAACGCTGTGCTGCCCACGTCCTAACACACACCTAATGCCATTCACATGTCACACTGTGTGCCCGCAGATCTACATTGGCTTCTGGTTAAACAACACCTTGATTTTTAAAATTCTCCAGCCCCACATCCCTCCGAGATATTTGTGCTTCTCTCACTCCGGCATCTTGAATGACCCGCTCCATTATTAGTGGCTGCGCCTTCAAATGCCTAGGCCCTAAACACTGAAATACCCTCTCTACACTTCTGCTTCTCTCTCTCTTCTCTCTACCTCTCTTCCCTCTTTTCAGACATTCCTTCAAACCTACCTCTTTGACCAAGCTTTTGATCATGTACCTGAATATATCTCCTCATGTGGCTCGTTGACAGATTTTGTTTTCTAATACCTGCTTGAAATGCCTTGGGATATTTTATTATGTTAAGGGTGCTGCATAAATACTAATTATTGTTGCCGTTCACCTTCACCTCCATTTTCTTGAGCTGAAAATTACCGGAGGTGTGAACTGATAAAGGTGTGGTGAGCCCGACAAAGCATCTGGGACCTTGGTTGAACACCAGCACCAATAATCGATCTCCTTAACCAGAAAACATCACAGAATGGTCCAGCACAGTGGAAGCCATTCAGCCCGTCCCACTTGTACTAGCTCTTTGGGAGAGGCAATTAGTCCCCCTCCCTGTTTTTCCCTGTGGCACTGCAACATTTTTCCTTTTAATGTATTTGCTCAATTTCCTCTCAAAATTATTGTTGGATTTGCTGCCACCACCCTTTCAAGCAGTGCGTTCCAAATCATAAGGAGACGTGGCTTATAAAAAATGTTTCCTCGTGACCTCTGACCCTTTTTTCAATCGCTCTAAATCCGTGTCCTCCTTGTACCAATGTGAATGAAGTCTCTCCTTATTTACTGTGTCCCCCCCCCCCCCCCCCCCCCCCCATCAATAATGCCAAGCTGGGGCCTGACCAGTGATTTACAAAGATTTATCTCTCACTGTCTAACTTGAGTATTTTCTTGTTATAATTTGAGGCCCATTTCACAGGTAGAAATTTCCACTTTGGAATGTCGCGCCATATCAGCAAAAATTATATTATCTTGAGGATTGTGATCACCGTAATTATATTATCTTGTGGGCAGCACGGTAGCACAAGTGGTTAGCACTGTGGCTTCACTGCACCAGGGCCCCAGGTTCGATTCCCCGCTGGGTCACTGTCTGTGCGGAGTCTGCACGTTCTCCCCGTGTCTGTGGGTTTCCTCCGGGTGCTCCGGTTTCCTCCCACAGTCCAAAGACGTGCAGGTTAGGTGGATTGGCCATGATAAATTGCCCTTAGTGACCAAAAAGGTTAGGAGGGGTTATTGGGTTACGGGGATAGGGTGGAAGCGAGGGCTTAAGTGGGTCAGTGCAGACTCGGTGGGCCGAATGGCCTCCTTCTGCACTGTATGTTCTATGTTCCTGATTAATGAGGAGAAAAGGCTCATTGCCATATTTCTAGGTGAGAATTATGGCCCATGGATCCCTCTTTTCTCCTAAAGCAATATAAAACATATAGAACAAAAGGGAAAATGCTGGAAAATCTCAGCAAGTCTGGCAGCATCTGTAGGGAGCGAAAAGAGCGAACGTTTCGAGTCCGATGACTCTTTGTCAAAGCTCATCGGACTCGAAACGTTAGCTCTTTTCGCTCCCTACAGATGCTGCCAGACTTGCTGAGATTTTCCAGCATTTTCCCTTTCGTTTCAGATTCCAGCATCCGCAGTAATTTGCTTTTATAAAACATATCGATCTGTGCTGTGTGTAGCTAGGGGAGAAACCTTTTGGATGCCCCCAATTGCCGGTTTCCCTAAAAGACTTTAGAAGCGGGCATAATTTCTGACACCTTGGTCTGTATTTGGCCGTTGACCATGTCGTTCCTGACCTGCCATGGTGCTCACTGTGGCAGACTGAAATTAGTTCGCCAGCATGTTTTAGCGCCCCTTTACCACTGGAGGATCGGGCAGCACAGCGATCTGTCCAACATCGTTCACTCTGGGTTGGTTCCAGGAAAGCACAACCCGTTGTTTCCATTGTTAAAGTCAGAGCTATAACGTTAGTCTCCTTGATCCATCTCACTTGCTCTCAATTGTACATTAAACTGGCAGGAATTTCCAGAATGCTTGGGACGGCTCAAAGTGAAAGCTGTGTGTCTGTCCTGTTGGCCCCTCCAGGTTTTGATTCTTCTTTTTTTCTTATTTAACCGCAGATTTATTTTCAATTGCTTTTTCAGCTGTCTGCACAGAGCGATGTGGTGTTGCGGGTCATTCAGAGGATTTGCGCCAAGGGCAAGAGAAATGTGCTCTGCTTCGGATACGCGTGTGCTAACGAAACCAGCTTCATACGCATCAGATCGGCCCCCAACATATGTAGCTACCAGCCGAATCCCACGACAGTTACCATCAAGAATAGCGTGCTGTGGAAGACACTGCTGAGCCGGATTGGCGATGATATCATGATGTATCTGTTGGAGCACTGCTCCCTCTTCATGCTGGTTCCACCAGGCTGCTGCTTTCAGCTGTGTGGAGTTCCCATTTACAGCCTCGTTACTAGTGGCACCAGGCTCGCGTCCACCTGGCTCAGGCAGTACCCGGCCAAATATTGGCGCAACATTTCGCTCAAGTGTGTCCAGAAGAGAGCTAGATTTTATAAGGGTTTCCTGACTAGGAGCAGGAAATGGAAGGAGAGATTGCCAACAGGTGGGGCTGAGAATGAAGGACAAGATGCTGAGCCCAGCAGGCGTAAACATCGGACAACCCTACGCGGCCCTGGACCCGCATCTGCAAAGAGGGCCAGAGTTGAAGGTGCCGCTGGCAGATGGGCTTCGGAGGATGTGGCCACCACGGAAGCGAAGTCACGAAAAAGATGTCTGAACGATGATAAAGTGGAGTCTCCTGCAAAGAGGTTGAAGGGACACCAGCTGTCAGCAGTGGTGGAAGGCATGGCCCTCCATCCAGTGGGACAGGACGCACTCCATGTGGAAAATACATCATGCCAGCCCCCTGAAGTAACTGGGCAATCTAGTGTAACAATTGGTCAACCAAATTTAGTAGCCTTCGAATGGAAAGGAGAAGTTTGCAACGCTGGCGAAAATGAACCAAAAAATCCCAAATTCAGTGCATGTGTGAGCGCAGAGAAGGAAGGTACCAGTGCGGACTCCAAAAGGCAGGATGCTGGTGCCACAGCACCTGAGCCGACTGAAGGAAGAGATTGTAACAGCAACCCGCGTGGGCGCTTCAGGCACAGTGAGGAAATGATTTCCTCTGGTAAAGATGTTTGCTCCTCGGTACTTGAAGGGGGAAATTCAGAACCAGTTAAAAATACAGGGGCAGAGAATGAATCCGCGAAGAGTGGGGATAACTCCACTGTTGCTGGAGAACAGCAAAGCTCTAAGGAACTAGACCAAGGAGGACTCAGAAACCCTAATCAAGGTGACATATTCACAGCTAGAAGCGCAAGCAGTATACACAGGACTGTAAGTGCCACTGGAAAGAACATTGTTGCACACAGACTGGCTGGTGTGTCAGCTCACCCTATATTGGTTGGGACACGACAGCAAACCTCTATAGACTCTGCAGCAGTAAAGAACACAAGAAAACGGGCAACAATTTATATTGAAAGAGGAAACATTATGTACTGTGGTAATACCAGGGAACGTCTGCCAAACACCTTTATACTAAATCGCTTGCAGGACCTGAGCACAGGCGGTCAAAAGCTCGTAGAAACGATCTTCTTGGACAATTATTCATCTGCGAAGAAGCAAACCCCAGCACAGCCTGGGAACAGCTGGAGAAAGAAAAGGTTTCCAAAGCGCTACTGGCAAATGAGAAATATTTTCTTTAGGCTGCTGAGGAATCATAAGCGATGTCCATACGTGCAGCTGTTGACTAGAAGTTGCCTTGTGGACACGCAGAGAGGGTGTAAGGTCCTTAGTGCTTCGAATGCTGTGGCCAACGCGGAGTCAAATTCTTTTCCTGTCATGGAAGTATCTCGCGGGTCTTTCAGCTGTCCCGATACAGGGTTGGACACGAATTGTCCCGTCGGTGAAACCATTCCCCCAATTGCGAAACAGGGCCAATTGTTGAGCAAGAACTTAAAGGACTATAATTCAATGAGAACAGATCTTCTTGGACACAGTTCTACCGTCGATCGGGGCTCGGAGGAGCAGACAGATCGTTTGAGACCTTCGGAACGTCCTGGCCTGTGTTCCCAGCCGAGCCATCTACCCGAAGCTGCCCCAATGAACCATCAAACGAACGGAAAGCCCAGCACGTCCAGAGACTCCGACTGTGTCGGCGATTCATCTGGCTCGGACAAGGACCTGCTGCGTTTGCTTAAACAGTACAGCAGTCCGCTCCAGGTCCACCGGTTTGTGAGGGAGTGCCTGCTCAAAGTTGTACCGGACGAGCTGTGGGGCTCCCATCACAATAGGAGCAGGTTCCTGAAAAACGTGAAGAAGTTTATTTCCTTGGGGAAGTTTGACAGATTCTCTTGCAGTGAGCTGATGTGGAAGATGCGAGTGACCGATTGCACATGGCTTCAGCTGACCAAAGGTAATCCATCACTAATCCATTAACTTGCTTTAGAATAGCACTTGAATGAACCAGCTTTATTGACCTGGACGAGCATATTTCAGGGCTTTGAGTGTGAGCTCCGAGAGGTCAATTGCAGTTTTACTGCAGTTGGATAGGATGGGGCCACATGTTACTAATAGGTTTGGAAAAAACAAAATGTTGGAGGGGGGTGGGGTGGGGGGAATGGGAGGGGGGGGCTCCATTATGATGAGCTTTGTTGCAACCATTTGAGTGTCAACTAGATGTGCGTTTGATGACCTTTGCCAGACAAGTGCACAGTACTCTGCTGCCGTGCATGGGGGATAGTGCTACATTAAGCAGGCTTATGGCAAGAGGGCATGCTCTCCGAATATTACAAATTATTGTTGAGGAACTGTCGGCTCCCAAATGAAGTATCATTAAGCTCAATTACATTAGTGTGATCCAGACTTGCAGCCTGACTATGCTTGGGATTGTGGATGTCAGTCTAGCGCCTATTGCTGGTTGTATTTGTTTATCCCAACTTCCTTTTAAATTGCAAAGCTTTTATCTCCCAGGTCAGCATTTTGTTCCTGCATCAGAGCATCAGTTACGCGAAGCAATCCTGTCTAAGTTCCTATTTTGGCTAATGGACACGTACGTGGTACAGCTGCTCAAGTCTTTCTTCTACATTACGGAGACAATGTTCATGAAAAACATGCTCTTCTACTACAGAAAATGTATCTGGAATGAGGTGCAGAAGATTGGTGTTAGGTAAGGGTTGAACTATTTGTGCCCTGATAAATGGGGATAGCTGGGACACTGGTGTGTTGAAGCAGTGCTGAACGTGAACTAAGCCAATAAGCTCTCTCGGGCAGGGCGGCACGGTGGCACAGTGGTTAGCACTGCTGCCTCACGATGCCGAGGTCCCAGGTTCGATCCCGGCCCCGGGTCACTGTCTGTGTGGAGTTTGCACATTCTCCCCGTGTCTGCATGGGTCTCACCCCCACAACGCAAAGATATGCAGGTTAAATGAATTGCTCACGCAAAGTCACCCCTGAATTGGAAAAACAGAATTGGGTACTCTAAATTTATTTTTAAAATATTATTTTTTTTAAAAAGCTCTCTCCAGTAATGAAAGCTGCTGTGCCTTAATTTTAACTTCCCCCACTGGCGTGGCTCCCATCCAAGTTAAAGGAAGAGACTTGTTTATAGAATTATAGAATTTATAGTGCAGAAGGAGGCTCTTCTGCCCATCGAGCCTGCACCGGCCCTTGGAAAGAGCACCCACGCCTCCATCCTATCCCCGTAACCCAGTAACCCCACTTAATCTTTTTGGGCACTAAGGGGCAATTTAGCCATGGCCAATCCACCTTGTCCGCACATATTTGAACTGTGGGAGGAAACCGGAGCACCCAGAGGAAATCCACGCAGACACGGGGAGAACATGCAGACTCCGCACAGGCAGCGACTCAAGCCGGGAATCGAACCTGGGACCCTGGAGCTGTGAAGCAACTGTGCTAACCACTGTGCTACCATGCTGCCTTAGATTGAGGTTTTCTCAGCACATGTTATCCAAATTACTTTCTGTGATTGGGAAGCAGAAGATCTTCACGTTTTATGACTACAGGATGGAAGAGGGGCCAGAGAATAAAGATATTCTGACAAGTCACATTAAGGCAGAATTCATGTCGATGGATAATTGTTGTAGATGGATAGTGTTAAAAAATAAGAAAACTGTCCGTGTGGAGTTTGCACATTCTCCCTCCTCACCCGTGTTTGCCCACACGTGGGTTTCACCCACACAACCCAAAAAAAGATGGTAGGTGGATTGCCCACGCTAAGTTGCCCCTTAATTGGAATAATAATAATAATCGCTTATTGTCACAAGTCGGCTTCAATGAAGTTACTGTGAAAAGGCACAAAATGAATTGTACACTAAATTTATTTTAAAAAATAAGAAAAAATGTCAGGATAGGCAAACGTCTAGCAACGATGAGACACAGCGGAACATCTGCTGAAAATAATTATTTCTCTGCAGCTAATCAATTAATTAAAGGCTTTGATTGATTAAAATGTGAATTGCACATTGAAGGACAGTCCTAATAGGCCAATTATAATTTAGGGTTAGATATATTAGGCAAAAAAAGGGTGCATTAAAGCTTAGTTTGTTAAAGAAGAGAGCTTAAAACAAACTGAGACTCAAAAAGATTCAAATAAAAAACTTGTTAACAATATAAAATAAATGTATCTGTTAGTGGAGAAATTAGTGGGAATTTAAACTGGAAGAGAGAGTGCAAAAGGAAAGGACGTTTTCTGTGTGAGTTGTAAGTGATAGAATGTTTAAAAGTAACAGATTGCCTGGGGAAGGAAGAAGATATGGCAGAGGCATGAAATATTGTGCGTCAGTAATTCCAAATGACGTGAAAGTAAGAGGGTGTGGAAAAATTGTTATAATGACTGTGGAAAATTAATTGGTTCTTAGGTGACAATAAAGCAAAAGAAAACCCCAAGTCACTGGACACTGATGGGGTGCACCCTCAATCATTGGGGGGGGGGGGGGGGTGGGGGGGGGGGGTTGGGGGGGAGGTGGGTGGGTGGGGTGGGGGTGGGGTGGGTGGGGTGGGGGTGGGGTGGGTGGGGGTGGGGGGGGGGGTGGGGGGGGTGGGGGGGGGGAATCAGAGGGGTGATTGCAAAGGGAGACTGGAGGGTAGTCACTATAACATTTCTGTTCAAGAAGGGACAGGATCAAGTGATCCACTCAGACCAGTAGTAGGTCTGTGGCTGGAAGGGGAAGAGGCAAAATACATGAAAAATAATTCACGGTTTGCTTAATTGTGTCGAATGCTTCAGTCATGTGCTTTTAGGATACTGGTTAGGTTTTGCTGTAAAACAATCAAAGTCAGGGTGCCCCATCCAACTGCAGTGAGACTCCTTACACTGTTTATGCACAAAACAGCTAAGAGTGCAGTGCAATTTTAAACTTCATAGAATCCCTACCGTGCAGAGGGAGGCCATTCAGCCCATCGAGTCTGCCCCGGCCCTCTGAAAGAGTACCCCACTTAGGTCCACTCCCCCACCCACCCCTTTCCCGCAACCCCACCCAACTCTCATATCCCTGGACACTAAGGGGCAATTTTATCATGGCCGATCCACCCAACCTACACATCTGTGGATTGTGGGAGGAAGCCGGAGCACCCGGAGGAAACCCACGCAGACACGGGGGGAAAGTGCAAACTCCACACCGGCAGTCACCCAAGGCCAGAATTGAACCCTGGTCCTTGGCGCTGTGAGGCAGCAGTGCTAACCACTGTGCCACCTTGATTTATTAAGTTCCTCAGGTCGCTAACTGTACACAAAATGCTAAAAACACTCAGCTGGTCAGACAGCATCTGGGAGAGCGAGAGAGAGGGAGAATCAAAGTGAATGTCTCAGGTCTCAGGTTTGGGATCTCTCGTCAGTTCTTTCATTTATGAGCTGTACACTGTTGGAATAATGTCATGTTATAAGTGAATGATGCTGAAGGATTTTTTTTTTTACAAACTGACACAGAAAGCTTCAAGAAAAAGTGCAGCTGCGACCCATCTCACACAAAGACATGGAGCAGACACAACGGCAGAAAACCTTACCTCCCCCTTCCAAACTGCGGTTCATTCCCAAGAGAAACGGTCTGCGACCCATCGTGAAAATGCGGAGCAAAGCAGCATCAAAATCCTCTGCGAAAGGGGTCAGCTTTAGAAAGGTTAGTGAGCACTTTCAGCTTTGTGTGTGCACTGTACAACAGCTGAGCCTAGATTGCCTCATCCCGGACAGGTATTTCCCCCACGATGTCAGACTTTGCTCAGTGCTAATGTTCTTGCCTCGAAGTCGGAAGATTTGGGGTTCCCCCCCCCCCCCCCACTCTAAGCTGACTCTTCAGCGCAGTGCTGAGGGAGTGCTGTTTTGTTGGTGGGTGCTGTCTTTCAGATGAGGCATAAAATCAAGGCCCTGTCCCCCCCCCCCAAATTCTCATCAGTGCGTCCTGGAACAGGGCATCTGGTCATTATCACACTGACCTTCCTGTGCACAAATTAGCTGCTGTGTTTCCCCACATGAAAACAGCGACTATACTTCAGAAGCACTTTCTTAGCGGTAAATCGCTCAGGACATCATGATGTCACCAGCTGATGTCATGCACCTTGAGGTCTGTCTTTACCTCAATGACAGGTAAAATTTAAAAAGTAGTATACACTCTCTTCTGAGTGCATCTAACTGCAGTCCGGTCCCCCCCCCCCCCCCCCCCCCCCCCCCCCGGGTTGCCCAGCCCTCCATACTTCCCCCATTACCCTGCCTCTGCTCTCCTCGACCCTCTCCCAGCTCTCCCATCCCATTTCCTCATTCCCACTGGTGTTGGAGAAGAGCTAGGGAGGGGACGTCGGGATTCGGGGGGGGGGGGGGGGGTTTGGCAGTAGTGCAGGGGAGCCAGGCCAGGGATGGCGGGGGTGGTTGATTAAGCCGGGCAGCCTTCTCCGTATTTGCTGCCTTGAGGACCACGGGATCCGGGCCATTATACAAAATCGGCAGAAGTGCAAATAAATTGTCATTTAATCTAGAAGGGGTGTTCTGGACCCTAGTCGGTAGGAAGGGAGGAGGTAAAAGGGCAGGTATTATATCGGACAACATGGTACCACAAGTGGATAGCACTGTGGCTTCCCAGCGCCAGGGTCCCAGGCTCGATTCCCCGCTGGGTCACTGTCTGTGCGGAGTCTGCACGTAATCCCCGTGTCTGCGTGAGTTTCCTCCGGGTGCTTCGGTTTCCTCCCACAGTCCAAAGACGTGCAGGTTAGGTGGATTGGCCATGCTAAATTGTCCTTAGTGACCAAAAAAAGGTTAGGAGGTGTTATTGGGTTACAGGGATAGGGTGGAAGTGAGGGCTTAAGTGGGCCGGTACAGACTCGATGGGCCAAATGGCCTCCTTCTGCACTGTACGTTCTATGTTCTATCTCCTGTATTTTCCGATTTAATTGACTGGAACTGGTTCCTCGACTGTAATACATTGCTATGAGAAAGTGTCTTGCTCCAGTTAGTCCACTTGAAGAATATATGATTGGTTATGTATAATAGTTGGGCCAAGGCCAGTTATTTCTTTCATGTTGTACAAGAGTCACTGGCAAGGCCGGAACCTGTTGCCCGACTCTAATTGCCCTTCGAGAAGGTGCTGTTGGGGATGCGGTTCTAGAATTTTGACCCAGAAACAATGAAAGGACGTGTGTACAGCCATTACTCGTACTGTGAGGCATTTAACCGTTTTTTGTCTTTAAATAATATGTTCGAAACAGATCCAACACCCTGACTCCCAGATGAAGGCCCTGTTCGGTGTGCTGAACTATGAGTGTCGAAAGAAACCAGCCTTGATGGGTTCCTCAGTCTTAGGACTTGATGACATTTACAAAGCGTGGAGGGAGTTTGTGTTACGGAGTCTGAAAGCTGGAAAAGTGAGAGAGAGCCTTCCTTATTACTTTGTGAAAGTGAGTTTAAAGGCCTGATACTCCACCAGATTATATCTTAAGTTTAAACTAATTGCCAGCAGTGACGTGACACCTTGGTGGGTTTTAATCTACTGCAGTGTATCTTTGAAATACTCGGTGAAAATTAATTCTTAAGTGCCCCGAACTGCTGATGAGACATATTAATGAGACATTCCCGATACTTTCCTTTTTTTAAAATACATTTAGAGTACCCAATTGGTTTTTTTTTCCCATTAAGGGGCAATTTAACGTGGCCAATTCACATACCAGGCACATCTATGGGTTGTGGGGGTGAGACCCATGCACACACGGGGAGAATGTGCAAACTCCACACGGACAGTGACCTGGGGCCGGGATCGAACTCGGGTCCTCAGGGCCATAAGCAGCAGTGCTAACCACTCTGCCACCGTGCTGCCCCCTGATACTTGCCTACATCTTTCTAGTGCCTGGAACTTGAAAAATGAAAATCGCTTTTTGTCACGAGTAGGCTTCAATGAAGTTACTGTGAAAAGCCCCTAGTCGCCACATTCCGGCACCTGTCCGGGGAGGCTGGTATGGGAATCGAACCGTGCTGCTGGCCTGCTTGGTCTGCTTTAAAAGCCAGCGATTTAGCCTGATGAGCTAAACCAGCTCAAGTAACTTCAAGTAACTTACTCACTAAACAAAGAGCTGGGATGATCTCTGAAGATTGGCATGCATTGCCCATAGCAGAACCGAGCCCACGCATCAGAAAGGTAATAATAACCTTTATTGTCACAAGTAGGCTTACATTAACACTGCAATTAAATTACTGTGAAAATCCCCTAGTCGCCAAACTCCGGCCCCTGTTCG
Source organism: Scyliorhinus canicula (assembly GCF_902713615.1). Taxonomy (NCBI): domain Eukaryota; kingdom Metazoa; phylum Chordata; class Chondrichthyes; order Carcharhiniformes; family Scyliorhinidae; genus Scyliorhinus; species Scyliorhinus canicula. The sequence continues at coordinate 19,219,618 of NC_052150.1, read as the reverse complement.
GGCACACAGAGAGAATTCCGAATATCCAGTTCACCTAACAAGGACGTCTTTCGGGACTTGTGGGAGGAAATTGGAGCACCCGGAGGAAACCCACGCAGACACAGGGAGAGTTCTGGATTCAGTCCCCGATCTGCACCAAATTAAAATGGGACAGCGAAAGGGACACTACACCTAGTCTCTGCATTTGTGGGCTAAAAAGGGGTCAAGTCAACAAAAGGTATCTGTGAACCATGCTGAAAGATGTTTTGGCTGTTATCGGAAAGGAGGAAGGGAATTGAAGAAAAAGTAAATAGCTGTCTTTGCCTCTGCCTAAACAATGGGCTGGATTATACAGCCACCTGTTGGTGGAACTGAAGGTTGGCGCGCTCGTAGAAGTGTGTGCCTTCTCAATGAGGGGGGGGGGGGGGGAGAGGAGAGGAGGTAAATGTACCGGAGAGTTAAACATAAAACTATTCTTGATGCAGGCAGATGTTACTGGTGCCTATGACACCATTCCTCATGCCAAGTTAATGGAAGTGATTTCGGGAATACTGGATCCCACAATGCAAGAGAGTTACTGCATCCGACGCTACACCAAGGTCTGGATGGATTCCGGTGGCCAAATCAGAAAGTCATTCAAAAGTCAGGTACAGATTTGTGGCTGTGTACATGTGTGAGCATTAGCTGAAGGACAGTGAACTGAAGACAGAATGGAGCGGCTTAAAAAGATAGAGACTTTGTTAAATTGCCTAAGTTTGAATTCTGTTTCCTCTTTTGTGCGTTGTACTAAAGGCAGGCTCTGTGTAAATTCTGAGCATAAAAGGACCATTTTCTTTTTCAAAAGATTCAACGTTGTTTGCAAGCTTTCCCCCTGGTGCTTGCGAGGTACGCAGCGGAAGGTTTAGCGACTGCTAAGTGTGCAGACTCAAAAAACCTGTCAGGCTGGCCTGACTGGTATGTGTGCTCTTTGGAGGTTGGCAGTAGGAAAGGTGAACATCGAATCTTAGACCCATGACCACTGTGGTCATGCTGTTTTCCCAGTGAATCATTTAGTTGGTCACCAAACTCCTGTTTGTATCTGAGACCCATTCATGTTTAATTTCACTGTATGAACAAATGTTTCCTTTTGTCTCTTACTTACAACCCTGTAAATATTCAGATCACTGTCTCGGACCCAACGGAAATGTCATAATTTCTCATCTTTTTGCTTATCTGTGACCCCCATAACTTCAGTCGTCGCTCCTGTCCTGATTTTGAAAGTGAATTCCAATACATTCATATCCTTACTTTCACACAAGCGTTAATAAGTCCCAGAATCCCAAAGCTGAACTAAATGTAGATTCCGGGTTAAAATATTATCAGTGCGTGCTCAAGTTTGTCTGACGGACGTGTCAGATGCAGCATTTCCAAGCAGAACATTGAATGGTCATGTTTTGGCCCGATTGCTTGAAATTGCACGCTCAGGAATGAAAGGATGTATTTATTAAACAGCAGAAAATGGGATTTGCTGATATGCAGGTTTCCTAATTATAATTATTTGCATGGTGGTATCCTAGCCAAGCAGAAGGGTAACCAAATGAGCCAATCAGATTGGTCAAAATGTGGTGAGATAGAGGTTCCACTTTGGATGCTATCGATAAAATCGACAGCCAAAACTGGTGCCCTAAGCTTTTTTCCTCTCTCAAGTTTCAGCTCAAACCATATCGCTGAATGTATTATCTTCCATGTCCCTTCACAGTCAGGCAATGTTTCGAAACAAACCTTTAAAAAACAAAATTTGCTTTCAAAATAATCCCCGATGCATTTAAGAGTGGTAACTTGGTGCAGTTTGACTAATACAACTGAAAATGTGTTAATCACAGCTGAATAAACACTGATAAACTGAGCAATTCCAACACTTGTAAGCAACCCAATTTTAAATTACAAAAATGCATTGAAAAAAATTAGAATTTTTTGCTAATTGTTTGCAGATTGAGAAAAGATTTGCATTTTTAAATGTACCTGTTGTGCCCCTTGTGGCCAAAAGAACCAGTTCAATTTTTAGGGGTTCCTTGAAGGCCTTTCAAATGGTGTTGCTCGTTATGCTTTCCCTTAATTTACTCAGTTTTAATAACCGTCGCTCTAGAGTCGCCAGGTATCTTTCTGATACCACCACGAGGTTCAAAGCCAAGTACTGATCAATAACTCAATACACCAGTTAGTAAGTTTGAAATCAATACACATTTATTTACACACAGTCAATTATTACTCATGCATAAACTCTACTCGCTAAACTACCACTGCTACTAAAAGCCTATACTTAGCTTCGAGTGGCCCACCAGGTCAGAGGAACAATGGCCATTGTCCGGTTCTGATTCTGCTGGCTTTGAACTGATACGGAATAGTAGCTAGGAGCGTCTATCTCGTAGCGTGTCCTCGCTCACTGCTACAACTTATCCGCATTTTTCGATGGTAACCAAGTTGGTTTTTTCCCCTTCTGTCACATACTCAGGTTTCCAACTTGGTTGATGCAGCTGTTAGGCAGGTCTCTCCTCGCTGAGAGCCAAGGCCAAGAGAGCGAACTGAACTTGGGGACTCTGCTTTGTACCCCAAGGGGTTTCGCGCCCTTCCCGGCGAACCCTGGACTTGGTCCCAATTAATTGGACCATGTCCCAATCGTTTGTATTGATTTTCTCCAATACCGAAGTTGTTCCCTGATCGTTGGGCTATGTATCGTTGGCCTGCCTTTGTTTTAGCTCCCACTGGCGCCGGGGAGTCTGTCTTGGTCCCGATTGTTTCAATGTTTCTTTTTGTCCCTGGAGATAGCTCATTAATATGTTAATGGCTATTGGTTTCAGTTCTGTCTGAGTTCTGCAAATCTTAATACACAGGAAACCTTGCACCTGCTTGTTTTCTCTGGTGTTGTCCAATTTTCCCTGCACTCCTTGCGAGTGTCCACTTTGAATCGGGACATGGCCACCCCAGGTGGCTGCAATGGATGCCGAAATTCTAAACGGTGATTAATCTCATCTGGGTGTGCGGTCAGTTTTGTTGGGTGGGTCCAGCCTTTCGCACAATGTTCCTAAACCAGCACAAATGATTGTGAAAGCTCAATTTGCGACGATTGCAATTGCCACTTAAAGTTCCACAATTTTGTGCGCTGCGTTATGTCCATTTCATCATAATTATACAGAAGAAGCACGTGACCAAGTGGAAACTCCAGGTATTTCCCTCCAACTGCTCACCGTCGGCAGTGTCTCGGGGATTGAGTGCGTTCCGTTCATGCCTTTCAAATTATGAAGCGAGCTAAACTGTATCCGAAACTCCAGTGATGGTTGCAATATTGATCCCGATTAGCCTTCAGAGGGCTAAGAACAGAGAGTCACTGATCCGGTGTATTGTGAAAATGTGAGGTGTCGGTTTTTAAAACTCAACCTTTGTGACATCGCCAACTCTTGATTCCCAATTGCCTTCTCTCTCCCCTACTTGTTTGTAACCGTTGTAAAGGTTTACTGTCCTCGCTCACTGCTACAACTTATCCGCATTTTTCGATGGTAACCAAGTTGGTTTTTTCCCCTTCTGTCACATACTCAGGTTTCCACCATGATGGATCTCTTGCCAAACATGAAGGAGTTTGTATCCCACCTCCAGCAGAATACCCCTCTGCAGAACACTGTACTGGTTGAGCAGGTAAGATGAGTCGTTTATGGTTATGCCCAATTCTTCACGTTATTTTCCCTGCCTCAGAAGGAAGGGACTATCTAAAACGGACGCAATGTTTCTTTCTTTGCTATTGATTCATTTTTGGAAACATTGAAAAATAATTTGATTATTTCATTGAGCTCAAGAGAGTTCTTATGTGTATCAAACCAATTGTCTTCCATGCAAGGGCATTATCTATAACTAATCACCGACTCTAAATTTCTACTCATCTATTTACTTTGACAAATCCAATAAGACTTCATATCAAAGCTCCCTATTGAAGTCTCTTGCGTTATAGACCAATGTGATGGTCTCGATGCTTTGATGATGCTTTTTCAGTTGTGATTTTCTTTCAGGGTCTGACATTGAATGAAACCTCTGGACAGATGTATAGTTACTTCAAGCAAATGATTGAGAACAGCACAATCAGAATTGGGGATAAGTAAGCAGCATGTTCTTCCAATATTTCACTGAGAGCTGATAAGCCTATTTCACCGTCACATGCGCTATAAGTCTGCAGAAAGATCTATTTTCAATGAATGTCTTTACAGTCACCAGCAGGTGGGGTCTGTGTCTTATTGCACCATGGTTGGCTAATCTTAAATGTGTGACTTGGAAAGCCAGTGCTCTGTTGTTTGAGGGTGCATTGCAGAGTCGCACAGTGTACAGCATTACTACATTTACCAAAGCACTCTGATTCAAACCGTTTGAAGGAACCTCTGTGAGTTTGAGTGGGTAGTTGGCCATAGTCCAGGGAGGACTATAGGCATCTTTCTCCATTAGGGAGAGTGGGTCTCTTTTTCCATTAGAGAGAGTGGGTCTCTTTTCCCATTAGAGAGAGTGGGTCTCTTTCTCCATTAGGGAGAGAGCGTCTCTTTCTCCATTAGGGAGAGTGGGTTTCTTTCCCCAATAGGGAGAGTAGGTCTCTTTCACCATGAGGGAGAGTGGGTCTCTTTCTCCATTAGGGAGAGCGGGTCTCTTTTCCCATTAGAGAGAGTGGGTCCCTTTCTCCATTAGGGAGAGAGCGTCTCTTTCTCCATTAGGGAGAGTGCGTCTCTTTCTCCATTAGGGTGAGAAGACCTCTTTCTCCATGAGGGAGAGTGGGCCTCTTTCTCCATGAGGGAGAGTAGGCCTCTTTTCCATAAGGGAGAGAGGCCTCTTTTCCATTAGGGAGAGTGGGTCTCTGTCTCCATTAGGGAGAGTAGGTCTCTTTCTCCATTAGGGAGAGTGGGTCTCTGTCTCCATTAGGGAGAGTGGGTCTCTTTCTCCATTAGGGAGAGTAGGTCTCTTTCTCCATTATGGAGAGTGGGCCTCTTTCTCCATGAGGGAGAGTAGGTCTCTTTCTCCATTAGGGAGAGTGGGTCTCTGTCTCCATTATGGAGAGTGGGTCTCTGTCTCCATTATGGAGAGTGGGTCTCTGTCTCCATTATGGAGAGTGGGTCTCTGTCTCCATTATGGAGAGTGGGTCTCTGTCTCCATTATGGAGAGTAAGCCACTTTCTCCATTAGGGAGAGTTGGCCTTTTTCTCCATTAGGGAGAGTGGGTCTCTTTCTCCATTAGGGAGAGTGGGTCTCTTTCTCCATTAGGGCGTATAGGCCTCTTTCTCCATTAGGGAGAGTGGGTCTCTGTCTCCATTAGGGAGAGTGGGTCTCTTTCTCCATTAGGGAGAGTAGGTCTCTTTCTCCATTATGGAGAGTGGGCCTCTTTCTCCATGAGGGAGAGTAGGCCTCTTTTCCATTAGGGAGAGTGGGTCTCTGTCTCCATTAGGGAGAGTAGGTCTCTTTCTCCATTGGGGAGAGTGGGTCTCTGTCTCCATTATGGAGAGTGGGTCTCTGTCTCCATTATGGAGAGTGGGTCTTTGTCTCCATTATGGAGAGTGGGTCTCTGTCTCCATTATGGAGAGTGGGTCTTTGTCTCCATTATGGAGAGTGGGTCTCTGTCTCCATTATGGAGAGTGGGTCTCTGTCTCCATTAGGGAGAGTGGGTCTCTTTCTCCATTAGGGAGAGTGGGTCTCTGTCTCCATTAGGGAGAGTGGGTCTCTGTCTCCATTAGGGAGAGTGGGTCTCTGTCTCCATTATGGAGAGTGGGTCTCTGTCTCCATTATGGAGAGTGGGTCTTTGTCTCCATTATGGAGAGTGGGTCTCTGTCTCCATTATGGAGAGTGGGTCTCTGTCTCCATTAGGGAGAGTGGGTCTCTTTCTCCATTAGGGAGAGTGGGTCTCTGTCTCCATTAGGGAGAGTGGGTCTCTTTCTCCATTAGGGCGTATAGGCCTCTTTCTCCATTAGGGAGAGTGGGTCTCTTTCTCCATTAGGGAGAGTGGGTCTCTTTCTCCATTAGGGAGAGTGGGTCTCTTTCTCCATTAGGGAGAGTGGGTCTCTTTCTCCATTAGGGAGAGTGGGTCTCTTTCTCCATTAGGGCGTATAGGCCTCTTTCTCCATTAGGGAGAGTGCGTCTCTGTCTCCATTAGGGAGAGTGGGTCTCTGTCTCCATTAGGGAGAGTGGGTCTCTGTCTCCATTATGGAGAGTGGGTCTCTTTCTCCATTAGGGCGTGTAGGCTTCTTTCTCCATTAGGGAGAGAGCGTCTCTTTCTCCATTAGGGAGAGTGGGTCTCTGTCTCCATTAGGGAGAGTGGGTCTCTGTCTCCATTATGGAGAGTGGGTCTCTTTCTCCATTAGGGCGTGTAGGCTTCTTTCTCCATTAGGGAGAGAGCGTCTCTTTCTCCATTAGGGAGAGTAGGCTTCTTTCTCCATTAGGGAGAGTGGGTCTCTGTCTCCATTAGGGAGAATAGGCCTCTTTCTCCATTATGGAGAGTAGGCCTCTTTCTCCATTAGGGTGAGTAGGCCTCTCTCCATTAGAGTGACAGAGAATTGGTTGTACATAGCTTGAGGACACCACTCCACATGTTTGAACAGTGCTAGAGAGTTTTGGAAAGAATGGTAAATTTGACTATGAACAAGACAAATACTGAAAGAAGTATATCCCCTCCATTGCCACGACTGCACTGCCAGCTCAAAGTTATTTTTTTAGCGAGGCAAATCACATTTCTAGTCAGATTATGTATTAGACTAGAAAAGACTGTAATTATTTAAATTAAATGTTCTGGAAGGAACCTTTGTCCAACTTTTACCTATAATAGTGGTTTTATCACTGAACTTATTCATCTCTCCCTGAGAGATTTTGATGCGAGTGTGTACCAATCCGTTATTGTTAATAAAAATTGTGAGCTGATGCTTGTCAATGTCTGGAACTCTGCTTGGGGTTTTCCAATAAGCAGCTCATGTGTTGCATGTATTTTTGGGCCTAATTCACGTTTCTTAAATGTTTTTTCAAAAGCTGTGGAGCTGTTCCTTCGGGATTTTATTGAGCTAAATTTACAGTCACAGAGTTTTACAGCACTTTGATTGAAAACAGTTGAACTGAAGTCCGAAAACTGTTTATGGGCATCGTGCAGAGCGTTTCTTTAGACGGAAAACCTATCTGTCACTAAGTATAATATGTGTTACAGGCAAATAATGAAATTGGGTCCCCCTGTTCCTAGGTATTATGTCCAGTGTTGTGGAATACCACAGGGCTCGCTCCTCTCAACCTTACTATGCAGCTTGTGTTATGGTGACATGGAGAACAGGCTCTTTGGTGGAATTCAGGAGGATGGGTAAGTGTGAGCACCTTTATATTTAGACGTTAAAACTAGAATGTTTAACTACATTGCTAATCACTTGCTCTGTAAAGCTAATTGTTTTTGTTTCTGTATGTTGGTCTTTGTTTGCCATTTTTCTTCCTTGTTCCAATGATTGGTGGACATGCTTGTTTTCCTCAGGTTGATGCTGCGATTGGTTGATGACTTTTTACTGGTCACTCCGCACTTGGCGCATGCAAAGAGGTTTCTGAGGTATGTCTGTTGGAGCAAGCGTAACTACCCCATCGACCATGAGCAAGACATAACTACCCCATCGACCGTGAGCAAGACGTAACTATCCCATTGCCCGTGAACAAGACGTAACTACCCCATTGCCCGTGAGCAAGACGTAACTGTCCCATCGACCGTGAGCAAGACGTAGCTATCCCATCGCCCGTGAGCAAGACGTAACTATCCCATCGACCATGAGAAAGACGTAACTATCCCATTGCCCGTGAGCAAGACGTAACTACCCCATCGCCCGTGAGCAAGATGTAACTATCCCATTGACCATGAGAAAGACGTAACTATCCCATCGACCATGAGAAAGACGTAACTATCCCATCGCCCGTGAGCTAAAATTACATAGAATTTACAGTGCAGAAGGAGGCCATTCAGCCCATTGAGTCCGCACTAGCTCTTGGAAAGAGCACCCTACCCAAGGTCAACACCTCCACCCCATCCCCATAACCCAATAACCCCACCCAACACTAAGGGCAATTTTGGACACTAAGGGCAATTCATCATGGCCAATCCACCTAACCTGCACATCTTTGGACTGTGGGAGGAAACCGGAGCACCCGGAGGAAACCCACGCACACACGGGGAGGATGTGCAGACTCCGCACAGACAGTGACCCAGCCGGGAATCGAACCTGGGACCCTGGAGCTGTGAAGCGATTGTGCTATCCACAATGCTACCGTGCTGCCCTGTCAGTTCCTCGCTCGGCATTCTCTGGTCAATGGAGGAGTGTGTTGCAACATCACCTCCTCCCCTCACTTATGGCGTCTCTGCCTGGAACCACTTTGTACAGTCTTGTTTTAAATTTTCAATGTTTTAAATTTTCATCTTTTGGTCTTTGAATCGTCCCATGGCCTTGGCCTCCCTATTCCTGTGACCTCCAGTCCTCCGGAATCCCTGCGTCTCTCTGATCCTGACCTCTACAACTGGCCTAATTTCCATCCCTCCGCTATTAGTGGCCTTGCTTTCAGTTGCCGAGGTCTGGAATTCCCTCACCGCGTCTCTCCGTCTCCCCACCTCTCTGCTCATTTTGATTTGCTCTGTAAAACCAACCCTCTGAACAAGTTCTTGATAACCTGGCCTCATATCTCCACATGTGGCTCAAAGCCAGAATACCCTCGTTGGGGTGTTTATCGATTTTCTTTTTTAAATTTAGAATACCCAATTTTTTTTCCCCCAATGAAGTGGCAATTTAGCGTGGCCAATCCACCTAACCTACCCATCTATTGGTTGTGGGGGGGGCGAAACCCACGCAGACATGGGGAGAATGTGCAAACTCCACACGGACAGTGACCCAGGGCCAGGATTCGAACCCGGGTCCTCAGCGCCATGAGGTTGCAGTGCTAACCACTGTGCCACTGTGCTGCCTTGGGGTGTTTATCTATGTGAAAGGTGTCACACATAGAGGAGCTCTTGTTGTTCATAGAATCATAGAATTTACAGTGCAGAAGGAGGCCATTCGGCCCATCGGGTCTACACCGGCTCTTGGAAAGAGCACCCTACACAAGCCCACACCCCCCACCCTATCCCCATAACCCAGTAACCCCACCAATACTAAGGGAAATTTTCGACTAAGGGCAATTTATCATGGCCAATCCACCAAACCTGCACATCTTTGGACTGTGGGGGGAAACCGGAGCACCCGGAGGAAACCCACGCAGACACGGGGAGAATGTGCAGACTCCGCACAGACAGTGACCCAAGCCGGTAATCAAACCTGGGACCCTGGATCTGTGAAGCAGTTGTGATAACCACTATGCTACCGTGATGCCCACGAGTGTTGAGAGGGTTTAGGCTTTACTTCAAGAAATGGATCATGGATAGCTGTTCACATTGGCACACAATGTTCTATAGCACCAGAGAATCTCATCTTGCAATTGGGTAGGGTTTGACAGGTATAAAATAGATAAAAGAAGGGTTTGGTACGTTTCGGCGTGGCCAGTTCGGCGTGGCCGATTCGGCGTGGCCAGTTCGGCGTAGCCGATTCGACGGAGGAATTTTTCGGCGGAGGGACGTTTCGGCGTCAAATTAGTTATAGTCGCAAAAACTTAAAAGTTGGATTGGAGGGAGAGAGCAGCGGGCAGTGTCAATTTCAGCGGCCGGCTCACTTTGATGCGGAGAGGGAAGCTGCTCTCTCACTGAAACAATCATCCGGCCGCTGAAATTGACACTGCCGGCTGCTCTCTCCCTCCAATCCAACTTTTAAGTTTTAATGTTTCTGATTGGAGGGAGAGAGCAGCCGGCAGTGTCAATTGCTTCAGTGAGAGAGCAGCTTCCCTCTCCAGCCGCTGAAATTGACACTGTTTTAATTAGATCCACGATGGGGGTTTTAAATTTATTTAAAAATCTATGCTAGCGCTTCCCATTGTGAGTCTACGGGGGTCTGACCTCTCCCCCCGCCCCCAGTAGACTCTCAATGGGAAGCGCTAGCATAGATTTTTAAATAAATTTAAAACCCCCATCTTGACGTCCCTCCGCCGAAAAACTCCTCCGCCGAAAAACTCCTCCGCCGAATCGGCCACGCCGAAACGTCCCATTCCAATCGGCCACGCCGAACTGGCCACGCCGAAACGTCCCATCCCCATAAAAGAAAGGCCTGTGTTTACACAGAGCATTTCACCACCACTGAAGGTTTTCAAGTGTTTTATAGCCAATTATGTATTTTTAAAGTCATGTCATTGTCGTGACTTAGGAAGTGCGGCAGCCAATTTACACAGCAAGCTCCCATAAACAGCAATGTCGTAATGACTAGATAATCTGACACTGTGATGGTTGGATTGAGTGGTCAATATTGGCCAGGGGAAATAGCTCATTTTCAGTATAGTGCCAGAGGATCTTTTACATCCACCTGAGAGGGCAGGCTAGGTCCAGTTTCATGTCTCATGTGTAAGATGAAATATCCGACTGCACAGCGCTCGCTCGGTGCTGCACTGGAGTATCGGCCTTGATTTCTGAGCTCAAATCCTGGAGGAGGATTTGAACTTGGAACCTTGTGACTCGGGAGCAGGGGTGCCGCCAACTCAGCTGACCGTGAGAAGGATGACACTGCTCTTCTCCATTGTTGTGCTCAGACGAGGTCTTACTGAACAACTAATTATTTATCTTCCTTCGTGATCCAGCGTTTTGGCTGCAGGAATCCCGGAGTATGGCTGTTTTATAAGCCCCCAGAAGACGGTGGTCAACTTCGCTCTTGAGGACAGCCTTCCAGGCTGCAGCACGGCCAAGTCACTGCCGCGACATTCTCTCTTCCCTTGGTGCGGCCTGCTATTCGATACACAGACACTCGAGGTCTACTGTGACTATTCCAGGTAGGAGCCGTACCGTTTCGGGCCAGTTCGTTTTAGCACGATTCCTCGGGCAGCAAGATGACAATCTCGGACGTCCAGTTGGGAATACGGACTGAGCAGTGGTCCAGAAAGGAGGGGTATGTGGGAGGAAGAGAACTTAGGGCAGCACAGCAGTTAGCACTGCGACCTCACATCTCCCGGGTCTCGGGTTCAATTCCGGCCTCGTTTGACCGTCTGTGTGGAGTTTGCACGTTCTCCCCGTGTCTGCGTGGGTCATGCTAAATTGCTCCTTTAGTATCCAAAGATGTGCAGGTTAGATGGGGTTACGAGGATAGGGCGGGAGATTGGGCCGAGGTCGGGTTCTCTTTCAGAGGGCAGGTGCAGATCCAATGGGCCGAATGGCCCTCTTCTGCACTGTAGGAATTCTATCAGATTATTTCTAAACATTTTAGTGAAGGTGATGCCTGAATCACAAATCCAAGCCAAATAATGTACTTCTGATTTGTAAGGTAGATTCATTTGCAAGATTTTGTCTTGCGTTCAATTGGATAGGTTAAATCATTGCTGGGGACAATTGTGTTAGTCCTTCCTTTTGGCAAATTGCCAAATTTGCTGCAATACTTAGTCCTGTTGGCCGCCCATTGGAATTCCTAACTCAGCGCTCCAAGGCAAAAGGTTGTGTCATGATATGTTTATTGACAGGGATCTAGAGGGTTAACAAGTTAATGATTATGCTTCTTACCGCTCGAGGGAACCACAGAACAGTCATTTATATCATGTGGCTTTGGGGATTCTGGGATTCAATGATTAGGAGTTAAGATATTAGGAGAGAACTGGGAGAGGGTCAGGCATAGAGAGCAGTTGGATACTTGAGAGTTCTGAAAGTTAGAGACAGCATAGTTTTGTACAATAACCACTCGAGGGAACCACAGAACAGTCATTTATATCATGTGGCTTTGGGGATTCTGGGATTCGATGATTAGGAGTTAAGATATTAGGAGAGAACTGGGAGAGGGTCAGGCATAGAGAGCAGTTGTATACTTGAGAGTTCTGAAAGTTAGAGACTGTGAACAAATCTTAGTAGTGTAATAAATTTATAGTTTTGTTCATTAACAAAGCTTTGTGTTCTTTATTCAACACTACCCATCCGAGCCATCCAGGTAAAGCAGAATAGAGAACATAACAGGTTGCACCAATGAGGAGGGACCTGACATGTGTTCCTCAAAACCCTAGTTCACATTTTGCTGGTGTAATTTTTAAAATTATATTTGTTCATGGGGCATGGATACCGCAGGCTGTGCCAGAATTTATTGCCCAGCCCTAATTGCCCTTGAAGGGGCAGTTAAGAGTCAACCACACTGCTGTGGGTCTGTAGTCACATGTAGGCCAGACCAGGGAAGGTTGGCAGATTTCCTTCCCTAAATGACATTAGTGAACCAGATTGTTTTTTACGGCATTGGTTTCATGGTCATCATTAGACTTAATTCCAGATTTTTATTGAATTCAAATTTCACCATATGCCGTGGCGGGATTCGAACCGGGATCGCCAGAGCATTCCCCTGGGTTTCAGGTTTACTAGTCCAGTGACAATACCCACTATGCCACCGTCTCCCCTGTTGTGCCATTTTGCTTAGTGCCGATGACCCCCATCCTGAAACTGCTCCTGAGGAAGTGAGGCTGGATTTAAGTGATTTCCCCAGCAGCCTCAGAATAGTTGTGAAGCGTTGTACAACACATCTCTCCCTCTCAAGCTGATGAGGAACGTCAATTTTCCTTTCATATTGTACGAGTGCTGTGTGTTCACCGTTTTGTGTTATCAACATCCCTTTAATATTTAGCCTGCGGTGCAAGGACTGAACGAACCTTGAAACTTAATAGGACACCTCAGTAAACAGTAATTGCCTGTCCATTGTTGCAGTGCTGAGAATGATCTCCCTTATCCCTCTGCGAGAATTTTGGTTAAAAGGCAATTTGTCACAGTCCTTCTTCAAAAGAGTTAACGGGCTGATCATGAGCTTTGCTGGGCGGGAAAATCCCCGCGGGTGAAGAAGGCGATGTTGGAGAGGAACCGCAGCGAGGGAGGGCTGGCTTTGCCGAGTCTGATTAATTATTACTGGGCGGCCAACATCGCTATGATAAGGAAGTGGATGGTGGGTACGGGGTCTATTTGGGAGCGGGTGGAGGCGGCTTTGTGCAGGGGCTCCAGCTTGGCAGCCCTGGTCATGGCTCCTCTACCGCTGCCGCCGGCCAAGTACTCCACCAGCCCGGTAGTGGTGGCGACCCTGCGGATATGGGGCCAGTGGAGGAGGCATGTCGGGGAGACGGGGGCGTCGGTTTGGACGCCAATCTGCGACAACCATCGTTTTTCCCCGGGAGTATGGATGGGGGGGTTTCGAGTATGGTGGCGGGCGGGGGTGGGAAGGGTGGGCGATATGTTCTTGGAAGGGAGCTTTGCGAGTTTGAGGAGCTTGGAGGAGAAATTTGGGCTGGTAAGGGGAAATGATTTTAGGTACCTACAGTTGCGGGACTTTGTTCATAGACAGGTCCCATCCTTCCCACGCCTCCTGCCAATGGGGATCCTCGACAGAATAGTCTCTAGGGGGGAAGAAGGGGAGGGTAGAGTCTCTGGTATTTATAAGGTGCTCATGAGGGAGGAAGGGTCCCAGACGGAGGAACTGTCTGGGACCCTTAATAACCAAGATAATAACCAAGATCACCAGATAATGAAAAATAACCAGTCTTTTTAAAGGGGCTGGTTTAGCTCATTGAGCTAAATCGCTGGCTTTTAAAGCAGACCAAGCAGGCCAGCAGCACGGTTCGATTCCCGTACCAGCCTCCCCGGACAGGCGCCGGAATGTGGCGACTAGGAGCTTTTCACAGTAACTTCATTGAAGCCTACTCGTGACAATAAGCGATTTTCATTTTCATTTTCAAATCAGTAATAGGTCCTGAAATGTTGTGTCCAGTATTCTATATGCGTAATTTCATTTCTTTAAAATTTAGCTACACAAACACCTCCATCAGATCAAGCCTGACTTTCAATTGTCGTCCTGAAGCTGGGGAAAGCCTGAGGAGGAAGTTACTGGCTGTTTTAAAGCTGAAGTGTCACCATATCCTCTTGGATCTGGAGGTGAGCTGCGACGCCCATCGCAAAGTTATTTTGCTAACTTCTGACCCCTTATGCCCGTGAACAATGCCCGACAGAGGGCAAGGACATGGTCATCGGTAAAGTTTTTAAAAAACAGATTTAGAGTACCCAATTATTTTTTTTCCCAATTAAGGAGCAAGAGAGCCTGGTCAATCCACCTACCCTCCACATCTTTTGGGCTGTGGAGGTGAGACTCACGCGGACACACGGAGAATGTGGAAACTCCACACGGACAGCGATCCAGGGCCGGGATCGAACCCGAGTCCTCGGCGCCGCGAGGCAGCAGTGCTAACCACTGCGCCCCGATGGTCGTTGGTAAAAGAACCAGAGATGACATGAGCAAAATGAAATGATGCGGCGAGATGTTATGGTGCAGAATTCACTGACCTGAATGGATGGTAGATGCAGATTCAACAGTAACTTCCAATGGGGGTGAGGTCTATGCAAGAGGAAAGGCTTGCATTTATGTCGTGCTTTTCCTGATTACCAGATGCCTCAAAGCGCTTCACAGCCAATGCCGTACATTTTGCGGTGTAAATGCGGGAATCAATTTGCACACAGCAAGCTCCCTTGAACAGCAATGTTTTAATGACCAAATAATCTGGGGGGTTTTGTGCGATATTGATGAAGGTTGGTCAGGACACCAGAGATAACTTCCCTCATCGGCTTCGCATAGCACCATGGGATCTTTAGCGTGCAGATGGGGCCTCAGTTTAGTACCTCATCCAAAAGATGGCACCTCTAATTGTGCAGCACTCCCTCAGTGCTGCACTGGAGGGTCGGTCTTGATTTTAACACCCAAGTCCTGGAGCGGGACTTGAACCCAGAACCTTGTGGCTCGGAGGCGAGAGATCTACCAACTGAGCCACAGCTGGCACACGAGGGGAGGAATTTTCAGGACCATAGGGAAGGAGCAGGACAGGAAGACTAATTTTTTTTAAAATTTGGAGTACCCAATTAATTTTTTCCAATTAATGGGCAATTTAGTGTGGCCAATCCACCGAGCCTGCACATCTTTGTGGAGGCGAAACCCACGCAAACAAGGGGATAATGTGCAAACTCCATACAGACAGTGACCCAGAGCTGGGGTCGAACCTGGGACCTCAGCGCCGTGAGGCAACATGGCTAACCCACTGCACCACCGTGCTGCCCCCTCAGGAAGACTAATTGGATGGATAGCTATTTCAAAGACCCAGCACAGAAACGATGGGCTGAATAGCCTTCCTCTGCGCTGAGTGTCTTTAAGACAGAGATAGATAGGTTCTTGATTAATAAGGGGATCAGGGGTTATGGGGAGAAGGCAGGAGAATGGGGATGAGAAAATATCAGCCACGATTGAATGGCGGAGCAGACATGATGGGCCGAGTGGTCTAATTCTGCTCCTATGTCTTATGGTGAGGCTCCAGGATGTATTTTGTAACTTCACTGGAGTGCCGTGTAATTTAGATAGACGTGAGTTGTGGGTTTTGAGGTCTGGAAATCGGGCAATGGGTTTGCTGCCTATCCATCCTGGACACCATTTTGAATCCGCTGCAGTCAGGTGTAAAGGGTTGTTGAATAAATGTGAATTGGGCCCCTCCACCTGTTTCAGGACCCAATTGCCACTCTTGGGAGCTGCAGTGTGGTATTCACCAGTTCGACGATATATCCACAATCACAACCATTTCCTAAACTTTTAACAAAGATCACCAGCTCGAGGTGCCCGCCCCTGAGGGAGGCTGAATGCAGCATCTTGGCTGCTGCCAGCTCAACTGGCTCCAGGCACCAGGACGGTCGTTGGTTGAAGGGTTGTTAAGGGCAGCAGCCATGCTATTCTCCTGGGAGTCATATCTCCATGGCACCATTGTCACTCACCAGGTGGGTCTGCCCCTTCCCACTCACACTGACCCACAAGGGGGTGGGGGGGCAGACTGACTGTGCAGTATGATGGTATGAAAACCCCTGTCCATAATTTCACACAAACACTGGAAGCTTATGAAGCTCTTGAGATCGCCATGGAAGAAGACTGGTCTTCTCAGAGAGCTCTAACTGAGGACATCGGTGCAAGAGCATAGTGCTGAGGACATCGGTGTAAGAGCACAGTGCTGACTACTTTCCTCAATGAATGCATTGCCTTGATGCCATCCATGATGACTCCAAACAAGTTGGACGCTGCCCCACCATTGGTGCAGAGGCTTCCTGACTCGGTTCATCGTTGTACTTCATTCATGCCATTAACTTCAGGTGGCTGTTTACTGGCTAATTAGACATCGTGCAACCTGTCCCACGGCCGAATTGCTCAATCTAATAGATTCGATCAGGGTCTTGCTTGTTGGGCGAACACATCTTTTGGCCAAGTGCTCACTGTTTTTACAAAACTATTTAACGACATGTAGCAGTATTCGGGCAGCCCAAAGGTTGCCCAAAAAGGTAAAAAGATGAGAACTGAATAGTAGTTTTTAATTGGAAGGGATGGCCACAATGGGTCATTTGGCACCAGTAGTTTGCTTATTTGGTTTGTCCAAAATTCCAAATTAAACTGTTCAAACACTGGGCAGCATGGTGGCGCAGTGGTTAACACTGCTGCCTCACGGCGCCGAGGTCCCAGGTTCAATCCCGGCCACGGGTCACTGTCCGTGTGGAGTTTGCACATTCGCCCCTGGGTACTGCTCTGAGCGCCAACGCAGACCAGGAGCGATTCCAGTCCGGAGGGAGACCTTAGTCTCCTGAACAGAGAATCCTGCCCACCATTACCAAATTGCTTGTAGCTGGGGGATGCATTGTTGCACTGCTGCATTAATCATCGGAAAGTTTAAACATTTTGATTTGAAATTAGTTACTTAAACAAACTTATTTGATATAATGGTAAAATACTATTACAAAAGTATTTTGTCTTGCTACTTCAAAATTACCACAAGCATACCTGAAAATGAGTCTTTCGAACCCTCACAGTGCAATGTTTGGTGCAGGTATCAGAGCTACAATTATTTAATCCTTCATATAGTGTAATCACCCAGGGATTAAAGTACTTTACATTGTCGCTGCAGACTTGTGGGAGAAAGAAGCTTTGTTTGCATAATGTATGTTGTGTGTATGCTGTGTGCATGTATGTGTCCGTTGTGTGTATGTGTGCGCATGTGTGCATGTATGTGTGCGTGTATGTGTGTGCATGTAGGATTTATGTATGTTGTGTGCGTGTATGTTGTGTACATGTTGTGTGTAGGTGTGCATGGATATATTGTGTGTGTATGTTGTATTTGTGCATGTTGTACGCATGTTGCGTGTCGATGAGAATAAAGTTGATGGTCAATTCAATATCTCTCACAACATGTTTCTAATTTCTGCAGGTCAACACGCTGAGGACGGTTAGCATCAATGTCTACAAGATATTTCTTCTCCAGGCGTACAGGTACTATCCAAAGAATTGTGTATCTTGTTTTTTTTTGGCTCAGTTTAGGACAGTGCATTTGATTAGGAATGTTAGGTTAAAATAGATAAGAGACCACTGAGCCATTAAGTTTATTCCAGTTTGAAGTTTGTTTACAGCTGTGTGCCGTGTTTTTGTATTGCCCTAACATTCAGAAATGCTCAACCTCTCGACCCAGCAGCTCCCCTTTCCCAATTCAGACATCCCGTACGTTCCCCTTCTTCTTCTTTGTACCAACAAGCTGTTCTGTGGAATTAGTTAGCGATCCTGGCAATAGCACTTTGTTAAGGACACACAAGGAATTTTCAAAAACTCACCATTTTATGAAGCTAAAAGTGAAGACAAAAGGTTAGGGCTGATTCATTGAATAATCCTGATCAGGTGGTTCACTGAACCTGGTTAACAAATAGTGTTGCCGTATATTTTGTTCTGTGGGCACCTGTTTATAGACATCAGGCTGAAAATGCGTCATACGGGGTTGAATATAACTGGCCAACTGCAGGTTGAGCATATGGGTGAACCCGTAAATTTGGGCGCTGTGCCATTGGGAACGTGCCCGCAGTCCATCTGCCCTGCCACGATTTTACATGACCAGGAGGTGTCAATTGGCTGTTAATTGAGTTATTTAATGTCCAATTAAGGGCCTCATGTCAGGCCAATTAAGGGCCTCATGGAAAGGTCAAAGTCTTCAGAAATACAAAAGCAAAATGCTAAAGATACTGGTAACCTGACTAAAAACAGAAAATGCATGGGAAGACTCAGCTGGTCAGGTGGACCTGTGGCGCGAGAAACAGAGTGAATGTTTAGGTCGATGATAGTTCTGCATTCCCCTGAGAGCTGTACTCTTTTATTTTATATTGCCGTTCCATGTTCTTCCTACCAAAATGAATCGCTTTCTTTCTCTCCGCATTGAACTTCATCTTCTAACTTTCCATCAACTTGCCCATGTCCTATTGAAGTTCTACACTGTCCTCCCCGTACTTCACAATGTTTCCAAGTTCTGTATCAAGGTGCTGAGTTTGAGATTGACATTGTGCCCTCGACACCAAGTTCTAGGTCATTGATCGAGGGACATCTTTTTCCTTTCAAATTCGTAGGATGGGTGCATGGAATCTTGATCTGCGCAAAAGCCAACCAGCTTTGAAGAGCTCGGCTGTAGCTCGGTGAAGTTTTGTTGTTTTTCCTCCGTCTGATTGCTTGTCACAGCTCTTCCGTCCATAGTGGTTCATCCATGGATCTCAGCACAAGGTATTGAAGAGGGTAACCCAGAGAGCATCAGTTGAGGAGTTGTTGGAAATGTTCTTTCTAGCATTGACCGATGGTATTGTCGTCTATTAGAAGAGAGATACCATCCTGTGAGTCAAGGGGATTTTGTCCATTTGGCTTCAAAAATTCTTTGTTTCCATCAATGTCAGCATGTTGCTGGATCGCTCAGGCTTCTTCTTTGGGCATCAGCCCTGAGCTGTTGGAATGTTGTCTTCTTGACTTGTGACCTTGGGTTGTTCTCTCAGGCAATGAAGGCCACTTGGTTTTGTTCCAGACGGCCACGTGCTTCAGCACCATTTTTTTTTAACCTGTCCAGATAACAATGATTCTCGAATCCAATGATCTCGACACACGAATCTAGTACATCTGACTTGACTCGGTCCCATTGCTTTGGTATTGGGTTGTATGTGTGAAGAGTTTTGAGGCTGGTTACAAGTAAAGAAATTCAAATTGCAGCATTGAGAAAGTGTTACATTGTGCAGCATGTAGTCCAGCAGTTATAGAATCATAGAATCAGTGTGAAAAGAGGCCATTCGGCCCATCGATTCTGCACCCACACTTTATAAAGACCATCCTACCTAAGCCTGAACCCCCGCTCTGTAACTCCACTTTAAGAGGCAATTTAGCATAGCCAATCCACCCAACCCGCACATCTTTGGACTGTGGGAGGAAATCGGTGTACCCGGAGGAAACCCACGCAGACATGGGGAGAGCGTGCAGACTCCGCACAGGCAATCACCCGAGGCCGGAATCGAACCTGGGTCTCTGGCGCTGTGAGGCAACAGTGCCCCCCACCCCCCCAAGTACCGGAGTGACCCGACCCATCTCCCCTCCCCCTAAATAAAGAGACGTGCGAAATAAAGAGACGCGCAAAATAAAGACGCCCGAAATAAAGAGACACCCGAAATAAAGAGACACCCCCACAGACCACACAGAAAAGTGACCTCTGTCAAGAAGCTCCCAGAAGAGAGCCCCCTATCTGTAAGCCCCAGCAGAGAGACCCTTTTGTGGAAGCTGGAGGGCAGTCCAGACAAAGGCAGTGAAAAACAATTACTCCTTTATCACCCCGCTGCACAATCCTCCTGCTGCCTGAGGAAGAGAAAGCAGCACCTGTCAATTCCTGGAAAGAGAAATCCAGTCAGCTGTGTTTAACCCCCCCCCCCCCCCCCCCCCCCCCACCCCCGCAGATCTTTGAGCTGTAAGCCATTCATTCATTTCCCTTTGATATTGATTTTATGAGGCTGCGATTGACAGCTTCCACTCACCCCAGCTGTCAGCGTGGTTCCAGTCACCTTCCTTCACAGTTGAGTGACTGAAATGCTCGAACCACAATGTTTATTAACCTCAAGCTTTGATTGACAGCTCCTGGACCACTTCAAACAGAAATAAGTGCTGTCAATTTCTAACTGAGCACCTCAAGATCGGGAGGTGATTGGAAAGCACTTTTAAAAAAGGCACCCCAATCTCTATGAAGCCAGGCTATCCGGCCTGTTTAGACTCCGCTCCTCTCAATGCCGGTGAAAAACCTGCGAAGAGTGGGTGGATTTCGATCTGAATTGCACATAACCACCCGATGGGAATCGCACCTTGTTCGCCGCTGAAACCGCACTTAAAAATGTTCTTTTGGAGAATGACGCCCTATGTAGCTTGATGATTTTTAAAATGCCTGCTCTGTAAGCTACATTCATATTCACACGCACTATGTGGATAACTTCCCTAATCCCATCTCCCAGTCCCAGATCAAAGGACAAAACTGATCTCCGGACCACCAGCACAAGTACTGCCCTCAAGAGCACAATAGGATTTAATTGGGCCAAGAGCCAAAAGGAATATAATCTGGTCCCAATCGTTAAACAGGAGGGAAACTCAGTATTAGGTCACCCAAAAGCGAACATAGATCCGTATCTGAATGTCCAAGTCCCCAAGGCCCGCCATCCAGCACCACCGCAACCAGTCTCACACGCACCAGCGCTAAGAGAGACGTAGAAACAACGCTTTCAACCTCAAAGTCAGTGAAGTAAAGAAGAACAAGAACAGTCAGAACTAACCCCTCAGACCCGCAAACGACAACCCAAGATATTACGAAGAGGCGAGGACCGACCAGTCAACCGTCAAGTGGGCCCCTTCCGACTCCCCAGACAAAAAGAATAAGGACAATTACTGGACACAACCTTCGGACCCTTTCCCAATCTTCAGCTCTCCAGACGTGGACCTGCCCACACCGAACTCCTCCATCACACCCCCACCAGAGTTATCCTATCCAAGGACTGACAGGATACGGATTGCGGCCCCGAGCCTGGCCTCACATCGCCACAAAGAAAAAGAATTGATCGGGCAACTGGCTTCAAAGACTCCCAAGACACCCCAGTCTTTGCACCTCACCGGAGCGAAGCTGGCTGGTTCCCGAACAGGGCACGACACCTCTCCTCTTTCCCCACCCCCTCTCCCCCTCAAAGCACCCGATACACATCACAGCAAGAGGACCAACAATTCCCCCCTCCCCAACATGAGAAGGGAAGAGAAAAGAGAACCCCGCTCGGGAGGGACCACCCCACTGGACACACCACGTATCACCAAATAAAGGGTGTTCAGACCGGCGCTCTTAGAAAGTAGATATCCTGGATAAGGCAGGATCTGAATGGACACCACTGCTCAGCATTTTCCAAGGATTCCAACCAACAGAACACGAACCTCATTAACTTCCAACATGCCGACTTGACGAAGCTCAGGTGACCACCCAGACCCCAACAGGGGGAGGGGGGAACCGCCTGACTGGCTCAGGCGACCCTAAGCCCCCTCGACTGACAACAGGAACAAGACCACACAGACCCAGCGGCTGGAAGGCCAACCCAACCCCAGGCCTCGCGGATGGGATTAAACGCGCTCCATTGAATTTGAGCGGCCCGGCCTCCAGGTCGAGGTTCTCGAGACGTGGCAGCCAGTTCTCAAACCCGGCTGGGATCTTCTCCACCACCTTACCGGAGACAACAGGCATGACCTGGCTCCTCACCCAAATTCCTCAGGATGGATGTCAGGCCACGCAACAGGAAACTCAACCACGCGGAGGCGGGATTGCACCAGAGGCAGTGCTCTGTCTGTTACCAGAACCTTCTCGTGTGCCACCATCATCTCCATAAAGATGCCTCGTAACTCTTTAAATTGGACTTTAATGGATCACCTTTGTCACTAGCAGCCATTATCAGTCAGTGCCCACTGTATTGTCAGGGCGGGAAACCCCTCTACAACAGCTACACCATCAAAGACAAGGCCCCACCCCACCTCCCTGCAGCCGCCACAAATCAACGAAGATTAAAGCAAATCGACTCGAAAGTGCTGAAACATTGACCAAAAGGCCCCCTGGTCTGGATGGTTATTTTTAATTAAAGGAAGATTGGCAGATTCTGCTACCTCCGTGTCGGAGCATTCCCTGTCTGTGCTCAGCCTGACAAACCCTAGGATCCCCGGACAACAGTTTTCCATGTCAGTCTGATGCCAAACAATCCTTAACAGTAACATGTACATTGAGAGAATGGCAGGCGCTTGGTAACATTGCTGTTCAGTTATGAGAAGGCCAATGGGGATATAGATGTCCACATGTGTGTGGCAGGCCGAAATATCCTTAACCATTTATCCCCCTTCAAATTGTTTTGACTTGAATCAATGAGCGACATTTGGAATAAGGTTGTCTTTGATCCTGGTGCTTCAAGGAGTTAGTGAATATTTTGGTCTACTTTAATAAGCGTGTTACTGGTTGGTATTTTGTAACCCTCCTTTCAAAAAAAAACATTCTGCCGGTTAACAATTGAACAGCTTTGATGGTTTCCCTGATAATTGAACTTTGTTAATGTTTAGAGCTTTACCAGGAACAGCTCATTGTTCAAGCAGTCTCATTTCACTCTGGAATCAGCATTCCGGTTTTCATTTATCTTGTAGTCTTCAGCAACATTCTCTCATACGACGATTGACTGACAGCACTTTCCAGACAAGGCGACTTTGTAAACATTTGCTTATTGCTCAGGCTGTCGGTGAGTTGGACAGGGGACAGGACTTTTGTTTGAAAATTCAGTTCGACAGAGCAGCAGTTAACATTGTTTCTTGCGGCATTTTGACTGTTTGAGGAAATATTAATACTTTCCCACCCAGTAATAGCCAGGCTACTGTGTCACCGGCTGGGCCACTTGCAGGATGGAATAATTTGCTGGAACTGGGCCTCTGTTTATCTGTCTGAAATGATAGCAAAGCACACGTACTGTTCTTGTTATGCTAGTGCGCCACTTGGAAAAGCTGTATCAAAGATGAACCTATTTGTATTTATTTGAGAGTAATGTAAATTGCTGGAAACTCAAATTGTATTCCAAACCAGTCCCATTGAGCAACTCCGAAATGGCCAAATTTGCATTCTAATGCAACTGATAAAACAAAACCATTGAAGCCAAGATTGAGACAGAAGCATTAGCTTAGTCACCCAGACTCGAAATGTTAGCTCCCTTCTCTCTCCACAGACCTGCTGAGATTGTCCAGTATTTTCTGTTTTTGATTAAGCATTAGCTCTATTGTGACACTTCCCAAACTGCTTGAAGACATCTTTCTGTTGGCTTTTAACATCCAGGAAGAGATTTCAGTCAGCTGTTTATAGCTTATTAAACTCCAACCATCACAGCAGTGAGATTCTTTCCATCAGCAGTTGAGAGAGACGGTGAATAAAGATTGGCTGTTTTCTTCCCTTGCTGAGCACTGTGTACAGCATGCAAACTGTGTTAGTTAATAATGCCGCTATCACACTCCAGATTCTGGCGCTTTTCAGGACCTCAGGACGTTCCAACAAACTCATGACACACGTTTGAAATGTTGGGCGAAATCTACCGTCTGCACCGCGCCCCAAAAGCAGCGTGGCACGGCCGGTAAACTCTGGGCGATCCCTCTTCCAGGATCTACCCGACTCGCCGTTCCTCGCGAGATCTAACGTGATCTCACGAGACGTCGTGATGGGATCACTTTCTGGAAAATCCACATATTAGATCTAACTCCCTCGTCCTGGAGACCTCTGGGCGGGTGGCGTTCGGTGCTGGTCTCCACAAACGGGGACCAGAGGGAGTGGCACTTGTGGGGTCTCCCAGAGGATTGGGGGCCCCTAGGAGCTTGCCCTCTGGGCAGGGTGGCATCCTGCCAGAGCTGCTGCCACCCAGGCACCCTGGAACTACCAGCCTGGCACACTGGCAGTGCCACTTGGGTGCCAGCCTGGCACTACCAAGGTGCCAGGCGGTACTGCAGGGTGCCAGGCTGGCACAGCCAAGATGCTAAGCTGGTGGGGGGGGGGGGGAGAACGTTGAGAGAGCGGGATTCCCAATCTCTCTCTTCACTGAGGAGTTCAGACGAGTGGAGCTCCTCTGCTGAAAATGGGACGAAATGCAGCCTCGGCTGCGCGTTCCCCGCTGAGACTTAGATCTAGCCGAATGTCCATTCGATGGCATGGTGCTTCCTGGCGCTCCGAGCCTGGGGAAACACCCGGCTTACTGCACTATGGGACTCTGTTCCCACTCGAGTAAATCCCGCCTGTTGTAAAAGTGGCATCAATTCGCAGGATCCGGGACCTCCCAACTGCAATAAAATAGGTGTTGATTGAGGGATTAATATTGGCTGGGACTCCATCAGAAACCCCAACTTCCTCCCTTCCTGTCCCCACTCTTTGAATAATACCATGGGGTCCACCCAGGGGTCAGACAGAGTCTCTGTTTAATGCATCCTCCGAATGAAAGCATCTCCATTTAGTATTTAACGTCCCAGCGCTGTCATCATTTACTGGAGCATAAACATACTCTGCAGGTTGATACGCAAGACTTTCATCGGAATTTTCAGCGCAGGCTGTTCCTAGGCTCTTTGTACCTGATGGTGTTTCCTCCCCTCACCAATGTAACAACAGCACTTCTTTACAAAATTATCCTATTTTGTGATGCAGCACCTTCACAATTCACCCCATTTAACGTCCGACAGGCAAAATGTACCTTGCGATTTGGTGGGATTAATAGTGACTGTCCTGGGGCTCAAAGGATAATTGGTAGCCCTTCACCCAGAGATATTCCCTTTTATTTCAGGAGGTTATTGGTTGCTGCCAAACCTCCATAGTTTTGTGAAGCAATTTATTCCTGTTCATCTCCTGTTATCTAAATGGGACAGGAAATTATTTTATTGAGCATTGCTGCAAAAAGTAACGAATGGGTTATGAAGTGCTTTGCAACATCCTGAGCCTGTGAAAGGTTCTGAGAAAACCCGAGTCTTTCTTTTAACTGGTTTGACAAACCGATCCGGCTGCTGCTAATCTAATTCAGTTTGTAATTTTCCACTGTCACATTGGCGCAGGTAGGTGTTACACTGCAAAGTAATCCATTGCGTGCCAGCATTTTGGGATCTCTAAGTGGCTTGGCAGGGTGCTGAACAAATCTCAAGTCTTTTTATTTTCTTTGATCAGTGTGACTTGAGAGTAGGAAGCACACCCACCTTCATTGATTGTTTTGCTTTTAGGTTCCATGCTTGCGTTCTCCGACTCCCATTTGGTCGGGGAGTAAGGGACAACCCTTCATTCTTCCTTGAGGTGGTCTCTGACATGGTTGCTTGTTGCTACTCCATACTCAAAGCCAAAAACCGAGGTGATGTTTTTACCTTCATCCAATGGGTGTGGTGTGATGTGGGAAGAATATATGTTGGTGGGCGTGGGGCTGCATCATATAAAGCTGTCTTTGTCTTAGACTGATACTCATAGGTGGGGCGGGATAGATTTCTATCACATCAGGGATGGTTTGATTTACAGAACTGTGTGAAAACGTGCCTCAGGGCGCTGAACAATGCTGAAGTCACCATTTTGTTCTTAGGAACAGGATTGGCCGCAAGGAATGGTGACGTGTAAAGGAGGTCAATCAACTTTGCGATTTCCTTCTAATATTTTCTTTGAAATTACATTCCATAAGTACGAAAATTGAATGCATTGCTTGACTTTGTTTATTGAGAGAAAGTCGGCGATTATCTGGCGGCCTGGTAGCACAATGGTTAGCATTGCTGCTTCACAGCTCTAGGGTCCCGGGTTCGATTCCCGGCTTGGGTCACTATCTGTGCGGAGTCTGCACGTTCTCCCCGTGTCTGTGTGGGTTTCCTCCGGGTGCTCCGGTTTCCCCCCACAGTCCAAAGATGTCCTGGCTAGGTGGATTGGCCATGATAAATTGCCCTCGGTGTCCAAAATAAAAATAATACGTGGGGTTGCTGGGTTACGGAGATAGGGTGGAGGTGTGGGCTTACGTAGGGTGCTCTTTCCAAGGGCCGATCCAGACTCGATGGGCCGAATTCTTCTGCATTGTAAATTCTATGATAAAATCTATGATTATAGAATAACGAATGTGTTTGCATTCATTTTTAGCTGCTTTTATTAAAGTCACAGTCCAGAAATACAGGCTAAGACACAAATTGTGACACTTTATGCCAGGCTCACTTGTCATAAGGTGAAACATTTTCTATGATTCTGTTAAGTTTTTGTAATGGAAGAAAAGAAAATACACATAATAGGAACGCAAGAACCAGGAGTAGGAGTAGGCAATTATAGAATCATAGAATTTACAGTGCAGAAAGAGGCCATTTGGCCCAACGGGTCTGCACCGGCTCTTGGAAAGAGCACCCTACTTAAGCCCACACCTCCACCCTATCCCTGTAGCCCAATAACCCTCACCCAAAACTATTTTGGACACTATGGACAATTTTATCACGGTCAATCCACCTAACCTGCACATCCTTGGGCGGGGAGAATGTGCCGACTCCACACAGTCACCCAAGCCGGGAATCGAACTTTGGACCCTGGAGCTGTGAAGCAACTGTGCTAACCACTGTGTTACCATACCGCCCCTCAAGCCTGCTCTGGGCAGCTGTTACGTTTACTGGTGTACACATAGTAAATTTGTAAAAGTTTGTTAATATTAGAGCAAGCAAGAGTGAACCGTATTTTCTATTTCATTGAAAAAGTCATGAGAAGTGTTTTTAAAATTAATTTATTAGAATTTACACTGCATCAATTATGGTTTTTTTTTTTAGGGATTTTGCTAGGATACAAAGGTGCCTCTGGTTCTTTTCCTTACGAAGCTGCCCATTGGCTGTGCTGCTGTGCTTTCACCGTCAAACTGTCCAACCACAAGGCTGTTTACAAGTGTCTGCTAGGACCCCTAAGAACCTGTAAGTATCCATTGACAAAACCCCCGCAAGGACTCCTGAGCAAGTGTGTTTGTGTGTGTTGAGTATTATTTACAAAATGTCCGTCCGACATTGGAAATCCATCATATACTCTAAATTTCCTTGTTTCAAACTGATCAAATAGTGTTGAGAGTAATTGAGAAATACCATAGAATAATGCTAAGAAGCAGTAGAGATATGGACTTGTGTAGCCAAAGTTGGTACGTTTATAAGATGTGAAATACATCTATCAAGACATCAGTTCATTTGTGGTGTGAGGTTTCGTTTTGTTTATTTTCAGTTAACCCATACCTTGCTGCCTTTTACTGAATTGCTTTTCACTGGTTTTATTCAGGTTTTAGTACCTCGCATACCAAAGAAAGGTTGAAAAGGGTAATCACTGTTGCAATGTAGGACATGGAGCAGCCAATTGGCACACAGCAAGCTCCCACAAAGAGCAAATGTGATAATGATTGAATATTGGGTTTTTGTGATATTGTGAATATTGGCCAGGACTCTGGGGATAACCCTCTGATGAGACCATCAATTCACAAGACACGTGATTGGAAGTAAACAGTGGTTTTAATAGTCTTACAACTGAGCCTGCCTGCGACGAGGGGAACTGGGAACAGGCTTACGACTGCAGTGCTTTATACTTCCGGTTAGTGGGAGGAGCCATGGGCGGAGCCACGGGTGGAGCCCAGTACAAACTCCTCATCTCCCCCTATGGGCAGAGCCGCGCAACGGCTCGTATACAGAGCCCACAAGGACACAATACATGTAAGGCAATAGAGTGTGAATTACGAGGTATATCATTCACCACACCCTCCTGCTCTTCTTCAGGACAGTGCCATGGGGTCATTAATATCCACCCAAGCAGGTAGCTGGGGCCTCCGTTTTGGGGGGTCTCATCTGAAAGACTGTGCCTCTGACAGTGCCACACTCCCTCAGTCCTGCACTGAGGACCCGGCCTGGCAAAGAAAAGTATCGTGTCAGAATGGGAAGATTTATTTTGAGCAGAGTGGGAATGCAAGAAGGAGTAACAGGGTCGGATGTTATATTTGCAACTTGTGAC
This sequence comes from Scyliorhinus canicula, assembly GCF_902713615.1. Taxonomy (NCBI): domain Eukaryota; kingdom Metazoa; phylum Chordata; class Chondrichthyes; order Carcharhiniformes; family Scyliorhinidae; genus Scyliorhinus; species Scyliorhinus canicula. The sequence continues at coordinate 19,191,653 of NC_052150.1, read as the reverse complement.
AATGGGTCACCAGAGTTTGGAGAAGGACTGGCCACAATAGGTTTTTGTTTGACTTTTAAGGAAGTATTCACTCCACAATGGTTGTTCCCATTTTGTTTTGTTCCGATTCATCATATTAAATAATTATTACTTAGAGATTTATATGCTAATATTATTTACACTATGTATTGTATATTTCACTGTAATGACTTGGAGCTATATTGCCGTTCCTTCACTGTTGCTAGATCAAAATCCTGGAACGTTCTTCCTAACAGCACTGTGGGCGTACATACAGCAGATGGGTTGCAGAGGTTCAAAAAGGCGGCCCACCACCACCTTCGCATGGGCAACAAATGCTTGCCTTACCAGCGATGCCAACACCCCATCAAAGAATATATTTTTACATATATAAAGACACCGGGATGTGGCCCCTCATTCACTGGTAGCAGGGTCTTCCGGCCCCACCGATGTCAATGGTGTTTTATAATAATATTTATTGTCACAAGTAGGCTTACATTAACACCGCAGTGAAGTTATTGTGAAAATCCCCTAGTCACCACATTCCGGCGCCTGTTCGGGTACACAGAGGGAGAATTCAGAATGTCCAATTCACCCAACAGCACGTCTTTCAGGACTTGTGGGAGGAAACCGGAGCACCCGGAGGAAACCCACGCAGACACGGGGAGAACGTGACACAGACAGTGACCCAAGCCGGGAAGCGAACCTGGGAACCTGGGGCTGTGAAGTCATAGTGCTAACCACTGTACTGCCGTGCTGTTCTGGGTGACTCGGGACTGGATTATCACCCCCCCACCCCCACTCCCGGCAGGAAGGGCCATAAAATTCAGCCCTCAGTCTTTCGCCTTTGTAATAAAGTTGGTGTCTCAATTCTTGATACAGTCCGATGTACTCATATTTGTGGCTGATGTTGACTAGTCACTTGCAATAAATGTCCTGTTCCCCGCGTAATTAAGATTAATTATGGTTCATTTAATTCCGAAAAGATGCTTGTTAGTGTCCTTACTGTGGGAGCTGGGATGGTAACTAATTGCCTTCTGTATGACATCCTTTTAGTTAAACATTTTCCTTTGTGTGATTGGCACTTACATCTCCCTTAAAAGATGTAATCTTGATGCAGGGCTGGAAATTTCCACTCGTAAACCAGCTGAAAACCAAGGGAATTCTCCAAGTTACACCGAAGCATTACTTGTGTGTTTCACCGAGCTGTCCCCCTCCGTCTCTTCCATGTTCATTTGTTTGTTTCTATTTTGGATGTTTAACCCCTTCTGTCAAACTGGCCAATTCTTTAATTTAGGTTCTGATTGTGAATTTTGTTTATATTTTTAAAGATTATTTATTTGGAATAAAAGTTAACACAGACAAGTTCTGCTTTTCCAACAGGAAGTAACCTTAAAAATATACACTGTAGCGCCTTCCTTCAATGGTGGGCCTTCTTAAAGTAGGTGAGGGTCATCAAATCGGTCAATTTTTCGCCCCAGTACTTTCTTAGAGTCTGTTTGTAAGATATGAGTGAATGGATGTATTGTATCTGTTTGTACAAAAATGTAGCGTGTGGTTGATAGTGCAGAAGAAAGCGACAGACAGCAGGAAGGTATCAGTGCCTCATGAGGTGGGCCAGGGAATGGATTTCAATCTGGAGAAGTGTGGCGCATTTGGGGAGGCAAACAACGCAAGGGAATACACAAGAAATGGTAGAATGCAGAGAAGTATAGAGAAACAGAGGGACCTTGGAGTGCATGCCCACAGATATCTGAAGGTGACATGACAGGTAGAGTAAGTGATCAAGAAGACATTCTGTATACTGTCCCGTACTGGCTGAGGCAGAGTTTAAGGGCTGGGAGGTTACGCTGAAACTGTGTAAAACACTAGTTCGGCCACATAGATTGATAGAATCCTGACAGTGCAGAAGGAGGCCATTTGACCCATTGGGTCTGCACCAACCCTTTGAAAGACCACCTTTCAACTAGCTCTGTAACCTAACCCAACTTTTGGACTCTAAGGGACAATTTATCATGGCCAATCCAACCAACCTGCACATCTTTGGACTGTGGGAGAAAATGGGAGCACCCGGAGGAAATCCACACAGACATGGGGATAAAGTGGAAACTCCACACAGACAGTCAGCCGAGGTTGGAATTGAACCCGAGTCCCTGGCACTGTGAGACAGCAGTGCTAACCACTGTGCCACCGTGCTGCCCCAATCTAAAGTACTGCAAACAGTTCTAGTGACTGCAGTGCAGGAAGGACTTGACTGTAAACAGAAGGCACAGAGGAGATTAACAAGGATGCTCCCAGGAATGGAGAACTATAGCTAAGGGGGAAGATTGGATACATTGGTATTGTTTTCTTCAGAACAGAAGTGGATGAAGGTGATTTGATTGAGGTGTATAAAATTATAAGCCACTTAGATAGTGGGTAAGAAGGACCTATTTCTGTTTCACCAGGATCACCAGGTAGCATCGTTTTAAAGTAACTAGCAGAAGGGTTAAAGGGGAGAAAATCTTCTGTCCAGAGGGTGGTGAGGCTCTGGAACTCAGAAGCTGAAAGGGTGGTAGAGACAGAAACTCTCACTGTATTTGAAATAGTACTTGGATATGCATTTTTAGAGTCCTAACCAATAGGGTTATGGACCAAGAGCTGGAAAATGGGATTTGACTGAATCATAGAACTTACAGTGCAAAAGGAGACCATTTGGCCCATCAAGTCTGTACCGGCCCTTACAAAGAGCACCCTACTGAAGCCCACGTATCTACCCTATCCTCGTAACCCAGTAACTCCCACTTACTATTTTTTGGACACTAAGGGCAATTTAGCATGTCCAATCCACCTAGCCTGCACATCTTTGGACTGTGGGAGGAAACCGGAGCACCCGGAGGAAACCCACGCAGACACGGGGAGAACGTGCAGACTTCGCACAGACAGAGATTCAAGCCGGGAATCGAATCTGGGACCCTGGAGCTGTGAAGCAACTGTGCTAACCACTATGCTACCGTGCTGCCCAACTGGATCGTTCCTTTTCTTGGCTGGCACAGACACAATGGGCAGAATGGCCTCCTTCTGTGCTGTCAGTTTTCTATTTTATGCAATAATTATCAGTCAGCACCATCAACCTCCTACAGTGCCTCAACTGCATATGCCAGGGGATTTATCTGAGCAAGCTTCATCTCTGATATGACGCCCAAAATTTACACCCCTCCCACCCACTCTGACATGGCCTGACACATGAGAGATCATAACATGGGGTGGGATGGCGGGGTTGGGTGGGGGAGGCGGTCACCGTGCCCGTCACCTGCCCACCTCTTTTGGCATTTGGTCAGTAGCGGGGTAGGTATCAGGTGGCACGCCTGCTCTTGGGCCAGTTGATGCCCTAACCATATCAGGCAACTAATGACCTCAGCAATGCAACGTTTGCCTTGTGGCTTCCTGGGCTGGGGGAGGTATGCTCGCATCCCACACTACCTCCGCCCCCCCCCCCCCCCCCTCCACCCCACTGCCCCCCCCCCCCCCCCCCCCTCCCCCCACCCCACCCGACTTTCCAGCTGGTGGGCAGGGCCACCGCCTCCAAGTTAAATCCTGGCCAATGAAAAAAGACAGTTGTTAGTCATAAGCTAAAGCAACCCGGAGGATGAATTTCAGATTCTCTCGGTGACTTTCATTGCTGCTTTTGGTGTGCACATTATTTGGATGGGCTGGTACAAACTAAAAGCTCTCTTCGGGTTGTCACAATGACCATCGTTCATTGTCTTTTTTCTGAATAATTCCCAGCTGACCGCCCAAAAGCGTTGCATTAAAGGGCACGCCAGTCTGAGTTTTCACGTTGCATGTTAGACTGACCAGAGGTACAGTGATGTGAGAATAACAACCCTCGAAAAAGAAATCCAAAGTCTTCTGTAGGCATGTTATAAAAAGGCTGGTAGAAGGAAGGGTGGGCCAATTGTGGACCCAAAGAGCACCTACACCAAGCAGAGGTCATGGCGAAGGTCCAGATGAGGACTTTCCAGCTTCTTTACTATGGATTCTATCAAAGTCATAGTGAAAGCGAAGGTCATTGTGATATTAGATAGGCTCAAAATGGATAAAGCGGAGGTACGAGAAAGGCTGGTTGTACCTAAAATTGATCAATCACCAGAACTTGAGGAGATGCCAAAGGGAATAAAGTTGAAATGGTGGCGATGCCGGCCACAATTGTCCAAATCGCCTCAGATACGAGAATAGTGCCAGAGGAATAGAGAATCGTAAATGTTGCACTTTTTTTTCCAGAAAAGGATTGTAAGAGTCAGTGCAGCCACCCCAGCACAGTCGGTTTAACCACGGCGCTGGCAAAGCTTCTATTTTGATGCATAAATTCACTTTATTCAATAAGTAGTAATTGAAAATGTCTCTTTAATGTGGACTGTACAGTTCCAAAAGTACAAGAAACTAAAACAGCAATTTTTACTTTACTTTCTCCACTTCTTGCAACTGAAGCTCCACAAGGAATATTAGGACTCATTTTTCATACCAGTCAGAAACAGAAGCGAAGTTGCACCCATTTTCCTAAGTATCAAAGTGAATCCTTTGGAGCTTGTTTAAAAAAAGATCATCTGCATAAATTAATGTTTGTTCATTATCTGGGCAGACCATCAGAAGACATTACACCACACGGACAGGACTTGCCATCCAGTTATTTAATTACTAAGCGAGTGGCATTATGTGACCAACAAACCAAAATCTTTAACAGGCATCTTTTGGGGAACAGAATAGCAAGTTGGTATTTGAGCTTCAATTTGAAGGTCGAGCAGCAAGGGAGTCTGGTGTGTGGGGCTTTAGGTCAACATATCCCAAAGGCAACAGCAGCAGAAAGCAGTCCAACATGCTGTCAAGCATGTATCCCAGTGTCATCCCTTCTGCAATCTTCCACAACGTAAACTGTTTTTTGGAGCATCTGAGAAAACCATTCCTGGTTGAGGAGGTGCATTCTGCCAGCCATACTGTTGTGGATAACCTTGATATACAGGTTGTCCTCCTGGAAGAGGTGGATAACCTGGGTAAGCAGCATTCGGACCTGGACTATACTCTTGTGGATAAGCTGGATATGGACCAGTTGGGCCTGGCCCAGAATAAGACGGCAGATTGTCGTTCATTTAGGATGCCAAACTGAAGTGCTTCTGTGACTGTTCGTGTTGTGTTATGCTTCTTCGTGTAGCATAAGCTGTTTCCTTTATGTATGCTTTGACAAAGGAAGGTCCAGACTTTGTAATGGGTTCAATATGTTTATTGAACTATTAACAAAGTTCTTAAATGAGTTTGACTCTCCTAATCTAACTGTAGTAACTCAGTCTAACCAGTCTGCTCTGAGCCACGTGGTGGGTGTGATGCTTCTGATCAGCCCTGATGTACTCTCTAGATGTCTGTCTGTGGAAAGAGACGGAGCATGTGTGCCCTGTCCTTTTATATGGGTTGTGTAATTCCCCCTTGTGGTAAATCACCTCTGGGTGTCTTGACTGCTCATTGGTTGTGTCCTATTCTAAGTGTTCATTAGCTGCATGTTTGCACATTATGACATCTCCGGTGCTCCCTCTAGTGTTTACTTAGTCATAGTGTATTTACATTAACCCCTTGTGTATATACGATGATGTATATCAACACAGTTCGCTCCGCTTTGTCTCCGCTCCACCTGCCCTCCTGCCACTGCCGCTTCGCTACATTCACAGCTTCCCCGTTGGGAAAGCTTCTAGACACGATAAATAATTTGGGGCAAAATTAACAGCCACTTGGACATGTGTGGATTTATTGAGGAAATCCAGCACGGATTTGTTACGGCAAACGTCATTTAACTAACTTGATTGGAGATTTCTGATCGGGCAACAGATGAGGGTGATGTGGGCATCCATCAGGTGTTTGAAAAAGTGCCACATGACAGGCTTGTCAGTGAAGCTGAAGTCTATTGGGACAAGAGGGACAGTGGAAGCATGGAGACAAAGATGGCCGACAGACCGGAAACAGTGCATTCTGGTTATTTTTCAGACTGGAGGAAAGAGTACACTTGGGTTCCTCCGAGGTGGGTACTAGGACCCTTGCCTTCCTTGGTTTATATTAGTGAACCACACTTGGATGCGCAGGGCGCAATCTCAAAATCTGCAGACAACGCATACTTGGAAATATGGTGACGGGTGAGGAGAATAGTGATAGACTCCAGGAAGATATGGGCAGGCTGGTGGGACATGGCAGATGCAATTTAACACAAAACATTACAAAGTGGTGCATTTTGGCAGGAGAGGCAATGTGTTATAATCGTTGTGCTTTCATCTAAAGGCAGGGCCAAATTGCAGAGGATTCTTCCAGACTCCACAGTCCAGCTGCTGCAGTCTATCATAGAACCTGCTCTTCATCGAGATTTTGCTGTCATCCTGGATTGAAGTGTAACTGGTATGAGAAGCCAAAATGTTCATTTGCCTGCAATCTGAATTGTGAAATCGTGCTGCTGTGACTATTTGTGCCACCACGCCTATGTGGACTCTTTAAACAAACTCGCCAATTAGTCCCACCCTGTTGCCCAATCCCCATAACCTTGTCAACTTGTCCCTTTCAAGTTTTATGTCGAATTCCCTTTTGAAAGCTAATGTTGACTCTGCATCCATCAACTTTTCAGACAGTGCCTTCCAAATCATGGGCACCGCTTAGCATAGAAAATAGGAGCAGGAGGAGGCCATTCAGCCCTTCAAGCCTGCTCCACCATTTATTATGATCATGGCTGATCATCCAACTCAATAGCCTGATCTCGCCTTCCGCCCCATATCCTTTGATCCCCCCCCCCCTCCCAAGTGCTATACCTAAATATGATTTTCCTCATCTTAACCTCTGGTTCTTTTACCAACTACAGTAAGCCTGTGTCCTCTGGTTGACAACCCATCTACCACTGAAAATAATTTCTCATCATCTACTCTGTCAAAACCTTTCATAATTTCAAACACCTCGAGAAAATCTCCTCTTATCTTTCTCTGCTCTCGAGCAGCATGGTGGCGCAGTGGTTAGCGCTGCTTCTTCACGGCGCTGGGGGCCCGGGTTCGACCCCGGCCCCGAGTCACTGTCCGTGTGGCGTTTGCACATTCTCCCCGTGCCTGTGTGGGTCTCACCCCTACAACACAGAGATGTGCAGGGTAGGTGAATTGGCCACGCTAAATTGCTCCTTAATTGGAAAAAAAAAAATTGGATACTCTAAATTTATAACATAAAATCTTTCTCTGCTCTTAAAAAGGGCCCAGCGTTTCTAGTCTCCAGTAGCTTCCAGGAGACACAAATGAGCCACACTGCGAACCCGACTGACAATCTTAAATTGGTTTCCGGCTCATAATTAATAATAATCTTTATTGTCACATGTAGGCTTACATTAACACTGCAATTAAGATACTGTGAGAAGCCCCTAGTCGCCACATTCCTGTGCCTGTTTGCACATTGTGGATTATTTATATATTAACATATTTAATTCACAGGGCCCTGTTCTTTGCTGACTGAAAGAACATATACATACATTACACCTATCTCAGCTAAATAAAATAAGTGATAACCATTTGCTGGTTCATTCCTCGGGGCAATTCCTCGACCAATTGGAGTCAAACTGCCTGGTTTAAATTTTCAAACCATGCTTGGCAGTTAACTGTTAGTCACCATTAACTGGTGCACTCTCCATGCCAAGCCTCTCCCAACACTCAGATTCTGTCCTACCAAACGACGAGAAGCACTACTTTATCAAACACCTTCAGCAGTCCATATTAACTGCGCCACCTGAAATGAAATGAAATGAAATGAAAATCGCTTATTGTCACAAGTAGGCTTCAATGAAGTTACTGTGAAAAGCCCCTAGTCACCATATTCCGGCGTCTGTTCGGGGAGGCTGGTACGGGAATTGAACCGTGCTGCTGGCCTGCTTGGTCTGCTTTAAAAGCCAGCGATTTAGCCCAGTGTGCTAAACCAGCTCCTTCATCAATCCTGTCTGTTACTTTGTCAAAGAACTCAATTGAGTTAATCAAATGCAATTTGTCTTTAACAACTTGGCTTTCATTTTTTAATCCATGCATCAGTTAATTTTGTCTCCGATTATTGTCCCTTGTTTCCCCGCTAGTGACGTTGGCCTGACTGGACTATAGTTGTTGGGGTTTATTCCTTATTATTTGAAGAAGGGTGCAACAATTTTGGAATTCATTCAAATAATTCATGCCCTTGTTTTTTTTAATTCTTGTTAATAGGAAGTACAGTACTGACACCGGGAAAACCAGAGTTTTACGAAGAGATTGAGCTGATATTTTAATATCTTGGTGAAACCTTTCGCAGTATATTAACTGTTATCTGGACCCTGAGATCTCCAGGAGAGTCTCCCCTGCCACCTACAGTGATTTATAACTTGCATTGTGTTTGTTGGTTCTGGTCTTGCTGAATGCCTTGAGAAGTGGGAATGTTTGCAGAACATGTAATGATTTGTTACATGACAAGTTTCTCAGAAAAGGAATCTGACAGTGTAATCTCTCTGGTTAGATTGTGCCCATACAAATACTCACAAGCATTAAGGTTGGCTTCCACTTATTCATCTAAGTCTGAGTTGGGCAAATGGATGGATTTCAGTAAATCTACGCTGAGGGAAATGAAGCACATCTTGGCCATGGATTCTCCATTCTGGAGCCCCAAGTGCTCACGCCAGAGGAGAATCAGGTCGGGTCTCTGCTGATGTCAGGAGCGGGGCCCAGGTGCAAGTCGCAGTCCTTTGCCATGTGGATGTACGCATGGTGGAGAGCTCGTCGGATTCCTTCAAAATCCCGGTATCGGCCTGCTATTTGAAGCGGGCGGCTCTATACGAGTGTCCAGCTGCAGGGCCCCCCCCCCCCCATACACACATCACAAGGCATGAGGGTGCCCATCACCCATACCTCCAGCTATCTCTCTTCAGTCCCCACCCCGGACTTGCCAGTGGGGGGGGGGGGGGGGGGGGGGGGGGTGTAGGGGGCGTCCCTGCTGGGCCACCATGGAGTAGACAAGTTACAGAGACCCCGATAAACTGGTGTAACCTGCGTTTGTTATTTCCTGCTGATATCTCAGCCCCTCCCCCCAAAGTCAAGCAGAAGAGAGAGAGTCCGGCATAAATTCCACTGTGATTTTATTGTGATATTGGCCTGCCTTTGGGGAATTACTGTTCTTTATAATGCAAATTTTGTCAATAAAGGGTTTTCTGGGTGACTTTTCAATCGTCACAATTTTAATGATGTATTGGTGTTTATTGTTGAACAGCAGCAACAATCGCCGGTGTGAGCTGTAATTGGTCGCTCATCTGTTTTCAAGATAACATTTGATTACCCTTCAAGTATGAGAGAAAGTCATGCAATAAACTGCAGAATGTGGTGATTAGATATTCAGACACCTTTGGACTGTTCTCTACATGGGTGCGAGTGTTATGTTTACTAACCCAGAATGACAGTGTAAATAGGTGGCATCTTTATATGTTTTTGGTGGTCACCGCAAGGTCATGCTGTACATCAATAACTTGCAGCAGTTTCTTGCGCCCGTCGCAACCACAGGACATCCCAAAGAGCTTTACTGAATCACAGCAGATTTGGCTTCACCTCCAGCACATCCCATTGTGAGCAGAATTGTTGCAGGGCGCAACGAGGCCATTTGGCCCATCATGTTTGTGCTTGCTCTCCGATTGAACAATTCACTGAGTGCCATCTTTTTTTTTTTATAAATGTTTTTATTCAGTTTTCATATTTTATATTGAACAAATTACAAATTGTTAGGAGAGAAAAAAAAACAAACACGCAAAAATTAACATACATATTTACAGGTAAGCATCTTCGTAGTAGTAACTGCGCCCCCCCCCCCCCTCAACATGTTTATTTAGTTTGGTTTTGGGCCTTAGCTAGCCATTGAACCCCCGTAACGAACCTGTAGCCCCCCCCCCCTCCCGCTACCTTCCCCCGACTATTCTTCCTCTTGTACATTGGCCACAAATAGGTCCCGGAACAGTTGCATGAATGGCTCCCACGTTCTGTGGAAGCCGTCGTCCGACCCTCGGATGGCAAATTTGATTTTCTCCATTTGGAGAGATTCCGAGAGGTCGGACAGCCAGTCCGCAGCTCTGGGCGGTGCTGCTGACCGCCAGCCAAACAGGATTCTACGGCGGGCGATCAGGGAGGCAAAGGCAAGGGCGTCCGCCCTCCTCCCCAGGAATAGATCTGGCTGTTCTGAAACCCCGAAGACCGCCACTATCGGGCATGGCTCCACCCTCACTCCCACCACTTTGGACATAACCTCGAAGAAGGCTGTCCAGTACTCCACGAGTCTGGGGCAAGACCAGAACATGTGGGCGTGGTTGGCCGGGCCTCTTTGGCACCGTTCACATCTGTCTTCCACCTCCGGGAAGAACCTACTCATACGGGTTCTTGTTAAGTGGGCTCTATGTACCACTTTTAGTTGCGTCAGGCTGAGCCTTGCGCACGTGGAGGTGGAGTTGACCCTATGCAGTGCTTCGCTCCAGAGTCCCCACCCTATCTCCATCCCCAGGTCGTCCTCCCATTTCCACCTTGTTGCGTCCAGTACGGTGTCGTCCCTATCTACCAGTCGGTCATACATGTCACTACAGTTCCCTTTCTCTAGGATACTTGCGTCCAGTAGGTCTTCCAGTAGTGTCTGTCGTGGCGGTTGTGGGTACGTCCTTGTCTCCTTTCGTAGGAAGTTTTTGAGCTGCAGGTACCGTAGCTCGTTCCCCCCAGCTAGCTGAAATTTCTCTGTCAGTTCGTCCAGTGTTGCGATCCTGTCGTCCGTGTATAGGTCCCTGACTGTCAGTGTCCCCCCGTCCTGCCTCCACCTTTTGAAGGTGGCGTCAGTCAGTGCTGGTGTGAACCTATGGTTGTTGCAGATGGGAGCCCTGTTCGACATTTTGGTCAGGCCAAGTTGCTGCCGCAGTTGGTTCCAGGATTGGAGGGTGGCTGTCACCACTGGGCTGCTGGAGTGTTTTTTGGGTGGGGATGGGAGTGCTGCCGTGGCGAGGGCCCGGAGGGAGGTTCCCATGCAGGAGGCCTCCTCCGCACGCACCCACTCAGCTTCTGGCTCCTGGATCCATCCCCTTACTCGCTCGGCTGTTGCTGCCCAGTGGTAGAATTGTAGATTCGGGAGGGCTAACCCTCCCCTGGTTTTTGTTTTTTGTAAGACCTTCTTTGGGATCCTAGCATTTTTACCCCCCCATACGAACACCATGATGAGTTTGTCCAGCGCTTTGAAAAAGGCCTTGGGGATGTAGATCGGAATGGATCTAAACAGGAAGAGGAACCTGGGCAGTACGTTCATTTTGATCGTCTGAACTCTCCCCGCGAGGGAGAGCGGGAGTGTGTTCCATCTTTGCAGGTCCTTTTTAACTTCCTCCGTCAGGCTGGTGAGGTTCCATTTGTGGATCCCTTTCCAGTCATGGGCTATTTGGATCCCCAGGTAGCGGAATTTATGTCGGGCTTGTTTGAACGGCAGCCCCTTTAGTGCCCCCTCCCCCCCCCCCCCCCCCCCCCCCCCCCCCTTGCGGGTGCACTGGGAAGATCTCACTTTTGCTCATGTTGAGTTTGTAGCCCGAGAAGGCTCCAAACTCTTTCAGGAGCGCGATGATTCCGTCCATGCTGCTTTGTGGGTCCGAGATATAGAGGAGCAGATCATCCGCATAGAGTGAGACTCTGTGCTCTCTACCTCCCCTTCGGATCCCCCTCCAATTTTTTGCTGCCCTGAGCGCGATTGCTAGCGGTTCAATTGCTAGTGCGAACAGCAGCGGGGACAGTGGGCATCCTTGTCTGGTGCCCCTGTGCAGCTGGAAGTATTGGGAGTTGGTATTGTTGGTCTGTACACTCGCCATGGGAGCGTTGTACAGGAGCTTTACCCAAGCGGTGAACCCTGTTCCAAGCCCGAACCGCTCCAGTACCTCTATGAGGTATTTCCACTCGACTCTGTCGAAGGCCTTTTCTGCGTCCAGGGAGACGATCACCTCTTGTGTTCTCTCCCCGGAGGGGGTCATTATCACGTTCAGCAGGCGCCTGATGTTCGCGGTAAGCTGTCTACCTTTGACAAAGCCCGTCTGGTCCTCTGTGACCACCTCAGGTACACAGTCTTCTAGGATTTTGGCCAGTATTTTGGCCAGTATTTTGGCGTCTGCATTCAGCAGAGATATGGGTCTGTATGACCCACATTCCGTTGGGTCTTTGTCTTTCTTAGGTATCAGCGAGATTGAGGCCTGTGCTAACGTGGGTGGCAACGTGCCCCTAGCTAGCGAGTCTGTGAACATCTCCCGCAGGTGCGGGGCCAGCGCTGTCGCAAATTTTTTGTAGAAGTCCGCCGGGAATCCGTCCGGTCCCGGCGCCTTCCCCGCCTGCATGGAGCTAATGCTCTCCATGATCTCTCCCAGTGCTAGTGGTGCTTCCAGATCCCGTTTTCTGCCCTCTCCCACAACTGGTATGTCCAGTCCGTCAAGAAACCGGTTCATCCCAGCCTTCCCCGTTGGGGGCTCTGAGGTGTACAGCTCTTGGTAGAAGGCCTTGAAGGTTTTGTTAATCCTCTCTGGTTCTGTTTCCAACGTGCCTCTGGTATCTCTGATTTGCGCAATTTCTCTGCTGGCTGCCTGCTTTCTCAGCTGGTGGGCCAACAGGCAGCTGGCTTTGTCTCCGTGTTCGTATAGGGCCCCGCGTGCCTGGCGGAGTTGGTGTACTGCTTTCCTGGTGGAGAGCAGGTCAAAGTTCCTTTGTAATTCTTTTCTCTCCGCCAGGAGTTCTACAGTCGGGGCCTCGGAGTATTTATGGTCTACCTCCAGTATGGAGTCGACCAGCTTCTGCCTAGCCACCCTTTCCTCCCTATCTCTTTGCGCTTTGTAGGCTATGATTTCCCCTCTTAGTACGGCCTTAAGCGCTTCCCAGAACGTGGAGGGTGAGACCTCCCCGTTTTGGTTGATCTCAGTGTACTCCGCTATGGCCTGCGCTATCCTTTCGCTGAAGGCCTTGTCAGCTAGTAAGGCACCGTCCAACCTCCATTTGGGGCGCTGGGCCCTTCCCGTCTCTAGCCGCACATCCATGTAGTGTGGAGCGTGGTCTGATATCACAATTGCGGAGTATTCCACCTTGTCTATCTCTGGAAGCACCGTTTTCCCCACCACAAAGAAGTCAATTCTGGTGTACACGTTGTGTACTGGGGAGAAGAAAGAGAATTCTTTCTCCCCCGGGTGGGCGAATCTCCAGGGGTCTACTGCTCCCATCTGCTCCATATAGTGACTGAGTTCCCTTGCCATGTTTGAGGTTTTCCCCGTTCTGGGGTTTGATCTGTCCGTCGTTGGGTCCTGTACACAGTTGAAGTCCCCCCCCATGATTAGTCGGTGCGTCGCTATGTCCGGGATTTCTGCCATGGTCTTTTGGATGAAGCTCGTGTCGTCCCAGTTGGGCGCGTACACGTTAACTAGAACTACCGGCGCCCCATCCAGGGCCCCGCTGACCATGACATACCGTCCCCCTGGGTCCGTAACCGTCTTTGTCGCCCTAAACATTGTCCTCTTGCCAATCAGGATCGCCACCCCCCTGGCCCTTGCCCCATAACAGGAATGATAGGTTTGTCCCACCCAGCCCTTTCTTACCCGCAGTTGGTCCTGCTCCCTCAAGTGCGTCTCTTGGAGGAAGACTATGTCGGCCCTCATGTTTCTAAGGTGGGTGAGGACTCTAGATCTCTTCACTGGGCCGTTAAGTCCCCTTACGTTCCAGGTGACTATTCTGGTGGGGGGCTTCTGCCCCCTTGCTCTTGTGGGGTTAACCATATTTGTCCGGTGGACGCGCCCCTGCCCTCTGGGGTTTCCCTTTGTTAGGGGGCCGTCCAGGATGTCCACTATCACTGCTCTCCCCATGAGGTCGGGTCCCTGCGCTCCGGGGTTCCCCCTTGTCCCGGGGACACCCGCCATGGCCGTCCACTGTGTGTCCGCCACGCGGGTAGTCCCCTGCACTCCGGGGGGCCCCTTCACCCACAGACCGTACTGGGTGGGTGCTTGCAGCAGTTCCCTGTTTCGAGCCCTTGTCTGTGGCACTTTATGGCCCTATTCCCTTTCTGGCCTCTTTTGTCCCTTCGTCCCTGCATTTCCCCTCCCTGGTCCCTCGCCCCCCGAGTGCCCCCCCCCCCCCGCTCTATCCCTTTCGGGGATACCCCTGTATACCCCTCCATTGCCCCTCTCTCCCCCATTCCTGTCCCCATTTGCTCTCCCACCTTTGATGGGTGATCCCCCCCCTCCCCTGCCTGGCGCCTTCCCCCCTGTTGGGGGTGCGCTGCGGCCCTGCTCTGTTGCGCGCCCCCTTCGCTAGCTTTCCTGCTAGCACGGTGGCTCCCCTCTCGGAGGTTGCTGTCCCGCTTCCCCTCTCCCCTCTCCAGTACTCCCGTTCCCTTGTGCCGGGGCCTGGCCTCCCACCTGGGGCGGGCCTTTGGGCGTTGGGTTGTTTTTCGTTCTGGGTGTTCCTGCCAGGGGGGAGGGGGCTGGCTTTGCCTCGCCCCTCCCCACCCCCCCGTCGGCATGACGTATCTCCTTGCCATGGGCCCCTCGTCCCTACTTCCCATGGCGTTTTTTCCAGCCCGTGCTCCTCGACGAATCTATTCGCCTCGGCAGGGGCTGTAAAGAAATATTCCTTGTGTTGGTATGTGACCCAGAGTTTTGCTGGGTACAGCATACCAAAACGTACTTTGTTCTTGTAGAGAGCTGCTTTCGCTCTGTTGAACTCCGCCCGTCTCTTAGCTATGTCCCCTCCAAAATCCTCGTAGATTCGGATGGCGTGCCCGTCCCAATTGCAGGCTCTATTCTCCTTGGCCCAGCGCAGGATTGTCTCCCTATCCCGGTACCGGTGCAGTCTGGCTATAACTGCTCTCGGTTTTTCCCCTTCCTTGGGCTTCGGGCGCAGTGACCGATGAGCTCTGTCCATTTCCGGTGGGGTGGGAAAAGTTTCCCGCCCCACTAAGGAGCCCAGCATCGCAGCCACGAATGTTGTGGGATTTCTACCCTCTATCCCCTCTGGCAGGCCCACTATCTTAATATTTTGCCTTCTCGAGCTGATCTCCTGGTCGTCTACCCTGCCCTTCAGGCTCCCCTGTGTTGCACTCAGTTTCACCATTCCCCTCTCCAGGGATATGACCCGGTCGCTCGCGTCAGTCGCTGCCTTCTCCAGCTCTTTAATGGTTGCCCCCTGGGCTTCCAGTATCTTCCCTTGGGCATCCACTTTCTTCTCCAATCTGGTCAGAACCTGCTGCACCCCTGACATGGCCCTGGCCACTGCTGCCTGTGCTGCGGCCTCTGCGTCTGCTTTTAACTCTGCCTTGATTGCCTGCAGCTGCTCCCTCACCACCTCGGCAAAGGCTTCCTTCCAATTCACGCCCCCCTCTAACCCCAGGGGAGAGGTTGCCCGCCCGTCCAGCTCTTCTGGATGCGGCGAAACATCCTTCCCGCCGCTTCGCGTGTTGACTCGTTCGCCCGAGCTGGCTTTCCCTTTGCCCCGTCTACTTCCGGTGCCCCCTTTCTCTTGGCTCCCTTCTGGCATTTTTTTCTCCCCCTTCCCCTTCATCTTTTCTTCTCTCCTTGTTCTTCTTTTCCCCCTTTTCCGCACCCTATTTTTATTTTATTTATTATTATATATCTATATATATATATATATATATATATTTTTTTTTTTTTAATTTATTTCCCCCCTTCTTTCCTTTACCCCTTTTCTCTTTACCAGTTTTCTTTTGGGTTTTTTTTAAAAAAAAAAGGAACAGAAATACAAGTCTCTTTTTTCTTTTGTCTTCTCTCCCCACTCAACCAGGAGAGAGAGAGAGAGAGTCCCTTTGTCTCTTTGTCCTTGCCACGTGGTGGTCACTGCAGTTGGTGGGGGGGGGGGGGGGGGAGGGGCGAGTGGGCCGGTGGTCGCTGCCGGTTGGGGGGGGGGGGTGTCCCCGCTGCTGGCGGGGGGGGGGGGGGTGTCCCCGCTGCTGGCTGGGGGGGGGTGTCCCCGCTGCTGGCTGGGGGGGGGGGGTGTCCCCGCTGCTGGCTGGGGGGGGGGTGTCCCCGCTGCTGGCTGGGGGGGGGGGTGTCCCCGCTGCTGGCTGGGGGGGTGTCCCCGCTGCTGGTTGGGGGGGGGGTCCCCGCTGCTGGTTGGGGGGGGGGGTCCCGCTGCTGGTGGGGAGGGTGGGGAGGGGGGGGGGGGAGAGAGAAGAGGGGCCGCCGCCGCCGCACCGCTCCTGGCCCGCGTGGGGGGGGGGGAAGAGAAGAGGGGCCGCCGCCGCCGCACCGCTCCTGGCCCGCGTGGGGGGGGGGGGGAAGAGAAGAGGGGCCGCCGCCGCCGCACCGCTCCTGGCCCGCGTGGGGGGGGGGGGAAGAGAAGAGGGGCCGCCGCCGCCGCACCGCTCCTGGCCCGCGTGGGGGGGGGGGGGAAGAGAAGAGGGGCCGCCGCCGCCGCACCGCTCCTGGCCCGCGTGGGGGGGGGGGGGGGGAGGGAGAGGGGTTGGACCTGCTGCTGCTGGGCCCCCCTGTCGCTGCCTCTCCTCCGCCGTCGCTGTCGCTCCTCAGCTGCCGCTCCGCTGCCGCTCCTCTGCCGGCGCTCCGCTTCTCCTCCTCCGCCGTCTGGCCTGTCGGGGGGGGGGGGGGGGGGGGGGGGGGGGTTGTTCTTGTCTGGCGCTTGCGGGAGCCCCTCTCCCTGCGACCTCCTCGCTTGCCGCCCGGAAGTCGAATCCACTGAGTGCCATCTTGACGTCTCCCCGTAACCCTGCATGTTCTTCCATTTCAGACAACAAGCTAATTCCCTTCTGAATGATTCAATTGAACCCTCCTCCACCACACTTAAGTGGAGGTGATGTGTAGTTGGTGTTGTTACTGGACTAGTAATCCAGAGACCCAGGGTAATGCTCTGGGGATCCGGGTTCAATCCCGCCACGGCAGACAGTGAATTCAATTCCCGTGAGCCGTGCAAAACGCCGTGGACGTTGGCGGAACCAGAAGATCCCGCCAATGGCCAATGGGGAAAACAGGCCATGGAGCGGCCGGGAAACCCTGCCCTTTATTCCTTCTCATTGTGCCCACTTTTTATTGTTGTGGCTCCGGCTTCCGACTGTGACTGCTGGCTAACTTTACTGCTCCCATCCCCACGCACCATTTGAATCTGAATCATGGCGGGGCCAGTTTCCTACCCTTTAGGCCCGATAGCCTGCTATCACACTTCAGTCTATTCTGTGGTGAGCAGGCTAGGAAGGTGGGGCTGATAGTGTCAGATTTCATATGGTTGGCTGCCCAACATACGATGGGCTGGGGAGCTGCCCTGATGTGACAGAAGGAGCCGCTGCAGGAGAGGGTAACAATCAGTAGAAGGTTTTGCAAGAGTTCAGAGAGAGTCTGGCCAATTTTTCTTTCCAAAGAATTAAATAGAATGGCACAGTCCCCTTGACGCCTCATTGCACAGGTCCTGTCCCTCTCTTTTGGGGCTGGTGCCTTCTCCTTGCCCAAAACAGGGGCTGCATGAGCTTTTCTCAATAACGTGGCCTCAGGGCCTCCACGTTGGTGTTTACAGGATTGAGTCGTGTTGTAATCTTTTAGTCCCTCGCCTCCATCAATTGTTGCATTGATCTCCTGCAGTTACAGAATCAGGCGCAGGGCAAGGGCTTGGAGCTGAACCTTCAATCAAAGTGATGTGAGGTGAATAGCTAGTGCCTCAGAACGCAGGGCATTTCTGTCATGCCTCTGGTACGAGTGTGACGTACTTCAGTCTCTGACCTACCCGAGTAGTTTATATAGGGCTTTGCAAGGGACAGGACTATTGACGCTCACATTAGACCCCATGTGACCTCAGGAGGAGCTTCCCTCTCCTTTGCTTGGAGGGTCCATAGAATCCCTACAGTGCAGAAGGAGGCCATTCAGTCCATCGAGTCGGCACTGATCCTCCGAAAGAGCACCCTACCTAGGCCCATTCCCCTGCCCTATCCCCGTAACCCCACCTAACCTTTGGACACCCAAGAGACAATTTAGCATGGCCAATCCACCTAACCTGCACACCTTTAGACTGTGGGAGGAAACCGGAGCACCCGGAGGAAACCCATGGAGACACGTGGAGAACGTGCGAACTTGCCAGAGACAGACACCCAAGGTCAGAATTGAACCTGTGTCTCCGGCGCTGTGAGGCAGCAGTGCTAACCACTGTGACATTACATTTGAGTGGGACCAAGCCCAACAAACAGGACATGTGTTAGGCCAGGGTCATGGTTGGGACACACAAGGTGAAATTTGAAATAAGTATTATCTCCACACCTGTATAAAAAGGGGACACACTTGTGTGGTCTTTTGGGAAGGGCATTGACAACCCTTTGGACCCAGCACCCATTGCAACATTTAACAGGCTGATAAGTGCCTAAGATTAACCTTGCCTGGTTTATTTAAAATAAATGATTTAGCGGCGCTGAGTGAGAGCATACTGGAAACCAGACCAGAACGGCAGCCCATGTTGTTTCGACCCCTCGTTTATGTTCTGTAAATGGCCACTGATCAACAGCAACCAAAGAGGTCATTTTTGTTTTTGCCAAAAAATTAATTGTTGCTATGGAGTCAGGAGCAGCAGTGGCTCTTGCCTGACTCTGCGTTTTCCCATTAACGCCCCTCGGTTATTGCTCTATCCCAGGGGTGGGCAAACTACGGCCCGCGGGCCGCATGCGGCCCGCCAAAGGTATTTCTGCGGCCCACCAAGTCATTAAAAAAAAAAAAAAAAAAAAAAAATTTTCTAAAAAAAAATTTTTTTTTTTTTTTTAAATTTTTTTTTTAAAGGTTAATGGGTGGGGGGGCTGTTGGATTACTTACTGGCATAGGGTGGATACGTTGACTTGAGTAGGGTGATCATTGCTTGGCACAACGTCGAGGGCCAAAGGGCCTGTTCTGTGCTGTACTGTTCTATGTTCTATATGAGGCGCCCAGAATCATAACCGGGTGAAGTAATTATTTTACTTAATATACTATGCGGCCCTTTGTGAATTGTGAATTTCTGAATGCGGCCCTTGCACGGAAAAGTTTGCCCACCCCTGCTCTATCCCATCATCTTCTGGGGGGGGGGGGGGGGGATTGTCTGTTCAAAGGGTGAGAGGGACAGGCACCCAGTTAATATCAATGAGACTCCAGGTCCACATTGGCTTCTCAGCCTGAGTACATGTTGTCGCCTTCACGTTCCATACCAGGCGCTGGGGAATTTATGGCCCTGATCCCTTTTCATGTCGATGTGAATTCGAGTTCAGGAATGTTCCCACGTGATGCTCCAGAGACTTGTGATCATTCCAACGAAAACTGCGCGCATAACCTCCTAGTTAGTACTCTGACTCTTTAAGAACTAACGGTGAATGTTGCCAAGAGTGGCAACAGGAATTCTTTGCAAATGATTAATCAGAAGAATGTCAGTCTACTCTGCAGCTTTTCCATTAGTGTGCATGTCAATATCACCTGCATTTCACAAAATCCTGAAATATTTATTCTTTGAAATCGATATCGGGAGGAACCTGGATACTGCTTTTCAAAAAGTTTTTTGTTTAAACGTTAAAACAATGCAATGAAAACCAACACATATTGAACACTACGTAATCACCGTCACCCATTTTGAGTGCATCAGCCAATGTGAGGTAATATAATCTTTATTGGTGTCACAAGTCGGCTTACATTAACACTGCAATGAAGTTACTGTGAAAATTCCCGAGTTGCCACACTCCGGCGCCTGTTCGGGTGCACTGAGGGAGAATTCAGAATGTCTAATTCACCTGACAAGCACGTCTTTCGGGACGCGTGGGAGGAAACAGGAGCGCCCGGAGGAAACCCACGCAGACACGGGGAGAATGTGCAGCTTCCGCACAGACAGTGATCCAAGCCGGGAGTCGAACCTAGGACCCTGGCGCTGTGAAGCGACAGTGCTAACCAGTGCATCAGGGTCCCAGGTTCGATTCCCAGCTTGGGTCACTGTGTGGAGTCTGCACGTTCTCCCCGTGTCTGCGTGGGTTTCCTCCGGGTGCTCCCGTTTCCTCCCACAATCCAAAGATGTGCAGGTTAGGTAGAGTGACCATGCTAAATTGCCCTTGGTGTCCAAAAAAGATTGGGTGGGGTTACTAGGTTATGGGGATAGGTGGAGAGTATACTATAACTTCTATGATTCTACTTTAATTACATTTTTATCTACAGTACAAAGCATATGGGGTGACACGTTAGCACAGTGTTTAGCACTGCTGCCTCACAGTCTCAGGGACCCGGGTTCAATTCCGGCCTCCGGAGACTATCTGCGTGGAGTTTGCACTTTCGCTCCGTGTCTGCGTGGGTTTCCTCCGGGTGCTCAGGTTTCCTCCCACAGTCCAAAGAAGAGCAGTTTAGTGGATTGACCATGCTAAATTGCCCTTAGTGTTCAAAAGGATTAGGTGGGGTTACAGTGAAAGGGTGGAGGTGTGGGCTTCAGTAGGGTGCTCTTTCCAAGGGCCGGTGCAGACTCAATGGGCCGAATGGCCTCCTTCTGCACTGTAAATTCTACGATGCGATTATGATTCTATGATATTGCTTAAAAGAAAAAGCGAAAACATTTCAGATGGCCACTAGCACATCAGAAAATCAAAGGATGAATCACAAGAAGAGGTTACACAAACCAGGATTGTATTTGCTGGAATTGAGACGATAAGGGGTGATTTGAGCCAAAACGTCAAGGTATTAAGGGTAGCAGCTAGGGTAGACGGAGAGAAGCTATTTCTGGTGGTTCGGGAGTCCAGGCTGGGGGTGATTGTCAAAACATTCCAGCCAGACCTTTCAGGCATGAAGTTCGGAAACATTTCCACAAACAAAAGGTGCCGAAAGGTTGGAACACACTTTCCTCAACTTGATGTTGATGCCAGATCAATTATTGAATTTCCAATTGGGATGAATTGGCTTTTGTTGAGCAAAGATATTAAGGGATGTGAAGCAAAGGCGGGTAGTGGAGTTGGATCACAGATCAACCAACCACAGCCTCATTGAATGGTGGCAGAATAGGCTTGAGGGGCTGGATGGCCTACTTGCGTTCCTTTGTGCTGTTCAGAATGATAGGTTTACGCCAAGGAAAGAAAAATTTAAAAATAGTTGATTGTGTCCAGTGAACAGCCACATCGAGGGTCATTTTAAACTAACCATCCCGATCAAATCCATCCAATCTGCCGGATTTTACCTCCCATTGGTTCCAAAGCGGCAGGCGTGACTCCACGTGCCTGGATCGGTATGGTCATGCGCCAGCATTCTGGGAGCCGCTTTATCATATCAGATCAGCCATGGTCTCATTGAATGGCGGAGCAAACTCGATGGGCTGAGTGGTCTGCAAAACCTGCCCCAACGTCTTGTGGACTAATTAAAAATGCACCCGCAATGTGGGGCCGATGCTGTACCAACGGGTGGAACGCTGAGCACTGCTTCCACGTATTCCGGTGATAGTAGCGGGGGTTCTATTATCACCGCCTCAATGAGGTGTGAGCTGCTTATTTGTGACCACCCTGAACAAACTGGCAACTGGGGGGATTCAGTAGTAACTGCAGCACCCAGATGTTGGGATCGGAACAGCCCCATTTGCGCTGTACAGATGTTCAGTATTAATTAACGGAATAATAGTTGACTACCGAATGAGTGGTGTTTATTACTTGGTTTAAAAAAAATAGCTTCACGATAACGCAATGGAAGATTAATGCAAATTGGAGTTTCTACATGTAATGCATTCTTTATAGATGAAAAGCTGGGTTGTCAAAGGGATTCTCTGCTCTTTGGCTGTGTCTCCTGAATTTAGATCTGATGAGGTGGTAAAGTGCGGTAAGTGGAATAACTATCGAAGGTAGTGTGGCCAGGAACACGCAGATAAATACCACCCAACTTGTATACTCCTTCTTTTCTTTCTTGGGGAACTCTACCTGTTGGTTTAAAGTAAATCATTAGAAATATTTCATCCTGAAGCTCTTTCATTTCGGGTCAAAAGATATTTCATTATGCTATTTCCAGAAACACCAGCAGGCCAGATGGTCTATTATGCTACCTCATTTTCTTAACCGTGGCAATTTGTTTTAAGCCCAATGTCCTGCCCTTCCTCCATATGCCTCACTTTGCAAGTACCTATCTCCATTTTAAACCTCAGTTGTTTGCATCCATGGCTAACATTGTGAGTTCCCACTATTATAGAATCACAGGAAGGCTACAGAACAGAAGGAGGCCACTCGACCCTCTCTGCCAGAACAGCTCGCCTCACCTCGCTCCCCAACCTTTCTCCATAACCTTTCCATTTTTGTTTTTATTCTTTGTGTGAAGAATTTTTTTCTTTTTCAGGATTCGTTTTATCCCCGGCCCAGTTCAAATTCTAGCATTCTGTTCCCTAGCTTCTGCATTCCCCTCAAGAACAGAAGAATTATTCACTTTCTACGCCACCGGTCACCTCCATTATATTAAATACCACCATCAACCTCCCCAGATCAAGGGAATGTAACCAGGATTCATCATAGCCGTATGTTTGATTCCCTGATATTAGCCTGGGGAACCAAAGCTGGACTTCTTCCAAAGCCAGGAATCTTCCCAAGGCGATCACAAAAATTATGTCTTTTAAAAGAAATTTAGAGTACCCAATTAATTTTTTCCAATTAAGGGGCAATTTAGCAGTGGCCAATCCACCTACCCTGCGCATCTTTGGGTTGTGGGGGAGAAACCCACGCAAACACGGGGAGAATGTGCAAGCTCCACACGGACAGTGACCCGGGGCCGGGATCGAATCTGGGACCTCGTGGGGCACCCGTGCTAGCCACTGCGCCAACTGCTGCCCACAAGAATTATGTTCTGAATGAAATCTGGTCAGCACTCCCCAGGTGTCATCTACACATTGTTGTGTTCATGCCTCCGAGCGATCTTAATCAGATTAGCACTCCAATTAATTAGGGTCAATTAAAGATCCATTTCAGGCCAAACTGCAGTTGCTGCCAGGATGCTCTTGATGTCAGACGCGCCCCCCCCCCCCCCCCCCCCCCCCCCCTCCCCCCCACACACAGTCACCAGAAACAAGAAGATAGCTTGCTGGGTGAAAGCCATCAAGACACATGAATGCAAATTACAGACCCTGGGTTTCCCCTCTCTGATGGCACGAGTAGCTGGCACCCTTCTGGAAATTAGTCGTAGAGAGGCTTCGGCGGGCGCCTCAGTTTTAAGCGCTCCCCTTTCTGTCTCAGCAGCGCCAACCTCGCCCACATCGCATAGCCAGTGCTGCGGGCATTCTCCTCAGGACCCGGCCTGCTGTCCGTAACTGGGCAGTGAACCCAAAGGCAGCCTCTTAATTGACCACCTTCCAGAAGGCTCCCCCTGCTGATGCAAGTCTGACCCAAGTAAGGTTGGGGGTCCATCCCGTTGCTGAAGCAGTATTTACTTGTTTTTCTACGCCCTAAAACCCAGTGTACCCATTAATCTCGTTGAATCGGCAAGCTGTTCTTTTCTGACAAACAATTGGGCCCTTAATCCTGTTGAACATCTTTCCTCCACCCTCCACCCCTCCCGATGTTCCGCCATTGGTGGCAGGATCTTTAATCACCTCACGGTTTTTCGCTTCAGCTCCAAACCTTAAGCCCTCCCACCTCGCCGCTTCGATCATTGATTTTAAAAAAAAACTTTTAAATTATGTTTTGGCCACCTAAATTAAGAAGGAGGAGGATGGTGGGATATCGATTGTGGCCAGAGAGGGTGCCATTCATGACATTTTCTTGGGCAGGCTCTGTGCTGGGTGGAGGGTGGGAAGGAGACGGAATGGATTCAAATGGGCAGACTTGGACATTCGAGCCAGGAGGCAATCACACATTTGAGGATCTTAGGGAGGTGAAAGGTGAACTGGTAGTTGAAGAGGAAAGACTTTTGTTTTGACAAGAGGAGGGTTGGCTCGCACAGGGGATAGATAAAGTAGCCATATGGCTGGGAGAGTGGTGGGAAGGGGTTTGAAGAAGCAGGAACTTTTTCTGATGGACGCAATGAGAGTCTAGGGGGTGGGTGAGAACCTGCAGAGCGATAAAGGATTGGGACTAAAGTGATCGAAAGAGGAAAGGTCTCAGCCGTAGAGGAAAATAATCTATCCTAGAGTGGTAGGATTGTCGTATGAGGAGAGATTGGGTCGACGGGGCCTATATTCGCTGGAATTAAGAAGAACAAGAGGGGATCTAATTGAAAAGTATGAAATTCTGACAGGACAGGACAGACGGGATGCAGGGATGATGTTTCCTCTGGCTGGGGGTGGGGGGGAGGGGGGGTCTAGTACAAAGGGGGTCACAGTGTCAGGATAGGGGGCAGGCCATTTAGGACTGAGCTGAGGAGAAATGCCTTCATTCAGGGTGGTGAATCTGTGGAGATCTCTACCACAGAAGGCTGTGGAGGCCAAGTCACTGAATGTATTTAAGAAGGAAACAGCTAGGTTTCTCCTCTAAAGGTGTCAAGGGGGTATGGGGAGAGCGCTGAGGTATGGCGTTGAGATAGACAATCAGCCATGTTCAGATTGAATGGTGGAGAAGGCGCAATGGGCTGAATGGCCTACTCCTGCTATTTTCTATATTTCCCGGGCAGGGCTAGCAATACCCCAGCCTGGATTACGTGAACATACATTAGACGATGGAAGCTAGTGTTACCCCAACACTAACTGCAGAGGCTTTTTGTGCAGGTTGCAACCAGTTGCCATTCTGCGATCACTGGTTTGCATACTGGAAATAATGGTAACCTCCATATGAACGAGTTCAAAGGTGTAGAGAAGAAGTGCGGCATTTGTTACAATATGATCGGTACTCACGTAGTTGGGATTCCAGGCCTCAAACGACAAGTGGTGATGAACTTGGACAGTAACAAAGGCCAGAAAGACTGAGAACAACAATAACGGGCTGATAAATCTCCAGGTCACGTGCCAGTAAAGGTTGGGCCGGTGACCGGTCATAAATTCCAAATCATCAGAGAATCTGAGGAGCAGAAAATGTAATTTTCCAAACGTGTTTAGTACAAGTTCAAATGAAAACTCGATTATCAATAAATTAATAAACATCAAATTCCAATTAAATAGGCCTATTCAGTTTTTTCACTTGGGCCGGAATTCTACTCGGCATTGGGATTCTCTTTCCCCGCTGGCAGCACACCCCCGCCCGCGGGTTTCCCGGCGGAGCGGGGTGGCTTCAATGGAAAATCCGGCAGGAATACAGAATCCCGCCAGCAGTGAACAGCATAGCGCCGAAAAACACACGACTAGAGGACTTGCGCATCCGGCCCCTGGTGACAATGAACAGAGGCTTGTTCACAGCTACACTTCCCCCGACATAGTTAGAAATGGTCTAAATTTTCCAATATTTCTTGATTTACTCTCAAAAGGGAAAGGGGAAAAAAAACTTGGAGACCCTTAAGTTAAAGGACCAACTGTTTAATCTGCAATAAGATAAATAATATAATAATAATAATCTTTATTATTGTCACAAGTAGGCTTACATAAACACTGTAATGAAGTTACTATGAAAAGCTCCTAGTCGCCACATTCCGGGCACCTGTTCAGGTACACAGAGCGAGAATTCAGAATGTCCAATTCACCCAACAAGCACGTCTTTCAGGATTTGTGGGAGGAATTCGGAGTACCCGGAGGAAACCCACGCAGACACGGGGAAGAACGTGCAGACTCCGCACAGACAGTGACCCAAGCCGGGAATCGAACCCCCTTGCGTTGTGAAGCAACAGTGCTAACCACTGTGCTACCGTGCCGCCCACGGTGCCCGAGGATCGTGGTTAGATCCGATTCTGTCGCCACTTATTTTTGTGGCATAGGTCCTCGTTTCCTGAGGGAGGTGCGGGACAAAATTGTGGAACTGCTGGTTGCCATCTTCCACTTCTTCTTGGAAGGGTTCAGAAAAGTTCATAAAGAGAAAGATAAAGCTGGTAATTATAGGCCAGTCAGCTTCATGTCAGTGGCCAGGAAGCTTTAAGAGATAATAAGTCCCGGAGAGAATTAACAGCCAAACGAACAAACATGGACTAATAAAGGACAGCCTGCATGGATTAGTTGTGGATGACTAACTTGATTGTGTTTTTTTGATGAGGTAACAGGGTGGATGAGTTGACGTGGGCGGTGCAGTTGATGATGTGTAAGTGGATCTTGGAAAAGCGTTCAATGATCAATATTTGGGCTTGTCAGCAAAATTGACGTCAATGCAATAAAAGAGACAATAGCAGCATCAATACAAAATTGGCTCAGGATTAGGCAACAGAGGGTTGCGGTGAACGCCTGTTTTGATGACTGACGATTATGCTTAAACTTTTATAAAACCCCTCATTCAGCCCCGGCTGGGGCGTTGTGCACAAACCTGGGACCTTACTTCAGGTATGACCCGAAGGCTTTGGAGAAGGTATTCCCTGGAATGGTTCCAGTGATGAGGGATGGCAGTTATATGGGTCGTGTTTTCCTCAGAGCAGCGAAGGCCCCGAGGAGACTTCATGATGGTAAGCACATCTATCAAGAGTTTAGGTGGACTAAATAAAGGGAAACTGTTTCTCATGACTGAAAGGATAAATAACCAGAGGGGACAGACTTATGATCAAAGAATAGCAGACAGCATGAAGGAAAACTGTCTCAAGCACGAGTGATTAGAGTTTGTCATGCACCGCCTGAGAGCACGGTGACTACAAATTCAATAGTAACATTCAAAATGTAACTGGTAAACATTAGAAGGAGAAAACGCAGCAGGGATACAGGGAAAGAGCAAGGAGTGGGACTAACTGGATTGTTCTTTGAAAAAGGCGACCCAAACGTTTGATGGGCTGATCGGCCTTCCTCGGTGCTGTACTCTTCCATGGTTCCGAGATTTAGATACAGCAACAATAATAGGAAATGGCAGACCTTGGCTTGCTGCAGACATTCATCAGCCCCTGTTATTGCTGCTGTAAGTCTTTCACTACCTGAGGCGAGATCCACCGGTGGCGTTGCGCCTGGAAAGCAGCGCGGCACGACCGGTAGAGGCCGGGAGAGCACTCACCGGGATCAACCCGGCTAACCACACCAGGCAAGGCCTAACACCATCTCATCAGACGTGGGCGGGATCATTTTCTGGCAAATCTGCATATTGGAGTGAGACAGCTAGTCCCACTCTAACCAGTGGGGGTGAGGAGGGGGGGGGGGGGGGGGGGGGGGGGGGGAGGGGGGGGGCACCAGTTAAAAAATGGCATCCTGATCTTTTCCTGCACTGAGGAGGACTGGCAAGCGGAACTCATGAGTGCAAGAAACAGGACTAAGTGAGGCCTCCGCAGCCCGTTCCCCACCCGTGAAGGCCCCTGACCTACCTTAATAGCCATTCAATAACGTGGTGTTTCTCGGCCCTCCGAATGTTGGGAAACACCCGGCCAACCGCGCTTTGGGACTCTGTTCCTCTTCGGGTAGATCACGCCCTAAGGCAGAGTTTAGGTAAGGATCTAGGGACGCGATTTAATCGGAACGTTTCTCAGTGCCATTTCAGTCAGGCTTTGCTGAGAGTTTCTCCTCAGCTTTGTTCTCGAGTTCCCCACCGCTACCTATCTATTATGGGTGGCACAGCGATTAGCACTGTTGCTTCATAGCGCCGGGGATGCAGGTTCGATTCCTGGCTTGGGTTACTGTCTGTGTGGAGTCTGCACGTTCTCCCCGTGTCTGCGTGGGTTTCCTTCGGGTGCTCCGGTTTCCTCCCACAAGTCCCGAAAGACGTGCTTGTTGGGTGAATTGGACATTCTGAATTCTCCCTCTGTGTACCTGAACAGGCGCTGGAATGTGGCGACTAGGGGATTTTCATAGTAACTTCATTGCAGTGTTAATGTAAGCCTACTTGTGACATGAATAAAGATTATTATTATTAATCACACTTCGTCACTTTTTCAGGCCCTGGGGAGTTTCTCTGCGGGCTACCCACACTTCGAATTTTTTCATCACTGTGAGCTGAACCCGCTGGCTAGACCGGCTTCTCAGAGATCAGGCCACCATTTTGAAAGGGTTCCCCAATCTCTAATTAGCTTGAGGGTTCCCCACACCACCACCCAGGGGCAATGTCACCCCTCACACACATGGGCATTGTTCCCCCCCCCCCCCCCCCCCCAGATGAGGACACCGTGCTATGGGGTCCCTGAGGGGGCCCTCTTTTCATGCCTTCCTGAGCCTCCCTATGGGCCCCTCCCCTTTACAGGACCCCCACACTTCAACCCCCCTCAACCTTCCAGAGACGCCTTCATACCCATCCTTCATACCCCCATTGTCCCTTCTTTCATGGGTGTGATGAACGGTATTAATAACTGCCGTAAACGGTACCTGACCTTTAATACCTCGCCCCTTTAAGAGGCTTGGAACCCTGGGGGACTCCACCTCTGGCTACGCCCCCAGGAAACGGTATATAGGATAAGGCTCCATGTGGTGAGCACACTTCTCTCGGATGCTGTTCAGTTCTCTGTAGATTAAAGCCTTTTGATTACCGACCTCGCTCTCGCGTCGTAATTGAGGGTACCTCAATGGGCATGGCCCTCCTCAGGCTGTGACCTGTGGGAGTGACCCTGGCACCTGATCACCCTGGCACGGCCACCCTGGCAGCCTGGCAGTGCTCCTGCCAACCTGGCAGCACCGCCTGTGCACTTTGGCAGTGCCAGGGGAGAGCCAGGCTGCCACTCTTCCCTTTCCCTGGCCACCCAGGGGGCTCCAAAGGCCGTTGCACCTTGTCCATGTTCGTGTGGACCAGAACTAATCGGCGCCCGGCTGGGGTCTCCTTGGCGATGCCAATAGATGCCGGGGGCCAGTTAGATCCGGCGTCTGCGCAGCCATCTGGGATCCCATCCGAGATCTCACCCGGCATTTACTGGCTGCGTCTCGTTCTGATTCCAGCGTAACTGGGCCGGTGAATCACGCCCTACAACATGAGATGTTAACTTTTCCTCCTTTCGCAGGTGAGCATTTTCAATCTTTACTTTAGATTTCTAGTATTCACGGCTTTGAGAGGGTGAGATCAGATATCGCCACTTCTGTCAGGCAAAAGTGCTGAGATACATGGGATACGGTACACAGTGGGACATTCCTAATTATCTGCTCATGGATAGATCAAAGGCAATCTGGAGTGAATAAAGTTTCAGCAGCTAATGGTGCAAGAATATTATTGTGATATTTATTCAAGCAAAAGAGGAATAGAATGAGTAGACATTTCTAATCAAAAGATGAAGGTTGTGGTTCAGAAGCACCATGTATTGGAAATGTCCTTTGACAGCTGCTTTGACAAACCCACAACCCCTATCCCCGAAAAGGACAAGGGCAGCAGACCAGCTACAAACTCCCCTCTCCACCACACACCATCCTGACTGGGACGTATTGTTCCTTCACTGTTGTTGGGCCGAAACCCAGGAGCTCCCTCACTAACAGCACTGTGGATGCACCTACACCACATACTGCGGCAGTTCAGGAAGGCAGCTCACCACCAACGTCTCACGGGCAATTAGGGATGGGCAACAAACGGTGGCCGAGGCAGCGAGGCCCACATTCCGCAAAATAATTTTCGCAAAGTTATTCCCGAGTTTGCTACTTACTTATTAATCCCATATACGTAAATAACCCCAATGAACTCGAAGAAAGCAATGACCAGAAGGGGAAAAGCAGTTCCATAATTGTCAAAAATGGTCAGCCAGTAATTCCCAGATGTAGTTGTGAAGATGAGGGCTATCGAGAAGGACACTAAACATATCATGGCTGAAGAAAAGATAGAAACAAGCTGATTAGAACATACGTTGGCAAAACATTTTTCTTATGACTGCGTTTAGAGTAACAGATCAATCTAAACCGCAAGGAACAGTACAAGCTGCGTTTCTGGGAGGGTTTCTCAAAGGCGGTGACCTCAGTGGAAGAGCCAAGGAAACCCGAGCAAAATGACATAAATGGTTTTCCACGGTTGATCAGGAAAAGTAAATTCCGTGGAAATTCACCTCGAAAGAATCGTGGTGGCTGAATTTTAACTTTTCCAGAACTGTAGATTAGGTTTAGCCTCCCTGAAGCTGGGTAAGGGTAACATTGGGGGTGACTGGCATTGTGAAAATAGTGCTCTGATGGCCATTCAGCCCATCGAGTCTGCACCGGCCCTTGGAAAGAGCACCCTACTTAAGCCCACGCCTCCACCCTATCCCCGTAACCCAGTAACCCCACCTAACCTTTTGGACACGAAGGGGCAATTTATCATGGCGCATGATTGAGCTCAAGACCTCTGGAATAGTAAATGGTGCGGACAGTGGTAGTAAGAGCATTTCAGCTCTGTTGTGAGTCAGAAGACTGTAAAGGTTCATTTGGGTCACATGAAGATACCGAGGGATAGATTCATACTGATGATCGGGTTGTGGTAGAGCTGCCAAGTGCTCTGTGAATTCTCTGTCTGTATCTTCAAAAGAGTCAGGGATTGCTCCCATAGACTGAAAGCATGAACACGTTATTCTTTCTTCAGTAAAGAGGTTAAATCAAAGTCAGGGAACAAAACAGCCCTACCAGTCTCCTCTCCATCACTGGGAAAATGTTGGAAGGGACCCTAAGAGATGTGCTTTATGATCACTGGGAAAGGGCCTTTAGAAATAGACAAAATGGATCCCTGAGTTTGATGAGCAATTTAGTGACACTGTAGTTAAAGTTAACAGGGTGTTGGGATATATTCATAAAGTCTTTCAATCAATCAAAGAAAACCGTTCTGTCATTCCACCGGTCACTGGTTAGACTGCACCTGGAGTACTGTGCTCAGTTTAGGTCTCTGTGTGTGCTTCGAGGTATAGAAGGTTTGGAGAAAGTTCAGGGGAGATATTTGAGAATGATTCCGAGCTTAAAGGACCTTACATAGAGGTGGCCTGATAGGGATCTATATAATATTGAAAGGGCAGGAGTTTGCACTTATTTATAGATTATCCCAGTTTAACAGATTGGGGAGGACTAAAGACAGAATGGACTGGACCATAAGTGTCTCTTCTTATCCCAGAGAATAGTGAGCCTCGGGAATGTCTAATAAAAAGTGTCTTAAAGAAGGACGGGATAGTATTTGACTGGGGCAACGATTGCATCATGAAGAAGATATGTGGCTTCATGGGTAACACTGTCCATGTGATCTCCAGTCTGGTTAGATGAGAGAGTCCAAGATGGAATTTTCCAGGTGCTTTTTCTCTCATTGGCCCATTCCCCCCTCTCCCGGGAGATTGAGAAATGCTGAAAGGTATCTGGTCATGATGCTTGAGCCATCATGAGTATGGGTCAGGTTTAACATATGCCCTTGAATGAACTCCTCCAGTGTGTCAGTCGGCAGACTGAGATGTATTTTAGTGAAACAATGCATGCTGTGATTCGTGATGAACTGTTCCACTGATGGGTAAGAGGAATCACACTGGGAAAATCCCTCTTAATCGGCTCATCAATTTTATGAAGCAGTTGGGCGGTTAATTTTTTTTTGTTAAATTTAGAGTACCCAATTCATTTTTTCCAATTAAGGGACAATTTAGCGTGTTCAATCCACCCACCTTGCACATCTTTGGGTTGTGGGGGCGAAACCCACGCAAACACGGGGAGAATGTGCAAACTCCACACGGACAGTGACCCAGAGCCAGGATCGAACCTGGGACCTCGGCGCCGTGAGACAGCTGTGCTAACCCACTGCGCCACTGTGCTGCCCTTGTTGGGTAGTTAATTGCTAACGCACTCAACCTGCCCCTGCGAAGAGTGGGAAGACACAAGAACACCTCAAGATACCCGTCCGTCAGCAATTTAAACCACCCCCCCCCAAAACGATCTCAGTTTATTTTTATTTACCTATAGCCGAAGCGCCCTTTTTTGTTTTAGACATTTCCCGCCAAATCACTTTCCTCATCAATGCTTCCGTGAGGAATTCTTCTCCCTACCAATGCAGTGGAAACATTCTTAACTCTGCCATTATCAGGAAAGGATTTGCAGTTTGATTGCACGGAGCCATTTTGAAAGTGACATGTTTTTTGGACAGGGGCTTTGCAAGATCATTGGATGGAAGTGGCGGAGGTACTGCTGAAAACTGCAAATATCTTGCAGAATTGGATTACTGAAATTACTTTAGCCAATGCAGAGCCAAAGTTGTAAAACAGCAACGTTCGATGAACTGCACAATGAGAATGACCATGTACCTGTAATAATTTCTTTCGGAACACATTTTGGAAACATGTTCAGGTCTAACAGTGGAGTAAGAATTCCTTCTATGTTGCCAAACATGGATGAGAGGCCCAGATTGAAGAGCATGATGAAGAAGAGGATGGCCCATAGCTGAGAAACAGGAAGTCGGATAATTGATTCTGTGAAAGCTATAAAGGCAAGGCCAGTGCCGGATGTGCTCTGAACAGGAGAAAAAAAAGGAAAAGAACGTTCTCAAACATTTTGTATTTTACACGAGCAAATCAAGAGAATATTTTTTTGTAATTCTTTCATGCGACAGAGGCTTCAGTGCAAGGCCAGCATTTGTTGTCCATCCCTAATTGCCTTCAAAATGATTGACTTGCATTTTCAGAGGCCATTTCAGAGGCCAGTTAAGAGCCAACCACATTGCTGTGGGTTGAATCACCTGTAGGCCAGACCAGGTAAGGATGGCAGATTTCCTTCCCTGAAGGACATTAGTGAACCAGTTGGGTTTTTTTCAACAATCGATGACAGATTCATGGTTATCATTGCTGGGACTAGCTTTTCGATTCCAGATTTTATTAACTGAATGCAAGTTCCACCAGCTGCCTTTCAAACCCATGCACCCAGAGCTATAGCCTGCACTCCTCGTAACTCTGCAGCGTATCCATCAATATCATTCTGATTGCATGGAGCGCAATATTGCATGATGTTCTTACAGAGGTCTTACTAAGGTTACATAATGGGGAGAAGGAGGCTTAGTCTGTCGGAGTTTTGAATCTACAGTGCTGTTAAGAATTGGGGAAAATTATGATTTAAAATGAAATTGGGATAAAAGAAAATCAAGCAGGGAGATATCTGAAGAGATGTGGAGATGTGAATTAGCACATCAGTGAGAAAAGCAAATGTTTACCCAGGTGACTACATGAAAACAATGGGGGTATAGGAAGGGTAACTTCAAAGTGGAGAGATAAGGAAATTGACATGTATATGCAAAAAGCCGACTCCACAGGGTGGATAACATCAAGGGGAAGTGTGGTATAGCCTTGGCACAATCACTGGGGAATAGGGAGTCAGAGACAAAGACAGATACAATTACCATCAGCCACAGCCAGCTGCAGAAACAGTCTCTGGTCGAGATCAAAACTTGAACTGAGCAGATTTTACCTTTGTTGAAACTGAAGACAGTTTCCCCAAGCATGGCCACAAAACGTGTGTGTGGTAATTATTTTCCGGATTTAGCTCATAGAGTTGTATAATATTGGCTGTTGTTTGAGAACAAAGTGATGTCTCAGAGTTCAAGAAATGTAACTAGTTTGAACCAGGAGGTAATCTCCTGTAATATTGTGCGTCTAACCATTAGTGTACTTACAGCCTCAATAGTACATCCCTGCTCTTGTATTCTAGCCCTCTCGACATGAATGCTAACATTGCATTTGCCTTCCTAACTGCCAACTGAACCTGCATGTTAACCTTAAGAGAATCCTGAACTAGGACTCCTAAGTCCCTTTGTGCTTCTCATTCCCAAAGCCTTTTCCCATTTAGAAAATAGTCTATGCCTCTATTCATCCTCCCAAAGTGCATAAACTCACACTTTTCCACATTGTATTCCAGCTGCCATTTCATTGCCCACTCTCCTAGCCTAACCATGTCCTTCTGCAGCCCCCCGATTCCTCAACACAACCTGTCTCTCTACATATCTTTGTATCATCTGCAAACGTAGCAACAATATCCTCTGTTCCTTCTTCCAGATCATTAACATATATCATGAATAGTTGTGGTCCCAACACCGTCCCCTGCGGAACACCACTAGTCACCAGCTGCCACCTTGAAAAAGACCTCTTTATCCCTATTCTCTGCCAGTCAGCCAATCCTCTATCCATGCTAGTACCTGGCCCCTAATACCATGAGCTCTTATCTTATGTAGCAGCTTCCTGTACAGCACCTTGTCAAAGGCCTTTTGGAAATCCAAATAGATCACATCCACTGGTTCTCCTTTGTCTAACTTACACATGACCTCATCAAAGAATTGGAACAGATTTGTCAGACATGACCTCCCCTTGATGAACCCATGCTGATTCAGTCTTATTTTCCCATGCACTTCTAAGTACTCCGCAATCTCATCCTTAATAATAGACTCTAAAATCTTACCAGCAACTGAAGTCAGGCTAACAGACCTATAATTTCCTGTCTTCTACCTCCCTCCCTTCTTAAACATTAGCCATTTTCCAATCCTCTGGGACTCTTCCTGCCTCAATGACTACCGCCCGGTGGCCCTGACGTCAGTTGTAATGAAGTGCTTTGAGAGGCTGATCATGAGGCGCATCACCTCCATACTCCCGGAACGCCTTGACCCACTTCAATTCGCATACCGTCGCAACCGGTCCACATCAGACGCCATTTCCCTGGCCCTACACTCATCCCTAGAGCATCTCGAAAACAAGGACTCCTACATCAGACTCTTATTTATTGACTACAGCTCCGCCTTCAACACCATAATCCCAGCCAAGCTCATATCAAAGCTCCAAAACCTAGGACTTGGCTCTCCACTCTGCAACTGGATCCTTGACTTTCTGACCAACAGACCACAGTCAGTAAGAATGAACACCAACACCTCCTCCACAATAGTCCTCAACACCGGTGCCCCGCAAGGCTGCGTACTTAGCCCCCTACTCTACTCCCTGTACACACACGACTGCATGGCAAAACTTGGTTCCAACTCCATCTACAAGTTTGCTGACGATACGACCATAGTGGGCCGGATCTCGAACAACGACGAGTCTGAATACAGGAGGGAGATAGAGAACTTAGTGGAGTGGTGCAACGACAACAATCTCTCCCTTAATGCCAGCAAAACTAAAGAGCTGGTCATCGACTTCAGGAAGCATAGTACTGTACACACCCCTGTCAGCATCAACGGAGCCGAGGTAGAGATGGTGAGCAGTTTCAAATTCCTAGGGGTGCACATCACCAAAAATCTATCCTGGTCCACTCATGTCGACGCTATCACCAAGAAAGCACAACAGCGCCTTTACTTCCTCAGGAAACTAAGGAAATTTGGCATGTCCACATTAACCCTTACCAACTTTTACAGATGCACTATAGAGAGCATCCTCTCGGGCTGCATCACAGCCTGGTATGGCAACTGCTCGGCCCAGGACCGCAAGGAACTTCAGAGAGTCGTGAATACCGCCCAGTCCATCACACGAACCTGCCTCCCATCCATTGATTCCATCTACACCTCCCGCTGCCAGGGGGAAAGCAGGCAGCATAATCAAGGATCCCTCCCACCCGGCTTACTCACTTTTCCAACTTCTTCCATCGGGCAGGAGATTCAGAAGTCTGAGAACACGGACGAACAGACTCAAAAACAGCTTCTTCCCCACTGTCACCCGACTCCTAAATGACCCTTTTATGGACTGTCCTCATTAACACTACACCCTGTCTGCTTCATCCGATGCCAATGCTTATGTAGTTACATTGTATATCTTGTGTTGCCCTATTATGTATTCTCATGTATTTTCTTGAATTCTGTTCAATTCCCTTTTCTTCCCATGTACTGAATGATCTATTGAGCTGCTTACAGAAAAATACTTTTCACTGTACCTCGGTACACGTGACAATAAACAAATCCAATCCAATCCAATCCAGTGATTCCTGAAAGATCACCACCAATGCCCCCACAATCTCCTCAGCTCTCTCCTTCAGAACCCAATGGTGTATTCCATCTGCTCTGGGTGATTTATCTACCTTCAGACATTTTGGTTTCCCCGGCACATTTAGTGATGACCACTACTCTCACCTCTGCCCCCTGACTCTCTTGAAGTTCTGGTATTCCACTGGTGTCTTCCACTGTGAAGACTGATGCAAACTAATTGCCAGATTACCTAGACGGGAAACCCACTGTCCAGGGTTGGACTGGTAAAAGTGATTAAATATGAGGCTCCCAGCCTTATTTATAATATTTAAATGTCCAACTTGCCTGCTAGAAGAGGGAGGGATGTCTGTCTCCATATCAGCCTTGTTGAAACTGGAATCGGGTGATTAAAGACAGGTTGGGGTCAAGTTTGAGCTTTCCTTAATTGTTAATCCCAACACCAACACACCCAATTTGGAGGTTAAAATGAATCCCCGTGGTTATGTTACTCGGGAGGTCTTGTGGTGCAGTGGGTAGCATTGTTGCCTCTGAGGGAGAAGCTCCCGGTTCGAGTACCACCCCAGGACTAGCTGGCCAAGGAAGGTGAATTCATAACACTGCCAAACAGGTTGAGTGTGTCAACATGTGAATCCTTCCAAACATGGCAATGGCTGGCGGTAAGAGTGGGAGAGACCCCTGGTCAGCCAGGCTTAATGGGGAGTGGCTCCCCTCAAGCTATAATCCCCTGGGGACAGACGAGCGGCCTGTTCTGGGAACTTCCAGCGATGAAAACCGACGCAGGTCTGCCTTTGTGCACCAATAGATAAGAGAAGAGAATTGGAATGGAAATTATATCACTCAAATATAATTAAATACCTTCCCATAAAAGGCTTGTACTCATTCATAGACTTATCCATTATATTTCCCTGAAGCATCGATCCTCAACCTGCACCCTACCTTTTGATGCATTGATGTATTTCCAATCTTCACCATCAGGTCATGCTTCTCTTACTGCTTATCCTGCTCCTTCTCTTCATTTTTGTCATCTATAGGATTAAACCATGCCCCCATCTTTTTCTCATCAGGAGGAAAGACAATTATGTAGCACCCTTCATGACCCCAGTATGTCCCAATGTGCTTTAAAGGTAAGAAGTCACTGCTGAAGTGCAGACATTGTTGTAACATTCGGAAACATGGCAGCCAATTTGCACACAGAAAGCTCCCGAAAACAGCTTCAGACAAACGTAAGGAACCAAGTCCCAACTTTGAGGTTGTGAACCGTCAGTACCAATCTATTGATCCAATACATGAAGCAGACAGGCTCATGGGGACACATGGCATGGTTAAAGTTGCTCATCCTGGCAATTTCGATGATGGGGCGTGGGGTTATAGACCGGGGGAATGTCTGGTCTGCAATTCTGAGGGGAAAAACTGATTTTCATCCTCAAAGCAGAAATCGTGGGTTGGGCCCTTTCTGAACAGCACATCCCTGTATCCTGCCCAGCGATGCCTATCCAAGCCATTTCCACTGGGGAACAGGGACCATTATCTCTGAAGTAGACTGAGGATGGGAACAGAGGTAATTAGATATTGAGGTTTAAAAGGCCTGCCTCTGTTCCTCTTAAGTTGTCATAAAACTGTCAAAATAAAAAAGAACCATTCAAAGACATCCTCAAGAAATGTTAGTTCTATTAATTGATCATAAACAGCCAGTGAAAACAAAGCTCATGTTCCCCTTGACAGCTGTGCCAACAGCCCCTGCTGCCCTGAAACCATGAGCGGAGTTTGGAGTTCAGCCAAGCATTCATTAGAATTATATTTGTTGGAGTTTTAGGATTCTTTTCACAGGAGTTTAGAAGAATGAGGGTGATCTGATAGAAGCCTATAAAATTGTAACAGGATTAGACAGGGTAGATGCAGGACTCATGTTTGTGATGGCGGAGAAGTCCAGAATCAGGGGTCACAATCTAAGGATGAGGGGTGGACCAGTTAGTACTGAGATGAGGAGACATTCCTTAACACAGAGAGTGTTGAGCCTGCGGAATTCTCTACCACAGAAAGCAGTTGTGTCCAAAACATTGCATATTTTCAAGAATTGTGATGGATTTTTATGGCTTTGGGTTAAGAATACGAGTAATGAGCTGGCACGCTTCTTGCCTTCCCCATTACAGGGAGATTGGAATTTTAGACCACTCGTTAATTCCCTGCTTTCTGACCCATTCTGGGAAAAGACATGGGGCGAAATTCTCCGACCCCCACGACGGGTGGGAGAATAGCGGGAGGGCCTTCCCGACATTTTTGCCGCCCTCCCGCTATTCTCCCCCCCCCCCCCCGCCGAAGTCCCGACCCTGAATCGCTGCCGCCGTTTTTTTACGGCCGGCAGCGATTCTCAGCTGTTAGATGGGCCGAAGTCCCAGCCCTTTACGCCGTTTTCACGAACGGCAAACACACCTGGTCTTGCCGTTCGTGAAAACGGCGTCACAAACTCGCTATTAATAACCATGGCACCGATTGGCACGGCAGTACCACGGCCGTGCCAAGGGTGCCATGGGCCCGCGATCGGTGGGCACCGATCGCGGGCAGCGGGCCCGATGCCCGCGCACTACTTGTCCTTCCGCCGCCCCGCAGTATCCATTCGCGGGGCGGCTGAGGGGCAACCCGGCCCGCGCATGCGCGGGTTTCGCGCAAAAACGAGATGACGTCACCCGCGCATACGCGGGTTGGAGTCTTCCAAACTGCGCATGCGCGGCTGACGTCATATGACGCGTCAGCCGGCGCTAACTCCGGCAAGCGGGCTTAACGATTTTCGTTAAGCCCGTCTTGCCGGAGCCTACGGCGTCGGGCTGCTAGCCCCGACCGGGACCAGAATCGGTCCCCGGTCGGGAAGGGGCGCGCTGCCGTAAAACCCGCCCAGGTTTTACGCCAGCTTTACGATTTCTCCCGTTTTGGGAGAATCTCGCCCATGATTCATGGCACCTCAGAGGAGTCAGGGAACCATGGGGGAAAACCCAATCTGGAGTTGGAAACCTTTGGATAAATGAATTCAAAAAATGTTGATAACTTCACGTCATAATTTAATGGCGTATGAAACAGTCCATGGCCAGATTCAGCACGGCCTGGACAATATCCAGGCTTGGGCTAACAATTAACATTCGCTCCACACAAATGCCAGGCAATGACCATCTCCATGGTCATTTTCAAATAAGATCATGTGATCTTTAATGTCTACCTGAAAATGGATTGATCACATTTCCTCAATGTTGCAGTGCATTATCAGTCTTGATTACATGTTCAAGGCTATAGAGTGGATTTGAACAGAGGGACGAGTCCCATCACTGACTCAAGGCTGACACCTCATCCTCTGTAACTTCACTCTGACATGAAAAAGTTATCTAAGTGCAGCTCAAACTCTAATCTCTCTTCCAAATCGCTTGCCTCTCATTCTCTGCATTCTCTACCTGACGGACTGGCACGGTGAATCCTCCAATTCCTACTTTGAACACACGTCTATCTGGGAAAGATTGGCATTGTAACAGCTCGATCACAGAATCGCTAAGGCACAGAAGGAGGCCATTTGGCCCATCGTGTCTCCACCGGCTCTCTGAATGAGCATCATGACCTAGCGTCATTCCCCTGCCTTTCCCCTGTACCCCCTCGCACATTGTTTCTGTTGAAATAGTCATCGAATGCCCTCATGAATGCCGCGATTGAATTTGCCTCCACCACACCTCCAGGCCGCACATTCCAGACCCGAGCCGCTCGCTGTGCAATAAAGGTTTTTCTCACATCTCATTTACTTCTTTTGCAAATCTCTTTAAATCTCTTTCTTGATCCTTTTAAGAGTGATAACAGTTTCTCTCTATCTACTCTCTATTGCCGAGTCTGTCTCTAAATTATTTCTCATATCAGCATAATGTTCATTTTACTGAGGTAAAATGTACGGGTAAAAGTCCTAGAGATAAAAGCAAATAATGTTGTAACCTACTGGCAGGTACTGATAATTTATATTGCTTGACCTTTGCTCTTTTGTTTTATGGCTTTGCATGAACCGTTGCCTAAGTTCCAGTTTGACTTCCTGCTGCTTACTATTCATAATTTTATTTTAGAAAAGAAAGACTTACATTTAAAAAGCACTTGGCACAATGACGAGACACCACAAAGACACTGACTGAGGTCTGACCATTGTTGTAATGCAAGAAATGCAGTCAAATTGCACATAGCATACTCCCACAAACAGGAATCGGATAATGACCAGGTGATCTGATTTTGTGACATTGATTGAAGGATAAACATTAGCCAGATAAATATTGTGCAAACGGTTCAAACGTGATATCAAACGTTCGGCTATTTGATTTAGGAAGTAATTTCAGTTAAGTCTTCACATTGTTATTTTCAATGGAGCACCTTCTCAGTAACTTTTCTTGTACTCCAGCCCAACGATATAGCTGAACTCCAAAGACCTGCGTTGGCACGTCGCTGTCATCTCAGGTGACCTGTGCTTACGATCCCAGAGAGGCCTCTGACCATTTACCGGTGTAAGTTAGGATTGGGATGAAGTCACTCTGTTTCACCTGGATTCATTGTAACCAGCAAAGGTACATAGAACATAGAACATTACAGCGCAGTACGGGCCCTTCGGCCCTCGATGTTGCGCCGACCTGTGAAACCATCTGAAGCCTATCTGACCTACACTATTCCATTTTCATCCATATGTCTATCCAGTGACCACTTAAATACCCTTAAAGTTGGCGAGTCTACTACTGTTGCAGGCAGGGCGTCCCACACCCCTACTACTCTCTGAGTAAAGAAACTGCCTCTGACATCTGTCCTATATCTACCACCCCTCAATTTAAAGCTATGTCCCCTCGTGTTGGTCATCACCATCCGAGGAAAGAGACTCTCACTGTCCACCCTATCTAACCCTCTGACTATCTTATATGTCTCTATTAAGTCACCTCTCAGCCTTCTCCTCTCTAATGAAAACAACCTCAAGTCCCTGAGCCTTTCCTCGTAAGACCTTCCCTCCATACCAGGCAACATCCTAGTAAATCTCCTCTGAACCCTTTCCAAAGCTTCCACATCCTTCCTATAATGTGGTGACCAGAACTGCACGCAGTACTCCAGGAGCGGCCGCACCAGAGTTATGTACAGCTGCAGCATGACCTTGTGGCTCTGAAACTCAATCCCCCTACTGATAAAGGCTAGCACACCATATGCCTTCTTAACAGCCCTATTAACCTGGGTGGCAACTTTCAGGGATTTATGTACCTGGATGCCGAGATCTCTCTTTTCATCTACACTACCAAGAATCTTGTCATTAGCCCAGTACTCTGCATTCCTGTTACTCCTTCCAAAGTGAACCACCTCACACTTTTCCGCATTAAACTCCATCTGCCACCTCTCAGCCCAGCTCTGCAGCTTATCTATGTCCCTCTGTATCCTATAACATCCTTCAGCACTATCCATAACTCCACCGACCTTCGTGTCATCTGCAAATTTACTAACCCATCCTTCTACACCCTCTTCCAGGTCATTTATAAAAATGACAAACAGCAGTGGCCCCAGAACAGATCCTTGCGGTACACCAC
The DNA here is from genome assembly GCF_902713615.1 of Scyliorhinus canicula. NCBI lineage: Eukaryota > Metazoa > Chordata > Chondrichthyes > Carcharhiniformes > Scyliorhinidae > Scyliorhinus > Scyliorhinus canicula. Next base: position 19,150,287 of record NC_052150.1, on the reverse strand, counting down.
TAGTAACTGAACTCCAGGATGAACATTTGCCATCAACCACCACCCTCTGTCTTCTTTCAGCTAGCCATTACTGATCCAAACCGCTAAATCACCTTCAATTCCATACTTCCTTATTTTCTGCAATAGCCTACCATGGGGAACCTTATCAAACGCCTTACTGAAATCCATATACACCACATCAACCGCTTTACCCTCATCCACCTGTTTGGTCACCTTCTCAAAAAACTCAATAAGGTTTGTGAGGCATGACCTACCCTTCACAAAACCATGTTGACTATCGCTAATCAACTTGTTCTTTTCAAGATGATTATAAACCCTATCTCTTATAACCTTTTCCAACATTTTACCCACAACCAAAGTAAGGCTCACAGGTCTATAATTACCAGGGTTGTCTCTACTCCCCTTCTTGAACAAGGGGACAACATTTGCTATCCTCCAGTCTTCCGGCACAATTCCTGTCGACAAAGACGACATAAAGATCAAGGACAAAGGCTCTGCAATCTCCTCCCTGGCTTCCCAGAGAATCCTAGGATAAATCCCATCCGGCCCAGGGGACTTATCTATTTTTACACTTTCCAAAATTGCTAACACCTCCTCCTTGTGAACCTCAATTCCATCTAGCCTGGTTGACTGAACCTGAGTATTCTCCTCGACAACATTGTCTTTCTCCAGTGTAAACACTGACGAAAAATATCCATTTAACGCTTCCCCTATCTCCTCTGATTCCACACACTACTATCCTTGATTGTCCCTAATCTTACTCTAGTCACTCTTTTGTTCCTGATATACCTATAGAAAGCCTTAGGGTTTTCCTTGATCCTATCCGCCAACGACTTTTCGTGTCCTCTCCTCGCTCTTCTTAACTCTCCCTTTAGGTCCTTCCTGGCTAACTTGTAACTCTCAAGTGCCCTAACTGAGCCGTCATGTCTCACCCTAAAATAAGCCTTCTTCTTCCTCTTGACAAGTGCTTCAACTTCCTTAGTAAACCACGGTTCCCTTGCTCGACAACTTCCTCCCTGCCTGACAGGTACATACTTATCAAGGACACGCAGTAGCTGTTCCTTGAAAAAGCTCCACATTTCGATTGTACCCATCCCCTGCAGTTTCCTTCCCCATCCTCTACATCCTAAATCTTGCCGAATAGCATCATAATTGCCTTTCCCCCAGCTATAATTCTTGCCTTGCGGTATATACCTATCCCTGCCCATTGCTAAAGTAAACATAACCAAATTGTGATCACTATCACCAAAGTGCTCACCTACATCTAAATCTAACACCTGGCCGGGTTCATTACCCAGTACCAAATCCAATGTGGCATCGCCCCTTGTTGGCCTGTCTACATACTGTGTCAGAAAACCCTCCTGCACACACTGCACAAAAACTGACCCAGCTATAGTACTCGAACTATAGTATTTCCAGTCAATATTTGGAAAGTTAAAGTCCCCCATAACAACTACCCTGTTACACTCACTCCTGTCGAGAATCCTTTCCTCTACATCTCTGGAACTATTCGGAGGTCTATAGACAACTCCCAACAGGGTGACCTCTCCTCTCCTGTTCCTAACCTCGGCCCATACTACCTCAATAGACGAGTCCTCAAACGTCCTTTCTACCGCCGTAATACTTTCCTTGATTAACAATGCCACACCACCCCTCTTTTACCATCTTCTCTGTTCTTACAGAAACATTTAAATCCTGGAACCTGCAACAACCATTCCTGTCCCTGCTCTACCCATGTCTCCGAAATCGCCACAACATCGAGATCCCAGGTACCAACCCATGCTGCACGCTCACCCACGTTATTCCGGATGCTCCTGGCGTTGAAGTAGACACACTTCAAACCAGCGTCTTGCTTGCCGGTGCCCTCTTTCGAACTTTTAACCCTATCCCTGACCTCACTACTCTCAACATCCTGTACACTGGGACTACAATTTAGGTTCCCATCCCCCTGCTGAATTAGTTTAAACCCCCCCCGAAGAGCACTAGCAAATCTCCCCCCCAGGATATTGGTACCCCTCTGGTTCAGGTGAAGACCATCCTGTTTGTAGAGGTCCCACCTACTCCAGAATGAGCCCCAATTATTCAGGAAACCAAAACCCTCCCTCCTGCGCCATCCCTGTAGCCACGTGAGCAAAAATGCCTTTCCATGAGTCAGAACTAGGCATTTGCCAAAATAGTGGAGAGGGTTGATGAGGGAAGCACAGTTGATGTTGTGTATATGGACTTTCATAAAGTGTTTTATAAAGTACCACACAATAGACTTGTTAAGAAAATAGAAGCCATTGTAATTAAAGGGGAAATTCCTGCACAAGTATAAAATTGGCTAAGAATCATTGAATTTACAGTGCAGAAGGAGGCCATTTGGTCAATCAAGTCAGCACTGGCCCTTAGAAAAGAGCACCACACTCCCACGCCTCCACCCCCTCACTGTAACCAAGTAACCCCACCTAACCTTTTTGGACACTCAGGGCAATTTATCATCACCAATCCACCTAACCTGCACATCTTTGGACTGTGGGAGGAAACCCGGAGGAAACCCACGCAGACACGGGGAGAACGTGCAGATTCGCACAGACAGTGACTCAAGCCGGGAATCGAACCTGGGACCCTGGCTCTGTGAAGCAACTGTGCTAACCACTGTGCTGCCGTGCCGCCCACATATTTAGGAGAGCAACGGAAGTCATGGAAACGCTGGAGAAACTTGGGTTGTTATCCTCAGGGCAGAGAAGATTCAAGGGAGATTTAATGGAGATGTTCATAATCAGGAAGGGCTTTGATAGAGTAAGTTAGGAAAGATTGTTTGCACTGCCAGAGGGGTTGTTGTAGCCAGAGGACACAGATTTAAAATAACTGGAAAATAAACAAAGGACAACATGTGGAAAAGCATTGTTACAAAGCGAACAATTAGGATCTGGAATGCACTGCCTGAAAACAATAACAGCCTCCAAAAAGGAATTGGATAGATAAATAAACAAGTGGAAACATAGTGCAATAGGGAAAGAGTAGGGGGGTTGGATTACCAAATACCAGCACACTCTCGATGGGTCAAATACCGCCTCCCTGTGGGTACCATTCTGCGATTCTGTGATACCAGCAGACTTCCCAATCCAAAGTGACAGGAATGTAAATTGATCCACTGTCCTCCCTGGGATCAGCTGCTCTCTCTTCCCAGCGATTCTGACTTTGTGAAACAAGTTAAAAATAGGGAGACCTGTCCCTAACGGAAAATTAAAACCATACCTGGTCAAGAAAATCCTTAAGGACACAGTTCTTCAAAGTTAGCACAGATAGTCTGTCACAATGTGTAGCATTCAGATCATCCACCCAACTAAAGTAATTCTCTCTTGTGACATTTCCGTCCTGAATTTCGAATTCATTTGAAATGAGTAATATATTCCTGTGGAGAGAATTTAACTCATAAATACAATGATTAGGCAGCCACCATCTTGATGGAAAAAAATATGCGGCCAATCTTTTTGTGTCCATTTACAAAGAATCAATGCAGTGAAATCAAATAATGTCATACACATCACTGCTTTGTATATGAGGGATAGCTTTGTGTTAAAAATGTGACAGTCAGGAACAGAACTGAATTTTGCAAAATAAACTTGTCAATGACGATCTCATGGATTTTTCACTGGAGCGTTTGTAACCATCTGCTTGGCTGTCTACTTGTCTCTTTATTCCCCATCCCATATGTCGTTCAGTCCTCTGCTCCATTGCCTCCAGATTCTGCCATTCCACAGCACTTCCACAATCCATTCCAAACCTATTCCTCCCATGGGATCCTTGCTTAGACTCTTGATAGACTCCCTTAACCGCTCCTATATTTCTAAAACCCTTCAGCATGTTGCTGTGCCCCAGCTCAATGCAAAAGCTCTTTCGCTCGTTTATCCTCGAGTCCCCTCAGTTCGGTTTGCAGCCTGCTCATAATTCAGAGACTATTCAGCAGCTGCCAAAGACACTCTCTGTGAACTGATTTCAGTGCCGTGTCTGTCTCCATCCTCAATGGCCACAGTGACCCTTCCACCATCTCTTCTCCATAGGGTGTAACTCCACCTCTTCCTGCCCGAGCACATTTCTTATAAAGGACAGGGCTTCTCCTGTAATAGTTTAATGGCCGGCTCTAGTAATCTCATATCATGTCTGCTCAAAAATTGCATCCTATAGGGAGGCACGGTGGCACAGTGGTTAGCACAGCTGCCACACAGTGCCAGGGTGTCAGGTTCGATTCTGACCTCGGGTGACTGTGTGGAGTTTGCACATTCTTCCCGCGTCTGCTTCCAGGGTTTCCTCCGGGTGCTCCGGTTTCCTCCCACCATCCAAAGATGTGCAGGTTAGGTGGATTGGCTATGTTAAGTTGCCCCTAGGTGGGGTTACGGAGATAGGGTGGGGGATTGGGCCTAGATAGGATGCTCTTTCAGAGGGTCGGTCCAGACATGATTGGCCGAAAGGCCTGCTTTGGACTTTAGGGATTCTATGATTCTATGTGGGCCCCATCTTTTCTGTCGACCTTCCACGAAAAGGTACAGCCGGTGATCGGAAAAACCTCGACCCCTGAGAGTTTAAAAGGACAAGAGACATTAACTAAGAGGGCTTGCTGTGACATCCAGCACTCTCCTGGGTTAAGTGCAGAGCAAAAAAAAAATGTACTAACAATAGGTGCATCGAAACTTTAAAACACTGGTTAACATCATTGTGTTTGTAGATGGCCAAAAATGTGCTGTCCAGACTAACCCTACTTTCCAGTTCCTGGTCCATTGCCAATCAGATTAAGGCTCTTCAGATGTGTATCCATCAATATTAACATGGAATAAAATGGGCAGCACGATGGCGCAGTGGGTTAGCCCTGCTGCCTCACGGCGCCGAGGTCCCAGGTTCGATCCCGGCCAGCAGGGTAGCATGGTGGTTAGCATAAATGCTTCACAGCTCCAGGGTCCCAGGTTCGATTCCCGTCTGGGTCACTGTCTGTGTGGAGTCTGCACGTTCTCCCCCTGTGTGCGTGGGTTTCCTCCGGGTGCTCCGGTTTCCTCCCACAGTCCAAAGATGTGCGGGTTAGGTGGATTGGCCATGCTAAATTGCCCGTAGTGTCCTAATAAAAGTAGGGTTAAGGGGGAGTTTGTTGGGTTACGGGTATAGGGTGGATAAGTGGGTTTGAGTAGGGTGATCATGGCTCGGCACAACATTGAGGGCCGAAGGGCCTGTTCTGTGCTGTACTGTTCTATGTTCTATGTTCTCTGGGTCACTGTCCTTGTGGAGTTTGCACATTCTCCCCGTGTTTGCGTGGGTCTCACCCCCACAACCCAAAGATGTGCAGGGTAGGTGGATTTACCACGCTAAATTGCCCCTTAATTGGAAAAAAATAATTGGGTACACTAAATTTATAAAATAACAACATGGAATAAAATGATTTAAGAGTAAATAAGGTTCTGAAGTAATAGATTTTTGATTAAACTGGGATAGATAATAATTGGTGCAAGTACGCAGGAGGCTGTGGGACACTACTTACTTGTCTAAGCAATCCCCGTAAGCAGTCGTTGCCTTAAAGCCAAGAATGGAGAAGATGGGAACTGAAGCAAAGATTGAGGTCAGGCTGTTGATAACAGCTACCGTCACAGCATCCACCTCGCAGTTGTTCCTGAAAAGCAGAGGAGGTCTTATTTTTTTTTTTGAAATTACACAATCATTTCTCCGTAACCTGCTTTCTCTCCTTTTCTGCCATGTTTGTTCACTCGCCAGAACAGGAATCCGACTGTCAGCGTTCAGAGATGCCTCTCTTCATCTAACTGCCTGATCTCGCAGGTGCCGCCATTTCCCTGCACCCGATGTCTCTGACCTTCCAAGCAGTAGAGGTCGCTGGTTTAGGAGGTGCGGTCAAAGAAGTCTTTCCAGTGCAACCTGCAGTGGGGACACACTGTAGCCACAGTGAGCAGAGATGGAAGGAATGAATGTTTATGGTGGTGGATCGGACGTCAAACCAATGGACTGCTTTGTCGTGGGTAGTGTTGAGCTTCTTCAGCATTATTGGAACATGGGGCAGCACGGTGGCGCAGTGGGTTAGCCCTGCTGCCTCATGGCGCCAAGGTCCCAGGTTCGATCCCGGCTCTGGGTCACTGTCCGTGTGAAGTTTGCACATTCTCCCTGTGTTTGCGTGGGTTTCACGCCCACAACCCAAAGATGTGCAGGGTAGATGGATCGGTCACGCTAAATTTCCCCTTAATTGGAAAAAATTAATTGGGTACACTAAATTTTTAAAAAAGCATCATTGGAACTACACTCATTCAGCCAAGAGGGGAATCCTCCACACTCCTGACCTTTGCAGACGATGGAAGAAATAATTTGAATGGCTAGGAAGGAAGGTTGTTTCGTCACTGTAATGTTTATTCATTTCATCAATTCAACAGTTGAAGCCAACTCAATAGGGGCTGGAGTTCTTGATTTGGTCCAGAATACGACTTGCCGTTATGATGTATCCAAACCATAATGAGTTTTTACTGCCAGTTTGATTTCCGTTAGTGATCACAATATTCCCCTTATTACCCAGCAGGTGAATGCAATGAGTGTTTCTTGTGAAATAATAATAGCCCAGAAGTTCCTTTCTATTATTTGAGCTGACACTCATTACATACTCAATTTCATAGACAGGGTTTTGTTCTTCCAGATCGATCAAAGGATCAGGGGAATGAACGGGAAAAGTGGAGCCGAGTCAGAAAGTGAACCATGATGTACGTGTATTGCAGAGCAGTCTCACGGGGCCTTATGTTCCACTTCTGCTCCTATTTCTTATGTGCTTAAGCATATTCCATGCTCTTAATAAGTGCGCCCAAAGCGGAGTAGGGACAGTGGAGGGCTGGCACTACCCAATCTCTCGGGGTACTACTGGGCGGCAAATGTGTCAATGGTGCGCAAGTGGATGATGGAAGGGGAGGGGGCAGCTTGGAAACGAATGGAGAGGGCGTCCTGTGGCAACACAAGCCTGGGGGCCCTAGTAACGGCACCATGGCCGCTCCCCCCCACGAGGTACACCACGAGCCCGGTGGTGGCGGCCACCCTCAAGATATGGGGGCAGTGGAGGCGACATAGGGGGGAAATGGGAGGTCTGTTGGCGGCGCCAATAAGAGGGAACCATAGATTCATCCCGGGGAACATCGACGGGGGATTTCAGAGCTGGTACAGGGTGGGCATACGGCAGCTGAAGGACCTGTTTATAGAGGGGAGGTTTGCGAGCCTGAGAGGGCTGGAGGAGAAGTTTGAGCTCCCCCCCGGGAAACATGTTCAGATATTTACAAGTGAAGGCATTTGCTAGGCGGCAGGTGGAGGGGTTTCCCCTGCTCCCCAGTAAGGGGGCGAGTGATAGGGTGCTCTCGGGGGTCTGGGTCGGAGGGGGGAAGATATCAGACATCTACAAGATAATGCAGGAGGCGGAAGAAGCATCAGGGGAGGAGCTGAAAGCCAAGTGGGAAGGGGAGCTGGGAGAGCAGATAGAAGACGGGACGTGGGCGGATGCACTGGAGAAGGTCAATTCTTCCTCCTCGTGTGCGAGGCTGAGCCTCATTCAATTTAAGGTGCTGCATGAGCTCACATGACGGGGACAAGGATGAGCCGGTTCTTTGGGGGTGAGGACAGGTGTGTCAGATGTCTGGGAAGCCCAGCGAACCATGTGCATATGTTCTGGGCATGTCCGGTGCTGGAAGGGTTCTGGAAGGGGGTGGCAAGGACGGTGTCAAAGGTGGTGGGGTCCAGGGTCAAACCAGGATGGGGGCTTGCGATCTTTGGGGTCGGGGTAGAACCGGGGGTACAGGAGGCTAGGGAGGCCGGAATACTGGCCTTTGCCAGTATTCAAATACTAGGGGAGCTAGGGGAGGGGGGGGGGGGGGGGGGGGGGTGGGGGGGGGGGGGGGGGGGGGTGGGGGGGGGGGGGGGGGGGGGGGGGGGGGGGGGGGGGGGGGGGGGGGGGGGGGGGGAGGGGGGAGGGGGGGGGGCGAGCAAGGGTTCGGGGGGGGACATGCACACTGTAACAACGCGGGCAAGTCTGCTCGCTGCTCATGTCTGAAACTGTAGGCGGCCTTGTTTGTTAAGGTTGCCTGGGGGGGGGGGGGGGACTGGTGCGCGCGAGAGGGCGGGCGAGGGAGGGACATTTGCCTAAAGGGATTGTGTTGTAAATAATTAAAAAAATTAGTAGGGGTAAATGTTTGTATGGAAAAACTCTTTCAATAAAAATTATTTTTAAAAAAAATAAGTGCGCCCAAGCACTCAATTTCGTACTACTTGTGGCAAAGGTTATTTTCCAATATTGGGGGCGCGATACAGCAGCCTCGTCACACCCGGCTTGGTGTCGGGATGAGGCTGTTGAATCTTTCGCGTGGTGTCAGATTGCCCATGCCAGGGGTCGAGCATGGGGCTGCCTTGCCTAGTGGAAGTGGGGTGAGAGGGGATTCGAGGACCCCAGAAGAGGTAAATTGGGTGAAGTGGGTGGGTTCGGAGGCTGTGAGAGGGGTTGCTGAGGGGGTAGAAAGAATGGGGCTGCCTTTAAAAATGGCGCCCCGATCCACGTGTAGACTTCCTGCACTGGCGAGCTGAGCTACAGGCGCCAAGAAACATCCCCCTAAATGTGCCAAAAAAATGGACATAGAAATGTTTTGGTTGAATCGCACCCTGGGTCCAATCCTCCAATATAAGCTGGCTCAATGGTAGGACTGTCACCTCTGAGGAAAGCCAGCAGAGGTGGCTTGCCATTGGCTGCGGGATCTTCCAGTCCTGCCGAAGTCAATGGCCCATTGCTTGCCAGCCATGCCGCCGGGGAATCCACCGCGGTTGGGGGGCGACTCTGGCAGGACCGGCAGACCCGCCGGCGGAAACGTCAGGAAAATCCCCGCCATTATCTGGTTATTTATCTCACTTCTCTTTGTGGGAACTTGCGTGGAGATTGGCTGCAGCACTTCCCTACTTTACAATAGTGAACACAGTCTCAAGTACTTCAGTGACAGCAAAGTGCATTGGCGCACCCCAAGATTGTGAATGATAGTACAGAATCCTGTTGCTAGAAATTCAGAAGGTTTTGTGATTGAGTGGATACTGTCCCTACCTCTGAGCCAGAAGCTCCAGATTCAACCCCCACTTCAGGGCCTGATGGCTATGGAACGTGTGTTCATGACACAACCAAACAGGTTGATTATCCTCCCAATAAGCCTGATGGTAGGCGGTAAGAGTAGGAGACAGTTTCTTTGTTAGTCATACTGCAGAATGCACTGCGACACTTTGCTAAACATAACCATGGACCAACCCAATGGAAGTCCTTGGTCGGCAACACCCTCATGGGGCACGGTGCCCAGAGGAGGAGGGTATAAATTAAATTGCCATTTAGTCCAGACAGTTTGGTGTGATCTGCAAGTTTAATTATGTCTACTTTCTCCTTCAGTTGAATAATACGTAGAATGAGGACCACAAACCAGAACCTCGGGCTTGGTACATATGGTAGGATGCGCCCCAGTGGAAAAGCATCTCATTTAAAATAGCCCTTTGTTCATTGTCCATCAGCCATTTTGTCTTCCGCCCCTTAACAACTAATTCTCACACACCACCCCTCGTATGGCGATTTATTGGACTCTTTTGGAAATGTGTACTTTTGTGAGCTATCAGTATTTGGATGTTTGGCACATTTATATGATATTGCTTGACCCACTATTTTAATGGACACCATTTTGACTGAGGGGTGAATAGTTACATTTAAGTGGCAGGAAAAGTAATTTAATGTGTACACGGGAAGCTAATGCGATCTCCAAGTTAACTCCAGGAAGTCTTTATAAATTCCAATCCATTCCCTCTTTCCTTCTGGCCTGGAAGTTCCTTCACTTGAGCAGGCGATTACAGAAGGTAACCTTCTTACAATAATGCTTACTTTGGCGAGTTATAGCTGGAGAATGCAATAAGTCCTCCAAAACCCAAAGACATTGAGAAAAAGATCTGGGTCGCTGCATCCAACCACACTCTTGGCTGCCTCAAGACGTTCAGCTGGAATTAAACATAATCAAATCAGAGCACAAATGCACTTGCAAGAAATAATAATCAGTTATTAATATCAGCGATTTATTGACTTTAGTGCTCGGGTAGCAGATGCATGGGCCCTCTGCCCCCTGTAGGTTCCTTTCCAAGTCACACACCATCCTTTCTTGCAAAGGGCAAACGTGGAGCAGCAACAGAAACGGAATGGAGGCGCAGGAACAGAGAGAAAAGAGAAAAGTTTATTTGAAATATAATGTACCGGCCAAATTACTTCTGCATTGAGGCCAATCACTTCGGAGTTCCAACATATCGGGAAACACGTTGGTGCCGGTTGATGATCACATGGGAGGTTTTGCAATGTTATCCCCTCCCACATGGTTAGCTTTGCATTAGCTCATTGAGACAGCAAGTAATGTATCACAGATATAACCAGATATAGTCCCCACACTGTTGTATCAACAGACAAATACTTACGTCTGGAGTAATCAGATAGGTCAAACCATGAGCGGCGCCAGGCAGTGTTAATCCCCGTACAAGTAAAATGAGTAGCACTAGGTAAGGGAAAGTTGCAGTGAAGTAGACAACCTGCAATGTAGAATAGCATTTTTTAAGGTTGATGAAGTTTTCTCAACATTTTGGCCCTGAAGTTCGGAAGGAGTTGTATGGGGCTGGAAAGGTTAGATCTGTTTTTATCTCCATGGATGCTGCTAGGTGTGTTGATTTTTACCGCACTTTGTGTTTTTATTACTTCAGCCCTTAAATTGCTCAGTTATTCGTTCTGGAAGGCAGTTTTTTTTACCCAGAGGGTGGTGAGTGCCTGGAACGTGTTGCCAGGGGAGGTCGTGGAAGCTGATACATTAACGGCGTTCAAAAGGCATCTCGACAAATACATGGGCAGGATGGGTATAGAGGGATACGGCACTAGGAGGTGCTGAGGGTTTTGGCCAAGGGTGGTATCATGGCCAGTACAGGCCTGGAGGGCCGAAGAGCCTGTTTCTATGCTGTATTGTTCTTTGTTCTTTAGTGCTGAAATTGAGCCTGCCTGTGCCTCCCAGGGCTGAAACCATGGGTCAGTGTGTGACCACCTAACAAGCATGGGGCAGCCAGGCGCACATACCACTTGGGGCACATCTTGGGCGGCCACCTCTCCTGTGCCAATAGAAACTTGGGGACAGGAGGTTACCCTGGCCCTTTCCCCAACCTTAATCTCATGGGCGCCTGTTTAGAGGGGTCCACAGCCCACAAGCCATCGTTAATTGACTAGTGAACCCGGAGGCAGCCTATGCATTGTCTGCCTCCTGTCAGACCGCGGCAGAGGGTGGACAGGACCCATAAATGATACTGAACCCTCAAAATATCTGAAGTGAGGAAGATTCTGGCTCAGTTACTAATAAACCTAAAATACTGTGTAATTTTGATTTTAAAACTCACCTTCCCCAAGCTTTCAATTCCTCTTAAAACACAGCAGTACACAATTAGCCAAGCGGCAAAGAGGCACAGAACCAGCCACCAATGCTGCCGATCTCCACTTGCAATAATGTCAGGGCTGATGTTTAAGGTTTCTCTGTACCAGAAGTAATCCACTGCAGTGCTTTCCTCGCACTCCTTAATAAACCCTACAAAAAAGATTAAATAAGGTGAATAGAATTCCTGAAAGCCAAGGTGCTAAAAACATTACTTGATGTGTGAGGTTAAAGGCGATATGGGATTGACACCAATGTACTGTGGCTACAACTACAGCCAGAGGCTGGGAATTCTGTGGTGAGTAACTCACCTTCTGACACCCCAAAGCCTGTCCACTATCTACAAGTCAGGAGTACGATGGAATACTCTCCACTTGCCTGGATGAGTGCAACTCCCAACAACACTTAAGAAGCTCAACACCGGGCGCTGGAGGTGAGATTAGTGGCGCTGTTAAATGTATACAGACCCAATTGGGACGATGTGGGATTCGCGAGGAAGGTGTTTGGAGCCATTCCCGACTTGGACACACACGAGCTGGTTGTGTGTGTGGGGGGGGGACAACTGGAATTTGGTGCAGGAGCCAAGGTTGGACAGATCACGGCCGCGCTTACTGGTCCCATCAGAGGGGGGGGGGGGGGGGGGGGGGGGGGCGAAGGCACTGGCTGGGCTAATGGTGGAAATGGGAACGGTGGACCCTTGGAGGTGCCTGCACTCAGGGGAACGGGAGTACTCGTTTTTCTCAGCAGTCCATAACGTATACTCGCGGATTGACTTTTTTGTGGTGGGAAAGGCTTTGCTGGCTGGAGTCAAAGGGTCAGATCGCGCGCCACATTGGGTGGATATGGTGCTGGAGAAGGGGGTAGTTCAGAGGCCGGGGTGGAAACTGGATGTGGGGCTTTTGGGGAACAAAATATTCTGTGAGAAAATTGAAAAGGTAATTAAGTAATATGTAGGTTTCAACTGTACGGGTGAGGTGTCGAAGGCAGTCGTCTGGGAGGCTCTAAAGGCGGTAGTGAGGGGCGAGGTAATTTCGTTTAAGGCCAGGGTAGACAAAGAGGAGAGGTTGGAGCGGCAGAGGCTAATAGATGAGATGTTGGAGGCAGATAGGAGTTATGCGGAGGATGGGGACCCAGCGATGCAGGGAAAGAGGAAGGAACTACAGGCGAGCTTCGACCGACTATCCACCAGGAAGGCGGTGCGCCAACTGAGACAAGCAAGGGAGCAAGGGGTGCAGTCTATGAACATGGAGACAAAGCGGGGCGTATGTTAGCAGGTCAGCTCCGGAGGGAGGCAGCAGCAAGGGAAATTCTTCAGGTAAGGGATAGGGCTGGGAAGTTGGTGGTGGCTCCGGAGCTGATTAACAAGGTTTTTGAGGAGTTTTATGAGAGGTTTTACAGGTCAGAGCCACCCGGGGGAGACCGTGAAATGCAGGAATTTCTAGATGGGTTGGAGTACCCGAGGCTAGGGGAGGGAGACAAGGCTACATTAGAAGGAGCAATACTGGAGCAGGAGATAAAAGACGCGATTGGGAGGATGCAGTCGGGGAAGGTGGCAGGGCCGGATGGGTTTCCGGTGGGATATTACAAAAAATTCAAGGATAAGCTGGCACCCCTGATGGTGGGGATGTTTGAGGAGGCGATAGGGAAGGGAGTGCTGCCGCAAACCTTGGGGCAGGCATCAATTTCACTGTTGCTTAAAAAGATAAGGATCCAACGGAGTGTGGGTCTTATAGGCCCATATCACTTCTCAATGTGGACGCAAAAGTATTGGCGAAGGTACTGGCGGGTAGGCTGGAGGAGTGCCTCCCGAAGGTGATAGGTGAAGATCAGACAGGGTTCGTGAAAGGGAGGCAGCTGTTTTTGAATATTCAGAGGGTTTTGAACGTTGTTATGGCACCGGCGGGAGGGAAGGAAACAGAGGTGGTTGTGGCACTGGACACTGAGAAGGCGTTTGATTGGGTAGAATGGGGGTACCTGATGGCAGTTCTGGAGCGGTTTGGGATTGGACCAAGATTTGTGAACTGGGTAAAGCTATTATATAAGGAGCCGAAGGCAAGTGTCCGCATGAACAATATCAGTTTGAGATACTTTTCTCTGCACCGTGGTACGAGACAGGGATGTCCTATGTCCCCCCTGCTGTTTGCATTTGTGATTGAGCCAGCGATTGCCTGCAGTGGTTCAAGAAGGCGGCTCATCACCACCTTCTCAAGGGCAATTTTTTGGGGGGGGGGGCAATAAATGCTGGACTAGCCAGCGTAGCCCATATCCCAGGATCAAATGAAATACACTGCAAGTAATGGTTACTAGCAATTGAGACAATAGAAATGTTACCTCTGTGAATAATCCTGGAACTCAAACCCGACAGTTCAAATGAAGTTATTGAGTTGGCTGATCCAATGAAATATAAATTTCAATCATATAAGGGGATAAGGATGGAACAATAAAAGACCGTTCACGCTCCCAAGCCCATTCCCCTCATTGAGGTTTACCTGTTTGGCCATTGTGACATTGACCCAACCCATTCAAACCCATGAGTGCAAGAGATCAGTCCAAGCAGACCTTCAGAAGAAATCTCTGGAGGATTCCCTGAGACCATCAAGTAATGAGCGAACCCCACGCTGATTATTTCAGCCCATAAACCGCACCGTTCAACTCTCACCCTTTTACTTGGTCCCAAATGCCTGAGGTTATTTTGCAACTCTGAGCAAAAGATCAGCGATTTCTAACTTTATCCTTCTATCGTCAGGTTTTATGTTTTAACAAGAGACCTATTATTCCAAGAAGAAAATTAATATCGTCCTTGGAAATTATCTGTACTCTGGGAAATATCTGTAAAAACCAGCTTCACCACACATTCTCCCCGTGTCTGCGTGGGTTTCACCCCCACAACCCAAAGATGTGCAGAGTAGGTAGATTGGCCACTCTAAATTGCCCCTTAATTGGAAAAAATAATTGGGTACTCTAAATTTATATTAAAAAAATAATACCAGCGTCACCAAGTGTTTGGCAGATTTGTACAACCTCTTGTTCGCAAACACAGGTTGAATTGAATAATCTGCTTAAGTTGACATTACATTGGACATTTATCGTTCGTTATCTTGGGCAGGTCCCTTCTTTCTCCTCTTCAAACATGCTCAATTCTGTGTGTCCGTGCTTGAGGCTAAAACCTTAATTTTAACTCGGGGTGGGGATTGAGGGGGCAAGTCACGGAGAATCCCAGACTTCCCTCACCTCGGCAGTGTGAAACCTGGCAGATTTTAACCCCCCCCCCCCCCCCCCCCCCCCCCCCCCCACAACCCCCCTCCCCACCGCCTCACCTGTCAAAATCGGCAGGAAGTGGCAGTTGTCGGTGGGAAAGGTTTTGGGCGGTGGCTATAATATCTGGCAACCCCCTGGTGATTCTCCAGGTCAGGGAATCTGGGAGGACTTTATGAGCAGGAAGGGGCATGGTTGCTTCTGGGGCACGAGAAGTTAAACTCTACGTGTGGGGGCTCAGAGGAACTATTCTGCACATCCTTGTGCGATAAGGAAGAAAGAAAAAGAAAAAAGATTGCCAGTCACTGGATGGTACAGAATTAGAATGTGGCTGAACAAAGGGGGCGATGATGCCGGTTTGGAGAGTTGGGGAAGCGCAAACCAGCGTTATACCGCGGCCGGCCCCGATTCCGGCGTCAGAATCGATTCTCCATCCGATCACTAATTACGATTTTGGCGTTGGGCGACGAAGAATCCCATCCCTGTACGTTCAGCAAATATATTTTCACACAGTTCTTTTAAAACTTTCTGCAGCTTTTAAAAAGCAAGGGGCTTGTGTTTAGTCTGCAGGAACTCTGATTCCCATTACATTTAAGATGTTGAATGTATATATCGCAAAACCATCCCAATGTTTCACAGTCCAAGCTGTCCTGTGTAACTGAATAAAGTCCCAGTGCCAATGTGGAATTTGCGGAGCTGGTCTAAGAATAAGAACTTCCTATTGATTGGGCTTAACTTGTCCTTTAGAGTCATGGATTATGCATTCTGTTACCCGAAGAACAGAATGTGAGAAATTCCAAGTGTGCTTGTTTCCCAACAATCTGCAGGAAACTACTTACTGGCAGGCAACCAACCTCCAGGTTAGTCAAGCAGCCAATCCTTAGCCGGCCATGTAACCAGCAGCAGCAGCAGCCACGTAGCCACGTAACCATCAGGCCAGCACCAGGAGGAGGCCCTGGCAGATACAAATTTCTCAGACCTCGCAAACAGGGATATCAGCAACAGAATCAGCAGTGGGAGAAAGTATCCTTAGTGAGCCGGCAATAGCAGGAGTGGGAGACGTGACCAACTTGCACTCTGCAGCAAACTGCTTAGTCAACATACAGCTAGATGTCAAACTGCCTTGATTCTATTGCTGAGTTGAAAATGAAATGAAATGAAAATCGCTTATTGTCACGAGTAGGCTTCAATGAAGTTACTGTGAAAAGCCCCTAGTCGCCACATTCCGGCGCCTGTCCGGGGAGGCTGGTACGGGAATCGAACCGTGCTGCTGGCCTGCTTGGTCTGCTTTAAAAGCCAGCGATTTAGCTCAGTGAGCTAAACCAGCCCCTAGTTTGGGGGTGAGGCAATGGTAATGCCATTGATGTAGTAATCTAGAGATACAGGTTAATGTCCTGTGGACTTGGGTTCAAATCCAACCATGGCAGCTGGTGGAATCTAAATTCAATTAATAAAATCTGGAATTGAAAGCTATTCTCAGTAATGGTCAGTAACTTTCTTTTTTTAAATTTAGCGTATCCAATTCATTTCCTCCCAATTAAGGGGTACCGTATATACTCGCGTATCCTTCGATCTCGCCTATCATGCGACCCCTAAACTTTCGTCCCCAAAACATGATTTTATGGTATACCTCATGTATCATGCGAGTGACTTTTTTGGAAATTAATTTTGGAAACTAAAACTTCCAAATGGTATCATTGTGTGTGGTTTCTGCAGAGTGGATTCTGCTGTGAAAGCTGTTCGCGATTCGAACAGCTTTCCAGCTGGCTTTACTCGCGTTGTTCAGCCACTTGCCGTTTCCATTCATAAAAACATGAATGGGAACGTCAAGTGGCTGAACGACGCTAGTAAAGCCAGCTGGATGCTATGTGACTTATCTTGGCCAGCATTTCACACCCGCGATTTTTGTACCTCGCGTATCATGCAACCCCCGAAATGTAGGCTTCAAATCAGGTGCTCAAAAGTCGCATGTTACGCGAGTATATACGGTAATTTAGCGTGGCCATTCCACCTACCGCGCACATCTTTGGGTTGTGGGGGCGAAACCCACGCAAACACGGGGAGAATGTGCAAACTCCACACGGACAGTGACCCAGAGCCGGAATCGAACCTGGGACCTCGGCAGCCGTGAGGCAGCAGTGCTAACCCACTGCGCCACCGTGCTGCCCCATGGTGAGTAACTTTCATCGTTCGTCGCAAAAGCCCATCTGGTTTACGAATGCCTCTTCGAGAAGGAAATCCGCCGTCCTTACCTGGTCTGGCCTACCTGTGACTCCAGACCCACAGTGATGTGGTTGATTCCTAACTGCCCTCTGAAACGGTCAAGCAGACTATTCAGTTCAAGGGCAATTAGGCATGGGCAACAAATGCTGGCCTTGCTAGCGATGCCCACATCCCCATGAAAGAAAAACAAAAGCAGGGAGAATTGTTGTGGTATTGACCAAATTCTTTTATTTTAAATTTAGAGTACCCAATTCATTTGTTCCAATTAAGAGCCAATTTAAAATGGCCAATCCACCTACCCTGCACATCTTTGGGTTGTGGGGGTGAAACCCACACAGACACGGGGAGAATGTGCAAACTTCACACGGACAGTGGGCGCGATTCTCCGCTCCCCACACCGGGTGGGAGAATCGCGGGAGGACCGGGCGAATCACGACACACTGCCCTGGCACCCCCCCGCGATTCTCCCACCCCCCCCAAAATGGCGTGTCGCAGAATCGCCGCTCGCCATTTTTCACGGCGACCGGCGATTCTCCGGCCCGGATGGGCCGAGCGGCCTGACGAACCCGACCGGTTCACGCCGGCGCCAACCACACCTGGTCGCTGCCGGCGTGAACATTGCGCGACAGGTAAGTGTGGGACCTGTGGGGGGGCGGAGGGAAGATCGAGCACCACGGTCCTGCTCAGGAGGTGACTGTCCCGCGATAGGTGCCCACCGATTGTCGGGCCGGCGTCTCTAAGAGACGCACTCTTTCCCCTCCGCCGCCCCGCAAGATCAAGCTGCCATGACTTGCGGGGCAGCGGAGGGGAAGACGGCAACCGCGCATGCGCGGGTTGGAGCCGGCCAACCTGCGCTTGCGTGGCTGATGTCACGTAGGCACCGCCGTCGCGTCATTCTCGGAGCGCCACTTTGCCGCAAGCGTCTAGGCCCGGCGGCCGAGTTCACGACGGCTTTCCCGATGCCGCGTGGCATTGGAGAATCCCGCCCAGTGACCGGGGTCGAGATCGAACCTGGGACCTCGACACCGTGAGGCAGCAGGGCTAACCCACTGCGCCATTGTGCTGCCCGTATTGACCAAATTCAATGATAGTTTCCGCAAAGCTTGAGCACAGTGGGGGGGTCATGATTATACTGACTGAGGCCGGAATGTTCTGGAACCGCCGCCACGTGGGTTACACCGGGTCAGCCAGAGGTCCGTTGACTTTCAGGGGGACTGGAAAACCCCGGCTTAGATCTTATCCATAAATCATTCTGCACCACTCCAAAGGTGGATAACTGGAATATTTTAACTTTTCAAGAATGATGTGGCAGGTTATTATGCTCAGCGTTCTCTTTGAACTAAAATGCTAACTGTGAGATGCCCGGATCAGCTATTAAACCATCACTTCCTGCAGAGGGTGAGGGACAGCAGTGGGAAAGGGAATTTTCCATTAATGTTTGGAACTAGATTTTAATTTCAGTTTACACTCCTGCCAGAAAAACCTCTTCCTCTTTGATGGCTGAGGAGATTATTTACATAGAACATACAGTGCAGAAGGAGGTCATTCGGCCCATCGGGTCCGCACCAACCCACTTAAACCCTCACTCCCACCCTATCCCCGTAACCCAATAACTCCTCCAAACCTTCTTGGTCACTAAGGGCAATTTAGCATGGCCAATCCACCTAACCTGCACATCTTTGGACTGTGGGAGGAAACCGGAGCACCCGGAGGAAACCCATGCACACACGGGGAGAACGTACAGACTCCGCACAGACAGTGACCCAGCGGGGAATCGAACCTGGGACCCTGGCGCTGTGAAGCCACATATATAGCCACGTGTGTTACCTTGCCGCCCCACTGTAGGTTACTTTGTGAGGTTACTTTGGTTTGACACACCCAATTCTTTATAATCACAGTTTGCACTGCACCAAACTACCAATAAGTTAGCACCAAACCGAATCTCATAAATCACCATTGATT
The DNA here is from genome assembly GCF_902713615.1 of Scyliorhinus canicula. NCBI lineage: Eukaryota > Metazoa > Chordata > Chondrichthyes > Carcharhiniformes > Scyliorhinidae > Scyliorhinus > Scyliorhinus canicula. Next base: position 19,131,382 of record NC_052150.1, on the reverse strand, counting down.
TATTTGGGAGGAAATGTTGGTCCTGTTTCTACCCCTGATTGCAGGTGTGGCAATAGCCAAGAGGAACACTTAAATCCAACAGAATCAAGTGGATTCTCACTCAGTTCCATAATTGATATCTGAGTTAGCCCTGAGAGCAACTAAAGCTCCGACTCACACGCCCTCCGACCCACACGCCCTCCGACCCACACGCCCTCCGACCCACACGCCCTCCTACCCACACGCCCTCCTTCCCACACGCCCTCTGACCCACACGCCCTCCGACCCACACGCCCTCCGATCCACACGCCCTCTGACCCACACGCCCTCCGACCCACACGCCCTCCGACCCACATGCCCTCCTACCCACACGCCCTCCTACCCACACGCCCTCTGACCCACACGCCCTCCGACCCACACGCCCTCCGACCCACACGCCCTCCGACCCACACGCCCTCCAACCCACACGCCCTCCGACCCACACACCCTCTGACCCACACGCCCTCCTACCCACACGCCCTCCTACCCACACGCCCTCCTAGCCACACGCCCTCTGACCCAGACGCCCTCCGACCCACACGCCCTCTGACCCACACGCCCTCCGACCCACACGCCCTCCGACCCACGCGCCCTCCGACCCACACGCCCTCCGACCCACACGGCCTCCGACCCACACGCCCTCTGACCCACACGCCCTCCGACCCACACGCCCTCTGACCCACACGCCCTCCGACCCACACGCCCTCTGACCCACACGCCCTCCGACCCACACGCCCTCCGACCCAAACGCCTCCAACCCACGCGCCCTCCGACCCACACGCCCTCCGACCCACACGCCCTCTGACCCACACGCCCTCCGACCCACACACCCTCCGACACACACGCCCTCCGACCCACACGCCCTCCGACGTACTAAAAAGAGGACATGAGGCTACACCTCACTTTCAGCCTCAAAGACGTATTCAATGGCCTGTCTTCACTTTGCTGGAGGAACTTGTCAGGAAAAGACGTTGGGGCATCTTGCAGGTTGGAGGCGATTTTAAAGATCCACAGTTTTGCAAGCGTACATTCAATCCTGGCATTCATGGGAGAATTGTGTTATCTGAAATGGAAGAATGTGCAGGGTCACCCTTAGGCCCCCCCCATCCCCCCTCACCTGCGCTAAAGTCAAGGACGAGCTTGTTCCCGCTGGGGCACCTTGCCTTGCAGACATTTAATGGCTGCCCACTCAGAGAGACTATGTTACTGTGGCAACATGCACTTTTACACACAGTCTGAAGCTATGGATAGTGTGATGTTTGAGGCTCCAACATTCTTTCCATCATATGCCTCACCAGGAATCTCTCTCAATATTAGTGCCTGCCATTGTGTTGGTAGGATTTTCTGGTTAACATTCAACCTGTTTGGCCACGTTATGGACGTTCCTTGGCCATGAAGTGCTTGGGTGGCAGTCGTACCCGAAGGTTCTGGCGAGATGCTGGAACGATACCCACTGCATCACAAGACCTCCTCGTCTTTGTTGCAGGCAGCTAAAAGTCTTTCCACTGGCTGCTGGTTCCACTATCGGCAACATGATCAAGACCATACATGCAACTCAAAGCGAGCCAAGGCTTCAGTTGTGGCCTGGTGCTGCAGAGGAGGTAACGGGTCCTCCTCCCCCTCCCTACCATGATTACTGAGCTGCCTGCCACAGGTGACCTCACACTGAGCCAGCACGCTCACAATCTACAGCCCCTGACGGAACATAGGAACAGGAGTAGACCATTCAGCCCCCAAGTCTACTACCCCATCCCATCTGATTATGACTAATCTGTACCTCAAGTACATGAATTCCACATTGAACTACACCCCTTGATACTCTCGCTGAACAAACTTCAAATGATTCTCAGTTCGGAAGATTTCAATTGACTCAGCATTTAGAACAATTTGGGGAGAGGGAGTTCCAAATTCCCTTTGTGTGAAAAATGCTTCTTAATTCACTCTTGAATGGCCCAGCCCTGATTTTAAGATTATAATCCTTGTTCTGGACTTCTCCACAAAAAGAACCATCTCCACTATCAAATCCCTTTAGCATTTGAAAGACTTGGAGTAGCTTCTTCCTCAATGCAAGGGAATACAAACCGCGGTTTAACATAGAACAGTACAGCACAGAACAGGCCCTCCGGCCCTCGATGTTGTGCCGAGCAATGATCACCCTACTTAAACCCACGTAACCCAACAATCCCCCCATTAACCTTACACTACGGGCAATTTAGCATGGCCAATCCACCTAACCCGCACATCTTTGGACTGTGGGAGGAAACCCACGCACAGACGGGGAGGACATGCAGACTCCACACAGACAGTGACCCAGCCGGGAATCGAACCTGGGACCCTGGAGCTGTGAAGCATTGATGCTAACCACCATGCTACCGTGAGGCCCGTGAGGCAATGGTTATACAGCTTATCTTCATACTTCAACTTTTGAAATTGGACCCAAAATTAAAATTGGGTGTTCTTGATCTAGTAATGAACAATGTTTTTTTTAAATATAAATTTAAACAGCCCAATGCTTTTTTTCCCCAATTAAGGGGCAATTTAGTGTGGCCAATTCATCTATCCTGCACATCTTTTGGGTTGTGAGGGCGAGACCCACGCAGACACGGGGAGAATGTGCAAACGGCTCATGGATGGTGACCCAGGGCCGGGTTCGAACCCGGGTCCTTGCCGCCGCGAGGCAGCAGTGCTAACCACTGCGCCACCGTGCGCGCCTTTATAATGAACAACGTCAACAGGGAATGTAAACAACAAGTTCCATTAGCTGGTCAAGCTTTAACTCCCCTGGACAGCTCCAAAACGTCCCATTGCCGGATAATTGATTAAATGTTTCTATATTTTAACCTGTTTTATTGTTGTTTAACGGGCAGTTTTTCCATGGCAGCGGCTCCTCGAATGAATGAAAAAAGTACCAGAGTATCCAGGCAAGGATGGTGTTATAATACAACGCCACCAGGAAGGAAGCCAGCATGGAAGCAATACCTGCAACATAAGGAATGACAGAAAATCGATCAAAGGAATGGCAAAAGTTTCTGAAATGATTTTTGCTGAATTGCAGTCTTACGCTGGAACTGGAGGCACAAACATACAGGAACAGTAATTGCTCTGACAATTGCTCGATGGGCTGCGTTTTAGAAACATGGGAGGTAGATTTTCCACTCTCGCCTGCCACGGGAATTGTCACGGGTGGCGTGGGAAATATGACGCCTCTGTCCGGGCATGACACTGCCGTCCTTGAGCAATACGCTCACCTGTGCGCCTCCTGTGCCACCAGGTGCGCACCGTAGAAGACCAGTCATAATTCACGTTGGCATGAGGGCATGCCGACATGGATGGGTTATCCAAGGGGGGGGGGGGGGGGGGGCGGAGATGATTGGACTTGGAAGTCTAATAGTTACATCCAAATTTATTATAATGCGATTCCCAACATTGAACATCAGGATTCTCGATACGTCACTGGCCGGGAGGGGGGGGGGGGGGGGGGGGGGGGTTTGGACTGAGAGTTCCCATTGACGCAAAACGAGATTCGGACTCCTCTGGGAGATTTTCCGCTCCCCGCCTCAACAAACCCACCTGAGAAGAATGGGAGTGGAAAACCATGGCCAACATGATTGGACTGTTTTACAGATACGTCACATCTTTCAAGGAATGAGGTTTGCTGGCACTGAACTTGGAATCATTCCGTTTTCACAATGGACTGTTCCCCAATACAGTTATGACATTGGGCTAATTACGCACAGATTGACATTCCTGGGGCTAAACAGAAATGTGCACATTTGCAAATGGCGGATGAAGGTATACTGATAATTGTAGAGCGGTCTGCTGGCATTGAGACAAACACGAGATGCACTTGGGTGTGGATGCTCCATCTTCTCTCTTTGTCTCTCTCTAAAAATGACATTTCAAACATTAAAGCAAATGGGCAGAAGGTAGCAAGCAGCCACATTTGTGATGGGTGGTGTGAATTTGCAAAGCAGGTCAGGCCATCACAGTGGCAAAAGCACTTTGCCATGGAGTGAGAGAACAGAAGAGTTGATGTGGGACTCCCTGCATGCTGAAGTCCCCCATTGTGGTCTTCAGGCAAGGGACACGCAATCCCCTAGAGGAGAAGGACACAATGGTCGAAGGCTCTCTGGCCACTCTCAACATCCTTTCACCGTTTCTTCCATTTGCACACAACTTGCTGTATCAGTGATGGGAGGTTTGCAACACCTCCCGCGAGGGTGACCATATCGGGGATAGTTCACCACAATTCAGTTAGATTCAGTGTCACCATGGAAAAGGACAGAAATAAAGCTGGGGTAAAAAAATCTCGACTGGGGGAAAGGCATATCGTGTAGAAATGGGAAGGGACTTGGCTGAGGTGGACTGGCCAGCATTGCTAAAGGATAAGTCTGTGGAAAAGCAGTGGGAAGCGCTAAAAGGGGAGATCCTAAAGGTGCAAAGTAGACATGTCCCCTCCAGAAATGAGGAGTGTCACTGCCAAATCTTTGGTTGCCTCGAGGAATACAGGAGAAGATCAAACAGAAAAAGAAAGCGTGGGATAGGCATAAAGAACTAAACACTGCAGATAGCCCAGACGAGTACAGAAAGTGCAGGGACAAAGTCAAAAAGGAAATAAGAAAATGAAAGAGAGGGCAAGAAAAAGATTAGCAAGTAAAATGAAAGAAAACCCAAAGATGTTTTACCAATATATTAATGGTAAAAGGTTAGTTAAGGAAAAGGTGGTGCCTATCAGAGATAAAGAGGGGGAACTTGTGCGTAGATGCAGAGGCTGTGGGAAGGATTTTAAATTAATATTTTATCTCTATGTTTACAAAGGAAATGGATGATGCAGATACAGTCGTCCAGGAGGAACACTGAGAGATATAGGATAGGATAATCGTAAAGAGAGAGCAAGTACTCGAAGGCTTGAAATCCTTGAAAGTTGATAAGTCGCCAGGGCCAGATGGATTGTTTCCGAGGCTCATGAAGGAGGGCAGGGAGGAGATAGCAGATGCCCGAGGATGATTTTCTATTCCTCACTATGCAAAGGGAAGGTACCGGATTCGAGAGGAATACAAAAATGGTTCCATTGTTTAAAAAGGGATCGAAGGAAATGCCGAACAATTGTAGGCCAGTTAGTTTTACGTCATTGGTGGGCAAAGTAATACAATCAATCTTGAGAGATAGGAGTAACTATCATGTAGAAAGGCATGGACGAGTCAGGAATAGTCAGCATGGATTTGTTAAAGGAAGGCCTTGCCTCACAAATTTAATCGAATTATTTGAGGAAATGACAAGAAGGGTTGATGAAGGTAATGCAGTGGATGTGGTGTACATGGATTTTAGCAAGGTATTTGACAAAGTCCCACTTGGCAGATTAGTCAAGAAAGTGAAAGCCCATGGGATATAGGGTATTGTGGCAAACTGGATAAAAAGTTGGCTTAGTAACAGGAAACAAAGGGTAATGGTCGATGGCTGCCCTAGCAATTGGAAAGTTGTTTCAAGTGCTGTTCCATAGGGCTCGGTATTGGGACCCTTACTGTTTGTGTTATGTATTAACGATTGGGAAATTTGCAGATGGCACAAAGATTGGCCCACTGATGGACAGTGTAGACGATAGCTATAACCTTCAAAACCTTCATGGAGTGGGTGATAAATTGGCAGATGGAATTTAACACAGAGAAATGAAAGGTCGTGCATTTAAGGAGGTTGAACAGTTGTAGGGAGTACACAATAAATGGGAATATACTAAGAGGGGTAGATGAAGTGAGATATCTTCATGTACAGGTACACAGGTCCCTAAAGGCAGCAGTTCAAGCAGACAAGGTTGTTAAGAAAGCATATGGAATACTGTCCTTCATTGGCAGAGGTATATATATATATATATAAGGATATAATGTTAGAATTGTATAAAACACTGGTGAGGCCTCAACTGGAGTATTGTGTGTCGTTATGGTCACCACATTACAGGAACAACGTTATTGCTCTGGAGAGGGTGCAGAGGAGGCGTATAAGAATGTTGCCAGGGCTGGAAAAGTGTAGCTACTAGGAGAGATTGGATAGATTAGGGTTATTTTCCTTGGACCAAATAAGGGTGACTTAATTGAGATGTACAAAATTATGAGGGGAAGGGATAGGGTGGAGAGGATAAAATTATTTCCCCTGGTTGAGAATTCTAGAATCAGGGGACATAGATTTAAGGTAAGTGGCAGAAGGTGTAGGGGGGAACATGAGGAAAAACCATTTTACACAGAGGGTAGGGAGAGTCTGGAGTTCGCTGCCCGAGTTGTTGGGGGAGGCAGAGACCCTAATATCTTCTAAAAGGTACCTGGATCTGCACCTTAAGTGTTCTAACCTACAGGGCTATGGACCGGATGCAGGAAGGTGGGATTAGAAAGGCCACCTGGGTGTTCTACAGCTGGGATGGACACGATGGGCCGAATGGCCTCCTTCAGTGCTGTAATTTTTCTATGATTCTATCAGTGCGTGAAAATTGCAGCACTCATTGGTGAGGGAACAGCTTGCCGGAATGTGCCGATTGGCACCAATTGCTGGGTAATGTGCACCATTGCATCATCAGCCTCACCAAAAAAAAAACAAAGAATTGCCATCAACCGCATGATGAGTGTGAACAAATTGTTGGCAGGTGTGTCGCGAATGTGAACACACTCGTTGCACTAAATTAGAATCTCTACAGCAGACCCCGTCAATGAGGTGATTTATGGTCCTGCCCGCTCCAGCAGGTGGCCAATGGTTCCTGCAGGTTTCTGACATTTATATTTTAACACTGTTTTTCTTACTTTTCTTTCCTGACTCCTCTTTTTTCCTCTCTCTCTCATCCTTTCTTTCCTTCTTCTCTCTTTCCTTACCCACCTTTATTTCCCTTCATCTAATGTGACTCTAATTCACACAATTTTCTTCTCGGTCTGTCCCTCTGTGTCCTTCAATTTCATCGGTTAAGCATCAGATCATTGAACCCAATGTTTGTAAGTCCCCAGATGCCACATTATGATCTTGTGCCATTATCAATTCACACATCCAGTAATTTCGACACAGACTAGTGTTCCCCAGAGTTGATTAATTGAGTCTACATTCCATCAGGTCCCTTTGAGGGATTTGCACCCAAGATACCAAAGGGGCCTCTGGATTGCTACTCTAATGACATTGCTACTATACCACCACCTACCCCTGGTTAATTGGTGTGCAATTTGTCTTGATGTTGTTACGACACCCTGGGATAGTATGTGGTCGATTCCAGCCCCACTTGACCCAGAGTCGAAACACAGTTGAAATTAACTTTTAATTTTAAAAATACCCAAAGCCTTTGCTCTTTGGCTGCCCAATAATTACAGTCATCAGGTTTGTAAATTTACACACAATTAATTTTTATTATTAACAGTAACTATAATTAAATAGGCAACACGTACAACTGGTTAACTATTATCTGATTTCTAACCTCACCCGCCCCCTTTAACTCGCTCCAACCTCTACACACACAAAAGACAAACAGAGGGGAGTGTAAAAAAAGTATGAAAAAGATCAAAGTCTCTGATTCAGATGGACGCCTTCCAGTTAGATTGTTCCTTCAGTCTCGGCCATCCAACATTTGGGTGATACCTTTGCCTTCTGTAATGGTTTTCATTGTAGACTTACCAGGGTCGAGAAGCTTCTGCCTTCAGACAGTAGGCAGCAGAGAGAGAGAGAGCTGCTTCCATATTGAGGGTCCAATGGTTTCTCTGTAAATTCACAGTAACAGCGAGCAGCCAACATTTGAGAGAAAGCTAGATAGAGAGAGAGAGAGAGAGCAGTTTCCCCTTTCTGAGTCCAGAAGCTTCCTGCTGCGTCCTCTGAAAACTCCACCTGGCAGGATCCAATCGCTGTCTGTTGCTGGGCAGGCTACTGTCCCTGGACAACCCATTGGCCACCAGCCAACCAGTTGAACCACCTCCAATCTCTGAGGTCTGGGTTATGCTGTTCAAAGTCTAAAACCTCATAGCACTGTATACTTGTGGTAGTCACCACTGTTGTATTGTGTATACTGCATACGAGGGTATTACGGTAAGGCCCCTGTACTACAGGTACAGGGGGTGGATCCCTGCCTGCTGGCTCCGCCCAGTAGGCAGAGTATAAATGTGTGGGCTCTCCGAGCTGCAGCCATTTCGGACAGGAGCTGTGGGAGGCTCCACATCTCTGCGTAATAAAGCCTCGATTACTCTCTACTCTTGTCTCGTCGTAATTGATAGTGCATCAATTTATTACGCAGAGATTTTACAACGATGGATCTCCGCATCAAGCCTGATCGCCTGCAGACAACGCCAAGTCAGCCTTCGCACATTGGCTAGTTTGCTTTGAAGCCTACATCGGGTCTGCGACAGAACCACCCTCGGAGGCACAGAAGCTCCAGATCCTGTATACACGGCTGAGCTCTGATATCTTCCCCCTCATCCGGGACGCACCGACCTATGCAGAGGCCATGGCGCTACTGAAGGAGAACTACGCTCAGCAGACCAACAAAATCTACACCAGGCACCTCCTGTCCACGCGGCATCAACTCCCTGGTGAGTCTGTGGAAGATTTCTGGCGTGCCCTGCACGCCCTGGTGAGAGACTGCGATTGCCAGGCCGTTTCGGCCGCTGAACATTTTGACCTATTACTTAGAGATGCGTTCGCTTACTGGCATAGGATCGGCCTCCATCCGCCAGCGCCTCTTAGAGGAGGCTACCCTCGACCTCGCGGCGACCAAGAAACTAGCGCTCCCGCTCAGTCGCTTCACGCAATATACAGGCGTATGCCCCCGACCGCATGGCCCACCCCTCCTGGGCATCGTGGCCCCCGCCAGCGAACACCCCACCGTGGACCCCATCAGCGACCTCCCGCAGCCAACCCCAGGCCTGCGCCGCGCGGCAGCCAACCCCAGGCCTGCGCCGCACGGCAGCCAACCAACCCCGGGGGACCCAGGTACTACTTCTGCGGACAGTCAAAACACCCCCGATAGCGCTGCCCGGCACGGAGCGCGCTCTGCAAGGCCTGCGGGAAGAAAGGACATTTCGCTGCTGTGTGCCAAGCCCGCTCGGACGCTGCTATTGTCCCTGTGCCCCCCATGTGCGACCCGCAGGCGCCGCCATCTTCCTCGCCTCAGACCACGTGCAGCCCGTGGGAGCCGCCATCTTCCCGCTTCAGGACCCCTGCTCGTTGGGCACCTCATCGGGCCGCTCATCACCTGCAACCGTCGCCGACCAGCCACATCTGGCCTCCATCACGATTAACCAGTCCTGACCGCACAACCTCACGACCGCGTCGACAACAGTGAAGGTTGACGGGCACAAGATATCCTGCCTTATAGACTCCGGGAGCACTGAGAGCTTCATCCACTCCGATACGGTAAGGCGCTGCTCCCTCGCGGTACACCCCATCAACAGAGAATCTCTCTGGCCTCCGGATCCCACTCCGTGGAGATCCGGGGGTACTGCATCGCCACCCTCGCCATCCAGGGCATAGAGTTCAGCGACTTCCGGCTCCATGTCCTTCCCAACCTCTGCGCTGCCTTGCTACTCAGCCTGGACTTCCAGTACAACCTCCAGAGCCTAACCCTGAAATTTGGTGGGCCCCTACCACCCCTTATTGTATGCAGCCTCACGACCCTTAAGGTCGACCCACCTTCCCTGTTTGCGAACCTCACCCTGGATTGCAAACCCATCGCCACCAGGAGAAGATGGTACAGGCCCAGGAGAGGACCTTCAGTAGGTCTGAGGTCCAGCGGCTGCTGCGGGAAGGTATTATTGAAGCCAGCAACAGCCCCTAGAGAGCCCAAGTGGTAGTGGTGAAACCTGGGGAGAAAAACAGGATGGCCGTTGACTACAGTCAGACCATCAATCGGTACACGCAGCTCGACGCGTACCCTCTCCCACACACATATCTGATATGGTCAATCAGATTGCACAGTACCGGGTCTTCTCGACAGTGGACCTGAAATCTGCCTACCACCAGCTTCCCATTCACAAGGCGGCCCGCCAGTACACCATGTTTGAGGCAGACGGCCGCCTTTACCACTTCCTTAGGGTTCCCTTCGGCGTCACTAATGGGGTCTCGGTCTTCCAACGGGAGATGGACCGAATGGTTGACCGGTACGGACTGCAGGCCACTTTCCCGTACCTGGATAACATCACCATCTGTGGCCACAACCAGCAGGACCACGACACTAACCTTTCCAAATTCCTCCACACCGCCAAACTCCCCAACCTAACCTAGAACAAGGAGAAGTGCATGTTCAGCATGGAGCGATTAGCCATCCTCGGCTATGTGGTTCAGAACGGAGTTCTGGGGCCCGACCCCGATCGCATGCGCCCCCTCATGGAACTCACTCTCCCCCACTGCCCCAAGGCCCTCAAATGATGCCTGGGTTTCTTCTCGTACTTCGACCAGTGGGTCCCTAACTATGCGGACAAGGCCCGCCCACTCATCCACTCCACAGTTTTTCCCCTGATGGCCGAGGCCCACCAGGCCTTCAACCGTATCAAGGCCGACATCGCCAAGGTCGCGATGCACATGCGGTCGACGAGACGCTCCCCTTCCAAGTCGAGAGCGATGCATCGGATGTTGCTCTCGTCGCCAGCCTCAACCAGGCAGGCAGGCCCGTGGCATTGTTTTCCTGCACCTTCCATTCCTCCGAATTTCGGCACTCCTCCTGTCGTTGAAGCTGTGAAGCATTGGAGGCATTACCTGGCCGGCAGGAGAGATTCACTTTGCTCACTGACCAACGGTCGGTTGCCTTCATGTTTAACAACACACAGCGGGGTGAGATCAAAAATGATAAGACCTTGAGGTGGAGGATCTAGCTCTCCACCTACAATTATGAGATTTTGTATCGCCCGGTAAGCTCAACGAGCCCCCTGATGCCCTATCCCGAGGAACATGTGACAGCGCATAAGTGAACCGACTCCGCACCCTGCACGATGATCTCTGTCACCCAGGGGTCACCCGCTTTTATCACTTCATAAAGGCCCGCAATCTGCCCTACTCCATCAAGGAAGTCAGGGCGATCACCAGAGACTGCCAGGTCTGCGCGGAGTGTAAACCGCACTTCTACCGGCCAGACCGCTCACATCTAGTGAAGGCCTCCCGCCCCTTTGAACGCCTCAGCGTGGACTTCAAAGGGTCCCCTCCCCTCCACCGACCGAAACACGTACTTTCTTAATGTGGTCGACGAATATTCAAGATTCCCCTTCGCCATCCCATGCCCCGATATGACATCTGCCACCGTCATCAAAGCCCTCAACACCATCTTCGCTCTGTTCGGTTTCCCCGCCTACGTCCACAGCGACCGGGGATCCTCATTCATGAGCGATGAGCTGCACCAGTACCTGCTCAACAGGGGCATTGCCTCGAGCAGGATGACCAGCTACAACCCCCGGGGAAACGGGCAGGTGGAGCGGGAGAATGGGTTGGTCTGGAAGGCCGTCCAGCTGGCCCTGGGCTCTAGAGATCTCCCAGCCTCCCGCTGGCAGGAGATCCTCCCCGACGCCCTTCACTCCATTCAGTCGCTCCTGTACACTGCGACTAATGTAAACCCCCATGAATGTCTCTTTGCCTTCCCCAGGAAGTCCACCTCCGGGGTTTCGCTCCCAACATGGCTTCAGCTCCAGGACCCGCTCTCCTCCGAAAGCACGTGCGGCTCCACAAGGCGGACCCGTTGGTTGAGAAGGTACAGCTACTCCACGCAAACCCGCAGTACACTAACGTAGCGTACCCCGATGGCCGCCAAGACACAGTCTCCCGCAGGGACCTGCCGTCAGCTGGGTCCCCACACCCCCCCCCCCCTCTGCCCCGGCGCCACCCTCCCTCCGCCCGGCGCACCCCACCACAGCCCCCGCTCCAGGGCGAACCACCCTCCCCTTGGTCCCACCCGGGGATGAAGATAAGGGCGACACGCTCCCGGAGTCACCAACGCCTGAATCGCCACCAGAACTGCGGCGCTCGCAACAACGGATCAAGGCGCCCGATCGTCTAAATTTGTAACCTCTTTCTTAAATTTTAAACAACCTGTATGTAAATAGTTTTCCACCACCCCACTGGACTCTTTTTTAACAGGGGGTGAATGTGGTAGTCACCACTGTTGTATTGTGCATACTGCATACGAGGGTATTACGGTAAGGCCCCTGTACTACAGGTATTGGGGTAGATCCCTGCCTGCTGGCTCCGCCCAGTAGGCGGAGTATAAATGTGTGGGCTCTCTGAGCTGCAGCCATTTTAGTAGCTGCAGGAGGCTCCACATCTCTGTGTAATAAAGCCTCGATTACTCTCTACTCTCGTATCGGCGTAATTGATAGTGCATCAATACTATTCCTCACTTTCCCTACTCGACTTAAAGGTAATGTCCCCGTTAAAGATCCATGGACCGAAAACGGTCATGACAAAATAAAAGAAACAGGAAATAAGGCAATCAACAGGAAGAGCCCGTACAGCACCAACAAAAAACATTGTATAAAATGGATTCCTTCAAATCTAATTTGTAGCACCAACTATTATGTCATCTAAGATTTGGGTATCTTGGAACTACAACCTTTTTTGGTTAGATGCCTGTATTTGTTAAATGAAAACAATACTTAGTTAAAAGCAAGTGTTAAAAGCAAGATCTTACCAACACCTCCCAGGTAGGGGGAAATGGAATTCCAGACACCAACACTACCTCTCCGGAATCGCTGTCCAATTGCTAATTCAAGGTGGAGCAGTGGAATGCCCTCAAAGACCAGTGCGATGAGGTATGGAATTAAAAAGGCTCCTGTGATGACAAAGAGTACGGAAGAACGTCAGCCAGCTTTTTAAGTTAATTTTCTTTTCTCCCTGCAATCCTGCAGACCACGTTACCTTTGGAGATTTCTTTTTGACCATTTTTGCCACAGGGAGAGTTTGGAAAAAACAGTGGGTTTTTAAATGTGTTTTAAAGGGAAGTGAATTTACACAACTTAAAAAGGCACAAAAAGATAAGTGATTAAAAAGCTAACGAGCTCTGATTTGACGTTGTTTACCCAGACAGTGAGCTGAATTCTCCGTCTCGCCACCCCACAAACACGAACCGCAATCAGGTGGAGAATCGGGCAGTTGGCCAAAATCGATGCTCCGTTCCCTCCCTGGTGGCAATAACTGAATTAATTTTTTTTTAAATTAGAGTACCCAATTCATTTTTTCCAATTAAGGGCAATGTACCATGGCCATTCCACCTACCCTGCACATCTTTGGGTTGTGGGGGCGAGACCCACACAAACACGGGGAGAATGTGCAAACTCCACACGGACAGTGGCTCAGAGTCGGGATCAAACCTGGGACCTCGGTGCCGTGAGGCCGCAGGGCTAACCCACTGCGCCACTGTGCTGCCCTCGAATTAGTATTTTACATTGTTGGACACAAAAGGAAGATGCAATTTTTTTCCCCCCCTTTCTCAAAACAGGAAATGCACTTGGTACAAATCAGAATCAACAGCTTAGCAACTCAGCCGTGTCTTTTAAAGATCTTTCATCTCACTGTGTATGTGAAGAGGAGTTCATAGGCCCCATTCAATCATTCCACCAATGGCGGGTCTCTCTATTTGCCCAATGGCAGTGTCAGGCCAGTTGACATTTTGGGCAGAGTACAGTAAATGCTTGTTTCTGGTCATGTGGATGGGAAAGCGTGGGGAGGCCAATACCTTCTGCTCTTCAGATTCCTAACATTGCAAAACGGGAACAGACAGAAGGGACCTTTGTTTAATACGTCAGTGCAACAGCACCCTCACTCGGGCTCTGGTTACTTCAGTTGACGAGTGTATGTGTATGAATCTAGGCATTTCAGATATATTGTATTATATGTACTTTTTGCAATCAGGGTTAAAAGCCTGAGTCGGTGTATGCGCATCCACTGCTGCAATCGTTTAAAAATATCAGGTTTGAAAGGACAGACACTGGGCTGGATTCTCTGTCCTGTCGCACCAGATTTCTGGTCCAGCCCGCCGGCGGGATGCTCCATTTCACCGGCTGTTCAATGGGGTTTCCCATTGTGGGGCAGCCCCACGCCGTCGGGAAACCCCCGGGCTTCCGGCAAAATAGAGCAGCCCGACAGCGGAGAATCCAGCCCACTTTGTCTCCAGAGGTGCAATTAAAGCATTGTAAAAATGAGATCATCATTCATTCCAACCATGTGTATTGTTTACCTGAAGTAGGGCTAATGGAATTTTGTTTATAGAAAGAAGGTTCCCTGGAGAGTAGATCATTAGAGACATCACCTCAATGAGATGATGTGATTAATGGGAGGGGTTGAAGTAGTCAGGGGATGAGGTTTGGAGTTCAGCTTAGATCTGTCTGTGAACAGTCAGCTGCTTAGCTAAAAAGCAGTTCAGCCAAAAAGATTTTGCCTGTGATCAGAACAGCAGTTTCTGAAAAGACTTTGACAGCTTTGACAAAGAAGTCATCCCAACTCGAAACGTCAGCTCCCTTCTCTCTCCACAGATGCTGTCAGACCTGCTGAGAGTGTCCAGTATTTTCTGTTTTTGTTTCTGAAAAGGCTGTCAGGTTAAACAGTAGTCTGACACAGGCAAGGATTTGCAAGCTGGTTTCCTGAAGGATCTCTCTCTCACAAAGCGGTTTATCCAAGACACATCTTTACAGCAAGTATTCCTGGGTTGGCTAACTCTATTCAGAAGTGGATTTTGACATGAGGTGGGTTTTGCTTGAGTGGAGATAAAAGATAGCCATTAGAACATAGAACAGTACAGTACAGCACAGAACAGGCCCTTCGGCCCTCGATGTTGTGCCGAGCTATGATCACCCTACTCAAACCCACGTATCACCCTATGCCCGTAACCCAACAACCCCCCACCCCTTAACCTTACTTTTTAGGACACTACGGGCAATTTATCACGGCCAATCCTCCTAACCCGCACATCTTTGGACTGTGGGAGGAAACCGGAGCACCCGGAGGAAACCCACGCACACACGGGGAGGACGTGCAGACTCCACACAGACAGTGACCCAGCCGGGAATCGAACCTGGGACCCTGGAGCTGTGAAGCATTTATGCTAACCACCATGCTACCGTGCTGCCATTAGGATTTGGTGTCTCACTGTCATTGTTAAGCAGTGTATAACTGGTAATTATAAGCTATTTTCTTTATGATGTTAGTTCTAAGACTGTAATAATAAAGTTTGTTTCCACCATAGCCCTATTTGTGCGTGGAGTCACTCCTGGAGCGAATGGACTTTTCCTCACAATCTTACAAATTAAATTAAATTTTGGAGTATTTGTCTGGTATCCGAACAACTGTTAGGGTTTGGTCCGGAATCGTAATAGTGTCGTTCAGATTAAAGGCAAACAGCGTGGGTTTGATCCTCGTTCTGGCTGAGGTAATCTTGAAGTTGCCTTCCCTCCTGAGAAGGAAAGGCAATGAAAATCCACCATAGAACATAGAGAACATAGAACATTACAGCGCAGTACGGGCCCTTCGGCCCTCGATGTTGCGCCGACCTGTGAAACCATCTGAAGCCTATCTGACCTACACTATTCCATTTTCATCCATTTGTCTATCCAGTGACCACTTAAATGCCCTTAAAGTTGGCGAGTCTACTACTGTTGCAGTAGTCACCACTGACAAAAACTGCCAAGAAAACAGCTCAGGATGAAGCATCACAGACCGAGCCAAGGACCTGCCTTTGGGAAGAGCACTCATAAAGGAAGGAAGGAAAGGAGTTGTCGGTGGCGTTATAAACTTTCTGACTGAGATATACAAAGACTGACAATTGAGCTGATGCTTCAGTAAATCATTCGTTCAGATTTGTAGAGAGTGGTTAAGGTGTGGAATGGATTGCCTGCTGTGATAGTGGAGTCGGACACTTTAGGAACTTTCAAGCGGTTATTGGATAGGCACATGGAGCACACCAGAATGAGAGGGCGTGGGATAGCTTGACCTTGGTTTCGGACAAGGCTCGGCACAACATTGAGGGCCGAAGGGCCTGTTCTGTGCTGTACTGTTCTATGTTTGTTTTTTTAAATTTAGAATATCCAATTCATTTTTTCCAATTAAGGGGCAATTTAACGTGGCCAATCCACCTAACCTGCACATCTTTGGGTTGTGGGGGTGAAACCCACGCAGACACGGGGAGAATGTGCAAACTCCTCACAGACAGTGACCCAGGGCCGGGATTCGAACCCGGGTCCTCAGCGCCGTAGGCAGCAATGCTAACCACTGTGCCACCGTGCCGCCCTATGTTCTATGTTAAGCTTCACACAACAAACAGTTTTCTCCACGTTGTTTTGATCTAACCTGACCCCAGAGTTAACTAAAAGTGAATAACTGATGTAAATAGAAAGTGCGAAAATAATTTCTTCAAAGACTGCTGTTCAAAGACCTGGAGCTGGATTCTCCGCCCTGCCACGCCACATTTCTGCCCCGACCCGCCGGCGGGATTCTCCATTATACCGGCCGGTCAATGGGGTTTCCCACTGTGGGGTAGCCCCACGCCGTCGGGAAACCCCCAGGAGCCAGCGAAATGGAGAATCCCACCGGCAGAGAAGCCCGCTCCTATTTTCTGACAACGTTGCGGCAATCGATCTCTGGCAGAAATTACTAGTCATTGTCTGTCAAATTTTATTTGGAAATCTAATTTAAGCCGCCCCCAATCAATCGCCCACACGAAGTTAAAGGAACACTTCCATGTTTTCATTTTTGTGCTGGGTGACTTCTGCATCCTTGGATCCTTCAACCTGGACCAGAAATCATTGGCGCAGGAGGGAAGGGGGACGATGAGAACACAATGCACCGGCAGCGCCTCAGAAGGAGGGGTGTTGGTGGGCAAGTGGGTAGCTGACCATGTCAACACTGGCAGTAAGGTCGAGGAGGACAAAGTAAACCACAGTAACAGTCACAGAATGATGCCTTTGGTGAATATTATCAGGATAATCTTGGTGCTGTGAGTCAGACAAGAACTAGCCTGAAGGGGTTCAATAAAAGGCACTGCTGAGAAAGGTGGATGAGGAGTTGGGGAGCACTGATCTGTTGGAGTAACATAGAGAAGGAAGTGGAGCTTCTCCTGACTTCTCCATAAGGACATCACGAGGAGGTGTATGATTGGTAGGATGGTAACAGCCACTGGAAGTCCTGCCTGTTCCGCCTGTCCACCTTGTTCGGTGCTATGTAATGAAACAGGCTCAACCTCTGTGCTAGTTTCTGATCCTGGCAGAAGGAAGGCCCATTCTTGTCGTCCACTGCCATTGATTGCAGTTGGGAAAGTGACAAACTCAGAATTGGCGTTCAACATTTTTAATTGACCTTCTGTTGCTTGTGCCATGATGCACAGCTACCTGCTGATGTGGGACATTCCAATAACACTGAAAACAAGGCAGGACTTCCTGCTCAACCGCGGTACAATAACTGACCCTAGCTAGTGTAACCTAGGGATTGACCTAATTGGAAATAATATTGGGGAGGGATGTGGAAAATGCGACTGATTTGCTATTATCAAAATTACCTCAGCAACTTAGAACCATCCTCCAGCTTTGCAATCTCAGATTTGCAAAACCTGCCTTGGTAATGGCAGCAAAAGCTGACTGATTTTCCCTGTGTCTCTACCTCCACCTTTTCTCCCCCCCCCCCCCCCAATGTTCACAACTTAAGGGGAACGTTTATGACAGACAAGTCCTGTCAAACATTCAGGGACAAGGTTCAGTGTGAGGCATTTATCATTTATCATTTACCAAGACAAGTTGATCACTTGAGTAATGCTTATAGTCTATAAGGAAGCATCGTCAGGAATCCACCGGTCGTCGGGATTCACTTTTCCCGCTGGCAGTGCACTCCTGCCAATCGGTTTCCCGGCGGTGAGGGTGGTGGGGGGGTGAGGGTTGTTGCAATGGGAAATTGAATTAAGACCCGTTCACAAAGTTCACTCCAACGTTGAGACGCAACTATCCCATTCCATCAGATACCCCGTCATCTTTACTCAGGTTCACTGAACGGCAACTTGAACAAACCAACAACAAATCCTCTGGTGACTTCAGGAACAAACACATGAATGAGCTGGCTCCTTCAGTTCTGAAGAAAAGACGTATTGGACTTTAAAAAAAAAAATTTAGTGTACCCAATTATTTTTTTTCAAATTGAGGGATGATTGAGTAGTGGCCAATCTGCCTACCCAGCACATCATTGGGTTGTGGGGGTGAGACCCACGCAGACACGGGGAGAATGTGAAAATTCTAGACAGTGACCCGGGATCGAACCCGGGACCTCGGTGGCGTGAGGCAGCTGTGCTAACCAATGCTCCACCGCGCCGCCACCGAGGTATATTGGACTTGGAATCAATTCTGTTTCTCTCTGCCGAGATGTTGAGGTTTTCTGGCAGTTTCTGTTTTTAACATACCAGGTGGCAAACTTGTCAACAGCAACAATCTTTTGCAAAAGGAATTCATGCCAAGCTTCATTGACGAGTCTTAGAACATTGTGAGTGAAGTGGAGGGTGATTAAAGAAGCTGAAGACCACACTCTAAAATAATCATAGAATCCCTAGAGAGCAGAAGGAGGCCAATCAGCCCATCAGGTCTGCACCGACCCTCTGAAAGTGCACTCTGCCCTTGTCCACTCCCCAGCTCTATCCCCGTAACCCCAGAGCTTAATCTGTACATCCATTAACACTAAGGGGCAATTTAGCATGGCCAATCCACCTAACCTGCACATCTTTGGACTGTGGGAGGAAACCGGAGCACCCGGAGGATACGCAAGCAGACACAGGGAGAACGTGTAGACTCCACACAGACAGTCAGCTGAGGCTGGAATTGAACCCGGGTCCTTGGCGCTGTGCTTGTATACTCACCACCTCCATAAGTCTGACAGAGGTAGGGGAACCTCCATACATTCCCCAGTCCCACAGCAAATCCCACACAGCTCAGGATATACTGAGACTTATTGTCCCACTTTGGTCTCTCTTCCTTCAGGACATCATTGGTTTCATCCTTAACGCGAGCATTCTCATTTCTCGCTGCCATCTCATCCAACTGGGATCATACGGAATGAAATGAATAGTTATCCTGTTCAAGGGATTTCCTGTCACCTTCTGTTTTTAATTCAATTAATGTGTCATGTATCTCTTAAACCAGAAAGTTATTGGGTAACCTGGCCATGGGAAAAAAACCGCAAGTTATGTTGAGCAGGGGGGAAGCTGGGTAGAGCCAGACCTCACTGAGAGGCAACTCCACTTTCTCGGCTGTCCCGACAGGCTGTCAAAAACAGATATGTCATTTGTTAATCAATAACAAGGTGGCAGAAATTTAAAGAAAGCCAGATATAATGTGGGGAATATTTCATAGAATAGTGCAGAAGGAGGCCATTCAGCCCATCGAGTCTGCACCGACCCGTTTTCCAATAGAGAACCCTGCCTGAGCCCAATCCCCGCCCCTATTCCCCTAACCCCACCTAACCTTTGGGTAATATTAGTGTGGTGAATGTATTCACCATAATGCATGCATGATACCGTAACCTGTGACCTATGACCTGGAAGTGGTGATATGAACTGCTTCGAGTTACTGTACTGTAACCCCGCCTCTGGCTCTGCCATATATAGGCCGGCCTCCTGTGGGCGGCATTCATCTGTACTACTGACTCTGGCTAGGCAAGTTCATGACTAATAAAGCCTACTGTTCACTCGCCCTCTCTGCTTCTCGGTCAATTGAAGGTATATCAATTAGCCTGGCCAATCCACCTAACCTGCACATCTTAATAAAGGTGGAAAGTAATAAGGGGCGCGATTCTCCGACTCCCACGCCGGGTGGGAGAATCGCGGGGGTGCCGGGCAATTCCTGCCATGCCGCCCTGGCACCCGCACGCGATTCTCCCCCCCCCCCCCCCCCCCCCCCCCCCCAAAACGGCGTGCCGCGTTTGACGACAGGCCGCTCGGAGAATCCCCGCTCGCCGTTTCTAACAGGCGAGCGGCGATTCTCCGGCCCGGATGGGCCGAGCGGCCTGCCCAATCCGACCGGTTCACGCCGGCCACAACCACACCTGGTCGCTGCCGTTGTGAACAGCGCACGAACGCTGCGTGTGCGGCCTGTGGGGGGGGGGGGGGGAGGATCGAGCAGCGGGGGGTGCTCAGTAGGGGTCTGGCCCGCGATCGGTGCCCACCGATCGGCGGGCCGGCGTCTCTAAACGACGCACTCTTTTTCCTCTGCCGCCCCGCAAGATCAACCCTCCATGTCTTGCGGGGTGCCCACGGGGAGGACGGCAACCGTGCAACTGCTTTGACGGGGCGCCAAGGCCCGGCGCGCAAAATTGACGCGGCACCGCTCTTAGCCCCCTGGGGGTGGGAGAATAGGGGGCGAGGAGCGGCCTCCGATGCCGGAGTGAAACTCTCCGGTTTTCACTCCGGCGTCTGCACTTTGTCTCCCGTTGGGAGAATTTCGCCCAAGATCTCTGAAGCTTTTTGTAGTTTCCCCTTACAAGCGGATTCCTTCCAAAACATAAAATGCGCTATTACCAACAAGGCCCAGTGTATTGTTCTCTTGAAAAAAATCGCCATAAAGCAATCTATTCTCATTCACAGTATTTGGGCCTTTCTGAACTTTAGTGCGTTTTGCTGCAATGTAGGTTCACAGATATTGACCCTTCTGCACAGCTGAACAATGAGTGTTATCGGACAGATTTTCTTTCTGAAAGGAGAGGATGGTTCAGCTACCACTGAAATTTATCTCTACCACAGCTCAGCTCCATTAGTAAGAGCTAATGGATAGTGAACGGAACACCATGGCTGATTCGTTCCTATTTAGTGCAAGGATGCCGAAGCCAATTGTCACGGCTTCAAAAAGATTTGGTCATGGGATGTGGATGTTGCCAACTGGGCTATCTCTAATTGCCCTTGAATTGAGTGGCTTGCTGAGCTATTTCAAAGGGCATTTTAGAGTCAGCCACATTGCTGTGGGTCTGGAGTCACATGTAGGCCACACCAGGTAAGGATGGCAACGGTGAACCAGATGAGTTTTTACCACAATGGCCTTGGAAAGGGTCCAGAGGAGGTTCACAAGAATGATTCCTGGAATGAAGAGCTTTTGTATGAGGAACGGTTGAGGACTCTGAGTCCGTACTCGTTGGAGTTTAGAACGATGAGAGGGGATCTTATTGAAACTTACAGGATAGTGCGTGGCCTGGATAGAGTGGACGTGGAGAGGATGTTTCCACTTGTAGGAAAAACTAGAAGCACGGGACACAATCTCAGACTAAACGGATGATCATTTAAAACAGAGATGAGGAGGAATTTCTTCAGCCAGAGGAATCTGTGGAATTGTTTGCCGCAGAAGGCGGTGGAGGCCAAATCACTGAGTGTTTTTAAGACAGAGATGGATAGGTTCTTGATTAATAAGGGGGTCAGGGGTTATGGGGAGAAGGCAGGAAAATGGAGATGAGAAAATATCAGCCATGATTGAATGGTGGAGCAGACTTGATGGGCCGAGTGGCCTAATTCTGCACCTATATCTTATGGTCTTATTTGTCATCCTTAGACTTTGAATTCAAATTTCACCATCTGCTGTGGTGGGAATCCAACCCGGGGCCCCAGATCATCACCCTGGCTCTCTGGATTACTAGTCCAGTGACAATACTATCATGTGAGAGTACCTTTAAGAAATGGGTGTTTATAAATGGGTGTGTATATAAATATCTGTAGTGAGAGTACCTTTAAGAAACGGGTGTTTATTACTGCACTGCTGTCAGAGAGTGGGTAGAGCTGGGCTGTCTGTCAGCTTTTTACTTTTGTTTTAAGGCAGGCTGCAGGGTGTGTTTTAGTTTCATTTTCAGAGCTGGATAGCTGCAGTCACAGCCAGAAGGTGTATGAATCTCTCTCTGTAATCTAAAGACAGCAAATCAATCCTGTTGATTTAAAACTAATAACAGTAGTGACTTTAACCTGATGTGCTTCTGGTAAAAGGTGTTTTAAGTCGTATGGATGTTAAAAGGAAAGCTTAAAGGATTGCTTTGGGGGTTGTATTTGAGTTGATGGTTGCTAAGATGTTCACTGTATGTTTTAAAAAGGTTAACTTGAGTTCATAGAATAAACATTGTTTTGCTTTAAAAAATACTTTTCCATTTCTGCTGTACCACACCTGTAGAGTGGGCCGTGTGCTCCCCATACCACGATCTATTAAAAGTTGTGGGTCAGGTGAACTCCATGATACACTTTAGGGTTCTCTAAACCCTGGCCCATAACAATACCCACAATGGCACCACCTCATCTGGGATGGCTATAAGCTGTGAGGGGACTTTCAATGAGAATCTCGAGGGCTCAACACTACACATATCAATACATCAACCAACGACGTATTGGGGGGAATGACTCAAAATAAGATTGGTTGTCTTTTATTTATGTTGGTTTAAATCAGTCCTGGGGACTGAATTTGGGAGAATTACTTAGGCCCACGTTCTAAAGTCCGTAACATACCAGCAATCATTGACCCAGAGCTGTTATGAGGGGAACTATCACCTGTTGTTAATTTGTCACTTAACTTTGGTCTCACTAACATTTTTGAGCAAGAATCCTCTGTGCTTTTGGCAGCAATCAAAACTCGAAAGAGTAGAAGGTTACAAAACAAAATGCGTACATATCCAATTGGTGGACGAGACCATGATCCTGATCTCTGACGGTAAACAATCACCGTAAAACTAGAATAGTTTGACTTTCAAACCAAGCTGTATGTAAGCTTCAGCCACTTTTTTTGCACAGTCCTAATATTATGGGCATATTTCAGGGCATTTATGCAGAACTAATGAAATTAAATGAAAATTGCTTATTGTCACAAGTAGGCTTCGAATGAAGTTACTGTGCAAAGCCCCTAGTCGCCACATTCTGGTGCCTGTTCGGGGAGGCTGGTACGGGATTGAACCGTGCTGCTGGCCTGCCTTGGTCTGCTCTCAAAGCCAGCTCTTTAGCCCTGTGCTAAACCAGCCCCCAATGAACCAACCTGTTACATCACTTCCTCACAATATGGTCCCTGAACAGATTGAATTTATTATTTATTTTACATCGCACCAATGTTGCTATAATATGTGATTAAATGTTCACCATTATCAGCTGAATATAAAACAGCAGATTGCTGGGAGGCCAATCAGGCAAGGATGATCAGACTCCATGGAAACCACTCAAACCTTCCCTCCGTTAATGTTGATGGAAGTAAAGATAGCTGGCTCCGTTGTGGGAGGGCGATTCACCCTGCCAGATTTCCCTTTCAGTATTTCTTTACCCAGAGAGTAGTGGGTATGTTATTCTCTAAGTCTGAATAAAGATTGTAGACTTCCAGTAAACATAAATACTTTATTCAGTAGGTTCGTTCTGTTTCCAGAGCTTAACTAGATATAATACAGTCAAGAGGTATGAGCAGTGAAGCTAAGGTAAACTGCTGTGTTGAGCTGTCTCTGTCTGCTGCTGCTCACTAGCCCTGTGCTTCTGGAAGAGGCGGATCCTCCCTTGGGCTGGACCCTTTATACCCGTCTCTGATGCTGCCCTCTAGTGATGGTGTGGCTGTTACATCTGTCTATAGTCCCTGGTGTATATGCAGATGTATGCACAGATATACAGATCACTACATCCACCCCCCCTCCCCCTTTTATTGGACATGTTTTCTAGACTGGCCTTAAGAAAACTGTACATAACAAGTGGTGAGAATATGCAAATTTACACACTGTGAAAATTATAAATGTAATACAGAAACAATTAACTGTTTTGTGAGTCCATCGTGAGAAATGTCCACATTCATCTTGTGGGTGTGTTGAAGTGCCGTCACAAATCTAGCCGGTCGGGTGTCTTACGGCTTCTGCTGGAGCGTCTTAACGGTGGTAGTAGGGATGATGGTTTGATATCATCAAGAGTACTGTCTGGTGTTGTGTGGCGAAGAACGTCCTGTGGACAAATGGCCTCAGTCAGGTCCAGTGTGGGAAATACTGGCGCTGTAGGTCGAATCTCTAACAGATCCCGGCGGTTACGGCGAAAAAGTACTCCTGCAGACGATTTGACAAATGTAGGACAGCGGTGCCTCCTGCCTGATCACCATAGCTGACTCAGACCATCCGTCTTCTGGGTCCCTGATTCTGATGGTGTCACCTATTGTCAGTGGCTTGAGTGGGATCGCATGTTGATCGTAGTAGAGTTTTTGTTTGGAGCATAGTGCCCGCATGTCGTTGGTGCGTTGCCGGGGTCTCGGAATTGCTTTGCCGGTAGGGTTGTCCGGATGTCTCTGCTGAAGAGCATTTACGTTGGCGACAGTCCTGAGCTCAATGGGGTTTCTCGGTACGACAACAGAGTTAGGTTGATATCGGAATGTGACTCGGCTGCTTTGCTGATGAGTCGTTTAATGATGTGGACACCTTTTTCCCCTGTTCCATTTGATTGCGGGTTGCGATTCTGTGTCGCACTGTTGTCTGACCTCAACTTTTTCTTATGTTTGTGGTATGGACTCTTGTTGCTTTTGTTGTTCTTGTTGCGCTGCGTGTTGTTTTTGTTGTTGCTGTAGTCGTCCTTGTTTCTGATGTGATTCTTGCGGTTTTTGTTGTTCTTGTTGCGCTCAATGAATGTGCCATGTGAATGATTTGAGTCATTGTCACAGTTATTGGTGTCAGTGTCCTTTGTGGTCTCTGCTACATTGAGCGTTTCTTCTTGAGAATTGTGAGAATGATCTGATGTTGCATTGACGTTGGTGACATCAGTCATTTGTGGTGGATTCAATTCCTCTTCTTTGCTTCCTTGGTACTCCTCTTCTAGAGTTATTTCTGGTGCACTGGATTCATCATTGATTTGTAGGTGCTCCCCCTTTGGAGTCATTTCAGGTTCATTTGAATTGACATTGAGTTCTTGGTGCTCCTCTTTGGGAGTCATTTCACGTTCATTTGAATCACGTGTGATCTCTTTGTTCTCCTTTTCTGGAGTCAAAATCTTCACAATTTCATTTTGTTGTGGGTTGTGATGCTCCTTTTCTGGAGTCAAATCTTCAGGATTTCTATTGATGTGGTCCCTCTGGACTCTTGGTGCTCCTCTTCTGGAGTCAAAATCTGCAAGATTTCAATTGACATGGTCTCTCTGGACTCATGGGTGGCCATCCTCCGATTATTGAGTGCTTCGTGCAGACGAGCTGTGATCTGTCAGTCTCATTGTGATCCTGCACATCCTGTATGGGAATTGTGATTTCTTCATCACATATCTCACATACAGTGGGTAGACATTCCGTGTCTTCTTCTGGTGGCTCAAATAAGCTTGATAGATCTTCATGGTCTTGTACATGCATGGCGTTCGCTATGGAGTGTTTGCTTGCTTCCATTTTTGAGTCTGTCGCCGAGCTGTCTGTGGAGGCTTGCATCACTCTCTTTGTGGAGACTTGCACCGCTCCCTTTGTGGAGACTTGTGTCTCTCTCTTTGTGGAATCCTTCATTGCTCCGTCTGTGGAGTCCTTCGTCGCTTTCGCTCTGGAGTCTATCATCGTTCTCTTTGTGGAGTCGTGCAGTGTTCTCGCTGTAGAGTTGATCTGTGCTCTCTCAACGGAGTCGCTCTGTGCTCTCTGTGTGATGTCGTCTTCGTCTTGGGTATTGCTGTCATCAATGTATCGACGATCTGCCATGGCATCATGGTGTTGGATTCATCTACCATGAGAAGAGTCGTATTGATCTGTTCAACCATGTTGCTGATGCTGTGATCAGGATCTCCGAATAACTCAGCCATGTTTGAGCAGTATTGTGTGTGTTGTTCGATAGACAAATCATCGCTTTTTGTTTCGGAGTTGTGATCGTTATTTTCATGTTCAATGAACAAAGCATCATCTTGTGTGGAGGCTGGGACCCTTCATGGTGCGTAGACCACTCTCTGTTTCTTGGCCCCACGCCGCACCATAATCCTGCACACACGAGTCGGGATGTCATATCTGCTGGGCTGAAGATTCCCCATTGCGAAGAACTCATCGTCGGCGTCTTCACGGTACAACACCTCCAGTTGCGGTTTGGATTTGGTACTGGGGTAGCCATCTCCCAAGATGAAATCTTTGTCTGAGTCGTAGTCTACAAGGACCATATCATCTTCTAGGGTGGTGCTAACTGCTTGGGTTTTGCAGCTTAAAAATTTTTTTTGTTCATTTTTGTGCATTTCCCTTTTAAGTGGGTGTGGCCCTGGTCATCTGACGTCATGATGTTAGTGACATCATGTGCAGGATTTGATTGCGCATGCGCAATTCGAGTTTCCTTTACTATGCGCTCTTGGCACAATTGCGCATGTGCGGCTCCTTCCTCAAGATGGCTGCCGCTCAGAACTTCCATCTTCTTCCGTTTCAACCCTGTCTCTGCCTTGTGATAAGTTTTGGTGCCGTTTTTTCCGATTTTCTTTTCTAGACACTGATCCTGCGTTTGTAAAGACTGACAGTATTGATTTTGTTTTTGTTCCTAGGCAAGGCATTTTTGCATAGCGATTTCTAGAGTTACAGACTTATTTTGTGAAAGTTCTTCCCTCAAATTTTTATCAGATAGTCCAGAAATTAATTGATGCATTATCACAGTGTCTCTGAAATCAGCATAATCACAGCCTTGTGGGACCTCCGTTTCTCTGACAAGAGTTAAATCTTTCCGGCATCTCACCAGCCTGACTGTCACAGCGTTTTGCAAATTTTTTGAGTATAACTTCTACTTTGGATTTGTCCTCACCTTCTAAGTAATTAAAGCAATTATAGATTTCTCTAGCTCCATGCCCTCCTGTTTCGAGTAGTAGGGCTATTTTTGTTGCGTCAGAGGCAGTGCTTAAATCATTAGCTGTGATAAATATTTGGAACATCTGTTCAAACATTTTCCAGTTATAACTTAAATTACCAGTTGTTTCCAGCCGCCATGGAGTTCCAACCAGTTCCATCGAATCAGTTAGTCGTCGAGGATCCATTTGCTGCAAAGTCTTCCACAGTCGAATATCCGGTTTAGGTTTTTCTTCTCTTGCTGATGTCTAGCTAGCTTTCTGAAATAACTCCTGGTACCATATGTTATTCTCTAAGTCTGAATAAAGATTGCAGACTTCCAGTAAACATAAATACTTTATTCAGTAGGTTCGTTCTGTTTCTAGATCTTAACTAGATATAATACAGTCAAGAGGTATGATGACTGAAGCTAAGGTAAACTGCCTATGTTGAGCTGTCTCTGTCTGCTGCTGCTGCTCCCTAGCCCTGTGCTTCTGAAAGACGCGGATACTACCTTGGGCTGGACCCTTTATACCCGTCTCTGGTGCCCTCTAGTGATGGTGTGGCTGTTACATCTGTCTGCAGTCCCTGGTGTATGTGCAGATGTATGTACAGATGTACAGATCACTACAGTGGGGGCATGGAATGCACTGCCTGTGGAAGTAGTTGAGTCGGAAACATTAGGGACCTTCAAGCGGCTATTGGATAGGTACATGGATTACGGTAGAATGATGGGGTGTTAATTAATTTGTTCTTAATCTAGGACCAAAGTTCGACACAACATGGTGGACCGAAGGGCCTGTTCTGTTCTGTATTTTCTATGTTCTATTCTCAGTAAGTTTGACTTTACCTTTTGACAATGACAGTCAGCATTCCTTTGTGGACTTTGAACATTTTTTCGAGGAGAAATCTCCCCAGCACCGACCTGCCGGGATGTGATGGCCACGTCCGCGGCCATGTCGCTGAGCCACCCTGTCCAATTTTTTGCCCAATCCGGCACCTCCATTTTGAGGCCCCCCTCGCAGCCTCCTACCGTCAGTGGTCTTCTTAATTGGATGGTGCTGCCAGAGGCCGGATCTCGATTGGCCGTCCTGGGGGAGATGGCGAGTGATATCCCGCCATGGCCATTCTGGGTTTCCAACCCGGTATTGAGGTCAACGTCAGGATCATAACCCAACCGGGAGAAATTAGGGTGTATGGGGCACAGCCTCCCAGAAGTGTTTGTGTAGGGTTCCACCTTCTCACTGTGAAGTGCAAGGTGTTTCCCACATGGCCTAACAAAACCTTAGATTGTAGGGTTGTCAACCCTCCAGGATTAGTCTGGAGCTGACAGAAATTGACAGTCAATCTCCAGGACACCTCTGTGCCTGACCCCTGGAGAAAAATCAATGGGAACATTGTAAAAGGTCATTTTTTAGAAAAAGATTCCTCTGAACATTTCTCTTGACCAGATTTTTTTTAAAGTTGAAAATGGGAGAGGAAAGGCATCCAATTGGGTAGCATTGGCTTTGCAATCGGCAGAGGAAGGCAAGTACATCATAAGGACGGATGCGTTGGCCAATGAATGGCTGGATCGTGGGGAAAAGTCATGTGACGCAACCTCCA
Organism: Scyliorhinus canicula; assembly: GCF_902713615.1. Taxonomy (NCBI): domain Eukaryota; kingdom Metazoa; phylum Chordata; class Chondrichthyes; order Carcharhiniformes; family Scyliorhinidae; genus Scyliorhinus; species Scyliorhinus canicula. The sequence goes on along the minus strand of NC_052150.1, from coordinate 19,103,087 downwards.
GGAATACATTTAATTACAGTTGGCAACCCTGCTAAATTACAATTTTCCTATTAAAGACTTTCCAAAGGAATATCATTCCGTCATGGATGAACCTCAGGAAACTGTCTAATTTGGGCTGGTTACATTCAATTTTTGGACAAAATTACATCAATGCAAGAGCTCTTGTGAACACATTGGGTCTCCAAATGAAGAGATTTTATTTTGCATGAACATGTATTAAATTTCTTCCAAACATTTCTGAAGGAAATAAATTTGCAAATTAAGTCTCGGCAATCCACCGTGCAGGAAAAGGACTTGGAAACGTTTATTTCCTTCAATCTGGTCCACACCGGTTCCTGCGAGCATTCTTGGCTTTCCCGTCACCTTTTCGAGTTACTCCGCAATGCAGGTTCACAGCAGGTTCACAAGCCCCACCATTCCATGACACGCTGGCAGGTATAAGCAGCGCGGTTCGCCATGTCATCTCAAGGGCCCCTGATGGCATTTTGGGCTTTTGACACAATTAATCTGTGATTTTGCAAATCAGAAAGGGAAAGAGGTGTTTCTTCCTGGTCAGTTGAGATGTGTGTTGAAGGGGATCTTCTGCTTTGGGTGAGGTAGGGGGTGGGGGGAGGCACTGAATCAAATAGTTTAGGTGGCCTTAAAATGTGGAAATTTAAAGTAGCCTTTTCATTTACCCTCTAGAAAAGGTCACGGCACACATTTGCAGAAATTCACACTGTAAGTTTCCTGTATTAAATAGAAATCACTAGGTAAAGAGCACAATGGAAATAATTAAACATCTGTAAACCACTGGTGTGAGAGAGAAAGAAGGCATATTAGGATGCTCGCACTGTGTTGGTGTGCGGTGGTCGTGTGGCGCAGCGGGTACGGTCCCTGCCTCTGAGCCAGAAGCTCCGGCCTAGGGTCTCACTCCAGGGCTTGATGGCCAAGGGGACGCACAGCCATGTCGTGGCCAAACAGGGTCGAACGCCAATCTGCATATATCCTTCCAACTGACGGCAATGGCTGGCGGTAAGAACAGGAGAGACCCCTGGTCCGCCACGCTTGTGAGAAGTGGGAGTGTCTCAAGCTGTAGGCTTCTAGCAATAGGCTAGCATCCTATTTTGGGAAAAACCTCGCTATGGGAAGAGGTGAAAGTCTGCCTTGTGCACCACTAGGTGTGGGAAGAGAAATGGCAGCTCTGTTGGTACTGATTCTGAAATTCAATCTTAAGGCATCATTTTTGTCTTCTTAAGCTAAAGGCACAAGTATAGTTAGCTCAACGTAACCAAATGACATAAAATTGCATCTACTGATCTATTATCAATGTGTATGAGATGGCCCCTTCTCGCTTGTCGTTGTAGGGCAGGAATGATCACCAGGGCAACCTTTCAAGCATCAATACATTTTAACAGTGATTGCACAGAATTGTACAATACCCCGAGGTTTGTTGGCCTGCAGATGTTGGACCCAAAATGAATATAGATATGAGATAACTACTTCAACAACAACAACAACCTGTACTTACATAGCACCTTTAATGCAACAAAACATGCCAAGGCGCTAACATCATGAAGTAAAAGCCTGCAGCACATTAACTGGCGATATAGATATCCCTTTCACCTAGTGTTACAGCAAAACAATTTAGAGCGACTAACTTCTGCTTCTGACCCATTTCTCCATTAAGATATACATGAACAAGTCAACATTTCTCTAAGCAATAACATGGTCATCTACCGCATCATCAGATATAAAAATATTGCATCAAAATATGAAGGAATTTGGATAGTTTCCACATTCCAGTAATGTGCTCTTTTCTTGTTTGAACTCAGTGTTTGCTGAGAGTGGGCGGTGCAAATTGCCATAGTTGCTCCGTGGAGGCGAGTTAGATCTCATTGTTTATTATTCCGTTCACTGAGGCGACTGACGCTGATGGGACAAGGCCCCGCTCGTCACGCTTCCGCCACCTGTTTCTGATGAACAAGAACAAGGCTGTACAAGGTATTGCCAAACTAGGTGCACCGGCCAACAGGACAATCACCGCAGAAACCCAACCAGGGTAGAGCACCTCAGCAAGGTTCGGGAAATTTTCCTGTTGAGAGTTGCAGAAATATAAATGGGTTAGTTATAAAGAAAAAGCACACAATCAGCGTGCTTAAGAGGCAGCATTTTTCCAATAGGCCATTTGGCCCATTTTAAAGACTAACCAGTCACATTGAGCAGAATTCAATGGCTGCTGTGGGGTGGGGGGCACGGTTAAATTCCAAAGGTGGCCCTCCTGCCCGATCCCAACCTATCCAGATTTTTCTGGTGGGACTGACAGGGTCTGGGTCAACCTGCCCACCTTTCCCCAAAAGAGCAATTAGTGACCACTTAAGGGCCGTTTCCCGCCCGGCTTCGCTTTTGAGGCGGGCGTGTGGCAAAGCGAGTCACCTTGCTTGAGCCCGGGACAGGAAGTTGGGGTTGTGGGGGAGGGGGGGGGGGGGGTGGTGACACCTCCCTCAATGGCCTCCTTCCCACATCGCATACCGCCACCCCTCCAAAATCTTCCCTCCCGCAGTGAGGCAGGTCTTCCTCCCGAATGAGGGACTGTTGAGTGGACGGGACACCTCCCTGCTGACGCTTTGAGTGGAGGGGCTGGAAATCTCGCCTTCTGAAAAAACCCTGTCCGTTTGCAAATACGATTGTAGAATAAAGTAATCGGCAATGTCCAGCAGAGATACCAAAGAATGCCGATTCTGAATTCTCTGGGTGGGCTGCCCACTTTGGGCTCATGTACAGGTTACCCATTCCTACCTCCTTTACCACTGCGTATGGCAGAGGTTAGAGTCACCAGTGTTTCCCCAATGGATCAGTCATTCTATATTCACTCTATATACACGTTGGTTTGGCAGTGTGTTTGTTTTGCAATTTAATCCACTTAAGACATATTGAAGCCAACCTGAAGTCTAACAAACACTTACTGACAGTTTCAATAAAGTTGACATGACCAAAATCAGCCTCAAATATAGCCCTCATAACACTTAATGGCCGATAAATATAAAGACAACTGCCTGGAGCTAGTTTATCTAAGGCACCAAGTAGTGACAATGGGATAGCCAATTGTAGGCATGAGTAAGTTCTGTTGCAAACACAATTTTAATTAAACATTCAACTTACTACTATGAGAAATTAGACTTGATTAATTTCCAAGTATACTTACATAATCTGGATCCCAAATAATGTATGTCAGCTTCTCTCTGACTTTAATTACAAAGTAAAACAGGAATATGACCAACATGATAAGGGGGCTAATGACTCGCCAGGTAGCCTGCCAGAAGATATTGGGCTTGTGACCAATCATCCATTCGATGTCGTCGTTGAATCTGTGGTGAAATAATTCACAAATGTGGGTTCGTAGATTATAAAAAGGATTTTATCAGTACCGAGCAAGAGACACCAAACAGGTGAACTTAATGGCCACAATTCTCCAAAACACCGGCCAAGTGTCGATGCCGGTGTAAACATCGGAGTGTTTCACGCCGGCGTCAATAGGCCTCTTGGCCCAGCGGTTCAGTGGGCCACAGGGGGCCAGCATAGCGCTCCGGCACCGATACGCAGCCCTGCACTGCCGGCGCGGGTCCCAGCGTTGCGCGCGGTGGCCGTTTCCACAGCGGCGCACGCGTGTGGTGGCCATTTCCCCACCAGCGCCACGCAACATGGCGTAGCGACACAGCGTGCCCGCGCAGAAGGAGGTAGGCTCCCTCCAGATCGCATGCGCCTGTCGATCGGTAGCCCCCGATCGCGGGCCCGGCCGTCGTGCAGGCCCCCACCGGAGGCTGATCCCCCCAACCCCCCAAACCAGGACGGCCGTGGGTCCGAGCTGCCGCCGGGTGGTACCAGGTTGGAACCACGCTGGCGGAACTCAGCGGGAACCTGGCCGGTCGACCGCAGAGAATCGCCGCGGGGTCCGTTATCAATGGCTCCCGGCCGGTGCCGCGTCGACCGCCCGCGCGTGACTTGTGCCGATTCTCCGCAGCGAATGCCCTTCCTGCACTGCTGAGCTGAGCTCTTCAGTACAAGAAATGATGTAAGCGAGGCCTGGGCGGGGCGAACATCACCGAGGCCAAATGGAAAAGTGCCGTAAATAGAGTTATCATTCTCCGCGCTGCAGGCACCTAAAAACACCCCGCCTGCCCAAAACAAGACTTGTCCCATCAAACCGTCTCCGTTATTCCACTTTACTACACCCGAGTAGGGAGTGACATCAAACTATGGAGAAGACCCACCTAATTTTAACCCTTGCCCTGAATCGTTCCCATGAAACAGGGATTAAAATTAGCCCCAATGTACATGTGCACATCTTGTTGCTCAGCAACGCCTGACACATTGAGATACATTTCAGTGCATGATCCGGGGAACGTGATGGATTTTAATGGATGGGAAATCCTGGGTGGCGTGTTTCCAATTTGCAATGGTGGTGGACAAAGTTCTTTGGAGAGTTACAAACTCGAACAATTACTCCTGTGAATCCCAACTGGCAGTGAGCTGATTATCCTCTCAGCAAATCAGACTGAGGTTAAAATATATTTTCCTGAATTGATAACCATGGTATCATAAAACAGGGGTGGACATAAACATTTCGAAAAATCACCAAATTATTATTTCGAATGAAGTATTGCATCTGATCCTCGAACACTAGCAGGATAACCATTGGCATATGTAAATGGAATTTAATGCTTTGTTTTCATGAATAGCGTTCAACTTCCTCTCTCACACATCCCAGTAATGCCACAGTATACAGAGGGTTGCCACAAAACCTGCAGAAATTGAAGATTAAGCTCGTGGATGTCATAATGTACGCACCAGTATATCATGGTGCAGACACACACACTGATGGACATACAGCAGGACCAATCAACACACACAACACAGCAGCCAATCACCAGTTAGAGCACACTCACCTTAAAGACAGAGGGCATCAGTTTTCCTGCTCATTCGGGATGCAGCCTCTCAGAAGGACAGAGCTTACAGCTTACAGCACAGATCTTTACCATGTGCTGAGAGCATAGACTGGTTAGGATAGGCATAGGTCTTTAGTTTAATCTAACATTGTGTCAACCCACAGTAAAAGTATGTTCAACAGTTTCTAGCTTAATAAAATAGTGTTGTACTATTTCACGTGTTGGTAGCCTGTATGTGTAAATGAGATAAACGCAGATAAACGCAGACAAACTACGTTTGCCTGAGGTAAACGCAGTCTCCACGGATCCAGAGTACCCAACACATCAGTGGACACTGCCATTGGGGAACCCCGGAGAAAAATCACAAGATTATTTTACAAAAAAGTATTTTTACACCTTATTTGAATATGTCTGTTTATTTGCTTTTGGAATATCGGAAGCAGGAGAAAAGGGTGGGTGGGGCTTTTGGACATATCTGTGGTACGTACGAACCTTCCGGACTATGCCCAAAGAGTTGGCGACCTTAAATGTATTGTCCCTCAGGGATCAGGGATCAATTGTTCACAATTTACATAGATGATTTGGAGTTGGGGACCAAGGGCAATGTGTCCAAGTTTGCAGACGACACTAAGATGAGTGGTAAAGCGAAAAGTGCAGAGGATACTGGAAGTCTGCAGAGGGATTTGGATAGGTTAAGTGAATGGGCTAGGGTCTGGCAAATGGAATACAATGTTGACAAATGTGAGGTTATCCATTTTGGTAGGAATAACAGCAAACGGGATTATTATTTAAATTATTAAATATTAAAACATGCTGCTGTGCAGAGAGACCTGGGTGTGCTAGTGCATGAGTCGCAAAAAGTTGGATTACAAGTGCAACAGGTGATTAAGAAGGCAAATGGAATTTTGTCCTTCATTGCTAGAGGGATGGAGTTTAAGACTAGGGAGGTAATGCTGCAATTGTATAAGGTGTTAGTGAGGCCACACCTGGAGTATTGTGTTCAGTTTTGGTCTCCTTACTTGAGAAAGGACGTACTGGCGCTGGAGGGTGTGCAGAGGAGATTCACTAGGTTAATCCCAGAGCTGAAGGGGTTGGATTACGAGGAGAGGTTGAGTAGACTGGAACTGTACTCGTTGGAATTTAGAAGGATGAGGGGGGATCTTATAGAAACATGTAAAATTATGAAGGGAATAGATAGGATAGATGCGGGCAGATTGTTTCCACTGGCGGGTGAAAGCAGAACTAGGGGGCATAGCCTCAAAATAAGAGGAAGTAGATTTAGGACTGAGTTTAGGAGGAACGTCTTCACCCAAAGGGTTGTGAATCTATAGAATTCCTTGCCCAGTGAAACAGTAGAAGCTCCTTCATTAAATGTTTTTAAGATAAAGATAGATAGTTTTTTGAAGAATAAAGGGATTACGGGTTATGGTGTTCGAGCCGGAAAGTGGAGCTGAGTCCACAAAAGATCAGCCATGATCTAATTGAATGGCGGAGCAGGCTTGAGGGCCCAGATGGCCTACTCCTGCTCCTAGTTCTTATGTTCTTATGTTCTTATCACCTGAACACTCTTGTTAAATATGGAAAAGAGTTAGCTGACTCCCACGGTTTGAAGAGTGAATCATGTATGAATCAACAGCACTCAACACGCATTAATAAAAAAAACTAGGCGAATAATCGTTAATTCTTTCTGAAGTGGTGGTCATGAAAAACCACAACATTCAACAACAAATGCTATCTGCACCCGACTCCTCTTTAATGTAGAATTATGAAGGAAACTCAGTGTTGAGAGTGAGATATTGTTACCTGTCGATGCCATAAATGTAGACGACAGACACCATCTCACAGAAGGCGATGATCAGCAGAGGAATGGAGCCGGCATACGCATCGAAGAGGGCCAGCCAGTAGTTTCCAGAATTTATCACAAATATCAAAGCAAGGAAAAAGCACACCAGACAAATCAGGCCTGGAAGAGAGAATAAGAGAATTGGTTTTGCTTGAGTGACCAGAATCATCACATTCCAGCAAACTGTGAGCAAATTTCTTCTCCTTACTGTCCCACCTAAGAATGGGGCAGTAGCGGGAGCAACTGTGTACGGGAAAGTGAAACGGCAATGTATGTGGTCTATTGTCTGCTTGCTTCGATTTTCGTCATGTGCGCCTTGATTCCAGCAGCCAGAACTCCCACCGGAAACCAGGGTTGCCAACGACGATCAAATTTATTCCTGGAGGTCTCATCGCATGACGTTGCCCCCACGTGCTAGCCATTAGTCGGCCAACACATCCAACCTTGTGACTCACATCCTTTCCACGTCAATTAGAAAGCAAAAAGATTTGTTACCCAATTGAATGGTAGAAGGAGCAGCAGACCATTCGGCCCTTCGAGCCTGCTTCATCATTCTTTATGACTGCGGCTGATCCAACTCAGTAACCTTCCCCCCCCCCATATCTTTTGATCCCTTTAGCCCAACAGCTATGTCACGGTAGCACAGTGGGTAGCACTGTTGCTTCACAGCTCCAAGGTCCCAGGTTCGATTCCCGGCTTGGGTCACTGTGCGGAGTCTGCACGTTCTCCCCGTGTCTGCGTGGGTTTCCTCTGGGTGCTCCAGTTTCCTCCCACAAGTCCCGAAAGACGTGGTGTCAGGTGAATTGGACATTCTGCATTCTCCCTCTGGTGTACCCAAACAGGCGCCGGAATGTGGCGACTAGCGGCTTTTCACAGTAACGTCAATACAGTGTAAGCCGACTTGTGACAATAAAGATTATTATATATCTAACACCTTCTTGAAAACATACAGGATGGGATTCTCTGTCTCACCGTGCCCGTATTCCGGTGCGGTGTGCCCCTGCTGGCAACGGCAATCCGCCAATCCGCCAGCCGGGCAATGGGGTTTCCATCGTGGGCACTGCCATGCAGTCAAGAAACCCCTGGGCGTGGGTGCGCTGCCGGCGAAACGGAGGATCCAGACGGAGAATCCAGCCAAAGTTGTTTGGCCTCAACTGCTTTCCCTGGAAGAGATTCCACAGGCCGACCACTCTCTGGCTGAAGAAACTTTTCCTCATCTACCAGTATCCTCAATCTGTGACCCCCTTGTTCTGGACACCCCTGATGTGAGGGGCATCCTTCCTGCATCCACACTGTCAAATTCTCTTAGAATTTTATAGGTTTCTATGGGATCCCCCACCATTCTTCCAAACTCCAGCAAATATAATCCTAACCGACTCAATCTGTCCTCAAACGTCAGTCTCACCGTCCCAGGAATCAGACTGGTAAACATTCGCTGCTCTCCCTCCACGGCAAGAACAGCCTTCCTCAGATAAGGAGACCAAAACTGCGCCTAATGGGCGCGGTTTATCCGAATGGGGCAGAGTCCTGTAGAGCGAGATTCGCTTGGAGCGCCAGGAAACACCCCACTATCTGACGCCAATCTGGGTATCGTAGCGGGGAACGTCCCGACGAGGCAGCACGTTGCCTCATTTTCTGAAATTAGGCTCACCCAAACTCCTCAGTGCAGTCTGAAGCCCCAGTGTGACCCCTGAACCTCTCTCCAACCCCCCACTTACTGTAGGGAGGTCCCCGGGCCCTCTCAAACCCCTCCACATCCATGCAGGGCACACCATTGCCCAATCACCGCCACACACAAAATGCCAGCTTGGCACCCTGGCAATGTTACCCTGGCAGTGCCAGTTGTCAGTGCTGTTGTATTCCCTGTCTTGTTCTCCAAGATAGCCAAAGATGTAGCGTTGACAAAGAACATAAATAGAAATATTTAAATCAAAACTAATTTATTTCACACAACTTGATTAGGTTCGCACACTTTACTGAATAACAGGTAACAAAATAATAGTATTGAATCTGTGATACAGTAATTAATCTCTCTAATTTATAATCTACACTATAACTCAACTCTACACTATCCTTCTACATCAAACTCTCCATCAGCTTTCTCCCAGCATGTCTAGAGACGCAGCCTTTTATAAGATCACTCAGTGACGCCATCTAGTGTTGATATACATGTAATCTCGCTTGTTAACCCTTTACTATGCATATCATTACAAGTGCCACCTGGTCACCTTGGTGCCTGGCTGGTGGTGACACCAGCAATGCCAGGTCACCACCCTGCCCAGAGAGCAAGCACCTGGGGGCCACCAATCCCCTGGGAGACCCCCATGAGTGCCGTCCATTGGGTCCCCATTTGTGGAGACCAGCACTGAACAGCGCACATCTGAAGTTTCTGAGGGAAGGGAGTTAGATCGCAACGCCTTGGTTAGATCTCGGGAAAGCATATTGGAATGAAACTAGCTGTCTCACTCTAATATGAAGATTTGCCAGATAGTGATCCCGTCCACGATGGGTGGGTTTCACATCGCAACATCTCACAAGGTCACATTAGATCGCGGGAGGCATGGTAAGCTTGTTGATCCCAAAAGTGGGATCTCCCGGCATCTACCGTTCGCGTTGTGCCACGCCACCTTTCGGACGTAACATGGCTGGTAGAACCCGCCCAATATTCCAGGTGTAGTCTCACCAAGGCCCTGTATAATTGCAGCAAGACATTTCTGCTCCTGTACTTGAACCCTCTTGCTGTGAAGGCAAACAAACCATTTACCTTCTTTACCGTCTGCTGCACCTGTATACTTACTTTCAGCGACTGGTGGACAAGGACTCACAGGTCTCAATGCACATTCCCCTCTCTCAATCTATAGCAACTCAGATAATCATCTACCTTCCTGTTTATGCTACAAAAGTGGATACTCTCACATTTATCCACACTGTACTTCATCTGCCATGCATCTGCCCACTCATTCAGCTTGTCCAAATCACACTGAAACATCTCTGCATCCTCTTTACAGCTCAACCTCCCATTCACTTTTGTGCCATTTGCAAATTTGGAGATATTACTTTTAGTTCCCTCATCTAAGTCATTAATATGTATTGTGAACAGCTGGGGTCCGAGCACTGGTCCCTGTGGTACCTCATTAGACAATGCCTGCGCCTTGGAAAAAGGCCCGTTTATTCCCACTCTTATTTACTGCCTGACAACCAGTTTTCTATACATCTCAATGCACTACCTCCCGTGTGCTTTAATTTTACACGTTAATTTCTTACGTGAGTTCTTGTCGAAAACTTTCTGCAAGTCCAAATAAATCACCCCTGGATCCCTGGTCACCCTGTAGCCATGTCTCCATAATCCCGACTACATCACACCCGTTAACATCTATTTGCGCGATTAACTCGTCCACTTTATTGCAAATGCTCCATGCATTACGGCACAAAGCCTTTAGGCTTGTCTTTTTAACATTCCTTGTCTCGTTCCCATTATCTTCACAGTGGGCCTGTTTGAATCTGGCCTTTGGTTCTGACCTTTGGTTTCCTTTGAGTAGAGAAAATCGAAGGCTCAAATTGTGAGAAAGGTTTGACAGGGTTGATACAGATAAACCATTTCGTCTGGTGAGGGAATCAGGAACAAAGGGATTTAATCTTACAATTGCAATGAGGCCATGCAGTAGGGAGCTCAGGATGAAATGGTTCACACAAAGGCTGCTGGGAATATTTCCCTCTTGCCCAGAAGGCTGCAGATGCTTGGGAACACTTGAATCTTTCATATGAGACTGACAGATTAGGCACATTTATCAAAGGATATGGAGTAAGGTGAGTAAATGGGTTGAGATGCACATCAATCGAGATTGGATGAAATTGAGGGGCAGGGTTGGGGGGCGGAGTGGTTTATTCCTGTTTCTAATGTTCCTAATGAGCTTGCATTCTGCTCCTGTGCAAAGTTATTTATGTATGAAAATGTAACGAAAGATTTCCTCTTAATTCATCAACTGCTTCATTTCGGGTAATGTAAGTCAGTTATAACACTGCCAAATACAGAGCTATAAAGAATAGTCATTTTGGACTCAAAGTGTTAACTCTGCTTCTCTCTCCACAGATGCCACCAGACTGGCTGCGTTTTTCCAGCACTTTCTATTTTTATTGCTCCCTCTACTCAGTTCCTACAATGTTCCTCTCCTGGGAAGTTGCTGCAAACGTGCATCCCACTGTCGTTGCACCTTGTCTTTACGAGTGAGATTATCATTTAATGGGAAGTTTGTTTTGCACCTCCACCCACGCCAGGAACTTGATTGAAACAACTTGAGTTCATGTGGGACCCTTACGACCAGCAGTCCGAGAACAGTCAGACACCAATCCCAGATGGGAAGACGAGTGCCTAATCTCATGCTGTCTATCCTCCCTCATTGTCGGAGGAATTCCAATCACTCACTTCCACACAAGTTTTGATGTGTTTTGGACGAAGAATTTGTGCCCATTCTTTGTAAACATGCAAAACGAATTGCCTCTTGCCATAAGAACGGAGGTTCCACCACATTTCCAGCACTTTGGGCAATGAGGCAGGAGCAGCTCCAAGCAAATTCCTGATCTTAGGCATTAATGTTTGGACACAGTAAGGAACATATTCGATGCAATGAACGTTTTAATTTCTGTTTGAGGTAGGAGCAGAATTTTTGCTTTTCAAGAATATGTTGAATAATAAGATTGTTTACTAGGTATGACTCAGAAACAGATAGTAGTAGTTGCTTTATGGTCCTAACAGATATCACAATAGTACAGTAAATGGAGGGCTCGTGTTTACCAGTAATAAGTTCCTTGGGCCACTTCTTTGGGAAGAATTTAAGATCTTCAACTGGTACCAGCACACCTTCTATATTCCCAAACATGGAAGAAAGTCCAAGGCAGAATAACATGATGAAGAACAAGATGGACCATAACGGAGAGACGGGCATTTTTGTAATAGCTTCAGTGAAGACAATGAAGGCCAATCCGGTGCCTTCGACGCCCTGTAATAATAACAATAATAATAATCTTTTATTGTCACAAGTATGAAGTTACTGTGAAAAGCTCCTAGTCGCCATTGAAGGAGATTGGAGTTAGTTGAAAAGGTTCGGGGCCAGGTGTTTGGGACTTAATTGCGTACCGGTCTAGTTGAATAAAGAATTGGACTAAGCGACAATGCCCCAGGTCACGCATCGACTGAACCTCCACTGCGTGATGTGTGCTAATGTACATCTTGAGAATGCACATTGGCGACCATTGGTTTCTGCAGGGGATTGGAGAATTAATGGAGCTCAAAGAAACACGAAAAGAGCCAGACAAAAACACCAATACCAATGAGAAATATCTGCCTCATTTCGAAACTGATTATAAAGGGATGGTTTAATGAAGCCTTTGAGTTGATCACATTGATCTTAGAATGTTGTTCCAGGAATTGGACCTTTAGATTAAAAATGCTGCCTCATTAGTGGGGGTGGGTGTGGTATGTGGCCAAGTATACCGAGAAATATACATGACCATGTACCTGTGTACACATCACATGTCTTTTCGTACTTTGCTTTTGGGAAGAGGAGAGGGGTGAACTAAATATACATTCTTGGATTTTAAGGCACAAATTTGAAAAGGCCAAGTAGGCCAGAGTGATGTGTTTTTAAAAAATATTTTATTCAAGGCGTTTTCACATATACACACAAAATATCAGAAGAACAGTAAAACAGCTCGATAAACAATCGAGCCTGCCCCCCGACACCAACACCCCGCCACATCTCCCCTTCCCCATTTTAACCCCCATAACCCTACCCAATCTACCTCACTGGTGCTGATCCCTCAATCCTCCATAAAGAAATCGATAAGCGGCTTCCACCTCCGTGGGAACCCCTCTGTCGACCCTCGCAGAGCAAACTCAACCTTTTCCAGCCTCAGGAATTCTGCCAGGTCGTTCCCGGTTTCGGTGGCTCCTCGTCCCACCACCTAGCAAAAATCCGCCTCCGGGGTTATCAGGGAGGCAATGTCCGAAACATCGGCCTCTCTCACCCCCCCCCGGACACCCGGGTCTTCCGACACCCCGAATATCGGCACCTCTGGACTCGCACCCACCCCCATACCCAACGCCTCAGGCATCACGTCTGAGAATCGCTGCCAGAGCCCACTTTATCTTGGACACGCCCAGAACATGGAGCTAAAGTTATGTTACATAAAACAGGCAGATTTGAATACTTCATTATTCATATTTGTGTATTATCAATGAGTTAAAATTTTGGGGAAAAACTGCAATATTGAATAATGGAAAGCGCATAATCGTTAGTTTTGACATTTTCTCACCTGCCTTCCAAAACGCAGCTTAGACAGACGGTGGAAGAATCTCAGAACACTTAAAGGCTTCACTGCTAAAGCAAACAGAGTTTGAGCTAAAGATACCAACCTGACTGAGCAGGTCTTGCAGATTACAGGTTTTCAAATCCAGCTTATTTACGATAGCAGGGGAGGTGCTGTTTAAATATTGAAGGACTTCATCATAGTTCCCTCTGGTCAAATTGGTTTCTGCCAGGTCAAAAGCATTAGTCAAGCTCAAGATATTACTGTAAGGAAACAAAAAAAAATACATAAATGAATCAAGCCTTAATCAATGTTACTTTTGTGACAGACAGCATTTTCAAATTGCCGCACCCTTCTTTTTGCTCACGCTGTATATCACAACACTTAGACATAGACGTAGAATTTACAGTGCAGAAGGAGGCCATTCGGCCCATCGGGACTGCATCGGCCCATGGAAAGAATACCCCACTTAAACCCACACCTCCGCCCCACACCCCTAGCCCAGCAACCCCACCCAACTCCTTTGGACTCTAAGGGCAATTTAGTATGGACAATGCACCTAACCTGCACGTCTTTGGACTGTGGGAGGAAACCAGAGCACCCGGAGGAAACCCATGCAGACACAGGGAGAACGTGAAGACTCCGCACAGACAGTGACCCAAGCCAGGAATCAAACCTGGGACCCTGGAGCTGTGAAGCAACAGTGCTATCCGCTGTGCTACTGTGCTGCCCTAACACTCATTATAGAACATCATCTATAGAATTCCATCCATTATACAGTACCATACACCATAGACTATCACCCACTATAGGATACTGTCCCCGATAGAATATCTTCCCCAACAGAATACCATCCACTATAGAACAACAACCATCTTAGCATTTCATCCACTGGACAACATTATCCACTGTAGAATACTGTCCCCTCCAGAATCACTCCAAAATATTGCCTTCCTCAATACAATACTGCTGAGCCAGTGGCTAAGAGTGTGGTTCAGAATAACACTAACAACATGGGTTTAACCCCCATTCTGGCTGAGGCAGTTCTTGGGGCTTGATCCATGAGCAATAAAGTTCCCAGATCACCATAGGCTGCTTTCCCCTTTGAGGAGGAGAGCTGCCTGGTGGTGGTTTAACCTGAGAATCACCTCACCTCATGAATAGCCTCAGCCGGTACGGGAATTGAACCTTCGCTGTTGGCCTCGCTCTCTATCACAAACCAGCTGTCCAGCCAACTGAGTTAAACCTGCCCCGAGTCCCCAATCACCTGGTTGGGAAGGAGCTGCACCCCTCCCTGCCAACCTCGACTCCCAGGCCTCAGTCTTATTGCCGAGACTGAGGAGCTGTTGGTCCTTTGATTATCTATTTGGGATGGGCGTCCATTCTTTCAATGATTGGCAGATCCAAGGGCAGAAAATTCATTGCCCGACCCTCAAAACATATCCCGGGGGGGCCATGCAAACAGCTACGGCAGGGTCACTTGTGATTTTTGGCCTGTTGTCGGGACCCCCATTGTGGCAACGAAATTTAGCCCACTGTCCTCTGGTGTGAAGACTTTTGAGCAAAGCTGTTTCATTTTCCCAATAATCTGAATCAAGCAATGTAATGTAGCAAAGCATAAACGATTAAAGTTGATATTTAATAATATTCCCGCATAACTTACTTACTTCTCAAAACATGTGTCAAATTGCTCTGTTGCTCGGAAACCGATAATGGAATATATTACTGTAGCTGCATAGATGGACGTGAAGCCATTGATGACGGAGATTATAACAGCGTCTCGCTCACAATTGTTACTATGGGATAGAGGGAAGCAGTCAGCGTTTGATTATTTATAAACGTTTGGGTTGTTTTTACGCGACGAGCACGTGGAAGTTAACATCAAATGTTACTTACTGAACAGAGTTATAACTGGAGAAGGAAATTAGACCCCCAAAGGCTAAGGAAAATGAGTAAAAGACTTGCGCTCCGGCATCTAACCAGGTGGTCGGATTTTTCAATTCTTCGATCTGCAAATTGGAGTAGAAACGCATTATTGTGACAATAATAAGTTTTGGCGAGTCAGTGCTCAAAATGACCGTGTAGAATTTAACAGAACGCCTTCTTTTATAAAACTTTGACAAAGCCTTGACAAAGAGTCATCCAGACTCAAAGCGTCAGCTCCCTTCTCTCCCCACGGATGCTGTCAAACCTGGCGAGATTGCCCAGCATATTCTGTTTTTCCCTTCATAAAACATCTTTTCGAAGAGTATTTTCAGATGTAAGGGGTGCGGTTTGAAAATTTGCTGATGGCACTAAAGAGGTTTGGCAAGCAATAGGAGGGACTATAGTTACAGAGGGACTGGGGAAGCCATTCAGCCCCTCAAGTCTGTTTTGCCATTCAATGGGACCATGCCTGATCCATGACTTAATTCCATTCCCCGGATTACTTGATGGGCAGAATTCTCCGTTTGGGAGACAATGGGCGGGATTTTCCGTCGCCGAAATCACATTCGGCGATCGGTCGCAGAATCTGTTTCTACGTTGAAATCGGGGGTGGCGCCGTTTTCTGGTTGCTCCACCCCCTCAAAAACGGCCTAATCGCTGAGTATGCCGCATGCCGTTGGGACAGCCTCAGGACGTCACCTGAGGGCCTTCTCCGTTGCTCCGCCCCCGATGGGCCGCATTCCTGATGATGTTGGTTGCGTGCCCTCTGTTTCCGGGGACCTCACGTGGCGGCTGTGGACTGCGTCCAGCGGGTGCCACAGTCGGGTGGGGGAGTTGCTCCGCTGGTGGTGGGGGGGCTTCGGCTGGGGCTTCGGAGACTAGTGGTGGGTGGTCCAGGGATGGCAAGGGGGGTTACACGGGGGGCACTATCTGGCAGGCCGGGTCCGCGCGCAGTCGGCACCATGTTGTACGGCGTAGCCGCTACAGGTCACCGCCGTGCGCATGTGCGGCCACGGACCGGTTCATTCTCCATCCGTATCTGCCGGTAAAGCCAGGGCTTTACGTGGTACGGCTGCTCGCCCCCCCACCGGGCGGAGCATCGGTGCAGGGGCGCCGCCGACATTTTGATTATAAAGCCAGACGCTTCCTCCGCACATAGGGCTGGATTCTCCAGTTTTGCTGCTAAGTGTTGACCCCAGTGGAGCAAGTGTGGACTTCTACGACCGACAAATCGGCGAGGAACCCTCACCCATTCCGGGACAGGTGATGGACTAGCACCAGCGGCGAGTGAATGTCCTGCGGTTCGCACCGAAAACAGCCAGAGATTGGCCAGGTCCCGGGCCGCGCATGCGCAGGCTGACAGCATGCACCCGTCACGCCATAAAACATGGTGCCGTGCGCGAACCCAATCTGCCAACCTCAACCCCACAGCCCACCCCCTGGTCCCAACCAGTAACCCCCCCCCCCAGCTCGAGTAATAGCCCCACCCACACCGGGTTCCCGCACATTTGAAACCACACATGGCCCGCGCTGCCAGGAACTCAGCCTATCGGGGCGGAGCATCGCGGGTAGGCCCGCTGATTTGGTTTGGAGGGGGCAGAGCGTGGCGGACTGAAGTCAAACTGGCACCGGCCCCGATTCCGGCATCGGAATCCATTCTCCGCCCGATCGCCGATCACGATTTTGGCATCAGAGAATCCAGCCTGATATCATTGGCTGACATCTTTGGCTATCAGTTTAAAATTGACCTCGCCATAATTGCCTTTTGCGGGAGTTTTCTAAGCTTCGACCACACGTTGTGTGAAGGAACATTTCCTAACTTCCCGCCTTCAAACGATGAATAACGTCAGCGCTGGTCCTAAAGCAGCAGCTGGAGTTGCGGTATAAGGCTTTGAAGACTTTAATATACCAATCCAGGACGGTGGGCTTTATTGTGATCTACCTGCATCTGCCGATGAATGCTGTTGAAAACCTTCTCAAAGTCACTGAATGGTTTCTGATGGCAACAATGAGTTGTCAGGTGTCAGCGGGGTCTAGTGTGCAACCTTCAGTCTCTGTCACACGTGGGGCAGGTGGTGGTTGGAGGAACGGGTGGGTGGGCTGCCCAGTTTGCTACGCGCTCCTTTCACGGCGACACTTGCATTTGGCTGTAAGCCGAGGTATTTGGGGCGCGATTCTCCGCTCCCCACGCCAGGTGGGAGAATCGCGGGAGGGCCGGGCGAATCACGCCATGCCGCCTGGGCACCCCCCGCGATTCTCCCACCCCCCCCAAAATGGCGTGTCGCGTTTTGTGACAGGCCGCTCGGAGAATCGCCGCTCGCCGTTTCTCACGGCGACCGCCGATTCTCCGGCCCGGATGGGCCGAGCAGCCTGCCGAACCCGACCGGTTCACACCGGCGCCAATCACATCTGGTCGCTGCCGGCGTGAACAGTGCGCGACCGGTGAGTGTCGGGCCTGTGGGGGACGGAGGAGGATCGAGCAACACGGCCGTGCTCAGGAGGTGACTGACCCGCGATCGGTGCCCACCGATCATCGGGCCGGTGTCTCTAAAAGACGCACTCTTTCCCCTCCGCCGCCCCGCAAGATCAAGCTGCCATGTCTTGCGGGGCAGCGGAGGGGAAGACGACAACCGTGCATGCGCTGGTTGGCGCCGGCTAACCTGCGCATGCGCGGCTGATGTCACTTCGGCGCCGCCGGCCGCGTCATTCCCGGCGCGCCGCTTTGACGCAAGCGTCAAGGCCCGGCGCACGGAATTCACGTGCCGCTGCTCCTAGCCCCCCGGGGGGGGGGGGGAGAATAGGGGACGAGGAGTGGCCTCCGACGCCGGAGTGAAACACTCCAGGTTTCACTCT
Source organism: Scyliorhinus canicula (assembly GCF_902713615.1). Taxonomy (NCBI): domain Eukaryota; kingdom Metazoa; phylum Chordata; class Chondrichthyes; order Carcharhiniformes; family Scyliorhinidae; genus Scyliorhinus; species Scyliorhinus canicula. The sequence continues at coordinate 19,085,234 of NC_052150.1, read as the reverse complement.
GGCGTCGGCTGTTTGTCTCCCTTTGGGAGAATTGCGCCCTTGGTTCCTTCCTGGATTCTTTTCTTCCACTTCGGGCCATCTTGGGCCAGGGATTCCCAGGTCTCGATGGGGATGTCACACTTTTTCAAGGAGGCTTTGACGGTGTCCTTGAAACTTTTCCTCTACCCCCCTGGGGCTCACTGGTCATGTTGAAGCTCTGAATAGAACGCTTGTTTCAGGAGTCTCGCATCAGGCATGCGGATGATGTAGTTCGCCCAGGGGAGCTGATCGAGGGCGGTCAATACGTCAATGCTGCCGATGTTGGCCTGAGTGAGAACTGATGTTGGTGCTCCTATCCTGAGCCATACAGGAGGATGGATATCACGACTACTCTCTGGACCATGAGCTCGGTGTTGGGTCTGATGTCCTGGTCTTCAAACACTCCCTTCCTCAGGCGGCTGAAGGCTAAGCTGGCACACTGAAGACGGTGTTGAACCTCACCATTCACGTCTGCCCTTGTTGATAGTAGGCTCCCAAGATATGGAAACTCATCCAAGTTGACCAAGGCCTCACCGTGGATTTCTAGAACCGGCTGGCAGTGCTGAGAGCTGGGGGTAGGTTGGTAGAGGACCCTTGCTCTTCACCTTTATCTGGTACTCTAGCTAATGTTACTAAGCATAACGTTCTGCTCACTGCATGATATTTCACTCCAGAAGCCTGCCCGTTCTTCACAAAGGGGACTGTCTACTTCTGCTGTCAATCTGTTGGGGATCACGGTGCTGGGGACCTTGCCAGGTATTCACAGCAGTGTTACAGTCCTACAATTGTTTCAATATTGATGTTCCCTTTCTTTGCAGTAAATGGCAAGATGGACGGACAGATGGTAGAAAGAATTTAAATTGTCTGACTGAGGACGGAAATCAAAGAATGTGGGTGTAGAAGATATTGAAGGTTGTAAAAGAATGGGAAAGTCCAAGGGATAAAACAGATGACTATACATACTTGTGTAAAAGTCAACTCCAGAATTGTTGACCCATAAATGGTGACACGTTAGCATAGTGGTTAGCACAGTTGCTTCACGGCTCCAGGATCCCAGGTTCGATTCCTCGGCTTGGGTCACTGTCTGTGCGGAGTCTGCACGTTCTCCCTGTGCCTGCGTGGGTTTCATCCGGGTGCTCCGGTTTCCTCCCACAGTCCAAAGATGTGCAGGTTAGATGGATTGGCCATGATAAATTGCCCTTAGGTTAGGTGGGGTTACGGGGATGGGTGGAAGTGTGGGCTGAAGGGGGGCTGCTCTTTCCAAGAGCCGGTGCAGACTCACTGGGCCGAATGGCCTCCTTCTGCACTGTAAATCCCATGATAAATCCACATAAATTTCACATACATCATGTAAATGTCGAGCAGTTCTCAAAGGTCAAAGCCCCAAAATTTGGCCTCCTTCCACATTGTAAATTCTATGATTCTATGATTTCAAAACCAAAGTGTAGGGCTAGATCAAACGGCCACACTGTGCCCGAAGAACAGCTTACGGCAGCGCAGTGTGGCCGATTGAAGCCAGGAGATTCCACTCCCGCGACCTTGCGAGATGCAGCGATTTAAAATAGACACGATCACTTTGTCTCAAATTTGCATATTAAAGAGAGACGGCCAGTCTCACTTTAATGTGCACATTCCCGAGTTACCCGCAAATGGGGACCAGATGGAACGACACTCGTGGAGGTCTCCCAGGGGATCAGATGGCTCCAGGTGCAGGTCTGTTGAGCGGAGCTCCTCCGTGTACAAAAATGGGGCAATGTGTGACCTCGACCACACGTTCCCCGTTGAGGCCCCTTATCAGACACAAGCAGCGGGAAACAGATAGCTAAACATGCTCGCTATGGGACTTTGTTCCCATTTAGTTAAATCGCGTCCATAATCTCCACAATCACATCATTCATTGCACAAGTTATATTTACCGTATTTCCTTCGGCTGTTAGTTAAGACAGGAAGAATGTAGATTGATTTTGATTTTTTTTTGTGAGAGAAACGGACAGATAGGAGAAGAGAAATAAACAGGATTCAGGGATCGCACTCATTGCAAAACATGAATGAAATCAACTCCTGGGCCTTGTGTCCGCCCTCAGCCTTCCTGGGGAAAGAAAAGGGGAGGAGGGGGCCTTGCCACTTGGACCCACGTGATTGCCAGTATCGAGCAAGCCGCTGCACCGAGGCCTAAGTCAGGGGCCAGGAGCAATCAACGTAATATTTTCAAACAGTGCGACCCTCCCCTTTCCTTCCTGCCCTCCCACTGGCCCACGAGCATTGTCGGCCCTGCCAACATCGCCCGGGTGGGGGTGACTCTTTAATAAAATCAGGGAGAAAGAATGACAGGGGGTGGAGGGGTGGGGTGGGGGACAGTAAATGGCTGGTGTGGCTGCCACTTCCCCCATTACCTTGTGGAATCTTTTCAGCGCCATTCTGCGCTGGGTGGGTGTGTTCTGGTTGAACTAATTCCCCCCAAAACATTACCCGTGTGAAAATCAAGCCTTTTACTCTTTGCCTAAAAAATTGGTTTGAAAATGTGACTTTTGCACAAGTATATGAGGTATTGACTAGGCCACTCAGCCCATCAGATGCTGCCAGATCCCCATGGACTGGAGGCCCGTCATCATCAAGATACCTCACACCATGTCACATTCACCCATCAGCCCTGCCGCTGACTTCCATTGGCTGCCAATCCACCAATCTCGAGAGGGGACTGACTTAGTTCCGGGAGCAGGACTATCCAATTGTGCCGACGGAGGGGGGGGGGGGGGGGAGGGGGGGGGGCACCCATCCTGGTTTCAGGGGTTGGGAGGTTGGTCTGGACCATGGGGTGTAGACATTGTCAGTAATGTGGGGAGGTCTATTCTTGACCCAGGTTCACAAGGTTCAAGGGGGAATTCTTTGCATTGAGAATAGAGCCCGATCCGAAAGGGGGGAGCATCCGATATCACGGGGTAGGGAGGCCAGGGGAGTTAGTTATGGGGGGGGGGGGGGGGGGGGGGGGGGGGGGGGGGGGGGGGGAGGCAGGGGTACAATGGCAGGAAAGTTTGCTGGGCTGGCAAAAAGAAGACCCGCTCCTTTTGGCCCATAAGACCCATTTTGGGGAAACCTGGTCAACCAGGGTTAAACCTGGAAGGCATTTGAAATATGAGGCACGTTGTAATATTTTTTTTTATAAATTTAGATTACCCAATTATTTTTTCCAATTAAGGGGCAATTTAGCGTGGCCAATCCACCTACTCTGCACATTTTTGGGTTGTGGGGGTGAAACCCACGCAGACACGGGGAGAATGTGCAAACTCCACACAGACAGTGACCCAGAGCCGGGATCAAACCTGGGACCTCAGCGCCGTGAGGCAGCTGTGCTAACCACTAGGCCACCGTGCTGCCCTTACATTGTAATATTTAAGTCACTAACCCCCTCCTAAGGATTCTCACTCCACACACACCTGCCCCCCCCCCCCCACCCCGGTCCTGTCCTGCCTCTGTTAAAACGAAACGTGGCCGCCTTGGAGGGAGGTAGGCATCGAGTTTCAGCTGTTAAAGATTTAAAGATCTTGCCTCGGCCCCAACCTGCCGCTTTTTGGGGTTAACATTATGACCAGTGTTTCTTTTCGATTACAGAAAGCATGTTATAAGTTGCAAAATGGGAAAAGGAATTGAAAAAGCTCTACTCACGTCTGGTGTGAAGAGAAATATTATTCCATCAACAGATCCTTTTAATGTCAATCCTCGAATTAAGAAGATAGTAAGGACAAGATAAGGGAGGGTAGAGGTAACATATACAGCCTGAAGGAAAATAAATAGGAAGATTAAATATATTGTACCAGTCCAGCCAAAGAGGTTGACTATTTACACATTCCGCTTAAACTTCATATACTTTCATTAATGTTGAACTTCCACTGCTGAATATAAACCTGAGAGTTTGAAATTCATTGGTGAGTGACTTTAACTGCTGAAACCTCAATGTTTACAAAAATCAACCACATCAAAGAGTGGTAAGTGCATTCCAACCATTCAAGCGTGTGATTGCAATGTACTTACCTCTCTTTGAAGTGGTTGGTGTTTGTAAACATTAGGGTTTCAGCACTTATAGTGTCATGAAGGGGGAATGAATCAAGGCTGCAACTTTTTGTGGAAGCTGTCAATCAGAGCCAACTATTGGAAATGAATGAATGGCTTGCAGCCAAAGGATCTGAGGGATTTAAACACGGGTCACAGCTGTTCTCTTTCCAAGAATGGACACTGGTGCTTCCAGGTAAGTGTTACACTATAATCTATGTGACTGCCCCTGCCTGGACTACTCTCTAGCTTCCAGACAGGGGTCTTTTACTGGGGGGGGGGGGACTCTAGTTAGGGGGTCCCTGGGGATCTCCCTATTAAGGGGATGCCCTTGGGGGGCCTTTTAAGGGATCCCTGTGAGGGTCCCCCTCTTAAGGGGGTCAATGTGGGTGGGTCCCCCTATTAAGGGGATCCCTAGTTAGGGAGTCTCTGGGGGGGGGGGGGGCGGGGTGGGGTGGGTTGGGTCACCCTGTACTTAATATTAATCGCTTATTCTCAAGTACGCTTCAATGAAGTTACTGTGAAAAGCCCCTAGTCGCCACATTCCGGCGCCTGTTTTGGGAGGCCAGTACGGGAATTGAACCCGCGCTGCTGGCGTTGTTCTGCATTACAAGACAGCTGTTTAGCCCACTGTGCTAAACCAGCCCCTGAAGAGGAGAGGGTACCCAGACAATCTGGGGATGGGGCTGCTTTGGGATGCGGGGTGGGGGGGGGCTGCTTTGCGATGCAGGGGTGGGGGGGGGGCTGCTTGGCGATGCAGGGTGTGGGGGGGCTGCCTGGCGATGCGGGGGTGGGGGGGGGCTGCTTGGCGATGCGGGGGTGTGGGGGGCTGCTTGGCAAGGGGGGGTGTGGGGGGCTGCTTGGCGGGGGTGTGTGGGGGCTGCTTGGCGATGGGGGGTGTGGGGGGCTGCTTTGCGATGGCGGGGTGTGGGGGGGCTGCCTGGCGAGGGGGGGTGGGGGGCTGCTTGGCGATGGGGGGTGTGGGGGGCTGCTTTGCGATGGGGGTGTGGGGGGCTGCTTTGCGATGGGGGGGTGGGGGGCTGCTTTGCGATGGGGGGGGTGGGGGGCTGCTTGGCGATGGGGGGTGTGGAGGGGCTGCTTGGCGATGGGGGGTGTGGGGAGCTGCTTTGCGATGGGGGGTGTGGGGGGGCTGCCTGGCGAGGGGGGGGGGTTTTGGGGGCTGCTTTGCGATGGGGGGGGTGTGGGGGGCTGCTTTGCGATGGGGGTGTGGGGGGCTGCTTTGCGATGGGGGGGGCGTGGGGGGCTGCTTGGCGAGGGGGGGTGTGGGGGGCTGCTTGGCGATGGGGGGTGTGGGGGGCTGCTTTGCGATGGGGGGTGTGGGGGGGGCTGCTTGGCGAGGGGGTGTGTGGGGGGGCTGCTTGGCGATGGGGGGGTGTGGGGGGCTGCTTGGCGATGGGGGGTGTGGGGGGCTGCTTGACGATGGGGGGGTGTGGGGGGCTGCTTTGCGATGGGGAGGTGTGGGGGGCTGCGTTGCGATGGGGGGTGTGGGGGGCTGCTTGGCGAGGGGCGTGTGGGGGGCTGCTTGGCGATGGGGGGGTGTGGGGGGCTGCTTGGCGAGGGGGGGTGTGGGGGGGCTGCTTTGCGATGGGGGGTGTGGGATGCTGCTTGGCGAGGGGCGTGTGGGGGGGCTGCTTGGCGAGGGGGGGTGTGGGGGGGCTGCTTTGCAATGGGGGGTGTGGGGGGCTGCTTTGCGATGGGGGGTGTGGGGGGCTGCTTTGCGATGGGGGGGTGTGGGGGGCTGCTTTGCGATGCGGGGGGTGTGGGGAGCTGCTTTGCGATGGGGGGGTGTGGGGGGCTGCTTGGCGAGGGGGGGGTGTGGGGGGGCAGCTTTGCGATGGGGGGGGGTGTGGGGGAGCTGCTTTGCGATGGGGGGTTGTGGGGGGGCTGCTTGGTGATGGGGGGGCTGCTTGGCGATGGGGGGGTGTGGGGGGCTGCTTTGCGATGCAGGGGTGTGGGGGGCTGCTTGGCGATGGGGGGGTGTGGGGGGCTGCTTGGCGATGGGGGGGTGTGGTGGGCTGCTTGGCGAGGGTGGGGTGTGGGGGGCTGCTTGGCGATGGGGGGGTGTGGGGGGCTGCTTGGCGAGGGGGGGTGTGGGGGGCTGCTTGGCGAGGGGGGTGTGGGGGGCTGCTTTGCGATGCGGGGGTGTGGGGGGGCTGCTTGACGATGGGGGGGGTGTGGGGGGCTGCTTGGCCATGCGGGGGTGTGGGGGGCTGCTTGACGATGGGGGGGTGTGGGGGGCTGCTTGGCGATGCGGGGGTGTGGGGGGCTGCTTTGCGATGGGGGGGTGTGGGGGGGCTGCTTTGCGATGGGTGGTATGGGGGGCTGCTTGACGATGGGGGGGTGTGGGGGGCTGCTTGGCGAGGGGGGGTGTGGGGGGCTGCTTGGCGATGGGGGGGTGTGGGGGGCTGCTTGGCGATGGGGGGTGTGGGGGGCTGCTTGGCGATGGGGGGGTGTGGGGGGCTGCTTGGCGATGGGGGGGTGTGTGGAGGACTGCTTGGCAATGGGGTGTGGGGGAGCTGCTTTGCGATGGGGGGTGTGGGGGGCTGCTTGGCAAGGGGGGGCGTGGGGGGCTGCTTGGCGATGGGGGTTGGGGGGGCTGCTTGGCGATGGGGGTGTGGGGCGGCTGCTTTGCGATGCAGGGGTGTGGGGGAGCTGCTTTGCGATGGGGGTGCGGGGGGGCTGCTTGGCGATGGGGGTGTGGGGGGGCTGCTTTGCGATGCAGGGGGCTGCTTGGCGATGGGGGTGTGTGGGGGGGTGTGGGGGGCTGCTTTGCGATGGGGGTGTGGGGGGCTGCTTGGCGATGGGGGGATGTGGGGGGCTGCTTTGCGATGGGGGGTGTGGGGGGCTGCTTGACGATTGGGGGGTGTGGGGGGCTGCTTGGCAAGGGGGGATGTGGGGGGCTGCTTGGGAAGGGGGGGTGTGGGGGGCTGCTTGGCGAGGGGAGGGTGTGGGGGGCTGCTTGGCGAGGGGGGATGTGGGGGGCTGCTTGGCGAGGGGGGGTGTGGGGGGCTGCTTGGTGATGGGAGGTGTGGGGGGCTGCTTGGCAAGGGGGGGGGTGTGGGGGGCTGCTTGGAGAGGGGGTTGTGGGGGGCTGCTTGGCGATGGGGGTGTGGGGGGCTGCTTGGCGATGGGGGGGTGTGGGGGGCTGCTTGGCGAGGGGGGGTGTGGGGGGGCTGCTTGGTGATGGGGGGGTGTGGGTGGGTGCTTGGCGACGGGGGGTGTGGGGGGCTGCTTGGCGAGGGGGGGTGTGGGGGGCTGCTTGGCGATGGGAGGGTGTGGGGGGCTACTTGGCGATGGGGGTGTGGGGGGCTGCTTGGCGATGGGGGGGTGTGGGGGGCTGCTTGGCGAGGGGGGGTGTGGGGGGCTACTTGGCGATGGGGGGTGTGGGGGGCTGCTTGGCGAGGGGGGTGTGGGGGGCTGCTTGGCGATGGGGAGTGTGGGGGGCTACTTGGCGATGGGGGTGTGGGGGGGTGCTTGGCGAGGGGGGTGTGGGGGCTGCTTGGCGAGGGGGGTGTGGGGGGCTGCTTGGCGAGGGGGGGTGTGGGGGGCTACTTAGAGAGGGGGGGTGTGGGGGGCTGCTTGGCGAGGGGGGGTGTGGGGGGCTGCTTGGCGAGGGGGGGTGTGGGGGGCTGCTTGGTGATGTGGGGGTGTGGGGGGGTGCTTGGTGAGGGGGGGTGTGGGGGGGCTGCTTGGCGAGGGGGGGTGTGGGGGGCTGCTTGGGTGATGTGGGGGTGTGGGGGGGTGCTTGGTGAGGGGGGGTGTGGGGGCTGCTTGGCGATGGGGGGTGTGGGGGGGCTGCTTGGTGATGTGGGGGTGTGGGGGGGTGCTTGGTGAGGGGGGGTGTGGGGGGGCTGCTTGGTGATGTGGGGGTGTGGGGGGGTGCTTGGTGAGGGGGTGTGTGGGGGGCTGCTTCGCGAGGGGGGGTGTGGGGGGGCTGCTTGGTGATGTGGGGGTGTGGGGGGGTGCTTGGTGAGGGGGGGTGTGGGGGGCTGCTTGGCAAGGGGGGGTGTGGGGGGCTGCTTGGCGATGGGGGGGTGTGGGCGGCTGCTTGGTGATGGGGGTGTGGGGGGTTGCTTGGCGAGGGGGGGGGTGTGTGGGGGGCTGCTTTGTGGTGTGGCAGGGAGGTGGCTTGCCACTCAAAATGGCAGCCCGATAGCGGGATTCCCTCGATCTGCACGGCAAGGGAAATTGAATTGCTTTACTGGGGCGAAATTCTCCGACCCCCAGCAGGGTCGGAGAATCGCCTGGGGGCGCCTAAAATTCCGCCCCCGCCGTGGCAGAGATTCTCTGCCACCCGGGAAGTGGCGGGGGCAGGAATCTCGCCGATCGGAAAGGTCCCTGCGCCGATTCTCCGGCCCGGACGGGCCGAGGTCCCGCCGCTGGGAGGCCTCTCCCGCCGCCGAGGTTTAAACCACCTCTGGAACGGCGGGATCAGCGGCACGAGCAGGCCCCCGGGGTCCTGGGGGGGGGGGCAGGGGGCGATCGAACCCTGGGGGGTGCCGCCACGGTGGCCTGGCCCGCAATAGGGGCCCCCCCTCAGACTCCGGGCCAGTGCCCTGGCTGATCTATGTTCTTCCGCGTCCGCTGACGTCACTGTCAGCACATGCGCGGACCGGCGAAAGCCTTTCGGCCAGCCCTGCGGCCGGGGACGCCGGGTGTTTGCGCCAGTCTTCTGGTGGCAACCGCTCCGGCGCGGGGCTGGCCCCCAAAGGTGGGGAGAATTCCCCACCTTTGTGGAGGCCCGACCCCTGAGTGGTTGGCGCCACTTGCCTACTCCGGGACCCTCCGTCACGCCGGGTAGGGGAGAATCCCGCCCCTGATTTGCGTTCCCAGGGGGAACATACTTTGACTGCAATTCTCCGGCGGGGAGAACATTGGACGGGATTCTCCGTCCCCCGCAACCGTTTTCGACTGCGGCGCAACCCCGCCAGCAGCGAGATTCTCCGTCCCGGCCAATGGGGTTTCCCATTGTGGCCACCTCCACGCCGTTGGGAAATCAGCTGACGTGAGTGTGCTGCCGGCGAAGCGAAGGAGTACGCCGACGGAGAATCCGTCTGCAGTCTCCCAAACGGAGAATCTCTGTTGTTGCTAAGGGAGGGCCAGCCAATCAGAGGCTTCTGATGGATATTGTATGCAGGAAAATACAATGGTCTTTGTCCACTTTAACAACAGGGACATTCTGCGAAGCTGCAATTGGACCTTGGTTGGACCACAGTTTGGATACAGCAGGCAGTTCTGATTGTCACCTTATGAGAAGGATGTAGAAGCACTGGAGAGGGTTCAGAGAACATTTGCAAGGATTTGTGTGCACGAAATACGTATCTGGAAATGCTCGACAGACTGGGTCTCCTTTCTTTAGAGCAAAGAAAACTGATATAGATCTTCAAAATGATGAAAGGTTGAGATAGAGTGGATACCGAGGGACTGCCCGACGAGAATTCCAATCGGGAATTCAGGAAAAACCTTTCTCACTCAAAGAATGTGGAACTGATTGTCACAGGTGGCTGAAACAAATTCTAATGATATCGTCAGGGTAGAAAAGACAAGCATCTGAGGGAGAAGGCAATAAAATGAAAATGAAAATCGCTTATTGTCACGAGTAGGCTTCAATGAAGTTACTGTGAAAAGCCCCTAGTCGCCACATTCCGGCGCCTGTCCGGGGAGGCTGGTACGGGAATCGAACCGCGCTGCTGGCCTGCTTGGTCTGCTTTCAAAGCCAGCGATTTAGCCGAGTGAGCTAAACCAGCCCCTATAGACGGCTACGATGGCAGATATAGATGAGGAAAGCTAGGAAGAGGCTCAGGTGGAGCATTGACTGGTTGGCCCGAATGGCTTCGGCCAATGCCTGTAAATCTTATGCAATCCTATATAAAACAAATTAAGATGTTCCACCATATCTGTGACTAAAATGAAATGGCGCTAAACATTCTGTCGGTGCAGTGACGTTCCTCGAGGATAATTCTGAACAAGCGAATATAAGCCAAAGCACCATTGCCCTGTCAGAGCTCTTTCATTACACAATGGAAATCTTACAATTGTACAAACAGATATAATGGAGGAATGAACAGTACCTTGCCAGTTGTTTCAATGCCTCTGATTGTGCATACATACAGCACAGCCCAAGCAGATATAAGACAGAGTAACAGCCACCACTGGATAGTACCTGAGTCATTGATACTGGTTGAAATGTTTAACGTTTCCCTGTACCAATAATAATCTACTGGAGAGCTCCTGACACATTCATCTACAAATCCTGTCAAAACATAATTAAACATAGTCGAGGAAGATGTTACTTATCGGATGAGAATGCTGCAGTCAGGAAGCCGCGCCGTTAACATTCCAATCTTGCCAACCAGTTAGCGCACAGAATCTTGCCGTCAAACTCCCACTTTAATGCCAATTGGTGTCAAAATGGTTCAATGGTGGATTGATGGCCGTTGGCAAATCTCTTTGAGACTTGTCAAATGTGTTTCATTGCAGCTAGCAGCTGGAGGGGACTGGCATTGCATTAGTCTGGACTGGCTTTGAACTCAAGTCTCAAAGGTGAGTTGGTTGTGAGCAAAGTGTCCAGGAACTACAGAGTTGCTACGGTGCAGAAGGAGGCCATTTGGCCCATCGTGTGTGCACCAGCTCTCCGAACAAGCACCACGGCTTGGTGCCTTTCCTCTGCCATTTTCCCCCAGACCCCTGCACATGGTTTCAATCAAATAATCACCTAACGCCCTCTTCAATGCTTCGATTGAACCTGCCTCTACCACACCCCTGGGCATTCCAAACCCCGACCACTTGTGCGAAAAAAGTTTTCCTCACATCACGTTTGCTTCTTTTGCAATGAACCTTCGCCACTTCCAAGAAAATCTCTCCCGTGGACCGAGTGGACTTGTCAAGTGTGTAGGCCTGTCAGTGGTTTCCCTTAGAATTCACAGCACAGAAACAGGCCCATCTGATTCATGCCAGCTCCTGCTCCATGTGAGAGACCTCCCACCTTTCTTCATCCAACCCCATGAACACGTCCTATTCCTTTCCTCCTCCTGTCCATCGAGCATTGTCTTAAATGCAACCCTGCTAATCACCTTAACCAGTTTGTGTGTGAACAAGTTCCACATTCTAACCACACTCTGGTGAAGATGTTTCTCTGAAATTCTTCATTGGATTTATTGGTGATTATCTGAGATTTGTGGCCCTTACTGTTGGTCTGTCCTGCAAGCGACCCTCTACGTCGACCCTATCAAATCCTTTCATAATCTTAAAGACTTAGGATCATAGCATGGAATCACAGAGTGTTTACAACACAGAGAGGTGCCATTCAGCCACTGTGTTGGTGCTAACTCAATCAGGAAAACATCCACCTTTCTCTTCTCTATCACTGGTCTTTGTAAAGTTGACAAATCCCACCTGGGTTACTGATTAGGGTATTATTGTTGTCCTGAGCTCCCACACTCCAAGAGAAATTGGCCAGGATTCACATTTCTGGGGCTGGATTCTCCCCTACCTGGCGTGATGGAGGGTCCCGGCGTAGGGGAGTGGCGCCAACCACTCAGGGGTCAGGCCTCCCCAAAGGTGGGGAATTATCCCCACCATTGGGGAGGCCCGACCCCTGAGTGGTTGGAATTCTCCCCACCTTTGGGGGCCAACCCCGTGCCGGAGCGGTTGGCACCAGAAGACTGGCGCAAGAAACCGGCGACCCCGGCAGGGGGGCTGGCCGAAAGGCTTTCGCCGGTTGGCGCATGCGCGATGTGGGTTTTTCTTCCGCTTCCGCCATGGCGGAGGCCGTGGCGGCCGCGGAAGGAGAAAGAGTGCACCCAGGGCACTGGCCCGGAGTCTGAGCGGGGGGCCCCGATCGCGGGCCAGGCCACCGTGGGGGCACCCCCTGGGGTTCGATCCCCCCCCCCCAGGACCCCGGGGCCCGCTCGCGCCGCTGATCCCACTGTTCCAGAGGTGGTTCAAACCTCGGCGGCGGGAGAGGCCTCCCAGCGGCGGGACTTCGGCCCATCCGTGCCGGAGAATCACCGCAGGGGCCTTGCCGATCGGAGTGGCGAGATTCCCGCCACCGCCACTTCCCGGGTGGCGGAGAATCTCTGCCACGGCGGGGGCGGGATTTACGGCGGCCCCAGGCGATTCTCCGACCCTGCTGGGGGTTGGAGAATTACGCCCCTGATTGCTATTCATGAACTCATACTAGAAGTTTGTTTCTTCGAATATTGGCTCTGCCCATGGGCCCAACTATAAAGGTGAACATCGATCGTCTATCCTTGACCTTCTACTCTGTTCCACCTGCTCTACCTCACCTTAAAAGAACAAAATCCGTCGCATTTCTCCTCTTTAGTTCTGAATAATACTCACACAGACTCGAAACGTTTACTCTGATTCTCTCTCCACAGATGCTGCTAGACCGGCTAAGCTTTCCCAGTATTCTCTGTAGCTTTTCAGGCTCAGGTGTGATGCCCCCTCAGTCAAACAGCCTGCTGAACTCTAGCCCTTGCTTTTGCGTACTTGGAAAGACTCTGGAGCCGTTTAAAAATGGTGTGCGGGACTCAATTCCAGGATTCCAGCCCCATTCCCACCAATTTTCACTGGTGTGGGACAAAGGTGTGGGTAACGAAGCTGCACTCCTGGTCTGGCCAAATCCATTGGCAGGATTGGCGTATCCTCCCCCTTCTGTAGTTTATGTGGAGTCTGGCCTGTTTCTGGGTGACTCAGAGGAGTCGTGAACCATAATCTCTATTTGGGAACCGTTTGAAAGATAGGTTCCACAGGTTTTACCCAGGCCCCCATGCCTCTTCCATGCCCCCCATGCCCTGTCCATGCCAACTCATGGCCCTTCCATGCCTATTCACTCAGAATATATTATGCACAGAACCAACAAATATAGCAACGATGGCATGTGTGTAACTGCTCAGAAAAAAAATCATCCCTTCACAAACATCTGTTGAAAAGAAAACACTGTTCCTGCAACCCTATAAAATGTTATCCAGACAGACCAGCAATATATCAATAACTGAAGCTCAGAACACTTCTCACCTCTTAATTTTGTGCAAATAAACATTGAGACATTTACTAAAGAGATCGCGGAGAGAACAATTTATTATAACCACTTAAGAAATGCCAGTTAAGCAAAGTTAGCAGTTCCCTGCAGCTATCGAAACAGAAACCATGGCTAAAAAAATACTTTCCCGAGTCTGAGCTCTCAGCCAATTATGCAGAATAGGACAGGTGTAAGAACTCTATCAGTGGAACTGGATGGCCAATATGTAACTGTAAGAGGTTTTGTAACATGCAACATTAATCAATACCTGTATTATTGGCAGTCATTGGACACGTGCTCCAGGGTAGAGGATCTTGGAATGAGTTGAAGATGTACCACAAAACCAAGGCAATTATACTATTGTAATATAAACCAATCAGGAATGAAACCAGCATTGATGCTATACCTGAGGAAATGAGAGTCAATATAAATAATATTAATCTACCAAATAAATGTTAAATGAATTTATTAATCAATTGTATATATTTGCACCGTAATAGGAATATATTCTGAAAGAAGTGGGAATGGACAGAACAATGTGATTGCAGGAGCAGATTATTATTGTGCATGATGAATTGTGTGCTGATACATTAACTACCTTTATAGACTATATCTAGCCTTTGAAGTCAACAGAATTGTGAAAGTTGCTTTATGCCGTGTTGGGATTTTGGAAATTTGGCTTCCAATTCAGAAATTGGAAAGTTTTCGATGACTTTAATTAACTGAGAAAATTAAAGGCCAGGCAAAATTTGGTGTTACAGAACCTTAATGCACATCTTGGATTTGTGTGTGTGTGTGTGTGTGTATGTGTGTATATCTGTGTGTGTGTGTATTTCAACATTTCGTCTGAAATTCCTCTCTGTGCTATTTTATCAGAGGAATTAATTTTGGGCCCTGCTAAAATAGAAGAACAAAAGACCTTCAGGGGAGTGAACACATTGTTTATATTATTCCACAGTGTAAATTCATTGATATTAGTGTCCTGTGCTGCAGGTAATAACACACCAGTATTTTGACTACATTGCAAAAACTAAATTATTTTAAGTGTCCCTACCTTGAAATGTAGTTCAAGATATGACACAACCTTTTGCAACTTGAAGTAACAAATGCAGGGCAGTGTTTGTGTGTGTTTTAGCAGTATTCATCCCCAAATTCAATTTTATGGACAGCCTCAGCGGAAGATTGCTTTGAAGAAGAACACCGTGCCATAGTGCTTGGGTGGGTTGTTATGTGGGTGTAAAACGCAGCCCGTCTTCAAGTGCGGCAGTGAGTTTTATTTCTGCAATTCACCCTTGACAAATGGTCACCAGAATTTCGCACTCTCAAAACCACCATTCATCTTAACTCTGCCCCGTCCTGCCACTTGGAAACGGGCAAGCAATCCCTGCAGTTTCTCCCCGTTAGCACCGTACCCTGGTCATTTGGGAAACAGTCTGACTAAAGAAGTGATAGTGGGTGCAGTAGATGGCTGTGCCTGAGATGGCAATCACTGCAATTGAACAACAGTATGGATTATTCCCCTGAGAAACCTGTTTGTCATCAGCTGTGCCCGTGACCTCTTTACAGATTTGTCAGAGAGCCTGTGGCCGCTTACCACGGGAGATATTGGGCTGACTTTACCATTATGAGTTGGTTTCTACCCTGTCTCCCTCTCCCTTTATGGGTCTGACGCAAGTTCAGGTTGAAAAACTGCAGTAGGACCTGGTGTTTGGGCTCCTGTTGTTTTCCAAAAGATTTCCAAACATTTGCCTGCTAATTCTGAATCTAAAAACGGGACTAAGAATTGTGCCAAAGGTCAATTTAATGCTTGGACCTTTTGCCAAATTGCTTCTCGATGTACGGGGGGAAATGGCCAAAGTGCTACAGAAAAATGGCAGCGGAAATCTGCATTTGAAAAACTTGTTTCTTCCAATCAGATTGTTGCAAATAAAAATAAGCAAGAAGCAGGAGTGGGCCATTCAGCCCTACAGGTCTACCCCACCATTCAATAAAATCATGGGTGATCTTTGACCTCAACTCCACTTTCCTGTATTATTCTATATCACTTCGTTCTCAAAAATCTCCAAACTGTATCGTAAATATACCCAACTCTTGAACGTCCATGGCTCTCTGTTGAGGGGAGTTCCAAAGATTCATAACTCTTTGAGTGAAGAAATGGTTCCTCATTTCAGTCCTGATTTGCTGGATATCTTATTCTGAGACTACGGCCTCTAGTTCTCGAACCCCTGACCGGGAGGAACATCCTGCAGCACCTATCCTGTCCAACCCCTCAGGAGTTTGAAATGTTTGAATTAGGTCGCCTCTCCTCTAAACCTTAGGTATATCGGTGTAGCCCACTCAGTCTCCCCTCCTCCTTGTAATCAGTCCAGTAAACCTTTGTAGCATGTCTTCTAAGTCTTCTAGCATATCCCTCCTTAGGTAAAGGCACCAACCTCCATACAGTGCTCCAAATGTGCTCTCCTCCAAACCCTATATGAATGTAGTAAGACCTCTTCATTCCTACACTCCACTCACTTTGAAATAAAAGATAACTTACCATTCGCTTTCCTAATTACTTGCTATAGCCTCATGTGAACAGTCTGTGATTTGTGGGCAAGAACATTGAAATCTCCTTGAATATCAATTTTTTTCCCGCCAAAGCGAATCATTTCACACTTTACTACATTTCATCAGCCATGTTCCTGCCCAATCACTCAAACCGGTTATATCCCTTTTGCAGCCTCTGCTCACAGATTTCTTCCCCCTCTGACTTTGTGCCATCGGTAACCCTGCACACAGTACGCACGCCGTTTGTAATTTCAACTCGGGTAACTTACCCATTCCTTTTAAATATGGATGAATAGAACTCCAGACCCCCAAGCTGCCTTTCCGTAGACGCTGCCCAATAGCAAACTCAAGATGCAACAGTGGCACACCCTCGAACACCAGTAGGATGAGGAACGGGATCATGAATGCTCCTGACAAAGAGGAAAAATATATTGAGATAAAAATGGAACAGTTCACCTCCCTGCCACTCCAACATTTTTGTGCTTATAGAAGATCTTTGATGCTGGGGACTGGAACACCTTCCATTTCAGATCCCTAAGGGTAAATTGTATGGTCTCGCCTGCCGCGGGAATCGTCGGGAAATTTAACGCACCGTTTAAAGGTCCGTTGACCTCTGATGGGAATTTCTGGTCAACCCCACCCATAGGGCTAGCACCCAAGCACCTTGATGTGAGAGAAATCGCCTTTACTCTGCCCCAGCAATGCACCTCAGGCTTAGGCTTAGACGGCCGCTATTTTGTTTACCATTATTTTCCTTTCCCTGCACCAATCATCGTAATGGGCGGCACGGTAGCACAGTGGTTAGCACTGCTGTCTTAACAGTGCCAGGGTCCCAGGTTCGATACCCGGCTTGGGTCACTGTCTATGAGGAGTCTGCACGCTCTCCTCGTGGCTGCGTGGGTTCCTCCGGGTGTTCCGGTTTCCCCCCCACAAGTCCCAAAAGATGTGCTTGTTGGGTGAATTGGACATTCTGAATTCTACCTCCGTGTACCCGAACAGGCGCCGGAATGTGGCGACTAAGGACTTTTCACAGTAACTTCATTGCAGTGTCAATGTAAGCCTACCTGTGACAATAATAAAGATTATTATGATGATTAGGAGACTGCTAATTAGAGACAAAATTGGTGTTGTTAGGCAATGTAAACTCATGATTTCACAAACTGAGTTGAGATTGTCCATTCCGTATAGAATTCCTTGAGCCAGCAAAGAAGGCCATCAGTCCAGCAGCCTGGGCCAAATTGGTACCCAAAGTTCAGCATTTAACACGCCGTGCAGGTGAGTTTCTATCCCAGCTCATTTTGACATGTAATGGTTCGAAGTAGTGAAGACACACTTGCTGCTCAAATTTACAGCCGTGCCAAACAGTTTGGATTACGGTTTTCATTTCAAATCCCTATGCACGTACATGGGTCAACAAAACGTGCCGACATTGTTTAAGTAATAATGTTTTGCTGCTAAACTGAAGATAAGCTGAAGGGCTGATTGACTTAATTTTCAGACTTATCCTGTGCCCATCTCTAGGCTGTTCTCAATGAAGTGAGACAGTACACATGTAGTCGCCAGTCGATGCTTGAGCAGCCTAATTTGTTTTACAAATGGACATCTTCATAACTAAATTCTAGCTGGACAAAGAAAGTAAATAACATTGGATTAAACATAAAGTTCATCCTGTATAAAAATTATTGGGCTGGATTCTCCGCTTCTCGGGAGTCTCCGTTACGCCAGCAGGGCACCCACGCCCGGGGATTTCCCGACGGTGTGAGCTGCCGACAATGGGAAATCCCATTGGCTGGCTGACGGGAAGGAGAATCCCCCTGCCGGCGCGAGCGCACCAGGAAACTGGTGCGGCGGGACGGAGAATCCTGCCCCTTATCTATTGCGTCCTCCCAACTTAAAAGGACACAATCTCTTTGCACTTACCTCTCTCAGAGATTGAAATTGTGGAATTCATTGCTGTCTTTGGGCCATGCAGGTTGTTGACTGAGGTGATCAAAGATTTACCTCATGAAAAGTCAAAGGGTAGATACTAAAAGATACTTTGATGGACTAAAGTAACAAGAATGGACTTCTACAAATTGGTGAGATACAGATTTACTCCTGTCACTTCATTCATTCTCCAATCGCACGTATAGTACTGTGGACAAGCTGTGGATAGAGTCCAAGGTGGATAAAATAAAGCAGGAATCATATTGATAACACTCTTTGGTGCCCTAAGAGTGCTGGTATTCTACAGATACCGGTTAGGACTCCCTGGGTAGTAAAGGAGTGTGCACCATCTGATTTCCATGAACTCAGAGCGAGGATGAGCTCCCCCAGGAATTAGGAGCAGAGCTTCCCCTTTAACAGGGAAAGCTCCACAGTATAAAACCCCAGCCTGTGTGCAAGTCAAGGAGGGTGACCCTTTGGGGCGGTGGGAGTTTAGTAGTGTATCGTAATAAATCTCTTTCATTGTATCCTACCACGCGTCCTATGGGTGTTTCTCACCCGTCAGATTCTATAACATCCACATGAAACACGCTTGCTTGCATGGAGAATTCCTCACCTTTTCGTAAACACAAGACGTGAAAGAAATTCTTTGGGTGCATATGTGAGTTGTACTTGTCAATAGAGGCAAAGAGAAGAGCAGGATAGCATTGGAATTTAAGCAATGAGAGAACTAAGAGAGATTTTCAGGGTTATCTGAGTTACTGCTTATTTCCAGAGAGTCTTTCATTTATAGAACACACTGCCATCTAGTGCAGTGTAACTGAATTAAAAATGAAGCACTCAGTGTTAAACTACGTATAGATTCCTATCTTAAGGCCTAAAGGTATGTGAACTCCGATATTAGTGTTATGATCCCAGTTGGTGTTCTAACTGGACGGGAAGATCCCAGAATCGAACCCTGACTCAAAAGATCATGGGCAGGATTCTCCGCCGGCAGGATTGTCCGTTCTGCCGGCCGGCAGTGCACCCACTCCTGTGGGTTTCCCGGAGGCCACAAAGGGAAATCCCATTGGCTGATAGCGGGAATGGAAAAGCTCGCTGCTGGCGAGAGCGTGCCGCGGAGGAACTCGTGGCTGGTGGACCGGATAATCCCGCCCCATAACTTGTACTTTTTAAAATAAAATGTTGAGGAACAGAGTCACAAGGAAGCTAATCAGTTTTAATAACAAGAGAAAAAACATTTATAGAAATAAACATATTGCCTTATAATGCAATATGCCTATACTCACGCCTTAGCCTAACAATGACGCACAGATTTTAAGATTAACATGGATTACAGAGTACATCTTAAGTTACAATGGCCTCATTAACACAAAGTCCCTTTTAAACACACAAGATGACTGTGGTAAGACACACTCCTCTCTGAACCCAAGTGAATATCTGTGGTTTTCTCTTCACTATCCCCCCCAAATATTTCTTACACTGTGAGCCTCCTTGTCTCACTGAGCTCTGGTTTCCACACGAGTGATTACAAATTCCTCTTTCAAAAGTTAGACTCTCTAATCTTCTTTTAAATTATGCTTTCCCTCCGCTGCTTCCATCGAGATTTCACTTTTAGGTTTTACGCCTCTTCCTTCAGGTTTCCTTTGTCTTAAACACTTTTACACAACTCTGAAGCCCTGCCACCAATTTCCGCATTTATTTCAAATAATGTATCCCAAAATGTAGTAGTGTATCACAATCCTTAGCACTATTGAAGATAACGTTTTGGCCTCTCATGGTCCAATGCTGCTATATTTCTCTGTGACTTTACTGAACAGTAATCTGTTCTGGTTCCTCATGTCCTCTGTTCCATTAACACCAGACTTCTTGGAAACTTATAGAACATAGAACATAGAACAGTACAGCACAGAACAGGCCCTTCGGCCCTCAATGTTGTGCCGAGCCATGATCATTTCTCCAGTTTTCTTAACTAGCTGCACTTTATAATCCCAGCATCTGCTTTCTTAACCATTACTCCATAGTATGGATTTTCTTCTAGCAAGGCTGAGAGATATGTTCCCTCTTTAGTCTTCTAAAACCAACTGCTTCTGGATGAGCTCTGAGGGCTGCCTTTTCTCTCAGTGCCGATCTACAACTGCAATCAAATTTGCAAAAGTAAAACTTAACAGCTTCTCTACCTAACAGGGCCCCAGTTGCCAGGCAATCAGTGTTGGTTTATGTACTCTTCATATCGTAGCCCTCTCTAAACACAACAGAATCACAATTGGAATTGAAACCAATCCCTGCATGTACAAACATCTTTGTCCAGCATGAATCTAACTATAGGTTTTACCCTTCCAGACACAGAAGCAGTAAATTAAATACACTTAAAACTATACCTTATTTCTAATATTTGCCAATACAAATATAAATCACTCAAAAAAAACCTCTATTTTCCTAACAATGCTAAGGAGATGTAAATGATCTTACGAGGGCTTCTCCCTGTATCCCTGCACATTCTTTATCTTCCGATAATGATCCAATTCCCTGTTGAAAACCCTGATTGAACCTGCCTCCACTCCACTCTCAGGCCGTACCTTTCACGCGCTACGTGAAAATGTGTTTCCTCGTGTCGCCATTACTTCTTTTGCCGATGACTTTAGATCAGCGTCCTTCGGTTCTCGATCTTTCCATCAATCAGGACAATTTCTATCTGCTCAGTCCAGACTCATCATCTCTTTCAAATCTCCTCTCAATCTTCACTTCTCCAAGAAAAATCTGAACACCTGCAACAGTAGTGGACTCGCCAACATGAAGGGCGTTTAAATGGTCATTGGATAAACATATGGATGATAATGGAATAGTGTAGATGGGCTTTAGATTGGCTTCACAGGTCAGCGCAACATCGAGGGCCGAAGGGCCTGTACTGCGCTGTAATGTTCTATGTTCTATGTATATCTCCAATCTCTCTACGTAACTGAAATTCCTCATTCCTGAAAACGTTTCCATCAATCTACACCCCGTCTAACGCTTTCACTTCCTAAGTTGCAATGTCCAGAACTGGACACAATACTTAGTTCAGGCTGGATCAGTGCCTTATACAAATTTAACTTCCTTGCTGTTGTCCTCTATGTCCCTATTAATAAAACCTAGGATCCCGTGCGTCCACTCTCTCAACCTGACCTGTCACCTTCAATGATTTATGTCCATATACACCGAAATCCCTTTGCTACTGCATTGTTTTCCCACACCTAGTGGTGCACTAAGGCGACTTTCATCCATTTCTGTGGCTGGTAATTCCCAGAATAGGTCGCTAGTCTGTCGCCGGGGACTTACAGCTTGCGGGGGGTCACTCCACATCACGCTTGGCTGTCCAGGAGTCTCTCCTGTTCTGACCACCTGCCATTGGGGTGTTTGGAAGAACTTTGCAGATTGACACACTCAATCTGTTGGCCATGTTATGAACGCACCTCCCTTGGCCATCAAGCCGTGGGGTGGGACTTGAACACAAAGCTTCTGGCTCAGAGGCAGAGACTGCGCCTCAAAGTCTCCTCCATTAGAATTATCCCCTTTCGTTTATATTGTCTCTCTGCATTCTTTCTACCAAAAGTCACACTTCACATTTCTCTGCATTAAATTTCATCTGCGTGTCTGGGTTCTTTTGAAGTTTGACATTACCTTCCTCATCGGATCAACACCGGCAGATCAGCCTTCTACAAGCAACAGCCGTCAGTGTTTGACAACAAAGAACTCTGCAAGTCAACAAAAGTCCTGCCGGGGGCCGGATTTTCTGGTTCCCCAGCGCGTGTTTCCCGATCGCGCGCCGTTCGCTGGCAGCAGGATTTTATCTTCCCGTCACTTGTCAATAGCATTCACCATTGAAGCCACCCCGCGCCGGCGGGAAACCCACGGACAGGGGAATGGTGCCAGCCGGAGAATTGTGGCCCTTGTCTCCAGAGCAGTTGTCATCACCACACTCCTGGACTGCAGCGAGACCTGGACTCTGCCACTGGACACATTGGAGCACGAGGGAAATCGCGACATCAATTCTATTCTTTGGAATCAATAGGAGACGGTAAAACAAACGCTTCTGCCCTTCTTGAAGCTGCTCCACAATGATTCAGGCAAAACCTGCAAAACCACTTCAATGGATTGGACACTGTATCCAGGCAGCCGAATTGCATCTCCTCTGCCAGGTGCTGGTTTCTTTACACTTAAATGGCCAATTTTCCAGGGGAAGCCAAAGAAAATGCTTCAAAGACATTCTTAAACACTTACTGAAATCCAGTAGCATTGACCTGAATGACTGGGAGGAGCCTGCTACCAACCATTCAAAATGGTGTCAACTTGTTCATCCCACTGAGTCCAAACACCTTAATGATGAGTAAGGGCAGCGGCGGAGAAGGAAAGAAAGGGAAGTAAATCCTGCAGCTCGATACCACTACCTCATGGGAAATCCTGTCCCGTGTGTCCAAAGATCTGCAGGTTGACAATCCCCCTTTTCAGTTACATGAAGACCCACGGCAGAAACTCATTACCCTGAGTAGGTGTCATCCTCAAATTGTCACCACTGGAAATGTCCCTCTCATTCCATGAGCTCTAACTTTTTGTCCACTGTTGTGTGGCACTTTATCAAATGTCCTTTTGAAGTATCTTCTTCCTTGGTGACGACTGATGAAAAGTTTTAATTTAATACCTCAGCCATCCCTGCTGCCTCAATGCATAAATCACATAATCCCCTCCTTTTTTACGACCCTTGAACTATTTACATAGAAATCATAGAATTTACAGTGCAGAAGGAGGCCATTTAGCCCATCGAGTCTACACCGGCACCTGAAGCCCACACGTCCTCCCTAGCCCCGTAACCCAGCAACCCCACCTAACGTTTGGACACTATAGAGCAATTTAGCATGTGACCAAGCCACCTAACCCGCACATCTTTGGACTCTGGGAGGAAACCGCAACACCTGGAGGAAACCCACGCACACACGGAGAGAACGTGCAGGCTCCGCACAGACAGTGACCCAAGCCGGGAATCGAATCCAGGTCCCTGCCGAAGAGAACTTTTGGATTCACTTTAATGTTAGCTGTCAGACTCTTCCAATAATCTCTCTTTGATTCTCTTATTTGCTTTCTCAGTTTACCTCACATTCTATATTCGCCCTGGTTCTGGGTTGGGTTCTCCACTCTGCGTATGTCATCAGCACAGGATCAGGAGTATGCCATGGAGTATGTTACAGATTTGTTCAGCACTATCCTCGACTCCTCAGATAATGAAGCAGTCCACGTCCAAATGCAGCAAGACCTGGACAATATTCAGGCTTGGGCTGACAAGTAGCAAGTTACATTCACACCACAAAAGTGCCAGGCAATGACCATCTCCTGCAAGAGTGAATCTAACCATCACCCCTTGACATTCAATGGCATTACCATTGCTGAATCCCCACAATCAACATCCTGGGGAGGTTACAATTGATCAAAAACTGAACTGGACTAGTCACATTAATACTGTGGCTACCAGGGCAGGTCAAAGGCTAGGAATCCTACGGCGAGTAACTTACTTCTTGAACCCCCAAAGCCTAACCACCATCTGAAAGATACCAATCAGGAGTGCAATAGAACATAGAACATAGAACACTACAGCGCAGTACGGGCCCTTCGGCCCTCGAAGTTGCGCCGACCTGTGAAACCATCTGAAGCCTATCTGACCTACACTATTCCATTTTCATCCATATGTCTATCCAGTGAGCACTTAAATGCCCTTAAAGTTGGCGAGTCTACTACTGTTGCAGGCAGGGCGTTCCACACCCCTACTACTCTCTGAGTAAAGAAACTGCCTCTGATATCTGTCCTATATCTATCACCCCTCAATTTAAAGCTATGTCCCCTCGTGTTGGTCATCACCATCCGAGGAAAAAGACTCTCACTGTCCACCCTATCTAACCCTCTGACTATCTTATATGTCTCTATTAAGTCACCTCTCAGCCTTCTCCTCTCTAACGAAAACAACCTCAATTCCCTGAGCCTTTCCTCGTAAGACCTTCCCTCCATACCAGGCAACATCCTAGTAAATCTCCTCTGAACCCTTTCCAAAGCTTCCATATCCTTCCTATAATGTGGTGACCAGAACTGCACGCAGTACTCCAGGTACGGCCGCACCAGAGTTATGTACAGCTGCAGCATGACCTTGTGGTTCCGAAACTCAATCCCCCTGCTTATAAAGGCTAGCACACCATATGCCTTCTTAACAGCCCTATTAACCTGGGTGGCAACTTTCAGGGATTTATGTACCTGGATGCCGAGATCTCTCTGTTCATCTACACTACCAAGAATCTTGCCATTAGCCCAGTACTCTGCATTCCTGTTACTCCTTCCAAAGTGAACCACCTCACACTTTTCCGCATTAAATTCCATCTGCCACCTCTCAGCCCAGCTCTGCAGCTTATCTATGTCCCTCTGTATCCTATAACATCCTTCAGCACTATCCACAACTCCACCGACCTTCGTGTCATCTGCAAATTTACTAACCCATCCTTCTACACCCTCTTCCAGGTCATTTATAAAAATGACAAACAGCAGTGGCCCCAAAACAGATCCTTGCGGTACACCACTAGTAACTGAACTCCAGGATGAACATTTGCCATCAACCACCACCCTCTGTCTTCTTTCAGCTAGCCAATTACTGATCCAAACCGCTAAATCACCTTCAATTCCATACTTCCTTATTTTCTGCAATAGCCTACCGTGGGGAACCTTATCAACCGCCTTACTGAAATCCATATACACCACATCAACAGCTTTACCCTGATCCACCTGTTTGGTCACCTTCTCAAAAAACTCAATAAGGTTTGTGAGGCATGACCTACCCTTCACAAAACATAGAACATAGAACATAGAACAGTACAGCACAGAACAGGCCCTTCGGCCCTCAATGTTGTGCCGAGCCATGATCACCCTACTCAACCCACGTATCCACCCTATACCCGTAACCCAACAACCCCCCCTTAACCTTACTTTTATTAGGACACTACGGGCAATTTAGCATGGCCAATCCACCTAACCCGCACATCTTTGGACTGTGGGAGGAAACTGGAGCACCCGGAGGAAACCCACGCACACAGGGGGAGGACATGCAGACTCCACACAGACAGTGACCCAGTCGGGAATCGAACCTGGGACCCTGGAGCTGTGAAGCATTTATGCTAACCACCATGCTACCCTGCTGCCCCATGTTGAAAACCGTGTTGACTATCGCTAATCAACTTGTTCTTTTCAAGATGATTATAAACCCTATCTCTTATAACCTTTTCCAACATTTTACCCACAACCGAAGTAAGGCTCACAGGTCTATAATTATCAGGGTTGTCTCTACTCCCCTTCTTGAACAAGGGGACAACATTTGCTATCCTCCAGTCTTCCGGCACTATTCCTGTCGACAAAGACGACATAAAGATCAAGGACAAAGGCTCTGCAATCTCCTCCCTGGCTTCCCAGAGAATCCTAGGATAAATACCATCTGGCCCAGGGGACTTATCTATTTTGACATTTTCCAAAATTGCTAACACCTCCTCCTTTTGAACCTCAATTCCATCTAGCCTGGTCGACTGAACCTGAGTGTTCTCCTCGACAACATTGTCTTTCTCCAGTGTAAACACTGACGAAAAATATCCATTTAACGCTTCCCCTATCTCCTCTGATTCCACACACAACTTTCCACTACTATCCTTGATTGGCCCTAATCTTACTCTAGTCATTCTTTTGTTCCTGATATACCTATAGAAAGCCTTAGGGTTTTCCTTGATCCTATCCGCCAACGACTTTTCGTG
This sequence comes from Scyliorhinus canicula, assembly GCF_902713615.1. Taxonomy (NCBI): domain Eukaryota; kingdom Metazoa; phylum Chordata; class Chondrichthyes; order Carcharhiniformes; family Scyliorhinidae; genus Scyliorhinus; species Scyliorhinus canicula. The sequence continues at coordinate 19,059,842 of NC_052150.1, read as the reverse complement.
TCCTCTCCTCGCTCTTCTTAACTCTCCCTTTAGGTCCTTCCTGGCTAACTTGTAACTCTAAATGGAATACTCTCCACTTGCCTGGATGAATGCAACTCCAACAACACTCAAGAAGCTCAACACCTTCCAGAACAAAGCAGCCCACTTGATTGCTACCCCTTCCACAAACATTCAATCCCTCCACCAATGACAAACAGCGGCAACTGTGTGTCCCCAGGGGCGGATCTATTATGAAACTAATTAAGCTTAAGCTTCAGGGCTTCTAATCCCGGAGGGGCCCCAGAAGCGACTTTAGTCCACATTGCTTAAAAACGTTGGGTCTACTGTATGAGGAGGGGTTTTTAAAAATAATAATATTAATAATATAGTGTAATTCAATACAAAAACAATAGTTAAAATAAAAATTAAAAGTTTATTAAAGTATCATGTAGGCCAGCCGTAAACGAAAAAACGTTTCATTCTAAATATATTTAATATAAAATAATTTTAAATAATTTAAAACACAGAAATACAAACAGTCGTGTCGTAACAAAAAAGAGGAGACGTTGAAAAGGCCATCACAATGCTATCGTGAATTTTCAACGTGATAGTACCCGTGATGGCGATCCAGACAAGAATTTTTTTCAATAAAGTGTTCATAAGTATGCAGTATTTTAATTACCCCGACTCAAAAATAAATGTTATATTTAGAAAAGTAAGGTCAGTAATAAAGGTGAAATAGTGTTAGATGAGCCTAAGCCTATTGTTTTTATGAAGAGATGAACGGAAGGTAGGCAACGACCACATAGCCTAGGCTAATACTATATTACAAGTATTTACAAAAAAGTAATAAAAGGGTGTATTTGTGTTAAATTACAGGTGTTTATTATGAAAAGTGTTCAAATAATGGTAAAATTGTGTTACATTACCTTAGCCTATGAGTTTTGGTGGCCTAGTCTTGCCTAACTTAGTCTCGCCTCACGTAGGCTAACTTGAACATAGCCTAGTTTAGCCTATTTAGCTTATTAAGTATAAATCTTTAAAAATGGCGCTTTACTTTCTGAGAAGGGTTTTTTAAAGGTATTTGAAGGTTATCTTCTGCTATCATCTTTACTTTCGTTTGTTAAAGAACTCAGAGAAAATTCAGCCGATAGGATTGCACACTATGAATCAGAAGCAAAAGGTTTGTGCGAAGATATCACCTCAAGTTATTCTGATGCTTCCAAACGCATTGTTACAAGGAAATTTTCAGATGGAACAAGTGGTATTGCTTCTTTGAGAGGAGATGACAAATTTAGGATAGAAGTTTTATATCAACTCTATGACTGCTTGATAATCCAGTTACGCATATTGTCTCTAGAAAGTGACATTGTAAGGAAGCTCTCATATGACAAAACTGTCCGTGAATATGTTGCTAGAAAAAACAGAAAAAAGAGTATTTTGTAAAATGTAGTATGTACTCATAGGTGTCTAAAATAAAAGATTATATTGACTGTTCTTTTCTATGTTTTATTTCACCATTCTATGATGCATCATGCATGTATATAACATTTCCCTAATGTTCATCCCCCCATAACTCGAAAACTATAAGGCATAGGAAATTTGTATTCACACCAGTGACTTTGACATGTGAGATAATCCAGTACAGCAATTTTAATCAAAATCTGAGATGTAGTGGTTAAATTTCTTTTAAATTTGTGGTGATCTGTCGTGGAACAACCCCATTGAAGAAGATAATAGTGGTTACCCAGATCTCGTTGCTGGTTGCAAAGGGGCCCCCATAACACTTCAAGCTTCAGGGCCCCAAAAATGTAGGGCCGCCGTTGTGTGTACCATCTACAAGATGCACTGCAGTAGCTCGCCACGGTTCCTTAGGCAGTATCTTCCAAACCCACCACCACTACCATCTAGAAGGACAAGAGCAGCAGATACCTGGGAAGCCCACCACCTGGAAGGTCCCCTCCAAGTCACTCATCACCCTGACTTGGAAATAAATCGCAGATCCTTCACTGTGTCAAAGTCCTGAAACTGCCTCGCTAACAGCACTCTGGGAGTACCTACACCTCCCGGACTGCAGCGGTTCAAGAAGGCAGCTCACCACCACCTTCTGAATGGCAACAATGGATGGGCAATAAATGCTGGCCTAACCAGCGGCACTCACATCCCATAAAAATGAATTTGCGTTTTTTTTTAGTCCTTTAATACATTCATGGTTGACCTTCTAACTTGCTTCACCATTCCCATATCCCTTGATTCCCTTTGTAGTCAAAATTCTGACAGTCTCTGACTTGAATATACTCAACAACTGGGCAAACATAGCTACCTAAGATGGAGAATTTTAAAAATGCACAACTCTTTAAATGAAAATTGTCCTAATCTCAACACTGGACGGCTGATTTTGTGGGTTTGACTCCTGGTCTGGGTCCCTCAGCCAGGAGAAACTTTCACCCAACGTCTCCCCTGATAAACCCTTTAAAAAATCTCACATTCTTCTTAACCCCAGGGCAGGGGGCAGAAACCATTTTATCTGAAGAGACTTTTTCAAAAACGTTGACTAAAATAAAAACTATTTGGAACCACATGATAAAAATCTAGCATTTCTACCTGAAATAATTAGCAAGTTGCTGACTATTGCTGATAGAATGCATAATTTGCATTTGAATAAATAGAACAAAATGGAAGTTAAAATTAAAGCGGATCTAATTGAGTCATACTGTTTTTTGACTTTGTTTAAACTCTAATTTTGTCGATCACAACTTTAACATCAAACGTGTAGAAGTAAAATAGTTTTTTTAGCTATTGATTCTCGTGAGAATAACAAAGCTTCTATTGGCCCCTTCAGAATAATTTGTTAAATGAACAATATTGGAAATAATAATGGCCACAATGTTAAAGCCTGTTCCTCAATCCAAATGTCTTTGATCATGACGCAGTTATACCACTCAAATCGGTTAATTTTAAGCACGATGGGGTTTTCTTGTCAAAATAGCAATTTGAAAGTGCTGCACAATGATAGCTTTGTATCCCCACGGTTAAAAACAAAGCTTGTTTATTTCTTGATTCAGAAAGTTTCTTCACGTTAATGCGATCAAGTTGAAATGAGGTTGGGAGTTGCAAATCAGCTTTTTAAAGAGCTGTGGTGCAGACCTCTGACCTCGGGAATGGACGTCTGGGTTACACTTTTTTAAAAATTCCTTTACTGGATGTGGGTGTCGCTGGCTAGGCCAGCATTTATTGCCCATCCCTAGTTGCCCTTCAGAAAGTGATAGTGAGTGGCCTTCTTGAGCCGCTGCAGTCCCTGAGGTGTCAGTACACCCCCCTATGCTGTTAGGGAGGCAGTACCAGGGTTTTGCCCCAGGAGAGGGGAGGAGGGTGGTAGCACCCCCATACCGAAAAGTCAGCGTTCCCAACAAAGGCTCCCACATGCCTCACCCCCCCACTAACCCAACATTCAGCCAGGATATTCTGGCATCTCAACAAGTTACCGGACAACCCTGGATGTGCCAGGGAAGCCTTCCCGAAGGACTACAAGTGTCAGCCACAAGTGTAAGTGTGGCCATAGGACATGGCCCAAGCAAGGCTGCCAGAATCAGCAGTAATGTGCTGCCCAGGCTGGAAGCTAAGGCCACCTCAGGCCTGGCCCTTTCAAATCTATCAGCCCATAGAGGACGAAACGATGCAACTAAACTGCTTCATCAACCCTGAGATTACCCTGATAAAGATAACACTCTTGGTCAACGGCCATTCCCTAGCAATGGATGTGAATATGGGAGCTGCCACCTCCATCGTCGGGGAATAGACCTTCCGGCATCTCTGGATGGTCATTTTGCCCATGGCCTGTGAGAGCCCAGGGCCAGGTTAGTCGCACATATAGGGGAACCTTTGAAGGTTATGGTGACCACTATGGCCCTGGTTCCCTATGGGCAGTAGATAGCCTGACTCCTGCTCATAATTGTAGAGGGACCAGGACAGAGACTGGCTCCAGAGGCCTGGCTACAAACATTTAAACCAGAAACCAATGAACTGTAGGAGGCCATTGGCAAATACCCCGAGGTATTCCAAGAAAGCATTGGGAGAATAAAAGGAGCATTGGCAAAGATTCATGTGGATCCCAACACCCTTCCCAAATATTTCAGGGCACGGCCAGTCCCATTCGCTTTACTTACCAAAGTAGAGACTGAACTCAGGAAAGCCTCAATATAATGCGACCAGTGCAGTTCAGAGTGAGGTGAGCTGCACCCAATAACCCCCGTCCTCAAACACAGCAAGTCGGTCTGCCTTTGCGGAGACTATAAATTAACGGTTAAGAAAGCCTCACGTTTGGATCGATACCACATGCCACGCATAGAAGATCTATATGTCAAACTGGCAGGTGATCAAACCTTCATCAAACTAGACATGAACCATGTCTACCTGCAGCTAGAACTAGACGACTCATCCAGCAAGTACGATTAACACCCATTAGAGAATATACACTCCTGCCCTTTGGTGACTGTCGGCATGCACCATTTTTCAATGCGTGATGGAGAACATTCTCCAAGGGCTCCCTAAGGTGGCAGTATACTTAAACAAAGTATATTCACAGGAACCCCAGGAAAAGAGTACCTCGCAAACCTGGAGGAGGTTTTCAGATGATTAATAATGCAGGTGTTCGTCTCACGCGAGAAAAATGTGTGTTCCAGACAGGCAATGTGATCTACCCAGGGGACCAAGTCAATAAAATTAGGCCTACACACCATGGAAGGTAAAGTTAAGGCCATCAAACAGGCACCGACTCCGCGAAATATGACAGAATTCAAATATTTCCCAGGCCTCATAAACTACTATGGGATATTTAGCCCAAACTTGGCCACTTTATTGTCACCCCTGCACACACTGTTAATAAAACACCAGGAGTGGTTGTGACAGGCGCCACAGGGTAAAGCCTTCATGAGGTTACCATCATCGCACATCCTGGTTCATTAGGACACCAAGAGAGAATTGGCATCAGCATGTGATGCCTCTTAAAATGTGAACGGTGCCAGGGAGGCCCGGCCAACCACACCCACATGTTCTGGGCCTGCCCCAGATTTGTCTGGATCTGGACAGCCTTTTACGAGGCGATGTCCAAGGTTGTGGGGGTGAGGGTGGAGCGGTGCCCGAGAGTGGCAGTGTTCAGTGTTTTGGACCAGCCAGAACTACACATGGGGAAGCTTTCGCTTCCCTAACTGCCCGCCGGAGAATCCTGTTCGGCTGGCGGTCAGCAGCACCACCCACAGCTGCAGACTGGCTGGCAGACCTGGCGGAATTTCTCACACCTGGAGAAGATTAAGTTCACCATCTGAGGGTCAGAAGAAGGCTTCCTCAGAGCATGGGGGCAATTCGTCGGCCTGTTCCAAGGCCTGTTTGAGGCCGACAGCGACCAGGGAAAGAGGGAAAGAGTGAGAGGCGGGGGAGAGCAGACAGAAATACTAAGAGGTACAAAAGGGAGCCGGGGAGGAATTGAGGAGGAAACTCAGGGGAATCATAGAAGAAGCATGGAGGAGGGGGAGGGAGAGGGGGCATGAAGTCCCCCCCCCCCTCCCGCCCCCCCACCCCTGAGCCCACAAGGCCAGCAACAAAAACCACAGAAGAGGGGGGTGGGGAAAGGGGAGAACAGGAGCTCAGGGACAGAACCCCCCAGAGCGGAAGAGGAGGGTGCCAAGGAGGGGTCAGGGAGGGTGAGGGGGCAGGGAGAGGGGAAGGGGGGAGAGTGGAGAGAATATACCAAGAAAGTTGGGGCAGTCCTTCCCCATCGATGGAACAATAGCAGAGCGACCTATGATGCCTATGCATCAGAACCTTGGCGGACACGGAAAGACGCAATTTTCAGATCGAGAAGGAAAGATTGGCTGTTATTTTTGGGGTGAAGAAGTTCCACGCATGGCCGACATTTCACCACTGTCACAGATCATAAACTCTTGCTGGGCCTCTTCAATAATAATAATAATAATAATCTTTCGTCGCAAGTAGGCTTACATTAACACTGCAATGAAGTTACTGTGAAAATCCCCTAGTTGCAACATTCCGGCACCTGTTCGGGTACACAGAGGGAGAATTCAGAATGTCCAATTCACCTAACAAGCACGCCTTTCGGGACTTGTGGGAGGAAACCGGAGCACCCGGAGGAAACTCACACAGACACGGGGAGAACGTGCAGACTCCGCACAGACAGTGACCCAAAGCCGGGAATCGAGCCTGGGTCCCTGAAGCTGTGAAGCAATAGTGCTAACCACTGTGCTACCATGCCGCCCAAAGAGAATAAAGCGATTCATTCATCGCCTTGGTTCTGATCAAATGCTGGGCATTATTGATAGTGGCCGACAAATACGCTCTTGAGCATTGCCCAGGAACTCACATTGCCAATGTGGATGCCCTGAGTTACCTCCTGTTGCCCTGAAGCTTGGCCCCTCTGCTGATATTGGAAGAAGTCATGTTGACCTCGATCCTCCTGGATACCTTGTCAGTATTCGCGAGGGACATTCAAGTATGGACCTTTGCAGTGGAGAATTTCAGGCATTCATGAAGTTGAACAGCATTAAATACATCAGAATGACACTGTGCCATCCATCGTCTAGTGGGCTGGCTGAAAGGGCACTTCAACCATTCAAAACCACAATGAATAACTGGTCTGCTGGTTCCCTGGATTTGAAATTGACCCGGTTCCTCTTTGATTGGAGAACCACACCACACATGAGGCTCAACCTGCTGTTTCCCAACTTTGGGGTGGGTGGGAGGTGGATTCAAAGCAGAAGATCCAAAAGAACCTTCATAACAGGAGATTCCACCTATCAACTCCGTACTCCCGGAATGCCTTGATCCACTGCAATTTGCATACCGCCACAACCGGTCCACAGCAGACACCATCTCCCTGACCCTACACTCATCCCTGGAGCATCTCAACAACAAGGACTCCTACATCAGACTCCTATTCATTGACTAGAGCTCGGCCTTCAACACCATAGTCCCAGCCAAGCTCATATCAAAACTCCAAACTCTAGGACTGGGCTCCTCCCTCTGCAACTGGATCCTAGACTTTCTGACCCAAAGACCACAATCAGTAACAATAAACAACAACACCTCCTCCACGATAGTCTTCAATACCAGGGCCCCGCAAGGCTGCGTACTTAGGCCCTTACTATACTCCCTATACACACGCGACTGCGTGGCAAAATTTGGCTCTAACTCCAGCTACAGGTTTGCTGACGACACGACCGTAGTGGGTCGGATCTCAAACAACGATGAGCCAGAATACAGGAGGGAAAGAGAGAACCTCGTGGAATGGTGCAGCGACAACAATCTCTCCTTCAATGTCAGCAAAACTAAAGAGCTGATCATTGACTTCAGGGAGCAAAGAATCGTACACACCCCTGTCTGCCTCAAAGGGGCCGAGGTGGAGATGGTTGACGGCTTCAAATGCCTAGGTATGCACATCACCAACAATCTGTTCTGGTCCACCCACGTCGACGCGACCACCAAGACTGGCAAAGTGATGAAAGAGGCCTCATCGCCGCGGGAATGAGGGGGGTAATTTGGACTTGGGGGCAGGGGGGGATTGCTGATTGATCTCCTCGTGAGCTTCGTGAAGCAGCGGAGCCCACCCACTGGGGCCCATTAGCGGAACTTTAAGTGTAGCCCCCAGCCCCAGATCGACAAAATCTTTACCTTTGTCGTAGTCAGATAGGAATTTCCTGTATTCGTTCAGGGGGCATGGGCATCACTGGCTAGGCCAGCATTTATTGCCCATCCCTAATTGCCTTTGTTCAGAGGGCATTTAAGGGTCAACCACATTGCTGTGGGTCTGGAGTCACATGTAGGCCAGACCGGGTAAGGGTGGCAGATTTCCTTCCATAATGGCCATTAGTGAACACAATGGGCTTTCAACAATGGTTTCACGTTGAGACTTTTAATTCCGGGGTTTTATTGAATTGGAATTTCACCATCTGCCTGGATGGGATTCGAAGCCAGGTCCAGAATGCTCCACATTTTCACCCCAAAGCTGCTGAAATCATTTGGAATTGCATTTGTTGGCAGCAGTTGTACAGATTGCAGTTGTTTACAAGGCACTGATACATTATACGGTGCTCACTCAAAACAGTTTTATAAAAGGGCAAGTTAATAATTTACCATGGAATGCTCAATAAAGCAAAGCAAAGTGCTCTCCAATAAGCCCGTTATGGTTTGAAAGCCTAATTAGGGGGTGGCGCAACACGAGAAACAAGTCAAACTACAAAGCTAAAGGTACCAATTCATTGTTTATAAAGTGAACGTTCTCATTCGTCGTTTTGCTTTCTAAAACAGCCAGTGGCGTTGTTGTGAACACATAGGGGGATTACATAGGGTTACATATTTAGGATCGCATAGGAGTACAGTGTTAAATTGGATACAGAAACAGGCCATTTGGCCCAACCAGTCCATGCTGTTGTTTATGCTCCACTTGAGCCTCTTCCCAACTTTCCTGATCTAAATCCACCATCGCAACCCTCTATTCCCTTCTCCGACAAATACTCCTCTGGTTTCCCCTGAAATAGATCCGTGCTATTCGTGGATCGACCACTCCCTGTAGCGACAGGTTCCACATTCTCACCACGCTTTGGGGGAAGAGATTTATTCTGAGTTCCCAAGTGGATTTCCTGGTGCCTACCTTGCATTGGCGGCCTGTAGAACATTCTTTCCCACAAGAAGAAACAAGCTCGCTGTATTCACTCTGTCAAAAGCTTTCATAGTTTTAATGACTTCGCTTAGGTCACCCCTCAGTCTTCTATTTTGAAGAGAAAAGAGACCAAGCTTGTCAATCTTTTCCTGTTATGTATCGCCATGTATTTCTGCTATGATGCTTGTAAATCGTCTCTCCAATCGTCCCACCAGTGCCTTTACATCCTTTTTCTAACATGGCGATCAGAACATAAGCAATACTCTAAGTGTGCTCCAACCAAGATTAGATATTTTTCCACTCTTCCATTCAGTCCCTCTTGAAACAAAGTCTAGTGACTTGCTCGATTTCTTTACATGGCCTTGCTGACACTTTGAGTGATTCACATTGTTTTACTTCAAGATTCCTTTGTTCCTCAAAAGCTGCCAACAGACACAATTCCAGGTAATTTGTTGCAATCCTCCTCGGTTTGATTATCTGCAGCCCCCCCCTCCCCCCCGCCCCCCTCCCCCACCATCACCACCACCACCACCACCACCAATTTGGCATCATCTGCAGAGCTCAAAATTGTATTTCTGGTTCCATAGTGCAAATCGTTAATGTAAATTGCCAACAGGGGTGGGACCAGCGTTGATCACTGTGGATCACCACTTCCCCATCTTCTGCTACTCTGAATAACGACCCCGTACTCTCACTCTCTGCTTCCTGTCTTGAAGCCAGCTGGCAATCTATCCAATCCTGCCACTTTGTCCCCTCACTCCACAGTCTCTGGCAGTTATCACTGGTCTATTGTGGGGCACGTTAGCGAAGGCCTTTTGAAAATCAAAATAGGTAACACCTGTGCAATTAGTATGTCCGATGGATAGAATCATTAAGGCAAATGCCATTCAGTTAATGGAAGAACACTACATTGAAAATGCTTTCCGTACAAGCAGCTGTTTACAACACCGCAATAAATGGGCAGAGAGAAACAGCTGGATATTATGGAGAAAACATATTTACCTCAATTGTATAACTCTTTCTTGTAAAGTTAACAATAGAATGGATAAAACAGAAGTCCTGTTCGCCCTTTACCTAATTTTCTAATGTTTTTTGATGTTGTGCAGTTGCGACCTCCTTAAAAAATTGAATAATCTTTGACTAATATAATTCAGATTGTAATTATTAAGGACTCACACGATTTTGAGACAATTCTCACTGTTTGAATCATGCCATCTAGGATGTTTGACTTATGAGGTTAACTTTATTGGGTCAACAAACACCTTGATGCTCCACACTTGTTAAGTATGTACAAGCTGTAATACAGAGGTATTCAATGCTGCTCTCCAACTTCCAAAATCATGCCCTCAGCAACAGAATCATTGATTCTTGAATCTACCTTCCAATTCCATTAAAATCTAAACAGTGAGAATCAAAAAGATTGGATTTATCCTGGGAGTTTAATAAAAGTTAGCTTAAAAAAAATCAGCTGGACGATTTAAATACGGTGGTTATTGTTTGAAGGCGTAATACGTAAATAGTTTTATTACAAAGCGTTCATTTTGTTTCCTATTAAGTGGACACCTTGAAAAGTAGGTTTGCTGGATGTTACGAATGAACATTTTTAGTAGAACATTCTGCAGAATCTGGCTGTTATTTTGGTACAGGAATGATCTTCAACTGACACTGCAGTTGATCGGAAGAACTTAATCCCAAAATATTCGAAAACTTTTAGATGTCACCATAAAAATCTTTAAGCCAAACAGTGGGCGGCATTCTTCCATTCATTTGTCAGCCTGTCGGCTTCAACGAGAAAACCAGCGCGTAGCTCTCCAGTTGCACAGCCCGGTTCTCTCCCCCAGGTTCTCCGGCACGCTGTGCGCAGTGAAAATGGAGGCTTGGTTTTCGCCGCGACTCTGGCGGGGTCATGTTGGTGAGGTAGGAATATCAGTGAGGGAGGAGGGTCATATTGGGGGCAAGCCGAAAATGAGGTTTAGATTGATCAGAATTGATTGAAATGAGGTTCCCGCCCGCCCCTTTTCCAGGTGGGATTTTCCCTACGTCACAGGCGACGGCTGTGGAAAATCAGGAAACGAGGTCTTGCTGGCGAGAAATTTGTTTCCCGCGGGGGCGATTTTGCCATTTACGCTGACGGCTAATCTGGGCTCAAAACCGCCCCCAGTGACTTAATATTTAATTTATTTTGTGGTTATAATGAAATCTGTAGCTGTTACATTGGATACGAGACATGTGTTCACATCATTTTGCACCCACTCATTCCACAGATAGGTGATGCCAGGAAGGCTTCCTCGAAATGGTGAAGTGTTCGCGAGACTTTCTGCATCTGATTCACCCGAACCGTTCATACAATAGAATCTCAACAGTTCAGAGGGGGGCCATTTGGCCCATTTGGGCTGCACCGACCCTCTGAAAGAGCACCTTACCTAAGTCCAATCCTCCACTGCAACCCCACCCAACCTTTGGACACTTAAGGGCAATTTAGCATGCCCAGTCCTTCTAACCTGCGCATCTTTGGACTGCGGGAGGAAAACGGAGCACCCGGAGGAAACCCAGGCAGACACGGGGAGAACGTGCAGACTCCGCACAGACAGTGACCCAAGGCCGGAATTAAACCTGGGTCCCTGGTGCTGTGAGGCAGCAGTGCTAACCACTGTGCCACCGTGCCGCCCCTCACGTTTTATAAATCTGAAAGTTTAGCTCCAATAAAGTGGCAATATGTTGATCAATCAAATGGCCTTCCTTGATGATGCATTAAGGTGCACTGCGCCTGCTGTACATGCAAAGACAATAATTAACTGAAAGCTCTTTCCAGTTCTCTGTTTATTGATACTTTGTTTATTTATTTTTTAGGGAACACACTTCTCGTTTTCACTTTACTTTCTGCTCTCTGTTTTCCCTGCTCACCTGGTGGCGGAGGGTATAGGTGACCTGCCCTTCGGCCCTGTTGAAGTCCGCCTGACCTGAAACATGTGTTTCTCTTTGACCTGTTGAGTTTGTCCAAAATTTTTTGTTTTTTTAATCTCAGATTTCCAGCCTCCGCCGCATTTTGCTTTTGCCCTTCAGGCTTGTTAGTAAAGGCACAAAGTGGTCTGGTGACAAGAGTTAGTTTCCCTCACACTCTAATCACACAGTCATAGATTCTTATGGCACAGGAGGCCATTCAGTCTATTGCACCTGTGCTGACCCTTTGAAAGAGCTATATGCAATTGGCCTCATTCTCCTGCTCTTACCTCAGAGCCCTGAATCCTCTGGTTGCCAGGCCTCCTGCCTGCAACGTTAAAACACAAGAAATAGAAGCAAGAGTAGACCACACGGCCCTTCGAGAATCCTCCGCCATTCAATACGACCATGGTTGATCTTGCGCTTCAACTCCACTTTCCCGTCTGCGCCCCATGTCCCTTAATTCCCTGAGATACCAATATCTGACCATCCCAATCGATGTTGTCCATAGAGACTGTTTCTCCCGATATACTCTATGAAAACCCTCAAAATACTGAACACCTCCAAATGACTCTCCCTTTGCCTTCTGCAGTGATGCGTTTTCAAAGACTTCATTAGTGAACAAAAAAATATTTATTTCATAACCTACAAGAGCTCTAACATGTTTGCAGCTAATTGAGAAAGACCTCTGCCTGGGGGAAACTCTTCCTCCTGGGGTAATTGCCCACTCTGAGTCCTGATTAGCCACCCAGACCAGGTGACTCATACTCTGCTGTGTTTCCCTAAAAAAGGACAGTCGCCACAAGCTTCTCTGTTTTAGGGAGAGCAATCGCAGCTTCTTTAGCCTTGCCCCCACCGCAGGGGTCCACTAGGTAAACTGGCTGCCCAGTGTGGAAATGAATCAGGCAGATCAGGAGGGTTTCTAAAAATTAATTTCTGGGATCTGGGTAGACCAGCATTTGTTGCCCATCCCTAATTGCCCTTGAGAAGGTGGTGGTGAGCTGCCTTCTTGAACCGCTGCAGCCCCTGAGGTGTAAGTACGCCCACAGCGCTGTTAGGGAGAGAGTTCCAGGATTTTGACCCACCGACAGTGAAGGAACGCCGATGTATTTCTAAGTCAGGGTAGTGAGTGACTTGGAGGGGAACCTCCAGGTGGTGGGGTTCCCAGGTATCTGCTGCTCTTGTCCTTCTAGATGGTAGCGGTCGTGAGTTTGGAAGGTGCTGTCTAAGGAGCCTTAGTGAGTTCCTGCAGAGCATCTTGCAAGTGGTACATGTGGTTGTCACTGTGCGTCGGTGGTGGAGGGAGTGGATATTTCTGGAAGCAGTAGCAATCCAGCGGGCTGCTTTGTCCTGGATGGTGTTCAGCTTCTCGAGTGTTGTTGGAGCTGCAGTCAACAAAGCAAGTGGAGGATATTCCATTACACTCCTGACTTGTGCCTTGTGGACAGGCTTTGGGGGGTCAGGAGGTGAATTGCTCACCACTGGATTCCTAGCCTTTTACCTGCTCTGGTAGCCACAATATTTATGTAGCTAGCCCAGTTCAGTTTCTAGTCAATGGTACCAGGATCAGTCCTGTGTTGTGTTGGGATGAGTGATCTGATTTAGGTTAACTGAAGGGGTGCGCTATAATTGGCCTTTGTATCCCTCGATTGTGCGGAGGGAAGATCAGTCTGACTTCCTGTTGCTGGTTTATAGTGACCCCTACTGAACAATACGCAAGAACACAATCAAATGTCTTCCACTTGGTTTACATAACACCAGAGAGAAATCGAAGGACATTAAGCAGCTTCTAATTTATGATTGAGAGGATCATTGAGAGGGTTTGGAGGGGATTTACCCGAATGGTTCCCGGGATGAAAGATTTTAGATCTAAGGTTAGGTTGGAGAAGCTGAGGAAAGGAACTCGAGGGGAGGTCCGATAGAGGTGCAGAAGATGTTGAAAGATTTCGATAAGGAAGACAGAGGAAAACCTTTCACGTTAGCTAATGGCACAAGGATTAGAGAACACAGGTTTAAGGCTTTGGACAAGAGTTGAAAGGGGAGATGTGCGGGAGCACAGTGGTTAGCACTGTGGCTTCACAGCTCCAGGGTCCCAGGTTCGATTCCCGGCTTCGGTCACTGTCTGTGCGGAGTCTGCGCGTCCTCGCCGTGCCTGCGTGGGTTTCCTCCGGGTGCTCCGGTTTCTTCCCACAGTCCAAAGATGTGCAGGTTAGGTGGATTGGCCATTCTAAATCGCCCTTAATGTCCAAAAGGGTTGGGTGGGGTTACTGGGTTACAGGGATAAAGGATGATAGAGTGGAGGCATGGGGCTTAAGTAATGTGCTCTTTCCAAGGGCCGGTGCAGACTCGATGGGCTGAATGGCCTCCTTCTGCACTGTAAATCCAATGATCCTATGATTCTATGGTGGTGATCTGGAGCTTACTGCCTACAAGAGTGTTGATTTCAAAAGGAAATTAGACAAGAAATAAACTTACAGGGATAGAGAAAGGGAATGCGAGACTGACTAGATTGCTCTGCAGAGAGCTAGCATGGATTCACTGGGCCAAATGGCCTCCTCTTGTGCTGTACTGACCCGATGGCTGATAATGTTCCACAAAGCATACCTTGTGAGTGCTGCTCTCCGCTGGAGCAGGGAATCATCTTCGGAATGTGTTTAGCTGAAGATCCTCTCTGAGCTCTCTCAGTGGACACATCAAACCATGTGAAGTAAATATGCTAAAACCTCCTCTAAGGTTCTCATTCTTGTGTTCAAGTCCCTTCGTGGTCACACCCGCCTTTTCTCTGTAATCCCCTCCAGCCCCACAACCCTCTGGGATATCTGTGCTGCTTTAATTCTGGCCTCTTGAACATCCTCCATTTTAATTGCTTCACCATTGGTGGTCAGATGCCTTGGCCTCAAGCTCTGGAATCCCCTCCCGACATCTCTCCGTCCCTCTACTTTGCTCTTCTACTTAAAGCTCGCCCCTTTGAGCAAACTTTAGGTCACCTGACCTAATATCTCCTTCCAAAACTCGGTGTCATATTTTGTTTTATAATGCTCCTGCGAAGAATATGGGGACATTTATGACTTTAAAGGTGCAATGTAAGGTTCTATATTCACGGAAGTTGCTGTTATAGGGATCTGCAGGAAAATACCAGAGAGAGGATTTCGGACAAACACATAACGAGTTAGCACATCAGTATCCCATGGTGCAATTTCAGAGCCCATGTTTTTTAAAGTCTAAATTTCAGCTCATTGAAAATTTAAGGAACTGTTCCCTGTGTTGGGCTATTCCTACCCCTCATCGTAAGTCACTGGGCTAGATTTCATGGGACTTCAGGGTTCCTGCATGTCCCCCCCCCCCCCCCCCCCCCCCCCATGGTGGAAAAGTGAGGGGCGGGTCCACAATTGCCCCGCGATCATTCAACGGCTATTGGCACATTGATTGGTTAAAGGCCGGACTTCCACCAGTATCTCAGCAGGAGGTCCTGCCTCAGAGAGCTGCAGGCCAATCAAATGGCTACCACCTCTATTGTCCCAGCAGCGCCACCAGGGATTGTGGTCACCACTGGGACTGCAACAACGCCCAACACCGGGGAGCGAGAACTAGAGTTAAAGGTCAGTGGGGGTATTATTGCCACCATGGCCAGGATGGAAGGCCACTGCAAGGGAGAGGGTGTGAGGGGGGTGGAAGGTGGTCAGGGCCGACAGGCCACAGGGGGAGGGGCACTGGGGTGGCGGGAAGGTCTGGCAGGGTGGAGGGGGGGCTGTGATGGGCCCGATGGGCCCGTTCAGGAGGAACACCCCTACCCTTGTCCTCCACCAGCCTGTCCAGTGAAATCTGCCAGGCTGATGCTTGGCATGAGCCTCTCCCGCCAATGGTTAAATCCCAAAAGTTACAGGATGAGGCCCTAAAGAGGCCATTCAGCCCACCATATCAATGCTGCAGTGAAGTTTAGAATTATTGACACAATCTTGCTCGATTAGTCAACTTCTGTACATTTTCCTGAGAATTGCCAGTTAACAAAACGTTCAGTGGATTATATTATTACTTTGAAACCCAGTTGAAAGCGTGCAGCAGAAGACAGCAGATTTTAATCTAATTTAGGTTCATTTTAACATTGTATTCTAATAGTACTTTGCAAAATAAACACCACTGCAGCAACATGAAAACACCACAGGTGCAGAAATGAAGAGCACATTAGCGAAGACCGGGTCGTATTGACCTCTTTAAAGTTACCTCAACATTGCGGCAAGCCACTGGTTGTCTTCCGCCTATCCTGTTGTGTTGTTGCTGAGGTCCACTGGTACATTCAGAGCACATTATTATTAAGATACATTGGTTCCCACAAATGATACTGATGGGAACACATGGTCATCGAAACTCGTATGAGCGACGCAAACAACTAAGAAGAAACCCTCCCTGGAAATCTCTTGCTATTGTCTATGGGTTTCACCGTACACATGTGAAGTCACAGCCGGCAGCTGTGCAGAACATTCCCAGACTTCCTTTAAGAATACAGTTGACGCTTTCATTTGAGACATGAACAAACGACGTCAATAGACTCTGTTGAAGCAACTTATCTGTCAGACCAGTTTCACACTTCTGCAAAACCTGGCTCGCAATCACTGCGAGATAACATTTTTTTAACGCCCATCCTGTACTTTAGGGTTAACGTCGCTCTGCATGCTTTTCTTTTCAATTCGACAAACACGCTTTTGCAACCAAAACCCGACTGAGCACATTCTGACAATGCCTTCCCTTTTATTTTCCTTTGCACCGTTTGTCAATTGATGTTGAGCTGAATTAAGTTACGTACCTCCTCCGTGGCTCTGACAGAGATAAGGAAAACGCCAGACGTTTCCTAGTCCCACACAAAAACCGACACATGTTAACATGTACTGAGCTTTGTTGTCCCATTTGGGTCGGTCGTCCACCTCTTCGGTTTCCCTCTTCTCCAGCTCTTCATAGGAGGGAATTCTGTCTTCCAAGCCAGGATTTGGCAAGCAGAATCTTGGCATTGTGGTTCAGAGGCAGGTCTGTGTTGCTGCACAAGCACACACTATCTCTGACTGGGGACAGACAGGCAGAAAGGGGGTCTGAATACAAGTGGAAGGTGCTATTGTTGACCGAGTGCTTTTATACTGAACCTTTAGCACCATCGCCTGAAAATGTATATTTCGCAGACAGATGTGTCAGCAGAATGCTTGATTAACCCAGTAAAATCTGATAATTATTAATACATTTTATCACCTGGAAGATTACTGCTTTCACATTCAATTGTGGGCTTGGCATCAGAAAACGATTCAGTTTTGATGCATTTGCTCCTCAGCGCGGATGAAGATTATAAAGCATCTCTGTCCCCTCTACTGATTAACCTTTGCATGGAAGTAGTTTCTTTTACTAAACGAGACATAAAAATCAGCACTTTTTATATCAGCAGATTAGTCCTGTGAGTAGATCAGGAAGCACAAAAAATGTAAGGAATGCGATTATAATTGCTTAAAAACCTGATCATTTCAGTAAGCCTCCCCGAAGGATACTTTTTCAACTGGTAATGGCATTCTTGAAGTATGCCCGAGGTCAAAGATCCAAACTGAAGAGAAATTAAGACATTATATTGAGTAAAGTCATATTGTGCGGTTTTATTTGTGACCCATTCGAACTCTACCATTCCTGCTAGCCATTACGGTGGATCTGAGCATTGGGTGACAAGGTGTTAGCTGACTTGTTCGATGAGGCCTCATGCCCCGACAGTATTCTCCTTGTGCCATAGGTTTACCAAGTGAAGTCTCTTCTGCAAGGTGGATGGGGGAAAGAGGCGCATAGAAGGAGAATCTTCCAGTCAACTCTCATACCAGCCAGCGCCATATCTTACAAAAGTAGACTAGGCACCTGAGCAAGTCAGAAAGCTGCTGCAACGAATGAACACTAAGGTAAAACATAGCTGCGGTTAGGCTGTGGTAAATTATTGCTGAATTTTGACCACATAGACTTTAGAGTTGAATTCTGTGGATACTTCCAACTTAGTTGGCTTTGCTGACGTGAGGGTGTGACTTCTGTATTCTCCGGCCATCGGAATTCCCTGTTAACGCCGGCAGTGCACCCCCCCCCCTCCCCTCCCCCCCACCCCCCATGCCCTCCGTTTTCAGGCTGTGTGGGGTAGCTTTAATGGGACATCCCATTGACAAGAGGCGAGTACAGAGTATCCCACCGCCAGTGAATGGCGCGCCGCTGAAAAACACGCGGCCGGGGGAACCGGAGAATCCAGGCCAATATATTAGGAATGCAGATGGTGCAGGGGAGTTCAAAGAAGGTTCGATTTTATTCTGCATTTTACTTTTGCATGTTGTTTTATTCTGCTGTTTATCCTTTAATTTATATTGTTACGAAGAAAAGGGACTGGATTCTCGTGTCGTGTGCGGGGGAACGGGAGTCAGGATAGCCTCGAGGTTCTGAACCCACCCATGGCAGGGAGCACTTCAATCTTTTGGGATTTTCCTGCCCCCCCCCCCCCCCCCCCCGCCTTAGTTGGCATGGAGACGGATTTTCAGTCCAGCTAAGGACTGTGGGTGGGCCCCCAAAATAGAGAACTAATCAGAGAGCTTGAGAGGAACTGCAGGTTGCAATGGAAGGTAAGTTACAGAGAGGGCGCTTCAACATGGAGGCACCCAAATAGAATATTCAAATAAATAAGTACAATGAAGGAGGGAAATCAGAATCACAGAATAATACAGCACAGAAGAGGCCCATCGAGTCTGCATCGACGCATGCAAAACACCTGACCTGCCTACCTAATCCCATTTGCCAGCACTTGGCCCATCGCCTTGAATGTTATGACGCGCCAAGTGCTCATCCAGGTACTTTTTAAAGGATGTGAGGCAACCCGCCTCCACCACCCTCCCAGGCAGTGCATTCCAGACCATCACCCCGCCTCTACCACCCTCCCAGGTAGTGCATTCCAGACCATCACCCCGCCTCCACCACCCTCCCAGGTAGTGCGTTCCAGACCATCACCCCGCCTCCACCACCCTCCCAGGTAGTGCGTTCCAGACCATCACCCCGCCTCCACCACCCTCCCAGGTAGTGCATTCCAGACCGACACCACCCTCTGGGTAAAAATGTTATTCCTCAAATCCCCCTCAAACCTCCTGCCCCTCACCTTGAACTTGTGTTCCCTCATAACTGACCCTTCAACTAAGGGGAACAGCTGCTCCCTAATCACCCTGTCCATGCCCCTCATAATCCTGTACACCTCGATCAGGTCACCCCTCAATCTTCTCTGCTCCAGCGAAAACAATCCAACCTGTCTTCATAACTTAAATGTTCCATCCCAGGCGACATCCTGGTGAATCTCCTCTGCACCCCCTCCAGTGCAATCACAGCCTCCCTATAATGTGGCGACCAGAACTGCGCATAGTACTCCAGCTGTAGCCTCACCAAAGTTCTATACAACTCCAACATGAACTCTGTGCTCTTGTAATCTATGCCTGAATTGATAAAGGCAGGTGTCCCATATGCCTTTTTCACAACCCTATTCACCTCCATTCTGCCTTCAAAGATCTAGGGACAAATACGCCAAGGTTCCTTGGTTCCTCCGAACTTCCCAGTGTCGTGCCATTGATTGAATACTTCCTTGTCACATTATTTCTTCCAAAGTGTATCACCTCACACCATAAGCCACTATTCTGCCCTTTGTACCATCCCATCTATATCTTTCTGTGACCCAAGACACTCAACCTCACTGTTAACCACCCGGCCAATGTTTGTGTCATCTGCACACTCACTGATCCTACCCCCCAAATAGTCATCTATGTTGTTTATATAAATGACAAGCAATAGAAGACCCAACACAGACCCCTGTGGTACGCCAATTGTCACTGGTCTCCAGTCACCAAAACAGCCGTCTGTCTTCACCCTCTGTCTCCTGCAATTGAACCAATTTTGAATCCACCTTGCCAAGTTACCTTGTATCCCATGTGCATTTGCCTTCGTTACAAGTCTCCCATGTGGAACCTTGTCAAATGCTTTGCTGAAATCCATGTAAACGACATCAACTGCACTACCCTCATCTACATACCTGGTCGCATGCTAAAAAAATTCAACAAATCTGTTCGGCATGACTGTGCTTGATACAGCTATGCTGTCTGTTCCTAATCAGACCTTGCCTCTCCAAGTGGATATAGATTCTCTCCTTCAGAATTTCTCCAATAGTTTCCCTACCACTGACGTGAGATTCACTGGTCTCCCTGGCTGATCTCTGCAACCTTTCTCAAATAGTGGGACCACATCAGCTTTCTCCAGCCCTCTGGCACCTCCCCTGAGGCCACAGAGTAATTAAAAATTTGGGTCAGAGTCCCGGCGATCTCTTCCCTCGCTTCCCCCAGCATTCTGGGACACAATTCATCCGGATCTGGATATTTCCCCAATTCTAAGCCTGCCAACACCTCCAATGCCTTGTCACTCCCTGTGACAATCTGTTCAAGAACCTCACAGTCTCTCTCCCCAAGTTCTATACCGACCTCCTCATTCTCTTGGGTGAAGATAGATATGAAGTATTCGTTCAAGACCCTACTAATGTCTTCTGGCTCCACCCACAGATTTCCCCCTTGGTCCCTAATGGGCCCTACTCTTTCCCTGGCTATCTTCTTCCCATTGATATACTTGTAGAATATCTTGGCATTTCCCCTACTTTTACCTGTCAGAGCTTTCTCGTAACCCCTCTCTGCTCTCCTAATTGCTTTCCAATGCTCCATCCGGCACTTCCTGTGTTCCACTAATGCCTCTCTTGATTTGTTTCCTTTGTACTAGCTGAAAGCTTCCCTCTTCCTTCTCAGCATATCCGGAATATGTCTGGTGATCCATGGTTCTCCAGGCTTGTTACTCCTTCCTATTACCCTGGAGGGTTAGGCCTGTCCCCACCCCCCCACCCCCCCACCCCCCCCATTTCCTTTTTAAACACCCCCCCCCCCCCCCCCCCCCCCCACCCCGCCGCTCTTCTGTAGATTTTCCCACAAGTAACTCTTTTCAATCCCTCCAGTGTTTCTTGAAGTTATGGTCCCGTAAGGTTGTCACTACATGCCAGCCTCAATCCAGTTAAACTGTCCCTCCATACACACACACCCCCCTCCCCACCCACCCCCACCTCCCCAAGCCCATCATTAGTTCAGGAAAATGGGGGTTGACTGAAAATCCCAGTTTTCCGCCTTTAATTCAGCTTCACAAGATTT
The DNA here is from genome assembly GCF_902713615.1 of Scyliorhinus canicula. NCBI lineage: Eukaryota > Metazoa > Chordata > Chondrichthyes > Carcharhiniformes > Scyliorhinidae > Scyliorhinus > Scyliorhinus canicula. The sequence goes on along the minus strand of NC_052150.1, from coordinate 19,039,040 downwards.
TTAACAATTCTGAATAGTTACCTGTCTCACCAGGGTCGATAGCCCTGCTGTATCCAAATCTGACTTCGCCGAAAAACCTGGGCAACAGGGGCGGCGTGAAGGGACTGGCAAGCTGGCCAGGGCTGGCATTTTTGGGCCCCGTCTGCCTGCATTCCTGGCCTCAGCGGGGTCTGTGGTACTGGGAATCAGATGTTTGTGAGGCAGTCGGAGTAAGAGGAGGTAAAGGCCTGGGAGCATTCTTTGTTTGGTTTCATAGTGACAATGTCCTTGGTAGTTGGCATTAATGTGCAAGAAGAGGTGACTGGCAGCAGACATTGAACGTTTATTGAATGAAAATTCTCCTATTAATGAGATTGAGAACACTTCAATGCTGCATGAGGTCTGCGAGGCCCCCAAGTGTGGAGACCTGGATCAGTGACATGGCGGGATTTATAAAATTGGAGAGGGTCAAATTTGCCCTGAGAGGATCGGTATAAGGGTTCTATAAACGGTGGCAGCCTTTTCTGGACTTTCTGGCTCAAAGATAGGTATCTTGGTCAATAGCAGCAGCAACCAGGGTGGGGGGGGGGGGGGGGGGGGGGGGGGGGGGGGGAGGGTGTTCTTTATTGTTTCTACTGTTTATATTTTTTCTTCTTGTTTTTCTATGGTTATTTAACTTAATATTGTGTTAATTTAAGTTGTTGTTAATATGTTTTGTTGTTCATTGAGGATGGGCAAATGTTTATGACGGTTATCATTATTGTTATAGTTGGTATTTTATTGCGGTTCGTTGTTGTTATATAAATACAACATTTTTCAATAAAAATTTTTTTTTTTTTTTTAAATGCTGCATGAGGTTATGTGCTGTTTATTCGTTCATGGGACATGGCGTCACAGGCTGGGCCAGCATTTATTGCCCATCCCTAATTGACCTTGAAGGAGCAGTTAAGAGTGAACCACATTCCTGTGGGTCTGGAGTCACATGTAGGGCAGATCAAGGAAGGATGACCAGATGGGCTTTTTAACGAAAGTCAGCAATGGTTTCATGGTCATCATTAGACTTTTTTAATTCTAGATTTTTATTGAATTCAAATTTCACCATCCGCACTGGCGGGATTTGTACCTGGGTCCCCAGAGCATTACTCTGGGTCTCTGGTTTACTAGTCCAGTGACAGTACCACTACGCCATTGCCTACCTAATGGTTAGTGCCTCTGCCTCTCAGCTAGAAGTTCCAGGTTCAAGTCCACTCCAGGACCTGTTTATAGCTTGGCCAAACAGGTTGAGTGTCAATGTGAAAATCCTTCCAGCACACACCAATGGCAGGTGGTCAGTGTGGGTGATTCCTGGACAACCAGGCGGTGAAAAGAAAGTTGGAGCCTCCACCATCACCATCATATCTCCAAACTATAAGGTGCATGTTAAAATGACATGTTGCCAGAGCAACTTGTAGTTCCTAACTGAACTGTAACACGCTGCCACTGCCAATGTTGCATGTGCTCAACCCTTTTAAATCCCAGTGTTCACCATTCTGGTAAATTTGGGCTAAACTCATCCAAGGCCATTACCTGGCAAAAATCTCTCGGTCTTAAAAGTTTTAATTGTCCGAAAACCCACAGCCAGTGGAAACTCAGAAAGTAAAGAGCATTACCAGAAGGTGTCAGGAGACCTTTCCGAGACCAGATAAACAGGGTAGTTAATGCCAGGGGTCAGGCTCTGAGAATGAGGATGTTGTGCTGCAAAAAGGTTCAATGATGTCACACTATCTGCCAAGGTCATGAATCCCGCTAGCATCACACACCGTTCAATGCACCGCACCCCCATCATTTCTCAATCAACATCATAGCCCACATCCATGTCACCCCCTCACACTTAGCACTGCTTCAAGCCTCATACCCACATTTCAGACAATGCCAGCTATTCAACCATGATAGCCGTGTCTCCCAGACAGATGGGGTCAAACTCACCGGCACATGTCCCTCTCTCTCTCTCGCACAGGACAAAGTGTAGACAACTTGATTTACAAGTTGCAGATGGGGGGGGGGGGGGGGGGGGGGGGGGGGCACTACCAACGGCCCCCGACCGGCCCGGCGTGAATCCCACCCCGCCGCTCCCACGCCAGCTGCCAAATTCTCCGCCGCTGGTTTTCCGGCGGAGGCGGGAATCGCGTTACGCCGGTCGGAGGCCGTTGGCAATGCCCCCCCCCCCCCCGGCGACTCTCCACCCCGCGATGGGCCAAGCGGCCGCCCGTTTTCGGCCGGTCCCGCCGGCGTAAACCAAACCAGGTCCGTACCGGCAGGACCTGGATCTGCGGGCGGCCTGCAGAGTCCTCGGGGAGGGGGGGGGGGGGGCATCTGGCCCCGGCGGGGGCTCCCACCGTGGCCTGGCCCGCGATTGGGGCCCACCAATCCGCGGGCGGGCCTGTGCCGTGGGGGCACTCTTTCCCTCTGCGCCGGCTGCTGTCAACCTCAGCCATGGCCGGTACGGAGAAGAATCCCCTGCGCATGCGCTGGGATGATGCCAGCACACGCTGGTGCTCCCGCGCATGCACCAACTTGCGGTGGCTGGCGGAGGTCCTTCGGCGCCGGTTGGCACAGCGCCAACCCCTTTAGAACCGGCTGGCACATCGCCAACCCCACCGGTGCCGGCCTAGCCCCTGAAGGTGCGGAGGATTCCCGACGCCGGAGTGGTTCACGCCACTCCTCAGCGCCGGTACGGCTTGCCCCACCGGGTAGAGGAGAATCCCGCCCCATATCTCGCTTTGAAACGTGCAATTCAGCTTTAAACATGCCTTGGGAGACGGCTGGGGAATTGTGCCAGACGAGTAGGTGGTCTGTCTGCTTCCCAACTCTATCAAGTCGGAAGCCCATCAATCATTTTAAAATGGGGCTGTAGTGATATCTGTATGTGCATGTACATAAGGGGTTAATGTGTAATCAGTAGCACCACATGATCACTAGGGGCCGGGCCAACAGGGGTATAAAAAGCAACCACATTGTGTCTCTCCCTCTCTCTTGGGTGCACTGTGACCAGGGCAGTATCAGATTAGTTCAGATGGTTAGTGGAGTTACTTTTAGTTACTGTAGTAACATTGCCATGCATGAACAAGACTCTGAGGGTCTATCCAACTTATCTGAGCAACCAGCAGCAGACTATGAAAGTCTACCCACTGTATGTGAGAATAGTGACAATGTGATCGCAATCGACATACAGGATGTGCAGGATCACAGCGGGACTGATATATCTCAGCTCGTCTGTACAAAAGCACTCAATAATCAGAGGACGGCTACTCATGAGTCCAGAGAGACCACGTCAAAATGAAATCATGAAGATTTTGACTCCAGAAGAGGAGCATCTAGAAACCACAGGTAATTCAAATGAACCAGAAATAACTCCAGAAGAGGAGCACAAAGAGATCAATGATGATTCAAGTGAACCAGAAATGACTCTAGCAGAGGAGTACCAAGGAAGCAAAGAAGAGGAATCAAATCCACCACAAATGACTGATGTCACCAACATCAATGCAACATCAGATCATTCTCACAATTCTCAAGAAGAAACGCTCAGTGTAACAGATACCACAACGGACACTGACACCAATAACTGTGACAATGACTCACATCATCCAAACGGAACACTCATTGAGCGCAACAAGAACAACAGACACAGCAAGATGCACAGCAGAAACAAAGACAACAATAGCAACAACACAAACAACATGCAGCGCAACAAGAACAACAAAGACTACAAGAAGCATAACAGAAACAACAAGCATGACAAGAAATACAACAAGAACAACAGCGAAAACAACAAAAACAGAAACAACAAGCATGACAAAAACAACAACAAGAATGACAACAAGAACGACAACGAAAACAACAAAGACAGAAATGACAGAAACAACAACAATGAAACAGCGACCTGTACAAGATGTTACAACTCTGCACATGAAGGACAATGCCACAGCACACTGCAAAACAATGACAAGACTTCAAACATGCCATGGCATGACAAAAAATCTCACAAATTCACATCTGCTCCAGAACAAGCAAGCACGCCAGCTTTCAAGGCAGATGGCACACTAGATCAATACCGCAAGCACAGGAAAAAGTCCAGGTCAGACAACAAAGATGACATACAGAATCAATACCACAAGCACAGGAAAAAGCTCAAGTCCGACAACGGTGTAACACAGAATCGCTACCACAAGCATAGAGAAAAAAAAAGAAAGTCTAAATGAGACAACAAAGTGATTTGACCATTCGAACATCTCATGATGGTGACTTGTTGGTTACTCAAACGCAAGAACATTGCCGATGCTCACAAAGAATTGACGACATCAACATCACCGCTTCGACAAAAGAAGAAGAAAGCAACTCAACCGAACAAATTTATAAAGTTTGGACTCACAAATTTTTCTATCAAGATTAGGCTCATAAATATTAATTGGCTTTGTATAATCATCAATATCATCACAACTTGTACATAACATCATTTGTCTACCTGTTTCAAGCAAATGGGAAGAAAAACCTAAGAGACTAAATGTATTAACATTTGACTGTTTAACTCATTGATTTTATGTAATGCATTTGCAAACTGCATCCATTATGTTTGTTCAATTTTCTTTACCACATACAGAAAATATGTAATACAAGAAAAAAGGGGATGTAATGATCTCTGTATATGCATGTACATGTAATCAGTAGCACCGCATGATCACTAGAGGGCCGGACAAACAGGGGTATAAAAAGCAACCACATTGTGTCTCTCCCTCTCTCTTGGGTGCACTGTGACCAGGGCAGTATCCGATTAGTTCAGATGGTTAGTGGAGTTACGTATAGTTACTGTAGTTAGATTATGTTAACCTTATCACTAATATCAAAGTTAAAGTAAAGAACTTATGCAATTATTGTAATAGTTACTCAATAAACCTTTTGGACGAGTTTGAGTCTTCTTCATTGAGATTCAGAAGACCTCATCATTAACCAATGATTGAGTAGCACATGTTACCTACCACACAGGTAACAAAACAGTGGCCTGGGACTGAAAATTCCCAGGGCCTCATGGTTTTGATGACACTAAATACTTCATTGATAAAATTTATAAAAGTACATTGGACGACTGGTCAAAGTTGACGTAATTACGTAAGGTGCAAACCAAATCAGTTTCGTCCAATTCTGCATGTTCTTACCTAATTACAGTTAACATTAACCACACTGAATATATGTCAAAGGTACAACCCTCGGGATTCTAACTACCCCTTAGCTTGGGCACTGTGGCCAGAGAGCTTTTCCCCACTTCGTCTTTATGGCAGCTACCCCAGGCTTTAGTACTTTTTTTGTTGGAAAAATATTCTGTATTTGTAAAACATCTAAAAGAGCATTACAAACATTTCCAAATGGCCATGACAGGAAGTGCAGTGATATTCAAGTTTGCTCCATAAATCAAGTTGCACTCTGAGGTGCGTCAATGCAGTCAAAGGAACATTATGGGCATTTCAAAATGATTATTGCAAATGGCGCAATGGCATTTAAATGGTCTTACCCCAAGCTTTAGCACGGGGTCTCCTATTTGCCTGTCCCCACCCATCCAATATTCACACTCAGTCAAAATTGTGGCTGTGGTATTTTCTTATCTCTTTGAGGCGAAACTTTCGTAAGGGAGATTTAACAAAAATGCTCCCTCTTTCGATTATTGTAAATGATTAACCCGATCGTATTGAGTAAGTGGATGAAATGCTTTTCAGTGTCTCAGCAGTTCCTTGAGATTGTGCTTCTGAAGGTTGGCTTGTAAACTAATTTAAAGCCTCTTCAAGCAGCTGTACGCTTTTTAAACTGTACCAATAATCTGGTTCTGTAAAACATCCACCAGAATGGATAATCTGCACTTCAAAAGAAACACTGTATTATCCTTGAGACCTGAGCCGATCCAAGCATTTTTCAGATATTTAACTGCTGAATTAAAAGTCAATTCAAAACATGAAATCACCTGTTCATAAATCCATATAGTGAGGGGCTGCTTCTGTTCGCTCAAACTTACAGAGGATCATGTAGACAACATGCAACTGTATATTTATTACATCTGTAATGCGAGTGGTAATGGGTCAAGTTCATACGCACTCCCCATACGACCATAGTGGGCCGGATCTCGAATAACGACGAGTCAGAATACAGGCAAGAGATAGAGAACCTGGTGGAGTGGTGTAACGACAACAATTTCTCCCTCAATGCCAGCAAAACTAAAGAGCTGGTCATTGACTTCAGGAAGCAAAGTACTGCACACACCTCTGTCAGCATCAACGGGGCCGAGGTGGAGATGGTTAGCAGTTGCAAATTCCTAGGGGTGCACATCACCAAAAATCTGTCCTGGTCCACGCACGTCGACACTTTCACCAAGAAAGCACAACAGCGCCTATACTTCCTCAGGAAACTAAGGAAATTCGGCATGTCCACATTAACCCTTACCAACTTTTACAGATGCACCATAGAAAGCATCCTATCAGTCTGCATCACAGCCTGGTATGGCAACTGCTCGGCCCAGGACCGCAAGGAACTTCAGAGAGTCGTGAATACCGTCCAGTCCATCACACGAACCTGCCTCCCATCCATGGACTCCATTTACATCTCCCGCTGCCTGGGGAAAGCGGGCAGCATAATCAAGGATCCCTCCCACCTGGCTTCCTCACTTTTCCAACTTCTTCCATCGGGCAGGAGATACAGAAGTCTGAGAACACGCACAAACAGACTCAAAAACAGCTTCTTCCCCACTGTCACCAGACTCCTAAATGACCCTATTATTGACTGACTTCATTAACACTACACCTTGTATGCTTCAACCGATGCCAATGTTTATGTAGTTACATTGTATATCTTATGTTGCCCTGTTCAATGCTGAAAAAAATTCAGCGGGTCTGACAGCATCTGTGGAGATTAGAAATCGAGTTAATGTTTCAATTCCGTGTGACTCTTCTCCAGACACCTCTGTGTAAGAGGGGGTGGGTGGAGCAGCAGGAGCAGAGTAGAAGGTCTGACTGGTGGGAGCTTGTAACAAAGATGGGCAGGTCACGGCGCAGAGGAAGGGTTAATGGCAGGGGCAGGTGCTGGCAGTGGCTAAAGGTAAGATACCAGAATGTGTTGATGGGAAAATAAAGGTCAGCTCTAAGAACAAGTGACAGATGGCCCAGTGGTGGGGCGGGGGGGGGGGGGGGGGGGGGGGGGAAGAGAGAGAGAGAGAGAGAGAGAGAGATGGCGGGAGGGAGACGGTGGGAGGGTGGATACAGCGGGTGGGGAGACGGGGGGGGGGGGGGGGGGGGGGGCATTTTGCTGCTATTCCTACCAAAATGGCTGACCTCACATTTATCAACATTGTACTCCATCTGTCAGACCCTTGCCCACTCACTTAAACTATATTTTTCCCTCCGCAGACTTTCAGTGTCCTCTGCACACTTGCCTGTACCACTCATTTCAGTGTCATCTGCGAACTTTGACACATTACACTTCGGCCCCAACTCCAGATCATCTATGTAAATTGTAAACAATTACGGATCCAACACTGATTCCTGAGGCGCACCACTAGCCACTGATCGCCAACCAGAAAAACACACATTTTTCCCCACTCTTTACTTTCTGTCAGTAAACCAATCCTCTATCCATGCTAATACATTACCCATAATGCCATGCACCGTTGTCTTATGCAGCAGCCTTGTGTGCAGCACCTCGTTGAATGCCTTCTGGAAATCCAGCTACACCACATCTGCCGTTCACCGCTGTCCACCGCGCTCATAATGTCCGCAAAGAATTCCACTAAATTAGTCAAACATGACCTGCCTTTCATGAAACCATGCTGTCTCTGCCCAATGGGACAATTTCAATCCAGATTTCTCGCTATTTATTTCTTGATGATAGATTCAAGCATTTTCCCCACTACAGAAGTTAAGCTAACCGGCCTATAGTTACCCACCTTTTGACTGCCTCCATCTTTTAAACAGTGGGGGTCACATTTGCTGTTTTCCAATCTGCCGGAACCCCCCCAGAGTCCAGCGAATTTTGGTAAATTACCACGAGCGCATTTCCTATTTCCCCCGCCACCTCTTTTAGTCCCCTGGGATGCATTCCATCAGGGCCAAGAAATGGCAAGCGGCAGGAGAGTTGGGCTGTTTGTGGGCTGAGCTAAGGTATTTCACAAAGCGGTCACCCACTCTGTGTTTAGTTCCCCCAATGTAGAGGAGACCACGGTGGGAGCAGCAAATACAGTGGACCAAATTGCAAATTGGGCAATTTAAATATCGGTGCAATTGAAAGGGGTGTTTTGGGGCCTTGAACGGTGAAGAGGGAGAAGGCAAGGTGGGGGATGTTGCACCCTCTGCAGTTGCAAGGGAAGGTCCAAGACATTTCTCACAGCTCTGAAGAAGAACCACGTGGGCTCGAAACATTAACCCTATTTTCTATCTCCACAGATGCTGCCAGACCTGCTGAATTTTTCCAGCATTTTCGTTTTTTGTTTCAGATTCCAACTTCCACAGTATTTCACTTTAAACTAGTCTGGCATGCTGGCTTGAGTTTGAAATAGAAAGGGGTTGGCATTTATTGAGTAAAAAACCCAACCAGGTAAAAATATAAAAATATTTAAAAAGATAAATCCATACCCGACCTTTTTACTGTTATGATCACTTTACTTGTACCTGTCGCTGTAGTGGATTTTATTCTTTAAGCTGACCTTGAAATTCCAGGAATAGCAGCCCATGTGAAACTGTAATTGCCGGAGATAATTACTTTTCAAAACACAACTGAATTTCCAAGAAGGCAATGATTTTCTTTTGCACTGAGGTTCCTCTTGATGGAAATTCGCTATCTCTGCGCTGGATTTTAAACTGTATGGAGAAAGGGTCCTGAACTTGGGAGAGAACAGAAGGAAGCTCTTTCCTGTTTCATTGTCAGATTTTCCAGATAACCATTTTAGAAGCTTGATAGCTGTATTAAAAGAGATTTCAAACATTATTACTCCGGTCATAACTCTCTTCCCGCGGTGATTTTGGAAGCTATTTGCTCAACTGGTGTCTGAATTGACTCTGGCCATTGCCCTATGGCCCACAATGGCATATAATATCCCAGAACTTTAGCTTCTGAATGAATGCTTATTCATCTGATGAGATAGGAAAGACACATTCCCAAATAGTCCTGGTAGACTTCCTGTCTCCACTTGAAAGGGAGCCTTACAGAAATGCAAATGTGGGGTCCACTGCAGTTTCAGTAACTCTTTTGAAGTAGTTATTGGCATCAGCCAGTATGAAATTCAAAGAAGGATGTTGTGGCGTATCTGAATTGTAATTCACATTGGAACATTCCAGAAACTGGTCGACCTGCAATGCCAGATATCAGGTGACTTGTGGCAGTCATCTTAAGTCAATGCCTTTGCTTGCTTTTTGAAAGTCCGTTTTGGACAGTTGAATATATGTTTGATCAGCCAATGAAATTAAAGATTATTATCACCCGTACACAAGCTATATCATTGTGACACCATCTATACAAGGCAATTAACAGGTACTTTTTTTGTGCCAAAGGGCAAACTGTTGGAACCGATGTCACATGAGGTACATCTGGCATGATTTACGTTGCAGCATAGCACTCCCAGAAGAAGCTTCCTGAAGTAGGTGGAAGTGTAAAATTGCAAAGAGATCTTGATGGATTAAGTGAATGGACAAAACTGTGATAAGTGGATTTCAATGTAAACAAATGTGAAGCCAGTCATCTTGACCATAAAACGGTTAGATGTTAGTGCAGGGCACTTTCCAAACGTGAATAGCTATAAGTAGTGTTGGTCCAAAGAGACATAAGGGTCCAGATACACAGATCGTTAAAATGTCTTGATAAAATGTTGCAAAATAATCTAAAAGGCTAGTGGAATGCTGGTCTTTATGTAAAAACCTCTTTTTCATTGAATATGTCCAAGCTGTTGGTGCCTTCATTGTCTTCTATGGGTCCTTTTATGACTGAAGAGTCCAATGACAGATTTGAATGGATGTCCACAGAGCTGGAACTTCCTGTTCTGGTTATTGGTGCCTGTGGGAAACCTCTGCAGTTTTGCCAACTCTGGACTTCCTCTGGGCACATTTGATGTTGCAATCTTGGCATGGATGATCCTCGAAGAATGCTAAACCAGGTTTCAGTGTTTGCCTCCACGTGGACTTCTCAGAGACCGTGGCCGGGGTGTTAGTTCTTGAGACTGAGTGCTCCTGCCAGTGGAGAATTGGGACTGGTCTTCGCTGGCGCTGGGAGTGGAGGCCCAGGTGCAGGTCTCTCTCCTGAGCCACGCAAACATATGCATGCTGGAGAGCTCGCTGGATTCCATCGGAATCCCGCATTTAGCCACCATTTTGAGGAACCCCACCTTCACACAATGCTATTCCTTTCCCCTACTGGCAAATAGGGGCATCCTCTCCCCCCACCATGGGTACAATAGGTTTTCATCCCCACAGAATACATACATGAGGCTAATCCAAGTCCCTCCACATTGACTCCTCCATCAACCCCCTCAGCAACCCCATCAGTCCACCCATCAGACACCCTCAGCGGAACCCCCATTAGTCACCCCACATTAGACCCTCCATTAGAGACATCATCTGGCCTGCCCATCTGAGACACCCATCACATAATCCCTGAGAACACCCATCAGAGACCCCATTAGACCCCCATCAGGAACTCCCATCAGAGATCCCATCAGAGACACCCTACCTGAGATCCAAATCAGTCACCCCTGCGTGAAAGCTGAAAAGCCGTCCAGGCAGCACAATGAAAAATCACTTACTCTTCCTAACATCTGCTGCCTTAGGCAAAAGTGTTCAAAGCAGCAGCTGTTACAAGTGTCAGAGGCTTCCTCCAAAGTCAAATACACTTAAAAAGGCTTCAAACCCTTGACAGCCTTTGAAATGCAAAACTCCCATTCAATCTCACACAACAATACATTTCACTAGATTGACAGTTTTATTAGTCCAGAGACAGGTGCTTGGTGGATTGTTTATCTTTCTTTCCCTTCATGCTTGAATGCATCTCTATTATCCTGCTTTGATGCTAACCACACTGTTTATAAACACTCTTGCTATAATTGACAATGCTTCACCATATCAAAAGGAGCTTAATTTTTTCACTTCCTCTTATTCACAGCAGTAACTAATAGATCGAGGAATGGCAGGGCTGCTCTGACCTGTGGAGTGCACTTCCTGTGTGCTCCAAAATGCTTCCTGTGTTCTGGACAGCCCTTTATGTAGGGAGTGTCTTCAAATGGAATAGCATGAGTCACAAGTTTCAGAGCTAAGTGGCTGCTGATGGGCAGAATTCTACCAAGGCCTTATTGACGGTTTCAATGATGGGCGGGGGTCCAGTAGTATTCTAAAGTCCAAAATTCAGTTTTACGCCGTTGTAAGTTTACAAAATGATCTTCCACTGATCTTCTGTCATGGTGGATTGGATAATCCATTGGAAGGCTGGGGTGAAACTGATTGGCATCCCGTTAATGGGAAGATGAAGACCTGACTGGAATCTTCCACTTTCACTTAGATTCTCCGCGATGCTAGTAGGAAAACACGTCCAGAACACGCCTGGAACTACATGGCATGCAAATGTCGGGACCTACCTGAACAATGAACATAGAACATGGAACATACAGTGCAGAAGGAGGCTATTCAGCTCATCGAGTCTGCACTGACCCACTTAAGCCCTCACTCCCACCCTATCCCCGCAACCCAATAACCCCTCCTAACCTTTTTGGATACTAAGGGCAATTTAGCATGGCCAATCCACCTAACCTGCACGTGTTTGGACTGTGGGAGGAAACCGGAGCACCCGACGGAAACCCACGCAGACAGGGGGAGAACGTGCAGACTCCGCAAAGACAGTGACCCAGCGGGGAATCGAACCTGAGACCCTGGCGCTGCGAAGCCACAGTGCTATCCACTTGTGCTACCGTGCTGCCCTAAATGCCTGGGGCTGCCTCCGGAGTTCAGGATGTAGGACGCCAGTGATTCTGGGCCCTGGAACATTACAACAGCGGCTGGGGGGTGTATTTATCAGGCGGGTCTTCCAGCTTCATTGTCATTGAGGAGGTTCATCTTCCAATCTCAAGAGTGTTCCTGGAGAGCCACCTTTTTTCTTCAATGCTGAGTCAGTGATGTTGGTGGGTCAGTGATCAAGCTCGCCGAGCCACAGACAACAGTGTTAAACCCTCCAGTGCATAATTCATGAGGTCCGAGCCAGCAGATGTGGTGCGGTTTTCCGTCAGCCTCCACAGTGGGAAACACTTCCCGTTCTCTCCCCAGTGATAATATTCTGCCCATGTCTCTGCAGTGCATCAGTGGGGTTGAGAGCGGAATGGGAAGCACATTTCTAGATGTGGTCACTCCACAGCTTAAGAGTATGCAGGAGGAGAGCAAATGGGAGTACCGCAAGACAGTCAAGAAGAAACAGGTGTTTGTACAGGGATCTACTAAATGCATCTCCTTCTCCAACCAGTATTCCATTCTGAATACAGATGACTGTAAGATTTGTCATGTGAGAGTACCTTTAACACATGGGTGTTTATAAATGGGTGTGTATATAAATATCTGTAGTGAGAGTACCTTTAAGAAATGGGTGTTTATAAATGGGTGTGTATATGAATATCTGTAGTGAGAGTACTTTTAAGAAATGGGTGTTTATTACTGCAGTGATGTCAGAGTGGGGGAAGCTGGGCTGTCTGTCGGCTTTTTACTTTTGTTTTAGGCTGTTTGCTGCAGGGTGTGTTTTAGTTTCGTTTTCAAGCTGGATAGCTGCAGTCACAGCCAGAAGGGGTATGGGTCTCTCTCTCTGTAATCTAAAAACTGTAAATTGGTCCTTTGGTGATTTAAAACTAATAACTGCTCTCAGTAGTGACTTTAACCTGATGTGCTTCTGTTTAAAGGCTTTTTAAAAAAGTCTTATGGATGTTAAAAGGACAGCTTAATGATTACTTAGTGTTGTATTCTTTGGGGGTTGTATTTGAATTAATGGTTGCTAAGTTGTTCGCTGTATGTTTTAAAAAGGTTAATTTGAGTTCATACAATAAACATTGTTTTGCTTTAAAAAATACTTTTCCATTTCTGCTGTACCACCCCTGTAGAGTGGGCCGTGTGCTCCCCATACCACAATCTATGAAAAGTTGTGGGTCAGGTGAACTCCATGATACACTTTGGGGTTCTCTAAACCCTGGCCCATAACTGATTCCAAGACCATAAGTCATGGGAGCAGAAGTAGGCCATTCGACCCATCGAGTCTGCTCCGCCATTCAATGAGATCATGACTGATATGATCCGATAATCTTCAACTCCACTTTCTTGCCTTATTCCCATAACCCTTGACTCCCTTACAAATTAAAAATCTGTCTATCTCAGCCTGGAATATGTTTAAAGACCCAGCCTCTACAGCCCTCTGTGGCAAAGAATTCCACAGATTCACTGCGCTGTAAGAGAAGAAACTCTTCCTCATCTCTGTCTGAAATGGGCGGCCCCTTCGTCTGAGATGGTGCCCTCTGTTCATAGACTCTGCCACAAGGGGAAACAACCTCCCAGCATCTACCCTGTCAAACCCCCTGGGAATCCGATATGTCTCAATAAGGTCGCCTCTCATTCTTCTAAACTCCAACGAGTACAGGCCCAACCCACTCAACCTCTCCTCATAACTAAATTCCTCCATACCCGGGATCAACCTGGTGAACCTTCTCTGGACTGCCTCCAATGCCCATACATCTTCGCTTAGATACGGTGAGGGTGATGTTCATCTGGGGACTGCAACCACAGACAGGTGCATGGCCTGATGGGTGTGCAAGGAAGACTGGAAGAGCAATAGTGGTCAGTGATTTGATAATTTGGGGGAACAGACAGGTGTTTCTGTGGCCCCCAGACGTGAGCTCAGGATGCTGTGTTGTCTCCCTGGTGTCCAGGTCAAGGATGTCACTGATCAGCTGCAGAGCAACCGGGCAGCAGAGGGGGAATATCCAGCAGGCATGGTCACCATTGGTATGAATGGCAGAGGCAGGAAGAGGAATGTGGTCCTGCAGTTAGTATTTGTGGAGCCAGGTAGGAAATTAGCAAGGAGGCCCCCTAAAAGTAGTCAGTGCCACATGCAAGTGACTATAACAATAGGAAGGTATAGCAGATGATGCATGGCTGGAAGGATGGTGCAGGAGGGAGAGCTTTAGGTTCCTGGGATATTGGGATTGGCTCTGGGACATATAGGACCTGCACAGGCTGCATGGACCTCACCAGGACCCGGCACTGAGTTCCTTGTTGACGATTTGCTAGTGCTATTGGGGAATGTTTAAAGTTTTTAGGTAGGGTCAGAGAAAGGGAAAATGTAATGAAGTCAGTACAGTCAGGGTTAAGATGCATGTATGTGAATGCACAGTGAATGGTTAATAAGATTGGTGAGTTATCGGCACAGACGGGCATATGAATGTAACATGTTGTGGCTATAACAGAGCTGGCACAAAGAAGGGAGGGGATGGCTGGTTAATATTTTTGGGTACAAGGTGGTCAGGAAAGGTAGGAAAAGGGGGAGGGGTTACAATATTAAGGAGAACATTGGAGGGAGAGGATATCCTTGAGGGGTCAAGGACAAAATCTATGTGGCTAGAGTTAAGGTGCAATTACATTGCTCAGTGTAGTCTATTGGCCATCAACTCGAGGGAAGGGTGCAAAGCAACAAATCTGCAAGGAACTTACAGAGAGATGCAATAATTACAGAGAAGTAATAATGTGCGACTTTAATTATCCGAATATAGACTGGGATAGTAACAATGTAAAGTGCAGAAAGGGAGAAGAGTTCATAGAGTGTGATCAGGAGAGTTTCCAACCATAGTACTTTTTGCAGTTCAGTGAGAAAGACGGCACGGCTAGACCTGGCCCTTGGGAATGTGGTCGGCCAAGTGGATCAAGTGTCAGCAGGACAGCATTTAGGGAACAGTGATCATCGTATCAAAACGTTTTGGTTGGCTTTGGAACAGGACAAAATCAATTGAGAATAAGAATAATTAACTGGAGGAAAGTCAAATTCAATGGAGTAAGAATGGTTCTGGGCTGAATAGATTGGGTTCACAGGCTGGCACGAGAACTGATCGCTAACCAATGGGCTACCTTCAAAGAATAGATAGATTGGACACAGGTGAAAGTATATTCCCTCAAAAGGGAAAGGTACGGCAAACAAATCCAAAGTTCCCTGGTTCATAAAGGAGCTGGAGGTTAAGCTGAAGAAGACAAATTGTGCTTATAACAGATGTCAGGTGCATAATACAACAGAGAACCAAGGTGAATATAGAAGGTTGAGAGGGGAAATGAAAAACAAACATATAAGAGGAACAGAGAGACAGTGTGAAAAGAAACTGGCAGCTAACACGAAAGGGAATCCCCAAATCTTCTATTGATATGTAATAGATAAGGAGGACATATTGTCCTGTAATAGATAAGGAGAGGCTGGTTTAGCACAGTGGGCTAAACAGCTGGCTTAAAAAAAAAATCTCTTATTGTCACAAGTAGGCTTCAAATGAAGTTACCGTGAAAAGCCCCTAGTCGCCACATTCTGGCGCCTGTTCGGGGAGGCTGGTACAGCTTGTAATGCAGAACAATGCCAGCAGCGCGAGTTCAATTCCAGTGCCGGCCTCCCCGAACAGGTGCCGGAATGTGGCGACTAGGGGCTTTTCACAGTAACTTCATTGAAGCCTACTTGTGACAAAAGTGATTATTATTATTATTATTGGCTATGCTTTTTGTCCTAAAAGCTGACAAGGCACCTGGACTAGATGCATCCGAGGGTACTGAGGGATTACAGGTCAGTCAGTTTAATTTTGTTGGTGGGGAAATTTCTGGAAACAATAAAGAGGGACAAAATGAATAGCCACTTGGACAAATGTGGATTAATTAAAGAAAGCCAGCCTGGATTTGTTAAGGGAAAGTCATAATTTGCTGCAGTTTTTTGAAGAAGTGAGAGAGAGAGAGGTTTGACGAGGGCAATGCTGTTGATGTGATTTATGTGGACTTGCAAAAGGCAGTCGATAAAATGTCGCACAACAGGGTTGTGAGCAAAGTTATACCTCATGGAATGAAAAGTAGCAACATGGATACAAAATTGGCCGAATGTCATGAAGCATGCTAATGTTATCTGCAAGGATATTTCAACTTGGGACACTGGTTCGTGGGGATGTATAGTTTTATTTTGTTTTAGTGTGAAGAGACACGCAAAATCGCAGTGAGAATAAACAGCCCAGTCATTGGTGTAACAATTATTAAAGGCTATTTATTAAAGCAAAGACAATTACACACAAACAGGACTACTTTACTCTCAGACCATGAAAGTATATGAATTACGAATCACATAGGATGGGATTCTCCAGCCTCCCAGCCCTAACCCTAACCCCAATGTTTCTCAGCGGCAGGGACGGCGCACTGTTCTCTGAACAGACAATTCCGCCACCAACGAACGGCCAGAGAATTCCGCCCGCACAGTTTATGTAGAATGTACCCCTTATTCCAAAATATATCTGTGATGCCTAAACTCCGGAAGACTTCCTGTTCCCCAAACAACATCCAAATTAAATAACCAGCTTATAGTTACCACACATTAGAGGGATAATACTCAAGTCTGGGAAAGGTATTTTCATGGTCCAGCGAAGATTTTTAAAACTGCCGTTCCAAAGGTTTTCTGCACTGCCTTGACTCTGGGTTTCAAAGGCTTGTTTGATATAAACTTGGCCTCTGTGATGCTAGCTGGAAAACCAGCTTGTCTGCTTCAGAAGCTGGTCGGTATCAACTGCCTCCCTGGCTTCTGATCGTCCAACCAATTATCCCTTTGTTGTTCTTTGATTCTGTCTTCTGTGTATTCGGCTGTCTGCCCCTATCAACTTCCTTGACTATACATTGATCTTCAAAATATCTATAAGCTGTTTCTCCTCATAAGCCGTTCACATTTGATTCTTATCTAAACTGCCTTCTAAATGTATTATTGGGGAGAGATGAATCTCAATGGGGCCTTTTGAAGACTGGCTACTGCTGTCTCTAGGCAGATTTCAACCCATTGCTGGACATCTCACATCCTATTATGTTTTGTTAAATTTGTTTTACTGCTATTACCGGGCATATTCATGACGTGAGTGACAGGAAACAGAGAGCAGCAGTTAATGAATGTCTTTCAGGCTGGAGGAAGATTTGTAGTGGCATTCCCCAGGGGTCAGTGTTATGACCTCTGTTTTTCCTGATATATAGACGGCAATTCTCTGGCTTTTGGGATTCTCTTCTCCCCCTGGCAATGCACTTCCACCCATGGGTTTCCTGGTGGCATGGGATGGCTTTAGTGGGAAATCGTATTGACAAGCAGTGGGAAGATAGAATCCCATTGCCAGCAAATGGCGTGCCGCAGAGAAACACGCGACTGGGGGACCGGAGAATCCCGCCCTTATTAATGACCCAGACCATGGTATACAGAGTGCAATTTCAAAATTTACAGATGACACCAAACTTGGGAAGTATTGTCAACTGTAAACAGATAATGTAGCACTTCAAAAGAACGCAGACAAGTTGGCTGAATGGACAGACATATGGCAGATGAAGTTCAGTACCGAAAAATGTGAAGCGATTCATTTGGTAGGAAGAACATGGGAGAGACAGTGCAACCACTCTCTGTGTAATAAAGGTTATCCTCAACTTGCCTTTCGCTCTTTTGCCAGTCACCTGAAAGCGGTCCCCTCTGATTCTCAATCCTTCCACCAATGTGAACAGTTTCTCCCTATCTCCTCCCAGACAGCACTGAAGCGGTCGGGTCTGCAGGCGCTGCAAATATGTGTGAAGCTTTTAGCGGCAAAGGAATAATGGATAGTTATGTGAAATAATAGACATTATTTAATTTCACATAACATGTTGAAACTTTATTCCTTTTTACCACTCATTTTTATGTCATCTTCTTTAAATCATGAACCGTGTGATTACTCTTTAATTTGATACCGTCGAGGTCTTGTTTAAAGCACAGAACTTAGCCATTTGTTGGAAATGTTTATTCAATAATTTGAGAATTTCCGTACCTAGTGTGATTTTTTAAACTCAGCCATGGAATTTGTCATTTGTATTAAAACTGTAACTTTGTGCCAGTTCATCCTAATGTTTGCCGCCCCATACTTTCTGCAATTCGGCTCTCTTTCCCCCATTTTAACTGAGTTGTGAACGTGCAGGCCAGAGGGCTTTAGGCACACTCCCAGGAAGATAAATGCTGAACCAAATTTTCCAAACGTTCAGAGTATTTCGGTAACCACTGAAGACGGATGGTAGAATTGTAGAATGGTTCGAGCACAAGAAGGAGGATGCCATTCTGCCCACCATGTCCATGCTTTCCCCCCTCCGCAAGAACAACTCAGCTAGTATCACTCCCCCCCCCCCCCTCCCCTTCTCCTGAAATTATTATTATTTCTCCTTGCAGATAATTATCTAATTCTCACTCGAAAGTCACAATTCAATCTGCCTCCACCACACCCTCAGACAGCTCATTCCAGATCCCAACCACTCACTGCTTGGGGCAAAAAAATCTCCTCATGTCGATTCCTCGTGGGAATGAACACATCGTTGACTCACAAAGATAATCCTTTGCTCCACTTGGTGACCTTCACAAATTGCGCAGCTGAGTAAATACCCTGTTTTAGTTCAGGGTCTAAATTGTATACATTGGCTTTTCAGAAATGGAGGTTAATTCTATTGCGTGAGGGCAATTTCATTTCTTGCACCATAGCAAAGTTAGGAGTACCACTTTAGGCTCTAAAGAATCCAACTAAAAATAGCCAGCAAATCAGACCTGATCTTTCTATAAAGTGTTGAAAGACTGTACTGATAACAAAGATGTAGATTGCAACCATCGTAAAGTTTATTGCATTGAGAAGTAATCAGGCGTAATAGCTTCCAGGTAAACAGTTTCTGCACTAGTGAAATCGCCTATGCTTGAATTTTGACCCCATTCTCCTTATGCACATTTTATAATTTGCTTTATGTTTTAATCACTGCATTTGACGCAAAGGTCGCAGATTATTGTTTAGGATGCACATAAGCAACCGCAACAGTGTTTTCTATGAAAAAACACTACGAGATAAATCATGTGGCTGGCAAACATGTCAGCATTATATCGCATGAATAAATGTCAATCACACCATGGCCTTGATGGGACAAATGTCCTGGTTAAGGTAATAGTTGTTGCTGATAAATGGAACATAGCAGAAGTATATACAGCAGTGAGATGCACATTGTGTTGGCTTAAAGACGAAATACAAGGCATGTAGACTTAACAGAGTATTTACATTTAACAGTGGAGCTTCTGGGAATGTATATTTACCAATGAACAAGGGAATACATATTTAACAAGTGAAGAGGACATTCAGTAGAGCAGGCATTGTCAAACTCGGAACGCGACCCGCGGGTGGGTCACAGACGGGTGTCGGGAGGGTCGCAGAGCCGTCCGTTCAGGCGCTGCCGATGGCGCAAATCTGCACGCAACAGCCACAGCAGCCAGCTGTTAATAACACTGGCTGCACGTGGCCTTCAAAATAGCCGCGAACATGTAAAAAAAATGCAGCCACACTGCGCATGCATGCCAGATCATCGGCGTGCATGCGCAAAACTATGCGCATGTGCACCGATGATCGGGCACGCAGCGCAGTGCGGCCGCTTTTTTTTAAACGGTCGCAGCCTGTTGTTTTACAAGTTCGGGCCGGTTTTATTCATTTATTTTATTCATTTAGTTTTAATTTTTTTCATTTATTTTATTCATTTTTTTTTACAAGTCGGGGGGTGGGGGGGGGGGGGGGGGTTTATTTGATAAAATTTTACAGGAAGAAAATTCAGAACTTTGGACAGATGGAGACTCCATACTTTCCGACACAAGAAGGCTTCACCTTTATCCAACAGGTTCCATTGGAGGAGCGTGTACGAGGGCCAAAGGGACCCAAAACCATTTCCTCCATTTTTGTCAGCAGCAAACAAGGTAAGAGAAAATGGTGGGTCGCGCAGGTCGGCCGGCGTGGGTCGCTCAGGTCGGCCGGCGTGGGTCACGAAGGTCGGCCGGGTTGGGTCCCTAAAGTTGGCCGGTTGGTAAAAATGGGTCCCCGAAAAACAAGATTAAAGAACACTGCAGTAGAGCATATAATCCTCCATGATGTATTGACTCAGTGTTATTACAACGGTGCAGCCCTTCCTTAAGGTTTATCTCTGCCTAGTTGATGCCCTGTAACTACAAAGGTGAGAAAATAACTCTTTTTATTAAGAGCTGCCATCTCAGTGAAGAGATTTCACGCCAATCCAACAACCTGCTCTGAAAACTCTGCTCACCTTTTGATAGCAATTCTGCCACAGCAACTGAGATAACTCACAACATTTTAAACCAATCAACATTTTAATGAAAACAGTCATCTCCCCCCATCTCCCAAAATTAATGGAGCCATTAAAAATTGCAGGATCCAGATCTGCAAAACTAACCAGTAATTCCTTGGGCTGCACTTTCTCTGTGTACCATGTTGCTTTGAAATCTGTCCATTAGTTTACAGATGGGCAGACTAATAAACGGAGCAAAAACATTACCTCCACCCAATTTCCGCTCTTTATTTGTAACAAAGAGACACTGGGTGTATATTGTTAACAACAGAACATAGAACATACAGTGCAGAAGGAGGCCATTCGGCCCATCGAGTCTGCACCAACCCACTTAAGCCCTCACTTCCACCTTATCCCTGTAACCCAATAACCCCTCCTAACCTATTTGGACACTAAGTGACAATTTATCATGGCCAATCCACCTAACCTGCACATCTTTGGACTGTGGGAGGAAACCGGAGCACCCGGAGGAAACCCACGCAGACACAAGGAGAATGTGCAGACTCCGCACAGACAGTGACCCAGCGGGGAATCGAACCTGGGACCCTGGCGCTGTGAAGCCACAGTGCTATCCACTTGTGCTACCGTGCAGCAGGCTTTGTATAGTTATTAATGAGACATAATGGCTGTGACATTCAGCTGCTTAGCACCCAGTGTTTTAGCAGTCTGATATCCTAACTCCAAAATGAATTGTTTAATGCACATGCAAGTGTCTGGTGCGAGCTGTGTTTTTAAAACAATAAATTTAGAGTACCCAATTCATTTTTTCCAATTAAGGGGCAATTTAGCGTGGCCAATCCACCTAGCCTGCACATCTTTGGGTTGTGGGGGAGAATCCCACACAAACACAGAGAGAATGTGCAAATTCCACACGGACAGTGACCCAGAGCCGGGATCGAACCTGGGATCTCGGCGTCGTGGGGCAGCAGTGCTAACCATTGCGCCACCGTGCTGCCCTATGCGAGCTGTGTTCGATGCCATTCCCTCTGTTTCCACTCTATCAAAACTTTTCAGAATTTCAAATACTTCAATCAGGTCACCCCTCGGCCGTCTCTTTTCCAGAAAAAAAAGGGATCCGATCTGTCCATCCTTTCTTGACATATATACCCACACATCCCTGGTGTTATCTATGTAAATCTTCTCTGCACCCTGTTCTGTGCCACTCAAATCTCTTGAAATAAATAGCCTGCATGAGGTTCAAACCCACAATTCTGGCTGTAGCTAACTGAGATAATCAACCTGACAAAGGCCTTACTCAACCTCGCATAGCTGATCATGCCTTCAGCGTGAGGAAAGGCCACATCCATCCCCACCAGCACTATTTAATGGGATCATCAACCACTTCCAGATGAATTGCTGGTGATTTGTGCTGGCTTGTGCTGCAATTGTAGAAGTATTTGGTGGTTTCTGCAACTGTCTGACTTTGCAAACGTCTGCAGGGAGTGGAATGGCAGGCGCTGAGGGCTTTGTCCTGGCTTTCCGGCTTCTGCACAAACCGCTTTCTCCCTGGAATGTGTTGCCCTTGGAACATAGCTTGACAGGGAGGATGAGGCAGAGGCAACACAAAGAAGGGCGAGATGATGGAAGACGGAGGAGGAGGTGAAAAGGCTCTCTGCAGGAGACAAATTGGGTGCGATTTAATGGGACGAAACAGTCCCCATTTTGGGGGCGTTTAGCGGGGTGTTTTGGGCACTGCACACCGCTATTTCAGTGGGCATTGCCTTTTATTTGGCTTCGGCGAGGAACACCCTACCGAGGCCACACTTACCTCATTTCCTGTCCAGGTGAGCTCAGCTTGCCAGGGCAGGAAGAGTATTCACGGATCGGGATGCTATTTTTTAAATGCCGCCCGATCTTTCAACCCCCCCCTCAGCCTCCGTGGCATCCAGACCCCAACCCCACACACACACACAACTTACCTCTTAAGGGATTCTCGAGCCACCCTTCACAACACTTCCTCAGGGCTGGGCACCCTCGGGGCCTGGTCCCTGGCATGGCCAGCCTGGCAGTGCCACCTGGACATCCTGGCAGTGCCAAAGCAGCACGGTCATGGTGGCCTGATGACGGTGCCAAGGTGCCAGGCTGGCAGTGACAAGGTGCCCAGGTGCCATTGAGTGTGCCCGGTTAGACTGACCACCCTGGGGTCTCTAACGGCCTGGGAGACTCTCCCAGGCGCTGTTACGCCTGGTACACATTTGTGGAAACCAGTGCTGAACGGCACCATGACAAGGTCTCGCACGCAAGGCCGTTAGTTCCTGGGAGAATACAGTGCACAAATATTTAAATGAGCGGAGAGGACATTAAACATGCCCAATATCTGATCGAGACGTTCATGAAGTAGGTCTCAATCTCAGCAAAGAACTATGTGAGAGATGCCTCCACTTCACTCAGGAGTTTCTCACTGAAATCTGCCGCCCACAGCAGGCGTAACTACAGCATCATATTTAACAATGAGCTGAGGTAAGGGCATGTACAATATGATCTACTATATTTACTTTAGCAACAGAGTGTGGGGTACATTATTTAACTTGTCTTCCAGGTGGCAGAGCTTGTGGGTTTGAAGGTGCTATCCAAGGAAGCTTGACCAGTTGATGCAGCACGGTAGCATTGTGGATAGCACAATTGCTTCACAGCTCCAGGGTCCCAGGTTCGATTCCCGGCTTGGGTCACTGTCTGTACGGAGTCTCCACACCCTCCCCGTGTGTGCGTGGGTTTCCTCCGGGTGCTCCGGTTTCCTCCCACAGTCCAAAGATGTGCAGGTTAGGTGGATTGGCCATGATAAATTGCCGTTAGTGTCCAAAATTGCCCCTAGTGTTGGGTGGGGTTACTGGGTTATGGGGATAGGATGGAGGTGTTGACCTTGGGTAGGGTGCTCTTTCCAAGAGCCGGTGCAGACTCGATGGGCCGAATGGCCTCCTTCTGCTCTGTAAATTCTATGATAATCTTGGAGGTGGTACACACTGCAGCCGTAAATCACCTGTTATTGCTCAAGTAAATTAGGACATTGATGTCATTATTTCTGATGAGCAAGATAGGATGGGATTTACTGGAAGCAACGGGGGGTCATGTCCACTGATGGGGGAGCCAGGAAGAGCCCACGTCACCACTTTTAGAAAAGGTTCACTGAATTAAGTGGCATTAAGGCACTTAACTGGGATGTCTGGGCCTTCCCCAGTGTGAAGGACCCCAACCAGAGACCAGCAGCTTTATTGAATGAGCAGGTGGAGGTTGTGCTGGTATGACACCTGCCCAAGGTCTGGTATCGTCATTGTATCCCACGGTGCAGGAGGTGGGGGTGGGGGGGGGTGTCGCAGAGTGGTGGTCATGGGGGTGGGAGGGGTGAGGAGGATCAGCAACAAGAGCAGGGGTTTGATTCTCAGGGGCCTCCTCTTCCCGATGCTGGATCCAATCAGGCACTGAGTACCTTTGATCGAGTAATCCCTCCCCAGGTTTGGTTACCATGCTCCACGCTTGGCGAACCTTCTGCTGGCCACTGGGTTAATCCCAGCTGTGGCAGGATGGGGCCCTGAAGTGAGCACCAAGGACCTCAATCAGCAGGGGGGACGGGAAGGTTGTCTATGGGCATTCTTGTCGAAGTGGAGGCAGGAAGGTTGGGAGGTCTCCACACACCACCATCTGGCCTCTCCCACTGACTAAACCCAGCATGGGGAGGGTATTAAACACCGGCCCGTAGAGTCTGCACTGCCCCGAACCTCCTGTAGGTTATTTACATATTGAAGCAGTAAAACCAAGAATAAAGTCACCGAGGGAAAGCTAGGGAACTGTACATTACCCAGCCAGACCCTCCTCAAAGACTGTTTTTTTTACCCCTTCATGGGATGTGCGCATCAGTGGCAAGGCCAGGATTGGTTGCTGATTTTTAATTGACTTTGGGAAATGCAGAAATAGGGGCTGGGATTCTGGGTCGGCCGAAGTCGGAATCGGGAAACGCGATTGGGCGGAGGATCGGTTTTGATGCTGAAATTGTGGCTGGCGCCGGTTTCACACTGCAATTCTCCTTAGCCTCGACAGTAGCATCGATGTGTTCCAGAACGGACGTACAGTGAATGCCGTTGGCATACCTTTATCGGGCCTGATCCGGTATTCTCTGGGCCCTCCGCGATTCTCCGCCTCTACTGGTTCACTTGTCCTTTTAAAAGTCGTAAAACAGGCACCATGGCTGCTGAGGGAGAGAGGATCATCGGCCACAATTTGCTGACAGTCGTGCCGCTGGCCTGGGGGCTTCTGCCAGGCCTGGGGGGAGTAGCAGGGGGTGGCCAGGAGGTGGGCTGTGGGGTTGGGGTGGACAGGCACGGAGCACCATTGCCGCAACCTGCAAGGCAGCCATGCAGCTGCGAACGCCGCTGACCGCCCACTGTGAACTTAGGGTCACAGGTTGTATGGGTGTCCCCCCCCCCAGGGCACCCCTCAGGTGCCCTCTGGTCCCAGCCGACCCATCAGCAGGATGGGCGTGCTCCAGCGCAACCAGTGCCACCTTGTTGGCTGGGACGAGTGTGTGCGGGCAGTGTAACGTGTATGTGCAGCTGCAGCTTGTCAGCCTCCCGAGTTCAATATCGAACCCGGCGAATCCCGCACTGTTTCTCATTGTGTTCCACATGGTGCCTGTTCTAACCTCTCCGCAGTCACTGAATCGGTCCAGGGGTGGCACCTGCTTTGCTACCGTGGAAGTCCCGGAGAATCCTGCCAAGGATTTCTATCCATCATTATAATATATGTATTCAACACTGACTGGCATGTTCAATTAATTATATTCCCATTGTACAAAGTAATGTTCTTCAAACAAATATTTGATCAACCACGTCTTCAAATTGCAGTGGTTTTTTAAAACAAAGTTTTAATTGTTGACATTGGCAGCTTAAACCGAAGTGATCCTAAGTTTAGTCGAGCTTTCATTTTTCAGATAATGGAACTTATTCAGTATTTTATAGAATCCTTATATAAATTAGTTATATAGTAATCTGGTACTTAAAATTGTCTGCCGTGGCCCTGACTACGGTTCAGATTGGTAAATCTCGATTGCATTTCTCCTGAAAAGTAAATATTAATTGAGGAAGCTGTAAAAGGTGGTTCTATTAACTTTGTTGGTAAAATAATTGGTTACAAAACTGCCCGATACACTTTGGACCAACTAATCATTACAATACCGGTCGTTTGGTTGATTAATCGCCTGTTAGAGGCAGGCTCTGAATGGGATACTTTACATTCACTCTGACTTCAAACTTTGAAGTTAACCCACCTACTCTGACTGACGACAGGTAGGAGTGGCTAAACGTGCACCTTTCCAGCCTGGAATGACAGGAATCAGAGAATATTTCTGTCTTAATATGGTCAAATGTAGTATGGTATACAAATAATGTAAATGCGTCATCAACATTTAAAAAAAGTTTGCCCAATGGGATGTGGACATGATTGGGTGGGCCATCGTTAATTGCCCATCCCTAATTGCCCTTCAACTACCAGAGGGCATTTAAGGGTCAGCCACGTTGCTGTGGAGTCACATGTAGGCCAGACCAGGTAAGAATGGCAGATCTCCTACCCTGAAGGACATTACAATGGCGCTGATCTGGTTTTTTGGCCGACGCTGGATTCTCTGCCCAATCGCGAATCGCCCTTCCGGCATCGCGAAACAGAGAATCCAGCCCCGGATTTTTATTGAATTCGAATTTCGCCATCTGACCATGGTGGGCTTCGAACCCAGGCCCCCCTGGATTACAAGTTCCGAGACAACGTCACGGCACCACCGCCTCCCATCATTGGTATTCTATTCCATGGGGTTTCTCGCACGGGGTGGAGGCAGGAGGAGGGAGGTCGTCCTCGCGCACCACCCTCCAGCCTGATTAAATCCTCCTTTCCCATTAAAACCAGCACAGGGCAGGGCAGTCAAAGGCTTCAAATCCCGGAGGGATCAGGAACAAGAGGATCTCAGCTGTCAAAGGTGGGATATGATCAGTCTGCTTCCACCTCTCCGAAAGCCAAACGGACTATATCATGTCGGAAAAGGAAGAGTAAAACTGTGTAGCAGCACCAAGGAGTCGCCACCACATCTTAGCAAGGATATTTTGGCCTTAGAGGGAGTTGCAACATAGGTTTGCTGGAATCATACCTGCCAATCAGGGGTTAAGTTATGAGGAGAGAGTACACACATTTGGCCTGTTTTCTCTCGAATGTATAAGGATCAGATCAAAGTATTCAAGCTATTAACAGGGAAAGACAGGGCAGATAAAGATAAACGGTCTCCACTGATTGGAGACTCTAGAACTAGGGGGCATAGTCTACAAATTAGGGGCCGCCATCCAGGAGGGATGCTAGGAAGCACTTCCACACAGAATGAGTGGTGGAGGTTTGGAGCTCTCTCCCACAAACAGCAGTTGATGCGAGATCAGTTGTTAATTTTAAATCTGAGGTGGATAATAATTTGTTCAGCAGAGGGGTAAAGGGATGCGGGCCAAAGGCAGGCACACAGAGTTAGCTCACAGATCAGCCATGATCTGATTGAGTGGCGGGGCAGGCTCGAGGGGCTGAATGGCTGAATTACACCTGTTCCTGTGTTCCCACGATGAAGCTCCAAGAGGAGGGAGGTGCCGAGCAAGCAGAGGAAGCAGAACAATGCAAAGCGGAGCAAGAGGAGTGGAGATGCTGTAAGGGCACGAGTGGTGGCACACAACTGCCCAGGAGGGCCAAATCCTGGCATGTTTCAGTTAGACTGAAGGAACAAACCCATCCGGCAGCCTAATTCTGAACCTCCCATCCCATTGGCATAACGCAGTCGTACAATTAACAAACCACCTCTGTCAGCAGATAATCCTTATTTTACTACTGTACAATCCTCATAACACAATGTTCCCTCCTGCTCGTGCTGACTCACATGACCATAAACATCCCAAGTGCTTCAATTTGGTTAACGCCTTCTTGATAATGATGTGAAGTCATCTTAAATTGCAAGTCATAAATCCAGGTAATGCTGTTAAAAATGTAATAAGTGTTTTTAATCCACATGACATGCCTTTGGGGTTTCCACCCAATATAATGGCACTGAATTTCATCAGGGCTTTCCGGCCTTAGGTGACTGTGGGGAGTCTGCACGTTCTCCCCGTGTCTGCGCGGGTTTCCTCCGGGTGCTCCGGTTTCCTCCCCCAGTCCAACGATGTGCAGGTTAGGTGGATTGGCCATGCTAAATTGCCTCTCAGTGTCCAAACATGTCTGGGTTCGGTGGGGTTATGGGGTGACGCGGATAGGGCAGGGCAGTGGGCCGAGGTAGAGTGTTCTTTCCGAGGGTCGATGCAGACTCGATGGGCCGAATGGCCCTCCTTCTGCACTGCAGGAATTCCATGGTTCACCAGTCTCTCAGAATAACTCTGGAGGGAGATCAGCGGAACCCACTCGGACCCCCTTTTACACCAGGTGGCTGCTAATTCTGGGTGTTTCCTGGTTGCCTGATAATGGCAATTTGGACGTTCCTCTCAAAAGACAAATAATAGTTAGAGGCCAGGAATTAGAATTCCCGATGCAAGGAGTCCTGTTTCTTAGGTTTGTAGCCATCTAAGATGGACACCAACAAACACAAAATGGAAGACTGCAAAGAGTGCAGGGTAAACGGACATGTTAAAGAGCAAACAGCTTGCAGAGCCATTAAGCATTGAGACAATTGCAGAAACCGGTTTCCCGACAGCTGCAGAGATCAGGCAGCGCTGTAAATGGGAAAGCCGTTAACATAGTAATGAGGTGATACCGGGCAGTCCCAGGTACAATGGATACAATTAAGTATCAAGCGATACTTTTAATAGCAGCCCAGACACGATGGAGCCAGAGAAGCCAGGACAATAAGTCCTAAGAACCGCCCCAGCGATCAAGGAACGGCCCTAGGATTGGGGGGTTCAAACCATATCGATTGGGAAGAGGCCCAATCGATCCCCAGCAGGTGAGGGAGCCCGCCCCAAGGGGCGCGGACCCCCTGGGACCTATAAAAGAGAGGTCCCGCACATGGTTCAGTCTCCTGTCTCCGGCCTCCGACTCCAGCCTCCAGATCCCTGTCTTCTACACCAGCCGTCGAGCAGCAGCCACCAATCCGTAAGTGCCTAAACAACGACCGCTACCTAAAACCGGCATTGCTCACACCCTTGCCGACTGATAAAGATCCGAAGCCTGCAGACCAGAACAGAACAAAGGCCTTGTTCCCTGACCTCGAGGTTCCTTCTTAGCTAAGTATTAGTTGTCTAGTGGTAGAAGTAAGTTTAATCTTTAGCGTGTGCATGAGCGTTATTATAATTGTGTTATAATAAACTCTAATTGTTTGGACTTACTAATTGGTGTACAGCCTTATTGCTTTGAACTTGACCTTGATACTTGTGACGGTGTCTTTACGGCACCTGGCGACTCCAGAGCTTAGAACGTGAAACAGAGCCAGAGTGAGTGTTAAGCACACTTACTCAAAACGAGCAACAGGTTGTAATGAGACCCAGTGGGGAGGGGGCCGGTTGTGGGGCGGGGGGGGGGGGGGGGGGGGGGTTGCAGACTGTGGACAGGGACTATTAACCTAAAGAAATGGTTGCGTTTGGGAGCGAGGGGCTAGTTCAAAGATTTATGGCCATCAGGAAGATACACACGTCCTATTAACTCCCCACGAGAGACAGAGGTTATCCATTTCTTTAGGGCAGCCATTAGGGCAGCACAGTAGCAGAGTGATTAGCACTGTTGCTTCACAGTGCCAGGGTCCCAGGTTTGATTCCCGGCTTGGGTCACTGTGCGGAGTCTGCATGTTCTCCCTGTGTCTGCGTGGGTTTCCTCTGGGTGCTCCGGTTTCCTCCCACAAGTCCCGAAAGACGTGCTTGTTAGGTGAATTGGACATTCTGAATTCTCCCTCAGTGTATCCAAACAGTTGCCGGAATGTGGTGACTAGGGGATTTTCACAGTAGCTTCTTTGCAGTGTTAATGTAAGCCTATTTGTGACGTAAAGATTATTATTATTTCTATCTGTTAAAAAGCTGTTTTCAAAAACTGTTTCAACTCAGATTTTTGCATTGATATTGGAGTGGACGGATTTCCCAGGCTTCCGAGAACTGGAGGGTGAAAGCGATGTGAGAAGATAGCAGGAATTGAAGGGACTGAAAAACAACAGGCAAAAAACTGTCTGGACACTCATACCTCGCACCTGCTTCCTTGCCTAACTGAAAGGTTTTCTGTTTGAGGAATTGTACTGAGCGTTTGCTTTCACTACCATGGAGTTTCCAGTACTTTCCTTTGGAGGTCATTTCTGATCTTTGGCAGTTTTATGCATCTCATCTTCACTTCCCACCTGTCAAAGATCAGTCCAGCGTGGGTGCCGCTTATCAGCGTCACCATGGACCCCAAACAAGGACTGAGATGATCAGCAGCACAAATTCAAACCGCGTAGGCTAACTCCCCGCTCTGGGTAGAAATAGCGTGCAGCAAAAATTAAAATGAGGGCAGCTGTTTACCCACCGTTTCCCTGGTGCTTGCTCCTGCCCTATTCCAATATTAGCCGGGCTCCATGGAGCAGGGGAACTGGGCACCGGCAGGGAAGCAGGAAAGTCCTTCATTAGCATTGGGCTTAAAATAGTTATGGAGAGAAAAGCAAAGAACAATAAAGGTGAAGATAATCAACTGGAATTGAGAAAGTCAACTTTCAATGAGTTGAGAATGGATTCGGCCCAAGTGGATTGGGAAGAAGGGCTGTCAGGTAAAACAGTGAAGGAGCATTGGGAGGCTTTCAGATAACAACCCTATTGGAGATATAGAGGGTAAAGCGAATGAGAGAAAGGAGGGTTATTCATATCAGACTCATAACTCAGTACAGAACCAAACAATTTACTTGTGCAGGCTGTGCAGGCTATAAATGAGGCCACGAAAGAAGAGGAAGTTTCCAATGGCATAGTGGAGGATGAGGTCCCAGGGCCGGCTGGCCAACGGCCCTCCTTCATCTCAGTGAGCTGCAAGGTTGAAATCGGGGCTTGTTCACTAACCGTGACGCTTGAATAATATTAAATACATTTAATAGACGCTGAATATTTCATAACAAGTTATAGAAAATGGTTAATTATTCATATAGCCGTAAAACTGTCATCAACTTCAAGTGATACAGGCAAAAGAAACATTTACACGGTGAACACAGAGGGAGCGCACGGCTCTCACGGTCAATGTTGTCAATGTGCTGGGGCGCCGCGTAAAAGACTCGGGTACCGCGCATGCGCAGTTGGGCCGGTGCCAACCAGCGCATGCGCGGTGGCCGCCCTCCCTCAGGCCGCCCCGCACAAACATGGCGGATGGATCCAGGCTCGCCGGTGGTCACTCCGGCCCCCCCCCTCTCGGGCCCCCTCGGGCCCCCCCTCTGGCCCCCGCCCGGCCCCCCCCCCGGCCCCCGTCCCCCCCCCCCCCCCCCCCCACCGGCCCCGCCCCACCGAAGGGCGCCGAAGTTCAGCTTGCCCGGGGCGCCAGCAACCCTAGGGCCGGCGCTGAGTTTGGGAGCAGCAAGTGCAATAGACCAGATCGAAGGAGGTGCACCTGAAGCGCTGCTTCGGTTGAAAAGAGGGTATCCTGGAGGGAATGGTCCCTATGGGCAGCATGGGGGTGTCTTACAGCCTTTCAGTCAGCATATTAGTGGGTAGGCAGAAGGGCGTGTAAAATAGGACAAGTGGACAGCCTACCCCAGCTTCCCCTCCTCCTCCCCCCCCCAGCCTGAGCTTTCCCCATAATACATTAGACAGGTGAGGCATCAGCTAGCCCACCTGTCTTTCGGCCTACTGAGGCCTGTCACTATGAAGGGAGGAGGAGTAGGAAGACTCCCCTCTATTACAGATGGTAGGATTGGACCAATCACCCATTGCTGGTCTTCAATCACTTCACAAACTTCCCCTCTTCTCCTACTCTTTGACCGCAACAGGTGGTTGTTTAAAAAGGACATGCTTGCCAATTTGGTGAGTGTTTAACTGTTATGTGCTGTGCCTGTAAAAAACACAAGCAGACAGGTTTGCTTGTTATATATCTTGAAAAGAAAAGAGAATCGCGCTTTTTGTACTTAACCCAGTCTAAAAAAAAATGCTTCAACGTCCATACACGTACACGCTTGAAGTTCACCCACACATGGCAGTAAGCTGCAGAGTGGGAGGATAGATTAAATAAGCTTTTTAGGGTCCAACAAATTTTAAAGATATATGGATCATGCAGATTGATGACTTGGATGCTTCCAGGCTGGCTCGGCGACCATCAGGGTTTGACGTTGGGCCTGTATA
Source organism: Scyliorhinus canicula (assembly GCF_902713615.1). Lineage (NCBI taxonomy): Eukaryota > Metazoa > Chordata > Chondrichthyes > Carcharhiniformes > Scyliorhinidae > Scyliorhinus > Scyliorhinus canicula. Next base: position 19,007,398 of record NC_052150.1, on the reverse strand, counting down.
AATATATTAGCAGTCGGTATATCTTTTCTTCCGGAGACAGTAGCTGCTGGTTGAATTTTTCTTGACAAAGTTTTCACTTGTAGCTTTTGGATTGTCAGGGTTTGAGCTGGCAAGCTGGATGGGGAAAGGGAGGCCCAAAGAGGGATCTTGCCACTTCAGCAGCTGTTTCTGTCTCTCGCCTGGAGAAAACTTCTCAAAACACAAAAGCAGGTTAGCTGGCTGGTCACATGATAACTCTCTCCCAGTTACCCAAACATGGTCACGGCCAGTGTATCCCAAGTGGAAGGTTCCAAGTTGATTAGATTATGAGGGGGTCAATTTCTTTCTCATCTGGCGCTCATTGTCTGGGTTTATTGCACCCGTGTAGCTCCCACACAGGTGATTACCTGGATGTTCTGTAAATGGGTTAGGAGATTATCGCATTTATACTCCTTCAAGGTGACAGCCTCTGAATGGCTCCATTTAATGATGTTAAAATTTGTCATGTACAGTGATGTAAATGTTCAGTCATCTTGAATCTGTGCTTTCAAATCACTGGAATGTTGCCTTGGACTCTTTAAAACTCAAATAGTGATTCTCAGCTGGTAAATACACAGTCATTTTTCATAAAGCATGACTTCACTACAGGCCCTTGAATGGCCAATGAAGATGTGAGTCTGAGGAATGTGGCCACCTGCTACTTTGCCTCTTAGGCAGGAAGTAAGGGGGCACAATCTTCTTTCGGGGGCACCTTCCCCTCTGGCACCCCACCCAAGATGAAACACCCCCTCCCCTCTTTGTGGCTTTCAAAACCCAACCCCTGTACCCTTCCCACCACTCCCATGGTCCCCAATCCCTCTCGGACCAAAATACTCCGACTTATCTCTAAGTCCAGTTGCCATATATCTTCTCCTTGGGACTTCTTGTAATGAAATGAAATGAAAATTGCTTATTTCGCCGGCAGCTCTTGAGGGCGAGATATCTTTCACTTGAGGGACGGGAGCCCCATTCTTAGAGTGTTGAGGCCACACTCATTATAAGGTGGTTTGCATGCGACCAACGTTTCTACTGGGGGGAGGGGGGAAGGAAGGCAAAGGCCCCCCCACCCACCCCATGCAAAATTCAGCCCCATGTGATCAGCCAGGCAAAGACATGAAACCTCCACAAGGATCAGAAATAAACAAAATGTTCTGAAAGTTAATAGCAAATGTGGCCTTTATTTGATTTTGGTAGTTCTTTAATCGGGGCACCCAGCTAAAATTTAAGGGGGTGCGGGTGGAATTAACTGAGCTTTTACATTCAACATGAATTTTGAACCAACACCATGTTTAATTGGCAGGAAGAAAATTACTGCAATATATTCAGCAAGGAGAAATCAATTGAAGGGCAGAGAAGGGTCAATTGAGAACGTGATGAGAATCATTTACCAGATAATATGGGAGTGTTACTGAAAAATGAATCCATTACATGGGAAGAGTTGTTTATTGAGTTACTGATGAAGCAAATTGTGCAAGGCTCTGTCTTGTCAAGGTGTTTTACGTAAATATAGTAAACCAGGGTAGACTTTATTCACTGACTAAAGCTAGGTCTGTCATCAGAGAATCATAGAATTTACAGTGCAGAAGGAGGCCATTCGGCCCATCGAGTTTTCACTGGCCCTTGGAAAGAGCACCCTACCCAAGCCCACGCCTCCACCCTCTCCCCGTAACCCCATCCCACCTTTTTGAACACTAAGGACACTTTAGCATGGCCAATCTACCTAACCTGCACATCTTTGGATACGTGGCACGGCGTGAACCTATCGTACTCCACTTTGGAGAGAGCGGAACATCACGAAAGAGGCGCCGCCCCCGATTTGGTCGGGAACTTGGATTCTCCGGCTGTTTGCCGAACGTGATTTGGTGTCAGCGACCGGAGAAGCTAACCCCCTATTGATAAGGAACACCTTTGGAGTCAAAGACTAACTGCAAAGTGATGATGTCCTGGAGGGGTCAAGGATAGAACCTATTTGGTTAGAATTAAGTCACAATCCGTATATGCATGGGTCTCACCTCCCCACAACACAACGATGTTCAGGGTGGGTGGATTGGCTAAATTGCCCCTTAAAAGGGGGAAAAAATAATTAAGTAACAATTGAGGTATGATTTCCTTACAGGGTGTATCCTATTGGTCACCAACTACTGGTATGTAGAGGAGCAAAACAAAAGAGGTTAAAAGCTGTCTTAATTGGTAGATTCTTAACCAGTGGGTTTCACTACCTTCACAGGTCTTCACTCTCATACTGTGGTATCAACAACATGAAACAAACTCTGGATAAAATTTACACTCTGTGAAAAACCTTTATTAACCCACCAAGCAATAGTATATAATTACTTCACCAATCGTTAGACCTGCGAGCAGGAACCCGTTCCTGATTGGTCAGTCCGCTGAATGGGTTCCTCCACACGACTTCCAGTGACTGAGCAAATCACACTTTCCACCTGCAGCCCCTATGTTGTTGCGAGCTGTGGCTTTAAACACCTTTCTAACCCTGGTCTCTCGGCATATCGGGTAATATCGTAAATCCATTGTTGAACCATCGTGGCCTTGGAAAGACCACCTCCATTGGTCCTTTCCTGCACTCAGCAGGGGGTGTCCCCGGGTACCTGCCAGCAATGGGCGTGATTTCTGTATCTTGGTAAAGGCGGAAAGAAAGCTATTCACACATAAACCACGAGAGGGCGTTGTCAATCTCTGTAATCAGGGTGTCTGGTAGTTAGCTACTGCCCCAGTGGAATCTGTGTCTGCATGTGTATATTCTTGTCCAGACCTTAATTTTTTTTTAAAAAGCTCCCTATAAGCTTCAGTGTTAATGCCTTTGGTTCAAAATCTTCATCCAATGTCCACTGTTCTCTAATGTTCCAACCACACCCTTCTGGGCTCAGGACATTGGTCCACCTCACATCTACATTCTGAGTCAAGTATTAAAAAGAAACAAAGGAGGACCTTAGAGCATCGCAGAAATACACAAAATATCAAAATGTCTTACTAATATGGGCCTGGAAAGTAATGGTGTGCGGGCAGGGAGAGTGAAGAGCTTTTGAAGTGTCTTCCAGAGTATTCTCCTGATCAGTATGTCTCCTGCCCAATGAGGAAGGAGGCATTGGTGGATCTGGTTGTGGGAAATGAGGTGGGTCAAGTGTGTCATGTATCAGCAGGGAAACAGTAAGAAGTCTTACAACACTAGGTTAAAGTCCAACAGGGAAACAGCAGGGAAACATTTAGGAAACAGTGATCATTGTATCATAAGGTTTAGGTTAGCTATGGAAATGGACAAGGAGCAACATAGAGCAAATACGTTTTTTTTGAAAGAGCAACAATTTCAGTCAAGATCACCCTGCGGCGATTCTCCAGCCGAATGGATGGGCCGAAGTCCCGCCACTGGGAGGCCTCTCCCGCCGCCGTGGTTTGAACCACCTCTGGTGGCAGCAGGATCGGCGGCGCGAGCGGACCCCCGGGGTCCTGGGGGGGGGGGGGGGGGGGGGGCGCGGGGCGATCGGACCCCGGGGGGTGCCCCCACGGTGGCCAGGCCCGCGATCGGGGCCCACCGATCGGCAGGCGGGCCAGTGCTGTGGGGGCACTCTTTTTCTTCCGCCGCCGCCACGGCCTCTACCATGGCGGAGGCGGAAGAGAATCCCCCTACCGCGCATGCGCCGGTGGTGACGTCAGCGGCAGCTGACGCACTGGCACATGTGCGAACCGGCGAAGGCCTTTCGGCCAGCCCCGGCGCCGGCCGGCGGGCGTCAAAGGCCGCTGGCGCCGGTTTTGGCACCAGTCGGCATGGCGCCAACCACTCCGGCGCGGGCCTAGCCCCCAAAGGGTGCGGAGAATTCCGCACCTTTGGGAGCCCTGACGCCGGAGTGGTTGGCGCCACTCCGCTACGCCGGGACACCCCGCCCCACCGGGTAGGGGAGAATCCCGGCCCAGATCTGACCCAGGTAAATTGGAACAAAAAAATTAGCAGGGAAAAACTGTAACAGTTGTAATGGGCTGCCTGTAAAGAGGAGAGTTTTCAGGAAAGGCTCTCCTAAAGTTGGCTTCATTTTGTTCCCGTTCTGACATTCCTCATCTCAAGGGGGCAGGGATATTTAAATTTACAACTTTGGCACTGGGAAATTGATGCTTGGACTTTAAATTTGACATGGAATTCCATTTTTATAATTTAATTACTTCGGGGAGAAGCATCTCCAATGCACATGAGCAATTAAACTCAGTACTAAGCGTCAGAGCGGTGCCACGATCTCAGTTGATGTTATAACTGGACAGGTAGATCCCAGAGTGGAACCCTGGCTCAGAAGACCCATGGATGGGATTTTTCCTCCCGACAGCCCCGTTTTCCAGCGTGGCACGTCCCCGCCCACAGCGGGATCCACTGTTCTGGCAGCCGGCCAATGGGGTTTCCCATTGTGGCCACCCCATGCCGTCGGGAAACTCGCAGGAGTGGGTGCACTGCCGGCGAAGCGGAGAATCCCGCCGATGGGGAATCCCGCAGCATGACTTTTGTTTTCATAAAACATGGAGGGACAGAGTCACAGGATCATCGATTATTTTTAACAACAAGAAAAAAACCATTTATAAAACATGATAAAATTGGATTATAATTGTAGCCACCTGGGGTGACCACTGCCCAAACACAAAATGGAAGATTGCAAGGAATGCAGGGAAAATGGACATGTGAAAAGCAAGCAGCTTGCAGAGTGTTTGGACTGCTGCAGAAACCAGTTTGGCTGTTGCTGAAACCAGACAATGCTATGAAAAGAAACAGTTAGCATATTAATGAGGCGATACCGGGCGATCCCCAGGCACAAAAGACACAAGTTAACACTAATCGATACATTAGATGGAAGGCCAGACTTTTTGGCTCCCTTACTCCTCTTTAGATTAAGAGTTACACACAGGTTTTAGGATTGACACAATCTACATCTTAAACTACAATGGTATCATTAACACACTCAAGGCACGATTCTCCGAAATGGAGAGAAACAGCCGACGCCGGAGTGAAACCCGGAGTGTTTCACTCTGGCGTCGGAGGCCGCTCCTTGCCCCCTATTCTCCCCCCCCCCCCCCCCCCCCCCCCGGGGGGGGCTAGGAGAGGTGGCGCGTGAATCCCGAGCGCCCAGCCTTGACGCTTGCTTCAAAGCGGCGCGCCAGGAATGACGCTGCCAGCAGAGCCGAAGTGACGTCAGCTGCACATGCGCAGGTTGGTCGGCTCCAACCCCGCATGCGCGGTTGCCGTCTTCCTCTCCGTTGCCCCGCAAGACATGGCGGCTTGATCTTGCAGGGCGACGAAAGGAAAAGAGTGCGTCGTTTACAGACGCCGGCCCGACGATCGTTGGGCCAGACATCTGATGAGCACGCCTGTGGTGTTCGATCCTCCCTCCGCCTCCCACAGCCACAGGCCCCACACTTACCGGTCGCGTGATGTTCACGCCGGCTGTGACCAGGTGTGGTTGACGCCGGCATGAACCGGTCGGGCTCATCAGGCCGCTCGGCCCATCCGGGCTGGAGAATCGCCGGTCACCGTGAGAAACGGCGAGCGGCCATTCTCCGAGTGGCGTGTCGCGTTTTGCGACACGCCATTTTGGGGGGGGGGGTCGGAGAATCGCGGGGGGTGCCGGGGCGGCGTGTCGTGATTCGCCCGGCCCTCCCGCGATTCTCCCACCCGGCGTGGGGAGCGGAGAATTGCGGACTAAGTCTCTTTTAAACACACAAGATGACTGTGGTCAAATAAACACACTCTGCTCTGGACCCAAGTTAGTGTCTGTGGATTTATCCTCAGAATCCCCACACCCCCCAGATGATTTCCATGTGAGAGTTTCCAAATTCCACTCCCAAGAACACACTTTAAAATCTTCTCTTATAATAATGCTTTCCTAGGGCAGCACGGTGGCGCAGTGGGTTAGCACTGCGGCCTCACGGCGCCGAGGTCCCAGGTTCGATCCCGGCTCTGGGTCACTGTCCGTGTGGAGTTTGCACATTCTCCCCGTGTTTGCGTGGGTTTCACCCCCACAACCCAAAGATGTGCAGGGTAGGTGGATTGGCCACGCTAAATTGCCCCTTCATTGGAAAAAATGAATTGGGTACACTAAATTTATAAAAAAAAAAAATAATAATAATAATGCTTTCCTTTAGTGCGGTTTGCATTCCGAAATCCAGACCAGGTTTTCTGAATTACACTTTTAAACAAAACTTCTGCTCTACTTTTGACAGCAAATACAGTCCAGGATTTTACACCAAACCTCTTAGGATTTCCGTGTCTTGCTGGCTATACAAACTTTTCACAATTGTTTTAACTCTCAATTCCCAAACTGTATGAAAATGAAATCAAAATTTCACCTACCTCTGAAGTCTGCTGTCCCACTTTAAAAACCGTAACTGCAATTGTCTCTTTAACTCAGAACACTTTGTTTACTCTTCCTTAAATTCTTCTGAACAATACCTTTGTCTCTGTTCTCTTATCTTTTGGTGTGTTAAACGTTGTTTCTGTCCTAATTCCCTGGCTATCTGAATTGTATATTGCTCCTTGGGAATCCAGTATCTTAGGAACTTCCTTGTCCTGTCCAGCTTCTCCTCCTGTCAGAGTTGAGAGAGGTTCACTCCTCAGAGGCCTGCCTCCAACTGCCCCCAAATTCAGCTAAAACTAAAACTTGAAAGCTTCTCTGCCTTACAAAGACCTAGTTGCTAAACAACACCCACTTGCTTATGCCTTTTATTTATTCTTCATGCCACAGCCCTCTCTAAGCACAGGAGAAATGCCGTTGGAACTTAACCAACCCCCACACTTATAAACACCTTTGTCCAGCATGAATCTAACTATTGATTTTACCCTTCCAGGCACAGAAACATTAAAGTAAACTCACTTAAAACTACTTTTAATGATTACCAATACAAATATAAATCTATTAAAATTACCTTTGTTTTCCTAACAGCAGCAATCTTGAGTCTGAAACATGAATCATAAACTTTAAAAAAAAAATAGAGTACCCAATTCATTTTTTTCCAATTGAGGGGCAATTTAGCATGGCCAATCGATCTATCCTGTACATCATTGGGTTGTGGGGACGAAACTCATGCAAACACGGGGAGAATGTGCAAACTCCACACGGACAGTGACCCAGAGCCGGGATCGAACCTGGGACCTCGGCGTCATGAGGCAGCAGGGCTAACCCAATGCGCCACCATGCTGCCCATGAACTGTAAACATAAAACAATCCATTTATCTCGGTATGAGGTGAGATCTGGCGAAGGTTGACTGCGTCAATAGACTTTAAATGGCATGATGGTAAATAAAGTTAGGAACATGTAACAAAATTGTTCAAAATATTCAACAAGGATACATTAAAAAAACAAAAACTCAGCAAGGAAAAAAGACTTACTGGTGAAATTACAGATATTAGGTTAAAATAAAATGCTTATAATATTGCAAAAAAAAAAGAAAAATAGTCTGCGTGGTTGGGATTGGGAGAGCTTTAGAAACCAGAAAAAGGTGATCAAAATTTGATAAAAAGGGAAAATAATAGAACATAAAATGGATTAGAAGAGCTTCTAAAAATAATTTTAAGAGAGAGGCCTTACCCCCCCCCCCCCCCCCCCCCCGAGAGGCTGAGACAGGAGGAATTATCATAAGGAATGAAGAAATGGTAGAGCCGTTAAATAAGTATCTGGTGTCTGTCCTTACAGTAGAGACAAGGATTATATTCCACAAATAGCGCAGGGTTAAGAATTTAAAATCAACAAGACAAAAAGTATTAGGGAAAACGAAGGGATCCTTGGGGGATCCGGTGGGGGAGGGAAACCATCAGGTGGAAAGGCCTGATAATTCTATGTAAATGCATTCAAATGGCGATCTCGACATTCAACGTCGGGATTCTCATTGGCGGGGGAGTGCTGGGGGAGGAGACGATCGGAATGGAAACCCTGCCGATATAAACTGCGTCTTGGGACTCCTGTGGGATTTCCTATTCCCCTACCGCCAATCCCACTCCCTGAAAACAAGATCGGCAAATCCCCCCCCCCCCCCCAGAATAACGTATCTAAATTTGCCAATGATGCAAGGTTAAGTGGGAATCTAAGCTGTGAGGAGGATACAAAGTGACTATAAAGAGGTATATAGAGAGACGACGTAATTGAGAAACAAGCTGGCAGATAGAACAGAATGCGGGCAAGTGTGAGGTCATTCACTTTATGAATAAGAATAGAAAAACAGAACTTAAAAAAAAGTAACTTTTAATTGTGTTTCGAAAAGCCTTCCTGTACTCGTACAAGAAAAAGAAAGCATGCATGTACAGCACGCCATTAGGAAGGCAAATTATCTTCAATAAAGCTTATGAGCAGAACCTTCTATGCTTGATCCTTGTCTACTTTTTCGAGTCTAACAATACACAAGGAAGTCATGCTACAATTGTGCAAACCTTTGGGTTACTGTGCACAGTTCTGGGTTCCGAATTTAAGGAAGGATATATTTGCCTATTAGATGGTAGAGCAACGGGTCACTAGATTGGCCTCTGGGATGAGAGGTTGTCCTCCTGGTGAGAGGCTGATTAAATTGGGGTTGTACATCATGGAGTTTGGCAGAACGAGATGTGAAACAGAGGTGATTCTGACAAGATGCACACTGAGAGGCTGTCTCTTCTGGCTAGGGAATCTAGAACAAAGGGACACAGACTCAAGATAAGGAGTCAACTGTCTAGGATTGAGATGAAGCGATCTTTCACAGGGTTGTACATCACTGAAATTCTCTGACCCAAAGGATTTCAGGTGCACCGTCAGTCAATATATTCAATCCTGGGATATGCCAACTTCTTGATCACTCAGGGGATCGATCTGAATTATGCCCATTTTGGGAGTGGTAAAAGAAAGAAAATGCACTCTTAAAAGCTGTACAGCCTCAAGCCCCACCATACAAAAATAAATCACAGCCAAATTTGCCTCCTAAATCAGGCAAGTTCCTATAAGGCATTGCACAGGCACATTTCAATAGGATCAAAAGGGCATGGCCAGCCCCACTAACCTATTTCATCCCAAATGCACAGATAATTGCCGCTATGTTCACTACTGAGTGCAAATGTTTTATGTTAAGCCGTATAATTGGCTTAAATTGAAATTTTCCAAATAAATGTGTTTTCACGGTACCACAGTGGTTAGCGCTGTTGCTCCACAGCGCCAGGGTCCCAGATTCGATTCCTGGCTTGGGTCATTATCTGAACGGAGTTTGCACGTTCTCCCCGTGTCTGCGTGGGTTTCCTCCGGGCGCTCCGGTTTCCTCCCATAAGTCCCGAAAGACGTGCTTGTTGGGTGATTTGGACATTCTGAATTCTACCTCTGTGTACCCGAACAGGCGCCGGAATGTGGTGACTAGGGGCTTTTCACAGTAACTTGCAGTGTTAATGCAAGCCTACTCATGACAATAAAGAATATGATCATAAACACTCGCAATTATTTCCTTTCAATGTGTGCTCGCTACAAAGGAAGCTATTCCAGAAAATCACTTAGGCCTTTAGGAAGTTTACCTTGTAAGATACTCTTTTATTTTAAAAGTTTATTCATAGAATACTATAAATAAAATCATCTGTAGTTCTACCATTCTATAAATATTATACATTGCAGAACAGTTTGAAATGTGTGGAAATGCACCAGTAGAGAAATCTTAATAAAATGTGAGAGACAAAATACTGGAAACATTGAAACCAACCGGCTAGCCCACCCCGTCAGTCACATCTACAGGTTTCTCCGCCTTGGCCAGGACAAGACATTTGAATTGTAGCAACCTTGTTTCTGGGAGCTGATCTCTCGTTCGCCAAAAAAAAAAAAATTATTTTGTCCGTTTTCGTCTCCTCTTCTGCTAGAGATTTCTTCACTCGCACATTTCTTGATTGAAAGGTAAACACACACACAGGTTGTTTATGAGTCCATCAGGGCGAGGGTCAGATTACAAAAGTCCGAAGAATTACATTTCACAACAATACCTATTATATTTTGAGAAATGCAAAAGCAGTTCAGCTTACATAAGGCGAAGGCGCAATTTTTGCAGGACCTGTAACAGATGTTCATAACACAAAGTTGCCGGATCTAGAAAGACTATATTTCCCTATTGTGCATATATATATATATACAAACATCTTGCAGATCGATCAGTAATTGTATGGGATAGTTTAGAGGGCAACAAACTACTCTGTGGGGTTACAGTGGTGACCATTATAATGTTTGCCTGAATCTCTTCTCACTATTTAAGTGGCACTTTGAGCCATTTGTAAGACGTGGCTAAATGCATCCAGAAAATAGCAGAGGGGTTTTGCAAATCTGTTATGCATTCACTTGCTACAGTGCATTTTCTACAGTGCATGTTCAAGGCCCAAGTATGCATGGAGAGATGCTCTCTCAATGTTAAGTATTTGCTCACAGAGATGCATGCGTCTTTTAGTGCTGAACTATCTTTTTAAAGTTTGAATTTCGGCATCAATATTCATGCTCAGGACTGATTTCACCCTCCACTTTTGCCCCATTTAACAGCAGCCATGGATGTACTGTGAGTAAGTACATTCCAGCTGTGAGACCCAACAAGAGATTGCGATCTGATCTGACCAGTAATACTGAAGCCTTCTCTCGCAGGTGGGAAGATAGGTTTTTGACTAATCTTCCTGGGCCAAGAAATTTACACTGAAAGTCATTTGCATTCCTGCCCAGTGTCATTACCCTTTAAGTAAACAAAACAGAAAAATCAAACTGCTAATATCACGCACATTCATGACAATGCTACTTCAGGATTCATAATATTGCATTTAAACATCACTAGACGTGCTTTTTTTTTTAAATACTTTTTTCTCACATGGTAATCACATTTTAAAAAGAAAATGCAAACAAAAGCAACTTTGAAGAATGCAACTTCATTACGTTGTTTTTTTTTTCCCAAACCACCTATTGGAAAGGAGCAAATTAAGGCTTCAGCCAATGCCCTGACTTTGCGAGCTGAAACTCTGCTTCGTGATGTTCAATAAGCGCCTGTTGTGGTGTCAATGTCCTGCTGTCGAGTAGTGTACGACTACTGCAGCCAAGCCCACCAGTTCCAACTAAATCAGGAAGCAGCATGCAGTGCAGGCTGGTCTACAATATCAAACATTAAAGAGGGTTCATTACATTGTGTCCACTCCATGGTGCATGCCTGTCACAGAGGGCCAAGTTGTTGCTCTGCATTTGATTAGCTCCCATACCGGGCTCAGATCTCAACTAGTGGTATCCAGTTGCAACTTTTTTTTGTACGTCAATTTGTTTTTATATATTTGATGGCGGTGGTCAATGGCCATTTATTGGCTGAGTGACATAATGCAAATCTAGAGCTTTACAGATGCTTGATGTGTTCTCTTGGACAGACTTGGTTGCTGCTTCTATGAAATGAGCTGCTATTGTCAGTGGTGGCTGTTTAAAACTACCAGCAACCTCCCAGCTATAATGCTTTCAACGTACCTACATGCTAACCAACCTGTCCACTCTAACAACCTGGTCCCCCTGATCCAAATCCAACACCCATTTTTCAGATGAGCAAAATACTGTAATTCATTTTTTGCAAGACACGATTCTCTGGCAGTCACTCACTCGTCGAATTAAGTTGCCACGGCGCCTTCAGGCAAATGCCCCGTCTTCTCAATGTGCAAACAGTAGATCTCTTTTTAAATACCTTTTATTTTATTCACATCTGCTAGCACCGCGACCCTGCAGACATACAAAAATATCACAACAGCAAAATGAGTTCCTGACTTTCCAAACACAAAGGGAAAAAAAACAATATGGGTGGCTCTGAAAATTGTGCACTCCTTCTTCCCTGTCCCTTTCAAAGAAAGTCTCTCTGTTTGAAGCAGAAGAATCCAACGGATCAGTCGGTGGAGAAGAGATCCCCTGCCGAGGGCAGAGGGGCCAAGCCGCCTGTCACATTGGGGAGCTGGGAAAGGTCAGGCAGGCTCTGGATGTGGGACTTGAGCTCTTTCCGCACTTGTGTCACCTTGGCCAGTTTGTGTTTGTACTCCTGCAAAACAGAGAAAGGCGCACGTGGTCACTCGGCCGTAATATCTGCATTGCGTTAAAGTCAGGCTACATTTTCTGATAATGTAAAGAGGTATTAATGAGGGGGTGGGGGGGGGGAATGAAAGATTTTCATAGTGCCTGCACATCATCAAAACATCCCACCTCCCCGTTGCCGGGAGGTACATTTTCAGAATAAAGGGTGGGATGTTTAGGACTGAGGTAACGACGAATCTCACCATCATAGCTCGGTAGGTGGAATCTCTGGAATTCTCTTTCCCAGTGGGCTGGGGAGGTTCAGGTCGTTGGGTGTGGTTCGGGTAGAGATGGATAGATTTCTACATATTAAATAACATCAAGGGACACGGGGACAATGCAGGAAAATGGTGTTGAGGTGGAAGACCGGCCATGATCTTATTGGATGGGTAGAATGGGCTGATTGGTCGACTCCTGCTCCTATTTCTCATGTTCTTGCCAGTGTAATACTCTCACTAGCTTCATTAGGTATCGCTGAGGTACCTCGGCACAAGAATGGCAATTCAGTGCCACTAGCATTGGTTCCCAGGCGATGTCTAGGGAGCCAGATCCTGCCCCAGTTCATTTGACTTCTGAAAGAACCCACGTGTATACAGAGCCGCTTACATTGTCAGGACATCCCAAGGTGTTTCTCAGCCGGTGATTACTTCTGAATTCCAGTCACAGAGCAGCTAATCTGAGCACAACAAGGTCCCTCAAGCAGCAATGAGAGACACGGTCAGTTAATCTGTTGTGGTGATCTTTGTTACGTGATGAATGCTAGTTCGGACACTGAACTGAAGAACTCCCTGGTCTTCCCCCAGTACCATGGCATCTTTTCTGTTTATCTGAACTGACAGACAATATAGCACTAAAGTGTTGCTTTACGTTATGCACTCAAATTCTGCAGTGGGGTTTAAACACAGAGCATTCTAACTCATCGACAAGCATCATACCATTGGGTAAAGCTGACATTTGAGCCTACTGGCAATGAGAAGTCCAGTCCCACTCCAACAATCCAGGCTGACACTCCAGTGCAGTATTGAGGGAGCTCTGGACTGTCAAAGGTGTCATCTTTCCAATGGGATCTTAAATGAGGCCCCGGATATACATTCTGGTAAATGTAAAAGATCCTATAGTACTATTTCAAAGAAAAGTGGGTTGGGGGGGGGGGGGGGGGGGGGGGGGGGGAATATACCAGGGCAATCTTTATCCCTCAATCAACATCACAAAACCAGATTGTCTGCTCATTATTGCATTGCTGCTTGTGGGAGCTTGCTGTGCGGAAATTGGCTGCCACATTTCCCATGTTACAACAGAGAATACGCTTCAAAAAGTGCTCCATTGGCTGGAAAGCTGGAAAGTACTTTGGGATGTCCGATGGTCATGAAAAGCTTTTGTTAGGATACCGAAAAATTTTCAATCTGTAAAATTGTGAGGTAAGGATACTTTACCCCAGGAGTGGTGACTCTGACCAATAGGTATCCTTTATAGGTATCTATACCAATAGGCATCTTTTATGTTCAAACAAACTTTTATTTAAACACACAATTAACCACATTAACATCAAATAAATAGCTTTACAATTATCAATTGAACAGTTCTTAAATAAAAAGAAAAACGTTAACTTACTATCTACACCTGCTACTAATTCCAATGAAGCAACCCAACACAGTTCAAATGCCACTTATAAATAAAGTTAACACAACAGGTTTGCTTGCAGTCTTCTGTGTGGATACTTTTAGAGGGTGAATCTCTGAAAAGCAGATCCAGTACACTTCTGACTTGTCAGACTCAAATCCTATGGCTAACCGCCCAACCTAACAATATTTGGAAAATATGCTGTTAAACGTAAAATCCTATACCAGACTGCAAAACAACAGACGCACCTGGCTCCTCCACCAATTAAGAGGTTAAAAACAGGAAAAAGGACTTTGGTTTTTCTATGCCACTAACTATTAACCCAAAGTATATTATGATATTTACTCATTTGTATCCAACTGAGTTCCATGACCTGCTTATCTAGGGTTAAAAGCCACTTCCTTATAAATTATCTACACTGCCGGGAATCTCCAGCAATCAAAACAAGATTCCATTAGCTCTTTATCCGTAACCAAGGAAGTGGTTGGAATCAATCATTACCTCACCTTTAATGATTCTTTGATTACAGCTTTAGCAGACATACTGCCTGTATGTATATTAAACCAGGGTTTTTAATAACATTACGTCCACAAATATGAAATATAACATATAACAATTTCTACATTCATCACATCGCAAAGCACTTCGCAGCCAATCAGTGTCTTTTGAGGTGTTGCGGTAGATTTTAAGATAGAAATTGTTGTATGTGGCATTATCATACAAATGATTAGGTTTGCTTTTCGACAGGAATGCTAAGAAAAAATGTACTTGTATTGAATAAAGGAAGAAATATCTTGTGTGCATGTTATCACCCCACTGAAACAAGACATTCTTCACCCTTTCCAAACAAAACAGTAGGCTTTCATTTTCACAGCAACTCATTAAAGGAATTAATGAGAATGACAAGAGCACGAATCAGAATAATGAGGTTTGAGAAACACAAGTTTCAATCAAGACAACTTGTTAACTGTTCCAATTCCGTTAGAAGACTCCAGTGAATAGAACCTTGTGCCTTCCTATATATTTTACTCCAGTACAAATTAAAAGTGATGTCCATTACATTCTAATCTGAGGTGTCACACTTTCAGATCAGTGCATTCAGGCTAAAGCTTGCAGTCCGTTTTACTTGCACATACAATATATAAGATTCATGAAACTAAAGTGGAATCTTATCTCCTTCTGTCCAGTGGAAGCTAAGCAGATAGGTGCTCAAATGCAAGCAGCATGGGTCATTTTAACTCCGCAGTTTTCTTGAATGGTTAAGGGACTCTCCTGACGGTTAAGGTTACATATATAGTGTCGGACTCAAAGCTTTTTTAATAGTTTTCTGGATGGACCACAGACACTCCGCTCAGTAATGTCTGGCAGGTGAGTGGAGGTACCTGGGGGAGGTGGTGGAGCAGGACTGCTTCTCAGTCCCCCCCCAAGGATATGTTGGGTCTCTGCAGCCCTTCTGCATTGAGAAAACCCTCTGGAAATGTCCCCCTCGCCATCATCTCATTACGGCTTAACTAAGTGGCAACCGGCCAACATCTGGACTGCCTGATACTTGCCAGTTAAAACCTGGCGATCTACCTCTGAATGCCCATTTCCCAAAGCCCAGCTGTTCAAATGGACTTAGCCTTTCACAGGCTCACCTGGGCAGCCAGACCAACCACCTGAGAGTTCAAACTCCCCCGTAAAAGCGCGGAAAACATTTTGGATAGATTTTATAAATGGGCAGTTAAAACATGCTCATTAAAGTGCTTTTCCTGCGCAGTTCAACAATTTGAAAGATTTTTGAATGAAAGACGTGTTTCACAGATGTATTTGAGTGACACAATTCATATTTCAACCAATAAGAGTCACGACGATTCAGTACTGAGCGATACTGAATATACTGAGAGAAGCATTTAGACTTTAATTCAGGCCAATTCAGACCAATTAAGAGGTTAAAAACAGGAAAAAGAACTTTGGTTTTTCTATGCCACTAACTATTAACCCAAAGTATATTAAGCATCTCACCATCTCAACTGGCGTGTTAATTCTGGTCCCTTATACTGTTAGATTTATCAATACGCCCAGCCAGTTTATTAAAGTAATTAAAATTTGTTGCTATGCAGAAATAGTCACACTCTCAAAAATCAGAGAGACAGAATATTGGTCTGAAATATATAAATTTTAAAAGGGGTATTAAGGATAAGATTCACTGTTTAATATTCTTCCGCAGTGCTGTCGTGCTAATAATTAATCCTAGCCATTACATTGTATAAGTAAACCAAAAAGTTAGTCTTAAAATTAAAAGTTTAATGTCCAACCATGCATGCAGAAATGGCAGATGAAAGAAATGGGGGCGGGGGTGACATTGGACCCCGTTGCATTCATTTTCTGATGGAGAGCTAAGTCACAAAAGTCCAAGTTTTAAAATGACATCCTGCAAACTGCATTGAAAATGTATCCAATGCTGGTTGATTCAGGAGTGGTAGGGCCTGTAATCAGCCTACATTAGATACTTGCATATTCAATGACCCGAATAATATGTCGAATTTAGGTTCCTTTTCCCAACTTGGTCAACGTGACGTAGAGAAGCTCTAACTGATTCTCAGAGTCCCACAGTGGGCGCTCCTTAAAAGGGACCAACGGAAGCCTTTGAAGAACAAGGTACATTCCATGCATGCCTTAACGTCCAGCTAGGGGGAGCTGGAGTGCTTCTCCTGTCTCTGCAGCAGTGCTGTGGAACGCTAGCTGCTATCCCCTGCTTACAATCCTCCCGGGATGTCTTCTCCTTCGGGACCTATTCAACGGCCATTGACGGGCCCACAGAAATCTTCCAAGAAAACATACGTTTTCCCGCCCAGCACGTAGCAGTCTGGCCTTTTGTAGCCTGGGACAACTAGGCCAAGCATGGAGTTCCCAAATCTGCTGGAGGTATTCCTGGAGGGTTGCTCTCTGAAACTTTGCCCCTCACACCTTAAGTCTATATCCCCTAGTAATTTGACTTTTCCACCCTGGGAAAAAGCTTCTGATTATCCACTCTGTCCATGCCCCTCATAATTTTGTTGACTCCTATCAGGTCGCCCCCCCCCCCCCCCCCCCCCCCCCCCCCCCCAACTTCTGTCATTCCAGTGAGAACAAACCAAGTTTATCCAACCTCTCCTCATAGCTAATGTCCACCATACCAGGAAACATCTTGGTAAACCTCTTCTGTACCCTCTCCAAAGCCCCTACATCCTTCTGGTGGTGTGGAGACCAGAATTGAAGACTATATTCCAAGTGTGGCCTAACTAAGGTTTGATACAGCTGCAGCATGACTCAATGCCCAACCGATGACGACAAGCATGCCATGTGCCTTCTTGACTACCTTCTCCACCTGCATTGCCATTTTCAGTGACCTGTGGACCTATAAACAAAGATCCCTCTGTCTGTCAATATTCTTAAAGGTTCTGTGTATTTCCCACCTGCATTACACCTTCCAAAATGCATTACCTCACATTTGTCCGGATTAAACTCCATCTGCCATCTCTCTGCCCAAGTCTCCAAACAATCTAAATCCTGCTGTATCCTCTGACGGTCCTCATCGCCATCTGCAATTCCATCAATCTCTGTGTCATCCGCAAACTTACTAATTTGACCAGTTACATTTTCCTCCAAATCATTTATACATACTGCAACAGCAAAGGTCCCAGCACTGATCCCTGAGGAACACCACTAGTCACAATTCTTAAATCATAAAAGCACCCTTCCATTGCTACTCTTTGCCTTCTATGACTGAACCGGTTCTATATCCATCTTGCCAGCTCACCTCTGATCCCATTTGTCTTCACCTTCCATACCGGATGCCATGAGAACCTTGCCAAATGCCTTACTGAAATCCATGTAGACACCATCCACTGCCCTACCTTCATCAATCATCTTTGTTACTGCCTCGAAAAACTCATCAAGTTAGTGAGACACAATCTCCCCTTCAGAAAACCATGTTGCCTTTCGCTAATACATCCATTTGCTTCCAAATGGGAGTAGATCCTCTCCAGAAGAATCCTCTCTAATAATTTCCCTACAGCTGACGTCAGGCTCACTGGCCTGTAATTTCCTGGATTATCCTTGCTACCCTTCTTAATCAAAGGAACAACATTGGCTATTCTCCAGTCCTCTGGGGCCTCACCTGTAGCCAATGAGGATACAAAGATTTATGTCAAGGCCCCAGCAATTACCTCCCTTGCCCCTCTCAATATCCTGGGGTACATCCCATCAGACCCTTAATGTTTTTCAAGGCAGCCAGCACCTCATCCTTTTTGATCGCAATGTGACCCAGACTATCTACACACACATTTCCAAAGTATTTGCTGGGCTCAGACTCAATGTGTAAAAGAGAGTTTTCACAGAATGGTAAAGATTTCAGCGCAGGAAGAGGCCGGTGGTCGAGCACTTTCTCCTGTCAGCCAACTTTCTCCAAATCCTTTTTATTTTTCCCCTTTTCAAACACATATCCCATTCGCTTTTAAATGATGTTACAGTCTCCGCCTCCATAGCTGCTTTAGGCTGTTGGTCTTCTTGCTTTAACAGTCATCAGTGCAAAACCATTTCTTCGCCCTTCCTCCTTCTAGTTAGAGTTATTGTTCTGTGCCCTCTTCTTCCCCATTTATCCACCACTGGAAAGAAAACTGCACTGAGATCCCCTGGTTTCACTCACTCCTTTAGTGACTACTCCTCTCCCAGTGACACACCACTCACCACGCTTCTGTCGATGTTCCTGGCTCTGTAGGAAAGGCTGCCATACACAATGCACACCATTTCATTGTATTCCTCACTCTTCCCTGATTTCCTTTTGACTTCCATTGCCCAGTCTGTCTCTCAACCCAAGATCCCATATCCCCACCCTCAGATTCTCCCTCTCCTCACCTGAGCCCCAACCTCCTGATGCACAGACAATTCCCTTGCTCTCCCATATCTGAGCCTAAACCCCTAAATCCCTAATTTCCAATGCCCTTACCTCCCTCACGCCCCATCCATGATTCCATTCCAGGCTCTCCAAGCTTCCATCCCTAGGCCTCAATTTCCGGTATTGCTCTCTTTCCAAGCCCTAATTCCCAGTAGTTGTCTCCCATCTGATGACCCCACTTCCCTCTCTCCCCAGATACCCATTCTTACTCTCTGCCAAAACCCTTATCCCACTCTCTCTCTCTTCCTTGAGACCCCACGTCCAAGTCTGTCTCCTCAACCCTCAGTCTTCCTCTTCTCCTTGTCTTCAGCGGTGACCCTCCTTCTTCAGTTTCCACCTGAATCCTCATCCCACTTCCATTCTGTTTCTCTTTTGAATCCTCATCTCCAACCCAAATTCCTAATCTTCCTAAACTTACCAACTCGAAGCACATTCCCAGTCTCCCTCCTCCCCAAGCCTGCATCCCAATCCTCATTTCCATTTCCCCATCTTCCCTGGGCACTATTAATCTTCATCTTCTCAGAGGCTCCAGTCCCTCAAACTGCCACTGAGCCCATTTCCAGTTTCGTGTTCTCCGCCAGCTTCCATCACTAAGTCTTCTCTTTCCTCCAATGCCCCATCTCCTGACTCCTGTCCTGTCTCCATTTTATGACCCCAGTCTGCTGTCCCCCTTTCCTCCTGCCCTGTGCTCCAGTCCCCTGTGTCTCCAGACCCTGTTCAGCCAGTCGTGCACTTTTTTCTCTCTCTTTCCCCTCCCCAGGCTCCCGGTTGTTATTCCAGCAGCCAGTCCAGTTTATGATCAGCGCTAAGATTGAGCAGGTCTCTGTGCTGACATGGTGGTGATGCGGCGAAGGCGCGGAGGTTTCTCTGCAGCAGAGGCCCGTGATGTCATTGAGCAGGGGCCACTGCTGCATTGGGAAATCTAAGGACTGAAGTTCTCCCTGGGTTAGCTTCAGCGACCAGTAAATCTGTCCCATTTCAGCAGAATCTTGTAGGTTTGGCAAACCCGACCTAGCCTGCATAATATACGGCATGCCTATTAGTGTGTGAAAATGGGAAATGAGCTCTCGAAATGAGCAACTAACCCAATTTACATACTGAAATCTCCTCCAGCCTGTTTTAGGTGGGGGAGCTAAATTGAACAGTTGCTGGAATGGGACACAGGAAAATGTGATGAACCCATATTTATTCAGTTTGCATACTTTGTGCTACCTGCTAAGTATAATGATTATAATGTGCAGCCCAGTGCTGGACATGCTTTTCAGTGGCTGCTCACCCCAACAAGGCGCCCCCAAGTGCGAGCAAGACCACCACCACTCAAAGCTGGCCTGCAATACTTAAAGCCGGACTGCACCCTCGTAAAAGTCAAATGCTGTTCAGCTGTAGCTTGGGCTGGAACTGCTTAACGAAGAGTTGAATCAACAAGAACATATAGAAATGGTATAGCGAGGGTACAAAGATTCAGAGATGGCTGGATGCCTTGATGTAGGAGATGCACAGGAGGAAAGAAGATGCAACAAGGGCAGCTCACTGGCACAGTGGTAATGCGGCACAGTGGTTAGCATTGCAGCCTCACAACTCCAGGGACCCGGGTTCACTTCCAACCTCGGGTGACTGTCTGTGTGGAGTTTGCACGTTCTCCCCATGTCTGCGTGGGTTTCCTCCGGATGCTCCGGTTTCCTCCCAAAGTCCAAAGACGTGCAGGTTAGGTGGGTTGGCCTTGCTAATTTGCCCCTTAAGTGTCCAAAGGTTAGGTAGGATTACAGGGTTATGGGGATAGGATGGGGGAATGGGCCTAGGTTGGGTGCTCTTTCAGAGCGTAGGTGCGGGCTCAATGGCCCACATGGCTTCTTTCTGCACTGTACAGATTGTATGAATTGGAGCCCCTCCAAACAAGTACTAGGAAGGTAGTGGGAGCAGCTATCTTTTGTAAGTCAGTGTCAGCAGCCTAACCCCTAGAACCTGGTCGCAGTGCAAAAAGAGGTTTAATGGCCTTCCACGAGTGGTCAAAGTCAATGAATGCATCTACAAATGCTCTACCCTACCAACTGCATCACTAGCCTCACACACTGCTCCATTCACCACAGCCCCTCCACTTGTCTATCAACGTTCTCTATGAAGCACAACATACAAATTAACTTCATCGGCTGCCCTCACTTTCATACACTTAGCAATGATGCAAGCAGCGCAAACACATCTCACTACCAGCTATTCAGCTGTGGTGGGCACACCATCCAGCCACGTTGCACCACACTCACTAACACACCTCCCTCTCTCTTGTAGGTCACAGTGGATTATAGTAGGCGGTAGCGACAGCTAACCGGTGGGGAGCCAGAGCTGGTGCGGCAAATCAGTGGAACAGCCATCTCTGAAACAACTGAGAAAGACGGTATGTTCCTGCTTTATTCAACTTGTCACAGTCCGTTCTGATTGAAAGCTGCCGACAGTGTAACCGGGCACTTTTTGCTTGCCTTCCATCACTGCAACACTGGTCTTGAGAGTGTGAAGGTATAAAGGTTCAAGAACTTTTACCTTGAACCCTGACCCGGCTGTCCTTTCTCAGGATGACAGCATTCATGCTCCTACCCCAGCCGCGAGTGCCCTTGCTGTTGATTGTCTGTCAGCCAGTCCAAACGGCCATCCACATTGAGTGGGTGCGTTCCAAAACTAGGCCGAGGCCCAGAGTTGCTGAAGAGCCTCCAACAAGGCCATCTGCACGTATGAAAGTCAGCAGCATTCTACCAACTCTGTTGTAGTCACTGGGGTACTACTGCTTAGGAGACGTGGACAAACAAATGCCCCTACAAGTCAGGCGCTAAGGGAATGCACAAGGAGGATTAGTTCAATTTTGAATGGATTATTGAATAAAGTTGACATGAAACGGTTGTTTTTTTGGTGGTTTTAGTTTCAGGAATCTATCTAAGAGAATGGTGTATTGATCTGGTACGGTGTGATGATAAAGCATATCCTGATGGAAGCCATGCTCCGGTGCCTCAACAGTGGTATGAATGTGTTCCAGACAGCAGGCTGGCATGGACATGCATATTGTACAGTAAGCTCCTTTGGCATATCATTGACATGTCCAATCTGGCAATTTATTTTTTTAAATATAAATTTAGAGTACCCAATTCATTTTCTTCAATTAAGGGGCACGTTAGCGTGGCCAATCCACCCATCCTGCACATCTTTGGGTTGTGGGGGCAAAACCCACGCAGACACGGGGAGAATGTGCAAACTCCACACGGACAGTGACCCAGAGCCGGGATCGTACCTGGGACCTCGGCGCCGTGAGGCTGCAGTGTTACTCACTGTGTCACCGTGCTGCCCCTAAATCTGGCAATTTCCAGGCTCCCCACAACGCTCCACCTCTGAATTTCTGATGGTGAGGTTCACTTGTGGTATTTTAAATCGGGAAACAGGCACCATGGTTGCTGAGAGGCAGAGAGGGGGCACGCAAAGTGGCCAACGTCGCTATAATATGCTGACTGGAGTCTTCTGCCAGGGCCTGTGGGTAGCAGGGGGTGGGGGGGGGGGGGGGGGTCGGTCAGGAGATGGACCTTGGGGTCAGGGTGGACAGACATGGACTGCCATTGCTGCAGCTGCTGACTGCCCACTGTGAACTTAGAGCCACAAGTCAAATGGGTGCCTCCCCAGGCCACCCCCGAGGTACCCTCTGGCTCCAGCCGAGCCATCAACAGAAGGGGTGTGTTCCAGTGTAACCAGTGCCATCTTCTTGGCTGGGATGAGGGAGTGGAGTGTCGATATGCAGCTCCTCCTTGTCACACTCTCGAGTGCCAATCCTGACCCCGGCGAATTACACGCCAGCGCTCGTTGGAATTCCACTAGTTCCACGTGCTGCTGTGCTAGCCCATTAGGATTTCCTGAATTGCTCCGGGACCCGGCGCTGCTTTCGGGGCCGTAGAACGCACGGGTTTCAGTCCCGGCGTCAGCACTTAGTCTCTGAAACGGAGAATCCGAACGGTTGATTCTTGCCAAGACTTTGTTACTTAAGGATGCATTTCTAGCCCCACGTTTACCTTAAAAAAATCCTGATATGTCAATAAAATATTGAAACTAGATTTTGAATTGTACTATTGGGAGGATTACCAATTTAGCCTCTGCGTCTCATTGAAAGAGTGTTACAGATTTAATTTTAAGCAGCCTCAATCGTGCCGTGCTATCCAGATTTTGAGTCCTCAAACCCAGTTGCTTTGAGAAAACAAATGCATGTGGACATTTATTCTTGATTAATAAGGGGATCAGGGGTTATGGGGAGAAAGCAGGAGAATGGGGATGAGAAAAATATCAGCCATGATTGAATGGCGGAGCAGACTCGATGGGCCGAGTGACCTAATTCTGCTCATATGTCTTATGGTCTTTATCTGTCGATGTTCATTTGAGCTCCTGAGGGGAGGCTGGTCCTTTTTATTATTTTGGTATGTTAAAAAAATACAGCAAAATGTTTCATAGGTTGTCACGGAGTTGCGAAAATACTAGAAGGCAATTTTAAATAAAAATATTCTTCCTCTGGCTGTCGGGTATGAGCAAGCAAGGGTCATTTGAAGTATTAGTTTAGCTAGTCATTTATTTTTATTGGTAATTGTATGGTCAAGGTATTGTTGCTTTGTGTGTGACTGTAATGTTTAGTGTCTGTAAATATCTGGTCACCCTCATGTCAGGGTGATCAGGTAACTCAGTGAGTGGAACTCAGTGAGTGGGTCACAAGTGGGCGGAACGGTGGTTTCCTCACAGCAGCAGGGACCCGGGTTCGATTCCAGCTTTGGGTCACTGTCTGTGTGGCGTTTGCACATTCTCCCCGTGTCTGCGTGGGTTTCCTCCGGGTGCTCCAGTTTCCTCCCACAATCCCAAGACGTGCCGGTTAGGTGGACTGGCCATGCTAAATTGCCACTTCGTGTCCAAAGGTGTGTAGGTTAGGTGGGGTTTTGGGGATAGGGTGGGGAAGTGGGTGTAGGTAGAGAGCTCTTTCAGAGGGTCAGTGCAGACTCGATGGGCTGAATGGCCTCCTTCTGCACTGTAGGGATTCTGTGGATTGTCTTCTCTGGACAAGCGGATTATTGTGATCTTAATTTTGTTTGTTAGAATAATATGTTGTGTGGTACTTTTAAGACTTATCTAGATAGACACATGACCAGAGGGGGCATAGAAGGATACAGGCCTAGATAGAAATCATGATCGGCACAGGCTTGGAGGGCCGAAGGGCCTGTTCCTGTGCTGTACTCTTCTTTCTCACTGAAGAATTCAAAATGATAAAACAATGGGACAGGGTTGACAGAAGCAGATTGTTTCTCGTACTGCAAGGAGCCTGCTACACAGGACAAAGAGTGAAGCAAATCTCTTTATGCAGAGCATTGCGAAGCTGTGGAATTCAGTTGCAGGATTAATGGTTAGAAAAAATGAGAAAATACGTCAACATTCAGGATCACATTGAACAGACGGGAGAAAAAAAACAGGATAAAGAAACATAGCAACAGGGTACAGCAAAATGATTTGCTCATTAGCGACATCTGGCTAATTGGATGGCAAAGGTATGAACTGGATGGGCAGAAGGGCCTGTTCGGAATCCCATTTGTGTTTTCTACTCAATTCCAGATGTTATTTTTTTAAAGCTTTGCTATTATAATCGGGACAGGGATAAAGTGGCAGGTTGTCAAAGGGGAGGCACTATTATACCTTATTAGTGATTAACAGTGGAGCCGATACAAGGGGTTTGTAAACATTCCTCAAAGTGGCAGTGGCAGTAATTAAACATGCCACCAGGTCAAACTTCTCCACAATAAAACTGAATGGACGGCTTAAGTTTGAGAAATTCACACGAGTTACAATCACCTCACAAGTGGAGGTGCTTCATCAAGTCACATCTTCATGGAATCTGAGCAAATTTCACAATCTTTGCACATCAGAAAAGGCACATCTCTCTGCTACAGCAAATACTTAATGACAAGTAGCTCAAAGTTGTTCAGAAAGACTGATATTTCAATATTTTTATTTCTCCTCTTCGTCAAGAAAGCTGCTATTTTGGATTCTTGTCTCTAGAAATGTTGTTCCCATATAACAAATCAGACACGTGGTGGATTTTGCAGGGCAAGCCAACATTCTAGCTGGATTCCTCCAAAAGCACCAGCCTTTTGTAATATTTTTGCCGTTTCCTTCAGTCTTGCACAATCATCACTTTTGCCATTTCGTTTTTATCTGCCCTCCATCCCATGCCATAACTTTCCCTTTTGTTCTTGCCCACCCTCGTGCTATTTGTTTTAAAAATAAGAGGCTTCCCCACCCCTTTGGTGGCTGAAGGACTCCAGCGTTAGCATAATTGGGAAGACGCTCGAGAACAGCATTGTCCAATATGTTAACCACAGGACACAACTGGCAAATCGGGAATATGGGGCTATGGGGCGGAAGTCTCCGAAAAAATGACTAAGTGCCATTTTAGGCAGAAGATCTGTATGAATCGATTCCACATTTAAATCATTCGTTTGGAAGGGGGGAGTGATTTGCCCCAGCACTGAGAGGGGCAGGGCCTAAACACACCAGAGGCCTGGCTTCACAGAGATCGGGGCATCCCGATGTCAAAGAGACAGGTCTGTGTGCTCCCCCCCCCCCCCCCCCCCCCCCCCACCCAATTCACCGGCAGCGGGGCTTCATGTGCCCCACCATCCTCAAACCCCACCCCCAAGGATTGCTGGCATCGAGGTCCTCCCAAATGGACTCCCTTCAGAACCGCAACCCCACCTCACATCCAGGTGAGCGACACCCTATTATGGAATCACCAAATGCCCCACCCTTCATAACCCCTCACACCACACCCCCATTCAAGCCCTGCCCCCTTGGCATTGTCTGCCTGTCACCTTGGCAGTGCCAACCTAGCAGTGCCAGGTTAGAACTGCCAGGGTGCCTGCCATCTCTTCCGAGCCCCCCACCACCCCGCGTGCTCACCCTGTCTGGTCTCCGGTGGTGGAGAGCAGTAGTGATTCCCGCCAGCCTCACACTGCACCGGCAGGCGGGAGAATACCAGGAGCCGGGAGAATCCGGCCTGAAGCTGACCCAGCATATTTAAATGGTGATTTAAATACGCTAATCCGGTTCACGCCCAGCCAGATGTGGGCCAGGACCATCATGTACTGATCTGCGCCCAGCGTGAACCCTATCCCCTTAACCCAGTAACATCACCTAATCTTTTGGACACGAAGGGCAATTTAGCATGGCCAATCCACCTAACCAGAACATCTTTGGACTGTGGGAGGAAACCGGGAGCATCCGGAGGAAATCCACGCAGACACGGGGAGAACATGCAGACTCTGCACAGACAGTGACCCAGCGGGAAATCGAACCTGGGACCCTGGCACTGTGAAGCAACAGTGCTAACCATTGTGCTACCGTGCCGCTATGGTGGGATTTGAATCAATGTCCCTGAAGCATTAGTCTGGACGTCTGGATTACGAGTCCAGGGACTTTACCACTACACCACCATCTCCTCTCACATACATACCGCTGCTCCAAGTCTCCCAACCACAGACCTGTCTCTCTTGCAGGACAATGTGATCCATAACAGGGAGCAGCAGCGAGAAATCAGCAAGGGTCAATGCTTTGCCTTTATTGGAGCAGCTGCCAGTGAGATTGCAGCAAGCAGCGTTACTGAAGCCATTAAGGATGACAATATATTCCTGCCTCACATCTTCTCAAATTCCACTTCACTCTCATCCCACAATCTGGCATGAAGTATATACACGTCAGCTGGTCCCAATCATACACCTCTTGCATTCCCTCCTCCCCACATTCCAACCCTGCCCTTGGGCACTTATGCTTTCAGGTACCCGAGGACTGCCAGCCAGCCAGGCAGTGGTGCTGAAGATGAAGGCTTGGATGAATTGGAGGCCGAGAAAGAAGCACCATCACTTGGTATGCCAATCGCAGTCACCATACTAGCACTGCACCTATCCTACGGGCGGGTATAGTGGTGGGATCAGCGTCTGGTGAATCACTGGGCACGAGTGGGCTGAAGCTGGGCCAAGAAGTAAAGGACAGCCTGTGTGCTGGCTCACCGGAGGGCAAGGTCATAGGTAACGTCTGCTGCAAAGGACTCAGGTGAGGATTTTGTTGAGGTAGTGTGAGGCTAAAGGCTGATGGGCATACACAGAGAGATGTTTGGTGCATTGGCATACCGACCAAAGAGCCTGTTGCCACTGTCAAGGAGCAAGGAGGGGTCAAGCAAAGGTTGGAGTCGACCCGCTCCAGTGTGGAAGCAGTGACCTACCCCATGAGAACACGTGTGAACACAGGCCTGACGCAGCATCTGATGACCGACGTCTTGGCTTCCGTTCCAACATGGGCAGAAGCAACGCGACATCGGAGTACTGCAGTGGAAACTCAGACTGAAGGCATGGAATCTCTGCTTGTTACCATGCAAGCCCAGCTTGGTGCCATGGCAACTCAGAGTGCCACCATGGCAACAGATATCAGGGCTCAAAAGGGCTCAGCAATGCAGCAACCTTTACTCCGGCAGATTATAGCAATTCTAGGGCAGTCGCCCAGTGGAATGACAGTGGCTTTGTGGTGCACCAATCTGCTGTCCCCTGTCAGCCTGGACTGTGTCATGCCAAGGTGGCAGAGTTCATAGCCAGGTCTTCATCCTAGAGCTACTGACAGGAATCTTGCACGGCCAAAAGAGGTTTCTGACGCTGAAAGTCAGCAGCCTATCACCAGTCACGCTGTGATGCAGCCAGTGGGATAGTACCTTGTCGGCCAAAGGAAGGCACCTGCAAAACAAGCACTAAAAGGCACAAGGGCAAATAGCTGAATATTGTATGGATTGTTGGATCAGGTTGGTGCGGAGTGCTTGTTTTATCGAGGATGGTGTGATTGTAAGAGTGGGAAGCATCCAGCAACAAGGATCTATGTATTTACTCAGGTGAACCTCAGT
This sequence comes from Scyliorhinus canicula, assembly GCF_902713615.1. Classification (NCBI taxonomy): domain Eukaryota; kingdom Metazoa; phylum Chordata; class Chondrichthyes; order Carcharhiniformes; family Scyliorhinidae; genus Scyliorhinus; species Scyliorhinus canicula. The sequence goes on along the minus strand of NC_052150.1, from coordinate 18,979,856 downwards.
CTGATGAGACTTTCACAGACAGCCTTTCCAGTCTGCAGATGTGCCGGCTGTCTCTATCTCTCCCTCGGGTAGTTGCCAAATCCCGGTAAAGGCAGCACACTGATGATGGCCAGGCTACGGTGGATGCAACATGAATCAGGATCTGGTGCGTGTTGGGTGGCTCTCCCTAAGCAGATCAGACAGCAGAATCATTGATTCAGGAGACTGACGGCCTGCTCCATTATGTTCCGAGTTGCAGCATGGCTCTCACTGGAGGAACACTGGCCACATGTGGTCTGGCTACATAGAGGAGTCATTGGCCATGCATACAGTGCATCCCTGTCCCTGAGCAGCCACCCTCTGGTTCAAAGTGGTAGCTCAAAGATTGCTGGAACTGTGGACTGGCGCAGGATGAAAGCATTGTGACTGCTGCCAGGGTAGTGGGCATTCAACATGATATTCAGGTGTGGTCACATACTAACTCCACATTGAGTGAATGGAACCGCTTGTGGTTTTGTTATCTCCCCTTTAAGATGTGATTCCCAAAAGGCCACATGTCTGTTCCTCCTGCTTCTCTCTGTTCAAACAGCAGACACTGAAGCCTCTGCTCTGATCAACCTCTCAGATGCAGCGATAGACAACAAACTGCGATATACATTGACGATCTCAACTGGTCTGGCCTGGAAGGATCTGCTTACATTGAAACTGAGGGTGGCGGCACGGTAGCACAGTGGATAGCACTGTGGCTTCACAGCGCCAGGGTCCCAGGTTCGATTCCCGGCTTGGGTCACTGTCTGTGTAGAATCTGCACGTTCTCCCCGTCGCTGTGTGGGTTTCCTCCGGGTGCTCCGGTTTCCTCCCACAGTCCAGAAACATGCTTGTTAGGTGAATTGGACGTTTTGAATTCTCCCTCTGTGTACCCGAACAGGCGTCAGAGTGTGGCGACTAGGGGCTTTTCACAGTAACTTAATTGCAGTGTTAATGTAAGCTTACTTGTGACACTAATAAAGATTATTATTATTACTATGGTCATCTTGACGACTGCAGGCAGCGCCATTTTCACCTTGCTCCGAGATTCAAGTTCACTGAGAGAGGTGGCAGAGTTCTGCAACCATCTTCTGGTCGAAGAACAGTTGTTAAGACACATTGCGTCGGACTGAGGTGCATTTACCCGTGCTCTCTGAACAGCATAGCTGGGTAAGGTCGCTTACTGACAGCCCTTCTCCTCTTTCTCCCTCTGCCAGCAACTTGCCTTTTCTGCTGCCACTGCTCCATCCTCTAATGCTGCAGTCCAAGTGGAGCTGCAACTATAGCTCCCATGACTGGGAGAAAGCAGCATACTCCAGAGTACCCAACTCTTTCCAAAGGTCCAGCACCACCCCATTCTGGTTCAAAGGAACTTCTGTCAACTTCCCCAACAACAATACTCCCACAAACGCTGCAGCAGCGTGTAGATAGTCAAAAGCACAACACCTGCACAAGTTGAATGGTGACGCTTTTCAATAATGCTGGTGGTCACTAATGCGTGTTGTAGAGAGGGCATGGACAGGAATAGGCCTATCGACATATTCACAGTGAATAACGTGACGACCAGTCTGCTCCGAATGCCTCCAAGACACACACAGGACAATCAGCATGGGCCGATATGCATTTCACTGATGCCAAAACACCCAAGTGTTGCTTCAAACCAGGCCTAAGATGTGCTGCTTCCCGGAAAGGACAACTCCCAACCAGGCAACGTGACACATTATCAAACTCCCGAGACAAAAGCAAGCAGGGTTGATTGGCGTAGCAGCTCCGTTGTTCGCTAACAGTATTCGCATCAGCCCGCACTTTATTCCCCCGATAGCTGAAATTCAGGGAGTAGCTCATGTCTACCCGAGCAGCCTGCGTAGTGGATGGATTTGGAATTTCCTTGTTGCAGGTGTAGGAGCCGCTGTTTTAGGGGGCTGAGAAGGTTGCGCAGTGAAAATGATCAAATCACAAGAATGCCAATTAGCCACTTGACCGTTACTGGTTAGGAAGCCACAAGACCAAATGTGTTTATAGTCCCAATTTGTGAGCTATGCTGCAGGCCACAGCATGGAGACAAAAGGTGCCAAATGTGGTGTCTTTAGATCTACGAGCTGACATGGAACAACTGCTGTCTTACAAAAGATCTCGCCTACACTTGGTGCCTATCTCGCTTGGGAGGGGAAATAGGTTTCTGTGCTCAGCCGGACCTTAATGCCATTCGCTTCCGAGACTCTCAGTTCACAGGTGTAATGATTTAGGCCAGGCCTTTGAGATTGGCCAATTAGAATACGAGTTCCCTGATCAGTGCCCCAATCAGGGAACCCCTTTCTGTGTATATAATAGGGTGTGCCAGATCGTCTGCACTCCCGGTGTAGATAGCAGACTGAATGGGTCATTCAGCTGTTGGGTTTGTAAATAAAAGGAATTCTGGTGACGGGACTTCTGCCTCTGTGGACTTTTTACAGTGGCGACGAGGAAAACAGAATGACCTGAAGAAACCTGCTCGTCAGCAGCTGCCGCATATTGAGGGTAAGCCACTGACAGGCAAAATGCCTTTATTCAGAAAGTTGGTCTCTTTTGGCCCTGCAATGGAGCGGATGAAGTACTTCTTTAAAGCAAACAACATAATTCTGGATGAAAAGCAATGGGTCATTCTGCTGACCGTGTGTGGGCCGGCAGCCTTTGCCATTATGCGCAGTCTCACTTTTCCGGAGCCACCGGACATGAAAACTTTCCAGGAAATGACGGACTTGGTAAAAGAGTACCATGACCCTAAGCCACCTCTGATCCTGTGAAGGTATCTGGCTTACTCAGCATTCTGAGACACTGGGGAGTCAGTTACAACATTTTTAACAAGATTAAGGCGATTAGCAGAGGTGTGCAAATTTGGCCTGACACTAAATGAGAAGCTCCGAGACCGTTTGGCATGTGGAATAAATAATTTAGCAATTCAGAAATGTCTGTTAGCAGAGGCCGAGCTGGCTTTGTCCTTAGAAAAAGCGGCAAGCGGAGCGCATGAGTTACAGGGCACTCCGATGGAGGTAGATGGCCACACCAGTGAAACTGAGTTAAGGGACTACCGCTGGGAGATAGGCAACTGCATAGCCACCCTCAGGAACAACTTGGGTCCTAAGTTAACCAGGCCCACTCACAGAAGCCCTCCCAAACAAGGGAAAATTAGGTCTGGACAGACGGCAGCTGCTGCAGCCTTTTGCCCGGCAAAATATTGTAGTTGCTGCCAGAGATCAGAGCCAGAGAGGAGAAATAGAAACCCAAAACCAAAATCCTGGGAAGGTCACGTTGGCCAGGATACAGCAGAATGCATACCCTAGAAGTCCTGCCTCCCTCCGATGAGGAACAACTAAATTGTGTAACGGTGGTGAAATAAAAACCCATTAAATTATCCATAAGGTTGAATGAATGTCCCACACTGATGGAAGTCGACACTGGAGCAGCCGTATCAGTGATAAGGGAAACAGTAGTCAATAAAATACGCACTGGACTCCAACCCTTATTCCTAACCAGGACCTCAGCAAAACTGAGGACATACACAGGGGAACCGCTGAGAGTGTTGGGCACAACCCATATAACTGTGGCTTATGGAGAGCAACTGGTTAGGCAGCCTTTAATGGTAGTGAAAGGTGTTGGGCCAAGCTTATTGGGACAAAACTAGATAAAAGAGATCCAGCTGGATTGGGTAAACATTTTCCAGCTGGAAAATGGCCGCCTGAGCGAACTCCTCTGCAAATACCCAGAGGTTTTCCGAGAAGGGCTCGGAATAATAAAGGGAGCAAAGGCTACATTGCATGTAGATCCAGAGGCAGTCCCAAAATTCTACAAGGCCCGACCAGCACCCTTCGCATTAAGGCAGAAAGTTGATATGGAAATAAAACGATTGGAGCGTGAGGGAATAATAAAACCGGCCCAATTTGCAGAATGGGCGGCACCCGTGGTGCCTATTCTTAAGCTGGACGGCTCGGTCCGCCTTTTGTGGAGATTTCAAACCAACGATTAATAGCTACTCACAACTGGACAAATACCCAATTCCCCGGATTGATGGTTTTTATGGAAAGCTGGCTGGAGGACTTCTATTCTCAACGCTGGATATGAGCCACGCATATCTACAGCTAAAGCTGGATGAAGAGCCCCAAAAAGTCTCAACGATAAACATGCTGAAGGGCCTTTTTCAGTATACAAGATTACACTTCAGGGTATCGTCAGCTTGTGCAATATTCCAGAGGACAATGGAGAATATACTGCAAGGGCTACCACAAGTCGCCATTTACCTGAACGACATCCTCATTACAGGAAAAACAAAGGCAGAACATCTGCAAAATCTGGAGGAAGTCCTTAGGAGGTTTTCAGCAGCAGACGTACGCCTAAAGAGGAAGAAATGTCTTCCTCTTCCTAGCACCTCCAGTAACCTATCTGGGGTATAAGGTTGACAAATCAGGGCTACACCCTTTGGAGGATCAGGTGAGGGCGATTAAAGATACCTTGGCCCTCACCACAATCCAGGAGTTAAGGTCTTTTTTAGGACAGGTCACATATTGTGGAAAGTTCATACAGAACAGAGCTTCCATCTTGGTTCCCCTACGCCAATTACTAAAGGGGCAAGCCTGGGAGTGGTCCGCCCGCCAAGACCGGGATTTCAAGAAGATAAAAAAACAACTTTCCTCAGAACGTCTTGGCACACTACGACCCAGGAAAGAGATGGTGCTCACGTGTGGTGCGTCTCCATATGGCATTGATGCAGTTTTGGTACACAGAGGGCAAAACAGACAGGAACGACCTATAGCGTTTGCTTCCAGGACACTAGCAGCAGCAGAACAAAGGTACACCGAAATTGAAAAGGAAGGACTGGCTGCGATCTTCGCGGTGAAGAAATTTCACCAGTACTTGTATGGGCGGACGTTCACTATAATCACAGACCATAAACCATTGCTGGGTTTGTTGAAAGAAGACAAAGCAATACCACCAATGGCTTCGGCCCGGATCCAACGCTGGGCCCTACTACTGGCAGCGTACCAGTATCAACTGGAGCATCGGCCGGGAACCCGGGTGGCAAACGCTGATACACTAAGCAGGCTGCCATTACCGGGCACCCCGCCATTAGTACCCAAAATAGAGAGAAACTGTAATGACGTTACATTTCCTGGACACCCTTCCAGTGGCCGCACAAAACATTCGTTTATGGACCCAAAGGGACCGGGTTTTATCAAAAATAAAACACACGGTGCTAACTGGGGAGATGGAAATACCGGCTGAGGCGGAATTCCACCCCTAACTGGAGCAGAAGAGAGCAGATCACCGTGGAAGATGGGATCCTGCTATGGGGGGGCTCGAGTCATAGTTCCAAGTCGAGGCCATCGAGCCATACTGGCTGAACTACATCATGGGCACCCTGGAGTCTCAAAAATGAAGGTGCTGGCCAGATGCTATGTCTGGTGGCCGGGCCTGGACACCGATACAGTGGCATTGGTAGGTCAGTGCCAAGAATGCCAACAGGGGCAGAAGGTGCCACCGTCAGCCCTGCTGCACCCATGGGAGTGGCCGGGTAGACCATGGTCGCGACTTCTTGTCGATTTTTGCAGGCCTGTTTATGGGTTCAATGTTTTTTTTATAATAGTAGATGCCCAAATTCAACAATTACCATTGGAAAAACTCCGCACCTCGTTCGCAACATGGTATCCCGGTTAGTTTCGGATAATGGATCGGTTTTCACCAGCCAGGACTTCACAAAATTTATGAAGTCGAATGGCATTCGCCGCATAAGGACGGCACCATACCAGGCGGCATCGAATGGTTTGGCGGAGAGAGCCGTCCAGGCCTTAAAGTTTGGATTGAAGAAACAGTCAGCAGCATCATTGGACATCAAACTGTCTTGCTGGCAATTTGACTACAGACCAACCCCACACACCACAACAGGAATAGCACCGGCTGAGCTACTCCTGGGCAGACGACTCCGAACCCGGCTGAGTCTATTATTCCCGAATTTAGGTGGCAGAATAGAGCGACACCAAGAGGCCCAATGCAGGAACCACGACATCACTCGCCGAGAAAGGCAGTTCAACACGGGTGAAAATGTATGGGGTCAGAAATTATGTGAATGGCCCCACATGGGTAGCAGGAACAGTCAAGGCCAGGACAGGACCTGTGTCGTATGTGATACGCGTGGGAAAACATGTAATAAACACCCAGGCTTCAGATTCATTTCCTCCTCCGGAGCCGACTCCGACCAACATACCAAGGACCATGGATAAATTATTCATGCTCCTCCAGCACCACTGGTGGGGACATTGGACCCGGATACGGACACTGTAGATGGTGCCGCAACTGTACCCCTGCCACCGGAGGAAAGGAGCAAACTGCCCCTCAGGTGCTGACATCGGAAAAGATGGGCACCTAACTGTTATACCCCCCACCCCCAACGTTGGAGGCCAAAGTGGAGGAGCCGGACCCGGCGCAAAAATGAAGCAGGAGATCCATGAATCATCAGGACCACGGGGGGCTCCTCGGACTTTTTGGAGGGGGGGGATGTAATGACTTAGACCAGGCCTTTGAGATTGGCCAATTAGAATAAGAGTTCCCTAATGGGAACCCCTTTCTGTGTATATAACCGGGAGTGTCAGATCCTCTGCACTCCCGGTGTAGACAGCAGACTGAATGGGTCATAGGTTGTTCAGCTGTTGGGTTTGGAAATAAAAGGAATTCTAGTGACGGGACTTCTGCCTCCGTGGACTTATTACAACCGGCAACTCTCACGTTGCTTGTGTGGCAAGTCTGTAAAAGACTTCACACTTTGAAAAATATTTGCAAGCCACTACTGAAGATGCTCCCAATAATTTTTAAAAACTGAGTCGTACGTACAAACAAGAATTGTGGCTTGATCCTTGCTCAACCCAGTTTGATTTCACATGGAGAGAGCAGTAAGAGCACCATCAATGTCTCATTTTTCTCAGGCTTTTGCAAGGGCAAAGGAAAGCTCCTATTTCTACCTTGTACTATCCATAATTCAAAATGATTCTGGGCTCCTGGGAAGCGGTTTTGTCTCGTTTATCACAACCCTCCTTGCATAAAACAACCTGGTGTAAACTTACACATGAAGAATGCCTACTCTGCTTTGGTGCAATGAATAGTTAATTGTGTGACACTCAGAGAAACTCGGATTGGTTTCTTGAGCAGAAAAAGGTTAAGGGGAAGGCATGATAGAGAAATTCAAAATCATGAGGGGTTCTCACAGAGAATAGAAGGAGGAACTGCTTTTACTGGCAGAAGGGGCAGTGACCAACTGATAATTGGTGAATCAACTGGAGGGCGAGTTTAGATTTTAAAGTGGGCTCTTATGATCTTGATGGCACTGCAAACAGATGCAGATTTAACAGTGTAACTTCCAAAAGGAAAACTTGGGGGAAAAAAAAGCAGTGCAATGTGGAAAGAGCAAAGGAATGAGGCTAAAATACAAGAGTAGGGGTGTATGCTGAGGCTGTACAAGGCTCTGGTCAGACCCCATTTGGAATATCGTGAGCAGTTTTTGAGCCCTGTATCTAGGGAAGGATGTGCTGGCCTTGGAAAGGGTCCAGAGGAGGTTCACAAGAATGATCCCGGGAATGATGAGCTTGTCATATGAATTTACAATGCAGAAGGAGGCCATTCGGCCCATCGAGTCTGCACCAGCCCTTACAAAGAGCACCCTACTCAAGCCCACGTATCTACCCTATTCCCGTAACTCCCACTTAACCTTTTTGGACACTTTAGGGCAATTTAGCATGGCCAATCCACCTAACCTGCACATCTTCGGACTGTGGGAGGAAACCAGAGCACCCGGAGGAAACCCACGCACACACTGGGAGAACGTGTAGACTCCGCACAGATAGTGACCCAGCCGGGAATCGAACCTGGGACCCTGGAGTTGTGAAGCAACTGTGCTAACCATTGTGCTGCCCCAACGGATGTGGAGATGATGTTTCCATGAGTAGGAGAAACTAGAACCCGAGGGTGCAGCCTCCGAGTGAAAGACGAAGAGGGTAGTGAATCTGTGGAACACTTTGCCGCAGAAGGCTTTGGAAGCCAAGTCACTGAGTGTCTTTAAGACCGAGATAGGTTCTTGATTAATAAGGGGATCAGGGGTTATGGGGAGAAAGCAGGATAATGGGGATGAAAATCATATATCAGTCATGATTGAATGACAGAGCAGACTCGATGGGCCGAATGGCCTAATTCTGCTCCTATGTCTTCGGAGCTAATTGGATAGCTCTTTCTGTTCAGTGAGAGTCTATGGATTCTATAAATCATGCTTACAGGAATAGAAAAAGGAAACTACAAACCTTAGGATTGCAGGAAGGTTTCTAATCAGAGAATAATTAAAGGTAAATTGCCGCTGTTGACACAAGTGTGTCATTTTTCAGGCGTGTATTCCAATATCTCATTTGAAAAAGAAACAATGTTTTGCAATTGTGTGGGATAGGCTAGATGGACCAGAGTGCGCTTCTGACCCCCAGTGTTCCTATGTGATTTCCCTAACATTTATATAGACGAAGCAAGCTTAAATAATTCTGCAAAAACATAACGAGGAGGGAGAAAGGAGGGAGGGAGGGAACGAGGAGGGAGGGAGAGAGAAAGTAGGTAATTAGGATGCAGGGTGTAGTCACAAGATGTTTTATACTCCATTTGTTGTATTTGTGGCAATTCTGCTCCTGTGTCTTAAGAGCTAATTGGATAGCTCTTTCTGCTTTTGCCTCTGTACTATCTTGGTTTGTGGTAAAATACAACTTTCAAACTGGCTTTTGCAACTGCATATTTCAAAAATAGGTTTCCTTTAGTCTCTAATCATAAAAATCTCTTACTGAGAGAAGATTTTTCTGAGTATACCGAGCAACCAGCAATGATCAGGATGCATTTGCTGAGTTATCAAATCACTGACCTATTCAATTGAGAATACCATCAGAGCCCAATGGTGGTCATCAGCATTCTTTTGCAAGTGTAATGGATGCAACTCCATAGCTAGGAGCGCCTACGTTACTCAGAGAATGACCAACCGAGAGACAGTGGGAAGCGTTTCCACAGAGAATAGCTGCTCATCTGCCAAGAAAGCCAAATTTAACACACGGATCTGTTTAACTGGCTTTAATAAACTGGCTTCAAAGCTATTCCGCCAATGTCGAAAGTAATCAAAAAAAGCTCATGGAATTCTGACCTTAACCTCCCAATCCTTTAACATCCTCCCTAATAGCACAGTGGGTGTGCCTACACCACATGGACCTCAACGGTGAAGAAGGCGATTCACCACCACCTTCTCAAGGGCAATTAGGGATGGACATCAAATGCCGGCCTAGTCAGTGATACATCCCAGGAAAGACGAACAAAATAAAAAAAGTGATGCTTCAGTCCAGGAGCTTTCACTATCTTTCAGACGCTATCTAGAGTACTACATGGAGCCACAGACAGGCCATTCAGCCCATCATGTCTGCACCAGCTGTAAAAAAAAAAAACAGCCGGCCATTCTAATTCCACCTTCCAAGTACCATGTCCACACCTCTCAGGTCACAGCGCTTCAGGTGCAGATCCAGCTACCTTTCAAATGATTACGGGTCTCTGCCTCAATCATATTTTACACATCATCACAAACCCCACTTGCCTGCCCGGTAACTTACTCCTAAATGTTATCACATTTGGATAAAGATTTTCTTCCCAATGGATATTTAAAATTTACTTCTCACTTAGGCCACCTTCTCTTCAAACCTTGGGGTATGGAAGGGGAGGGGGTGGAATTGTTCCAATTGGAAAAGGGGGTCCAAGAAGAACACACTTCTACCCGACGCCCATCTAGGCTTAACTGCCAGGTTTCCCATCCACCCCGGCCTGCTCCAACTGGCCTAAAAAGTACGGCTGGGTGGGAAGTGTCCTTTAAGTGGCCATTAGTTCAGGGCCTCAATGTGTCCATAAGTGGAGGCTAGGTCAGGGTGGAGGGGCGGGTGGCTATAAAGCACCTACAGAATTTTACCTGCCTACATGGGGAGCATGGAATGTTGCCCAACCTCACTGACGGTGCTCTCTCTAATTTGGCTTAATTAGTAAATTTGACAAGCTGGCAGTGGTTCAAGAATGAATCTAATCTCGCTCACTACCAGTTTCCAAAGCACCTTCTTTCCAACTCCTCTCTGGTCTCTCCCACCCCTACATGATGGGATCAATTTTAACTCAGGCAGCATTGGTGCAGGTTGAAAAGGTCGACGACAGGCCCGAATGCCATCATCCATTTTAATGGCCATACCTAGCTTACATGTAACATGTTGGTCTTCTTGAAGACCAACTGGGTATTTTCCCCAGTCAATATTTTTCAACCAATAACTCTAAAATAGAGATGAATACATCGTCCAATCACTGCTATTTGTGGGATTGATACGTTCACAAACTGACTGTGACACTTGCCTGTAAGGCAATAGTGACTGTGAAACACTTTGGTACACCTGGAGGACGTGGAAGACTCAATATTGGCGAGGAGTTCTGCTCTTGGTGGCAGAATCAATCAACATTGCAAATTCTCCCCCTTTCCACCAGTTTCGATCATTAATGGGAGAATAATAACACCAAAGGTTAGGAAATATGATCACGCTGATCACTGATAGTGCTGACTTGGTAGAATAGCTTAAGGGTATAACAATGTAGTGGTTCGGTGCGCCTGATTTTTCAGATGAAATGTTAAACCTATCCTCGCAAGTGAACCTAAAAGACCCAATGGCACAATTTCGAAGAGGAGCAAGGGAGTTCTTATGTTGGTGAATATTTTCTCCACATCACCGAAACATTGTCCAGTCAGTTTGCTTTGTACCAATTTTCTGCGATATTTATTACAATACAATGACTACACTTCTAAACTACTCCACTGAGTGCACCGTGTTTTGGCACATCTTGAGGTTGTGATAGGTACTAGATCAATGAGAGTTCTTTACGTTACAGAATGAGTAATCTAGAGCCTGGGACTAGGCCAGGATTTCCCAGTCACACCACGGCGCATCCCCCGCCAGCGGATCATTTAAATTCCCGTTTACTCCGGCGGGCAAAATCCTGGCCCTAGCAAGCCTGAATTCAATGTGAATTAAATGAAATGAAAATTGCTTATTGTCGCGAGTAGGCTTCAAATGAAGTTACTGTGAAAAGCCCCTAGTCGCCACATTCCGGCGCCTGTTCGGGGAGGCTGGTACGGGAATTGAACCGTGCTGCTGGCCTGCCTTGGTCTGCTTTCAAAGCCAGCTCTTTAGCCCTGTGCTCAATTTGAGAATTTGAATGGTTCAATAAGCAAAAGTTTGAAGAAGAGTAAGGTGCTAAAAACCATCTGAAACAAAGACTCGTTTTCCTTTTTACTTATGATTTTTACCCCTTTCCACTCCTCTGTGTTTCTTTGTCTTGCATGTGTGTGTAGTGGGTGGGGCAAGTTAAAAGTGGGGAATCATGAATTAGATAACAGTTAACTAGTTGTATTTACTACATATTTCATTATAGTTCTTGTTATAAATATGAAGTAATTGTGTTTACATTTACAAACCTGGTGGCTGTAATTATTGGGCAGACAAGGGCCAAAGACGTTGGGTATTTTTTTCAAGAATTATTGGTTAATTCACTTGTCTTACAGCTCCGGGACAAATGGGGCTGGATTGGATCGCGCCCTAGCCCAGGGTGTTGTAATAGGCTGAAGGCTGGCTTGCAGGCATTGCTTCCTGGGTCCTCTGGGTTTGTGCCCAAATCGCTGTTGAGGGAGTGTCCGACCTTAGTGGGAGCTGGAAAGTGGGTGGGAGGAGGTGAATACAGAGGGTCAGCACTGAGGTCCTTGGATAGGATTCCATGAGAGGCCAGGCAGCAATGGCAGAGTGGGGGACTCAAGAATGGGTTACATCCCTGCCTCATGAGGCATGAAGACCCTCTCACTGGGAACAGGGTTAAGCTGTGTGGAAGTTCAAATCCACTTGTCGTGGAAGTTTGACTGTCAGGAATTGTTGGGTTGGAAGGCTGATAGGTGGCTTCTCTGCAGTCCTTGAGAACTGAGGAAATGTGGGTGCCCTCTAGGCATGTGCTTTGGATGAGCAGAGATCTCGGTGTCCATGTCCATAGATCCCTGAAAGTTGCCACCCAGGTTGAGAGGGTTGTTAAGAAGGCGTACGGTGTGTTCGCTTTTATTGGTAGAGGAATTGAGTTTCGGAGCCATGAGGTCATGTTGCAGTTGTACAAAACTCTGGTGTGGCCGCATTTGGAGTATTGCGTGCAATTCTGGTCGCCGCATTATAGGAAGGATGTGGAAGCATTGGAAAGGGTGCAGAGGAGATTTACCAGGATGCTGCCTGGTATGGAGGGAAGATCTTATGAGGAAAGGCTGAGGGGACTTGAGGCTGTTTTCGTTAGAGAGAAGGTTAAGAGGTGACTTAATTGAGGCATACAAGATGATCAGAGGATTAGATAGGGTGGACAGAGAGCCTTTTTCCTCGGATGGTGATGTCTAGCACTAGGGGACATAGATATAGGACAGATGTCAGAGGTAGGTTCTTTACTCAGAGAGTAGTAAGGGCGTGGAATGCCCTGCCTACAACAGTAGTGGACTCGCCAACACTAAACGCATTCAAATGGTCATTGGATAGACATATGGACGATAAGAGAATAGTGTAGTTGGACTTTAGAGTGGTTTCACAGGTCGGCGCAACATCGAGGGCTGAAGGGCCTGTACTGCGCTGTAATGTTCTATGCCACGCTAATTGCAGACTCCATTCCAATCAGATGTGTCTCTACAGCCACAAGAGGCAGTCATTTTCCTGATATGCTACCTCACCCTTCATTGACTAGTCAATAGTGCCAATGAAATCTGCAGAGCTAAACATCATTGCCACTGATTGGAGCCAAGTTTTTATTTAAAATTAAAATAATTGGAGTAAAGTTACATCTGTCTACCCCTCTGCCGCAGCTACATTTGTGCTTGTATGTCCCTGGAGAGGGAGTGTGCAGTGTCCATGGGTACCATTGAGGCCTTCCCTGCCATTGGGCCCTGCATTTTCTAGGGTGCCTTATTGATCTTTTAAAATACCATTTTGGTGAGATGTTTTAAGTTTCATTTCCTCTTAGTTTTTGTTGAAGGCAGTATCCCTTTAAGGGGTTGGCCCTTTTACTTTGTCCTTCAGTTTATTTAATTTAGTTTAATTGTTTACCATCAGAATAGTTGGAGCCAAGTTCTTCCGACTATCTGCCCTCTTCCTCAGTGCCCTTGGAGAGGAAGCACGCGGTGTCCACTGGCACCATCGAGGCCTTCTGTGCACTGCAGGAACTGGGGTGACTTAATGGACCTTTTAATCACATTTTAGTTCAATGTTTTAAGTTTTCATGTGTGATTTGTTCAAGGCAGAATCCCTGTAAAAGATTGCCCCCTTTTACTTTGTCCTTCAATTCTTTTAACTTAGTTCAATTGGTTTCATACAAAAATAGTGGAGCCAAGTTCTCTTTGGAAGCATTGGCCCCAAGTATTGAACTCCAATGTTCATACAAGCGTTTCCATGACACAGATTATACAGATGTGGATCCCTATGCAAGGCATGATAGTGAAGTCCATCATCACTCACACCCGCTCAAGGGGACGTCTTTGAGGTGTCCTGTGTGGGCACAGACACTGCTGCCATGAATCCACTCCACCGCCCTATCACCCAACGCTAGGGTGGGGAATGGTGCCACTGAAACACTCGACGGTCCATGCGCTCATCCCGGTGGAGTTGTGATGGAGACCTGTGGGGGAAATGGCAGTGTGAGAGGGGAGATGGAGACCTGTGGGGGAAATGGCAGTGTGAGGGGGAGGGGGGAATGGAGAACTGTGGGGAAATGGCAGTGTGAGTGGGGGGATGGAGAACTGTGGGGAAATGGCAGTGTGAGAGGGGAGATGGAGAACTGTGGGGAAATGGCAGTGAGGGGGGGGGGATTGAGAACTGTGGGGAAATGGCAGTGTGAGAGGGGAGATGGAGAACTGTGGGGAAATGGCAGTGAGGGGGGGGGGATTGAGAACTGTGGGGAAATGGCAGTGTGAGGGGGGGGAATGGAGAACTGTGGGGAAATGGCAGTGTGAGAGGGGGGGATGGAGAACTGTGGGGAAATGGCAGTGTGAGAGGGGAGATGGAGAACTGTGGGGAAATGGCAGTGTGAGAGGGGGGATGGAGAACTGTGGGAAATGGCAGTGAGGGGGGGGGATGGAGAACTGTGGGGAAATGGCAGTGTGAGAGGGGGGGATTGAGAACTGTGGGGAAATGGCAGTGTGAGAGGGGAGCTGGAGAACTGTGGGGAAATGGCAGTGTGAGAGGGGGGATGGAGAACTGTGGGGAAATGGCAGTGAGAGGGGAGCTGGAGAACTGTGGGGAAATGGCAGTGTGAGAGGGGGGGATTGAGAACTGTGGGGAAATGGCAGTGTGAGAGGGGGGGATTGAGAACTGTGGGGAAATGGCAGTGAGAGGGGAGATGGAGAACTGTGGGGAAATGGCAGTGTGAGAGGGGGGGATTGAGAACTGTGGGGAAATGGCAGTGTGAGAGGGGGGGATTGAGAACTGTGGGGAAATGGCAGTGTGAGAGGGGGAGATGGAGAACTGTGGGGAAATGGCAGTGTGAGAGGGGAGATGGAGAACTGTGGGAAAATGGCAGTGTGAGAGGGGGGGATTGAGAACTGTGGGGAAATGGCAGTGTGAGAGGGGGGGGATTGAGAACTGTGGGGAAATGGCAGTGTGAGAGGGGAGATGGAGACCTGTGGGGAAATGGCAGTGTGAGAGGGGGGGATGGAGAACTGTGGGGAAATGGCAGTGTGAGAGGGGAGCTGGAGAACTGTGGGGAAATGGCAGTGTGAGAGGGGAGATGGAGACCTGTGGGGAAATGGCAGTGTGAGAGGGGGGATGGAGAACTGTGGGGAAATGGCAGTGAGGGGGGGGGGATTGAGAACTGTGGGGAAATGGCAGTGTGAGAGGGGGGAGATGGAGAACTGTGGGGAAATGGCAGTGTGAGAGGGGGGGGGGGTTTGAGAACTGTGGGGAAATGGCAGTGTGAGAGCGGAGCTGGAGAACTGTGGGGAAATGGCAGTGTGAGAGGGGGGGGATTGAGAACTGTGGGGAAATGGCAGTGAGAGGGGGGGGATTGAGAACTGTGGGGAAATGGCAGTGTGAGAGGGGGGAGATGGAGAACTGTGGGGAAATGGCAGTGTGAGAGGGGGGGGGGGTTTGAGAACTGTGGGGAAATGGCAGTGTGAGAGCGGAGCTGGAGAACTGTGGGGAAATGGCAGTGTGAGAGGGGGGGATTGAGAACTGTGGGGAAATGGCAGTGAGAGGGGGGGATTGAGAACTGTGGGGAAATGGCAGTGTGAGAGGGGGGGAATTGAGAACTGTGGGGAAATGGCAGTGTGAGAGGGGGGGAATTGAGAACTGTGGGGAAATGGCAGTGTGAGAGGGGAGGATGTGAGTCTTAGTCGAGAGGCACTTACTAAGGGGGAAGCATATGGAGCAAAAGTCCCAGTGGCGTCGAGGGCTGAGGGTGAGATCTGTCAGTAATCCTCACCGCTCACTGCAATGTGAGCAGCTCATTGCAGGGCAGCACCAGTAATCTGTATTCTCTTCTTTTAGATGCATGTTTCTGGAGAGTCATGGAGCCTGTTGAGTTGGCTATTCTACTCAGCGATTGAGCAGCAGCAGCGACATCGACGTGGCTCGGCACGTGGCCAGGACCATTGCCCTGCAGAGGAGGGGGAGGTTCGGCCTGTAGCTCTTCTGGGAGCAGCACCACCGATGGTGGATCCCCAAAGGAGACACGACGAGCAAAGGGTCTTCCAATGTCAGACATCCTAACTGCAGATGTCAGAGTTTCAGTGTCAGAGAAGACTGTCTATCCCGGTGATGGTGGACCACCATCGCCGTGTCCTGCAAGAGTTGGCACCATTGCTTATGGCCCTTAATGTTAGCGCTGCTTTGAACTTCTGTGAGCAGCTCATTGCAGGGCAGCATCGGTAATCTGTGTGGCATTTTCCAGTCAGCAGCACAAATGCTTAGGGAGGTAACAGATGCCCTTTGTGTGAGGGCCCACATGTACATCAACTTGGACCAGGACAGGCAAGCCAGGAGGCCTGGGCCATGGGCTTCACCCGCTTAGCAGGCATGCCCCCAGGTGCAGGTAGACTGCACCCATGTGGTCTCCATGGCATAATGTGGCACCATTCAGGAACCGCAAGGGATACCATTCCCTTGATGTCAGACTCGCTTGTGACCACGCGATATGCATAATGCAGGTGTGTGTCCGTTTCACAGGGAGCACCATGACAGTTACATCTTGGGGCGCTCTTGGATGCCAGACGTTTTTGAGGATGAGCAGCGGCTGGAGGGACTGTTCCTCGGGGATGGAGGTGGCTGATGACATTAGTGCCGAGGTCACAAACACCCCCCGGAGACTCGATACAATGAGTCACATGCTTCAATGCACGTGCTGGTTGAGCAGGGGACTGGACTGCTCAAGATGCAGTTCCAGTACTTGGACTTATTGGTTGGGGGAGGGGGGGGGGGGGGGGCAGCGGCCCTTCAATAGCCCCTAGAAGGTGACCCGCATAATTGCACCTCATAGCTTCTTGGTTGGTGGTGACGACCAGGATGAGGGATTGAGGAACTCTCACCGTGGGGTGTGATATCTCATCATTACTGTGCTGCCAGCGGTAGGTTCTCGTGGAGATGCCCAAGTTCATGGGCAGGGCGCTAAAGCCATTGGCCGGACTCTGCGGGAGAATTAGGATTTGCATTGAGGACAAAGCAATGCTCCTCGTCCTCAGTGATATGTTTATACTTGCCTGATAAAGAGATGAACGCGTCCTGCCAATGGACGGTCTTATCACGGAGTCTTGAGTCACAGGATGAGTTCTCACGCGGCTACAGCCTCCTTTGAGGTCAGAGGTCTGCATGTTTCCCTCCAACTAGCCTCCAAGGTGGGTCTATAAACTTTGTCAGCGCATGGCCTATCACTGGAGAAATGTGGTAGAAATGAGAGGCCTGAGCGATAGTGATGGAGGGCTCGGGGTGCCAGCAACATCGTGTCTTTACTGAGTCACTAGTGTGGGAGGCGGGAGGGGCGTAGCTCTGCCATTCTCACTCTCCACATGGCTGAGACACCAAGTGTGCACCAGGGCTCGCAGAGCATGGTGCCACGAAGTGACAGGGTGGAGGATCTGCTGGTGAGCAGTGATGTTTCTTACAAGTGCTAAATTACAATCTCTAAACTAGTGCCTATGTTCACCCGTGCCCACTAGGTGTCTGTTTCTTACTCGTTCCCCCCCCCCCCCACCCTACAAACATGTATCCCTAGCTGAGGTTGAGGCAGTCTGCTGCCCTTCATGCCCTGTTGCCCGAGATGACCATGGTGGACATACCCTGGGGGGCCTGGACCTTAAAGGACTGGGCCTACTTTCAGGCAGCACGGGTGTTGCAGTGCTATCCTCCTCAGTGCGTTGGGCTGGAGGTGCGTCGCTCACAGGGAGGGGGAAATCCTCTTTCCTTCAGGCACCCAAAGGCCCCTGTGCTCCTCCGTGGGATAGAAGGGCAGTTGGAGTGAGATCCAGAAGCCCCGCCATCCTCTGACTCTCATGGATTCCCGCCAGTGCTTGCACCCTGCAGATGAAGCCCTGCACCATGGAACCCAGGCGATCAGCCATTAAGGTCATGAACTGAGCCATTGAGTGGACATCTCCTCCCATGAAGTGCATCTCCTGCCTGAAGGTCTCCACTGCGCACGCCAGCCTCACAGTGTTAGCCTCGCTGCATGGGATTGACTGCACCATTGCCACAGATAGGAGGAAATGGAACTCCTCCAGTCGGCCTTGCAGTCCGAGGAGGAATGCTGTCATCCCTTACTGATGCTTGCGACTCTGCCTTTGCAGTTCCACCAGCTCTGGCATGTCATCGGCTATGATCTCAGCAGTATCATGGGCCCCTGTGTCCCTCAGAGTGCCAGATGTCCCTGCCTCCACCTGTTGCGGATCATCAGCTGTGAGGTGCTCACCAGTGAGTGACGGAGAAGCCAGCCCACTAGTTAATCCCACCGAGGTGTGAGTATCTGCGCTGGTGTGGAGGGTGTGGGCGACAAGACGTGACGCCTCTTCAATGCTGATGTGCAAGAATTTGTCCTCTGATCCAGGTGTGGCGAGGGTGGTCCAACCTGCTCGTCTGATTGGCCTGCAATGGAAGGGAACTGGCATTAGTACATCGCGGGGCATAAATGATGCAAGATGTTTAATCATGAGGTTTGAGGAACGACTGTGTGTCCTGAGGGTTCTCAGTCCTTACTTCGCCTTCCACACAGGCACCATCTTGGTCCTCCCCATCAGCTCAATGGTCTCTCCTCAAAAGGGGTGAGGCATCAGTTAGCCCGTTCCCACCTGTTGTGCTCAGGTTTGTCCTGCGGACAGACAGATGGGGAGATTGTAGGCAAGAGACCAGTCAGTTCAGAGGGTTGAGGAGCGGTGCATGGTATTTGAGTGGGAGTGAGGTGAGGAGCATAGATACTGGGATCACTAAGGGGATTGGGGGGGGGGCTCCTGTCAGGTGTTGGAAACCCACGCAGTAGCTGGGTGAGAGACCATCTTGGAGGTGAGAGGTGTGGGTGAAACGGTGCAGCAAGAGACTGGTGGTGGCAGCTATACCTTTGGCCACATGAAGGTCACTTTTTTTTTGTACCACTGCTGCCCCATCCTCTTCTGGTACAAACTAACGCAGCCTCTCAGGTGAGGGCGGTCACTTTGTTGGATGGATTTGGGTACAGGAGGTCCTGCCTCTGCTGTGCTGCTCCATCCAGGAGTGTGGCGAGGGCTTCCTCTGAGAATCTTGGAGCAAGCTTCCTAGCTGCCGTCCCCTTGATTGGATCCGGAACAAGTGCTGGGGAGGCATTTAAATGGAGCTCCCCATTGATTGCAGGAATTAAGTTACCCCGGGGGAAGTGAATCAGTGGAATGCGCAATGTGAAGGAAAAACAACTTTTGTTTAAGAGGCTCAATATTCTATGAGATTTCCCGGCACAGCTGAGATTTGCACCACTTTTCTCATCAGAACTGACAATGCTATTTTCTGGTGAGATTCCACCCGATGTCTGTACTAGTGGGCCAACTCTCAAGATCCATATCAATATCACTGTAGCATCAGCTACCTGCAGCTGTACACAGTGTCTCCAATGTGAATCCTCCCATCATTTTGGAAATACTTAGCACAAAGAAGATATGATCTCGCCAACGCTCTGGCCAATATTTTTCCCTTAACAGATTGGTTTTTTTTTTAGTTTTTCCAAGTGAGGGGCAATTTAGTGTGGCCAATCCACCTACCTTGCACATCGTTGGGTTGTGGGGGTGAAACCCACGCAGGCACAGAGAGAATGTGCAAACTCCACACGGACAGTGACCCGAGGCCGGGATTTGAACCCGGGTCCTCAGCGTCATGAGGCAGCAGTGCTGACCACTGCGCCACCGTGCCGCCCTCGATCATCACATTGCTGAAGGTGGAACGGGACTTTAAGCCCCGTGTTCCCTACAACGGCGACGACAAAAGGAAACTGCAAACAAAAAACAAAATGTTGCGGATGCTGAAAATATGAAATAAAAACAGAAAAATGCTGGATGAACCCAGCAGCTCTGGCAGCGTCTGTGGAGAGAGAAACAAGAGTGAACGTCTGGACTCCACGAGACACCTCTGCAGAATGGGTCAGGTGGTCTCGAAACGCCAACTGTCTCTCCACAGATGCTACCAGCCTCACTGAGCCCATGCATCATTCTGCACCTTCATTACCAAAATACTTTGTAGGCTGTAGAGTACTTTGGAATATCCTAAGGCCATGAAAAACATAAATGTAAGCCTTTCTTTGTATAATCAATCACTCTTCTGGGCTTTAATTGAATAAGAACCATGAATATTAGTTATGTGTCTAGGTGGAGTTATCAGCCTTTAGTATATTACAAATCATTTGAGAAAACATTACATCCAAACAGCAATAGCTGTCATTCCAATCAGCATAAAGCTACAAACAGAAATCTATTTGATCAGAAGCCTGTTCACCAACAGGATTCCTGGTATCCAGTTTTACTTACAGAACCAGGGGGAAGGGATGAATTTCAAGGGAAAGGTCATTGAAAATTAAAAATCATTATTTTTCTGTGACTCAATCTTTCCAAAACCTTAGACATGTTGGTATGTCCTACCAGCCTAATATTTTAATTTCCTCCTTACGACAAATTTGCACCTTTCACCTCAATTATGTCCAACTGCAATTCAAAACAATCTCACTGGTGTTTAACTAATACAATTTACCAGCAAGCATGCGGTCATGGTCTATCTGCAAATATAAAAGATGCTGATGCCTCAGAATTAATGTTCATCCCTCAAGCAAAAGTATCTTCTTAGATTTGATTGCATGCCATCTGAACAAAGACCTATTCCTAGACTTCTCTGGACTCTATTGGTCCTCCCGTGTCAGTTTGGCATTCCTGCTTACAGTCAAATAGCTTAGCAAGCTCCCCACAGGGAGAGTCTGAGCTCCCACTCAAGAACCCCTACCCCCAAACTATCGCCTAGGCCTCCCTCAACCTTCCACAGAGGGAACTTGGCCAACTCGCTAACTGATTTCCCTACATCTCCGCACCCACGTTCCTCCACTCCTCTTGCCATCCTTGTAGATTCCTTATCATCGCGCCTTCCGCAACTTCTGGCTCCTCTTTCCCCATCCCAACAGCTTTTTCTCCAACTCAGAATTCCTACACGGGCCTGACAACTTGGCCTGGCCTTTGCCCCATGTGCAGACTGACTGGTATATTGACCAGATCTCACGAACCAACCAAAATATATCAAGACCCGGAGGAATATCTGGTGATGTGCTACTTCCAGGATCCATCCCAATAAGAAAACCAGTCAAATGTTGGGGTTTGGGTGGGCCAGCGCACCCTCACCAGGGGGCAGAGTAGCCAATTTCACGCCGAAATCGGGCCCGGCGATTCTTTGGGACCCGGAAATCGGCATGATCGGGGATAACGGCGCGCGGCTGGGGGCCCATCATCAGAGGCCCGCCCAGCGATCCTCCGCCCCCGACCAGCCGAATTCTCGATGGGGTGGAACTAACCACCTATTGCTGGGCGGGATGCTCGTGTGGCGGCTGCAGACTCAGTTACCGCCCTGGTGGGGGGGCGGAGGGGATCGGACACGGGGCGGGGGGGAGGTTAATAGGCAGCCAGGGTTGAGATCCACACGGTCACATTCTCAGGCGCGCGGCACATCAGGGGGTTCTAATTTTTGTGTTTGCCGTCGCCGCCATGCGCATGCACGGACTCCAAACCGGACGTTCAGGGGCCCGTACCAGCAGCTAAAGCAGAGTGAATTACTCTGGGTCCCTGTAGCCCCCTGCTAGGCACTGAATTAGCTCTACTTGTTTCTCGCTATTTCTGAAGTAAAACTCACCTTTTTTACGACGGCGTGGGGACATAGTCCCATTTTGGGAGAATCCGGCCCCAGGTCTGGCATCCCACCCAGAATGATGTGGTCAGTACACCTCTATTTTGGTTTTAAAAATTATAAACAAAATCAACTTTTAATGCTAACCCAGTTGCTTTCTAACACTACTACTAAAATGTTAAATGCAAATATCAGGTCATTAACAGTCTGCCTCTATTAGTGAAAATATTTTTTCCCCTCTCCATTGTCTGCTTTCCCAATAGATCACACTGAACAGAAGGCTATTCACCACATTGTGTCTGTGCCAGTTCTTTCAAAGAACTGCTGAAAAGTCCCATTTCGCTGCTCTGTCCCATAGTCTTGTTCCCTTTGCCAAGGACTTATCCAATAATCTTTTTAAAAGTTAACACTGAATCTGCTTTTCTATCACGCATTAGTCAGTGCATTCCAGGTTTTAAATAGCTGCGTTAAAAAAAAACTCAACCCCCCCTTCCCAGTCATTTTACCAATTATCTTAAATATTTGTCCGGGGGTTATGGACCATCCTGCCAGTGGAAGCAGTTTTGCCCTATCTTTAGGGGAGAGCCCATTCATAATAATAATAATAATCCTTATTGTCACAGGCTTACATTAACTCTGCAGTGAAGTAACTGTGAAAAGCCCCTAGTCACCACCCTCTGGCGCCTGTTCGGGTACACGGAGGGAGAATTCAGAATGTCCAATTCACCTAAGAATTCTTTCTGTGTGGATTTCCTCCGGGTGCTCCGGTTTTCCCCCACAAGTATTTCAGGACTTGCGAGGGAAAACCGGAGCACCCGGAGGAAACCCACACAGACACAGGGAGAACGTGCAGACTCCGCACAGACAGTGACGCAAGCTGGGAATCGAACCCGGGACCCTGGCGCTGTGAAGCAACAGTGCTAACCACTGTGCCAACATGACACCCATATTCAAGAAGCTATGGTGAGGTTTCAATTTGTTGTTTGTTTGCTCTGAAACATTGGAGATTAGGTCACCAAATTAGACGTAATCTTCTGACATGGTTTACTAATTTACAGGCACCCGCCCTTTCGCAACTGGATGTAGACAAGTATGGAGCTTAAATGGTACCAAACTGAAGTCAGAAATAAATTTCTATTAGTCTTGTGCAGCCTGGAGCTTAACTACTGCTTCTGCACATCAAAGTTGTTCCACTTCACAACATGGCTTGTACTCTCGCATCTTGAATTCCAAATAAATTACACAAAACATTTGGATAAAATCTTGCATTCACCAAGAATCCCTTCTTGAATTTAATTTGGAATGTATTAATGAACCATCGATCAGTAATTTAGCACATAAAAAATGGCACAGTTGAAAAGGCCCTCATGTTTTTTTAAAAATTCGTCCCTCAATTCTACCTTCAGCATAAACAAAACGGTCGGATAGAAAGGTACCAGTTGTGACTATTGCAGCTACTGATTCGAAGTGGGATTCAAAAATGACAAATAGGACAAAGCGTATGAATG
This sequence comes from Scyliorhinus canicula, assembly GCF_902713615.1. Classification (NCBI taxonomy): domain Eukaryota; kingdom Metazoa; phylum Chordata; class Chondrichthyes; order Carcharhiniformes; family Scyliorhinidae; genus Scyliorhinus; species Scyliorhinus canicula. Next base: position 18,956,893 of record NC_052150.1, on the reverse strand, counting down.
GCAATTATCAGATGACTTTGTGCATCATCGGAAATGCTTCATAGCAACTGAATTAGCTTTGTGGGGAAAATGTTGCCGGTTCCACAAAAGGGTAACAGAATGAATCGTTAAGTTTGGTGGTACTGAGGGAAATATTGGTTAGATGACTGTTCTTTGAATAATGCATGAGATTTTTTAACGTGATAAAGCAGATAATAATCTTTGTTAAATGCCCAACAGCATTAGTTTTCCTGTACTGAGTTTCAAGTGTTTGCAATATGCTTGATGTGGATTTCATAGAATTTACAGTGCAGAAGGAGGCCATTCGGCCCATCGAGTCTGCACCCGCCCTTGGAAAGAGCACCCTATTCAAACCCACACCTCCCCGTAACCCCACTTAACCTTTTTGGACACTAAGGGCAATTTAGCACAGCCAATCCACCTAACCTGCACATCTTTGGACTGTGGGAGGAAACCGGAGCACCCAGAGGAAACCCCATGCAGACATGGGGAGAACGTGCAGATTCCACACAGACTGTGACCCAAGCCGGGAATCGACCCTGGAACCCTGAAGCTGTGAAGCAACTGTGCTAACCACCGTGCTACTGTGCTGCCCAACGGATTTGCCAGAAATAAATTAAGTTCTTTTAAACCACATCAAAGAGGTGGTGATGGAGGGCGGGGGAGTATCACAAAATATGCCTGGACAAAAAAAAGTCAAGTTCAACTAGTTTCCCACTGTACAACTCTGTTGCTGTAAAATAAAACGCTTACAGCAAAGGCTATACATTGCAGAAATCTGACTTATTGACTGCATTGAGCAGCTGCTAAAGCAGGGACCCTCTCGCATAATCTGTCCAAAATATCAAATAGGATCGGGTTACAATTTGCAAAACAAGCATTTCCTTTCCAATTAAAAATGATACTGCCCTCTCAACACAAAATAAATACCAACTTGGCATAAGGATCTATGCACAGTAGGAGGGAAATGTAGCTGTGCAGCCAGGACTGAAATATGTTCAGTCAAGTTACACATCATAAAGAAATGTTTTGTAAAGATGTACAATACTTGTCACTAATCAATTTACATTGTTGTTGGTGAAATATGCACCTGCAAGGTAAAGCACAAAGAAATTACTTTGTTTTCTTCAAGCACCTACAGCCTTCTAGTTTCCGTAAGTTAAGAGATACTAAAAAAAACGCTGCTCCAAGAATTTATCTTCACTTCAGAAACAAAACTGTCCCTAATCTTCATATAGGAGGTCCGAGTAGCAACAGCAATCAAGGATGAAAAAAGGAGAAGTGGAGGAATAAGGAAATGGCAGAGACATTAAACAAATATTTTGTGTTTGTCTTTATGGGAGAAAACCCCCAAAATGTAGCAGGGAACCATGGGGATAAATAGATTGAGGGACTTAAAAATATTTAACATCAGTGCACAAGGAGACCATTCAGCCCATCAAGTCTGCAATGACCCTCCAAAAGAGCACGTTGCCTAGGCCCACACCCCCTCCCTATCCCCAGAACCCCACCTAACCTTTTCACCAAGGGACAATTTTGGAATGGCCAATCCACCTAACCTGCACACCTTTGGACGATGGGAGGAAACCGGAGCATCAGGAGATAACCCATGCAGACAATTGGAGAACGTGCAAACTCCACAATCTATTTGTTGATTTTGAGGCTATAACTAGCAAAGTAGATAAAGGGGCACTAGTGGATGGCATATTTGGATTTTCAAAAGGCATTTAATAAAATGCCACATGAAAGCTTAGATCATAGAATTTACAGTGCAGAAGGAGGCCATTCGGCCCATCGAGTTTGCACTGGCCATTGGAAAGAGCACCCTACTTAAGCCCCACGCCTCCACCCTCTCCTCTTTATCTCCACCTAACATTTTTGGACACTAATGGCAATTTAGCATGGCCAATCCACCTAACCTGCAGATCCTTGGACTGTGGAAGGAAACCGAAGTACCCGGAGGAAACCTATGCACACACGGGGAGAACGTGCAGACTCCGCACAGACAGTGACCCAAGCCGGGAATTGAACCTGGGACCCTGGAGCTATGAAGCAACTGTGCTAACCACTATGCTACCGTGCTTCTTCCACAAAATAACTGTTCATGAGATTGGGGAAGGACATGTTCAGATGGATAGAAAATTGGTTAAAGGACAGAAATTATAACACGAACAAATGGAACATTTTCAGGTTGGCCAGGGTATATAGGAAAAAGATAGTGATAATCATGGGTGATTTTAATTTACATATAGATTATAATAATAATCTTTATTGTCACAAGTAGGCTTACATTAACACTACAATGAAGTTCTGTGAAAAGCCTCTAGTCGCCACATTCCGGCACCTGTTCGGGTACACAGAGGGAGAATTCAAAATGTCCAATTCACCTAACAGCACGTCTTTCGCGACTTGTGGGAGGAAACCGGAGCACCCGGAGGAAGCCCACACAGACACGGGGAGAACGTGCAGGCTCCACACAGACAGTGACCCAAGCCAGGAATCTAACCCGGGACCCCGGCGCTGTACATCAGATTAGCAATGGCAGTTAGCAAGAGGAGTTATGTTTTCAGGACTTTCATTTTAAAGAGCAATGTTAACCAAGAGTGGGCTTCAAGGTAGCAGTGATCATAACATGAATGAATTTTTCATCCAGTTTGAGGGAGAGAAGAGCGAGTCTGAGACTTGGATTTTAAACTTAAATAAAGGCAAAAATGAGAAAGTGAAGACAGACTGGCCAAAGTGAACCGGGAAATTAGACTCAGGAATAACAATAAGCTTTTATTGTCACAAGTATGAAGTTTCTGTGAAAAGCCCCTAATCGCCACATTCCAGCGCCTGTTCGGGTAAGCTGGTACGGGAATTGAACCTACGCTGCTGGCCTTGTTTTGCATCACAAACCAGCTCTCTAGCCCACTGAGCTAAACCAGCCCTTGGTCCAGAATAAGTCCATAGAGATGCAAGGGCAGATATTTAGGGAGTTATTTTATAACAGTCAGCGAAGATATATTCCAGTGAGAAAGAGAGACTAGTAGTACTATCAAATTGAAAGAAAACATACATTTCCACGAAGATGAGGCCAGTTGATTGGACAGAATATAAAACACAGCTAAGAATTTTTTAAAAAGCGCAAAATTAGAGTACAAGGAAAAGCTATCTAGAAATATAAAAACAGATAGTAAGAATTTCTACAGATATTTGAGAGTAACGAAAGAGAGCATTGGCCTGCTGGAGAATAAGCTTGGGGTACTAATGATTGGAAAATAGTGAATGAACCGCCTCCATTCAAGGAAGGAGGGAGACAGAAAGCAGGAAACACAGGTCAGTTTTCGTAACATCTGTCTTGGGGAAAATGTTGGAATCCATTAATTTCAACGCAATCGGCAGAGTCAACATGGTTTTGTCAAAGGGAAATCAATTGACTCATTTATTAAAAGTTCTTTGAAGAAGTAACAAGTATAAAGGGGAAACCTGGATTTCCAGAAGGCATTTGACAAGGTGCCATATCAAAGATCACTATCCAAAATAAGAGCTCATGGTGTAGTGGTGAACATATTAGTATGGATAGAGAATTAGTCAACAGAAACACAGGAGGTATAAATGGGTCATTTTTGGGTTGGCAAGAAGTACCGAATGGATTTCCCCAAAGATCGATGCTGGGACTTGAACTATTCACAATCTATATCAATGAAGGAACCGAATGTATGGTTGTTAAATTTTCTGATGACGCCAGGATGCGCCAGTGTGTGAAGAAGACAGTCTGTAAAGACCATAAGACATAGAAGCAGAATTAGGCCACTTGGCTCATCGGGTCTGCTCCGTCATTCAATCATGGCTAATATTTTTCTTATCCCCATTCTCCTGCCTTCTCCCCATAACCACTGATCCCCTTATTAATCAAGAACCTATCTATCTCTGTCTTAAAGACACTCAGTGATTTGGCCTCCACAGCCTTCTGTGGCAAAGTGTTCCACAGATTCACCACCCTCTGGCTGAAGAAATTTCTCCTCATCTCTGTTTTAAACGATCACCCCTTTAGTCTGAGATTGTGTCCCCTGATTCTAGTTTTTTGTACAAGTGGAAACATCCTCTCCACGTCCACTCTATCCAGGCCTCGCAGATTCCTGTAAGTTTCAATAAGATCCCCCTCATCCTTCTAAACTCCAACGAGTACAGACTCAGAGTCCTCAACCATTCCTCATAAGAGTTCTTCATTCCAGGGATCATTCTTATGAACCTCCTCTGGACCCTTTCCAAGGCCAGCACATCCTTCCTTAGATATGGGGCCAAAACTGTACACAATACTCCAAATGGGGTCTGACCAGAGCCTTATACAGCCTCAGAAGTACATCCCTGGTCTTGTATTCTAGTCCTCTTGACATGAATGCTAACATTGCATTTGCCTTCCTTACTGCCAACTGAACCTGTACGTTAACCTTAAGAGAATCGTGAACAAGGACTCCCATGTCCTTTTGCGCTTCTGATTTCCTAAGCATTTCCCCATTTAGAAAATAGTCTATGCCTAAATTCCTCCTTCCAAAGTGCATAACCTCAGACTTCTCCACATTGTATTTCATCTGCCACTTCATTGCCCACTCTCCTAGCTTGTCCAAATCCTTCTGCAGCCCCCTTGCTTCTGCATACTACCTGTCCCTCTATCATCTGCAAACTTAGTAACTGTGCCTTCAGTTCCTTCTTCCAGATCATTAATGTATATTGTGAAAAGTTGTGGTCCCAGCACAGACCCCTGAAGCACACCACTAGTCACTGGCTGCCATCCTGAAAAAGACCCCTTTATCCCCACTCTCGGCCTTCTGCCAGTCAGCCAATCCTCTATCCATGCCAGGATCTTACCCTTAACACCATGGGCTCTTTTGCGGCACCTTGTCAAAGACCTTCTGGAAATCTAAATAAATTACGTCCGCTGGTTCTCCTTTGTCTAGCTTCCTTGTTACCTCCTCACATAAAACAGATGTCAGCACGACCTCCCTTTGACAAAGCCGTACTGACTCAGTCCTATTTTACCATGCACTTCGAAGTATTCGACAATCGCATCTTTAATAACGGACTCTAAAATCTTTCCAATGACCAAAGTCAGGCTAATCGGACTATAATTTCCCATCCTCTGCCTCCCTCGCTTCTTAATGGGATATAATTTGGTTAAGTGAGTGGGCAAAAAATTTGGCAGATGTGCGAAAATGTGAATTTGTCCAATTTGATAGGAAGATTGGAAAAGTAGCACATTGTTTAATGGGGAGAATGCACAATTATGTATGACAGTGGAAGTAGGATGCTCTGCTACATGAATCACAAAATGTCAGTATGCAGGTACAGCAAGTGATTCGGAAGACAAAAGGAATGTTGGCGTTGATTGTGAAGGGAGTGAAATATAAAAGTAGGGGTGTTTTCCCACAGTTTTACAGGGCATTGGTGAGACCACATCTGGAGTAGTGTGTACAATTCTCATCTCATTTAAGAAATGACATAATTGCATTAAAAGCAGTTCACTCAACTGATGCCTGGGATAAGGGGGGTTAGCTTATGGGGAAAGGTTGTGCCGCTAGCCATCGAAGAATGGCAGGTGATCTTATTGAAACACGAGATCCTGAGGGGACTTGAAAGGGCGGAGGCAGAGAGGAAGTTTCCTCTTGTGGGAGACACTAGAATCTTTTTCACAGAGCGTCGGGAATCCCTGGAATTCTCTTGCAGGGCGGAGAAGAAGCAGGGTCATTGAACATTTTAAGGCTAAGCTAGATGGATTCTTGACTAACAAGTGAGTGAAAGGGTTTATAGGGTAGGCAGGAAAGTAGAGGAGGCCGCAATCTGATCAGCCATAGGGCAGCGGTTGGGGGGCGGCAACCACCTAGTAGTGGTTTTGTTGCTGGACTAGTAACCCAGAGACCCAGGGTAGTGATTTGGGGACCCGGGTCCGAATCCCACCTTGTCAGGTAGTGAAATTTAAACTCAACAAAGTATCTGGAATTAAATAAAAGTCTAATGTTGGCCATGAAACCATTGTTCATGGTCATAAAAACTCATCTGGTTCACTAATGTCCTTTAGAGAAGGAATCTGCCATCATGCAACTCCAGGCCCACAGCAATGTGAATCTTAAATGTGGCTCTTAAATGCCCTCTGAAATGGCCGAGCAAGCCACTCTGTTGTATTCAACCGCTACAAAAACATGAAAAAGGAGTGAAACCAGATAGAGCACCCTGCATCAATCCAGGCATCGCGAAACGGCAAACCCAGCCCTGTTGACACCGCAAAGCCCTCCTTGCTAACATCTGGGGGCTTGTGCCAAAGTTGAGAGAGCTGTCACACAGACTAGTCAAGCAATACTCATACTCACAGAATCATACCTACAGACAATGTCCCAGTCACCACTATCACCATTCTTGGGTATGTCCTGTCTCACCGGCAGGACAGACCCAGCAGAGGTGGCGGCACGGTGATATACAGTCGGGAGGGAGTTGCCCTGGGAGTGCTCAACATTGACTCTGGACCCTATGAAGTCTCATGGCTTCAGGTTAAACATGGGCAAGGAAACTTATTAATTACCACGTACCGTCCACCCTCAGCTGATAAATCAGTACTCCTCTATGTTGAACACCACATGGAGGAAGCACTGAGGGTGGCAAGGGCGCAGAATATACTCTGGGTGCGGGACCTCAATGTCCATCACCAAGAGTGGCCGAGTGGCTCTATAGTACCACCAGACCGATCTGGCCAAGTCCTAAAGAACATAGCCGCTAGACTGGGACTGTAACAGATACTGAGGGACCCAACAAGAGGGAAAAAAACATACTTGACCTCACCCTCACTAATCTGCCTGCTGCGGATGTACCTGTCCATGACAGTATCGGTAGGAGTGACCATCGCACAGTCCATGTGGAGACAAAGTCCCATCTTCACATTGAGGATACCCTTCCATCATGGTGTGTGGCACTACAACAGTGCTAAACCTCCGAACAGATCTAGCAACTCAAGATTAGGCATCCATGAGGCACTGTGGGCCATCCGCAGCAGCAGAATTGTATTCAACCACAATCTGTTACCACATGGCCCGGCGTATCCCCCACTCTACCACTACCACCAAGCTAGGGGATCAACCCTGGTTCAATGAAGAGTGCAGGAGAACATATCAGAAGCATCAATAGGCATACCTAAAAGTGAGATGTCAACCTGGTGAAGCTACAACACAGGACTACTTGTGTGCCAAACAGCATAAGCAGCAAATAATAGACACAGCTAAGAGATTCCACAACTAACTTACCAGATCTAAGCTCTGCAGTCCTGCCACATCTAGCTGTGAATGGTGATGGACAATCAAGCAACTCACTGGAGGAGGCTCCATAAATATTCCCATCCTCAATGATGGAGGAGCCCAGCACATATGTACAAAAGACAAGGCTGAAGCATTCGCAACAATCCTCAGCCAGAAGTGCCGTGTGGGCGATACATCTCGGTCTCCTCTGGAGATCTCCAACATCACAGATGTCAGTCTTCAGCCAATACGATTCACTCCACGTGATATCAAAAAATCGTTGAGGGCACTGGAGCCTGCAAGGGCTATGAGCCCCGACAATATCCCGGTAATAGTACTGAAGATGTGTTTCAGACCTTGGGGCGCCCCCTACTCAAGCTGTACATCTACAACAGTGGCATCTAGCCAGCAATGTGGAAAATTGCCCAGGTGTGTTCTGTACACAATTAACAGGACAAATCTAACCCAGCTAATTTCCGCCCTATCAGTCTCATCTCCTTCATCAGCAAAGTGACAGAAGAAGTCGTCAACAGTGCTAGCAATTGGCACTTACTCAACAAAACCTGCTCACGAAGGCTCAGTTTGGGTTCCGCCAGGGTCACTCAGCTCCTGACTTCATTACAGCCTTGGTTCAAACATTGATAAAAAAGCTAAATGCCAGAGGTGAAGTGAGAGTAACTGCCCTTGACATCAAGGCAGCATTTGACAGAGGATGGCATCAAGGAGCCCTAGCTAAATTGGAGTCAATGGGAATCAGGGGGGAAACTCTCATCTGGTTGCAGTCATACCAGGTATAAAAGCATCAATTACCTCCCTTCCATCATAAGGTCAAAAGTGGGGATGTTTGCACAATGTTCAGCACCATTCGCATTTCCTCAGATACTGAAGCAGTCCCTGTCCAATTGCAGCAAGACCTGGACAATATCCAGGCTTAGGCTGTCAAGTGGCAAGCTACATTTACGCCACACAAGTATCAGGCAATGACCATCTCCTACAAGAGAGGATCTAACGATTTCCCCATGACATTCAATGGCATTACCATTACTGAATCCCCCACAACCAACATCCTGGGGGCTACCATTGATCAGATAGAGTTGGGGGGGGGGGGGGGGGGGGGGGGAGAGAAGAGTGGGCCGAAGTAGGGTGCTCGGTCAGAGGGTCGATGCAGACTCGATGGCCTCTTTGTGCACTGTAGGAATTCCATGGTTCTAAGAAACTGAAGTGGACTAGCCATATTAATACTGTGGCTACCAGAGCAGGTCAAAGGCTAGGAATCCTACGGCGAGTAACTTATCTCCTGACCCCCCAAAGCCTCTCCAGCATCTACAAGGCAGATGTCAGGAGTGCAATGGAATACTCCCCACTAGCCTGGATGTGTGCAGCTCCAACAACACTCGAGAAGCTCAACACCATCCAGGACAAAGCAGCCCTGTTTGATTATTACCCCTTCCACAAACATTCAATCCCTCCACCACTGGCGAACAGTGGCAGCTGTGTACACCATCTACCGTGTGCACCGCAGGAACTCACAATGTTCCTTAGACAGCACCTTCCAAACCCACAATCCAGAAGAACATGGGCACCAGATACCTGGGAATCCCACCACCTGGAGGTTCCCCTCCAAGTCACTCACAACCCCGACATGGAAATATATCGCTGTTCCTTCACTGTCACTGGGTCAAAATCCTGGAACTTTGTCCCCAACAGCAGAGTAGGTGTACCTACACCTCAGGGACTGCAGTGGTTCAAGAAGGCAGCTCACCACCACCTTCTGGAGGGCAACTAGGGATGGGTGATAAATGCTGGCCTAACCACATCCCATAAATGAATTTTTTTAAAAACTGGTGACATCCCCACTGACCCGATCTCCGGGAAATCGAGGAAATTAAGTCACTAACTGGTAGCAGGAACCCAGCCACTCGGGTTTCCCGATTTGCAATGGACATTTAGTTGTTGGACTTCCCCCAGTAGGGCAGAAAACACGCTCGAGTGCTGTCAGCTGGAGGGTGTCAGCTCCGCATTACCAGCAGTCCACAGGGAGTGGTTGCTGTAACTGATTATACACATGAGCCTTTATTAGGGCTAGATCTAGAAGATAGGGAAATGATGGCAAGCAGGGGTTAGCAGGGAGGGGAGTCACCAGTGAATGGGGTCAGGAGATGGGGAAAGAAGAGGGTTCAGGGGAAGGGGGATGTATCTCTGTCGGAGACGTCCCTTCCCGATGCTCGGAATATCAGTAGCGGCGATGGAATGAGGCCCTTAAGCGTGCATTAAATGTTCACTTAAAAGATCTCTACTGACGTTAAAGCAGGAAGGCTGCCCACAAAGCTGGGAGACAGTGACGTTGTCTTAATGTCACCAGACAAGTAATCCAGAAGACAAGCTGGGGTTTGGGTACATGGGTTCAAATCCCCTCGCTGCAGGTGGTGGAACTTAAATTCCATTAATAAATCTGGATTTGAAAGCTAACCCCAGTAATGGTAAAGCTATTAATTGTTGCAAAACTCATCTGGTTCAAAAGGTTCCCTAATCTGCTTTCGGGGAGTAAATCTGCTGTTCATACCCGGTCTGGCCTATATATGACCCCACGGCAATGTGGTTAACGCTTAACTGCCCTCTGAAATGGCTGGCCACTCGGTTCAAGGGTAATTAGGGTTGACAAACAAGTGCTGGCTTTGCCAGCGATGCCCACATCCACAAAAGAAAATAAAGCTTTTCTGCCCCAGACTTAGGTTGGGTCTCACCCCCACAACCCAAAGATGTGCATGGTAAGTGGATTGGCCATGCTAAATTGTCCCTTAATTGGAAAAAGAAATGAATTGGGTACATTCAATTTTACGCACCTCTCACCCAATCATGTGCCCCCGCCTTGGGCCGGGGGGGGGGGGGGGGGGGGGGGGGGGCAATTAAGTTTCTCGCTGACTGGAGAATCCAGAACAGAAGGAATTGACTCAGAATGAGGGTTGACCTTTACACCCAGAAGAAAATTCGCTGCTCAGAGGGCTTTGAGTGTTAATTCAAAGCGGAGATTTATAGTCTTTTTGGGTTCAAAGGCCATCAAGGGATAGATATGTGGATTAGGCGGCAAGTGGAGTTGAAATTGAGGATCAACCATGAATGTGTCAAATGATGAAGCAGGCTCATGGGGCCAAATGGCCTTCTCTTACTCCTATTTCTTATGTACATTTTTAAAATACATTTAGACATTAAAAATACATTTAGAGTACCCAATTTTTTTTCCAATTAAGGGGCAATTTAGTGTGGCCAGCTGTTTGAAGGTGGGTGGGATGATGAGATTGTTGGCGAGGGGATTGCCGTGTTATCCGTTGTTATTATTAATTATTTGTTGCTGTAAATATGAAAAAAATGTGAAAAGGGAGAATAAATATCTATTTAAAAACATTAGTGTGGCCAATCCACCGACCCGGCACATCTTTGGGTTGCGAGGGTGAGACCCACGCGGACACTGGGTGAATGCGAGGTTGAAACTAGCTTTACTTGAGTTACGTGGGATTGTTCATGAAATGGACCGTCGAGGATTGCCTGAACAATTACACTGAATTCCAAAGCCAAAACGTTAGTGGGAAATCTATCATCACATCAATTTCAGTGCTCAGCATAGCTTTGGCAGCTGCTATAATAATGCATTTGGGGTTTTTTTTTTAAAAAAGGAAAAACACATTTGTTGCAACAGATAAATGTGCTCAGAAACTCAGAACCCGAAGAGTTGTCCGTCAAACATCTGTGCTTCAGCCAGATCAGCTCAATCATATCAATGATAACATCTAGACAATTACTCAGGCTTGTTCCGAGCGAACAGAAAGCAGTCAAACGTCACTACACAGCCATCTTTCAGTTAGTATTCAGTTACAGCACTATGAAAGCTATAGTTTTGCTGGACACAAGGGGGCAGTGTAACAGAACTTCTGAAAAGTAAAATTCAACTGAGATTTACAATTCCCTCCAATTAGTTTCCTTCCTCTAGTCATCGATCCATTTGTTGGAATATCCACAGTTAGTAGACATCCTCTTCTGCCTCACCAAACGGCCATAATTCACCCGAGTCTGGATGGTGGGTGACGACAGGCTAACTGACTGCAGAAAATGTCACAGCTGATCTCAAAACTTGTCCTCACCCAGTGCCCTGGGGCGAGAGAGATGCTGGATGGCAAATCCAGAGCATGCACGTTGGTCGATTCTAGCCTGCCTAACCCAGAGGCACCACGTCGGGCTGTAGCACCCTAACCACTGCCTCAGCTGGCACCAGCCAATTCGGAACTGAATAGGATTTTGTTAGGCCAGGTATATCGGATATGGGACCAATCCTGGTGAAGGGAGTCAGGATACAGATCATCCAGGAACCAATTGAATTTGCAGAACAGGCTTGAGGGACTGAATGATCTATTCCTCTCCTTGTGCACAGAGCAATTTTTTTCCCTGTTCTTGTAACGCACTTCTTAAATTAGCAATTATTTTCAGGGCTTTTTTTAAGAACAGATTCAACTGTGTTGCAATTTTTTTTTGGAGGTGGGGACGGAGAGCTGTGACTATCTGAATCCAGCTCAGACTTTTGTGGCTGAAATAAATAGTACATTTTCAGTACGGAACAAGCCTTGATAGGATATGTTTAAAGACCAGCCTGTCTTTGCTAGTTGTAAATGAACAGGACAAGATGGTCTGAGCTGGATTCAGATAGTCGCAGTCCCCCCCACCCCCAAAAATTGCAACACAATTCAATCTGTTTTTAAAAAAGCCCTGAAAACAATTGCTAATTTAAGAAGTGGGTTACAAGAACTGGGAAAAAAATTGCTCTGTGCACAAGGAGAGGAATAGATCATTCAGTCCCTCAAGCCTGTTCTGAAAATTCAATTGGTTCCTGGATGATCTGTATCCTGACTCCCTTCACCAGGATTGGTCCCATATCCGGTCATATACCTGGCCCAACAAAATCCTATTAAGCAGCTTTTTAAATTTTCAGTTGATTAAATCAGCCTTATTGGAGAATAATCATTAGACTTTGAGGAAAGCAAGGCTGCAAAGCCAGCTGAAGGTTAGATTTGATACTTTTTTAAATGTTTAGTCTGTGTGGAAAAGAAAATGTTCCACTGCCTCTTTATATAATGCACAATTCTTGAAAGGGGCCTTGAAACGGCAAAATCAATTTTCCTTTGGCTCCACAGTTGATTATTAATGGGATCTGTATCTGAGCTATCCTGTTCAAATGAGAACACAACACAAATTGTTTCTTAGTGGTTTGTTTATTTCTTTAATTGGAAGACTGTCAAGTGATTGAAGACCAGCAATGTGTGGCATATCCAGGCCCACCATCTGTAACAGAAGCTATGGATAGTTAATAAAATCAACTGCGGAGTGGAAAACAAACAGTAATATTTAGGTACTTACCCCAGCATCCTAAAAACATGGAGTGCTTTAAAACAAAAAAAAAGGTAACAAGTGAAAAGAAATTACGCACTTCCAGTTTGCGTTCCTTCTCTGCTAGGATTTCGTTTTGACTACGAATGTAATCAGCCAGCATACGCGCCAACTGCTTGCGATCTTCCAGTTCCGCAGCCAGTCTGCCATTGTAGTCTGCCAAGAGCATGCAGGCCTCATCCACAGTCTTTGAAAGTCTGTCTGCGGACTCTTTGTCTAAAGTGAAACCATAAACCACATAACATCACATTCACGAGAGATATGCAAGTTCGCTTCATTTGAAAACTTCAAAGCACAAGAAATTTTGTTTGCTATGTAAAAAGCATCGCTTACCTGCTATTTTGTCTAATAAAGAAACATCTTGAACCTCTGGTGGCAATGATGCAATCTTCTGTCGAACAGCTGCATCGCCAGATGCTGCATTTTCCAGCTCTTGCAATGACTTAATTAGATCCTCAGTCTGACACACAAAACAAAAATGATGAGATGCAGAATGGTCTTGCCTGGATCTCATACTGCCATTGCAAGTGTACAGCTTTGATAAATATAGTGGTACAACTGCTTAAATAAATGCAATGAGGTGCTGATGGGGTGGAGTACCTGTAGGAAACTGAATGCATTGGCTTCCTATGGTCAACTAGCCATACAAAGAAAAAACATTTTCTTATTGCAAGTGTAAACAGTGATACAAGGAGTACCATAAACTTGTCTACTGGCCGATTTCAGAGGCTGAATGGATGTGACAGCTGGACAAGTGACTAATATCAGCCAGTACTCACTATGTCAGTACAGCAATTACTCAAGAGAAAATTGCTCAGTAGAAAAAACAAACTATTTGACATCTTGGAACTTAAGTCAGCATGATTCGCAAGTGGATTTTTTTCTATCATCTATGTAATTTATACCTACACCACATTATGGGATTTGCTTAACTTGAACATTTGTAGTTTTACATTAAAGCTATGTAGTTTGGCAGAAAATAATATATATTAGCCAAATTGTGAACCTTAAAACTCTATGTATTTTGACATGCCAGATTAGGACTGCTATAACACGAGGGGCAGACTAGAAATGAGCAACAATAAGACATAAACAACTAATCCAACCCAACATCAACCGTAAGTCACTGCAAATTAACTTCCATGTTGCATTACCACATGCAGTATAAAGTGTATTGCAGACTGTCTTCGCATTAATGTGCTATGATCCATTTGTTTAGCAAGAAACACTTTTGATTAAGCAGTTAACATCCATCAAAATAGGACATCAAACACAGTTCAACTGGGTTAAGAACAAAGTTTTCATTACAGAGCAACATTATTTGTACCAATTTAAAATTGAAAATTAAAAATAGACACTAACTGTAACATACATTACTTATTTTCTCTCGGAGCTGGGGGAGGAGACACCAACAATATTCATTTTGAGGATAGCAAAAAGAGTAAGCATTTTGTACAGCTCTCAAAGACAGGGTAGAGGTATAGAAAATACCTGCTATGAAGAGAATATATGTTTGATAGTATATGCAAAATAATACCTCGAGCGCAGGCATTATACGGGTGATGGCTGTAAATCGCTGCGTTTTTACATTTAACATCAGTGTAGTCTGACATCATTTAAATCTAAGATTTGATTATGGCTAGAGAATGTTTTCGAAGCGGGTCCAATGGTTTTGCTCAGTTTACATCACCCACCATAAACAAAGCAGAACGCAACTGCCCTGCTTCTCCATTACATAATTACAGCTCAACAAAAGGACAGTATCAAATAGGCATTTTCGGTCAAGAAATAGTTTACAGTACATTACTGGGAAATTCTGCGGCTGGGGCCAGTACATATTTTTAGATTTACTGTTCAGTGTACATTTTAAGACGCCTGCTAAATATTAAGGTTTGGCTCGTGAGAAAACTATTGAAAGAATTCTCAAATTTATTAATTAGCAAAGTAAAAAAAAATTGAATCAAGAATCCCAGACAAATACAGGGGTAAAATCAATTCAAAGCCATTTCCTATATAGATTTTCTGTCAGGGATTGCGTAACCCTATGCCAAGCCTAATACTAACACTATTTTGTTTTAAGTTGACTTAGCCACATGAACAGATAAATTGTCAACATTGCATACCCTTTACTTTGAGTACATTTGTCTCCAAGGAAGATAAATGTAAAGGAAGCTCTGGTTGAATATAATAGTTAACAAAATTCAGAAATATTTGGCCCAAATAAAAAGCTCTTGATGTTTGTTGAAATTCATAAATTGAGGTTTAAAATACAGACCATTGCAGACTCCTCGGACCACCTTTAGCATCAAGAATATTAACTTGATGGAAGTTGATACTGTAGAAGAGTTTATTTTTGTGATAGATCTATTCACGCTGTTTCATGGGGACCATATTCTCGCCATGAATCATATGGATCTGTATGCAGCAGAGCATGTAGCACAATAGTTATTCCTTGATTATGTACATGCCCAACACAAGATCTTTGTGTGAATATAACCAATTCTACAATATTCATTCAGGTGAAGTCCCACTAAGTAAAACCCGATGGCCCAATTCAGCTTTTCTTCCCTTTCTGTTGGTATAGGTTCCCTAGTCTTATCAGGAGTTCGGATACCAGCAATAGTCAGCTGCGGAGGTCACTAATGGCAAGTCCAATCCTGCACCTCCACTTTGTCAACCATGGACACCTTCCAAACAAACATCACTGTGCAGACTCAATGGGCCAAATGGCCTCTTTCTGCACTGTAAATTCTATGATTCTATGAATATTATGACTTTTTAAAAATATCAAAAGTCAACGAAGGTAAAGAAATCAGTCTCAGCTGGAGAAATATATATCATTCACAAATTCAAGCTATTCAGCTATGCAGAGAACTGAAATTTTCAAAGCAAATGTCAACAATTAGTTTGGAAACAGACCAACTCATTTCACTCCAAAAGCTAGATAGCAGCATAGTCCTTGGGGATTTCCATCAGTGAGACATGCCTGCTTCAGTTCCTCATTCACAAAATGGGAGATATTCTTGGCTTCCGGCACTGGTTTCACATAATAATATGACAAATCAAGTCTTCAAGGGAAAGGAAATACATAAATGCATACATTTTTTGCTTGCCCAATAGGCCTGAGGATCTAGCTGTCATTCATTCTTTTCCTTTTGCCAAACTTCTCCACTTCCCTTCTCTCCTCAAAGCACATATTCCTTGCTATAGTCACAGAGCCACGCTGCGCCCGAGAAACAGCGTGCCACGGCCCAACAAAGCCAATAGAAACCATGGGGTCCCGCTCCTGGGATCTACCCGGCTTGCAATGCTACGCGAGATCTAACGTGATCTTGCAAGTTGTTACAATATGAATCCCGCCCATTGTGGGAGAGATCATTTTTTGGAAAATCTGTATATGAGAGCAAGACAGTTAGTCGCACTTTAACATGCAGTTTGCAAAGGCACCCAAGGTGTTGGGATCTATTCCCTTAGCCTCGGAAACCCTGGGTGAGCGCCATTCAGTACTGGTCTCCACAAACAGCGACTAGACAAAACGGCACTCGTGAGGGTCTCCGAGGGGATCGGAGGCCTCCAGGTACTTGCTCTCTGGGCAGGGTGGTACCCTAGCACTGTTTATGGGTGCCAGCCTGGTATTGGTGGTGATCGGGCCATGAGTGCCCTCCCTGGGTATTTGGGGCAGGGACTCCTCTTAAGTGAGTGGGGGTCAGGTCGATGACTCCAGAGTTCGATACATTTAAAAATGGTGTCCCGATCTCTTGCTACGCTGACAGTTCCTGCGAGCGGGGGTCCTCATTGCAGAAAACGGGGCTATATGCGACCTCGGCTGTGCGTTTCCCGCTGAGGCCCATTATCTAACCAGAGTGATGTTTGATAGCGTTGTGCTTCTCGGCGCTGCGAGCGGCAGGAGACACACGGCTAAACGCGCTCGCGATGAGACTTTGTTCCCATTTAGTCAAATTGCGGCCAGTCCTCTTGCATAGAAAAAGCCCATCAGCCTATCACGTCTGTATTGACTTCACCCGAGGAAGGAGCAGGGCTCCGAAAGCTATCGGGCGGAATTCTCCACTCCCACGTGGCGTGGGAGGGCCTCCCGACACTTTTCACGCCCCCAGCGATTCTCTTCCACCCCCCCCCCCCCCCCCCTCCCGGAGCTCGGAAAAATCGCCGCTCGCCATTTTTCACGGCGAACCCCCGAGCCCGATGGGCCGAGCGGCTGGCCCTTCATGCCCGTTTACGTCCACACCTGGTCGCTGCATTCGTGAAACGGGCGGCAGGTGCCTGCTTGCGGCATCTAGGGGCCCGATTGGCACGGGAGCACCACGACTGTGCTCGGGAGGGGACAGGCCCACGATCGGTGCCCATCGATCGTCGGGCCAGCGTCCAAAACGGACGCACTCTTTCCCCTCCGCCGCCCAGCAAGATCAAGCCGCCACGTCTTGCCGGGCGGCTGAGGAGAAAGACGGCCACCGCGCATGCGCCGTTCGCGCGTCTGCACGATGATGTCATCCGCGCTTGCGCGGGTTGGAACCGGCAACCCGCGCATGCACGGATGACCTCACAAATGCGCCGTTTTGCGCGTCATTTCCGGCGCGACGAGGTCGCGGCCGGGAAAGACGGAGGCCCGCTCCTAGCCCCCCGGGTGGGGGTGAATTAGGTGCGGGGAGTGGGCCCCGAGGCCGTCGTGCACCTCGGCCGATTTCACGACGGCCATCCCGATTTTTATCGGGAGTGGAGAATATCGCCCAGTGATTTGAAATAAACCTGTTGGACTTTAACCTGGTGCTGTAAGACTTCTTACTGTGCTCACCCCAGTCCAACGCTGGCATCTCCACATCATGACTTGATCAAAAACAATCACCCAAGTATTCTAATCCCATATTCCAGCACTTTGTCCATAGCCTTGTATGCAAGCGCATATCTAAATACTTAAATGTTGAGGATCTCTGCCTTCACTATCCTTTCAGGCAGTGGGTTCCAACCTCCCACCACCCTCTTGGTAAAAATGTTTTTCCTCACATCCCTCGAAACAAACCTCCTGCCCCATATCTTAAATCTATGTCCCGTGGTCCTTGCCCCTCAACCAAGGGGAAATGTTTCTTTCTGTCAACTCTATCTATGCCCCTCATAATGTCATTCATGTCACCCCGCAGTCACCACTGCTCCAAGGAAAACAACCGAAGTCGACCAATCTCCCTTCGTAGCTAAAGTTCCGCAGCCCAGGCAACATCCTGGTAAATCTTCTCTGCATCCTTTCCAGTGCTATCACACCCCTCCTATAATGTTGATTCCAGAACTGTGGCATAACCAACGTTTTATACCGTTCCAGCATAACCTCCCTGCTCTTATATTCTTAACCACTGTATCCACCTGCTCTGATTCCATAAGGGGCCGATGTACATGGACACCAAGATCCCTCTGATTCTCAGTGTTCCTTGGGTCCTGCTGTTTATCATGTATTCCCCTTGCCTTGTTTGTCCTGCCCAAGTGCATCACCTCACACTTATCTGGATTGAATTCCATTTGCCTCTGATCAGCCCGTCTATATCTTCCTGTAATCTAAGGCTATCCTCATCGCTTTTTACCACCCCACCAATTTTTGTATCGCCGCAAACTTTCTGATCAACCCTCCTACATTCATATCTAAATCATTTATATAAACACAAACAGCAAGGGCCCAACGCTGATCCCTGCGGGACCCCACTGGGCACAGGCTTCCAGACAGAAAAACACCCCACAACCAGCCAATTTTGGATCCAATTGGTCGAATTTCTTTGGATTCCATGGGCCTTTTACTTCACTATCAGTCTCCCATGTGGGACCTTAATAAAAGCCTTTCTGATGTCCAGGCAGACAACATCAAATGGATTTCCCTCATCTACATAACTCTTCATAAAATTCAATAAAGTTGGTCAGCCAGGACCTCCCCTGAACAAAACTATGCTGACCGTTCTCGATTATTAATTCTGTCTCTCAGAATTGCTTCCAATAGTTTCTCCACCACTGCGGTTAGACTGACTGGCCTGTAGGTTCCTGGTTTATCCCTTCCTCCCTTCTTGAATAATGTACCACATTGTTCTGGTACATTGTTAGGCACCAGTTGCTACCTAAAACTTCACTATTACTCTGGTGTGAGCCTCAATAATACTGTTCAACAGTGGGTATCAGAGCCAAGTCTGATCTTGCCTTTGCCCAGTTCACAAGTAAAGCATTGCAGGCTTCCTGCTCAACCAGGAACTGCTGGATATCGATAAGGAATGTGAACATTGGACGAAAATAATAAACATTTAATCCTTCCACAGGAAAACAAAGGTGAATTATGCAGCCTGGCAGGGGTGGAAGTGGCATAGTGGCCCTGTTACTGGACTAGCAATCCAGCAAACCAGGGGAACCCAGGTTCAAATCCCACTATGGCAGATGGTGAAATTTGAAATCAATAAAAATCTGGAATTAAAAGAAATGTCCTTTAGGGAAGGACATCTGATGTCCTTACCTGGCAGCAGACCCACAGCAATGTGGTTACCCTCTGAATGGCCTAGTAAGCCACTCAGTTCAAGGGCAATTAGGGATGGGCAACAAATGTTCCTGATAATTCCAACTGCAGCCAAGATAAATTCAATCCTCTTCATGCTTTTCAAGTATGCACAAGAAATACTTGACACAGCTATGGAGAAATGTAGCTGCCAATGAAAACCTCAGCTATAGGGGTTAAAGACCACTGGCGAGCAGCTCTATTAGATATTGGGCTAATGTCGCATTACAAATTGGGACACAGAATTTCCTAGTCATGACCTGCAACTTATTTTGTGACATACCGGCAATACAACATCACAATTGGCAAACCTCCCTTGCGTGGCACTGAAACACTGCACTATAGCGTGGCATCCTCAACAACATCCACTGCCTGCAGGATAACTACTGATGGATTAATTCAATCAGTTGCAGAGAGTGACTACAATCTTGCATTCTGACCTAAGTGTTCAGTTGAAATTTGTTATTGGATTTTTGGCAGGTTTACATCGCTGTATGCATTAGTCATTTTATTTTGTGTTGTCTTGGCATTACCTCTGGTGGTTGTTTAGGTGTATTGTTGGAAAGATATTCATCGTCATCTTCCTCCTGTATTTGTTCAAAGGTACGCTTCTTGGTCTTTTTTTCTGTTGCTTAACGGGCAGCAAAAGATAAATTAAAGATTTACTTTCTAAACTCAATAGATAAAAAGAGAAGTAATTGAGCCTTCCGCTGCCGAGGTCAATGTATTTATACTTACAAACAATTTGCTTAAGCTGATCGATGAAGTTGTTTTCATAAACCATCCTCTCTTGCCAAATAGCTAACACTCTTTCCAAGTGCTTCTTGCAATTCTCATCAGATTCACTGTCAAACAGGAAATCAATGCCTGATTAGAGTAAATTTCACCTCCAAGCCTGTACCCAATTCACCAGCATGTACTGTCAAGTAGTAACAAAATTGACCTGCAACATCGATTACACTGGGGAGGAGAAAATTAAGAAATCATACCTTTGTACCAACATAATGGATAAAGATGAAAAAGCCATTCAGTCCATTTGATCTCTTTCAGAATCCTACTGTTTTCCCATTACAGCCTTCTTAGTTCAGTCCATTACCCAGCCTCAACCAACCTTTCAGCTACTGACCACTATTCAATAAATACTAGCTGACATTTGTCCCTATCATGCACTTCACAGCTCCGTTTGCCTTGCTGCTCCCCAAAAATTGAAAGCCTTGTTTTTTTAAAAAATCTCCCTGTCCTTTTAAGCATCTGCTTTATCTCAAAAGGTTTTCTCTTTACATTTCTTTTCAACGCTGAAGGGTTCTATCACATCTAATTGTTTATCATAGCTCTTCCCTCAAATACACTTGGTTACTCTTCTCTGCATACCCTTGTAGTGTTAATCGTGCATCAAGGGCGGCACGGTAGCACAGTGGTTAGCACTGTTGCTTCACAGCGCCAGTGGCCCAGGTTCCATTCCTGGCTTGGGCCACTGTCTGTGCGGAGTCTGCATGTTCTTCCAGTGTCTGCATGGGTTTCCTCCGGGTGCTCCAGTTTCCTCCCACAAGTCCTGAAAGACGTGCTGTTAGGTAACTTGGGACATTTTGAATTCTCCACGTGTACCCGAACAGGGGCCGGAATGTGGCAACTAGGGGCTTTTCACGGTAATTTCATTGTAGTGTTAATGTAAACCTACTTGTGACGCTAATAAAGATTATTAGATCCCAAGGCAATATCTGAAGATGAGCAGGACAACTCCACCAGTGCTCCGACCAACATTTATATATTTTTTCTTTATTCTTTCATGGGATGTGGGCATCGCTGGCAAGGCCAACATTTGGTGCCCATCCCTAACTGCCCTTGAATTGAGTGGCTTGCCAGGCCATTTCAGAGGTCAGTTCAGAGTCAAACACATGGCTGTGGGCTGAATCACATGTAGATCAGACCAGGTAAGGATGACAAATTTTCTCCCCTAAAGGACATGAGTGAACATAATGGTTTTTTGCGACAATCGATGATAGCTTCACGGTCACCATTACTGAGGTTAGTTTTATATTCCTCAACTATCAAAGCTTTAAAATGAAATCTACAGATTAGATTATATTGCGCTGAACGCAGTTTGTGCTTAAAATTCTGCAATCTATTGCATCAGTTACACAGAAATTGGGGGAATCGTGCCATGGTCAAGACCATTCAAACTGAAACTCCAGGCCAACCTAGCAGAGTATTATTTTGAGAAATATGTATAGAGGTAAATGACATTTCGCAAAGCTCTCGTACACAGCTTTTATAGATGGGGCATTCATATTTCATAAAGATATTGCAGAATTCATGCACATCAAGAGAGAATGAGAGGTCACTTTTAATATACTACTGTATCACATTTTACAACAGTACAAGCCGCCATACATAATTTAGACTCTTACACAACCCATCTGCAGGATGCCCATGGGAATAATGTAGGTCAGGTGCTTGAACAGGTTGTTTGGCACTACTCTTACAGATGAGAATGGCGTGGTCCGGTTGGTTGGGATCAGCACCACTTCTTTCCAGTGGGTGGGCTCTCATATGGAGGCAGTACATTTTGTTAAATGAGTCTACAAGAACAGGCCCCAGAGCATTTGGTTTGTTTCCCAGTTCCAGATGACGATCAATCTCTTTGCACACTTCAAATCCAGATTTTTTAAATAAATGAAATTAACATTCTCAAAAAAACCACGGTGGGTTCTTTATATTATCAATCCAGGAAACTGGGAGAAGGCTGGAATGTCAATTCTGAGCTGCCCAGTAGTACCATTAGTTAAATTCATAACCAATGAGATGGAATTGCTTGACTCTTTTAAAGATGTTCAGAAGTGAGGTGGTTGGATGGTTACAAAATAGCAGTACGTAATCATCACACAGGGAAAACGGTGTTCTTTCTCAGTCCTTCGTTACTGGATTCATGCTAATACATGACATTAGAGGTGCCTTGATTGGTGCCTACAAGAAAGGGAATTGAATGCATCCTTCTCTGGTAGTCCCAGTTCAATGGAAATGTAGGGTGACGTTAATAATACATTCTGTGGATATGCAGTGTAATTTTGTTTTGTAATTGGCCGTCCCTTGCGGGAGAGGCAGGGGGGGGTGCTGTCGGTCAGTGGCAAGAGTTTAAAGAAGCCTTGATGACGGCCTTTATATTTCCAGGCCAGGATTGGCATAGCCTGGGAGGGGAACTTGCAGGCAATTGTTCTTCCAAATGACAGACGAGTAGCCTTGGCAAGTTGGAGTGCATCTTGTAGATGGTGCACATTGCTGCCATTGTGATGTTGCCAGTGGTGGAGAAAGTGAAAGTTTAGGGTCGTGGATGGGGTGTTGATTAAGTAGGCTCTTTGTCCAACCTGAGCACTTGTGAAGCTGCACTCATCCGGGCGTGCAGAATATCCCACCACACTCCGACTTGAGCTTTGTAGATGATGGAAAGGCTTTGGGTGGCTAGGAAATGAGTGAGTAGTGCAGAATTCCCAACCTTTAACTTGCTATTGTAGCCACAGCACTGTATTTATAAGTTCTGGAATCAAGCGGTTCAAAATATGCAGAGTAGAGTAGATTATTGGTGAGTAAGTGCCATCTTACAGCACTGTCAACAGCACCTTTAATGGTAACTGTTGGTTGATTTGTCCTGATTTTTATAAACAGATTTTCATGTTGTGAGGTAGATGTCAGTGTCGTAGCTGTACTGGAACAGCTGGGATACCTTCAGCACTACATCTGGGAAGTTGTCAGAACCCATTGTTTTTGACCTCATCAGTGTACTCAGCCACTTCCTGGTCACGTGGAGTGAACGGAATTGGGTGAAGATGGTTTTCTGTGAGCGTGGGGACCATAGGGGGTTAAAATGTCTCACCCATGTCACAATTCTGCCTGAAGATGGTCGCAAACAACTCAACCTCGTCTCCTTGCCGCCATTATCCCATCAGAAGAAATTTGTGACTCAACGCCGGTGAAGGCCTCTTCCACAGCAGGATAGGCCCAAGTCAGAGGTTAAGGTTCTTGTATTGTTCCTCAATAGGCAGCCCCATATAACAGAATCATAGAATGGTTACAGTACAAGAGGTCAGCCTGTCTGTATTTGTTTGGTCTGGCTGGACAAAACCCAGGGATGAATACATTCAGTCGCAATGTGAAGATCTTAGCCAATATTTTATAGTCAACATTGAGGAAAGGCATAGGTCTGCATGATGAGCATCAAGCTTTTTGTAACTCGCCAAGAAAGGAATTGAAGGAAAGGTCTGCGTTATTAGGCTCAGAGGGTTTCTCGGATTAGAGATGTTACTACCAGTTGTGCTCACTGGCTGAAATTGGACCATTTCTCCTGAAAGAGTGGAGCAGGGTGAAGTTGGATAGGAACTTCTCCATTTGTTGGGACTTGGCTTGCACTCAACAGTTAGAGCAACATGTAATCCCAACAGGCTCTGAGAGATTATCAGCTCACTTGATTTATCCACACATATATATTTCCCTGGCTTATTACCCAATGTGTAGCATTTGGAGTATAGGAGGTTTCCAACATCAAACGAGGAGTCATTTAGCAATCCTCTGACCTTTCACAGAGAGTACAGAGTCCAACTCCATTAAACTTTTGCTCCAGGTTTTTCTGGGTCTGTAGGGTATGAGCTATGCTGGTTTGCCACTGTACTGTGGGGAGCATGTGTGATCCCCAGTGCTCTGCAATGAATGAAGAGGTGTGAGATGATGGAGTGCGACACGAATGCTTGTTGGTTGGAAGAGTTGCTCTTCATCCTAGGATGACTAGTGGCCATATATCAAAGCGCGAGATACAGAATACATCAAATTGTTTCAAGAAACATGCCAACCTGCTGTATGCTTTGTGGCAGTTCAAATGAAAGGTAAATGCATAATCTGGAGCAGACTGGTAGATATCTATTGGGCCCGAATACAGAAGTACAGGATTCTGGAAATAGGAAATAAAAACAAAAAGCTGGAAATACTCAGGTCAGGGAGAATCTATGAGGAGAGAGAGTTCACATTTCAGGTTGATGACCGATCATCAGAACTGGAAAAGGCTAAGACATAACATATTTATGCAAGGACAGAGTCAGGGAAAGGAGAAATTAGAAAGTTAAAAAGGAAAGGTCTGTGATAGGGTGTAAGGCAGTGGCCAAATGACTAAAAGATCGTGGTGAAAGGCAAAAGGAGATGGTAAAGGGGCAAGTTAAGAAACAAAAGATGGTTCCAGAGCTGTAAATTGGAAATACAGAACCATGAGCTGCCATTTGAAAAGGTCAGAGATTATGGTCTGAAATTGTTGGAACTCAATGTTGAGTTCAAACGGCTGTAAAATGACTAAGTGAAAGATGAGATGCTGGTCCTCGAGCTTATGTTGAACTGAACTGCAACGATGCAGAGGCAGACAGAGGAGTCCAAGTCAGAATGGAATGGGAGAACTGAAATTCCAGAACTAGGGAATCTCAGGTCATGCTTGCTGATTGGATAACTGCTTTGCAGGACAGCTTTTCACAGTAACTTCATTGAAGCCTACTTGTGACAATAAGCGATTATTATTATTACTACCTCGTTTAACCTGCATTGAGTCTCCCCATATGTACAAAACCACACACCGATTTGCGATTACAGTGCTATAAATTGAAAGTGCAAGTGCTGTTTCACCTGGAAATAGTGTTTGGAACCATAGCTGGCAGGAAAGGGGAAGGATTTGCATCGCCGTGCTGGCACGGGAAGGAAAAGGATTGTTGAGCGCTTGAGAGATGGGTGAAAACATGGGGGAAAATGGTCCCTTTGGAATGCTAATCGTTTGGTGGTGATACCGTGTTGGAGGTGTTGTAAATGGCAGACAATGAGCGTGGAGGGTGGCAATGTGGAAGCTGAGGACCAGGAGTACCCCATTGGGAGGGTAAGGGGGTGAGAGTGGAAAACGTGGGAAACAGCTCTGGCTACTTGTCATGGACACATACACAACACACACAAAAAAGGTCGGCAAAGCAGAGTGTTAGCTGGCATAACATTTGTGCAAAATTTGAATAAATTAGAAACACTTTAGTAAATAAAGTGGGGGTTTACTGGTGATATTGCCTTTGAAACAGATCGCAACAGTCAGTATGAACCAAAAAACATATTTGACACACCTCTGCTGAAATACAGCTGATCATTTTAAATAATTTATCTTTGCTCAACTTCCCTCTTCCTGAAAAGTAACTCAAATTACCTATATTCAGGACAAGGGGAAAAAAATGTACTTGGCTTTCCTCATCCATTGGTCATAATGCAATTTTAAGTGTTTTCTACTGCCCAATTAAAGGGAAGCGAAGTAGATTCTCCAAATCTGATCCTTTACAAGGGACTGTGCCAGACATTTTCTCAAATAAAGAATACAATGGCAGCCTCCCTTTAATATAAGATAGTATTCCAGTTTTCTTTCAAATGGGATTTCAGAATAATTTCCATTAAAGTAACTTGGCTAATATCGGCATTTGCTTTCCTGGCGTGGACAGATTATTAATGGAATACTGGCTTGCCATGTTTGCATTGAACAGGACAGTACCTTGAAACATGTGAAAACGCATCCACTAAAACTGGAGCAAAGTCCTTGGTAAATTCTGGTCCCTTTTTCTTACTGTTCTGGATCACATCATTTGCCAGATAAAGGAAGGTCAGTTTTCTACTTGGTTTAGCTGTGGACAAAAATTGGAAAAGAAAAGTCAAGAGTTCTATTGCTATTTGATGGGTAATAGTGCCTATCTCTTTCTAGTGAGAAACTAAAATGAGTACATGCAACTCACAAACTGGAATAGTTGATAAAGACATACTTATGCATGGAGTGTTTTAATATTCCTGCACTCCAGCTAAGTGACATACAGAGCAATGGGGAACCCTTAAGATATTTTACTGATATGGCACTTTATGACCTCAGGATATCCCAGAGCACTGGTCAATTTAATACTTTTGAAGTATAGTCATTATTGTAATACCAGGGAATGCCACAACCAATTTCCACGCAGCAAGCTCCCAAAAACACCAATGAGATCAATGATCACAATCCTTTTTTGTGGTTCTGATTGCAGGATAATTGTTGGTGAAAACACAATAACTCCCCTGCTCTTCTTCAAAATATGGGACCTTTGAACAGCACTGAGAAGTTTGTCCAATTGAAAGTATTCATGTATTAGCTGCACTTAGCTAAAGATTAACAGCTCTGTTAAAGGACTTGTTTCTTAACTGTTACCAAACAAAAACGAAAATATGGGTGGCATAATGGATACAAATGTTGTCATCAGAATCTGCTGGAAACTCATTGAAGTAGCAGACTGAGCAGGAATAGCCCCCTGTAAAACTGGCCATACAATATCGGAATCCCACAATGTAAGCAACACACTGGCATGATCTGAAGCATGCTTCCATTAAATCTGAAAGAAATCTAGAATTGCTCAGAAATGTAAGCATCACCATTGTCTCTGCCCACTGGATCCTTTTTAAGCAACTTGTTGATTTAAAAATTCTCATCCTGGTTTTCAAATCGTTCCACAGCCCAACCCTTTCCCCATCTCTGCAATCACTTCCATCCCTCCAACCCTCAGACCTCAACTCCTTCAATTCTGGCCTTGAATATCCAGATTTTAGCATTGGTGACCACACCTCAGCTGTCAAAGCCCTGAACTCTCGAATTCCCTCCTTAAACCTCTCGTTCCACTTTATAAGGTGCTCCCTTAAAACCTACCTTTGCTCATATATCTCCTTACATTGCTCTGTGTCAAATTTTGTTTGACAACACTTGTGTGAAGCACTTTAGGTCAATTTAACTATACTAAGGGCACTATACAAATAAAAGTTGTTGATACAGTGCAGTGTTGTCCAATAAGAATTGCTGACTCGCCACACACATTGTGTGTGACACCATTTTAGCCAGATGACTAATTTTAGAAAAGACCTCCTATATGATATAGACAAACATACACAAACATTGACAATATCTACCATTCAGCATGAAATGTGGTACCATCTCAGCAAAGTTTGGAATTCGGGCATAAATATATTAGGCAAAGCACTGGAGAGCAGCTTCTATATTTTTGTTCTGCATTTGCAAGTGATACTTTGACTTGATCAGAGCAATTGCGTAAAATTTTGGCACGTTTGCTCCCCATCTACAACATGCTGGATACAGTTGGCACATGTGCTCTCCCAACTACAACATGCTGAATACAGTTGATATGCCTGCTTTCCAACTCCAACATACTGGATACAGTTGGCACATGTGCTCTCCCAACTACAACATGCTGGATACAGTTGGCACATGTGCTCTCCCAACTACAACATGCTGGATACAGTTGACATGTCTGCTCTCCGTCTATAACATGCTGGATAAAGTTGACACGCATGCTCTCCGTCTACAATATGCTGCATACAGTTGACACACCTGCTCTCCATCTACAACATGCTGAATACAATTGATATGCCTGCTTTCCAACTCCAACATGCTGAATACAGTTGATATGCCTGCTTTCCAACTACAACATGCTGGATACAGTTGACACGTCTGCTCTCCATCCACAACATGCTGAATACAATTGATATGCCTGCTTTCCAACTACAACATGCTGGATACAGTTGACACGTCTGCTCTCCGTCTCCAACATGCTGGATAGTGACACACCTGCTCTCTGTCTCCAACATGCTGGATACAGTGACACACCTGCTCTCCGTCTCCAACATGCTAGATACAGTTGACACGTCTGCTCTCCATCTACAACATGCTGGATACAGTTGACACGTCTGCTCTCCATCCACAACATGCTGAATACAATTGATATGCCTGCTTTCCAACTCCAACATGCTGGATACAGTCGACACGTCTGCTCTCCATCCACAACATGCTGAATACAATTGATATGCCTGCTTTCCAACTCCAACATGCTGAATACAGTTGACACGTCTGCTCTCCATCTATAACATGCTGGACACAGTTGACACGTCTGCTCTCCGTCTCCAACATGCTGGACACAGTTGACACGTCTGCTCTCCATCCACAACATGCTGAATACAGTGACACGTCTGCTCTCCATCTCCAACATGCTGGATACAGTTGACACGTCTGCTCTCCATCCACAACATGCTGAATACAGTGACACGTCTGCTCTCCATCTCCAACATGCTGGATACAGTTGACACGTCTGCTCTCCATCCACAACATGCTGAATACAGTGACACGTCTGCTCTCCGTCTCCAACATGCTGGATACAGTGACACGTCTGCTCTCCGTCTCCAACATGCTGGATACAGTGACACACCTGCTTTCCAACTCCAACATGCTGGATACAGTTGACACGTCTGCTCTCCATCTAAAACATGCTGGATACAGTTGACACATCTGCTCTCCATCTACAACATGCTGGATACAGTTGACACGTCTGCTCTCCATCCACAACATGCTGAATACAGTCGACACGTCGGTCACTTTGAATTTTCAAATTGATCATGCTGCCCTTCTTCATAAAGATCACAAAGTTAACACATCAACTGGAATCTGAATCAATGCCAGCAAATGTCTTTGGTCTGGCAAAGGTAAATGATTGTGTTTTCAACATCTGTTTAAAGTGTATGCAACCCGATATGCTGTAGCATTATTGTTCATTGTGTTCGTTCTGGCCATGCGTGGCTCACTGAAAATGTTAATGTGGTTAATATTTGGTTGTTTGCGTGTTATCTCAGCACTTGCATACCATATGCATGGATTTGTAACCTTATGTGGGCTTTGGTCAGTAGAATTATAAGACAGAAATCATGCGCAAGTGTTTCTTGACCGTGCATTTATGTACTCGGCTATCGATTATTGGAAACCTGCTAAAGCGACGTGTAACATGTGAACACCAACACCTTTAGATGGAGAGTGGGGCTTTCATCATGGTCACTCGATCAGTTGTAATAACCCCTCAAAGCAAAACCTGACAAAATGTACAAATTGAACAGGACACATTATGGCCAAGGGCCAACAGTATCAGGATTGTTCTGGGTGGAGTGCAGACGTGTCAACATTTTGAGCAATCACTTTGCTCAAGTCAAAGTATCATTTGCTTTACCCCAGTGCTTTGCATAATATATTAATGTCCGAATTCCAAACTTTGTTGAAAGATGGTAGACTATTGCCTTTGGTTAAAGTGCCAGAAAATCAACTCGTTCACCAAAAAAAAATCGATGGGATCAATGTGGTGATGACGAGGATACGAAACTGGCACAGAAAGAGAACAAGGCAGTGAAGTTGATTTGCAGTCCAAAGTATAGATCGCCCCTTCTCCTTCCACCTCCCTGCCCCACCTCCCTCCCTCCAATTCCCTCCCCTCTGCCCTCTTCCCTCCACTCCTCCCCCCCCAAAAAAAAAACAATGGCATTCAAACGCACAAAGCTTTGAAGATGGCAGACAAGCTGAAGAAGCTGGAATGAAAGCATTCGGGACGCTGGGCATTATAAAGAGGCATAAAGAACAAAGTTAAGGAAGTCATGCTAAATTATAAATCACTGGTTAGATGCCAGCTGGAGGATAGAGTCCAAATCTAGGCTCTAAATTTCAGGAAACAAGCTAACTCCTTGGTAATAGTGGAAAGGAAATTTACTGGAATAACATCAGGAATAAAAGACTTAGGGTACGAACAGGCCTCTCGCGAGATTTGCGATGCTTAGAACACCTCGCGGGATCTAACAAAATCTTGTGATCTGGATCTCACCCTCACTGGTGAGATCTAGATTGACATATTTAAGCGAGCCATTAGGCTCATTTTAATATGAAATGAAAATTGCTTATTGTCACAAGTAGGCTTCAATTAAGTTACTGTGAAAAGCCCCTAGTCGCCACATTCTGGCGCCTGTTCGGGGAGGCTGGTACGGGAATTGAACCGTGCTGCTGGCCTGCCTTGGTCTGCTTTAAAAGCCAGTGATTTAGCCCAGTGTGCTAAACCAGCCCCTGGTGCCCAATCTCCTGAGGCCCGGAAATGAAGCCCGTGCCTGGGAGACCGCGCCATGGCGTCATTCAGCACTGGCCAACACAATCGTGGACCAGGCGGAAGGACACCAGGGCTTACCCAGGCCATTGGGAGGCCCCCAGATGGTCAGGGTCTGTCAGGGTGGTACCGTGGCACTCCCAACTCCACCCAGGCACCCTGGCAGTGTCAGGCTTGCACTTTGGCACTGCCGGTTTGCCTGGGTGACATGGCCAGGCTGGCAGGAGCATTGCAAGGGTAAATCACTGGTTTAATGCCAGCTGGAGTATAGAATTCAAATCTAGGCTCCACATTACCCTGGCAGAGCCCCTGCCAGCCTGGCTATGTCACCCAGACAAACTGGCAGCACCAAGATGGCAGGTTACCCATGCCAGGATAGCTCAAGGGTGTCCTGCCCTTAAGAGATGGGACTCGATGGACCCCGAAGAGGTAAGCTGGAGCAGAAGAGGGGGTCCGGAGACCGCGGTGTAGTGTCCAGGGGGGGTTGAGAGATCAGGATGGCTTTTACGAATAGCGGCCCGATCTCTTCCTGCAAGCTGAGCTCATCAGTGCAGGTAGTGAGGTCAGTGCGGCCTCGGTGGGACATTCCGCCCAAGGCCAAAATAAACGACAAAGTCCCGTTCGATAGCAGAGTTGTTCTCGGCGCTGCAGGCACCGAAAAAGACCCCGTTATACGCACCCAAAACAGGACTCTTTTTTTATGCATTAAATCACGTTCTTAGTTACGTGGAGAGCCAAGACAAAGACAGAATTGGTTCTGTTTACAGCAGTCAGGGAGAGCAAAGATTGTTCAAACATATGATGGGTTTTGATAATAAACAAAGCAAAATCTTCAACTAGCAGTAGGGCTGGCAATGAGAACGGCTTTAAAGTAACAACTACATAATACGGACGATGTTGGAAAGCTGAAAGAAAAATAGAAAATGCTGGAAACAATTGGTAGGTCAGACGGCATCTGTGGAGAGAGAAACAGAATTAATGTTTTAGAGCAGTGATCTTTCATCAGAACTGGAAAAAGTTAGAGATGTTAACAGGTTTTATGTAAGTAGGCGGGGAGGGGGCATGATAAAAGAGAAACTTTATGATAGCGTGAAAGGCAAGAGGGATTTAATGACAGAAAGAATGATGGTGCAAAACAAAAGATGATAATAGGACAATTATAGAAACAAAAGATAGGTTTAGTGGTGGTGTAAACTTTCATAATCATTACAAGTGATCATGAATTATTGGCGACAGGGGCCATCTGAAAAAAAGAGGTAGCGTCCATGATATGAAATTATTGAAATAACAATGAAGCAGATGCAAAAGTAACTTTCAAAAAGGGAATGGGGTCTCTACATGAAAAAGAAAAATTGTAGGGTCACAGTGCGTTGGCAGGGCAGGCCAGGGCCGTTACTGGACTTCTCTTTCAATAGACAAGATGGGCTGAATGGCCTCCATCTCTGCTGGTTGAGTTTGTAAAAATGCTAAATCTGCAATGATTGGTGTTTTGAATTGCAACGATGTTGTGGGGAATTTATTCATTGACTTGGGATGGACTGAAGTGGAAAGAGCAAGTTACAAATGTCCTTGCCCCAGCATAAGCAATTCTTACACATTGAGCCAAAGAATCCAGGCCCAAGTTATATTAAATTAATTACTCTCAGGAGGAACGAGAAGGCAAATGTGTGGAAATTAGAAACCTTGAGATCTCCCATTTCCATTTAATCTCTATTATTACTGAAAATGCTGTAATTGAATTGGAGAATCCACAGTTAGAAGATGAATCGATTGCGTTGATTGAGGAATAAATGTTATCCAGGATATGGAAAAATTTCATGCTTTTTGAATAAGATCTTTGGCACTCCCTTCACTAATCAGACAATTTTGGTTTAACAGTTCAGCCAAAAGCTGGCAATTCTGACAATGCAGTACCCTCAATAACGTCAGCCAGACCACATGCTCAAATTCTCACAGCAAACTTATGACCTAATCAAACATCCTGACTCGGGCCACTGAGTTACCATGGAATCAAGGCTGCGAACATAGAAGCATCAGAACTAGGGACAGGAGTTGGCCATTTAGCGCCTCAAGTCTGCTCCGCCATTCAGTGAGATCATGGCTGATGATCTACCTCAGTGCCCGTGTCCTGCCCCTTAGTCTGAGACAGTGCCCCTAGTTCAGGGTTTCTCAAAGCGCAGGTCGCGGCCAACAGGTGACACGGGCTGGTGTCGGGAGGATCGTGACACGATCGGTCGATCCGTTCCGCGGTGGTCCTGATCACGGGGGAAGCAACCAACAGCTGCTACTGGTTTTTACACTGGGAATAAATAGAAATAAATGAGGCTGTGTGGAGTCTTCCAGTCAGAAGCAGAAGCAGGTCACATGCTCTGCATGTACACTTGATGTCAAGCACCCTCCAGATATGTGCTTTTGGTCCAAATCTCGGAGCAGCATAGTTTCCATTTTCCAGCTGCTGGCAAGCAAGGCAAGTGAACCGTGACGATGAATGGTTCTCTTAAAAGTAAGAGACTCAAATAGGCATTTTACCTATTGGACAGGATCTCGCACATCTAGAGACCAGTGCTGGTGTTAGCTCTGTACAGAGCTCCAGGGCCTCTGGTTAACAGCCTACAAAGAAGCAACTTAACTCGGGAACAAAGCAATATAAAGATGATTTCTTGAGGTATGCTTTTGTCAATTGTGCCAATGTTAATAAGGATGCAAATTCCATTTGTGTTATATGCAGAGAAGTACTGGCAAAAGTGAGAAGTTTCAGATTTTGAAGTGATGAGAGAAAAATTCTTTCTGAGGTCGAGACCCCAGAGTCAGTTACTAAACTTAAATTGAAAGACTACGCTGCTGTAGCTGACCTATAACACATTAAAAACATGCCAAAAGCCCATGTAGCTGTTAGCATTCTGGTGTAGCATCTCCCAGGAAAATAAGCGATTTGTTGCTACTGCCCTTCACGACGACCTACATGTGAGGTTGGATTTCTAGTTTTCATAAAGGCGAAGACAGCACAAAGCAATTTGCTGAAGCCTGCACCTATGAACAATGCCCGCTCTGCCTTTGAACCTGATTCAAGTGAGATCATGAGGACCAAGCAGGCTCCCCTTTCACATTAAAGGTAAGCGAATGTGCCGTGGGTTGCAAAGGTCAGCCAGCTGGTAAAAGTGGGTCACAGGAAAAAAGCTCGAAAAACATTGCCCTAGTTTAGACCCCTAAACACCAGCCAGGGGAAATATCCTTCCTGTATTTCCCCGCCGAGCCCTGCGTATGCTTCAATAAGATCAACTCTCATTCTTCCAAAATCTAGAAAACACAGATCTAGTCTCCACAATGACATCATCCCACAAATTTGCACCACTCTATGGTAAGTATATCCTTCCTTAAGCAAGGGGTCCAAAACTGTACACAATACTCCACGTTCCGTCTCACCAAGGGTCTAAATAATTGCAGCTGGGCATCTTTCTTTCATAGCATACAAGGCGTATGTGATACTTGTCTTTATTAGCCAAGGCATAGAATATCTGAGCAGGGAGAGTATGACAGAGCTGTATTAAACACTCCCTGGGCCACAGCTGGAGTGTGTATGCAGCTCTGGTCACCACACTATAGGATGTGATTACACTAGAGAGGGTATAGCAGAGATTCACCAGGATGTTGCCTGGGCTGGAGTCTTTCAGCTACAAAGAGAGACTGGTTAGGCTAGCATTGTTTGCCATAGAGCAAAGAAGGTTGAGGGGGAAATCTGATAAAGGGGCATCGATAGGGTCGATAGGAAATAACTTTTCCCCCTTAGTAGAGGGATCAATAACCAGAGGACATAGATTTACGGTAAGGGGCAGGAGATTTAGAGAGGATTTGAAGAAAAACTTTTTCACCCAGAGGTGGTGGAAATCTGGAACTCACTGTCTGAAAGGATGGTAGAGGTAGGAACTCTCAACATTTAGGAAGCATTTCAATGAGCACTTCAAACACCATAGCATACAAGACTATGGACCAAGTACCGGAAAATAGGATGAAAATTGATTGGTGCTTGATGACCGGCGCAGACTTGATAGGCCGAAGGACCTCTATGTGCTGTGAAACTCTATGACTCGATATGCTATCTGCCATGTTCTTAACCTGTGTAAATCCATTTGAAACTTCGCAGCTAGTTTTGTGTCATCAGTAAACAGAAATATAATATTTGGCCCCCACACCCAAATCACTAATGTAGATTGTGAATAGCCGATTAGTGAAAGGGTGCAGCTATTCAGCATCTTGCTGTACTCCACTTGCCACTACCTGCCAAGTCACAACGGGGTGGCCAACCCTCCAGGATTGGTCTGGAATCTCCAGAAACTGAAAATCGATCTCCAGAACACTGCTGTGTGCAACACTGGAGAAAGATCATAGCAACATTAAAATATTTTGTTTTAGATTTTCTTTGAACATTTCCATTCACCAGGTAAAAAAAATATTAAGGGGGCGCAGGAAGCAGTTTTCTGACAGTAAAACAACACCCAATTGGATTGAGTTTTTTTGCTTTTCAGTGGCGAGGGTAGCATGTCACAAGGATGGTGTGTTGGCCAACTAATGGTTGAAGCATGGGGCAGGTAATGTGACAAAACCTCCAGGAACACAGTTCATCACAGCTGGCAATTCTACCTGAGGAAGGATGTGGTTCTTTCATTCCCACTGTTTTTTCCTGGTTATTTTGATAATATTTTTGAAAATCTGCAAATAGACTCAGACTGTCACTGGTAGCTATAATGCAGCAATTCAGGGCAAAGCTACAGGCTACTACATTCCCAGCTTATGTTAGATACAAAGTCAGCAAGTGAAACCCTCTGAACCATCGCTCACATTCTCATACTTGGCTGAATCCAGCCACTCTCAACCAGAAAACTGGTATGTCCATAGTCCCAGGTGACGAGAGGATGCTTTCCCCTTTGAGGGGGAGAGACTGACGATGATTTAACCTGAGGACCACCAAACCTCAGGCAAGGGGCGAGGTTGAGAAGCCTGTGCGGGAATCGAACCTGCACTGTTGGCATGGTTCTGCATCACAAACCAGGTATCTAGCCAACTGAGCTAAACTGGCAGTTGATTGGACTAGTCATGACATAATCAATCTCTCTTCCTATGCTAACTTCCCATTCACTAGCTGGATTCAATGAATGTCAAATTATTTTTAGCCTGCATTCCTTTCCATTCATAAACTCCCTGGTGTGATATTTCTTCTTTCTACCCGAAAGGGACTTAACCACCAAATTTAGCTATAAAAAACAGAATCGAGCCTAAACTCTGGAACTCATTTTTAACAAGACAATCAATGAACTAACCGTGAAAACCAGAAGTCTATCCAAACTACACATTTTTTGAATATTTTTAAGCAACTATGTTCAATTATTATTCCAAGAGATGATGCCTACTGCCAAGTTCTAGTCTATTACACAGAAGAGTCCTTAAAATAAATTTGATCTCTTACGGGTTATTTTCACTCATGCTCCACCCACCCTAACCTATACCTTGAAAGGGAAGGAATCTGCTTACATTAAGACTTTATTAAAAAATTTTTGCAGGAAGTGGGCATCACTCGTTAGGCCAGCATTCATTACCCATCCCTAATTGCCCTCGAGAAGGAGCGAGCTGCATTTTTCAACTGCTGCAATCTCAACCTGAACCAAAAAATCATGCCTCCCTCTGAAGGGAGTTACAATTACAGTTCTACCTTTCTCTCAATATCATGCCAGTCTTTTCTCCCAAATGCTAAAGAGGAATTTTAGCTACACCACATTCAGCTGCAACAGGGAACATGAATCCCAAAGCACTGTACTTGGCTGTCGAACAATGCTTATCCAAATCATTGCTGTGGCATCAAGTCTTGGGCTGCTCATTAAGGTTTGGTGTCAACAGAGTAAAAGTAATGTTTTCAAATAGACCCGTGTGACATCAATGCCACTCTTGGGAGATTTCAGCCTATCTTGTAGAGCGAGTTCTGCTGATGTTGATTTTCAGTCTAAAGTTTACATTGACGCTGGACAATCACTTGGTCACAAATTACAATTTCTACAAAGGTGCTGGTGGCAAGGTGGGAGACACAGATTAGTGTCAATAACAGCTTATAATAGATGAGAAAATATTGCAGAAACCTCAACTGGCGAGCACCAAATTAGGTAGCAGGAATGTAAAACTACTGAAACCCAAGGTGTTGGACATTAGCAGTTATCTTCAAAAGATGCTCTTTAACTGATAGCACTCACATAGATATTATGTAAGGTGGTTGTAAGATGGTTAGGGAGCTCTATTTGAAGAGTGATATGTGAGGTTTTCAGGGAGCTCTATTTGAAGAGTGATGTTAGGTGGCGAGGGAGCTCTATTTGTAGAGTGATGCAAGGTGGTGAGGGAGCTCTATTTGTAGGGTGATATGCAAGTGGTGAGGGAGCTCTATTTGAAGAGTGATGTGTAAGGTGGTGAGGGAGCTCTATTTGAAGAGTGATGTGTAAGGTGGTGAGGGAGCTCTATTTGAAGAGTGATGTGTAAGGTGGTGAGGGAGCTCAATTTGAAGAGGGATGCAAGGTGGTGAAGGAGCTCTATTTGTAGAGTGGTGTAAGGTGGTGAGGGAGCTCTATTTGAAGAGTGATGTGTAAGGTGGTGAGGGAGCTCAATTTGAAGAGGGATGCAAGGTGGTGAGGGAGCTCAATTTGTAGCGTGATGTAAGGTGGTGAGGGAGCTCTATTTGAAGAGTGATGTGGAAGGTGGTCAGGGAGCTCTATTTGAAGAGTGATGCAAGGTGGTGAGGGAGCTCTATTTGTAGGGTGATATGCAAGGTTGTGAGGGAGCTCTATTTGAAGAGTGATGCAAGGTGGTGAGGGAGCTCTATTTGTAGGGTGATATGCAAGGTGGTCAGGGAGCTCTATTTGAAGTGATGCAAGGTGGTGAGGGAGCTCTATTTGAAGAGTGATGTGCAAGGTGGTGAGGGAGCTCTATTTGAAGAGTGATGTGTAAGGTGGTGAGGGAGCTCTATTTGAAGAGTGATGTGTAAGGTGGTGAGGGAGCTCTATTTGAAGTGATGTGCAAGGTGGTGAGGGAGCTCTATTTGAAGAGTGATGTGTAAGGTGGTGAGGGAGCTCTATTTGAAGAGTGATGTGTAAGGTGGTGAGGGAGCTCTATTTGAAGTGATGTGCAAGGTGGTGAGGGAGCTCTATTTGAAGGGTGGTGAGGGAGCTCTATCTGAAGAGTGAGTTCAATCTTAAAATCGAACTGAACATTTTTGATTTTTTTTAAAAAAGGTCCGAGAAAATGACAGAATAAAAACGTGAGGCTTGGCAAGTGATCACTGTGAAGGGATGTGTGGAAATATAAAACCAGGACATTAAAAGCATTGCCTGTAACTCGGCAAACCGCTCGTGTGGATGTACAAGCTGCTGAATCCCACCAACCCCACCCCGGGCTCGGCTGCTGGGGACTGACAGGCCAGGCCTGGTGATGTGAAGGACCGGGACGGTGCCCACTCCGCTGGGCTGGGAGTGAGTGGCGGCCGGGCCCGCGCTCACCTTTCTTCAGCTCTCGGTGCCACACCATCACGATGGTCTTGGAGTGCTTGCGGTGGTGGATGAGCCACAGGGACAGAGTCTGCACGCTCTGCTGCGAGTTGCTCAGCTCCGCCAGTTTCTTTTCCAGAGCCGACTCGGAAAAGGCGGACATTCTTCTGTCGGGAGGGGTAGGGACTCCTTTATCCTGCCGCCCCCACCCCCTGGCGACCCCCACAGAGAAAGGCAGACCCCGACTACCGGCCAAGATGGCGGCGGCCTGCGCCTAACGTCGACGCGCTGGCGTGCGCGGCTCTACTTCATCACGCCCTCGCAATCGGCCCTCACGTCAGGACGCTCGCTTGGGAGCCCTGTGACGTCATCGCGCGCCGGCCGGCTCCGACGTCATCGCGCACCCGGTCCGTCCTGACGTCAGCTGGGCCGCGATCAGCCGTGACCTCATCAGTGTGAGGCCGGCCCTGACGTCAGAGAGCTGTGAGTAAGGTTGCCAACCCTCCAGGATTGACCTGGAGTCTCCAGGAATTGAAGATCAATCTCCAGGACACAGCAACATTGAAGACGTTTTTCTTCCTTTCCTCTAACCGGTTCCCTTTACCAGAAGTGAAAATATTGAAAATGGGATGCAAAGGCTGCCCGGAGGACAGTCGGGCCTTGCGGTAGGCAGTGTGTCACAAGGATGGATGTGCTGGCCGGCTAATGCCTTGGAACCTGAGGAAACCTCCAGGAATACCTTTCATCACAAAGAAAAACAGAAAACGCAGGACAGTCCCAGCAGGTCTGACAGCATCCGCGGAGAGAGGACGGAGCTGATGCTTCGAGTCGGGGGGGGGCAACTCTTTGCCAAAGCGGATACACTTCATCACAGTTGGCAACCCTGTGATCAGCTCTGACATCCGTGTGCTTTCACAGAATTGTGACAAAGAGTCATCAGACTCGAAACGTTAGCTCTTTTCTCTCCCTACAGATGCTGCCCGACTTGCTGAGGTTTTCCAGCATTTTCTCTTTCGTTCACAGAGTTGTTACTGCACAAAAGGAGGCCATTCAGCCTATCGTATCTGCACCAGCTCTTCGAATGAGTAATTCACCTCGTACCATTCTCCCGCCTTCCCTTGGCTTTGCACATTCTTCCTTTTCAGATAACCCACTGATTCCCATTTGAATTCTTGGATTTAACCTACCTCCGCAACACTCTTAGGAAGTGCATTCCACACCTTAACCACTCGCTGTGCGAAAAACTGTTTCCTCATATTCGTTTTACTTCTTTTGCCAATTAACTTAAATTTGGGCCCTCTTGTTCTCAGTGCTCCCATCAATGGGGGAACAATTTGTCCCTGTCAAACCTGTCCAGAATCCTCATCATTCTGAACACCCACTCTCGTCTCAGCCTTCCTTCTTCTCAGGAAAACAGCCCCAACATCTCCAACGTATCTTCAAAAATGAAGTTCCTAATCCCTGAAACCATTCTTTCTGCACTCTGCAATGCGTTCACACCCTTCCTAAAGGACTGGATGCAATACTCCAGTGCAAGTTGAACTAGTGTGTTACACAAGTTTAACATAGCCTCCTAGTGCTATTTCTCCATACCCAATTAATAAATCATAGGATATTGTTTCCTTTATTAACTGCACACTCAACCTGCTCTGCCACCTTCAATGACTTGCGCAGAAATACAGCTAGGTTCCTCATCTCCTGTACCCACTTTAGAGTTGTCCCCTTTGTCTCTCCATGTTTTTCCTGCCAAACTGAATCATTTCACATTTCTCTACATCGAACTTCATCTGCCATCCATCTGCCCATTCCAACTTTTCAAAGTCCTTTTGGCATTCTACTCTCTATATCTCACAGTTTTCAATGCTTCCAAGTTTTTTATTTTCTGCAAATTTTCAAATTGAGCCCTGTGCACCAAGGTCTAGGTCATTAATATGCATCAGGAACAGCAAGGTGCCCAGCACTGACCCCTGGGGAACTCCACTAAAAACCTTCCTCCAGCCCAAAAAACATCCATTAACCAATGCTCTCTGTTTCCTGTCACTCAGCCAATTGCATATCCATGTGGCTACTGTCGCTTTTATCCTATGAGCTATAATGTTCCTCACAAGTCTGTTGGGGCACCGTATCAAATGCCTTTTGGAAGTCCATGTACACCATATCAACAACATTGACTTCATCAACCCTC
The DNA here is from genome assembly GCF_902713615.1 of Scyliorhinus canicula. Taxonomy (NCBI): domain Eukaryota; kingdom Metazoa; phylum Chordata; class Chondrichthyes; order Carcharhiniformes; family Scyliorhinidae; genus Scyliorhinus; species Scyliorhinus canicula. The sequence continues at coordinate 18,916,976 of NC_052150.1, read as the reverse complement.
TCTGTTACCTCAGCAAAAACTCTCAACAAGTTTCCCCTCGGAAATCTCTGCTGGTTTTCTTTAACTAACCCATGTGTGGTGTCCTAGAATTCCTCCACTTAGGATCATGTGCTGCAGTTTTGCCAGTGTTGGGTCCTCTTGGGTCCATGCCTGGACTTGTTTCATGGATACAGGCAAGGTATCCAGCAAGTTTAGTGTCATTACTGGCAGAGGGGGCCAAGCTTTTGTGCAGCCGTCGGCGACTCAGGGAGTCAGCGTTGGCGATGTGTATGCAAGGGCGGTGCTCGAAAGAGGATGGAGGACTTAAATTACTCAAACATAGACTGGGACAGAGAAAGTGTGAAGGGCAGAGAGGGGCAAGCACTCCTAAAATGTGTTCCAGAGAATTTCCTACCGCAGTATGTGTCCAGTCCAACAAGAAAAAATGCACAGCGAGACCTGGTTGTTGGAAATCAGGTGGGTCAAGTAGATCAAGTGTCAGTGGCCGAACATTTAGGAGGCTGTGATCATTGGATCAATAGGTTAGGGATGATAGTAGTAAAGGACAATGGTCAATGCAGAGGAAGAAGAAGTAACTGGGGGGGGGGGGGGGGGGGGGGAGAGCCAACTTCAATGGGGCAAGAACGGAGCTCGGTTGGAGAGACTGGAACCAAAGATTGGTGGGGAAACCTGAACAATGGGCTACCTTCAAAAAGAAATGGTTCAGCCACAATCCAGATATATTTCCCTCAAACGGGAAATGTAGGGAAAACAAATCCAGAACTACCTGGATGAAAATGGAAATGGAAATTAAAATAAAGAAGATAAAGTGTGCTTATGGCAGGCATCAGGTCGAAAATACAATTGAGAACCAAGAGGAGTGCAGAAGGTTCAGAGGGGAGGTGAATAAAGCAAATTAGAGAAGCAAAGAGGGAGTGTGAGAAAAGACTGGCAGCCAACATAAAGGGGACTCACAAAGTCTTCCACAGGGATATAAATAGTAAAAGCAGGAATAGGGCCAATTAGAGACTAAAAAGGGAATTTTCAGATGGAGGCGGTGGGCAGGCTGAGGTATTAAATAAATGAATTGCATCTCTCTTCACCAAGGAAGTAGATGCTACCCAGATCATGATGACAGAGGACGAAACTCTGTCCCTAGAAGGGTTCAAAATTGATAAGGAGGATGTGTTGGATAAACTGTTGATAGTTAAAGTTGACAAGGCACTGGTACTGGATGAGATGCATCCAAGATATGAAGGAATTGAGATTGGAAATTGCAAGGACACTGGCCATAAGCTTTCAGTCTTCCCCAGACCCAGGGGAGGAGCCAGAGGTCTAGAGAATTGCATACCTTGCACACTTGTTCAAAACAGATTGTACGGATAAGCCCAGCAATTAGAGAGTTTTACTTAGGTGGTGGGAAGCTTTCAGAAAGACTTACCCGGGATAGAATTCATAATCACATGGAAAAATGTGGGTTGTTTCGGTAAAGCCAGCATGGATTTCTTAAGGGAAAATTGTGTATCACAAACTCACTGGAACATCGAGGGCCGAAAGGCCTGTCCTGTGCTGGCCCGATGTTTTATGTAACAGAGAGGGTAGATGAGGGCAATGATATTGATGTGACGTATATTGACTTGCAAAAGGTATTCAATACTGTGCCAGACCACAGACTTGTGAGAGAGGTTGTAGCTCATAGAATTAAAGGGTCAGTAGTAACATGGTTACAGAATTGACCGAGTAATGGTCAAATGATGGTTTTCAGGCTAGATGAAGGTTTGGAGTGGAATTCCCCAAGGGTCTATGGGACCCTTACTTTTTCTGATATATATTAATAATCGAGATCTTGGTGTGCAGGGGACAATTTCAAATCTTATTCATAACACAAAACGAGGAAGCATTGTAAACTGTGAGGAGGACAGTGTAGAACTTCAAAATAATATTAAATAGGTGGTGCAGATAGGTGGCAGATGAAGTGTGAGGTGATGCATTTTGGTAGGAGGAACATGGAGAGACAATATAAAATAAGGGATAAAATTCTTAAGGAGGTTCAGGAGCAGAGAGATCTGGGTGTACTTGTGCATAGATCATTGAAGGTGGAAGGACGGGTGGCGAGAGCAGTTAATATAGAACATACAGTGCAGAAAGAGGCCATTCGGACCATTGAGTCTGCACCGGCCCACTTAAGCCCTCACTTCCACCCTTTCCCCATAACCCAATAACCCTTCCTAACCTTTGTGGACACTAAGGGCACTTGAGCATGGCCAATCCACCTGACCCGCATGTCTTTGGACTGTGGGAGGAAACCAGAGCACCCGGAGGCAACACGGGGAGAACGTGCAGATTCCGCACAGACAGTGACCCAGCGGGGATTTGTACCTGGGACATTTTCGCTGTGAAGCCACGGTAGCACAACCGTTTCATCCGGGTGCTCCGGTTTCCTCCCTGGCCAAAGACGAGCTGGTTAGGTGGATTGGCCATGACAAATTGTAGTTAGTGACCAAATGGGGATGAGACACAGAGAGACAGTGAGACACATTGAGAGAGTGAGACACAGATAGAGAGTGAGACACAGAGACAGTGAGACACAGAGACAGTGAGACACAGAGAGACAGTGAGACACAGAGACAGTGAGACACAGAGACAGTGAGACACAGAGACAGTGCGACACAGAGAGACAGTGAGACGCAGAGAGACAGTGAGACACAGAGACAGTGAGACACAGAGACAGTGAGACACAGAGAGACAGTGAGACACAAAGACAGTGAGACACAGAGAGACAGTGAGACACAGAGAGACAGTGAGACACAGAGACAGTGAGACACAGAGACAGACACAGAGAGACAGTGAGACACAGAGACAGTGAGACACAGAGACAGTGAGACACAGAGAGAGAGTGAGACACAGAGACAGTGAGACACAGAGACAGACACAGAGAGACAGTGAGACACAGAGACAGTGAGACACAGAGACAGTGAGACACAGAGAGAGAGTGAGACACAGAGACAGTGAGACACAGAGACAGTGAGACACAGAGACAGTGAGACACAGAGAGACAGTGAGACACAGAGAGAGTGAGACGCAGAGAGACAGTGAGACACAGAAACAGGGGGACAGAGTGAGACAGTGAGACACAGAGAGACAGTGAGACACAGAGAGACAGTGAGACACAGAGAGAGTGAGACGCAGAGAGACAGTGAGACACATTGAGAGAGTGAGACACAGATAGAGAGTGAGACACAGAGACAGTGAGACACAGAGACAGTGAGACACAGAGAGACAGTGAGATGCAGAGAGACAGTGAGACACAGAGACAGTGAGACACAGAGAGACAGTGAGACACAAAGACAGTGAGACACAAAGACAGTGAGACACAGAGAGACAGTGAGACACAAAGACAGTGAGACACAAAGACAGTGAGACACAAAGACAGTGAGACACAGAGAGACAGTGAGACACAAGGAGAGAGTGAGACACAGAGACAGTGAGACACAGAGAGACAGTGAGACACAGAGACAGTGAGACACAGAGACAGTGAGACACAGTGAGACACAGTGAGACACAGAGACAGTGAGACACAGAGACAGTGAGACACAGAGAGACAGGGGGACACAGAGAGACAGTGAGACACACAGAGACAGTGAGACACAGAGACAGTGAGACACAGAGAGACAGTGAGACACAGAGAGACAGTGAGACACACAGAGACAGTGAGACACAGAGACAGTGAGACACAGAGACAGTGAGACACAGAGAGACAGTGAGACACAGAGAGACAGTGAGACACAGAGAGGCAGGGAGACACCGAGAGACAGTGAGACACAGAGACAGTGAGACACAGAGAGGCAGGGAGACACAGAGAGACAGTGAGACAGAGAGACAGTGAGACACAGAGAGAGTGAGACGCAGAGAGACAGTGAGACACAGAAACAGGGGGACAGAGTGAGACAGTGAGACACAGAGAGACAGTGAGACACAGAGAGACAGTGAGACACAGAGAGAGTGAGACGCAGAGAGACAGTGAGACACATTGAGAGAGTGAGACACAGATAGAGAGTGAGACACAGAGACAGTGAGACACAGAGACAGTGAGACACAGAGAGACAGTGAGATGCAGAGAGACAGTGAGACACAGAGACAGTGAGACACAGAGAGACAGTGAGACACAAAGACAGTGAGACACAAAGACAGTGAGACACAGAGAGACAGTGAGACACAAAGACAGTGAGACACAAAGACAGTGAGACACAAAGACAGTGAGACACAAAGAGACAGTGAGACACAAGGAGAGAGTGAGACACAGAGACAGTGAGACACAGAGAGACAGTGAGACACAGAGACAGTGAGACACAGTGAGACACAGAGACAGTGAGACACAGAGACAGTGAGACACAGAGAGACAGGGGGACACAGAGAGACAGTGAGACACACAGAGACAGTGAGACACAGAGACAGTGAGACACAGAGAGACAGTGAGACACAGAGAGACAGTGAGACACACAGAGACAGTGAGACACAGAGACAGTGAGACACAGAGACAGTGAGACACAGAGAGACAGTGAGACACAGAGACAGTGAGACACAGAGAGGCAGGGAGACACCGAGAGACAGTGAGACACAGAGACAGTGAGACACAGAGAGGCAGGGAGACACAGAGAGACAGTGAGACAGAGAGACAGTGAGACACAGAGAGACAGTGAGACACAGAGAGACACAGAGACAGTGAGACACAGAGACAGTGAGACACAGAGAGACAGTGAGACACAGAGAGACAGTGAGACACAGAGAGACAGTGAGACACAGAGACAGTGAGACACAGTGAGACACAGAGACAGTGAGACACAGAGACAGTGAGACACAGAGAGACAGTGAGACACAGAGACAGTGAGACACAGAGACAGTGAGACACAGAGAGACAGTGAGACACAGACACACAGAGACAGTGAGACACAGAGAGACACAGAGACAGTGAGACACAGAGACAGTGAGACACAGAGAGACAGTGAGACAGTGAGACACAGAGAGACACAGAGACAGTGAGACACAGAGACAGTGAGACACAGAGACAGTGAGACACAGAGAGACAGTGAGACACAGAGAGGCAGGGAGACACAGAGAGACAGTGAGACACAGAGACAGCGAGACACAGAGAGACACAGAGAGGCAGTGAGACACAGAGAGGCAGGGAGACACAGAGAGACAGTGAGACACAGAGACAGTGAGACACAGAGACAGTGAGACACAGAGAGACAGTGAGACACAGAGAGACAGTGAGACACAGAGAGACAGTGAGACACAGAGACAGTGAGACACAGAGACAGAGAGAGACAGAGAGAGACAGTGAGACACAGAGAGACAGTGAGACACAGAGACAGAGAGAGACAGTGAGACACAGAGAGACAGTGAGACACAGAGACAGTGAGACACAGAGACAGTGAGACACAGAGAGACAGTGAGACACAGAGA